>NC_138339.1:88351549-89762799 GCF_046562875.1 Panthera onca
GAACCTCAGGCTTTTTTTATTGTGTATATTTATATCCCAAAGAGCTGCTATTTCAAAGCATACTCTTTAGGGAATGTTGTTGATTTTTTTCCCCCAACTCCTTGATTTTATAGAAGAAACCAAGACCCAAAGAAGAAAACTAATTTTCTCAAGGTCCCAAAGCTGTTCATTTCAGAATCAACAATGAATCTCCAAATTCCAGACTGTCACTACAATGTTTGAGTTGATGAAAATTTTCACCTTCATCAGAGATGTCTTACTTCCCCTGCAATGGCCACCTCAACACCTCCTTCCATGACAACATGCCCAGTCCCTATCTGTGCCCCAACAACTGCCATCTGGATTTTACTTCCAATCGCAACTTCTCCTTTTCTATCTAGCTAGAGAAAGTCAAATGACTACTTGACTGTTGGACTGATTATTTATTTACTCATTCATTTCTCCTTTTTTAAAAAACAATATGGGGCACCTGGGTGGCTGGTCGGTTAAGCGTCCGACTTTGGCTCAGGTCGTGATTTCATGGTCTGTGAGTTCGAGCCCCGCGTCAGGCTCTGTGCTGACAGCTCAGAGCCTGGAGCCTGCTTCGATTTCTGTGTCTCCCTCTCCCTCTTCCTCTGCCCCTCCCCTGCTCATGCTTTGTCTCTCAAAAATAAATAAACATTAATACAACAAAAGTACTTAGCTGGCACTAATAAACTAAATTGCCATCTCATATTTGTTAGATATTAATCAAATCTCCACATGTTACTATGTCTTTTTTAAAAAATGTCAGAAAATTTTAATAACAATATTGTCATCTTCCTGTAGACAAGTGTCTGTTACTGTTTTAGTTTCTCATGACCTGGGCCAAGGTGACCTTGTTCAGCTTCTAGCTGGGAAAGTATCTGTTTTCCTGGCAAGGATATAAGAATGCACAATGGAAAAGGATTTCTAATTTCTGGGACTGAGAACAGCTTAGTCTCACAGCCACTCATGACTTGCTCAAGAGGTGTCTGTGATGTTTGATTCTGTTCCCAGATATCAGCAATGGATTAAAGAGGTGAAATAATACATTACCACTAAATGAACTTAGGAATTTTTGGAGTTACAGTCTATTAAAATATTATTCCTGCAAATTTCACTTTCTACATGTTGTTTATTTTTTGAAAGGACAGAAGCAAAATGCATTCCCTGGTGTTTCTCTCTCTTCTTAACCTCTTCTTTGCTCTTCATACTGCCAACCTAAGTGCATCCTGACACTGGGCTCCCTCCCAATCTGGCAAATTCAGAACCCAAAAGCCTCCATATCATCCTCTCCAGTGATATTTGAAGGCTACTTCAGGGTAAGGTTTGTGAGGACCAGATGGTCCCACAATGGGAGAAGGAAGGTGTGCTCCCTTCAGATCTCTCCAACAAATTGCTGTGCCTTCCATGCCCAGGCCAGAACCCACTGTCAGAGTGTACTTATTTTTTCCTTATCTACTCAGAGCTACTGCCTCGGTTTCAAAAAGCCAGGTTTTTCCCTTGAAATGGAGATGACATGTATAAGTTATCACTGATTTCTGAGACCTTGCTTTTCCCACTGCTGCTTAATTAAGATCATAAGTTAAGTATTGTTTTATTTCCATTTGTTTTCAGTTTTAGTAGAGAAAAAATCTTGTGTGTGTGTGTGTGTGTGTGTATGTTTTCTATCTTCTCACGGTAATAAGAGGTGAAATCCACAAACTGCTTACGTTTAAATTCTTATCCCATCTCCTAACTGCATGGTTCTAAACAGGTTATTCAACTTCTGTATTCCTCAGTTATCTCAGCTGTAAAGGGGAATAATAAGAATGCCTTCCACCTGAGTTGTCGTGAAGATGAAGTGAGAATACACACAGGATGCTTGGACCAGCATCTACTTTGTAGTAGCACTCAGTAAGTGTTGACTATTTGTTGTGGTGGTGGTGGTGATGGTGGTTATCTAAGAGGAAAGTTCTGTGTCTGTTGTGAACCAAGGAAGGACATAAACGCTGAGTGGAAGCAAAGGAAATAATAGTAGGGAAAAAAAATAGACGTGTGTAGGTCACCAGGAAGAAAATGAAAGAAGCTTATGACCACTATTTTTTCCTCTAAACCACAGAAGCTGTAGTACATCCTTCCAATAAGCCCCCTGTCTTTAGGCTTTTCCATACAAGGGGATTAGATTCTCTAGGTGGAGAATACTAAATTGAGGAATTCTCTGGTGAAGAGGGCTTCTGAGGACTAATTTGTTTACTTCATTACTATACTTAACACTATTTCTATGGGAAATACATTCCAGATTACAAACAAACCAAACTAGAAAAGAACTTTTCAGATGAGACCCCTCAGTAAACTAGGGAAGTCAACAGAGGACATTTTTGTTTGAGAAGAAAAGAATGTCGGTGCCATTTAGATGGTCATGGTCTTGTCACCATCATGCTAGATGTTTTCTGCTGCTTTTTATATGTAAAAAAAGCAATGAACATAAATTTTAAAATTTCAAAAAAAGGTGGAAGTAATGTCTTCACTAAAAATTTGCAAATGAAATATTTCATTATATTCATCTTTTTATGCAATAATAAAAACTTCAAACAGGAATTCTTAAAGTATATAATGAATTTGGCATTATAATGAAATTCAAATAATATTTCCAATTTTAAAGACATGAGAAAAGAAGAGAAATCAAAATGGTGATTATCAATCATTGCTGAATAATCTGAGGAAATAATTATTCCAAAAGTACAGTTGCAGCTGGCAGTAAATGCTATATGATATAATTATTCTTTATTTTTTCAGATTTTACTATTAGAAAAAATATAATTTAACTTGGTTAACATATCTTGATATTTACATAATAGAAAAATAGTATTTTTCACAAAGAAAGACTTAGTTGAGAGACCAAAAGTTCAATCTTTTTAATTATTTACAATTTTACACAAATGATGAGAAAACACTATGGAATATTGGGGTAAAATATCTTTTTAAGCCAGTAGCTCATGAGGAGTCTCAATCAATCATTTTTCATATTATTGAAACATGTTTATTCATTACATCCCATTGGGTAAATGCAGATGGCATGGGATAGATTGTTTTTCTAGAATGGGAACACTAAATAAACAAACAAGTCCATCATAGCAGAATCCCTTTGCCAAGATGCAGTGCAGTTGCTGTGTTCCTCTTTAACGATGGTTCTTCCACTGTAGCAGCCAGCCCCCACGATGGCCTCTAGTGATCCTTGTCTTTGGGTATTGACACCCTTCTGTTGATTCATCCCATACTGAATGGAGTTGGCTGTGTAGCAAACCGGATATTGTGAAAATGACAGGGTATAACTTCTAAGTGTAGAAACAACATTAAAGCTTCTATCCTGTTCTCTTGTATCACTTGCTCTGGGAAAAGTTGGCTGTTACAATGTGAGGTCACTCAAGAAGCCCTATGATGAGACTGTTATGCCAGAGAGCTCTTCAGACTTGAAAAACTTTGAGCCATAACCACCATCTAAACCACTTCTGAATTTCTGCTAAGTTTGGGGAGATTTGTTACACAGCAAGAGAAAACTAATATTCTCTTTCTTCAGAACACCTTAATTATGTCATGTTATGAAGGCCATGGTTTCTTGAAGCTACTTTTTATACTATTAGTAACATCTGCCAGCTTGCAATGTTGCTTGGGTTTTATAATGTCAGATGTCTTCCACCAATTTCTAATTTCTTGTTGGCCTTCAGCCTCTATTTCCTCTGTTTCTTTGAAGAAAGGAAGGAAGTTTAGGTGAAAGCTCCAGAACAACCATTTGCAACATTTGATCATCAGTATGGGCCAAAATTACTCACCAGAACTAAATTAATGGAGTAACTAAACAACAACAGAGGGAAGTACCATTAAGGGAAAACACAAAATGGCATATGAATGCTCACCAACTGAAAGCTTAGAATGATACCCATCATATATATTGGCTTACTGGCTATGAGGAAAAAACTGAATATATTTATATTATATTTGTATCAATCAGGAAACGTGGATTTTGCTGTAATGTAAATAATCCTCAGATCTCAGAGATTTTATAAAACAAAGATTATTTCTTGCTCACTCTACTTATCCATGGGTTTACTTGGAAGTTTAGTCTGTATCATCCTCACTTAAGTCTAAGATAAAAGCTCTTGGAACATTTCCAGTCACCATGGCAAAGAGAAAAAGCTATAGCAATTTATACTCACTTTTGCTCAAATTCCATTGGGCATAGCTAACTTCAAAGAGGAAAAGGAAATATAATTCTGCTGTGTGCACAGGAAGAATATTTGACCAACAGCACACATGCCACCATATGTATTCAAATTAATATCAAGTATTACTGACATGAATATACAGTTCTATAATAAACCACTATATAGACAGTGCTGTATGAGACAGACTTACAATGTGACTTTTTTTTTGGCAAAGGTGGGAGTGGGTAAGCTGGGAATAAAATGCAGTGGTGAGAATATAGAAGGATCAAAAAAGGTTACAATAAACTTTATTGTAATAAAAGGATAATTAAATTTATTTGTTATTTTGTATTAAAGACAAATGTTTTAGAGCACAGAGAAGAGGAAAGAATGATAGTAACTAAATGTTTGAAGAATCAAGGAGTGAATGGATGAATGTATGAAGCCTTAGAATTTTAGTATCTCATTAATGATCCTGGGTGGTTCTAAGACCCTGAAGTTGACCCAATCCCTGTAATAGTCTCTTTGATTAATTCGCTACCGTTCCTAGAATGCTCAGTACTATGAGTGACTTGGGTCAATCTGGAGTCCTTGAATTTATGGGAAATTGTGTGAAGTCTGGACCGTACTGAGTTTGGCACATAGTGAGCTTGGCCATTTCTCATCTCTTTGAAGTCCCTTCATCATAAGTTGTGGACTTTTTTCTTCCACTGCAAAATTTGCAAGAGAATCATAACCCTGGCCACACAGGATATTTACCATTAGCTCATGAATACAATTGCAAGAGAAATGTATTTTCTTTGTATATTCATTATATTGAGATAGATGCTAATTCTTTTTTTTTAAGTTTTTTTTTTTAAGTTTATTTATTTTGAGAGAGAGGGGGCGGCAAGCATGAGGGGGAATGGCAGAAAGATTGGGAGAGAGAATCCTAAGCATGCTCTGCACTGTCACTACAGAGCCTGATTCGGGGCTCAAACTTATGAACTGTGAGATCATAACCTGAGCCGAAGTCAAAAGTTGGGCCCTTAACCAACTAAGGCACCCAGGTGCCCCTGTTCCTTTTTAAATAACACTCTGTTCTTGTTTTTTGGTTGCATTATTTTCTCATATATCTGAAGGTATAGAACTATAGATAATTTTGAATTTTTTCTCTATTCTTTGGGTCACTATCTTTCCCTCTGAGTTTAGATTTTTTTGTCCTCATCTGTCATGTTGAAGACTTTTCTTCTGTGTCTGGTAATTCTTAGTTACCAATCATATTTTAAGAATGAGACTTAAGCTGAATGAAAGCTCAGAGCACGGTCAGAGTTTGCTGACGATAAGGTTCACTGTAGGGAGATTGACTAGTAAGGCAGCATTTTCCTAGGTGAACCCCAGATTTCAATTTGTATGAGTCTTTCCTTGGGGTCCTTTCAATTTTTTCAGAGAGGTGTCTTGAAGTCTCCTACCTAGAAAGACCTGTTCCTTGCTGTCAACATTTTGAAAGCAGAGCCAGAGAAGGGGATGGAGGTTTTACAATTTAGTACTAAACTTTCATTTATTTTAGTCCTGTGTTTTAGCCTCAGCCTCTGCTATGCCTGAGATCCTTAAAACTAGTGGCCAGTATAGTCCATTTTCTTTGGAGAATAATCCCCTCTTTCCTACAGGGTAGTGTGTGTGTTGTGTGCGTGTATTGTGTGTATATATATGTGTTTGTGTAGGCGGGGGTGGGGGGGGGTTCATCTTGTCTATAGTCACACTTTCTACCCCCCCTCTGGTTTTTAGCCCTGCACTTCATCCTTGCTTCTATATTCAGCCCTTCAGGACTTTTTGACCCAACCTCCTGGCTTTGTCCCTCTGATCTGCCTATACTTCTCTACCTGCTTCTTTTCTAAATAGTTGTTGAAATCCCATGTCCTCTGTTTTTTTTTTTCTTTATCCTTTTCTTGTAGGCAGATACCTTTGTTTTTCTTTTGCTATCATTTTGGCAGAGGTTGTAGGAGGAGAAGAGATGAGTGCATGTAATTAATTCACCATTTTTAACCAAGAGCTCCTTAGGATTTTTTCTCTAAAGCACCAAGGCAATCAGACTTTTCACAAGAGCCCTTGATCCTTACATTCTTTTTCTCCCATCATTTGGCAAAGTAGAAAAACAAATTTACTCTTTGATCTAGTAACATGGCTGAAAAAATCTAAATAAATAATTGTCTGCTATAAAGCATTTTCTCTTCAGCTGTTTAATAGTACACCCTATGTACACCCTCCATAATATTATTCTATGATTACATATTTTGAGATTTTTTTGAAAGAAGTGTAAAATATCAAACAGGTTTAAAATGCTATTAGCCACTGAGTAAATGTTATATGGTGTTTAAACTCCCCCTTTTTTTAATGGGCCACCAAAAGGTAAAAATAGAAAAGAATTTTGTGAGTAACCTGATTTTTTTTCCATCAATCTTTTCCAGTCTTTCTGGGACCATTTAAAATGATTAGTATTTCAAAATGTCAAATTTTAGCATTTCTTCAATGTATATGTTTATCAAATTTTCATTTAATAATTCTGTTATTCTTTCTGCCTGTCATCTTTTTTTGTACGTAAGATTAAAGCATTGCATGTATGTAAATTCCGATTGCTCTCTTATTTATTTTGTAATTAAAAAGTATTTCCATAAAATATTTAGAAATATTCCAAATGTGTATGTAAATTAGACTATTAGACTGATCACAACTGCCAGACTGGTACCCTTTCAAAGTAAGTTATTTATCTATAATTTCAAATGTCCTAACAGAAGCAGTCTCAGGGTTTTCAGCAACTTACAGTTATTGATATTATTGGAAAATATTTTTAGACTGTATTCTAGAATATATACACAAGGTTTCATCTCTGGGAAATTATAATTTAAAGTATGACTAGGCAGGGATGCCTGAGTGGCTCAGTGGGTTGAGCATCTAACTCTTGATTTCTGCTCAGGTTCTGATCTCATGGCTGGTGGGTTCAAGCCCCACATGGGGCTCTGTACTCACAGCCTGGAGACTGCTTTGGATTCTATGTCTCCATCTGTCTCTGCCACTGACTCTCTCTGTCTCTGTCTCTCTCAAAAATAAACATTAAAAAAATTTTTTTAAGTATGACTAGACAAAGAAATGTGAAATGATATAGAATTGCTAAGATGAGGAAGGAATGTTCTCAGAAGGAAAAAACCACCCAAAGGCAACAATTGAGGATGTAGAAAGGGGTTTACCAAGCTGGTTGCAACTTCTCTTAAGAGACAGGACTGTCAATTGAGAAAATGCCAAGGATGAAAAGCTGAATATTGATCATTTCAGTCGGTGATCATTTCCTCCCACTCTTTGACCCAGAAAAGCAAATTAAAACTTTGAAAGAAAAGGAATGAAAAAGTGATGTTCTAATGGTGGGACTCCTTTCCTTGGACAGGGAACCTATGTAAACTGTTACTCATTGTTTTTTCATCTCTGAAGTAAGGCTGGTGAATTACATAGGTGAACACTTTTAACACATCACCACCACAACAAATGGTAAGTGTTAAATGAGTTAAGTAAAAGAAAAACTTAGCCAAAATGAAATGAATCCATTTCAAGGTAAACAACGGGTTTCCATTTCCAATGAACCTAAGACACTACAAGGGGACCAGATAACATTATCGGCATACAATGAAACCACCTGTTATTCTAGAGTCTAAATTGAGAAATCCAGAAAGTCTCCAGTCTCTCAGTTCAGGATATTTTAGATTTAACAACAAATAAGAGTTTCAAATCTCAAGATGCTAAAGAAAGTGTTTATGATGTAGTAAGTAGCTGATTATAATATTGGGAAAAGATTTGTTCTGATAACATTTTCATGCTTTGGATTTACTTTTTAACATAAAATACTGGTATTTTATAATATTGTACCTAAAGTTTTGCTTCCAAAGTTGTAATAAAGTCTCAAAAGGTAGAATCAAATGAGTATGTAAGAGGAAGCAAAATGAAGGATAATAAAAAATAAAAACAGTCAATGTGAAAGGCAGTGTCTTATCTATATATTAATAATATTGAGGTTAGGACTTCAGGAGCAAGATAACTAAATTTTGGGATTATGCTCCAGAATACATAGACATAGTCACAATGAAGTACAGACCTAGGATTTGGATGCAGAGTCTTTTTCACATTGCAATATTGGGCAACTACCTGACCAGGGATCCCCTCCCCTTCTCCACTCACATGGATGCACACAAAGAAACAGTTGGAAACAGAGCAGGGCTGCCAGTGTCCCACAAATAGGATGGCAAATTTCCCAAGAATTGCACGTAGGGTTAGAGGAAACCAAGGATGGAGAGTGCCTTAAAAAAGAAAATCCACAAAGAGATATCTGACCCTAACCTCGGCTACAGGAGCTAGAGAGAAGAGAAACAAAGACCTAGTTATACAGACGACATTAAAACAAACACATGTACAACATTGATAAGCATTTTGCTTAAAGGAAGAAAAGAACAGGAAGGGCTGAAAGTCTCCACACAGACCAATCTGTTTGATGAAAACATATTTCCTTTTTTCTTTTGCTCTCCTCCAGAAGACAGTGTACAAAGTGCTCATTTATATTTTCTTTGTTTTCATCCCAAAGCTGGAAGATCAAAGAGTTAATAAAACCTCCTTGCTATAGAAGGTCATTACAAAACTAAATGCAGCAATTCAAAGTGGAAAATAGAATGAATGCCAAGGAGATGTTTAACGAAGTAACATTCTACATGTATTCTTTGAAGAACATTTGCAGACTCGTTTGATTGCTTTAGAGCTCACAGGGCACAATGCGTCCTGTGCGGAGCCAACAGTGACTGATGGTTGCGTTCTGCGGCACTGAGGCCAAGCCACTCGGAATCACAAGTATATTTGAGAGTGAATTACCTAATATGGTGGAAATATTCATGAGTATTTTGCATAGCAAAATGGTATTAAAAACTTCCACATTTTCCCCCTTTAGGACTAAATGTCCAAATATAAGACATGAGTCTATTCATTTGAAAAATAATTTGAAGCCCTATTTTCCCAAGAACTGACAAGTTGGATGGCAAGATAAGGGATTAGCTTGATGTTTCCCATTTGCTTTTGAGATCCTTCTTTTTTTTTTTCTGTTTCTGTTTCTTTTCCTTATTTTTTGGTCCTTTTTTAGCACTTACATTCTTAGAATGGGAGCAAATATGGAATATAGAGAGGTAGCCTGTGGAATTATCAATATTGTCATAGGATTCATTTGAGAGAGACAGGCTGGTACATTGCACTTGCCTTACTGTGTGACATAAGGCAAGAATTTGCTCTTCACTGTAGCCCTTGAATCTCGGCTTTGAGACCATTGGTTTTTTTCCTAGAAAAGATGCAGAACAGTCTAGAACATCAGAAGTCACCAGCCTGCTGGTGGACCCATGACTATGTGGTGAACCCATGACTATGTGGTGACACAGAGGCCAATGGTGGAGATTATTTAGAGTCTCCGAGGTATAATCAGACTTTTTTTTTTTAGTGTTTAAAAACTTGGGAAATACATGTTGTTTTTCTTTTCAAGACGATAAGGTTCTTCTCTAGGATAATTTGGGAAAACTGGCAAAGCAGGTGTTCAGATAATGATTCCACTCAGAAGAGGAGTGTAATTAAATAACAACATAGGAACATAAAGATATCTGAGATTAAGTTTAAGCCATTAAACTTTTTAATTATTTGGAGCAAATAATTGACCTATTTTACCATAAAATGAAACTTTTGAAGTACTGTTGAATGTTGTCCTGATGCCAGTAGTCTTTTTTTTTCCCCCCCTTTTTGCATCAGTGGTGCATGTCACCTTCCTGCGAGGCAACCAGTTTGCAGATCTGGCCAGAGGGAAAATTACTGGGCAACAGAATGAAAAGGAGGCATAAGTCAGCTCAGCTCTCTGAACCCTAGAAAAGGCAACTTCCCTCTAGCTCATGAAAGAGGACGATTGTGCTCAGTACCACTTATCCGGTGCCAACAATCTGGTAAGCCCTCTATTCAGCGCCACACCAAGGCTCTAGCAAGGTGACCCAGAGTTTCGGGCTGAGGTCAGGGAAAGGTCAATGCCTGAAAAATGGAACTAGTCAAAAGGAAAGAATCCTAGGAATGGGTGAGGTTAGTCACCCACAAGAGTAGCCCGATCCACAAAATGGCATAGAAAAGCATTTTTTATGGAATTTAAAGTTCTAAATAATCCCTCTGGCCTCGGCAAGCTGGGGCTACATGCTCTGAAGTATGCTTATAGTAATCAGCATTCTGTCACGAAAATTCTTATAGACTTCATCCATCTCTTCATTTCTACTTTTCCGTTTCTTCAGTTCCCTCCTCCCCGCCACTCCAAGCTTCGAAACTAAAGACCAGACAATAGGCATGAAGACACTATCACCTTGTTATTAGAAACCCTGTCTAAAAGCTAGTCAGCTTTCCCTTCTCCAGTATCTTTCTGGTGCCTCCCTATAAAGGCAGAGTCAAATACATGCCTACATGATGACGTTAGTTGTGCATGGTATGCCATGAGTACCCATTTTAAATAAGCACTTTCAAGGTAAACGGAACCTTGATGTTTGGAATATTCATTTGTCCTTTCAGAACTGTCCTTCCCTCACGTGATACATATGAGTGCTTCTAGGGTGCCTGTTATGAGCAGAGGTTATCAGGATGAAGGAACGTGGGCTTAGGGTTATTTATTTTCAGGTTAAAAAAAAAGACATTTCTTCCCCTAGATGGCAAAATGAAAACATTTTACAAATAAATCCACAAATAAAACTTGATCACTTTAAAGATGTGAAAAGACTAGGTATACTTTGGAAAGGAGTTTTATTCTAAAGAAGCAACCAGAAGCTGATATGTGTAACTAAAATGTTTACTATTCATCTGCTTTCTTTTTCTAAGAAATCCCCAAATCATGAAGTTAGAAGGTATTTCATTACTTCTCTTTAGTGTGTGGAAGGATGGAGAGAGAAATTTCAATTCTTTTTGTTTTATATTTGTTGTCAAGAATTCATATAAGAAAGTCAATTTTATACAAAATAATTTCATAAAATTACTTTAAAGAGAGTCAATTTCCATAGATCAATTTCAGTAGGTCATATAATATAAGCCTTTTAATATGAGCTCCTTAGTTTTATTAGTACATTATAAATTATTTATCTTGGAAAAAATACATTAAAAACAGAATTAGAATGTCTTTGGTTTATATAGCTCACAGCATTAAGTTAAAATAGTATAATACATGTTATACAGCGAGAAATGTAAATGTGGCCTAAAAGAACATTTTTGAGTCAGTTTCACATTAAACATTGAATAGAAAAGTTGACTTATCTTAAAATAAAGCAAGTCACTATATCACTCTGCTACAAGCAAATGTTTCGTTTGTAAATAAGGATGAACTGACAGTGCTTGAAAGTGTAGTTCATCAAAATCACAACAAGAAACCAAATATTATGAATGTGTAAAATTCCATGTTTATTTAATATCCATTACATAGCCGGTTCATTGAAACCAGACTTTGTAAAGACAAATAACATTTCTGATGAACATAAACAATATCATATAGTTGAAATTCATCCTGTATTTTCACATGAATAAAGATGTCATTATGCAAGAGTTTCAACAATAAAGACCTTGCTGTGAATTGGCATGGCATGCTTCAAGGCAGCACCAGCCTCCGTCAGCTCAAGAGGGGACATTAGCAGCTCTGCGCCAAGGAGCTCAGTGATCCCATGTTCACACTCAACTGTTGTGGAACCTTTCCCTGATATCAGAGTTGGTGTCCAGTGTGGTCTTTGTCATGGGTACTTCCTCAGAGGACACATCCAAAGCTCAGGCTGGGTATTCCTAATACTACAAAAAAAAAAAAAAAAAAGAAAGAAAGAAAGAAAGAAAGAAAAAAGGCAGAAAACCAATGGCAATATGCAGATAATGCACTTCTCTAGTGAAGGAGAAGTATTATACTCAATAATACCAATGATTATCTTTATAGTTGCACGTATTTATTGAAGTTTACTGTGTGCCAGGTATAATACTAAGCCCTTAACATTCACTGTTTTATGAAACAGATGAACATAAAGGAAGGGAAGCAAAAATAACATAAAAACATGGAGGGGGACAAAACATAAGAGACTCTTAAATATGGAGAACAAACAGAGGGTTATGGAGAACAAACAGTAGGGATTGTGGAAGGGGGGGATGGGCTAAATGGATAAAGGGCATTAAGGAATCTACCCCTGAAATCATTGTTGCACTATATGCTAACTAGAATGTAAATTTAAAAAAATTTTTTCAATAAAAAAATAAAAAATATGTCAAAAAAATAAGACAAATAAAAAAAGATTTATATCTAAGAAATATTCACTATAGCATTATTTACAATAGTAAACAAATGGAAACATTCCACAGGGGCAATAGTTTGGGAATTAGAAATATGTCAAATTCATAATCAGAATACTATGTAGCCATTAAAATCATGATATGAGGTAATGTCTGTAATTGTCATGTTAAGTAAAAAGAATACAAAAGTTCACAGACGATATAATGTGATATTTGGTTAAAAAAATCCTATATATCTGTGCAGTTAAATTCTGAAATGAAATTTAAAAAAATTCACTGTTGTATAAAATAGTCACAAGAATACTTTAAAGTAAACACTTTAGTTATTTGTGTTTTATAAACAGGGAAGCTAAGCTCGACAGAAGTCAAGAAACTCGAACGCAGTTTCACAGTAAATAGTAGAACCAGAATGTCCTTTGTGGCATCAAACATGGCTCAGGGAAGACCAGTAGCTTCCTGTGTCTGACATTGTAGATGAGCTGATAGCTTCTTTCAAGCTATTTGTAGCCCTTTTCCACCTTGCTTTTCTCTATTATGGAGGCTAAAATTCCTCACATTCTACAAAGACCTTTTTATGTCTTTCTGATAATATTTTTTCTTCTAATTTTTACATTCTGAACCACAACACAGGTCTTCCTGCTCCTAGGAGTGACCATGTGATAGATTCTGGCTAAGATGTATGGTGAAGTTGCTAGCTAGGTTTTGCAGAATGTTTTTTTAAAAGAGACAAACTCAGTGGTATGGTAGGTCTCTAGCTAAGAGGGTAAACCCCATGTTAAGTATTCTATACAACATATATACACCACACACACAAATGCACACACACAGAGCAAGAAAAACAGACTCCTGGTCCTTTCACCCCTCCACCCTTCTTCTTTACCTATCCTGGATTATCCATCTTCAGATTGGTTGATACATAAAAGAAAAAACAATCCTTCTGGTAAGTCATGTGAATTTGGTCCTTGTGGCTGACTATACTGATCACCTAAAACTGCTTTATAAAGTTTTGTGACTTACTGGGGAAAATAGTCACTAATATTTGTTAAATAAAAGTATAAATGATTGAGCTGTATATCTTAATTGAGGTATATTCTGTTCTGTATTTCTACAATTAAATTAATGCTGGGTGAATTTCCTTTTATTTAAATACCAAACACAAGCACATCTGAAATAGCTATCAGTTCTTTTTGCTGTATGTGTGTAGGTTAAAAAATAAGACAAGCCCTCTGGGCTATGTGCACAGAAAGAATAGCTATAGCCCTGATCAGAGGGTGCCAAAGTCTAGAATTGAATTCATTGTTGGGCCCAACAGAAAAGGAAAGGAGAAAATCAAGGGGAGAAAAGAAGACATTTTTGGAAAAGGTGAGACACTCAGATTAAAAAAAAAATTCTGTGAAATTGAACAAAACCCACTTTCGCACCCCCTCCCCCTGTTAATGATTGGAATCCCATTTCCAACACTCATTGGGTGTATGACCAGAGATAAGGTTGTTTCACCTCTGTGAGATTACCAGTTGTTTTCATATATAAAGTCAACATTTTACAGCCCTTCTCATAAGATTGTTTTTGGGATTAACTAAAACAATGAATATAACTTGTGTGGTGCTGTGCCTGACTCATAGAATACAGTTAACAGATTTTAATTCTGCCCCCCACCCAGCTCCCCATTACCCATCCCCTTTGACAGAAAGATGACTTCAAAGACTTCTGTCTAATCTCTGAAAGCATTATTTTTCTTCACAGTCTAGTCCCTATACAAAGATGACATTTGGTTGGACATAGATATTAGTGAAAAAAATGCCTCCAAGAGGGATATAAGCTTCCTGAAGGCAGTAACCATGTCTTATTAATGTTTAATTCTTCAAGAACTTGAGTTTCTAAAGAATGTCCAGTTAAGGTATTTAAAGAGAAAATAACTTTTTAAATTTTTTTTTTTTCCAACGTTTTTTATTTTATTTTTGGGACAGAGAGAGACAGAGAATGAACGGGGGAGGGGCAGAGAGAGAGGGAGACACAGAATCTGAAACAGGCTCCAGGCTCCGAGCCATCAGCCCAGATCCTGACGCGGGGCTCGAACTCACGGACCGCGAGATCATGACCTGGCTGAAGTCGGACGCTTAACCGACTGCGCCACCCAGGCGCCCCAAAATAACTTTTGAGGCCCCCATATGACCATTTAATGATTTATCAAGTCTAAAGCCTCCTCTTTTTCAAGGTGTAATCTTGTCAGCATTTACTACCCATTGAGCACAATACTTGAAGACTTGTAAAGTAATTCTGAACAAAGGTAAACCCATATTGTCCATAATAATAGGAAGTCATGAAAAAACAAAAAATATAGTATAATGGTTGTTTACTGTGAACTATTCCCTATGCTAGGCTCCTTTATACATCATCACTAATCATCTTCACAACTATGCAAAATGGGTGTCATTAGCCCCATATTATGAAAGGAAAGCCAGCCATCAAAGACTTGATTGGCACTAATAAATGAATGCAGAGTGCCTTCATCACAGTTTGACTTCAGATCTCTCATATTCCAATGTTGGAGCTCTTCACACTCTACCTACTGCATCCCAGAAGACATGCAGACTATGAATTTCTAGAAAAAAGAAAAAAGTAAAGGAAATCAGACATCCAGTTTGGTGGAAAACAATGTTTGGAGACCTTAATTATTCAGATCTATAATGTCAAAATTATTAATTGCTAATAAAAACCAATAATAGGGTAGGTCTATTTTTAATTTTTTGAGGAACCTCCACAACCCCAATGTTTATAGCAGCACTCTCAACAATAGCCAAATTATGGAAAGAGCCTAAATGTCCATCAACTGATGAATGGATAAAGAAATTGTGGTTTATATACACAATGGAGTACTATGTGGCAATGAGAAAGAATGAAATATGGCCCTTTGTAGCAACATGGATGGAACTGGAGAGTGTGATGCTAAGTGAAATAAGCCATACAGAGAAAGACAGATACCATATGTTTTCACTCTTATGTGGATCCTGAGAAACTTAACAGAAACCCATGGGGGAGGGGAAGGAAAAAAAAAGAGGTTAGAGTGGAAGAGAGCCAAAGCATAAGAGACTCTTAAAAACTGAGAACAAACTGAGGGTTGATGGGGGGTGGGAGGGAGGGGAGGGTGGGTGATGGGTATTGAGGAGGGCACCTTTTGGGATGAGCACTGGGTGTTGTATGGAAACCAATTTGACAATAAACTTCATATATTGAAAAAAAATTTAAAAAATAATAAAAATAATAAAAAATCAATAATGCCCAATAGTGCTATTAATAATATAAAAAAGTCTCATTTAATCTTCACAACATTCTGTGAGACAGATGTTATTGCCTCCTTACCTGAATAGATGTTGACATTTAGAGAGAGCAATGGCTTTTCCAAGTAACAGATCTTGGACTTAAATTCTGACTTCATCACCTAGTCTAGTCCAGTCCATCACCATCACCTTTCCAGTATACCACCACATTCTGCCTGCCATGCTACTTTGCCTGAATTTCAGTGAAAAAAGGACAAAAGAAGATATGGCAACATGGAGTAAACACCATCTTTGGCTCTTCCAAAGGGCCTTTACTAGATCTAAATGCTTTCTGCTGACAAGGCTTTTTTTTTTTTTAATGTCTTCTGAGAAGGCATTCTGATAAAGTATGGATTCAACAGAACAAGTCTTCCCACTGAGCAAGTATTAAAGCGATTTTCTTTTAAACATTTTTTTTTTCAACGTTTATTTATTTTTGGGACAGAGAGAGACAGAGCATGAACGGGGGAGGGGCAGAGAGAGAGGGAGACACAGAATCTGAAACAGGCTCCAGGCTCTGAGCCATCAGCCCAGAGCCTGATGCGGGGCTCGAACTCACGGACCGTGAGATCGTGACCTGGCTGAAGTCGGACGCTTAACCGACTGCGCCACCCAGGCGCCCCAAAGCGATTTTCTGAAGGTCCTTAGTTCGTGCTTGGTTTTCAGTATGTCCTTTTCCTTCTTAACATCTGTTTTCAAATGAGCAGTGAGGAATCACTTTAAGGACTAGAATAGCTCTGGGATATTTAACAGATGCTGGAACTTCTGTTTTGGGCTCCAGTTCAGATCCAAAGATATATGGTTCTCTCCTCTTCTAATCTATGACTTTAAGCAGTAAGAGCAGACCAATGTGTTTAAACTAGTATATTGTACCATAAAACCATTGTTTCCTATTTTGATTTAGAGATGCTGGTGAGGAATCAACTAGGATTGTTACCACTGAGAACTTGCACGGCAGTAACCATCATTCACTCCAGTGACACATGGTGTGTCTCTTGTGCTTTTTGAAGCAGGACAGCTGGATATAAGCAATCAGGTGAGGTGGGATAGCATACATTCCTTTAAAAAATCTTTCTGAGTTTGGAAAAGGTGGAACTAGGGTGAGCAGCAGATAGAGCAGCAAGCAGTAGCTAACCAAGAAGAAAGATGATAATTCAAGCTGGGACTAAATTAAAATGAACAGAAAGAAAGCCCAAATGAGCCAATAGCTAAACATGGGAATGAAAAAGACTTAAATGCCAAACATATCAACCTTGAAGACTAGAGGACCCTGGACAATACAGGTGACAATCAAAGCCAAAGGCACTCAGCACTCAGTTATTCTTTCTTTTTAAGGTTATGTATTTATTTTAAGAAGGAGAGAGAGTGTGCATGCTAGCAGGGGAGGGGCAGAGAGGGAGGAAGAGTGAGAGAATTCCAAGCAGGCCCCATACTGTTTCTGCAGAGCCTGACGTAGGGCTCAGTGTGGGTCTGGAACCCATGAGCTGTGAGATCATGACCTGAGCGGAAATCTAGAGTCAGACGCTCAACCACTGAGCCACTGAGGTGCCCCAAGTTTTTGATGCCCCTTAAGTGTTAAAAACACTGTCTTCCAATTTGACAATAAATTTCATATTTAAAAAAAATAAAATTAAATTAAAAAAAATAAAAAATAAATAAAAACATTGTCTTCAGATATTATTAAGGAAAGATACCTGAATCAGGAAGACTCAATTATATTTATAGATAACATTCTGGCTCCTGGAGTGGGCCAAAGATGTAAAGGCATCCTTCTAAACCTAGTGTTTGCAAAGGCTTCTTTCTATTTGTGCTCTACATTACATAGTTCTCCTTTTATTCCTTCTTGAACCGCTATTTACTATTGTGATATACCATATTAGCAAAAGCAAACACTTCTGTTTCACTCTTCTAACATATATCTATTAATTTAGCCTTCACAACAAACCTCTGAGATAGGATCTATTATTATCCCCATTTTACAAATGAAGAAACAGCACAGAGAAGTCTGGCAGGTTCCCAAAGTCATGCAGGTAGTTAGTGAAACCAAGCCATCTTCTCCAAGTCCTTGCTCTTAACCACTACACAAAGATGCCTTGCTTAACTCTTTAATGCAGTTAAAATATTTGACAGTCCTCTAAGAATAAAATTTCACTACAAACAAACTTATAGGTAACTTCCAGGTATTAGTGGGTCCATAACTGACCTGAAAAATCAAATTGTTTTTATTAAACTATGATTTAATTTCTAGTCTCTTTTGGTATGCAATTATATTGCATAAAATATAGGAATAAAATATATTGTTTTACTTACGTGATGATAATAATTATTAGAGAAATCTGAAAATTTCAGGAAGAACCTAAAAATTATAATTTTTTAAATGGCTGAGTTCAAAAAGCCAAGCTAAAGCTAATGGGGCACCTCTTTGAGATGTGTTTAGTTTACAAATAACAAAAGACTCCTATATTCCTACCATCATTTGTGGGCATTGTAAACATTGTATTAATGAAAATGCTAGTTCTGTTGGTGGCATTTTAAACAAGGAAGAGGCGGCTGTACTTTAGAGCTGAACATGTACATAATTGGAAAAGGTGATGATGAACTAAACCATATTTACACAAACATTTGAAGTAATCGCTCATGAGTCCTGTAGAATAGTTTTCCCCTTTTAAAATGATCACACACAGTACCCTATTGGTTCATTTCTTGGCATCTTATTCATGCTGTAAAGCTCCCTGCTGGATAGGAAATCTAGTCTCCGTCACCACCTTTTTTTCGAATTAAGTTTCTCTCTCTTGCTGGGTGCATGAATGAAGTAAAATCTAAGGATTTTTCAATTTGTTTCATAATTTTTTGAAATGGGAATTTCAACCAGTGGCCATCAGAACGACAAACTCCAAAACTTTATGTCACAGTAGCAAAGGATGTGCATAGGAGAGTGTGTGTGTGTGGTTTATTTATGTGCCCAGCCAGAGACTATTGCAGTGATGACAAAAATTGGAGAATAGAGACTGGTAAATATGCTCTCTGTGGAGAAAAAATGCAAATTTAAAATGAGTTGGACTTTCCCTCTACTACATATTTATTTACCAAAGTCATAGAAAACCCGAACTCATTTCAGGCTTCTTGAAAAGTAAACCAAAAAATGATTAAGCATCTCTGATAAAAGTGTGCATATATGGCTAGAATGCTAAATATCACAGATGAAAAAAAAAAGCAACTTCCTATACTTTCAAAAAAATCCCCCCCAAAACCTATTCTGACCAAAAATCACTTCCAAGCAATCTAGTAAGTAAAGTGTGAATGTATTAACCTGATGGTTTTCTGAAGTTTTCCTGAAAGTTGCACATGTAAAGTTTCCATCTCTTACCTTTCTAGAAGCATGAACTGTCCATCTGTGTATCCTAGACATAACAGTATCCAAGACGACACCAGCATAAAGTATAATGAAGTAGTGTTTCTCAAAATGTGATGCAAGAACTCCTCGAGTTCCATGAAAATCCTACACATAGCCTGTGGATGGTCTTTGTAAGGTTAATCAAATATCAGTGGCAATGGCAACACTCTTTGTGCTGGCATGAGCTAATAATCTACTTATGATATATACTAAAATTAGATGTCAGTTCATTATTGCCTCATCAAAAAGAGCACTAATTCTGATGAATTACTTTGATGGGTACGGCTGGGGTAGGAGCAGTAGGGTGTGGATTCTTTAGTTTTATCCGAGTGGTGTAAGGATTCAAGTATTTTTCGACTCATGTTCTTGGGACACCCATTTTTGTAGCCTCCTGAGATTTCCTAAATTGTTGTTTTACTGATCCTGAATCCAAAGAGAAAAAAGTTGACACCTTCTAAAAGAGATAGGTTTCAAATGACTATATGGGGTGCAATTTACATCGGAATGATTTCTCTTAATTTTGAGCATTAACCATTCCCATTGCTGTAGTACCTCCCAAAGGAAGCATGGTTCATAGTCTTCAGACTGCCTTTTGGCACAGTAACATATTCTCAATCTCACAGTAGTAGCCTGAAGGGCAGGAATTGTGGCCTTTTTTCTTCCTTCTTTGTATCCCTAGCACCTAAGAGTGTGCTCCATAGAATCAATTTGAATGAATGCCTGGAGACACCTAAAGTAGATGATTTGGTGTATAGTTATACTCGATTACCTAAATATAAAATTACTATCGTATAGAAAGTAAAAAACATAATCCTAATGCTTTTCAAAAATGTACAACCACTTCATGACATGCCAAGATGGCTCCTGATATAGAGTCCTTCTGTGACAAGCTCACTACCCCACATAATCATTTGAAGAAACACTGGCCCCCACTTTCATATCGCCTTCCCACCTTACGTATATAATTCTATATGAGTTTAAAAACCTCTTCGTCCCAAGATTTAGACCCACTAACCTTAGGTTTCGCTAACCAATTCCATGTGGTTTTATAATAGCATCTATTCTACAGTGCTCAACATCTTACAACATGCTTTTTCATGAGCACCTGTGTTTTGGAGAAAGTGACCAGTCTGTCACCATGCAGGCCCCCTAATGTCAGCTCACTTCTCTTTTGGCACCTTTCTGGCCCACCAGAGATTGTGGAAGAGGCATACTGTGAAAAGACTATTTAAGTCCACTCATCAAAGCAATTTAAGTGATGTATTGGATTAAAGTGTTATCACTATCTTAGCCAGTTAGGCTCCTGAATGGACTGGAGGAGAGAAAACCTTTCTGATGTACTTTGACTTTAAATTTTAAGTCCGAGTTATTTACCTCCCGAACTTACAATCTCCAACTTTCCTATTTCTACACTTCTGAATAATTGTTCCCTCTTTCTGGAATGTTCTTCCTGGCTCCTCTGGGATAGCAACTCAAATCTTCTGGGACTATATCCAATGCGATCACCTCTGGGAAATGTTTCCCAGTTTTGTCATTTGTCACAAGCACATTTGTCAACATGTGCTTGTGATTGATTTTTCTTACATATTTTCTTGGGCAAACTCTAAGGCCTGTGTCTAATTCATGTTCATGTCTATATAATATTGAAGAGAGTGTCTGATTAGTACTTAGTAGATACTAAGCAAACATTATGGTAAGTGTAAATAATTAATGACTGCAACCACCTCTCAGAGATTTCAATTCCTTCTTCCTGGAATGGAATGTAGAATTAAGCCCTGAAAAAGGAAGTGACCTTAAAATTTGTTATTTTTTTTATTATTATTAAAGAAACTACTCTTTAAGGAGGGATGGAAGAAAGGAAAATTTCTCCTTGGGTTTTACTTGGAGAGGTCACATCTTTGTTCTTTCAAAGTCGGCAAACATCAAACAGTTATTATTCAGGCTAATTTAATTTTCATGGTACTGGGCTATTTTATTATAATTAGCTTCTTATACTACTAATAAAGAAGAGAAAAACATATACAAGGTGAAAGCATCTGTCTTCACAAAACCAAATGCCAACAATTCCAAGATCTTCACTCTTTCCATGGTGGTTATATATCTGAGCTTGTCAATGTTAGAATAGACTTTAAGCTCCTGGTCATTTCCTCAAGCAAATATGATGAAACCAAAGGATCAAATAATGTTTTCAATTTATAATGTCTCACTACAAATTTTTAATTTTTTATAAATGAATTATTAAAGCTGCAAATGATAGTGGCTTCCTTTGAAGAATTATTTAAAGCTCTCTTTAAGTACTTAAAAGATAATAAAGAATAAGAAAATTCTGTGATTGGTTAAAGGGCAAAGGTATGTGTGCTATTGATGACGGCAGGAAACAGTCTGCCAGGTGACTTCAATTCAGCTGAATCATGTGACCCATATTTGTTGAGTAGAGAAACCAAGAAGTAGGCCAGTTAAGGAGGCTTGACAAAGATTGGAGACCCCTGGGTCAGAAACCCTGCAAGCAAAGATAAGTGATTTTTTTTTTTTTTACTGAAAAGGATCAATACCTTATACATCTAACTAAGCTGTCTTCTCCATCAGCTAGAGTATGTCTTTTAGTCTCCTTGAGACTCAGTGCCCTCATTTGTAAATGGGACCACTGTAACATCCTTGATAAATGATGAGGACAGGCAGACCTGAGATAACAACCCTTTCTGAACTCACCTAGAAAGGGGAAAGCTAAGAGAGAGAACCCTACTGGGAATTATACTTCGAATGGGAGGCTGAATGTTGGGAGTAGATTCCACACAGCTATGGGATGACTTGGTTTTGGTAAGTAAATAGCTCTTTGTGTCTGATTCCTCACTGATGGAATGGAGAGGTTTTTCAGGAAGTATAAAACAACTGAAACCTATAAGTAAGAGCAAAGTCATAAAAACCATCTGCAGTCGCATAAACTAAACGGACTCACTCTGACATGAATTGCTAAAGAGGCATTGTGGAATCTTCACATGTAGTGTGGCTTCTAGTCTACTCTCCTACCCCTGTTTCAGGGAGGATTGTGAGAGAGAAGTTATAACGACTGGGTACCTGAGATGAATCCTGAATGGCGCAGGGTGCATGACATGATGCTCCTGGCATCAGGACAGAATGCTCCTGAGACCATGTCATGCACAGCAGTCTCATGAGTGAGCCAAGGGGTTGTAGAGATGGGTTCCAGGCCTTTGTGAGAATGGTTTGCAAGTGATCCCCAATTTCAAATGGCGATCCTTTTCGCTGTGCTCAGATACACTGCATCAGAAACGAATCTGCTCAGGAATTCTTAGAAGACAATCAAATAGGGTGCAGCAGCTTCTTCCTTCTCTGGGGAGTTATGCTGAGCAGCCTCCCTTCCACATGTATTGTGCTGTGCGTGGAATGGTGGAGGGGGGGTCCCTTGGAATTCTTCAGAGACTGAAGCCTCTCTAAAGGCTATTTGGCTGGGCTCTCAGAATCAAGAATGAACACGTTAGAGCCAGAAGTGGGTCTGAAAATGGGAATCCTCAATTTGGGAGAGTATTAGTAACTTAGAAAAGGTGGTGAATTTATTTTTACCTCATTAAACAACCTGAATGTTATTTAGACATTAAGAGAGAGAATCAGTGTAATTGTTTCCCATTTCAGCCCTTGGACTTTATTTCATTACTAGATGTTAGTTACTTCTTTAGACAACCAATATATAACACAGATGCCTATTAGTCCCAACATCTGAATAAAGGAAACTGAGGCAGAGCAAAGTTAAGGAATTCATTCTCATCTGACTGGAATTCTTAAATATATTAAATGCCTTACTCTGTTTCACCTCTTTCCATATACAGCATAGATTTTAACACCTAAATGATTAATTCACCAGCTTGACTCTGCTACCCACCTCCTCTCTTCCCCCGCTTTCCCACTGGGAGACTGGCTTCAGTTCACAGATAATACATGGACAAGAGGACAAGAGGAAAGCTTTTATTTATTTATTTTTTTATAAGTCAGTAGTTCGGTGACCGCTCTGTCATTCTGAAATTCTGTTCCTTGTGCTCCAGAATGTCTACTCAGCTGGAGTGGCCAGTACCTTAAGAGGCCATGAGTCTCCATCAGTAGAAGGAACTTGCTCCTCTATCCCCCTCAGACCTCACAGAAATACTTTGTCAAGAATCTCTGGATTTCACAAAGACATGTAGATTTCTTATCTCAAACTGCAAGTTTCACTATAATATTTTTAAGATCTTTAAGACCCATAATTTCCCTGAATTCAAACCTCTTTCTAGTAGCATTTAGGTTTGTATTTCAACGAGACCCTATACATGTGAAAAGATACATATTGTTTAGGAAATTAGTCATTAGGTTTACAAGTATTTACGACTTGTAAATTTAAAACAAAACATATTTTGATTTACTCAGACGCTAGCCTCAAAAGAGAAAAAACACAAGTTTAGCTTTTAATTTAATCTTAAAAAGTTTTATACTGGGGAATTTTTTTCTCCACTTTGGTTCTCAGCTAGCCCATGTCTCACAAATATAGTTTAATTTTCCTGATATTTACAGTTCCTCTGAAATAATCTTATCAAGTCACTCCTGTCATTCATTGTTTTTCAAGCTCAAAGTTAATGTGTAGTATTCACAAAGCGATAGGGGAAAGGACATTTTATTTTATTTATTTAAAAAAAATTTTTTTAACATTTATTCATTTTTGAGAGACAGAGAGAGACAGAACATGAGTGGAGGAGGGGCAGAGAGAGAGAGAGAGGGAGACACAGAGTCTGAACCAGGCTCCAGGCCCTGATCTGTTAGCAGAGCCCAACACAGGGCTTGAACTCATGAACCACAAGACCATGACCTGAGCCAAAGTTGGATGCTGAACCAACTGGGTCAGCCAGGTGCCCCGAAAGGCCATTTTATTTTATTTTATTTTATTTTTTTAATGTTTATTTATTTTTGAGAGAGGGAGAGACGCAGAGTGTGAGTAGGGGAGGGGCAGAGAGAGACAGGGAGACACAGAATCTGAAGCAGGCTCCAAGCTGTCAGCACAGAACCCAATATGGGGTTCAAACTCATGAACCGCGAGATCTTGACCTGAGCTGAAGTCAGATGCTTAACTGATTGAGCCACCCAGGTGCCCCCGAAAAGCCATTTTAAGCAAAATGATTCAAATTAGTAATTTTTTGGAAATGATTCAAAAAGAGAAGTGACATTTACTTGGCAAATGGCCTGTGGACTACAGACTGTCCTGACTGGGATTTTCTGCCCTCTCAAGGCTTTGAGTTTCCCACCTATCCAGTGAGTCAGTCTCCAGCTCCCCAGCACCTTTGTGACTTTTACTGTTTCAATGACTATAGCCTTTATGTAATATTTGCATTGCTGTCTTCTCTGAACTAATGTTTACTTAATTTTTGTCCTGAATTAACTTAAAAATTTTAACTTAACTAAATGTATCTTAAAAGAAAGTTTTGTGTCCCCACCATAAGTAAATGGACAAAATTTATTTAATGGAAACCATACAGTGTTATTAAATTCTAGCTCCACAGGGTTGTCTGCTGAAGACTGAGCCTGAGGCTTGCTTTCTGTTTCTTAAAAAGCCAGAGAAAAGTGGTAGAGAGTTCTTTGCCCCAGTCTGAGACTTTCTTCCTGATATAATTAGAAGTCTCAAAAAACCTGAAATAATGCAAACTTTCTTATTGTGTTCTTTGGTATCGATATGCCTCCTAAAATTATCTTGTATACACCAGTGGTCCATATATATCCCTCAACCTGGGAAACACAGAGTTGAGTGTTGTCCAAGACCTCTGCCAGCTATAGCTTTTTTTCTTTTTTTAATGTTTAATCTATTTTTGAAGGAGAGAGAGAGCGTGAGTGGGTGAAGGGCAGAGAAAGAGGGAGACACAGACTCCAAAGCGGGCTCCAGGCTCTGAGCTGTCAGCACAGAGCCCGATGCAGGGCTGGAACTCACAAACTGTGAGATCATGACCTGAGCAGAAGTCAGACTCTTAACGGACTGAGCCACCCAGGTGCCCTGCTATCACACTTGATTATACTGCAAACCAGGAATGGCCCGTCTGATTTGGCTGTTGCCCCTTATCTAACCATCAAATTGAAAAATGTCATTAAATCAGTTGAAACTTTTTTGAGCAGTGCTGAAAGTCAAATTCTGGGATCAGTTTAACAAAGGTACTCTATTTTGATAAGGGAATTGATGCCGTTTTGACAATATTGCCAAACTTCATTTTCTTTACCTTGTTCTGACTGCCCAGTGACCATTTACATGATGCAAGTAAATGTTTTAAAAACTGAAATGAGGGGTGCCTGGGTGTCTCAGTCGGTTAAGCATCTGACTTTTGATTTTAGCTGAGGTCATGGTCCCAGGGTCAAGGGATCTAGCCCAGAGTTGGGCTCCAATACTGGGTGTGGAGCCTGCTTGGGATTCTTTTCTCTCCCTCTCTCCCTGCCCCTCCCCTGCTCACACTCGCCCTTTACGAAAACCAGTGAAAACTGAAATGAATAGCTGTTTCTGTTTAGAGTTTTGTTTGTGTTTGTTTTTTTGCTATAATTTTGTACACTTAGAGTAAAACCTCAGTTCAAGAACTTTCTTTCCTCCTTTGTGGAGTGCTGCTAGCGTCACACAAATGACCAAAGCTTAGAACCGTTTTGTTATCCAGCACAAAGTAAAATGAATTATTAAAGTTGACTCATATAGAAAGTAGCCATGGAAAATTAGTGGGGAAATTCATTGTTATTTTTTGACTTCTATTACCAACATAAAACACCATAATGGCAATTGAGATATCATTATTTTTCAGTAATCCCTTGTACCTGGCAGGAACTCCAAGGAGTTCTTCCTTCTGCCTGAGACCTAGAAATGGTAGTTTTTATAAGATTAAAGTTGGTGCTAGTCATTTCAGATACTCACTTCCAAGTAGAAGGTGGGGGCTCA
Organism: Panthera onca; assembly: GCF_046562875.1. Taxonomy (NCBI): domain Eukaryota; kingdom Metazoa; phylum Chordata; class Mammalia; order Carnivora; family Felidae; genus Panthera; species Panthera onca. The sequence continues at coordinate 88,377,716 of NC_138339.1, forward strand.
CCCTCACCATAAGTAGCCTCAAAAATGCACCTGGCTCCTGCCACCATGAGAGAAAATTTCCAGTTAGTGCAACTGCTGCTCCTTTCTACCTACCTACTTAATTCCTACTTCACTTTGCTTAGAAAACAGTACAGGAAATAAAAGGCCAGGCTCATAATTTGCACGGCAAATTACCCACAGCATCTGCAGAACCAGACCCTGGGTTGGAATCTTGAAATTCAGTGGCTTGGAGTCTTGAAGAGCAGTGGCCTGGGAATCAGGAGACCTGGGTTCTGGGTCAGCTTCACCACTAACCATGTGATACTGAGAAACTCTATTGTCTTTAGTGATGTTCAGTGTCACTTTCTCCAAAAGACAGGGTGAGAAGAGACCTATGTAGCCATTTCTTCCCTTCACATCCTATGATTCTATTTCCTATAGTGTTACAGTGATATCTAGTGTTAAAAATAATGTTCAATTATCTGAGACTTTGAAGTAACAACCCAGCGTGGCATGAGATTTTAAAAAGAATAGGCAGCATAAACTCTCATCAACAAGTCACACACTTCATTAAGAAATTAATAATAGACCCACAATTAGACAGATATTGTATTTCTGATTTGCTGGTTAACTCATTGACTCTGCTATATATTGACCTTCAGAAAGCTAGGGAATGATAGATAGGGGCCTAATCATTAAGTAGTTGATCTTCAAACATACCTGCATTAATATTTTATCGATTGCATTTCATTTTAATTGTAGTGTGGTTAAAATTCCAATGAGATAAATATTTTCCTTTATGTGAGAACCCCAGAGAACAGTAGCTTTGAAACATTTATCATAAAAATAAACACAGACTATTACCCAACAATTATGCATAAAAATGTCTGTGAATGACTAGATTAATAGAGGCCTTCATGTAAAACCAATGATCTACATTGAGCCTTACAGGAAGAGCATGTTTCCACAGATACAGAATATTCCCAACCTGGAGAGCTGGCTGAGAAAATGCAGCCAGAATATTACTCATTTAGTCTTTTCTACAACAGCTCCATCCTACAGCCTAAAACTAAAAGCCAAAGACTACATTTTCCAAATATTTGTCAAAAACAAGGGAATTGTGCTTATTTATTTTAAATTCAAACCCAAATGTGCTCATTTTTAATCCCACAGTTTTTAACTCTGATATTCATCTCTTTTCCATGAGCAGTAGTCTCACCTCAAGAAAAGAAGCATGTGATAGTCCTTTCAGTCAGCCAGCATCTCTCTGTTGAAATGCAACTATTCGAAGTCAATAAGTGGTAAACTTTGGTAGGAGTCTGACTCAACTTGTTATTAGAGTTACTCCTGAGAAAGGGTCTTCTGTTTGGTGGAGCTCCTTTCTTCTGATCATTCATTTAGCAAACTCTTGTGTCGGGCACATACTAATCTTCTCACACACGTTACTTATCACACTGTATTTTTCCAATGGAATCAAATCTAAAACACCTAGTGACTGAATCCTGGAACCATACTCCCGAGGCCATATGTCAGCCTACTTCTATCAAGAGAGAGAGAGGGAGGGGGGTGGGGGGGGAAAGGAAGTCTGAAACTAGAAACCATGAGATAGTATTCTGTGCTCTCTTCTCACTTTCCTGAATTATGTATTTGTCCACACCTGGCTTTCCGCAGTGGGAGGAGGCAGCATAGGCAAAGAGTAAGAACACTGCCTCTATGACCAGACAAATTTGCCATAGAATCCTTGCTTCCCCAATTACTGGATGTGGAACTTGGCAAGTTTTTAAAATCTCTTGAAGCCTAAGTTTCTTCTCTAAGTTGGAAATAATAATATCCTACTTGAAGTTGCTGCAGGGATAAAATGAGATAATGTGAGTAAAGCTCTTAGTACCGAGTCTGGAAATGATAAGCACTCTGGAATGTGCAGCTTCAATTTAATCTTGTCATTAGCGGAGCATAGAGATGACAGATGAACTAAGACTTATTAAGTGCCTAGTACTCCTTGGGCGAAGAGAGACTCTAGATATTTCCTCTCTACCTCCACCTCACCCAAGTTTCTTCTTTATGAATTTGAGAGCGAATTCTCTGGCTTGTGTGCCATCTTTCCCTTTATCTCCTCTTTCTAATTCCTTGTGATTAATTTTAGCAATAGCACTGGATATCAGCAAAACCGTCAACGGAGAAAAAGAAAAACAATACAAACTCAAATCATTACCTAAAATTTATTTATTAGTAGATATTTCTAAGTGGTGGAAGTAATGATGATTTTTATCCATTTGACTTTACTCTTTATATTTTCCAAAATTCTGCACTGACATATATTACTTTTATAAGAACAAAAAAAAAAATGTATTTAAAAGTGTGTGTGCATGAGTGTGTGTGTGTGTGTGTGTGTGTGTGTGTGTGTAGCTGGGGGAAGTTACTTATAAAGGTCAGTAAAGATGTGGTTGCAGGGGATTGTCTGAAATAATTGGAGCACAACTGAGTACTAAAACAAAATTATTTTAGAAACAGCTCGGGACTTGGAGGACATTGGTTTAAATCTTAATATGATGATTTAGTAGCTGTATCACCTTTGTTGCTTAACCTTTCTAAGCCTCATCTCTCTCATCCATTAAATGGGGTAGTAATCTCATTCTTCTGCAGTTTCTTGAAGGCTGAGCTTACATGTGAAAAAGGTATGATATATGGGACTGAGTTAGAGTTCAGACTTAAAACCTGAAGAGTATTTAAATGCTTTATTTAAAAAAAATAATTGACTAGAAAATTTAGACGAAAACTCCTGCACGAATTAAAATTATTTCATGCATTTGAATGTTTCACCCATACCTGAAGTGTATAACATTGTAAAAACTAAATATTTTTTCTCACAGTCCCTTCCCCAAGTAGCTCCTTTTCTTAGATTTATTAGTGCCGTTGATGAAAAGATCCGCCTCATGGTTCCCCAAGCTAATAACATCAACTCATTCCAACTTCTGATTTTGCAATATTCAATCTGTTCCTTATTCCAGTTGAGGTTCCCTCTGAAATATTGGTTTGATTCCATTCTTTTCTCTCTCCTTCAGGGTTTCTCCACCTCAGCACTATGACATTCTGGGCTGGGTTATTCTTTGTGATGAGGATCTGTTCTGTACATTGTAGGATGTGTAGCTGTATCCCTGACCTCTGTTTAATGACAACCAAAAATGTCCCCCAGACATTACCAAGTATCCCCTGGGAGGCACAATCTCTCCCAGCTGAGAACTCCTGCTCTGCTTTGCACATGTCCATAACAAGAGCACACCCACATCACAGGTCTACATGATACTAAAAGTTGTAAGAGCAACTTTTAAAAACATTTACCCCAAATTTAGTGTTTGAATCGAAAATTCTTACCATGAATCTCCATGTAACTTTCAGAGAGTTGCACAGGAGGATGCAGAAAACAATGTGTTGATATCTCTGATATTCTCAGAATAACGTAGTGCTAAACATTGGCCTTGTTCAACGATGTTATGCATTATTAAGCGAAAAGGTCTCCCTCATCACTGAATCTTATTCTGAGAGTAACCATTTAAAGCCAAAATGTCTTCTTTATATTTTTGTTGTTACTTGCATCTAATATGTATTTTTTACATATCTTCTTGCTTATTTACGTTAGAACGCATATTCATTGCTGTGTAGAAGCAAAATGTAATCTGTAATCTCATAACGTCTTTCATCCACACCAACATAATCACTAGTGTGTTCATTAAATGTTAAATAATCAAGAACTATGTATTTTTATAATGCATAAATCCTTAGTAGATTATTATATGGATGTGTAAGAGTGTGTAAATGATGTTTAGGGGAACTGGTTGGGGCTTTCGCTTATACTAAGAATGCATTATTATTTTTCCTATTTAAAATAATGAAATATTTGCTCTTGCAACAAAAAATTTTGCTTTCCCACATGTTTTCAGAAGTGTATTAGAATCACATATGTAGGAATACCTGCAGTTATATTACTTGAGCATTTACTATGTTGGCTTTGTGCTAAACATTTCATATACATTGTCTCTTGAAAATAAAGTACCTCAGCACAGATACCTGAGAGAATAAAGAATAGATACAAAAGAAAGGTAAAAGACTTCATTTTAAATTTTTTAGAAAATATATAACTAATTTTGGCTCTAATCCTGAGATTTAAAAAAAAAAGAAAAAGTAGCTGTTCTCATTGTAAGCATGAAGGATTCCATTCCCTTGTTTTCCATTTACTCCTCCTTCATCGGAATCTGGCTTCTGTTCTATCATTTTACTAAAACTCTACTAGCCATATTCATCAACAGCCTTTTGTAGTAAACCTTATTGTATGTTACTTCTTCACTTTATTTAAAATACCTTAGACCATTTAGCTTTTTTAAATAACGTATTCTCAAATGCACATCCCAAAGCTAGATTTCTTGCCTGATCTGTAGACCCTGTATTTAACTATACACTGAACATCAGTATCACAACTTAGATGTCTTACAGACAAGCCTATGATTCAATTATGCAAAACTGAATTCATCACATCTCCTTCACCCAAAATCTGCTTTTCCTCCTGTGTCTCCCATTTTAATAAATGGCTTCATGATTACCTCCATTTCTAGAGCCAGAAATAAGGTATGATCCATGGCTTTTCCCTCTCCTTTATCTCTTTCAACCAATCAGTCATCAAATCCTATTGATTCTCTCTCTTCAGTAGCTCTTAAGCCCATGATATTTCCACCCTCCTGCTATCGTCTTAGTTCTGAATCTTACAGTCTTTTGACTGTTTTATGCAGTTATTTCCTAATTGGCCACCCAGATGGTCAACTAAATATTAAAATAAACTGCTTATTTTTCTGAATTGACCAAATACGTATGCTAGCATAGATAAAAGAAAACACCGGACATAGCTGTCAGACCATGCATATTATGGGACTGGTGCAGCAAGACTGTGGGGAGGAGCCAGTGAGAATACCACTAAAGAACATGTGGGATCAGTTGCAGGTGGGTTATGGCAGGCTCCTAAATTTGATTACCGCGAGTCATACAGGAAATGCCAAGGACTGAAGTAAAACCAAGAACCAAAGATCAGTGACTTTTTAAACCAACCAAGGTAACCTACAGACAGAACCCGGGAAGCAGCAGTGGAGAGATATGTAGGATTCTGCAGAATATCCCATTTCTTATCCAGGCCATTTTTAGCAGACTAGGTGCATACTTGCTGGTTCTTAAACAATGACATATTAAAAGATGTCGTGCAGCAACGTTCTTGAGATACGTGGTCTCAAGCCCTATATGTGTATATAGAAGTTAGGAAGCCACTACCCTCCACTATATATAAAAGTAGGAAATTATTGGATTGAGCCATACATAAATCAATTATCAGTAGAAGGTAATAACAGAGCTAGTTATTTGGGGAAAAGGTAAATTACAGGTGTAATTTTATGTCTTCTGTATCTCCTCTAATCCAACTTCATTTTAGGATCTGTTAAGGCAAAAACTTTGCCTGTATCTGTCTCTGCTTATAATATCTGCTTAGGTTACATCAGTCATCCCCACAGTATAAGTTTGCTTACTTTGAAACAGTATTCTGTATAATTCTTGCCGCTTGACATTATATTAGAAAAAGTGTTGACATGATATGTTAGTCTTTGGAAAGGACAGTAAACACTTGTAAAAATAATTCATTGCAGGTAAATAAGGTAGTTAGCAAAGGTTGCCATTTTAAAGTAAATACATGGAAGTTGGATATTCTAAAAGGCTCTCCTAACTTTCCTCAGACATAGATTAAAACAGTATTTTGTTTTCCGATCAACATCAATTTCTTGCAAATAAGTGTCAGGCTCTGAGTTAAAAAACTACTTTCTTTTGATTTTATTTTTTACAGAAATTTGAGTGAAAGTAAATAAAATTTTTGTTGTCTAAATATTATAGATCTCTGAGTAAAACTTTGAGATTATCATATTCCTTGGATAGTTGATGAGTAAAAACACTGTACAAAGTAGAATTTGAATATTGCATTGATTTTTCCAATTTTAAGTGATTTAACCTGTTGCAGGCAAAATAAACATGGGGATTTGCAATTCCTGTTTGGCTCTTCATTCTGAAGTGCTAAATAGTTTTATTGCTTTGTTCTGTCTATAGTCCCTAACTGATTTCGTGAGTTCCACTGTCTCAGAGGCAACTCTGAATTCTCTTTCTAAAGATGAAGAGTTATGGAACAGATTATATGAAATACTGTATAGTTAAGATTAATTAATGATGATTATAATAGACATTAATTAATAAATCCATTCTAATTGTAATTACTTATAATAGTGAATTAGAAAAAGACTTTATGTTAGTGGATCAATGAGAGAAAAGGAGGGTCTGTAAGTTTGCTGGAGAATGGGTATGTGGTAATAGAGGATAGGGTTTATTAGCAATATCACCTAAATCGCTTGTCCATGGACATTTTTCACATATCTCTAAGACAAGATTTTTTTTCTGATAAGATTTCACATGTCCAAATGGTTCAGTGCTGACAGACTCTCTCAATACTTCCTCCAGATTACATGGGAAAACATCACAAGGAGCGGCTTGTTAGCCCTACCTAATGATCTGATTTTCTGTGAACTAAAAAAAAAGTCTGTCTGCACAAACAAGGTGTTTGTGTCAGGACCTAAAAAATGAAGGTCCTGAATTGATTGATATGTACCTGGCTGATAATGCTATATATATACCACATCAGTTTCTAGTGTTCTATTGTTTTCAGTAAACAATACTCACATTTTTATCATGTTTTTATAGTTTGCAAAGTGATTTCACATACAGTACCACATTGGGCCCTAAGGAAAATACAATGAGATGAGTAGGGTGGATTTTTGCCAATGTATACAGATGAAAAACCTAGATATCTGGAATGTGGCCATAAAATACCATGGCCACTTTAACTCTCCCTTCAGGTAAGGAGTGCAGGAGAAATAGAAGTTGACTGAGCATCTCAACCACAAGCAGTCATCACTGAACACCAAGAGATTATTCCACAGAGCAAAGAAATCTGCTCTTTTAGTTGTCTCTATACCAAAGGTTCTTTGGTTTATTCTAGCAAGAGTCCCCAGTTCCAGGAATCTAAGTACAGGGTTTCCCCTGTATGTATCCACTTCCAGACAGCTTTTTTTGATTCTTACCAAAAAGTATGAAGGGAAGAAGGTATATTCATCTGACTAGATTATATGGAACATCAGAAATTAGGTAGGGAGATGGCAGTGGTGGGACCTCTTAAAAACCTTTTGTTTGTTTTTTATTTATTTTATTTTACTGTTTTCTTTGTATTATTTTTTTATTCAAAACCCTTTGAATTCTTTTATCACCAAACTGGTCCTGGTTAAATTAAAATCCAGTGCTGAATGGTAACAAAAGAAAACAGTCTCACAGACACTGTATCTGAAGAGCTCTTTTAACGTCTAAGCACAGTGGAGAAATAGCGTGAGGACTTGCCTAAAGCAATTGCATCTTCAAGGTTAAGACAAAGTCTTGGTCACTGACCCACATTAACAATAGCTGAAAAAATCAGAAGCTAAGTAATGAAGTGACAGAAAAAGAAGGAAGAACAGAGGAAAGAAGACATGAAAAAGAAAACCAGGAGAAATGAACAAAGTACAAAGTAGAACTTCTCTTATTTTTTTCTATTTTGAAAAAACATCAGAAAAATATTTAACCATAGCTGTTGTACACAGGTTTAAAATGCAAGAATTAGCTACATACTAACATAAGTTATGAGTTTAAATCCAAGATCAGTGGCACATTTTTCATTTTGTAAATTTTAATTTGGAAATCTATGAGATGTGAGGATTGACCTTGGCAAAATGATGGAGATTTTTAAAAACTAAAATGTACCTAAATCCCTAAACAGAATTGTTTTAACATATTTTTAATATCGTATCTCTAAAATTAGGATAAAAAAATCATAGTGGGACAAGATGAAAAAACGTTTCCATTTTAGGTAATGTAACACACGTGTTCTTCTGCATTCAGAAATACATTCTACTCACTGACTACATTTCATTTTCAATTTCATTGACATATGTTCAAGAAACCCAGTTTTAAGCATGTTCTTTTAGTAAAATGTCACTTTTGCACAAGTATTCAATTTGCTTCCAGTTTTTCCCCCCATATGTTTTTCTTTCAGTTTAGTCACTGAGAGTCTTAAAAACTATGGAGGACTATTTTTTTCTCTGTCCCTGAGATGGGCTCTCGTCAAACTCAAGTTATGCATCTAAAAATTCAGTTGTAAGTAAATAAACACAACATTCACTATAAATAAAATAGAACAGTTAAAAATAATAACCTGGAGTTATCTTAATCCTTTATTCTACACAAGGCATTCAGTCAGTTGTCCTCCATTCCAGGATAGAATGATTTTGGAATATGGTGATTTTGTACCTTACAGTGTATTTTAATAAATTTTTGCTGAATTGAGTTGAAATTGATCATGTCACATAGGCTATCTACCTGAGACAGATATCTTTGGGTCATTTATGTTGTTTTGATAACGGTATCCCCAATTTTGCCTTCCCACTCCATTTTTATCATGTGCATGATAGCAAAAAAAGGGAGGATAAAATCTTTATAGAGATGCTATGGCAAAATAGACAATTATAAAACTGAAATACTTTCTAGATGGATCCCATTTACTCTAGAAGAAAATATATTGCAGTTTACCTCTACTGCAAACAATTGTCGAGTAATATTTTGACATTAGTTTTGTCACCTGTCCTAAGTCACATGGTTTGTGGCACTGTTCGAGGTAGAATGTAAAAGTGGTGATGCTCACGTTATTCCTAATTGTATTGGCTTTAGCAAGAGAAGGTGGAAAATGGTTTTCCAGGGGTCATAAACGTCAGGGAGGGGATGAAGAGGGCCATCCCAATCTCTACATACTTCATGGTCAACTAAATGGTCCCAATTACCTGGATAATCCTGAAACCTATTGTTCAAATTCTGATTGGTGTATCCATTCTGATTGGTGATTGGTTGCTATATCCATTCTAATCAGTTCATTTACTTTTAACAGCTTTATTGAGGTAAAATGAACATATAACAAACTTCTTTTTTTAACTGTGTAATTATTTCATAAAGTTTATTTATTTATTTTGAGAGAGAGAGAGAGAGAGAGCGCATGCACAGGAGGGGAAGAGAGAAAGAGGGAGACAAGAGAAAATCCCAAGCAGGCTCCACACAGTCAGTGCAGAGCCTGATGCAGGGCTCAAACCCATCAACCGTGAGATCATGACTGGAACTGAAATCAAGAATCAGACACTTAACTGAGATGCCCAGGCACCCCTTAACTGTATAATTCTTTAAGTTTTTCCATTTGTATACAACTGTGAAACCATCACCATAGTCAAGACAATGAATACATCCATCACTCCTGAAAGTTTCCTTATACCTCTTTCTAATTCCCACCTCTTGATCACTCCTTCAGACAACTACCAGTCAGCTTTCTGTCACTATATATTAATTTGAATTTCCTAGACTATTATATAAATAATTTGTACTCTTTTTTTTCTAGCTTCTCTCAGCATATTTAGGTTGCAATCCTTCCATATTGCAAAATGTGTCAGTGATTCATTTTTTTATTGCTGTGTAGTATTCCATTGTTTTAATATACTATGGTGTTTATTCATTCACCTGTTGAAGGTAGAGCCATGCAGGTTAGACTTTAGATGCATGTACAGTTGTGATTGAGTTCTGCCTACTTTTCTAAGCCTGGTTCATCCTAATGTAAATCATATACGAAGTATTTCTGTGACAAAATATCAACACCTCAGGATTGGTAAACTATTACCCTTTTTTTCTTGAATTTAGGCTAGGTCTGTGTACTAAAACCATCGGTCATCTCTGTCAGTCAACCCTGAGGAAACAGTTTAGGAAAAACAGCTGATCTGAGAGACTTCAAGTTACTTAAAGCTTTCTCCTGAGTTTCATGGATTCTTCCCTTACTTGCTCTTTTGTTTCTATCTGTTTGAGGAAATTATCCAAAACGTAAGCGTTGGTAACTTTTTAAAAATAAAGATTAGGGGCACCTGGGTGGCTCAGTCAGTTGGGTGTATGACTTCAGCTCGGGTCATGATCTTGGGATTCATGAGTTCTAGCCCCGTGTCGGGCTCTGTGTTGCCAGCTCTGAGCCTGGAGCCTGCTTCGGATTCGGTGTCTCCCTCTCTGTCTGCCTCTCCCCACTTTCTCTCTCTCTCTCTCTCTCTCTCAAAGATAAATAAACGTTAAGAAAAAATTTAAAACAATAAATAAAAATAAAAAAATAAAAATATTAATTACAGCCTTATACCTGTAAGTCAGGAGTGAAAGATATATTTCATTAGGGGGAAAAACTTCTGTTTTATTTTATAATTTTAAGAGGTATTTTTAAAACTAAGAGTAAAATTTCCTTTTGAAATTTGAAAAATCTGTTGGTGTTAATCTTCTAATTGGTTGAAGGGCATAGGACTGAGACGGGGCAGATTTCTAATTTCATTGATTGGCACTGTAGGAAAATGCTCATATTTCGCAGGTATACCATTATTAATGCCCAATCCTGTAGTCCTTTTTCATGCAGAACTCCCACTGGGAGTACCACATGAGAAAGAAATGTAGGATGAGACCCGATTATTATAATTCACAAGACTAATTATGACTTTGAGTTTTCCTGGATAAGCTAATTCTTTCTGCACCCTGGGATCAGTAAGCACGAAAGTAGTCTCACAAGGATTTCGCTGCATTTAACATTACATATATTTATAAATAAATCCAAAGACATTAAATAGCCCTTCAATTCTCTGCTATTTTCTTTGTGTTGTGTTTTTTAAATGATAAGAAAAAATTAAGTAAGACAATGCCACAGGTGTAGTTTCACTAAAAAATAAAAATAACAAATAAGCTACACACCAATCATGTCTTTTTTGGCATTGACTCACTTGTTTTAAACAGACTGTTTATTTTTGTTGGCATCACTGGTGAATAAGACTAAACAGGGACATGGGGAAAGCAAGGATTAAAGAAAACTTGAAAGAAAGGAGAACCTCAGACAAATAAGAGTTGGAAGGAAAAGAGAGAAAGAGAAAGGCTGTTGTAAGATAAAAAGACTGGCAGGAGGGGCTCTGCTTAATTTTCATTTTTATTTGTGGAGGGCTTTGTGAGTGACATAAAATGATGAGATATTCTTGAATGATTTGGAATCTGTTCTTGATTTTTTGGTGTGACAAATCTCACAAACACTGATTCCAGAGTTTTCTGTGATGCCACTATCAACAAATCCCTCCAACGGCCTTTTTTATTCAGTCACCCATTGTACATTTATCTGAGAGGGAATTTCTTTGTGTACTGAGTAATTTCCATGTTGTGAGGTTTCTTGTCTTCAGTTACCTCCAGTTTTATGCTTTAGTCAGAAAACTCACATAGCATTCAAAAAGGAAAACTCAAAGCAATATAGACTTTTGTGCCTCTTACAAAGAATTAGCGCTGTGTGCCCCTACCAATATAGCAATATATTATATAAGGTCAATACTCCTTTTCACGTGCCTCTAATACAGATGCATTTTATGAGGTAGAACAGCAAACACTGAATCACTCTAGTAGAGATACACAAAACAAGTAATTATCGCTAGTTGCAGAAAATAATTATGCAGTTGTGTGATGAAAACCAGTTTTTAACTGGGAGGAGAAATTCTACCAAAAGAGCATGTGGAAAAGCTAAATGTTGTATTCTGGAAAATAAGCCATTCTATAAAACTTCCTAATGCAGCTGTATCATCCAGAAGAGGTACCATGCTTTTTTTTTTTTTTATAATAGCACATTGCATACTGCATGTAATGCAGTGTGCTCGTGTACAAGGCACACATAATTACTGCTATTTTCTGTTGGCTTTTCTGTCAAAATGACCATTTTCTTTATTATCAATTCATCTAATATTTTAGTAAGAATACCCTTTATTGTCATTTAATGCTTACCAGGTAGTCCTTGATTATGATTCAATAGACACCTAGGATCACTAGCCATTCTTATTTGGAGTCAGCTATTACTATCATAAATGTTATTGCATATTCTCTGTGTCCAAGATATATACAAAAGCATTTAGTATCAAAAAAAAAAAAAAGCTAATGGGGCTTTATTTGTAATGCAGCATATTTTTCTTCACATTATATGGGACATCAACGAAATGTGTACGTTTCTACAGAAGGTACTTATCTCAAATATCTACGGTGAGTCCCCACTGCTCTGACATATACCTAGCCCCCATTGAAGCCAAGAGGATTTTGTTTCCCTAATGTTAAGCATGGCCGTTCTGGGCCCTTTAACTAAATCCACTACCATGAATGAACTTAGAGCAGAAACAGCAAGTGCAGCTACATTTAGGCTTATATCAGCATTTCCGTTTAACACATTTTAAAACTACATTTAAGTAATGTGGAGGTTATGACATGAAGTGACAAAACCCAAGCATGTGAGCTGGATGAAACTATCTTTAGCCAGACTTCCTGGGCCAATGTAGTGAAGTATATGGGCTAAAGAAAGAGGCTCGGCTTTGCCTCTGAATTTTCAGGAGTGTGAAGGCTCTTTTTAAAGTCTTCATATTAAACATATCTTATCTATACACCATAATGGCATCTGTGGCCAGCAAACAAGCCCGTGAAGCTTGAGGAAGTTTCCATCCTAATCCTTTTGATTGCTTCTTGCTGCTTCCTCCCCCTCCCCGCCCCCCACAGTTGCTTGTTGGACTCCATACATACCACTACAAAATGAAAAGAACAAGCAAACAAGACTTCCTTTGGGGCAATATCTGTGGTTGGTTTTAAGTGAAATATAACTTTTCTGAGCAAAGCTTTGAAACTGGTTTAGTAATTTGGGGCTAAGAAAGAACTGGTCAAGATAGGACCTTTAAAAATCCATTTTATAATATGATGACCAGTGCAATTAAATGACAAATACATCTGCATTTAGCATATCTGTACACATGTATCTATATACTCTTAGAAAATGTAGAAACCTTGATGCATGTACCTAGGGCTCTGTATTCATTTTAGCTTACTTATTATTACTAACATCTTTGGGACACCTATCAATTGTAAATCTGTCGTTATCTCTTCATTTCCTAATTAGTTCTAGAGCTTGATAGTAAATGCATATGTTGGTGTGGTATATCACTTTGCCCTTAATAATAAATTATTATACACCATATTCTAAATGTTTTGCTAGACTAATATTTTCCATCGACAATTTCAACGATGCAGTAAAATCAAATATATATTCTCAAATTGTGTATATTGGGGTTTTTAATAGATCCTAAATATCACTAAATATTTTGCTCTTTTACAAGTTATTTTGTTTTAAAAGGGGTAAAGTGTTCTTTTAAAACTTGGCAAAATAAACATTTGTTGCTAATCTTATCGCTTGTTTTGCTTTAAAGCATGTTAATGATTTTTCTGATTATTTAATATTAACAAGTGCTCTTTTAAAAAAGTAGATCTGCTCATTTGGGGTATTGGGTTTTAAATATAATGTTAAGATTAGTGTGATTAAGTACTTTGAATTCTTAAATAATCATTTTAACCACTTCTAACAAATTTAAGTTGAATGCTTTTAAAAGTTCTTCCAAAACCATCGTCGGTTTTATTTTGTAAAATCTGCTTCAAAAATTAGTCTACCACTGTGAATGAATTGCTTTTAATAGAGAGATTGGGGGAAAAAAAGGAAAGGGAGATTTAGGAGAAGAAAAATGTCAAGTGAATCAATATGATTAATTAAATTAAATGTGGATTTATAAAACTCATATTCATAGATTTACACAATATATTCACAGTGACATTTAAAACATGTTTTGAAAATCCCTAAATAAAGTCCCATGTACATGAAGATATTTTCCATCTTTAAGAAATAAAAAAAAAACCCTTAACAACATAATAGAATTATACAACTTTACTGCCATCTCCTATACATTTCGATAGTTTTTTGACAGAAAAACCAGAACAATTTTAACATGTAAAAGTTTTAAAGAAAATTATATCCATTTTTGCTACTATCTAAGATGTTTATACTTAAGCCAATAGATAATCTTGACTACTAATGCAACACAAATAGTTTTTCTTGTTTTAAATTCACATCAAGGTCATTTTGATGTTAACCCATTAAGTCTACCTATATGGTGTTAACCCGTTAAGCTCGCTATGCTATTCTACTGGATGCCAAAATTGTTAAATTTAACAGGTCAAATATTTATGAAGAATGAATGTCAGTTTTTACAAGCTGTGAAATATGATGTGGAGGAAAGGAACTGGTTCTTAGGTTTCTGAAATTGCTTTTTAAAAATTCAGGTAATACAAAGATAAAAGTGGTACCTTAAACCTACTTGTAGAATTAACATCTATGAATGATAAAAATGACAACAGGAACATTAGCATTGCACAACAGCTAAAATAAGAGATTTGGAGAGAGTATTCAGGTTCAGACAGTACTTAATAGTGTGATTTGTACGCAAATCAATTTGACTTAAGAAAATGAACAGTCTTTAGGTATTAGTTCTGAGTTATAATTACTTCCATCCTCCCAAAAGTCTGTTAATGTTGGTGGGTTTCTCCCCCCAATCCTGTATGTTTCATATTAGTCTAAAATTTTTTCTTCCAGTTTTCATGAAGAGTATAGTATGTTGCTTTCACAAAAAATTCAGTCACAGCCCAAGCTATTTTAACAAATGACAATTTTTCCCCTGTAAAAAAGGCTCCAAGATAAAGATTTTTACATCACAGAAAAAAATGGAGGAAAATTGAGAGAATACTTTATTTCCTGTAGTAGCTTGCTATTGATGATGAAAAACAAGGAAACAAATGTAATTGGTAAAACAAACCCCAAGGGAAGTTTCAAGTATCTCAAACAGGGGAATATTCTTAGTTGTAAATAGCTCAGTTTTATTTCTAGAACCTAAAATATGTATCTCTGCCCCCCCACCCCAATCTCGCTTCCAATTTCAATACTTCAGCCTTATCAGAGTAAACAAGCTATTGTTAGAATAGAAAACCCAGCTAGGTCTGAGGGCCTGCTGCCACTTCCCTCTCTTCCTAGCACAATCCAGTGCCAATAGCTTTTGGAAAAGGGAAGAAAGAAAGGTCTGCTACTGTGCTGTGTGGAAGCAAAGGGGCAGAGGGGCATCACTTCAATCTCTTGGCTCTGGTCCTTTCTCTCTCGCATCTCCAGAGAAAAGAGATGCTCTTCATTCACAAAACAAAACAAGAAAATCTCTATAATTATTTTTGGCTCAGCTCCATTGAAATGCATTCTCCTGGAAGCATCTCTGTTTTAGATTAAAACAATGCTTAGAATATTCATTCTTTGCTCTTTCTTTCTCACTCACCCTGCACGTCACCCCCAACCACCGCTCTCCCCCAGCCCACCTCATTTTTCTCTTGCTTGCTTATTTCCCAGCCTTGGTTTCTTTTGCTCTCTGTCACTGCCTTTGGTTGTATTTTCTTTTTCTCAATCATACCAAACTTAGGCCTTAGAGTTTGTTAGCATCGATACCTACAAGTGCAACCTAAGGTCTCCATGTTCAATGTCAGTTGGTCAAGACTCATAACCTCTGCCAACCAGGAAGTTTCCCCAATCCTGTGTCCATCATCATATTTTATGATGGTTGATTTGTGATCTGATGTTTCAAAGCAAAAAGTAGGTGATTTCTAGCCTTTTCCTGTTCATTAAAATTGGGAATAAAATTTACTTTCTCTTTCCTCTAGCCGTCTTCAACGCACAGTCCTCAAAAGATGGATAAAATCTTCATTGTCCTTAGTAGGTGGTGGTTATTGAATTCCAGGGGTAAGGTATGGAAAATTTTTTAAATCCAAATTCCATCATTTAGTCACTGACAAAATTGAGCTCAAGAAATCAGAATGTATCTATTAATTTTTTTTTTTTCTATCACCAACTTTACCTTTGGTTTTGTTTTCCTTAATAAGGGCAAAAACTTTTACCATTTCTCTTTTTGTTAAGGGAAAAAAATTACAGCAAATGGAATATAGAATTCCTGCTTGTGTGTGCATATTAATAAAAGTTATCTGCGCTATGAAACATGGGGTTCTCTTCTCTAAACAGTGGGTTCATTTGTGCCCTGATTTTTATTTATACTGACGTATTTTGTGGAATTCCAACTTCTTATACCTTTCAATTCTTGGCAGCTGTAGACAAAAGTTGCTGATTAACCTTTCGTAGACAGAGGTAGATCTGATACCTACTTTGATGAGCATTATGTGTTTTTCTATTTCTCACTTTCTCATTGGAATAATTAATTTGTGCTCATTTCAAATTCTTGGTTGTTAGCAAAGGCATCCAACCTTAGTACCTATCACCCATGGAATGTATCCTATTTAGGGGTGCCTTCTTGCTCCTTTGAACAATGAATGTTTTGTGTGGAGACTGTAATCACATATAAGTAAGAAGTAGCCTTCCTGCACTATCTTGACGAACAAAACAAAATCCTGACAGTTGCCCAGATGTGAAAGGTCTCTGGGATTTCCTATCTGCCCAATAACACTAAAGTAATCTTGTAAACATGTATTTAAAAGAGTTTGAGAATCTATTTCTAAGCCCTCACAAGAACCCTGATTACTGAACTCTATTTGGTTTACCAAGTAGAGAGAAAGAAAAGAAAAAAAAAAAGAAAAAAAAAGGAAAACCACACACACTGCAATTAATTACACTGTAAACATTTAATAAATATTCTTTCTTTCTATCCTTGCCCTTTTCAAAAGGAAAGGTGGTAATTTACATGTGCTATGCCTTTTTCTTCTCATTGTTTTATTTCTTTTCTTCCTGGCTTTCTTTAACTTGTGTAGAAAAGAGGTGGACATGTTTGAGGAGATAGAAATGTTTACCTAGTACATTTATTTTGTCATATAATAAAACAGCCTAGGCACCTTCTACTTTGTCTTAGAAGCTTTGTTAAACCACTAGTTCTGGAAGCTGCATTTTAATTACAAAATATTGTAAAGGAAATACAGTAGGAATACACAATCCTTGATTCTCAGCCAAATGAGAGGAAGTTTAATAGCAATGTATAGTTGCAGGAATGGTTATGTTGGGGATCCATATGCATTTTCAACTCACACATTCAGGCAGTGCAATAAAGCAGGGAAAAAACAGCTGATACACAAAAGGGACCGTCTAGACAGTACCCCATCAGTCTGGCTAAATTTGGTGCTGGCATTCCCAATGGGATTGTAATATAATTGTTCTGGTGTCTGCGTTCATTCCCCCTGTCAAACACCATTCCAAATATATATCCTTCTCCCCCCAACCCTTTTCCTTCCATAAATGTGAAGCCCAAATTGTGCCATGCTAGAGAGAGTGTTAGATGGCCCAACACCAAGAAAATGTTATAATTTAGCAAAATCACATTGTTCACTTTCTTAAAAAAAAAATCCCTGTTACTTCCTAAGTCCAAACAGAATTAATTCCACTCAGATTTTGATAATTTAAATTAGAACATGGAAAAATTTACATGCAAATACAAATAACCTTGAAATATTGAGCACTTCAGATGAAAGTAAATAGACCTTTTTACTCCTTTATATTTATTAACCTTTGTTAGAAAATTTAACAGAAATCAGAGATGTGAAAGTGTAATGATGGACATGGATCATAAATTCTAATGAAGGAAAGGCTAATGAAAAAATGTTAAGCAAAAGCACTGAAAAAATGTAAATTGTGTATTTTTTCTTTCTTGGGTTTAAAAGCCATAATATTTTTTGGTCTCTAGCCATCTTTTGAAAGTTAAATTTCTGTTAATTTATATATGAATGCTTCAATTTTTTTGGCTTTTTAAAGGAGAAACCAGAAATATTGATTCAGTGACTTGTGGTAATTACAATTAATATTTTCTAAATATTCTGGTTTAAGACATCACGAAAATGAAAAGCACTACTTACAGAGTAAAATAAGCTAAACATCCTATCATTAAAATGAATAATGCATACATTATTGATGAAAATGCTTATAATCTAAAAACTTCCACACCATTGAAATTTAGGTGGTCAGATTTATTTTCAAGAAAAATGCAGATTTTGGGATTGCCATATGAAACAATAACCAAATACACTTACTTTATTTTCTGTTCCAAAGTGTCACCTCTGGGCATTGTTTAGATATTAAAATTGACCAGGAAATGTATTTTTTTAATTTTTTTTTTAATTCCAAGAAAAATTATCTTGAGAAAGAGGCTGGGCTGTTTTGTTTTATTAATTATGGGTGTATATTTGTACTTCCTGTTTGGAGGTTAGTAATCCTTTCTCTGATCCTATAGAAAGAATTTGTCTCCCATCTCAGCAGTTTTGAGATGCTAGGTAGACTAGGATCTCAAGTGAGTTAACAAAGTCCGCACCCTCATCAGGGACCACTCTAACTAGAGCAAATTCAAAGGAAATACTTCAGGCACTAGATCCTGGCTTTATCCAACTTTAGGAGGCTGAGAGAGTGGTACACCAACCAAGACTGGGCTAACGAGAAATGGCTGTTCCAGGAAGAAGCAAGACACAGGGCCTCAACCCGCACAAAGACAGAGCACAATTGCACAGAAAATCACCACCAAAGCAATCAGGAAATATTCAGATACATTTTACAGAGGTCTTAAAATTCTCATGTAAAAATGAATGATGAAAGATTATAGAAGTCTTAAAATTCTCACGTGGAAAAATAAGATTAAGAGATTGTGTCTTCTCATTTTTAATTTTTAAAGGTAGCGACTTCATATTTTTTTCCTTCATTGTATGACATTTTTCTTCCGACTTTGTACATGGGTATGAGAAACAGGTCGTTTAAAAAAGACAAAATAATGATATTTGAACAGTGATTGCCTAGAACAGGGTGGTTTGCTTGTGATTGTTTTTTAATCACTTTATTTTATTTTTTTACATTATGTACAGGCGGAAAGTGAAAGAAAGGCAGGCTGTAGGCCTCTCTGAGATGAAACAGTGTGGCAAAATCTGAGTTTTATACTTGATTCTCAAACTATTGAATAATATCCTATGAGACCTCTTAGGTCTTAACTGGATTAAAATGAATATATTTGTGCTCTGGCTCTTTTCAGCTAACTAATGTGCATGTGAATTGATAGTGTGCGAGGGAGCCGGTGAGAGCAAGTGTATGTGACACAGGGAAAGGATGCGGGCTCCGGGCTGAGGGTGACTATGAAGGAGCGTGCAGGAGGGTGTGGGCTGCCTCCAAGAGTGAGAGCAATGAAAATTAGCAGGCCTTGGGGTCTGGTGCATTTTGTCGAGAGCCAGAAGAGAAGCTTAGCTGGGAGATGAGGAGGGAGGGGAAGCATGGTGAAGGGAGGGAGGGGAAGGGGGTGTGGCGTGTGCGTGTGCGTGTGTGTGCGCGTGTGTGTTGGCTCTGAGATGTCAGTTATGGCTGAGCCTTGGGTTTTTGTTTTGTCGGTTCCTAGCGTAAATAGGCTGGAATCTCAGGTTCAGGTTGGAGTGCGTGCAAAGGCATCATCGTTCGAGTTTCTTTTTCTGGCCCTTCGCTAGGGCTGCTGCTCCGAACATCGCCGCTGCTTCAGAGCAGTGGGGGGAGCAGCAAGGGATGGGGGTCTGTCTGCAGCTGCCCCTCTCACACTTGAATAAAAGAACTTTTTTTCAGGGGTAGGGAAGCTGTGAATACCTTTCCCAATAAGAGATGAGGCATATTGAAAACTATATTAAATTACCCTGATTAACAATTTAGCCACGAACAGGGGAGCTTTGGGAGATCTCTATAGGCAGGACTG
This sequence comes from Panthera onca, assembly GCF_046562875.1. Taxonomy (NCBI): domain Eukaryota; kingdom Metazoa; phylum Chordata; class Mammalia; order Carnivora; family Felidae; genus Panthera; species Panthera onca. The sequence goes on from NC_138339.1 coordinate 88,397,464, forward strand.
GGGGCTATTCATGCCAGCAGCTAAGAGGTCGAAAGGTTTCTGAAGTTCACAGGCTCAGAGCCTTTGTTATGCTAACAGACAATCTCAAATCAGCTGCCTAGTGGAGTGTGAAATATAAATGATTCCTTGAGAACTTCCAATAAGTTGTCACTCTTGCTCTCCAAATACCGGGACAGGCTGCTAATTTCTAGCAGGCCCTTTTGCAACATCACTAGCCCTAAATGAATGCCTTTGTAGTTCAAATAATCTTTTCAAGGGAGCTGTCCTATCATCATAGCCCAAATGCATCTTGGTTTTGACTATTAAATGAAAATCAGGGCTCAGCAGTGCTTGACTTTTCCAAGCGGTCCGATGTTTGGGAAGGGTGGCGGCAGCTCTCATGCACAACAAGTTAGCACCCACTGCAGGAGGGCCAGGGCATTAATAACAGCTCGAGGCCCCAGGAGCTACCCCAACTCTCACCCCCACTCCCTACCAGGAACAATGCTCTGGGAGAGATTTACGTGGCTTCCCTCAGGCTAGACTACCTTCCTCTTTCAACCACACCAACATCTCTCTGATTTATGGACCCTCTGTCCAAGAGGACAGCCAGCTGACCTGCGAGCATCTGACTGGTCACTTCGAAGCATCAGCTTTGGAGATGGATGTATTCATTCTTCAGGGCATGCAAGGCCAAGGGGAAGAGGGCAAGGTGTGTGTGTCCAGGCTGTGCCCCTGGTATCAGATGCTTGTGGATATTATTTTATCATTTTCCCATAAGGAAGATAGGAACATGGCTTCTGATCTTGGGTGTGACCCATTGAGCATGTCCAGATGGATAGAAAGAGGTCCTGGTCCTCTGAGTCTGAATTACAAAGCTTTTTAAATGAGGAAAACCACTTCCCATTCCAAAACCAACACAAGTTGGAGGCAGTGGGAATGAGAATCTATCTGGGAAAGCATGTGCCCAAATTAAACATTCTACTAAGAAAGGACAAAGCTAATTTATACAAATAAAGAAAACACATGAAAGAGAGGACAGAAACCAAGGAAATTAGAAATCCGTCTCCATCGATCTTGCCAAAGGAAGGTCTTGCCTTAACAGTAATAATTTAGGTCCTAAAAACGTTGATATTTCTGACTCTATGTGCTCTACTTCTTTGCTGAAATACAAAAAAGTCCATGATATCACAGAAGTCTCTGGGGTTTTTTTTTTTCCAGACAGAGCAGGTTTGATTTTTGTCAGGGAATTGGGGGGAAAAAAAACAAATGGGCTGTATTTCTTAATATATTCCTAAGGTAAGTTTATAAACTTATAAATGTACAAAAGCAATATATTTTAATACACCCTTAGGTAACTTCATAAATCTTGATGATGCAGCTCTACAGAAAAACCAAAAGCCTGATTCCCCTTCATCTTCTTCCTCTAACTACGATTTAAAATACTACACCAAAAGTGTTTGGGGGAGTTCATTTTGATTGGTATAGAAACTGGTGTAAGTAAACACTTTTTTTTTTTTTTTTTTTTTTTTGCTTTGGATATACCAAGACTTATCACTATATATTGATAATTAAATATAAAAAAGCAGTAGTATAACTTATACCAATTTTGAAATGACCTAGCTTACATGTTTAAATCTTATTTTTAAAAAAGCCAGGACACAAAATACAATAGGAAAGGACTCTGGGATTCAACTCAGAGAATCTGGCCATCAGAATAGGAGAGAGTGTTTAGTAATCAGGTCATTATTTGTCTTTCAAATCCGTATTTGTTTCACTCAGTAAAACAATCTGCAAATAATATTGGCTAGAAAAATTAGTTCAGATTACTGACATTGAAGGAGTAAAAATAAAGTTTGTGGTTTCTTCTGCCAAATACCAGAATTAGATACTAATTTGTTACTGATCCCCTCACACCCTTTTCAGAGGGACTTAGGATCCTGGATATCCTTATTTCAGAGATAGCAGAATGATTGGCTTCGGATGCACTTCTAATTAATTACACACAGAAAGGCAATAGCTCAAAGTTCAGTGGATCTGACACAACTTGCTTAAATTTAACTTTTCATCCCCTCTCCGTTTAAAAATTTTTAATTAATATGAAACTATAAGCATCTACATGTTATTGACACATGCTGGATATTCAGAAAAGAAACACCTTCTCTGTGCTTCCGAATACTTATTTTACCTCTTCCAAGTGTCCTCTCTCTTTCCGTCTTTAACACATCAAAACAGGGAAGAAAGCGCTTTTGTGTTATAACTACAGAGAAAACATTTGAGAATGTGTCAATGCTGTGAATACCAGCACCAGTTTGGGGGTTGGTTTGTTTTTCCCCCTGCCGTGGTATTTCTTTTCCCTTTGCTTTTGCAGTCTTTAAACTCTGACCACTTTGAGAAAAGCAATGGTTGAAATGAAAAGTTAGGACAAATTGTGTTAAACCTGTGTGTTGCCAGAATATGAGCATGATGAAAGCAGTGTTAGGACATTACAGACCCAGAGCAGCTCTCCACACACAGAAAATTAAAATAAAAAATAAAAAGCTGGTCTTTTTTCTTTTTTTTTTTACTTTCTTAAATACTTAAGACCTGAGACAAAAGGAATCCCTATTTAAAAAAAAAACAAAAAACAAAAAACAACTTTCCAAGGTCGCCATTTCTCCAGATTGGGGGTATCTGAATGCGTGCGTTTGTGTATGTGCATGTGAGAGTGTGTTTGGAGAGAAAAGAAAGAATGGGGGAGGAGGAAGGGCAGATAACTTTACTGACATATTAATTCTTTAGATAGTAGTAAATGAATGGTCCAAATAGACATTTGTTTCCCTTAATAGGTTTTGTACAGGTCTCTTACAAGCTGTGGCATATGCTTCATTTATATGTATATTTATTTAGAAGGATTGAGAATAATAGGTGTAGTTTGTCTATAGTCACAGTTATTATTTAAAGTCCAAAGAGGTTACAACTTTTTTCTACCCCAAACACGAATACAAAGGTCTCTTGTATGTGCTTCCTTGCATTACGTTCAAGGCCAATTAAAAATAAAGGTAATATTCTAACTCTCGAGCCTTGGGAGGAGAAAGGAGGCTAAAAGGCAAAATGACTCCAAGATGGCTGCCTCTTCCTTCTTCCCCCTCCTTTCTGCCTATTTTCCACATAGAAATTAATGTAATATTTTGTTTAGAAATCACATTGTAGGTCATTTGCAAATGAGGCAGCCTCGGAGGCACCAGTATCTGCCTAGAATACTCTCACGATGCCATCGAGGTATGGAGAGATTAAAATGCAAACATTCAAATGTATTTAGATTTGTACACAGTGGCTAGACTCACACACATACACACTTGAATGTATGAACAACACACACAGCTGCAAATGGAATAAAGGGCTGAAATCCTTCTTAATTCTTAGGACAGAGGGCAAAGGAGGGCGCCAGGCCACCTCCTTCCTCCCCAAAGGTTCGAAAATACCCTGTTCATGGTCTGGATTCGATTTTTTAAAAAAGATATATCTTTCTGATGACTCTCTCATTAGGCAGACTTCTAAAGTCTGGGGAGACAAGATTTCCATAAATTATCTCTCTAACTCATCTCATGCTGGTACAAAATGCAACGCTAAAATTGTTTTTTTTTTTTTTTTACTTTTGCATTTTTTTAAAAGAGAGAATAGCAAGCTAACCAGCTTCCTGACTAACATGTTAAAGGATTAAGATCACTGGTAATTACTGCTATTAATTATAATAAATATATATTCTCAGTGATAAAATCCCACCCATAAAGCTAAACTAAAATCATGTCGAGAATAAATAAAAGTATATTTGGGGCTTTATAACAGATTTATAGCAGGTTACTCTCTAGACTGAAGTGCACTAGGCATAGAACAAAGCAAATGGTTTAGTTCCTATAGGAAATATATTAAAAAGGAAAAAAAAAGAAAAAAGCCCACAACCCTTTATCTAAAAGCCATCAGGGACAAGCACTCAATACAAGTTAACAAGCAGGAACTGATAAGATAACATTTATATGAGGTCAGAAGTCAAATGCCAGTCAAAGGCTTTTAACCTCTTGGGTCATAAACAGGAATAGTTAAAAGTGAGAGGTAGTTATTTATCGGATATTAAGGGTACCTGATCATTGCCAGAGAATCACCAATGATGAAACTAATTAGGATTTATAGAAAAAGAACTTTGTAGCTGTTCAAAGAAAATTAACCTACAAACCCATCATTCTGCAATTGGTAGAGAGAAAAACAAACAAAAAAACCCACCCTTCTTTTGAGGGGGAAAAGAAATCTAGCAATTTAAACAGATTTAGTAACAAAATCTCTCTCAGAAACAATATTTAAAGTTAATGTATATAGATTAATATATGCTAAATGATAGACCTTGTAAATTCTGTATTAACCATCTTAAAACAAAAAGAAGCATCACATAATTTATTTTCAATTTTTGTTCTTTTTCTTTTATTCCCTCCTTCACACCTCCTAAATTAGACAGGATATAACTCCGATTTCACAATACTTCTTGCCCTCAGAATGCCGTCATTTATAAATTTAAAAATATATATGTATTCTAATAGCAATTATTTGAAAACATCAGAATATCGAAACTGCTTAATTAAAATTTTATCTTCATCTATCCAGAGAAACAGATGTCTCTTCCTTTATTTGCTGTCAGGATATTTTCCTTTGTTTTGATTTTTGTCCTTTTTGTCTTTTTTTTAGGTTCACATTCCAAACAGTTCTTGGTCTCAGAGTCCATGCTGGCTTATATTTTCAAAGCATACCACCCCCCCCCCCTTTTTTTTTCTCTTTTGCAATAAAAGAAAGCAGATCTAGATATTTCTTTCTAGAGAGAGATAGAGGGATTGTTGTTAGGCCTGCTAAGGCCCACTGTTTCTTTAAACAGAGTCCACAATACACTAGGCGAACATTGTGGATTTAAAATGCTTTTAAATATTTATCAGAAGTATTTTATCATCATATTCAAATGACACCTGGAGTGCACTCACCTTTATTGACAATCTCTGTTCTGAAAGTCCATTTGCTTCCTTAAAGCCCCCCAAGCAGAACAAGGACTACCCGTTTTCATTCAGTTAATGTTTAGTAAAAAACCAAGCAACCTTAATCAGCATGCTGATTGCATCGTCAACTAACAAATAATTTACTACTCTGAGCATTGCATTCCATTAAAAGCTCATTAAATTTTCTGTTCTCCAATGGGAGGTTTAGCTTTTGAACTGCATGCTTTTGCTTCGAATGATCATTTATTCAATTTTTGCAAAATGTTGTGTTTTTTTTTTTTTTTCCTAAAGTATAGGTGAGCATTTCAATACCTATAGACTACAGGCATATGGAAACACAGTTCAGGGTTTGAGAATGTTCCATTTGATTTATAGACTCTGTTTAATAAAAATTCAACATAATCTCTTGCACTTTTAGAAAATCCTGAAATCACTGAGTATATCTGTGCTTATGTGTGACCCAAACATAGCCTCAGAAATATTAATACATAATATAAAATATCAAATCCCCTTTTTAGAGCTTCGACTTTCCTTTTCCACGTATTACAGCTATTGCTATTTTTAGGATTTTTATCCTTATAAATAGCTGTTTTCTATTGATTCAAAAAGGAGCATGACACCACAAAGATCTTACCATATTTGATGCCAAACTTAATACCTTGGGTGTGTGTGGGGTGGGGTGGGGGGGTGGCTAGTTACCCAAAGAAATCCACATTTTCCGGGGTTTACACATTTTTTACAAACTCACAATCCCCTGAATTATTTTCATGCCCAGACTCAACTAGGAAAGAGTATATTTATTATTTTTAATTTAGGCAAATGTAGGAAAATATCGGCCCCCAAATTAACATGCATCTTTGGATTGCTAATTGTGCTCATTGCAAATTTGGGTCATTTTGCATGAGTGACTCTAATGTAGGTCTGAGATTGCCATGCAGCGCAGTGGATTCCTGATTCCCCGCGCTAATCCTGAACTCGGTGATTGTGTCAGGTGCAGTTCTGTATGCTCTAGCAGCTGGCTCATCCTCATCAATGCAAATAAGGCAACTCCTACAATCAGAGCCTTGTGAGTGTGAGGCCTGATTGCTGAGGGCAGGCTAAAGCACTACACAGACTCTCACTTTCAAATCACGCTAAGTGACAAGACAACTGCAATGTCCCTCCAGTTCAAAATCAACCTTTTGAAAACAAAACAAGAAGAGGATGGCTACAAAGAAGAGGAAAACCCCAGTGTTTGGGAAATGGACTTGTTTAGATGGGCTTTATTTAGATACAGAGGTAATCTAAAGTGCATTTCAACAAATGATTCTCTAGCTCCTATTCTGTCCGAGATACTTTGTTTTAAGGGTTGCAGAGGTGAGGGAGATACAGTCCCTGCCTTCAGAGAACCCTACCGTTTGATGGCAGAAGATCATAAAGAGGAAGATAATAACATAATTGTTATTAAGGTGCAGTCACTGAAATCTTAAATGAAAGCCGTAAAACATATTTTTACAGGAAGTTTTTAGAGATCGCATTAAGGCATGGATGTCAAGAGCAAGACTTTTAGAAGCTTCGGGTTCAAATCCCAGCTTTGCCACATACTTGATCAAGTTATGTCACCTTTCCACAGCCTTAATGTCATCCTCTGCAAAGTGATGGTGACAGAAGGACCTACCTTCCAGGTGTCTTAGAAGAAGGAACTGCATAACATGCTTGCCACAGTGCTTGGCACATAGTAAGTGCTCAGTAATGTCAGCTGCAATTATTATTTCCTCCCTGGCATACAAAGAAGGCGGGGGGGGGGGGGGTCCAAAAATAATAATGTGCCACAGTTTGAAAAACATTTGTTTGATCTGTCTCTAAATTCCCATTTTTCATGTAGCGCTAACCCTGCAGAAGTGAAAATACTGTAAATGTGAAAAAGCCCTGCATCTCTCAGTGGTGTCTGGACAACCCTGGCAACTCAGAACATGAAGGAGAGAACAAGAAATCCCTGTGCTTTTCCTTTTCTTCCTTTCCAAACACGTGTGCAGACTTCCCCTGCATTTCAGCCCCACCCTCTTTATTTTACTGCCTAATCTATAAAGGAGGATTAACAGCAGCACGCTGCTTTGGCACAGAGCAGATTCTGGGTGAGGACCTGTAGGTAGAGTCTAATGAATACAATTTTCTGGGACGGTGAGTGCATATTTTTAGCTACATGCTGGGCTCCAGCGTTGGCTCTTGAGACAGATGAACAGATCCTTTGATCAGACTTGGGTGTTGCTCCAAAAAGAACCTTTTTTAGGAAGTAGTTGGGGGAAAATGTCTTCTGTTTCCCTTATTCCTAATTTGTACTGTATAGATTCAGATTCCAGATAACCGGTCCCAGTAAGTTGCATTACAACACTGAGATACACCATTGTGAGGTGTAGTGGTCCTGGGCGCCAGTGAACAGATCCACTTTCTGGCAAAATAGGATGGCTGGTACCTCAAGTGTATGGTTGCCATCCTTCCTCCCTTGGAGAGTAAGCTAGAGGTAGTTAACCCTCCTGGGGGAGGCTTGGCCTAGACAACATCATAGACACCATATCCCCCCTGGAGTTACCAAACAATAAAACTGCTTTCTTTGCCAAATACAAAGAATGGTCTGGAGTTGGATATTAGCAAACAGCAAACCCTGTAAAGAAGAAAGGGAGGGAAGGAGGGAGGGAAAAGAAACAAAGGAGAATAGAAGGGAGGATGGAGGAAAAGAAGGAAAATTGCATGAAAAGAAGGCAGAAAACAAGGTCTTTTCTGCTTTCGTTTGCCAGGGACAAGGCAGCCATCCAATCTTGTCTTGATTTTAGTGCCATGGCGAGGATGGGGCAGCGGAGACGGGGTTTTGATGCAATGCCAAGCGGGGCAGGGATGAGGCGCCAGGTCTGTGGAAATGCTGAGACTTTAAGACCTTGGCACTGGGAGAGTGTGAGCAAGATGGTAAGTGATTTGATCTCTCACATTCCTACTCAGGACCCTCTCCTTCTCTTTCTAATAGGATTAACAGATATTTTCCTAAGCAGAAATCAAAATGTGTCAAATCATCTGAGACAGTCAATTTGTTCACAATGCCCACATTCTTGCCGTGCGGATGCAGCACTATTCAAAAACAGTTTTATTTCAAGAGATACAATGCAGCAGAGAGGTAAACATTTATCTTCATAATCTTACACTCCTTTCAGACTGTTTAATTTTTCCCCGTGATTTTCCCCTCCTCTTTCACTCCACCCCCAAGCTCAGCTTCAAAACATTTAGTACAAAAAAGACATGACTTCCCCAGAGGATTCGGGTCTCAGTGATCCTGATGATGCAACGTGTGCTCTCCATTATCCCTGGGAGCTCCCCAGATCTGTTCCCGCACCCTGCCTCACTGCTTCTGTTGTCCCTGGGTCTGTGTCACTTACAAATCCGCTTCAAGCACCTGTGCAGGTTACCTCCGCCTCTTCCTCCTTCCTACCTCATTCCCAGTTAGCAGGACTCGTTCCCCACTCCTTTTTCTCTTACTGCTGTTTTTGCTACTATCATTGTCCCCACCAGCACAGCCCTCTGCAGCTTCTCCTGAAGGAGACATTAAGTTGCCTTCCTTTGTGCTACCTTAAAACTCCAGCTGCCTTTGAACACAAGGACCAGTGTCACCTTTGGAACAATGAATAAAAGTAGTTGGATCGGGATTCCAACTTCACATTGTTGGCATTCCTGAAAATCTCATGCATTTTCATTCCTCCCCCCCCCTTCTCCTTGAGACCCCCTAAGATAGCTGCAATTAGAAGCTCCGAAATGAATAGAAACAATAGCTACTGGTATATTTTATTCTTAGGATGTGAATAATAGACATTTAGCGGGCGGAATAAAGTCTCATTTTTTCCCCTTTCTGTTACCATTTGTATATTCAGTACACATGTATAGGTAGTTTTTTTTTTTTCTTTTTAAGTGGATTGCTGACAGCGTTTTCTGCAATAACATATTTTCCATTGATGTATTTTAGGTGTCTGTTTAACCATAATGCTCTTTGTGATCATGCTGCCAAAATATAATGAATTGGCCCATTCTACCTAGAAAGGCCTCTCCACCAGTTTCTCTTGCCCCCTGTTAAAATCCTCTTCCTCCTGCAGGATCCAGCTCACACCATATCTCCTCCAGGAAATAGTCCCAGATCCTCCCAGGAGATTTCTTCTCCGTCCCTCTCGCCACTTCCCATTTCAGGTCTTCTGCCTCTGCTCCGATCCGAGTTCACGTTATACTCCAGCTAGTGTTAGTGCCTGTCTGCAAAATTAGGCTATGGGGCTTGGAGGACAAAGATGTCCTCCTTTCTGGACTCTTGCCGCTCCTAGAAGAGTGTCTGGCACAGTAGAAGGGAGCTATCACCTGAGGATGATGAACAGTGGATGACCGCCAAGCCTTCCCAGCCCGACAGAAGCCCACCCATTCCTGTCGGGGGTACTTCTGGAGGTGGGGAAATGAAGCCACTCCTGGCCCACTTCTCCCACCCCATTTCCACTTGTATTTGACAATGATTCTGAGACTTCCTCACATTAGAATTTTTAATATTTTTTCATCTAAGTGCTCATCTTTAGTAAATACATAACTAGATGGATTGTGAAGTGAGGGAATTAAAAAGTGCTATCTTATATCTGAACAAATAAATCATTTATATTAGCTCTTCTCCTTCTAGGCTGGTTTGGAATTGGCAACAAATACCGAGGCATCAGTACTCGTTGACATCCGGCATTCATTTATTTATTTATTTTTTTAAGTGCTCTGACAAGTTGTTTACCGTGAGCCAAATGTCAATTAGTGCTGGCCTGAAAAGGAGTTCCTGTGCTACATCTGTTTGTAGTTAGTCCTGGAGTCATCCTGATTATTTTGGCTTTTATTTGAATGAGGCATTTATCTTCCAAGACTCACCACCACCACCACCACAAAATCCCACTTAGTATTTTAACATTTGCTTAAAACCATACTTTGCTGGCAACCCTATCATTTCAGTGTTGAATTTTTTCTCCTGATAAGGCAAATGACACTTTAGCCTTAGTTAATGTAAAACAGGAAGGTGTTAATCTCATTTTCAACATGTCAGCTCTTCCAGGTAGAGTATTAATACGCAAGATCTCCTGCTGGCAGACTCAACAGAATCTTTCTGGCCGTGAAGTGAAGTCCAAACCTGGTAATTTTTGCTTTCCTTTATTGTATGTGCTCAGGTCTGCTTCATTCATTGCAAAAGATATATCAGTAGCTAAATGCATATAAAGAAACAAAGGGATGTTTGCAAACTATTGACTTAACTCTGTACTCAGACATTCTGATAGGTTTGCTGTAAAATATTCATATGCTACAAACATTTAGGTATGTTTGATAAGAAAAGCAACTAGAGGGATGCCTGGGTGGCTCAGTGGATTGTGCGTCCAAGTCTTGATTTCGGATCGGGTCATGATCTCACTGGTTCGTGGGATCCAGTCTCCGCTGTCAGTACAGAGCTTGCTTGGGATTTTCTCTCTCCCTCTCTCTCTGCTCCTCCCCCATTAGTGTGCAGTCTTTCTCTTTCTCTCTCTCTATTTCTCAAAATAAATAAATAAACTTAAAAATTTTGTATAAAAATTAAATAAACAGCAACTAGGTAAGGCATATTTAAAAGACCCTCTGAGATCTATAATTTTGCATTAGAGAACTACAGTCCAATGTTACCATTTGCTTTGTTTACTTTCTTAAAAACAGTAATTATAAAGATTTAAACAAGGAAAAGTGTGGACTGTGTTGCAGCAGGTGTTACAAAATTCCAAATCCCACAAGAAAATTTATAGTCTTGAATAATGTGGGAATCGAACTTTTTATTTTCTTCTTCAGGGTGTAGGTATGAAAGGGAACAAGGTTTTCTGGTATTCACTTGGTGTGGACATTGTCAGAAAAAATTGTTCCCTACATAAATTTTTAGGGGTTTTGGGATTTGTCCTCCTTACCTTATTTCTGTGAATACCGTGGGGACTTTTTAAAGGGCAGTTTCAAAAAAGGGTCAGAGAGAGCAAAAAAGATATCATTAACGGTAGTGGATATAAAAGAATATTAAAAGTAAGCTTTCTTATTGATAAATATGATTAATAGGTTTTTAAAGAAAATGTCCCATGGTTCCAATTTAAGGAAGAATTAGAATTGGCATTTTAATCTGGCACAGGATTAAGATTTTATGTGTTTTTAAAAATCATAGATAAATGGATTATAGATATTGATGAGCTATTAATTCCTTTCAACTAAAAATGTGAGAGAAACAGAAAGAATAAAATGGGACGCCAGCATAGGCAAGTAAAACAGTGTTTATGGAGTGAGTAAAGGGTGGTGGTGGCTGTGGGAAGAAAAGGCACGGGCCTCAAAGGTGCCGAACCACCAAGGCTTCTCCTGCATAAGAACTGATGTCAGAGGAGAAATATCAGCAATGATGACGCTTGAGAGGTTGATTTTTGCTAATGTCCTTCTACTTCTTAATCACATGTTCCTGTTTCGTGGCTGGGACAAGCTTTATTATTCCCACTTTACAGATGCAGAATCACAGGGCAGAGAAACTGAGACTCCTCCGAAGTAAGCAAGCTCCAGGCCCAGGGTTTTTCTTCCTTTTTCTTTTCTTTCTCTCTCTCTCTCTCTCTCTCTCTCTCTCTCTCTCTCTCTCTTTTTAAGTTTAAGATTGGGGCTTGAAAACTGTGAGAGGAAGGGAAGAAAGATGAACCAAAAGATGTAAAACAAAGAAGGGAAAGTCACTGAGGAATTCCGTGCTGTCACATCTATCCAGAAAAATAAGGCAGAGAAAAAGTGAGATGATAAGATCCTTTTCTTTTATTCCTGTCCAAGTTAATAACATGTACAGTGCCTCCTTTTATTCATCTCTTGTCTGTACATATTTTCCCACACACCATTCTATAGTTATATAATTCATTTTCTTGCCCACTGGGTCAATACTTTATCACTTTACCAGTTTCTTTTTGTAATGGCTTTTTGTACTCCTTGCCAGTATAAGTGTACCCCCAGAAGAAGAGGATGACAAAAGGCAGAAGGTGGACAGGAAAAGCCTGGTAAGCAGGATCCCTCTTAGAGTTACATCTCCATTGTTCTATTTCCCCAATGGGCATTATTATGCATTTCCCCTTAAGCATGAGGCCATGTTATAGTCTGTGTTTAGCTTTTACTAGTTGCATGGATGAACTCACTTAAAAATATAGTAGGATTACATTCTTGTATTGTTCATTGCAGCTACATAACTGATATTTTATATATTGCATCTTAAATCTCCTTCTGGAAATGTAACACACTTATAACCTCTATAATTGGTGTCATTGTTGACATTTTTATTTTCCCTGAAAACAGATTTGTGAAGTTGTCTCCCCTTACCCACAGTTTCACTTTCTGTGGTTTCACTTACCCGTAGTGAACCACAAGTAGGCTGGAAGCGGATGATCCTCCTTGTGACAAATAAGTGGAAGGTCAAAAACAGCCTAACTTTACGGTCGCAGTGCCTATGTCACTCACCTCACGTCATCTCATCTGTCAGCATTCTATCATCTCACATCATCACAAGGAGGATGAGTAAGTACAAGAAGGTATTCCGAGAAAGGGAGAGAGAAAGAGACCACCTTCAAATCACTTCTACTAGAGTACGTCGTTATAATTGTTCGATTTTATTTTTAGTTATTGCTCTTAATCTCTTACTGTGTCTAATTTATAAATTAAATTTTGTCATAGGTATGTATGTATAGGAAGAAACATAGTATCTGTAGGGTCCGGTACTATTCATGCTTTCAGGAATCTGCTGGGGGTCTTGGATCAAATCCCTGTTGACAAGAGGGACTACTTTGCAACTTTAATTAAAAATTTTAAGCTTCACAGGTTAGCAGGTTTGGGGTAAGATATGGAAATAGTGAGGGGCGCCTGGGTGGCTCAATTGGTCGAGCATCCGACCTGGGCTCAGGTCATGATTTCACAATTCGTGAGTTCAGGCCCCACATCTGGCTCTGTGCTGACAGCTCAGAGCCTGGAGCCTGCTTCCGATTCTCTGTCTCCCTCTCTCTCTGCCCCTCCCCTACATGCTCTCTGTCTCTGTCTGCCTCTCAAAAATAAAACTAAAAAAAAAAAAAAAAAATTTTGGATGTAGTGGGAGAAAATAACCCATGTAAGCAGTTAAATGACTTGCATGGGATCACACAGCTGGCTGAGTCTGAATCAGACCCTTGGACTTTTATTCCAACTCTGCATGCTACACATTGTCTCCTACATTCAATTCTGTCAATGCTAAGTGCTATAGAGGATCGCATTGGAATTCCCTGCTCATCGGCTTACTCTTTTATTAGGGTATGTGCCCAAAAGCTCTAGGAGGAAATTTTTTAAACATCTTTTGTAGGAAGGAGAAATTCTAAGTTAAGCCTGCGCCCCCCCCACCCAAACTTTACAAACAACCCTACCATGTATTTGTTATTATACAATAATATAGATGATGTGCTGATGTGCAAGCAAATTTTTAGCTACAAGTAGCAAAGCAAAAAAAAACCCAAAACACTGGTCTTATTTTTCTGCCTGTCAAAATTAAGTAGGGATGTAGGCATTTGAAGAAAAACAGGGGCACTAAAATGTTTTCCTTACTCAAAGCTGCCATCCCCAAATATTCTTTTTTTTTTATGTTTATTTATTTATTTTGAGACTGTAGAGGGGCAGAGAGAGGAGAGAGAATCCCAAGCAGGCTCTGCACACTGTCAGTGCAGAACCTGATGCAGGGCTCAGTCTCACAAACTGTGAGATCATGACCTGAGCTGAAATCAAATCAAATGCTCAGCTGACTGAGCCACCCAGGCACCCCCACCCCCACCCCCCCGCCAAGTATTCTCCCAATCAACCAATATTTAGTATTTAGTACTCATTTCTTGTCAGGCACTGTGTTTGTTAGAGTCGTGAGAGTCAACAAAACAGACCTAATACCCACCCTACTGAATGAGCTAATTTGGATAACTATTCTACTTTCAAAACATAAGCAACTTATCAGCCAGTCTTATTTTGGTATGAATTACTTTGGATGAATAATTAATTTTCTTGATTCTTTGTTCTAGGTGGATATTAGTTAGTAATAGCTGATTTTTATTGTTTATGGTGAGGATTCAGGGTAATATACCAAGGAGGAACAATTAAAGGTGAGAGGTAATTTTAGAGCATGGAGAATTTTGTGAGGGCATACCAGAATGTGACACCAGAGTAGAAAGTTTGTGGTTACCTTGTTCTGGATATGTAGAGAAAAGTAGGTAGGAGAGTGACCAAGGAAAGCTTCATCTCCTTTTTTGCCTAAGTTATTTTGGTAGCAATTTCTTGACCCAGGAATTTGTGGCCATATAAACTTTAGTAGAGAATTCTGGATGTTACCAGCCTTGAGTGATATCTGCCAAATATCACCTTCAAATGATCTTTCATGGTGATAGTTCTAGCCCCTAAAAGATAAAAAGGAAGACTATTGTACATAGTTGTGCAAACTATATTCAAAGCCAGATAATTGGTATTTGAAGTGGGTTCAGAGCAGTTTTCTTGTCATTTTCCATCAAAGGACCCCCTAACTGGTGGTACAGGAGGAAGTTTGGGGTAGCAGAACTTCATCAATAGAATTACACGAGTTGTGGAAGAGAATAGGGCAACTGTTAAAGGTAACCCAAACCAGCAAGTCTGAAGTGTCTTTAAAATATTGTGGTTGTTTTCTTTGAAAATTTGAGAAATTGTTATATGCGTCCCCATAATAGGCCCATGTTTCTTTTACAAGAAAACAGTGCTTGAATTGACTTGCTATTAGTAAAATTGACTTTCTGGGAAGAAATGTCATGGTTACTGTGTGGATCTCAGTCTGCCTACACATGCTTGCACACACATGGGTATATCCAGAGGGTTTCACTGAGGATGATACTAAATGTGAGATTTCACTTGTCTGAGCGGTCACAATACCATGATTTGGTTGAAATGGGTGCACTTCACGTTTGTTTGTAGGGTGATTACCCATCTCAGGATTCCCATCAGTTTCTGGATCCCCAAATTTGTAAGGATTTTTCTATGATCTATATCTGACTGCCAGTGATATGGGCTCAGATGTTCAGGAGAGGTGGAAAATATGGGGCCCAGGTTTTCAGGTCAGAAAAACCAGCATGATGCACTGGGCAGGTGTAGAAATGAATCTGGGTAAAGCATTCTTGCCTTCCAGTTATCTTATGAGCTATTGATAGAGTTTTGCCAGATAAAGCAGGCTGGGTATGAAACTATGATGGACACATCTGAAAACTTTTCAAAGCTTTATGAATGCTCCGCAGTTTGAGGTTTAGTGTTAGGTAAAGATTAGCTCCCCCTACAGTTTATAGTTTATAATGTACCCCTTTGGGTCTGGACTAGAGCATAGTCATGACTTGAGTTCCACAATTAGATACACCCATGTGAGCATTTGAATCAGATGCTAGTGATGCAAAAAAGGATAATTCAGGTAATTTCTCTCCTTCCCTCTCCTTCTTTCTTGTAATAGTAGCTGGGGCTACAAGGTAATACATGGCATAAGAGTCCACTTGTCCTTAGTGGCTGGAATTACTCCTTTATCAAATCCGTTCTGCAACATAATTTTGGATGCCAGTCTGGAAGCTTAACTCAAGCCTAGCTCTCCAGCCCTTTCAACAATTCAGTAAGCCACAAAATATCATTTTATTAAACTCCTTTTCTGCTCAACCAACTGAAGTCACCTTTGATTGCTTGCAACCGAAGGCCCTGATGAAAACAGACAGTAATTAGGAGAGATCAACTTTAGACAGAGTGGTCAGGGAGGTCTCTCTGAGAAGGTGATATTTGCACTGGGGCAGGAAGAATGTGAAGAAGCAAGTAATGTGAAAAGCTAGGGGGAAAGCTGGAGCCGAAGAAGAAAGTACAAAGGCTTCTGTACAGAGGTGGGGGTCCAGCAGAGAACAAAACAAACAAGCCCCCTGTCTTAGTGGAGTTTACCTCTAGTTGGGGTATTTACACAGTTAAATGTAGGCAGATAATAAGTAGTGTAATTTCAGATACCAATCGGTGTTATAAAGAAAACGAAAGAGAGAGTTATAGGCTGCAGACAAGAGACTGTTTGGGATAGGGTGAGCAGGAAAGGCTTATCTGAGGAGGTCACGTTCCTCAGAGACACAGGAGATTTATGACTTAGAGAAAAAAATCCCTCGGGTACACTATTGGGACACCTTGCTCAGGGAAGTGAATTTCATAAGAGTTCTTAAAATAAAAACAAATATTGCAGTGCCATTTCTGCCAAGGTTAGGAATGTTGAGAGAATCCAACAGATGTTAAAATGCCCCTAGAGACAAAAGATTTTTAAATGTCAAACGTGATCCTCTTTTTGGTGATGTTCTCAACCTTATACTTGTCAAATACGTATGACTACATTTTTAGGGAGATAGTTCTTTAATTTATGAATATTCTTTTACAACTACAAATTGGCTTCAATTTTGTTTTGGGTAGTTGCTGTGTGAACAAATACTAAAAGCAAAATAAAGGCAATGCCGGTTCTTCATCACTTTCTCAGAAGCTCTTCTGGTTTGATGGACTGGGCTGTCAACAATGGAATAAAGCCAGTGCTTAACAGAGAGAAACTTCAGCTTCAAGCAGCAGTATTCCAAAATAATCTCTTGGTGAGTGAAGTTGCTGGTTTTATGTGAGCATGAAAAATTAATTATCAATGAAAAGGCATTTACTTTTTTCAGAGCCCATATATTTATTGACAAATAAATGTTCTTTATCTCCCCAGAGGAAAGAACCATTCTCTAAAATTGTTTAATCAATTTACCGACCTGAATCAAAGCTTTGAGGGAGAAAAGAAATGTACTTTCTTAGATCCCACAAAAGACTAAGCACGTGGGTCTTTGGTGTGTTTGTTTTTCAGTAGAGCAATTATCTGGAATATCTTCTCCCCACCAAACCATAAAATTTTCCCAGGAAAATGTAAACAGACTTACTAGTAAACATGACAAGTTGAATATATACATCTACTCTTATTTTCGTCCCAAAACCTAGAAATGGCACTAAGAAACTTCTCGGAAGCACAAACGAATAAGGACAGGGAGAACAGAAGAACAGAACAACAACAACAAAGAACAAGCAAGCAAATAAGGAAACAACCTAGAGGCTAGAAAGCAAGTGGATGAGCGGTAAAGAGAACTTAATGGACCTGAGAATACAGATCCAAAGCTGGCAAAGAGAAAAACTGTCAACTAACTTAATTTTACAGTAGAGACTGGCAATACTAGATGTCTCTGGAAATGGGGCTTGAAGAGAGGTGGGTAAAATAGGAGGATACACTCAAAGTTAAAAAGCAGTCAGATCCATTAACTATGTCCCCAATTCCCAGCATCCAAGAAAGCACTGCCTCCTCTCCTCCCCAGACCAACCCCCCCATCCCAACCCTGGCAGAGGACTAGAGATCTAGTCTCTGAGGAGGGTGAGACATAGGCTCTTGGCTAGGTGGGGGTTGAAGGTAAGGACAGGATAGTGAAAGTGGGGGAAATAAGTAGAAATATGCATGCTAAATGCTGAAAACCCTAACTCTCTTTACCTTCCAAAATAGTAGTTGACAGACTTTTAACTTCAACTAGGAGATTGGGAGATCTTTCCCTACACAGTCTGATAAGCTCAGAAGAAAAGGTTTAAAGATACTGACATTCTAGGCTCTTCAAGTAAAAAGCCAAGCCAGATCACCCTCAAGTAAAACTGTTGGGAAGTTACTTTCCCACTTCTACCCCAACACCTCTTGACACACAGATGCCTGTTATCTTTATGATCTGAGAGAAATCTTTAACTTGAAAGGTAAAGAGACCAAAATAAAGCAAACAGATGAAAGCATCTTAGAGGAAATACATGCCCTACCTGGAGAATCAAACTCCAAAAACAAACAAACAGACAAAAAAACTTAAATCACATCATTAATATCCTTAAAAGTGTTAAAAAAAAAGATATTGCAATCATGAAACAAGAATAGGATACTATAACAAAATTAAAACATTCAGAGAACAAAATAAGCTATTGGAGTTAAATACACACACACACACACACACACACACACACACACACACACGTATAATAGCAGATGAAAAAACAGATCAGAAGAATTAGAAGATAAAAATTTCTGAAGAAATTTCCCATAAAGTAAAACAGAAGAACAGATGGGAAAAAAAAAAAGACTAGCCCAGGAAACCCTAAATCCAGATAATATTGAGAACAGAAAGAAACAAATAGGGGTGCGGGAAGGGGGATTTATATTAGACTTCTATTGCTGCATAACAAATTACCATGAACATAGCACCTTAACACAACATACATTTATTATCCCACAGTTTTCATGGATTAGGAGACCAGGTACTGTTAACTAGGTGTTCTGCTCATGGCCACACAAGGCTGTAACAAATGATAGGTGACGGCTGGGTTCTCTTCAGAGGCTCATATGTTCTTTGTCAGAATTCATTTCATTATAGCATTGGAACCCCTGGCAGTGTGCTTTTTCAAGGCCAGCATAAAAGAGACTTTTACCTCTAGACTCTCCTTTAAAAGGCTCACCTGCCAAGTCAGTCTCACCTAGCATAATCTTTTGATTAATTTAAAGTCAGCTGATTAGGGATCTACATTACATTTGCCAAATCACTTTGCTTTGCTATATAACATTGCATAATCATGGGGGGGGGGGTGAAATTTCATCTCCTTTGCCATACTCTTTTGGCTAGAAGTAAATTAAAGGTTCTATCTATACTCAAGGAGATATAAAGGCATGTATACTATTGAGTGGAGATCCTGGGGGGCAAGTGTAGAATTCTACATACCACAGGAGGAGAGGGAATCACTAGAGGTATAACACAAGACAATTATTCATACTTAAAACACTTAATTTTCTAGATTTAAATAATTGAATGAATGCCAGGAAAATGAAGATAAATCCACACCAGACTGTCAGAAAACTGTGGACCACAGAGAGGTCTGATAAGCTTCCAGAAGGGGCATGTCACAAACTAAAGATCAGAGAGGAAGAAGGCATCTAATTTCTAAATATCACTACTTAAATCTTGAAGGCAATAGAGCAATGTCTTCAAGATTATGAAGGAAAATGATTTCTACACTTTAATTCTATACTTAGAAAACTATCAATTTAGGACAGAATAAAGGTATTTTCAGACATGTAAGATCTCAATTATTTCCTGTGTGCCTTTTCTCAGAAGAATGCCTGAGGATTTGCTCCATTGGAAAGAAGAAAAAATTAAGAGGGAGAATATAGAAGAATTAGCAGAGTAAGGCAAAGAAAAACCAAAAATTATGGTAGAAGAAGATCCCAAACAACCATAATGCAGGATTGAGAAAACCACAACCAGAATGGGAAAATTCAGAAGACTTGAAGAAAGATTTCTTTTGTAAGATGAAATTGAGAATGCAGAATAAAATTGGTAGAATATTTCTAGCATCTTAACGTACTTGAGAGAAATTTAGGCAATTGACATAGAGTTTGGACTTGAATCAGTGATAAATAAGTCAGAGAAAACTAGGAAAACAGCACAAAATGACTAATTCAAAAGTTGTACAGGAAAGGGAAAGGAATCCTGATTTACTACATAGCACAGCTATGAATAATATTTCCATAGTAATAATAATGTCAGCACAAAATTGAGCTAGAAATATATATGGAGAATAAGGAAGTGAAAGTTGTGCATGTGTTATAGGAGCATGAGGAAAGTAGTGAACTAGAACTTCTACTTCTGTTGCACTAGATCTATAGGTAATACCCCAAACTGAAAACAAGACGAGGCTATGCAGCATGCTTTTTGGAGACATGGAGGTAAATAGCAAAACATCAACCAAAAATGTTGGAAGTACTTCTGGGAAAGAGGAAATAGAACAGGAAGAGAGAAGGCAGGAGACTACTATTTCTCTATAATAAGGCTGATAAATCTATTTTATATTTTAAACTGTTCATATAGGACTCCAATGAAAAATATAAAATAAATAAGCATAAATAGCCGTGATTAGATAAAGCAATTATCTGTATAACTGCTTTACTTTTCACACTAGATAAGTTGACTATTTACTTCTTTATGTAAGTTCACTCTAAAGTAATGTTCATTTTGTTGTTTTAAAATCAAGTTTACCAGAACTTCGCATCAAGTCAACGTTTCCATTCAGAGCTTTCCCCTTAAGAAGTGAGACAGTCCAAAGTTGTTGTACTACTTGAAATATTTTTGGAACTGTTTTTAGAATTTCAAAGCCTGTGGCAAACTTCTTTAAATAACTTCAAAGGTGTCAATTCATGGATTTAATATTTTGAAAGAACCAGGAATCATTTGAAATCACATTAGATTTGACTGGTCAAGCCAACTAAAGCTATTTTGGGTAAAAATTAAGGTTTAAAAATAAACTAATACCAC
This sequence comes from Panthera onca, assembly GCF_046562875.1. Lineage (NCBI taxonomy): Eukaryota > Metazoa > Chordata > Mammalia > Carnivora > Felidae > Panthera > Panthera onca. The sequence goes on from NC_138339.1 coordinate 88,417,886, forward strand.
TGATATTTTTGATGGTTTATGAATTAGCTGCAAAGGGGACTTTAAAAGGGAAAAGGATTCTAAAAGTATTTTGTCTTTGAAGCATAATATGAAGCTACATTTTTAGGAAGGGGCCCCCATAAAGAAGTTAAGGATATTCTTCATGAAGCACACAGAGATATACATTAGAAACCTACAGAAGCAGGGTCACCTGGGATGCTCATTCGGTTAAGCCTCCAATTTTTGGTTTCAGCTCAGGTCATGATCTCACAGTCATGAGATGGAGCTGTGTGCTGAGTGTGGAGCCTACTCAAGATTCTTTCTCTCTCTCTCTCTCTCTCTCTCTCTCTCTTTCTCTTTCACTTTCTTTCTCCTTCCCTCTGCCCCACGCCAGTTGAACTCACTTGCTCACACTTTCCCTCTATCTAAAAAAAAAAAAAAAAAAAAAGAAAAAAAAAAAAGAAACCTACATAAGTGATTTTAAGAGAAAATAAAAGCCAAATGATGTAATATTGTTTACATATGGTAGGTGCTCCTCCTCCCTTCAAAATCCAAGTAGGATTGAGCCGCCCACTGAAAGTAGCAGAGCACCTTACATAACTGTGATTTATTACCTTCTCTCATTGGAAGAGATACAACTGGAAGTAAAGCTATGTTTTTGAATGGACTTCTATCTATAAGGGAAGTGAAACAATTGCTGCCTCGTCAGCTCTGATATCGCTGCATTGATGAATCCGAGACATTTCTTCTTTTCTTCAATGAGGAATGACATGGCAAATGTGGTATCAAAGTCTTCCAGCCTTTCTCTCAAATGCGTGATGGAACTCACCAACAGAGAACCTCTACTGCCCTGCTGATTTCAAGCACATTCTCAACTATGTGGCCCTTGTGACCATCCAGCTCTGGTCTCTACTGAACAAACTTTGCTAAATAAAACAAACTTTTCTACCCAGATGGAGAGGAGACTACTGGATTTCCATTATTCGTTCCTCCGGGGCAAAAGGAAAGACTACATTTCCTACCCCATCATGCAGATAGGTTAGCCAATGGAACTTGAGAAAAAGAAATATGTATCACTCCCAGGTTGGGCCCATGCTGCACCATGTACTTTTCCTTTCTACCATCTGGATGTAGAGGATGAGGAGGCATTAGGGGAAAGTGGATCCAGAAGGTGGAAGTAGCCTAGAATCCTTCATAAATGCATGTAGTAGAGCCATTCCTGCCATTCTGAGCAACTGCCCTGGTCTGTTATATAAAAAAGAAATACTGTGATTCAGCAAATTTGAGTATATTCAAGAAAATTTCAGAGTCTTTTTGTTACTATAGCCTAGTCTACACCAATGAAGAAACTGACTTTCTGCCTGGAATAAGGGACCTAGTTTCTGGGAGAGTGTATATATTAAAGAACCCCTCCTAAGCTAGAGCTTCCTACTTGAAATATGCAAAATGGAAATATGTTTGTTTTAGTTTTAGTTAATACAGTTCTTCTAATTAGTAAACTATTGCAAAATGAAAGATAGACTACTTAGAAGTAAATTTTTATAAAGGAATAAACAGAAAACAAATGACTCAATGCACTGTTATCCAAGAAATGGAAGTAAGCTATAATCTCAAAAAAAACATGACAGAAATATAATTAATGTAAAATAAAAGTGTAAATTAATGTGTTAAAGATAATCAGAAGAAAGAATATCCTTACATAGTGGGCTGGTTGGAGTAGGATTTGTAGGCAGCAGAGAAAAGGTAAAGAAGCTTCTGGGGCAGTAGAGTTGCCTTGGTCAATGTAGTGTCTTTTTTAAGATGGAAGTGAGATCCTGAGGTCAAAGATTAGCAGGCAGCAAGGATACAACCACACAAATGAATGGCTCTGCCTTAGAAATGAACAAGAACTTGTGGCTGGAGAGACAGCAGAGAATGAAGTAGGGGAGAAAGAGAAGATGACTAGTTAGAAGGGCAGAGTGGAATGGGAAAATTCAGTATGAGGTTATCTGCCCTGTCCTTGGGTTCCCCAAACCTTTAATAAAAGGTGATGTGAATAGGATCTGATTATTGCTATTTTATTTTTTCTTCCAGAGTCCATGTTGTTTTTAAATATATGAACTTTTTAATTTTGGAACGGTTTTAGGTTTACAAAAAGAGTTATGAAGGTAGTATAGAGAATCCCCAAATACCCCACACATAATTTTCTTAATTACTAACATTTTATAATAGGTACATTTCATGTAATTAATGAATAAATATTGATACCATATTATTAACAAAAGCCCATACTTTATTAAGATTTCATTAGTTTTGATCCAACATCCTTTTTCTGTTCCAGGATACCACACTGCATTTATTTATCGTGTCTCCTTAGGTTTTTGTTGGCTGTGACAGTTTTTTAGGGTTTCCTTGGTTTTGATAACATTGACAATTTTGTAGAGTACTGGTCAGCTGTTTTGTAGAATGTCTGTTAATTGGAATTTGTCTGATATTTTTCTCATAATTAGACTGGGATTATGGTTTTGAGGGAAAAGACAACAGAGGGGAAGTGTCATTCTCATCACATCCTATCAAGGATATGTAATGTCAGTATAATTCCTATTGATGCTGACGTTGATCATCTGGCTAAAGGGATGTTTGTCAGGTTTCTGTACTCTAAAGTTACTCTTTCCCCCCCTTTCCATGCTTCACTCTGTAAGGAAGTCACTATAGCCCACACTTATAGTGTGGGGTGCTAAGCTCTCTCTCCTTAAAGGGTGAGTATCTACATAAATTATTTGGAATTCTGCACAGGAGACTTAGCTACTTCCTCCTACTTATTATTTATTTTTTTGTTTTTCAAATATTTCATCATATATAATTATATATCTATATCTAGATGGACTCATGGCTATTTATTTTATACTGTCAGTTATAATCCAATATTATTATCTTTATTTCGTTGCTCAAATTTTTCCAGTTTGGCCATTTTTCATTTAGATTTTGTGTTCCTTGACATATGCTTATTATGTTTTTTTTAGTTCTACTTTTCTTTTTTCAGAACTTCCTTGCTTTTTGGGACTATAAGATGCTCCAGGTTCATTCTATATTTCCTGCCCCAGTTCTAGAACAGTATTTCTGCAAGGAGACTTGCTTCCTTTTATTGGAGTGGTATTAAAAACCAAGATCTAGTTTCTACATATACTCATTTCTGCTGCAGTGTCCTTGCTTCTAGATTCTCTTAACTAACAGAACAAGGAAATATATGTGTGTATACTAACCTGGGTATATGTACATATCTATAAATATCTCTATATGTAACCATCTATATATTAAACTGAACATTGTTCATATTGAACTTGCCAACCCTTATCTATTATAATATGGGTCATTCTAGCCTTTTCCCCTTGGTAATCCGCTATTTCTCACTGCAACGATGAGAAACCTGGCTCCCACCATCCATCATCCATTACTTAATTTTTCAATCCAGTATACTGGTATAGTGTTTTCATAATTTTAACCCATACCACCATAGAAAACAACTTGATCAACTAGAATACAGTGCTTATGCATAGTTGTTTTTGCCTTTGGTTTTACAAACTCAGTTCCAAAGTTCCTTAGGTCTGCAACTTATTCCCCAACTGCCTTTAGTGGTAATGTTTCATACATTTGTAGTGCAATTAGATTATGTCGTGGTCTGCATCCCATGGTGGGATCCTTTAACTTCCTGAATGGTATTTTAAAATTTGCGTATATTAAGGTTCATTCTTTGTGCTATAAAGTTCTGTGGGTTTCACCACATGCATGGTATCACATAACTACTATTCCAATAGCATACAGAAGAGTTTCACTACCTTAAAATTCCCTTGTGCTTCTCTTAATCAACCTTCTCTCCTCTCAAACTGCTGGCAACCACTGAGCTTTTCACTATTTGTATAGTTTAGCCCTTTCCAGAAAGTTATGTAAATGGAATCATACAGGTTGCCTTTTCAGAATGAATTCTTTCACTTAACAATATGCATTTAAGATTCATCTTTGTCTTTGCATGGCTTGACAGTTTGTTTCTCTTTATTGTTGAATAGTATTTCATTTTATGGATGTACATCAGTTTCTTTATCCATTAACTATTGAAGGACATCTTGTGGCTTCAACTTCTTTGTGATTATGAATAAACATTCACATACAGATATTTGTATGAACATCAAATCAGTTGAGTAAGAAGAATGGTTTACTGAATTGTATGGCGAGACTATGTTTAGCTTTGTAATAAACTGGCGAGACTATGTTTAGCTTTGTACTAAACTGCCAAACTGATTTCCAAAGTGGCTCTGCCATTTTGTGTTGTGAATTCCTGTTCCACATCTTCACCAGCAATTGATATTGTCAGTGTTTTGGATCTTAGCCATCCTAATCGGTGTTTAGTAGTATTTCATTGCTATTTAATTTGCATTTCAATAGTGACAAATGTTGTTGAGCATCTTCTTATGTGTGTGACATCTGAATATCTTCTTTAGTCCATTCTTCTTTTTAACCTAGCCTTTCCTTAGAAGGAGTGAAATATTATTGACAGAATTTCATGTTTTTTAATTACAGTCATGTTTGAATTTATACTGATCCGTGTTTTCAGAATGTTCCACATTTCTGTCTCACCTTTTGACATAGTATCTTGGATTACTTATGGTAGCCTGATCTCCTTCTTTAATTGTAAATTTGTGTTAGTTTAAATCTCAGAGAGAAATCTTTTTTTTATTGAAGTTTATTTTCTTTGAGAGAGAGAGAGACAAACACGGTGGGAATGGGGAAGGAGCAGGGACAGGGAGAGAGAGAGAATCCCAAGCAGGCTCGACATTGTTAGTGCAGAACCCAGTGTGGGGCTCCAACCCACGAACCAGGAGGTCATGCCCCCAGATGAAATCAAGGATCATATACTTAACAGACTGGGTCCCCCGGGCATCCCTCAGAGGGCAGTCTTATTTCTAAATTCTTTATTTTATTTCATTTTAATTTTTTTAATGCCTATTTATTTTTGAGAGAGAGAGAGAGCATGAGCAGGGGAGGGGCAGAGAGAGAGGGAGACACAGAATCTGAAGCAGGCTCCAGGTGAGCTGTCAGCCTATAGCCCAATGTGGGGCTCTAACCCATGAACCATGAAATCATGACCCCAGCTGAAATCAAGGGTCAGATACTTAACAGATTGAGTCCCCCCGGCGCCCCTCAGAGGGCAATCTTATTTCCAAATTCTTTATTGTAATTTTTTAATGTTTATTTATTTTTGAGGTAGAGAGAGACAGAGTACAAGCAGAGGAGAGACAGAGAAAGAGGGAGACACCAAATCTGAAGCTGGCTCCAGGCTCTGAGCTGTCAGCACACAGCCCAGAATGGGGCTCAAACCCACGAACTGGGAGATCATGATCTGAGCCAAAGTCCAGATGCTTAACCCGACTGAGCCTCCCAGGCACCCCTTCAGAGTCTTAAAGTGAGAGACAGAGACAACTTCATTCGTTCCCTCATAAAAGTCCTATACTTTTCTTTCCCTTAAAAATATCATGTTATTTAGCTATAGTCAAACTTCAAATATTTTAGAACTGGTTGACCTCCTTTTACTATCATAGGCTTCCTTTTACTATCCTAATATTTTCTTTAAAGTTTATTTTAGTGTAGTGGTTCCCAAAATTTGGTGTATATCAGAATCTCAGGCAGGCAAAAAAGAGCACAATAATGTGTGCTTATTAAATTAAAATAGGGCTTAAGTTTTTGTATTTTTATCAAGATCTCTAGGTGTTTTGGATAATGTTTTGATACTACTGGCCAAAGTTTGAGAACGATTGGTTTGGTGTTTGGAGCTGAAGGCCAGTCTAACCCTGAATAGAAAACACACAGTCAGCCTCTTTAGACACTGATATAATTTCAAAAGCCAATGCTACTATCTTGCTATGTCCCCAACCTAATACTTCCATAGGTTTGTTTGCATAATTTTTGTCTAGGGTTGAAATTAAACATCAGTAGAATATTTTTACAGCACAACATACCATGAAAAACTAGTTTATTCTGCAGATTTCACCAAAGAAGCCATTTAAAAACCATCTGGTTATGTTATACCAGTTAAGTTTTTTAAATTTTTAATTTTTTTTAATTTAAAAAAAAATATTTTTAAAAGTTTATTGATTTATTTTGAGAGAGAGCGCACACAAGTAGGGGAGAGGCAGAGAGAGAGAATCCCAAGCAGGCTCCTCACTGTCAGTGCAGGGCCTGATGCAGGACTCAAACTCACAAACTGCAAGATCATGACCTGAGCCACCCAGGTGCCTCTATACCAGTTAAATTAAAACTATTAATAGATGTGCTCCCAAATTTGCATTTTAAGAAGTGCACTATAACATACAGGGTAGATAATCCATACATCTTTGCATATTACTGGTTCACTAACCCTCTCTATGATAAAAATTAAATGGAGTTATTTTTTTTTACAACAAAGCATTAACCAAAAGTAAGACCAGCTTCAACAATGCAGCATTGTATAACTAGAAATTTTATAACTATTTCTCAAATATTTTTTTCTTTAAAACCTCAAGTCTTCACATGGTTTATGTCCTTCCTAAGCTATGGCTAATATTCAATATCACTTAAGAGGCACAATTCCATTCCAAAGAAAAACTTCATCACATCAAAACATTATTTGCATATTCATAAGATTCCACCTTCAGGCACAGACATGAGCTCTTTTTCTTGCAAACTATTATATCAATAGAAATATACAAATAAGCATCAAGAAAAATGCGAATAAGGATATTAAATGAAAAAATGTTCACTCACCAGTGCACAGTTTATCAGGTGGAGAGTATGCTTGCTTGATTACAAAGTAAATTTTAAAGGGAAATAATTGTGCTCATTGTTCATATAAATATATTTAATCACCATTATTACTAATAATTGCTAATACTGATGAGTGTACTTCTGAGCAATTATTTGAATTTGCTAGAAAACATATAACATGACTTTTTGGAAAGTATATTTAAATTTTACCTGAGGGGCTATTTTTTTAATCAAAATAACACACCGAGGCATGGTTGAAAGCACTTTGCTTTTTCAAAGGTCTCTCCAAACTCAATTGTAATCCAGAAATGAGTAGTTTCCCATGAAAATACCAACTGCCGTAGCCTCTTTTGCCAGAAACTAGATTATGCTATTCATTTTACTAGTAACTAATGGTTACTCTTATGAAATAGTTTATTTCCTGAAATTTTTGCTCTGAGGATAATTTTATAATGACTACCAGGCAAATATAAATTTTTTCATCCTTTTAAGAAATTTAAATTCCTCTTCTTAATCTTATTTTCAGTATATTGAGATGTATCTAAAAATCTTTTCCTTAGTCAATCCATATCAGATCAATTCAGTCTTGCCTCCAAGTTAAAAGGGATCTTATTCCTTCCATTTAATACTAATCCTGAAAGCAAGAAATACACAAAAAACAACCAAAATCTTTAATGGCTTTGATTTGTTAATCACTGAAAAATTTCAAATATTCCTACTTAACCCCCACTGAAGCACTAACTGTTACAGTGTGGCATAAGTAAAGCATTTGAGCAAATCCTATTAGTGAAGGAGGACCTTTCTAAATCACTTTTTGTGTTAACACATAACTACTAATTTATGAGTTAGGAACAAAAGAGATCCCCCAGAGTTAAACAGAGAGTTGACCTCCTTAAAAATAATCATGCTATTCCATTTCAACCATTCTCAATTGTCAGTTAGAGGTGAGGTTATGACAATTTCCATAAACTAAGGGTGCCTAAAGTTGTCGCTGGCTTAAGAAACCAAAGACAGCCTGCCGCAGTTTGCAAAAATGCTGAGTTGTGAGGCCCAAGTCATTATTTATGGGTGTCTAGCCTTAGAGCTTCTTTAACCTTCCACTTTAACCTCAGGGGCCACCCAAAGAAGCCGGTTTCAGGGTCAGCAAAGTCCTTTGCTTGTATTTTCATCAGAATTGAGGATCAGTGGGTGGGGATGCCATGCCCCAACCTTGGAATACATTAGAGAGCGAGAACACTTCTGACCGCTTTTGAAGGCAGTTGCCACCAGGTGGTTAACTCGCTCCCTAGCCTCAGAGCACATTGTACTGACTTTATTCTTTATACAGGTTCCTTGTGAAGCAGTGGAGTAATTTTAAAATTCCATTTCTGACCCATAAGACCTTCGGTGATACTGTTCCTGCACCCTGCACAAGCCGCTTTCCCCATTCATGCGCTGCAGGTATGAGTCTATTGTTCACATCTACTAACTAGACGTACAGAAAAGGACTTTCAAGTTTCTCCATTACATATCTAGAACAGTTCTCTCAATCTTAAGTTCTCACATTCATGCTAAGACTTTGATAGATGCAGGCCACAAGTGAGGAAATAGTCTACATTTAACTTAATTAAATTTTTATTGTCATTCTCAAATACTGGTTTTAAAGGAGTTGAATGTACCTGAACTGTAAATATTTTTTTAAATAAAATAACCAACCCAAATGCTATATATGAAGAGAAAAGTATCCAAACCTCTCATATGTATTTCAAAAGAAGCAAAGTCCTCTAATGAGAGTTATTGTTGAAACTGTGTTAGTGTTTAGTTGTTAAACAAAGTCATAACACACTGCAGGTTTTTCCTGTACATCCTACGTTTCTCAGCAAGAATCCACCTTTTTTGTTCAACAACTTTATTCTTAATTCAGAATAGAAAAATGGCTTCACCATTGATAAGTAAATTAAAAGTTAGCTTTAGAGGAACAGTAGCTATTTCACAAATGAAACGGAGAGAGTAATTTTCATACTTGGGTATCAAAAGATAAGGCCCAAGCCTGCCATTTGCTTGCCTAAAATGCAGAAAGTTACTTTATGAATATTAGGACATGAGATTTTAGTACAACTCTAAAAATCGGGTTTTGGAAAACCTGTTTGGGCCTTAGTACCACATAAAAGGGGTTTTTGTATTTTGGTGCCAGAGAAAGAGTGATTAGTTGAAGAGAAAATTAATGATTTCTGAAACAGACTAAGTGTATGTCTTTGTATGTATGTACAAATGTACATATATAGTTATCTGTTACATTAAAAGAAAATATTATTGACATTGATTACTATCCTCACATGCAGATGTGTGGATAAGTGGAGTTTGGTTTGTGGTTACAGTTTTTTTGTAGATTCTGTTTCTATTTGAGTCTTTGCCTCATAGACCCTGTCTGTACCTACGGGCAGAGCATCTGACCACCAACACCAACATCTATGCGTCACCTCCAGGGTGGCCAGATTGGCAGAGAGACCCAAGCATATTCTTCATTCTGATAATCTGCTGTTCTCAAAATGTTCTCTGACTTTGTATATGAAAATATGAAGAAGCTATTTATACTTGTAACTTAAAGGACTAAGATAACCAGATAAGTAGTTTTCCCAAGGGGAAAAAAAGGATTTCAGGGAATTGGTCACTGTTACATATTAAGTGTTTATGTCCCACCCACATTTACAACTTAAAACCCTAACCCCAAATGTGACTGCATTTGTAGATAGGGCTGTTATGGAAGTGATTAAGGTTAGATGAAGTCAGAGTGCAGGCCCTGATCCAATGGGACAGGTGTCCTAATAAGAGGAAAAGACACCAGAGAGCTCTCACTCTCCTCCATGTGAGGACACATCAAGAAGGTGGTTGTCTGCAAGGCAGAAATAAGGTCCTCACCAGAAACCAAACATGCTGGCACAGTATTCTTGGGCTTCCCAGCCTCCAAAACTGTGAGAAAATATATTTCTGTTGTTTAAACCACCCAGTCTATGGTATTTTGCTATGGAAGCCTGAGCAATATGAAGTATCATTCAAAATATATTCCTAGGCACCCTGAGAGACAAGAGAGCAGGAAAGAAAGGAGTAGATTTGATTCAACCAACCTAACTTTATTAACCATTACTTGTCCCATTCACCCTTAAGCAAAGAGGCAGACCAAAGGTCCTTAACTGTAGGTAAAGAAAGCAGAGTTACACCACAAAATGACAAGTCATTTGAAAAGTTCTTTGGAAGTAGGTCTCCGACTTAGGCCTTTGTTATTGAGCTTTCTGACGTTTCTAAGTCTAGAAGGGAAACAAAAAATATTGACATATTTTATACAAATTTACCCTGTAGTTTTTCAAAGTTTTATCGTTTAATTCATGCTTTGTTTTGTGTTGTATTTTCAATAAAGTAATAAGCCTCTTGCGAAGACCTCCTCAACACCAGAGTTAGGACCATTCAGAAAACTTGTGATTCACCTTGTGGGTCTCTACCAACCCATCTCCCAACTGGAATAGCCCTCCTTCTACCGCCTGTGTCATAATTCCTTTACTTTCCTTTGTATGTTCAATGCCTTTGTAAATACTAGTTAAAACCATGTTTTTATTTTGTTTTTAACTCTACAAAAAAAGTATCACATTGTATGTGTTCACCTCAGCTTTTTGTACCAAATTATTTAGGCAATGAGCACTCTTCTTTCATATATTTTGTGAGGTTAAGTGGGGGTAAAGAGTGTTCAAAATATCCTTGCATCTTGGGCCCTTGGTCACATTCCTAATGTTCCTTCAGGCATGGTGATCTTTCCCAGCTCAGCTAACAACCCTGTGTAAGTACAGCTACTCCCAGGCAGAAATGAAAACCATTAGGGAAGAAATTTTGGCACATGAGTTGCAGTTTACCTAGTTTGCCACCAGTTTGCAGAATCTTGGTCGTAGCAGTCAGGTAAACACCCACCTGGTCTGCATATCCATCCATAACAGTGTCTGATGGGAACACTGAAGAAAAACAGCACAATCCTGCGGTTATCTTAAATATAATTTAATACAATATCATTTATAATTCTTCCTATTGCAAGTAATGAAAATTCAACTGAAACTAACTTCAATAGTAAAGAGGATTTATTGGCTCACCTGATTGTAGAGTAATTGTGGGTTTTAGTACTGGTTTGATTCAGTGACTCCAGGATATCAAAACGAAGTCTGTTTTATTTTGTTCTCTCTTCTCTGCCTTCTACATTGTCATCTTCATCCTAAAGATAGTTTCTTTTTTGGGGTGACTGGGTGGCTCAGTCGGTTAAGCATCAGACTTTGGCTCAGGTCATGATCTCATGGTATGTGTGTCTGAGCCCTGTGTCAGGCTCTGTGCTGACAGCTCAGAACCTGGAGCTGGCTTTGGGTTCTAGGTCTCTGTCTCGCTCTCTGCACCTCCCTGCTCTCTCTCTCTCTCTCACTCTCTCTCTCTCAAAAATAAATAAACATTAAAAAAAAATTTTTTTAAAGTTTCTTTTGTGGTGGCAAAATGACTGTAGAAAGAGAGGCTAGCTTTTGGAAGCTACCACAGAAAAGTGAAGAAACTTCTTTCTTAGAAGCACCCAGAAAACCCTATCTCATTCCCTTTCATTTGAATAAGTAAACTCTTTATAATACTTTACTTCTTCCAATATTATTTTCAAAATGCCTATTATTAATTACTTACTAGCCCCAAATAGCTTTTCTTTTTTACATACTTGAACTTGTTGTCTCCAGAAACTGCATTCAGTAATGTATCTGTATGGGTTTTAACTGTTGTAACAGATGTACCGCACCTTTGCAAGGTGTTAATAATAGGGGAAACAGTGAAAGGAGGGGAGGAGTATACTTTTACAATTTTTCTGTAAATATAAAACTGCTCTAAAAATTAAATCTATTTTTTTAATGTTTATTTATTTTTGAGAGAGAGAGAACAAGCCGGGGGAGGGGCAGAAAGAAAGGGAGACACAGAATCCCAAGCAGGCTCCGGGCTCTGGGCTGTCAGCACAGAGCCTGACGTAGGGCTCAAACCCATGAACCACGAGATCATGACCTGAGCTGAAGTGGGACACCCAACTGACTGAGCCACCCAGGTGCCCCTAAAGCCTATTTTTAAAAAGTGTGTTCAGAATCCTCTGATCACTGGCCTTTGTGTTCTGCACACAGTGGATGTTATAGAATTCTATTTTCCACTGTCTGCTTTGGCATGAATTTCTAAATTTATTCCTAACTACCCCCCCCCCTTTCCCACCTTGGACAGCAAGATAGATATCATACTTCCTATAGAGCAGTATTGAATATCCTCCCAAGTTATGCCAATATGGGGTTAAAATGCATTACTCTTTCATTTCTAACATCAATAATTATCAATGAGACTGACAAATACACAATCTAATAAGGGATGTGTTTGAATTATCTCTCTTCCGATATTTTCTGAATATAATGATTGGTCCAAAATAAAGACTCATGGAAAGAATGAAGAATACATCCAAATATTTGTAAATAATTCTTTGATTATTTTTCCATTGTTTTAGCTTTGCATATTCGAAGAATGTGGCATTTATATTTATTTTTAGTTGGAATATTTTTTAAGTAGAAGAATATCAATATCCTAGGGTAAAAATAGCTCTAGCTGAGAGCAAAGACTTCTGGGTGCTATGTAGTGCAGAGCCAATACAGTTATCATAAATTTTACTTCTAACAAAAGACATCAGGGTTAACAAAATTGTTTAATTTGCTTAGGCAGGATGAACCTTGTGCCTCTGCAAATTATTTCATGAGCTTTGTGTTGAATAATGCTCTAGAGAGATACTTTTTTTCTCCATTTATACCCGAGTAGGAGTTAGCTTCTAGTTTATTTCAAGTACATAATATATGTGAAAAAGTGCTTGCAAATTAGAGGAATTATTGTAACACAAGTCTGCCTTAAGACATACGGGCTCTCAAGTTAAACAGGAATTACGTGCTTTAGCTAACAGATTTATGGAATGTAATGAAATTTTGCTACTGGGTAGTAAGAATAGACTGTGTAGTCTATTTCAATGGGGAATCAGAAAAAGTAAGTAGGAGACAGTGTTGAGAAAGAACAATGAAGTAGGAATCAGAAGCCCTATATGACCTTGAGCACTTGACTTCTCTAAACCTTAGTTTTTTAATCTGTAAAGTAGTAATTCTAAGCCATATTATTATTAAGATCAAATTATATAACAGATGTGAATGTGTTTTCTGCCTTTCAAAGAAGAGTATTAATTTAAATGTTATATATTAATTTAAAATGTTACTATATAAGAGGGAGGGGCTATTCCACTAAATCATGCAAAATAAAGTAAAAGGAATATTCTTTGGGTATATACTTTGGGTAAACTGTGTTATTTTTAAAAAGTCCTCACTAAGAGTCTCTATAAACCCATGTCAATGTTCTGAAAACTGTCTTAGGCAAAGTGTATGGAGCAAAGCTCAACCCATGAGAATCACCCGATTGTAGTAAAAATACCAATGCCAGGATCCCATCCACCATGTGTATTTAACAACAACTAATAAAGTTCACATATAATTTTGAGGAAAATCTTCATTTAAGAATCACTGGTCTAGAGCACAGGTCAGCAGACTTTTCTGTAACATCTAAATATTTTAGCTTTTGTGGGCACATGAAGTATCTGTTTCATATTCTTTGTCGTTATTTATTTATTTTTTAAAGAAACCCTTAAAAATGTAAAGAACTTTTTTTTCTTTTTAAATTTTTATCTAAATTCTATTTAGTTAAAATACAATGCAATATTGGTTTTAGGAGTAGAATTCAGTGATTAATCACTTACATACAACACCCAGTGCCCATCACAAGTGCCCTCCTTAATACCCATTACCCATCTAGCCCAGCTGCCACCCGCCTCCCTCCATCAACCCCTCAGTTTGTTCTCTATCCTTAAGTAAAGAACATTTTTAACTCCCCAGCCATACAAAACAAGCCTGGGGCTGAATGAGATTTTAGGGAATGTATGAGCTCACATCATAGTTTGTAAATTAGTACATGATACATATATAATGTATTGTAACTATATGGATGATTGTCCTTTTCATTAATATGAAATCCTTAAGTGTAGAGCCTTGTTTTGTTCATTTTTATATTCCTGGGACCTAGCACATTTCCTGGCATATCATAGTTACTAACTGCTGGATGGATGAATGGAAGAGAAAAGGTCTATTAAAAAGATTAATATTAGAGACTCTAGCATTTGCAAAATCTATCCAATGTTAAGAGAGAGTTTCCCAATTAATTTCATCACTACAAAAAGGAAATAAATAAGGAAACAAACAAATACCAAAAACCCTATATCTCACGAAACTCTACAGGCTTAATATTAATATTTGTTGACAATGACTGTGTTAAACAGATTTTGGCAAATAATTCATTTTATTTGTTATTTGGAAGAAATGTGGTCCTGATTTTGTGGAACTTCCAGTAAGATGGAGTTTCATTTCTTAGTTACAGTATCATTTTGGCCTCTAGCATGAGTGATGTACTTAAGGCTCTGGATTAGTACTGGTTATATTAGCTTAACTAAGTCTTCAAATGTGACTAACAGTGACTGCATTGCTTAATTCAAAGCTGTTGATACTGAGAATGTGAACATGGTGGTGAAGGATGACAAATTACAGTGGGTTCATAGTCATCTAATTACCTTAAAGTAGGTCTACAACATTTAAAAAAAACTTATCTTCCGGTTTTATCAAAGTATAACTGACAAATAAAACTAAGTATATTTACAGTGTACAACATGATGTTTTAGTGTATGTATACATTGTGAAATGGTTAGCACAAGCAAGCTAATTAACATATTCATCACTTCACGTAGTTATTTTTGTGTGTGTGGTGAGAACATTTAAGATCTTAGCAAAATTCAAGTGACAATATGATCATTGTTAAACTATAGTCATTATGGTATAAGCTAGATCTTCAGAACTTATTCATCCTGCATAACTGAAACTTTGAACCCTTTGGCTAACATCTCCCCATTTCCCCTACCCTTCACAACCACCATTCTACTGTCTGTTTCTGAACGTTCAACTTGTTTAGATTCTACATACATGTGACATCATACAGTGTTTGTCTTTCTGTGTTTCTTTCATCTATCACAGTACCCTCCAGGTTCATTCATGTTGTCACAAATGACTGGATTTCTTTCTTTTTTTAAGGCTGAATAATATTCCATAGTATGTATATGTCACATTTTCTTTATCCATTCATCTGTAGGTAGCTGTTTAGTTTATTTCTGTATCACAGCTAATGTGAATAATACTACAATGAACATGAGAGTGCAGATAATATCTCTTCTGGCTACTGATTGTATTTCCTTTGGATATATACCTAGAAATGGGATTGCTTCATTGTATGGTAGTTCTATTTTTAATTTTTTTGAGGAACCTTCATACTGTTTTCTACAAGATGAGTACCAATTCTCATTCCTACCAACAGTGAATAGGGTTCTTTTTTCTTCACATCCTTGCCAACATTTGTTCTTTTGTCTTTTTGATAGTACCCATTTTAGTGGGTGTGAGGCGATGTCTCATTGTGGTTTTGATTTGCATTTCCCTGATGATGAACAATCTTCCATATACCTGTTGACCATTTGTGTGTCTTCATTTGAGAATGTCTATTCACTTTTTTGCTCACTTTTTAAATGGATTACTAGGGGTTTTTGTTGTTGTTGTTGTTCTTGAATTGTATGCATTCCTTATATATTTTGGACTTTAACACCTTATCAGATGTATGGATTGCAAGTATTTTTCCCCATTCAGTGCGATGCCTTTTCACTTTGTTGACTGTTTCTTTTGCTGTGCAGAGGCTTTTAACCATTTGTCAATTTTTTTTTTTTATTTTGTTGCCTGTGCTTTAGGAATCATATCGAAAAAAATCATTGCCCAGAAAATAGATTTGTTTTATGTAGTTCTGCCTCTTGGCCTTCTGGATATAAAGATCTGATATCTTATTTCAGATCGAACGGAGCGTCCACCCTCTTGATCTGATTACTCCTTTGGCTGCTTTCTCAACTGAGGTGCAGTCTTCCTTAGTAAATCTTTGGTTGTTTTTTAGCTAACATTGCCTAGATTTCCCTTTACAACAGCTTACTCCATCTCATAGGCCAACATTTATCTGGGCACTTGACTACCACTCCTTAATTCAAGTGAACCTTTCTTTCTGAATTACTGCAGTAGACTTCAATTTCCTACTTCCAAGGTCAACTGCACAGATTTGTCATATGCCTCTAATATGCCATGTTTATCCTGACTCAAGGCGGCTCCCCCATCTCAAATGTCCCCTGATGCTTAATAGTATCAGTTCAGGCATTGATAATATTGAACTTTACCTGAGCCTTCTACTCCTAGAAAAAGATACAATAAATCCCCCAACTCCAATTCTTTTGTGCTCCAGGAAAAGGCTTACTGCAAAGAGCCAGTCTTCTCCTTCTTAGACGCCTTCCTTGTTTACCTATGACAAGGCTAGAGACAGACCCTCCTCTTCTTGATCTTTGCTTCTTAAATGACTAGCTGAACTGTGTGTCCCCACTGGCCAATCTGTACAAAATGCTTCACTTGACAAACTTTAGTCAGGCTTCTCTTCTTCTGCTATATGCCTGAACTTTGCCTCACCCTTGGGCTTTGGGGCAAAACAACCCTCCTTAACAACTTCTCCACATGATCAGCTGATTGTAAGAAAAGACCTTCCCTGATAATTGTCTGGTGATACTTAACTCATCCCACTATCCCATACCTGATTCCTTCTAGCTTTTTCCCCCATCCCTATAAAAAGAAAAAAAATACTGCATGAACTTTAAGATCTTATAGTCTACATATTCTCCCTATTGCAACAGTCACCTTCCCCTGATTGCAATAACCCTTTTGAATAAAATCTACTCCAAAAAGCTTTCCTATCCCTAAGATTAGGTTAGACACTCCCCACAGGGATTCTAAAACATTATGTCCTTATCCTAATTAGAGCACTCATCACAGTGAGGAACAGGGTTGTATTCTTGCCTCCATTCTTCACTAGAATGTGAGCTTCCTGAGGGCAGTCACTATGCCCTGTTTACCTTATAGCCCTGGTCCCTTGTAGAGTTTTAGAATGTTTTAGAGGTGTACTTAAGTCTTAAGTTCTTAATTACTTAAACTTCCCTGTGAAGATGGACAACTGATCTAAGAATCCATTTCTGACCATCATTTCCATGGATGAATGAATTGGGACAAGAGAAGAGAGGTCACAATGGAGATTATTCTTCTACTTCTGCATACGAATAACATTCACATCCA
Organism: Panthera onca; assembly: GCF_046562875.1. Lineage (NCBI taxonomy): Eukaryota > Metazoa > Chordata > Mammalia > Carnivora > Felidae > Panthera > Panthera onca. The sequence goes on from NC_138339.1 coordinate 88,434,934, forward strand.
GAAGGGGTGATTTAGATTAGATAAAGGTTTGCCACCCTCCACTGTGTCCCTTATAAAACTATGTGGGAAAGCAATTTTGATTATTGTTGTAGAGGCCATCAGTTCTAGAAAAATATCCCAAAAGAAAATGGGTTTTTTTATTCCTTCTGGCTCAAAATAGTGACTTATACACTTCTGGAGATGGAAGGAATACCAGCTTCAATTTATCAAACACATAAAATGTTAACTGTGCCATTTTATTGAAAGTTTATGACATACATCACTAAGATATGATTTATATTATACCAGAAATGCTGCTTCCTCATTCCCCACTCCAGTCAAGAGATCTAACCTACCCTCAAGGACTCCAGCTGAAAGCTTCAAGGTAGATAATAAAGGCGGCTGGTTCCTATATTCAGAAATAGTCCCTGACCTGAGTCACAATGTCTTTAGAATGCCAAATTTTGTTTTGTTTGCTTGTTTTTGTCAAGAGTGTTGTGTTCCTGTTATTTGATTCCTTGCCTAAATTCCTGATCCATTTTTAATCTTAATTAGATCCCTGACTTTCTGGTACTCAAAACATTTGCCGGGGAACCTGTCTGGTCCATCTCAGCTCTTTGTGGCAACTTAGTCTATGTCAAGTTTCACTGTCTGAGCCCTGAGACACTACCCATCAATTTCCAGTCTGTCCATGAACCTCTGATCTATAGTTAATTCTGAACCTGATGATGGTTTTGCTCCAACTCATACTGACGCACTGCATGCTGCTCTGCTTCTCCTTAGAAGGCCCTGCCATGCTCACTATGGCTCTCTGTTGGCCACTTGTCTTGTACTTTTGCATGCCGCTGCCCAATTCTAGAATTATACCATATAGTTCAGCAAACATCTGGAAACGATCCACCTATTTTAATTAGCTTAAACACAATGAAAGTAATAAATGTACACAGTTTTAAAAGTCATTTTCCTGACCTCCCTCCTGTAGACCTCCATTTTCTTGCTCTACTCTAGAGCCATGCCTCAGTTACCTTTCTAGGACTGCTCTTCTGATCAATTCCATGTGTTTTGAATCAATTATCTTCTTTCTGGGTTACTTTCTCATTTAGATGCAGCACACTGTCTAGTATCTTTTTTCCTCTCCCATTTTTTTTCTTTAATATTAAGATTCTCTTTTAATCAACGTTATATATGTCCCCACTGTACAAAGAATAATAGTTTTATAGACATGTTAAGAAAAACCACAGTCTCCTTGTTTGGGATCCCTAGATAACAGGGTTCAAGGGAAAAACTTATATTCTATATATTTTTTTGTAATGCAATCCTAGGAATCTAGTAGGAAAAAATAAAGTAAAGGAGTGAAACATGAGGAATGATTAGCAGGGTGTTCATTACCTAGCGGGTCTTGGCTTTGTGGTAAGTGCAGCAGATTGCTTGGCCTTATGGGATTGTCTTCAGAGAAGTCATAGGAATAATGAAGAAGTTATCTTACAGTTCTTGTCAAAGAATGGTCAAGTTTACTTCACTAAATATCAACTCCTCAGCATTTTCAGATTGTGCCATCTAGTCTGTCCAAGCAGCTACTGGGGAAGCCAGAATCTAGGAATGCAGTGGTAACATCCAAAGTTTAAGCCACAGAGCACACAGTCAGCCCGTGAGTGGTTCTATGCTAATGGCACTTGCCTACTAGCAAGCTGCACTTTGCAAGACCTACGAAGCAATAAGCTTCTGAGGGCACATGGGTACTGGGTAGATCCAGTGGATTCTTGCACTTCATTGGCACCAGAGATGAGCCCAGGGGAAGGAGATAAAAGGCTCTTTTAAGGCATGAGGCAAGGAACTTTGGGGGTTACTTCTTTGTGCAACACAAGGAACCAGGAGTGAACACTGAACCAGTCCTCAGAAGTGGATTAGGCAGAATGCCACAATGACATGATTCTTGTCATGGAGCTCACCAGGCACTTCCCCATCATCATCAAAACCTTTTCTCTGTGGCCTGTAATGATACATATGACATCAGGTGATCTAACTGAAGCATCAGCAGTAGCATCAAGCAGATTGCTGGTGATCTATCTCATGCCTGCATCCTAGCCTCTCTGTTGCTTCTCACAAAATGCAACCTCTTTTACCTTTCCAAGCTGATTATTTTATTTATTCATTCGTTCGTTCGTTCGTTCATTCATTCATTCATTCATTCATTCATAAGTGTTTATTTTTGAGAGAGAAGAGACCACAAGCAGGGGAGGGGCAGAGAGAGAGGATGACAGAGGATCTGAAGGAGGCTCTGTGCTGACAACTGCTAGATAGCAGTGGGGCTCAAACTCATGAACGCCAAGATCATGACCTGAGCTGAAGTCAGATGCTCAGTTGACTGAACCACCCAGGTGTCCCTTTTTGTTTACTCTAAAATTCTTGGTTTATAAATCCCCTCATAAAAAAACCTTCACAGTCGCCACAGAGAAAGTCACTGCAGAATCTTTTACTCCTCTGTTGCCCAGTCTCTAACTCACTTTTTGCCAGCACCAGCATTGGCTTTTGCAGTTCCCCTGATTTTCTTCATTCTGTTCTTGCATTCCTTTTGCTGTTTTCTTGAGATCTTTTTCTTCTTATATAGTCCTTGCAAGTCTGTGGGGTTTTTTTTTTGGTTGTTTGTTTTGTTTTTTTACCAAGGAACCATATAAATCATGCCAAAACCAGTTGTCTTGCCATCACCAACATGGGTTCTGAATCCAGATACAAAGATAACATCTCATATGGTCTTGTAAATTTTGACTGGTTTTTCCCAAATTTCTATCTTAGGTACTGTTGACTTTCCAGGATGAAGAATATCAATGGCTGAAGTAGTTTCTGCTGAAGTAGTCAGTTGGTTGTGAACTTCCTGGTCTGAATAGTTACCATGTCATTCATGATGGCAGCCAAGCTTCAAGCAGCCAGGGAGAAAAGGACTTAAGCTGATTAATTTAGTGTTTCCTTGCATTGTCTCTAAATGATACTGTTGAAATGCCAACTTCTGATTTTTAGTTTGGGCATTTTCTCTTAAATTCCCACTGAAAAAGATGAAGATTTAATTTTCTCTCTACCCCGGCTTATATCACATGAAAGCACCCTTCAAACCTTTATTTCCCAACCCCCATTCTGCCAATACAATGTAATTTTGGTTAAAACAACAATGTTTACCTTATCATTTAAATACTATTGGGGGAGTGAGACCTCCAGAATGGCAGAGTTAAGGACCTCTGAAAATTCACTCCTCTCTAAGAGTAGTGAGAGCATAGGCAAAAATTATCAAAATCAACTTTTTTAGAACTTTGAAAGTTAATTTGAAAGAATCCAAGGAGTTTTTATTCGAGAAAAACTGCTGAAACTTGGTTAGAACAGTGTATTTTAACTTGCCCTATTCCCATCCTTATCTTGACAGCTCCACAGTATCCTTGAAAACCAGCAGCCTAGCAGACACTGAAGGGGGCTGACCAGGTTTGAAGCTCCTTAAAATGTTCCATTCCCCCAAAATTGTCACTATTTGACAAATCTGGAATTTGCTAGAAAAATCCTTACTCATAGGACTTGTCATTATTTGACTAGACTTTGAGCTTGTTCAAGCAATCACAGCCCTATTCTCAGGGTGCCTATCAAAAACCATCACAGTAAATTGTTTAACTTTGAAGCTACTTGAGGCAGGAATACCAGTTGAGGCAAACAAGATGATGGCCAAAAGACTTTAAAAGAATATCTGGGAAATGAGATGTTAATAGGGGAATTTGAAAAGCACCAACATATTTCTGGGAATCTAGAGGGCCATGCCTGTGCAGGATTATAGACATGTCCAGAAAAAAAAAAAACAAAACAAAAGTGAGAAAACCCTTCTTTCTCACCTCTGTGTAACCAAGAGGGCCTGTGCAATCAAGAAGTGAAGGCGAAGGCAGGATGGTAAACTGTCAGAGTCCCAATATACATATAGAAACCATAAACAAAAGATAGAAGACTTATTAGTTCAGGCACTCAAGGAAATCTGTGTCCAAACATTAGCTGACTACAAAGATAACCAAGGAAAGATATAAGTAGTAAAAACAGAACAAGTTATATAGACTTCACAGAATTAGTACACAGAAGTCATTAAAAACAACAAAAAAGAGCAACAAAACAAAACAAAACTTAGCAATCATAATAAGCCCTGGAGGGGGTAGGTATCTGACTTCCAGAATTGCCACATTATATATTTTTAAATGTCCACATTTCAATTAAAATTATGAGGCATTCAAAAAACCCACAGAAAACATGGCCTTATACATAGGGAGAAAAATAGTTAATAGAAACTGTCCTTGAAAAAGCCTAGATGCTGAACTACTAGAGAAGAACTTTAAATCACCTATTATAGGGACACCCAGGTGGCTCAGTTGGTTAAACGTCTGACTTTAGCTCAGGTCATGATCTTGCAGTCTGTGAGTTTGAGTCCTGCATCAGGCTCTGTGCTGACAGTTTAGAGCTTGGAACCTGCTTCGATTCTGTGTCTCCTTCTCTGGGTGCCCCTCCCCCACGCACGCGCTGTCTCTCTCTGTCTCTCAAAAATAAATAAACATGACAAAATTTAAAAAAATAATCACCTACTATAAATATGTTTAAAGAACTAAGGGAAATCATGTCTAAATTAATAGAGCCTAAGAGACCCATGAGACACCATCAGGCATCTAACATATGTTTCAGAAGAAGAGGAGGAAGATAAAGAAGCAGAGGGTAGATGTGAAGAAGTAATGACCAGACACATCTTCAATTTGAAAAACAATAGTCTATACATCTAAGAAGCTCAACAGACTCCAAGTAGGATAAACTCAAATTGATGCACACATAGATATAACGTAGTCAAATTGTCAAAGAGACAAAATGAGAATCTTGAATTCAAGGAAAAAACTCATCATTTCAAGGGATCTTCAGTAAGATATCTGATTTCTCACAGGAAATTATGGAAGCCAGAAGGATTACATATTTAAAGTGCTGAATAAAAAAGACTGTCATTTAAGAATTTTATATATAGCAATACTATCCTTCAAAAATGAAGACACAACTGACATTACCAGAAAAAAACTAGAAGTATCTGTGAATACAAGGACTAAACTACAAGAAATAATAAAAAGAGTATTCAAGGCTGAAATGAAAGGACACTAGACAGTAACTCAAGTTCACACAAAGAAACAAAGACTTATAAAGATAACTACATAAATAAATATGAAAAAAACAAATATATTTTTGTTTGTAGTCCTTTTTTCTGACTTAAAAGACAACTACTAAAAGCAATAAATGTATAAAAATGTAATTTATATAACAATAAAAGCACAAAGAAGGGAAGAAGGAACAGAGCTGTACGTCTAAGAAGGTGCAAAGCTGTACATCAACAAGGTGCAAAGTTTTTGTGTACTATTGAAATTAAATTGGTATTCAAGATGATGTAAAGAAATGGAAAGACATTCCATGCTCATGGTGTGGAAGAACAAATATTGTTAAAATGTCTATACTACCCAAAGCAATCTACAGATTTAATGCAATCCCTATCAAAATGCCAACAGCATTTTCCACAGAAGTAGAACAATCCTAAAATTTGTATGGAACAATGAAAGACCCCAAATAGCCAAAGCCATATTGAAAAAGAGAAATAAAACTGGAGGTATTACAATTCCAGACTTCAAATTATATTACAAAGCTGTAGTAATCAAAACAGTATGGTACTGCTATAAAAATAGACACACAGAGCAACGGGATAGAATAAAAACCCAGAAATAAACCTGAAATTATATGGTCAATTAAAGGAGGAATGAATATATCATGAGAAATAGATAATGTCTTCAAAAAATGATATTGGAACGCTGGACAGCTACAAGCAAAAAAATGAAACTGGACCATTTTCTTTCACCATACACAAAAATGAACTCAAACTGGATTAAAGATCTAAATATGAGATGTGAAACCAAAAATATCCTAGAAGAGAGCATAGGCAGTAGTTTCTCTGACATTGGCCATAGCAACATTTTTCTAGATATGTCTCCTGAAGCAAGGGAAATAAAAGCAAAAATAAACTGTTGGGACTACATCAAAATAAAAAGCTTCTGCCAGTGAAGGAAATAATCAACAAAACTAAAAGACAGCCTACTAAACAGGAGAAGATATTTGCAACTGACATATCTGATAAAGGGTTAGTATTCAAAATTTATAAAGAACTTCTACAGCTCAACACCGAAAAAACAAATAACCCAATATTAAAATGGGCAGAGGACACGAACAGACGTTTTTCCAAAGAAGACGTCCAGATAGCCAACAGACACATGAAAAGATGCTCAATATCACTCATCAGGGAAGTGCAAATGAAAACCACAATGAGATATCACCTCACACCTATCAAGATGGCAAAAATAAAAGACACATGTAACAACAAATGTTGGTGAGGATGTGGAGAAAAAGGAACCCTGGTGCACTGTTGGTGGGAATAAAAACTGTTGCAGCCACTGTGGAAAACAGTATGGAGTTAAATATAGAACTACCCTATGATCCAGTGATCACACTACTACCAAAAAATACAAAAACGTTAATTTAAAAGGGTATATACACCCCTATGTTCATTGCAGCATTATTTACAATAGCTAAACTATGGAAGCAGCTCAAGTGTCCAAAAAAAGAGCAATGGATAAAGAAGATGTGTGTGTGTGTGTGTGTGTGTGTGTGTGTATTCATATACATATGAAATATTATTCAGCCATAAAGAATGTGATGTTGCCATTTGCAATAACATGGGTGGATCTAGATGATATAATACTGTGAAATAAATCAAAGGAAGACAAATCTATGATTTCACTCATATGTGGAATTTTAGAAACAAAACATATGAGCAAAGAAAAAAAGGGAGAGACAAACCAAGAAACATATTCTTAACTATAGGGAACAAATTGATGGTTACCAGAGGGAAGGTGGATGGAGGGTGGGTGAAATAGATGATGGGGATTAAAAATGCACTTATCATGATGAGCACTGACTAATGTTTAGAATTGTTGAATCACTATATTGTACACTTGAAACTAATAGAACACTATTTATTAACTATACTGGAATTAAAATTAAAAACTTAATTTAAAAAACTTAATAAAAACTTAAATTGATGTTAATCCAAATTAGATTAAGTTGTTTATTGGAATCCTAAGGGCAACCACTAATAAAACAACTCAAAATAAAATAAAATAAATGACAAGTGAATTAAAATGGTATACTAAAAAAATCTATTTAAAAAAAAATTTTTTTTAACATTTATTTATTTTTGAGACAGAGAAAGAGAGAGCATGAACAGGGGAGGGTCAGAGAAAGAGGGAGACACACAGAATCTGAAACAGGCTCCAGGCTCTGAGCTGTCAGCACAGAGCCGACGCAGGGCTCGAACCCATGGACCATGAGATCATGACCTGAGCCAAAGTCGGACGCTTAACCGACTGAGCCACCCAGGCGCCCCCTAAAAAAATCTATTTAAAGATACAAATTAAAGGGAGTAGTGGAGGAATAAAGTAACAAAGAAGACATAAAAAACAAATATCAAAGTGGTAGACATAAATCCTACCTTATCAGTAATTACATTAAGTGTACATGTATTAAATTTTCTGATCAAAAGACAAAGATTGGCACAATGGTTCAAAAAATAACCATGTGCCATATAAAGAAACACACTTCACAAAGATACAAATACGTTGGAAGCAAAGTAATAGAAAACTGAGACACCACAGAAACAATAACTAAAAGCTTGAATTGCTATACAAATATAAGGGGTGCCTAGGTGGCTCAATCTGTTAAGTGTCTGACGCTTGATTTCAACTCAGGTCATGATCTCATGGTTTTGTGAGCACAGCCCAATGTTGGGTTCTGTGCTGACAGTGCAGAGCCTGTTTGGGATTCTCTCTCTTTCCCTCTCTCTCTGCCCCTCCCCTGCTCACCCTGTCTCTGTCACACTCAAAATGAATAAACTTAAAAAATTTTTTTGAAAACCCCACAAATATAACTCAAACATTATTCCCACCTGAGCCAGGAAGGGAAATCATGATTACTCTTCCTTTACTGCTTAACTCTTTTTTGTTAGTTAGAACTAATAATTGCCTTTTCTTATTTGCTTAATTTTCCATTTATTTATCAATGATTCCATGCAAACTTTTCACAAGTTATCTAAATCTCTCAAAATGCTCAAATCTATCAGATATTCCATCACTTTCATCTTCCCAATGGAGTTTCTTACAAAGCCTCTGCCATATTCCAGTATGGTTGGGTCATCCTCCCTACCTGTATTTTTCATCCTGAGATCTCCCTTTCTGAGCATCATGGTTATTAACTTCATCGCTCTGTTGGGCTGGAAATACTGTTTCGGTTTGGCAGTTCTTTCTTGGTTTACTCCCTCATTTTGGTAGAACTCAAACTTCAATAGCTTCCTGAGCAAAGGGAACATGGAAAATACATTTCTTAGAATGTGCCTGGCTGAAATTTATTTATCCTACCCCAAATCTTGATGAAAATTTTCTTGGTTTAGAATTTTAGCTTGGAAGTAATTTTTCTTCACAATTTTGAAGGTGAACCCCAATTGGCCTTGAATTTCCTCTCTTCTGTGAGAAGTGTGCAACTGTTTTGATTTTTGATTCTTATTATGTGGCCTAATTTTTTCTGTATAGAACACCATTTCCAGGGTACTAAAATTTTACAGTGATATGTCTTGGTATGAGTCTATTTCATCTATTTTATGAAGCACTCCCTGGACTCTTTTTTCCTCACTTTCCTAAGGATATAAGGTAAAGATTTGGGTTACATATAAAATTTAGTAATCAGTGAAAAGTACACAGGAATAAAATACAGTTAGCAAAAGCTAAGTAGCTCTTAATCCCTGAGTTAGAGACAGCATAGCATAGATAATTCTTCGTTAACTTAAGAAAGAGGTGTTTGAAGGAAATGAATGGAGTTTTTTTTTTTAACAACCTTAATTTAGTGACTAAGGCAATGAAATAGAGAGACTGGTATAACGAAGTTTTTATGTATAATGGTCGTAGTTCTTGGTAATTGTAAGGAAAGGTTTCCTCTGATCAAAATATAACAGACATTTTAGCCTTAATCAAATGTGCTAATGTGAGATAGTCTTTCAGACAGAATGCCCTCTATTGTTCTTACGTTTACAACTTTACCACTTTCACCTCAAACATATGTAAACATATTTTTGTGAGGTATGAATCCTTTGTAAAATTGTGTTAAATCTAATTAAGACTGGAATAAAATTTTAGGGAATGTGTTTTATTAACAAAATTCTTTCTTCAATTTTTACCTCTTTTTTTTTTTCCTGATGCTGAAATCAAAACATTCATCCTAAGGTATTCTACTATCAATACATAAAACATAATGACTTTTTAGGGGCACCTGGGTGGCTCAGTCGGTTAAGCGTCTGACTCTTGATTTTAGCTCAAGTCATGATCTCATGGATTGTGAGTTGGAGGCTCACATAAGGCTTTGTGCTGGCAGTGTGGAGCCTGCTTGGGATTCTCTCTTTCCCTCCCTCCTTCTGCCCCTCCCCCTATTGCTTGTGTGTGTGTGTGTGTGTGTGTGTGTGTGTGTGTGTGCGCTTATTCTGTCTCTCTCTCAAATAATTAAACTTAAAAAAAAAAAACCATAGTGGCTTTTTAGAGGATACACTGTAAAAGTAAAAGGGAGATGATGGAGGAGGGGAAGAGGATGTGTTTAACTGTTATGAGGTTGTAGCAAATATTTTGATTTGATTTTATTTTTTGCAGTATTTTATCTTTTTAAATCCTACAATACAAAGATAAATAAATTATTTGAGCAGTAAAGTAATATCAGCTTTTCCAGGGTCACCTGAGTGGCTCATTTGGTTGAGTGTCTGACTTTGGCTCAGGTTATGATCTCATGGTGTGTGAGTTCAGGCTTTCCATCAAGCTTGCTGCTGTCAGCCTATCAGTTCAGATTCTGCTTCAGATCTTCTGTCCACCTTTCTCTTTGCCCCTCCCCTGCTTATGCTCTTTCTCTCTCTCTCAAAAATAAATAAACATTTAAAAGTAAATAGATATAGGGGTGCCTGGGTGGCTCAGTCGGTTGAGCATCCCACTTGAGCTCAGGACATGATCTCACGGTCTGTGAGTTTGAACCCTGCTTCAGGCTCTGTGCTGACAGCTCAGAGCCTGGAGCCTGCTTCGGATTCTGTGTCTCCCTCTCTCTCTTCCCCTCTCATGCTCACGCTCTGTCTCTCTCTTTCTCTGAAAAATGAATAAACTTTAAAAAAAACACTTAAAAATAAAATAAAAATAAATAGATATACAATGAATCCAGAAGCTTTCCTTCCATTTCTATTTTTTGGAACAGCTTGAGAAGGATGGGTATTAACTCTGCTTTAAATGTCTCTAGAATTCCCCTGGGAAGCCATCTGGCCCAGGACTCTTATTTGTTGGGAGATTTTTGATAACTGATTCAATTTCTTCACTAGTTTTAGGTCGGTTCAAATTTTCTATTCCTTCCCATTTGAGTTGGTAGTGTGTGGGTGTCTAAGAATTTGTCCATTTCTTCCAGGTTGTCCAGTTTGTTGGCATATAATTTTTTATAGTATTCTCTGATAATTGTTTGTATTTCTCAGGGGTTGGTTGTGATATGTCCAATTTTATTTGTGATTTTATCTATTTGGGTCCTCTCTCTTTTCTTTCTTAGAAGTCTGGCTAAGGGTTTATCAATTTTGTTGATTTTTTTTTTCAAAAAACCACCTGTTAGTTTCATTGATCTGTTCTACTGGTTTTTTTTTTTTTTTTTTTTTTTTTTTGGATTCTATATTGTTTATTTCTGGCATTACCTTAATTCCCAAACCAGAAAGAGACCCCACAAAGAAGGAGAATTACAGGCCAATATCCCTGATGAACATGGATGCAAAAATTCTCAACAAGATACTAACAAATTGAATTCAACAGCATATAAAAAGAATTATTCACCATGATCAAGTGGGATTCATTCCTGGGCTGCAGGGCTGGTTCAGTATTCGCAAATCAATCAATGTGATACATCACATTAATAAAAGAAAGGATAAGAACCATATGATCCTGTCAATAGATGCAGAAAAAACATTTGACAAAACACAGCATCCTTTCTTAATAAAAGCCCTCAAGGAAGTCGGGATAGAAGGAACATACTTTAACATCATAAAAGCCATATATTAAAAGCCCGTAGCTAATATCATCCTCATTGGGGAAAAACTGAGAGCCTTCCCCCTGATATCAGGAACATGGTCTCACCACTATTGTTTAACATTGTGTTGGAAGTCATAGTCTCAGCAATCAGACAACAAAAGGAAATAAAAGCATCCAAATTGGCAAAGAAGAAATCAAACTTCCCCTTTTCGCAGATTACATGGTACTTCACATGGAAAACCCGAAAGACTCCACTAAAAAGCTGCTATAACTGATACATGAATTCAGCAAAGTCGCAGGATACAAAATCAATGTACAGGAATTGGTTGAATGTCTATACACCAATAATGAAGCAACAGAAAGAGAAATAAAGAAATTGATCCCATTGCAATTGCACCAAGAACATAAAATAGCTAGGAACAAACCTAACCAAAGATGTAAAAGATCTGTTTGCTGAAAACTACAGAAAACTTATGAAAGAAATTGAAGAAGACACAAAGAAATGGAAAAACATTCCATGCTCATGGATTGGAAGAATAAATATTGTTAAAATGTCAATACTACCAAAAGCAATCTACACATTCAATGCAATGCCAATTAAAATTGCACTGACATTCTTCTCGAAGCTAAAACAAACAATCCTTAAATTTGTATAGAACCACAAAAGATCCCAACTAGCCAAAATAATGTTGAAAAAGAAAACCAAAGCAGGAGACATCACAATCGCAGACTTTAGCCTCTACTACAAAGCTGTAATCATCAACACAGTATGGTACTGGCACAAAAACAGACACATAGACCAATGGAATAGAATAGAGAACATAGAGTTGGACCCACAGATGTATAGCCAGTTAATCTTTGTCAAAGCAAGAAATATTATCCAATGGGAAAAAGACAGTCTCTTTAGCAAATGGTGCTGGGAGAACTGGACAGCAACATGCAGAAGAATGAAACTGGACCACTTTCTTACACCATATACAAAAATAAACTCAAAATGGATGAAAGACCTAAATGTGTGACAAGAAACCATCAACACCCTAGAGGAGAAAACAGGCAACAACCTCTTTGACTTCAGCCACAGCAAGTTCTCCTTCAACATGTTTCCAAAGGCAAGGGAATTAAAAGCAAAAATGAACTATTGGGACCTCACCAGGACAAAAAGTTCTGCACTGTAAAGGAAACAATCAGCAAAACTAAAAGGCAATCAATGGAATGGGAAAAGATATTTGCAAATGGCAAATCGGATAAAGGGTTAGTATCCAAAATCTATAAAGAACTTACCAAACTCAACACCCAAAACCAAATAATCTAGTGAAGAAATGAGCAGAAGACATGAATAGACACTTTTCCAAAGACATCCAGATGGCCAGCAGACACATGAAAAGATGCTCAACATCACTCATCATCAGGAAATACAAATCAAAACCACCATGAGATACCACCTCACACTGGTCAGAGTGGCTAACATTAACAACTCAGGCAACAACAGATGCTGGCGAGGAAGTGGAGAAACAGGAAAACTCTTGCACTGTTGGTGAGAATGCAAACTGGTGCAGCTGCTCTGGAAAACAGTATGGAGATTCCTCAAAAAATGAAAAATAGAACTACCCTACGACCCAACAATAGCACTACTAGGAATTTATCCAGAAGATACAGGAGTGTTGATTCATAGGGACACTTGTACCCCAATGTTTATAGCAGCACTTTCAACAATAGCCAAATTATGGAAAAAGCCTGAATGTCTATCTGATGAATGGATAAAGAAGATATGGTTTATATATACAATGGAATACTACTTTGCAATGAGAAAGAATGAAATCCTGCCATTTGCAGCAACATGGGTGGAATTGGAGGGTATTAGGCTAAGTGAAATAAGTCATAAGTGAAACATATCATAAGTGATATCATATGTTTTCACTCATATGTGGAACTTGAGAAACTTAACAGAAGTCCATAGGGGAAGAGAAGGGGAAAAAATAGTTACAAACAGAGAGGGAGGGAGGCAGACTTTAAGAGTGTCTTAAAAACTGAGAACAAACTGAGGGTTGTTGGCAGGGGGGAGGGCAGGGGAAAATGGGTGATGGGCATTGAGGAGGGCACTTGTTGGGATGAACACTGGGTGTTGTATGGAAGCGATGAATCACAGGAGTCTACCCCCAAAGCCAAGAGCACAGTGTATAGACTGTATGCTAGCCAACTTGACAATAAATTATATTTTAAAAAATAATAAAATTAAAATTAATAAACATAAAACAAATAGTGGAAAAAATGTCAGCTTTTCCTAAGTACACTTTTCTCTTTTTCCAATCTGTGAAGATTGATAAAAGGCATTTAATAAAGGTTTTTTTTTTAATTTTCAAAAAATTATTATTGAGATAGAATTAACAAACAAGTTTCTTTCTTTTCTATTTTGGGAGAGGAACTTGGTAGACACACATATAGTTAACCATCCTATTCTCAAGTTACTTTAATTGTTAGGATAAAAAATGTTAATTCCTAGAAGCAGTAGTACTTTAACAGCTTATTGAACTTAACTAGAGGGAAAACACTTCTAAGGATATGGTTCATTGGGTCTGTGTTCTCAACCATTGAATTTAGACATTTATTTAGAAATTAGATAAATGGCACAGAGCAAAAAAACTTTAAAGTGGGAAATTTAACATGTCCATGATTAATTTTCATTTTCTTGGTGTTATTAGTAAAAGCCTAATAAATCCTGAATGAGCCTTGTAAACTAAATTTTTAAAATCATATAGTCTTTGAAAACTGATTTTTGGTTACAAGATTTAAGATGGCCATATTTCTCAATTCTCAAAAGATATTCTTGAACTCTCTTACTACCACTTAAAAATGTTAATTATATAATGAAGTTGTTTGGTTGACATAAGAAGGAAAAGAAAAGCAAGGTGAAAAAAGGAAATGAAGTGGTAACTGCTAAAGAAATTTGAATAAAAGGGGGTGCCTGGGTGGCACAGTCAGTTAAGTGTCTCACTCTTGATCTCGGCTCAGGTCATGGTCTCATGGTTCATGAGTTCGAGCCCCACATCAGGCTTCTGCACCGATAGCATGGAGACTGCTTGGCCTTCTGTCTCTCCTTCTCTCTGCTCCTCCCCTGCTTGTGCTCTCTGTCTGTCTCTGTCTCTGTGTCTCAAAATAAATAAATAAACTTAAAAAATAAATTTGAGAAGAAGGAAAAAGTTATAAAATATTTGGGAGCTGGATTTTAACACCGACCAACTCAAGGAACAGATATGAGACTGGAAGTCCTCCTGAAAAATATTTATTTACCTAAATCACTAGTGGTAACAATGTGCCATTTTGAATTGAGAGAGCGCTCTTAAAATTCTGCTGTAGTTTTATCATTTATTCTCACATCTAAAAATAAAAAAGTCAAGTTGTTCTGATCTTTTGAATATAACATTTAAATCCTGAATTCCCACCAAAGGATATATGTTCTTCCAAGTAGGATAGTCCTAAAGGTTTACAATTTAATTTCTATCTAAAAGAGCTCTGGCATTTTTCTTCCTGCTTAATCCCTCTCCTCCATGACACGGTAGTCTGCAATGATGTGCTGAGTGACAAATCGTATACAACCTTAATTAACTGCATGAGCCTTTTTAATGTTGACTTTTAACTCACACTCTCATACAAGAGGATTATACCACCAGACTTCAAATAACCACATGAATAACTCACTGTATCAAAGTATATAAGTGGTTCGAATGGCCACATGCTCTCGAGGTTTGTATACCTTGTGAGCATAAATTAGTTAAAAATAAATCTCCAAGGTTCTAACAGGAAAGATCTTCCAAACTATCTCAAAACACACAATTTCTCCAGGTACTATCCACCATGAAAGTAGTTCTCATCATGACAAATGCCAAAGTTTACATATTCTAAGCAAAGAGAGCAGAATGAGAGAGTACTCAAACTTAGGTCATTCTCTCAATGTAAGTAGTTTTCTAAACTTTATTATGAAAATCTTCAAGCCATAGAAAAACTTAAAGAACAGCATATTTATATGTATGTTTATATTATATGTAGTTATATATATAAAATATATAATATACATATATGTATTTTTAAGTGTTTCATAATTATATTTTTATATTCTTTTAATCCAGTAATCATAGCATTTTATATATTCAAGTATTTGAGTATTTGTTTAAACTTGTTATTAATTTTACACTTTATTGCTTTATAATAAAAGAATAAGGTCTATTTAATTTTCACTTTTTAAAAAATTATCAGTGTTTTCTCTGTGGTCTAATATATGATCATTTTTTACAAAGTTCTGGGATTTAGCTTCTATTCATGGGGTACTAAGTTAAAGAGATATATAGTAAAACCTTGGTTTGCGAGCTTGCAGAAACATGCTTATAATCCAAAGCATTTCTATATAAAAACAAATTTCAAGAAACATTTGGCTTAGTTGTGAGCATGTGACATTTGGCGTCATGTACTATTTGTATTGCAAGACATTACTCATTTATGAAGCTAAAATTAGAAATGTTTGCTTGTCTTGCAGAACACTCGCAGAATAAATTACTCGCAATCCAAGGTTGGTTTATCTAACAATTAGGCCTTAAAAATTATGCTGTTCAGATACCATGTAAACTTTTTGATGTTTTGCCAACTTAATATTTCAAATACTAGTATAATTGTTACTGTTACTTTTATACTTTTGTTCTGTACATTTTTGGTGAGACATTATATACGTAATCATTTATGTTATAAAATTACCTTTACAAAATTAAAAAAAAAATCATCATCTTTGTCCTGCTTAGTGCTCTTTCCTTGCCTTGGGTTCTACTCTGACCAGCATTAGCATTAACAATATAATATGTGCTTTTTCCCTTTTGTCCTCTTTTATTTTTACTTTGCTTGAAATAGTTTATTTTAATTTAAAATATTCTTACTTTGTTTGGCAGTGTGTCTCTTTGTAAAGAACACATAATTGATTTCGTATTTTGACTTAGTCTGAGAATATTTATGTATTTTAATTGAAAATTTTAACCTGTTGATAGTTATTGTCATAGCTGACAACTTAGCACATATTAACATGTGTCATTTTTATTTTTTTATTTTTTATTTATTTATTTATTTATTTATTTATTTATTTATGTTTAATGTTTACTTACTTTTGAGACAGAGAGAGACACAGCATGAGCAGGGAAGGTGCAGAGAGAGAGAGGGAGACACAGAATGTGAAGCAGGCTCCAGGCTCTGAGCTGTCAGCCCAGAGCCCGACGCGGGGCTCGAACTCATGAACCGTGAGATCATGACCTGAGCTGAAGTCGGACACTTAACCGACTGAACCACCCAGGCGCCCCTGTCATTTTTATTTTTATGCTTCCTGGATAATTCTATAGATTTCTAGTTTTGTTGTAAGAAAACTGAAATTTAACTACTTATTCTAGTGATGTGGTAATACCTGTTTTTATCATTCTATTAAAGATTACCATCATATTACATAAATAAATCCATGTTTCTTTAATGATTAATGTATCAAATAAAATAAAACAAAATATGTAATACAAAGAAATTAGCACCCTATGCACCCAACATCCAGATTATTATTAAATGTTAAATGTTTTTCTATGGTCTTTTTAAAGTGATCTTTGCCTCATTTTGAAATCATTCAAAAAATATTTTTCTTAATTTAATTATACATTTCATTGTCTCCAATGTTTACAACTAATCCATTAATGAGTTTTCTATTTGCTTTGTTTCTCATTTACATAAAATAGGTGTTTACAGTGTATTTAAGAATACATAAGTGGTATGTGTTCTAAAACCTTCTATACCTGAGACTTATTTCTGCTGCCTTTACACATAAATGACACATTTGTTTTTGGTTGAAATTCTTGAGTCTCAATCTTTTTTCCCCTCAAAACTGTAGATGTTGCTCTATTTTCTTCTGTTTATTATGAGATACTTTTGTTTGTTATAAGTTGTCTAAGACAAGCTCAATTCTTATTCTAAGATAGAAACTCTGTTTTTTTTTTTTTCTAATGCTTTGAGGATCTTTTCTTTCACTTGTAATTCCCTAAAGTCATGGGGGTGTATTTAAATAGGAGACTCTCTTCATAGTGATGTCTTTTCATTAATTTGCCACCTACAAGATGAGCCTCTTCCATCACTATAGACCCATCTTTCTTCAGACCAGAAACTTTGTTCTGTTCAGTCTAAAGTATCACTTAACTTTTATTTGTGGGCTCTCTGTTCTCTGCATTCTATTTCTATGATCTTCTTTTTCAAAATTTCCTTTTGTTCCTTTTTTAGATTATAATAGAGTTACCTAAATGTAGTATCCTCATTGCCAAAATATTTTTCTGTATCTTCAATTTATTACATATGGTAGTGTTTTCAGTTCTGCAGATGCATTTTTTTTTGTTTTTTTTCTTTCTGATCTTTCTTTGTATAATTGAGTATATCTGGTTTTTAGCCAACCCTCTTTTATCCAAGTCTTTTACCTCATCTTTTACTTCCTGATTCATAGAATCTAAATTTTCCTGGATTTGGGGGAATATACAGAAAAACTTTCTGAAGTTTCTTATGGTAAATGTTCTTTGAAACTGTGGTATTCATTCTCATAAAAAATAAATAGTTCAATTTGACACTGAAGAATATTTTCACAGGTTTCATATTTGTGTTTTTTTTCTATACAGTTAGGCTTTAAGAAAAATCTGTCTAGTTCAGTCTTCCCTGCATTGCCTATTTGGTTGTTGTTGGATCCATTGTCTTAAATATTAGGTTGGAGGGCTGGTTGAGATGTATTGTTTGTATCCAATTTTCTTGATTTTTTAAAACTGGAAGCAACCCAGGTGTCCTTCAGCAGGTTTATGATAAAACAAACTGGATACCCATATCATGGACTACTACTCAGCAATAAAAAGGAACAAACTAGGGGCACCTGGGTGGCTCAGTTGGTTGAGCGTCTGACTTCAGCTCGGGTCATGGTCTCACAGTTCATGAGTTCAAACCCCGTATCAGGCTCTGTGCTGACAGCTCAGAGCCTGGACCCTGCTTTGGATTCTGTGTCTCCCTCCCACTCATGCTCTGTCTTTCTCTCTCTCTCTCAAAAATAAATAAACATTAAAAAAAAATTTTTAAAGGAACAAACTATTGATAGACACAATATCCTGGGGAGATATCACCAGAGAATTACGCTGAGTGAGAAAAGGCCAATGACAAAAGCTTACATATTATATGATCTTATTTACATAATATTCTTGAAATGAAAAAATTCTAAAAATAGAAATCAGATTAGTCATTACTAGGACTCTAGGAGCAGGGGAATGAGTGTGGATAAAGGCACTTGTAAAAGGGCAAAAGAGGGAGCTTTGTGGTGATGGAAATGTTCTGTATCTTGACTATATCAATGTCAAAATTCTGGTGGTGATGCTGTAATATACTGTACTATATATTAAAAAAAATTTTTTTACATTTATTTATTTTTGAGAGACAGAGAGGGACAGAGTGTGAGCAAGGGAGGAGCAGAGAGAGAGGGAGACACAGAATCAGAGGCAGGCTCCAGACTCCAAGCTATCAGCACAGAGCCCAGCACGGGGCTTGAACCCACGAACCGTGAGATCGTGACCTGAGCTGAAGTTGGACGTTTAACCGACTGAGCCACCCAGGCACCCCAATATCATACTAAATTTTAACAGTACCATGTTACTACTGGGGGATATCCTGGGTAAAGTGTGCTCTATATTATTACTTATAACTACATGCCAATCTACAATTATGTCAAAGCAAAAAGTTTAATTTTAAAAGGATTTTTTATTAAAAGGATATTTGGGCATTTACTAAGAAACCACAAAAGTGATAAAATGGAAAGATGATTTGACTGGAGTGGGGATAGAGCAACAAAAGATGGAGAAGTGAACCTTCCAAAGTAAATACCCTTGGGCAATCTTCATGCTTACACTGTACATAAATAAAGTACAGTTGCTGAGGTGAAATAAACTCACTCAGGTCCTCTACTATAACCTACTAAAAGATTTTGTCCAGAGAGAAGGAAGGATGGAAAGTGAATCTCAAATTGATAAGTATTCTTTCTCAATATGAGACCTTTGGAATAAGACCCCATGTGAATCTTCTAGGATTTTACTTGACTATAATGCCATCTGATTTGCACAGAGGTCATTTATTTTGTAGTTCTAAACATCTAAGCTGAAAATTGCTGTGATTTGGGAATCCTGCCCTTTTCACCTCTTATTTGGTTGGTGCTAAATAACTGTAACAAAGCGGAATTTTCTGCAATTATTCGTATAGCTTAATGGACAAATCGATGGCGTTTTCCCCTCTGGCCTCTGCTGCTGCCTGTCTATATTTCACGTTATTTAATGCCCACACTGTCACTAAATTGCTACGGTCCTAATATGATTGTTCTAATATGATAATAATGGATAATCCTCACTGAGTACTTACTACATGCCAGGCACATGCCAGGCACTATTTAAACAGTTTACATTTAAACTCATTTAATCTAAGTAACAATCCTATGGGTTGGCTTTTGTTATTATCACCATTTTACAGCAGAGGTACAGAGAGTTGAATTAATTCAGCCTGTACTTCAAATAGTGAAGCCAAGAAACAAATCAAGTGGTATTAACTCTAGAGCTCATACTTTTAACCACTGTACTTTATTGTCTTGCATGAGACTGCACTATATAGTGAAGTACAAGAAAGCCCTCTAAAACTGTGTGATACAAACATAAGGAATGACAGATTCTGACTAGTTGGACTTTACATTTTGATGCAGCTGGATGACTGAATTTTGGCTACTGATATGCGGGCAGTAGTCACACATCACTTCTGGGACTGACCCCTAAAACCTCCTTGCCATGATTTTCCATCTGCTTTCTCCATCCTTTCATTGAACAGGATAGAATTTAAGAAATTGGAGGAATCTGAATTCCTGCACTGCTGCTGATAGAAGAGCTGGCTAATAGGAATCCATGTTGTGCTTTTGCAGGAGTAAGAAATAAACTTTTATTGTTTTAAACAACTTAAATTTGGTGTTGGTTATTGTTAGCCAATCTTGGGTGAATACAAGATGTTATCAATAGTATTGCTATGCACGTTCTCTTCTTTCACTGTTTTTCTTTTCTTTTTTTTTAATTTTATTTTTTTAATTTACATCCAAATTAGTTAGCATGTAGTGCAACAATGATTTCAGGAGTAGATGCCTTATGTCCCTTACCCATTTAGCCCATCCACCATCCCACAACCCCTCCAGTAACCCTCTGTTTGTTCTCCATATTTCAGAGTCTCTTATGTTTTGTCCCTGTCCCTGTTTTTACATTATTTTTGCTTCCCTTCCCTTATGTTCATCTCTTCTGTGTCTTAAAGTCCTCATATGAGTGAAGTCATGGGATATTTGTCTTTCTCTGACTGACTAATTTTGCTTAGCATAATACCCTCTAGTTCCATCCACATAGTTGCAAATGACAAGATTTCATTCTTTTTGATTGCTGAGTAATACTCCATTGTGTGTGTGTGTGTGTGTGTGTGTGTGTGTGTGTGTATACACAACATCTTCTTTATCCATTCATCCGTCAGTGGGCATTTGGGCTCTTTCCATACTTTGGCTATTGTTGATAGTGCTACTACGAATATGGGGGTGCATGTGCCTCTTCGAAACAGCATACCTGTATCCCTTGGAAAAATATGTAGTAGTACTATTGCTGGGTCATGGGGTAGTTCTATTTTTAATTTTTTGAGGAACCTCCACACTGTTTTCCAGAGTGGCTGCACAAGCCTGCATTCCCACCAGCAGTGCCAAAGAGATCCTGTTTCTCCACATCCTTGCCAACATCTGTTGTTGCCTGAGTTGTTAATGTTAGCTACTCTGACCAGTGTGAGGTGATATCTTGTTGTGGTTTTGATTTGTATTTCCCGGATGATGAGTGATAGTGAGCATTTTTTCATGTGTCGGTTGGCCATCTGGATGTCTTCTTTGGAATGGAAGTGTCGATTCATGTCTTTTGCCCGTTTCTTCACTAGATGATTTGTTTTTTGGGTGTTGAGTTTGGCAAGTTCTTTATAGATTTTGGATACTAACCCTTTATCTGATATGTCGTTTACAAGTATCTTCTCCCATTCCATGGGTTGCCTTTTAGTTTTGCTGATTGTTTCCTTCACCGTGCAGAAGTTTTTATTTTGATGAGGTCCCAATAGTTCATTTTGGCTTTTGTTTCCCTTGCCTCCAGAGACGTGTTGAGTAAGAAGTTGCTATGGCCAAGGTCAAAGAGGGTTTGCCTGCTTTCTCCTTGAGGATTTGGATGGCTTCCTGTCTTACGTTTAAGTCTTTCATCCATTTTGAGTTTATTTTTGTGTATGGTGTAAGAAAGTGATCCACGTTCATTCTTCTGCATGTCACCATCCAGTTTTCCCAGCACCACTTGCTGACGAGACTGTCCATTGGATAGTCTTTGGATATCCCATTGGATATTCTTTCCTGCTTTGTCAAAAATTCGTGGGCCATACATTTGTGGGTCCATTTCTGTGTTCTCTATTCTGTTCCATTGATCTGAGTGTCTGTTTTGGTGCCAGCACCATGCTGTCTTGATGATTACAGTTCTGTAATACCGCTTGAAGTCCGGGATTGTGATGCTTCCTGCTTTGGTTTTCTTTTTCAAGGTTGCTTTTGCTATTCGGGGTCTTTTCTGGTTCCATACAAATTTTAGGATTGTTTGTTCTAACTCTGTGAAGAATGCTGGTATTATTTTGATAGGTATTGCATTGAATATGTAGATTGCTTTGGGTAGTATTGACATGTTAACAATATTTGTTCTTCCTATCCAGGAGCATGGAATATTTTTCCATTTTTTTGTGTCTTCTTCAATTTCTTTCCTAAGCTTTCTACAGTTTTCAGTGTATAAGTTTTTCACCTCTTTGGTTAGATTTATTCCTAAGTATGTTATGGTTTTGGTGCAGTTGTAAATGGGATAGATTCCTTGATTTCCCTTTCTGTTGCTTCATTATTGGTGTATAGGAATGCAACCGATTTCTGTGCATTGATTTATATCCTGTGACTTTGCTGACTTCGGGGATCAGTTCTAGCCATTTTTTGGTGGAATTTTTTGGGTTTTCCATATAGAGTATCATATCATCTGCAAAGAGTGAAAGTGTGATCTTCTCCTGGCCGATTTGGATGCCTTTTATTTCTTTGTGTTGTATGATTGCTGAGGCTAAGACTTCCAATTCTATGTTGAATAACAGTGGCGAGTGTGAACATCCCTGCCTTGTTCCTGACCTTAGGGGAAAAGCTCTCACTTTTCCCCATTGAAAATGTTGTTAACGTTGGGTCTTTCATATATGGCTTTTATGATCTCGAGGTATGATCCTTCTATCCCTACTTTCTTGAGGGTTTTTATCAAGAAAAAATGCTCCATTTTATCAAATGCTTTTTCTGCATCTATTGAGAGGATCATGTGGTTCTTGTCCTTTCTTTTATTGATGTGATGAATCACATTGATTGTTTTGCAGATTTTGAACCACCCTGCATCCCAGGTATAAAATCCACTTGGTTGTAGTGAATGATATTTTTAATATATTGTTGGATCCGGTTGGCTGATATCTTGTTGAGGATTTTTGTATCCATGTTCATCAGGGAAATTGGTCTATAGTTCTCCTTTTTAGCGGGGTCTTTTTCTGGTTTTGGAATGAAGGTAATGCTGGCTTCATAGAAAGAGTTTGGAAGTTTTCCTTCCATTTCTATTTTTTGGAAGAGTATCAATAAATAGGTGTTAGAAATAGGTGTTAACTCTTCCTTAAATGTTTGGTAGAATTCCCCTGAAAGCCATCTGGCCCTGGACTCTTATTTTTTGGAAGGTTTTTGATTACTAATTAGATTTCTTTACTGCTTATGGGTCTGTTCAAATCTTCTGTTTCTTCCTGTTTCAGTTATGGTAGTTTATATGTTTCTAGGAATTTGTCTGTTTCTTCCAGATTGCCCATTTTATTGGCATATAATTGCTCATAATATTCTCTTGTTATTGGCTTTATTTCTGCTTTGTTGGTTGTGATCTCTCCTCTTTCATTCCTGATTTTATTTATTTGGGTCGTTTCCTTTTTTCTTTTTGATCAAACTGGCTAGTGCTTCATCAATTTTGTTAATTCTTTCAAAGAACCAGCTTCTGATTTCATTGATCTGTTCTACTGTTTTTTTGGTTTCGATAGCATTGATTTCTGCTCTTATGTTTATTATTTCCTATCTTCTGCTGGTTTGGGATTTCACTTGCGATTGTTTTTCCAGCTCTTTAAGGTGTAAGGTTCAGTTGTGTATCTGAGACCCTTCTTCCTTCTTTAGGAAGGCCTGAATTGCTATATACTTCCCTCTTATGACCACCTTTGCTGTGTCCCAGAGGTTTTGAGCTGTTTTGTTATCATTTTCATTGGCTTCCGTGTACTTTTTAATTTCCTCTTTAACTTCTTGGTTAGCCCATTCATTCTTTAATAGGATGAATCTTTAGTCTCAAAGTATTTGTTATCTTTCCACATTTTTTCTTGTGGTTGATTTCAAGTTTCATAGCGTTGTGGTCTGAAAATATGCACAGTATGGTCTCGATCTTTTTGTACTTGTTGAGAGCTGATTTGTGTCCTAGTATGTGATCTATTCTGGAGAATGTTCCATGTGCACTAGAAAAGAATATATATTCTGCTGTGTTAGGATGAAATGTTCTGAATATATCTGTTAAGTCCATCCGGTCCAGTGTGTCATTCAAAGCCATTGTTTCCTTGTTGATTTTCTGATTAGATGATCTGTCCATTGTTGTAAGTGGGGTGTTGAAGTCCCCTACTATTATGGTATTATTATCACTGAGTATCTTTTTGTTTGTGATTAATTGATTTATATATTTGGGTTTACCCATATTTGAAGCATAAATGTTTACAATTGTTAGGTCTTCTTCGTGGATAAAGCCCTTAATTATGATATAATGCCCTTCTTCATTTCTTGATATTGTCGTTATTTTGAAGTCTAGATTGTCTGATATAAGTATGGCTACTCCGGCTTTCTTTTGGTGACCATTAGCATGATAGATGGTTCTCTGTCCCTACTTTCAAACTGATGGTGTCTTTAGGTCTAAAGTGAGTCTCTTGTAAACAGCACATAGATGGATTTTGTTTTCTTATCCATTCTGTTATTCTGTGTCTTTTGATTGGAGCATTCAGTCCATTGATGTTTGAGTGAGAACTAAAAGGAATGAATTTAAGGGCGCCTGTGTGGCTCAGTTGGTTAAGCGCCTGACTTCGGCTCAGGTCATGATCTCACGGTCCATGAGTTCGAGCCCTGCATCGGGCTCTGTGCTAACAGCTCAGAGCCTGGAGCCTGCTTCAGATTCTGTGTCTCCCTCTCTCTCTGACCCTCCACTGTTCATTCTCTGTCTCTCTCTGTCTCAAAAATAAATAAACATTAAAAAAATAAAATAAAATAAAATAAAAGGTATGAATTTATTGCCATTATGTTTCTTGCAGAGTTGGAATGTCTGGTGGTATTCTCTGGTCCTTTCTAGTCTTTGTTACTTTTGTATTTATTTATTTATTTATTTATTCTTTCTTCTTTCTTTCTTCTTTCTTTCTTTCTTTCTTTCTTTCATTCGTCTTTTCTCCCCCTCAGAGATTTCCCCTTAATATTTCTTGCACAGCTGGTTTAGTGGTCATGAACTCCTTTAATTTTTGTTTGCCTGGGAAACATTTAAAAAAATTTTTTTTAATGTTTTTATTTATTTTTGAGACAGAGAGAGACAGAGCATGAGCAGGGGAGGGGCAGAGAGAGAGGGAGACACAGAATCTGAAGCAGGCTCCAGGCTCTGAGCTGTCACCACAGAGCCCGACGTGGGGCTCGAACTCACAGACTATGTGATCATGACCTGAGCTGAAGTCAGACGTCCAACTGACTGAGCTACCCAGGTACCCCTGTCAGGGAAACTTTTAAACTCTTCTTCTGTTTTGAATGACAGCCTTCTTGGACAAAGAATTCTTGGCTGCATATTTTTCTGATTCAGCACATTGAATATATCTTGCCACTCCTTTCTGGCCTGCCAAGTTTCTGTGGATAGGTCTGCTGCAAACCTCATCTGTCTTGTCTTCTAGGTTAAGAACTTTTTTACCCTTGTTGCTTTTCGTGATTCTCTCTTTGCCTGAGTATTTTGTGAATTTGACTATGATATGCCTTGTTGATGGTTGGTTTTTGTTGAATCTTAGGGGAGTTCTCTGTGCTTCTTGGATTTTGCTGTCTGTGTCTTTCCCAGGTTAGGAAAGTTTTCCGCTATGATTTGCTCACATAACCCTTCTACTCCTTTTTCTCTCTCTTCATCTTCTGGGTCCCCCTGTGATTCTGATGTTCCTTTTTATTGAGTCACTGATTTCTCTAATTCTTAAATCGTGCTCTTTTGCCTTAGTCTCCCTCTTTCTTTCTGCTTCATTATTCTCCATAAGTTTGTTCTCTATATTGCTGATTCACTGCCCTGCCTCATTCATTCTTGCCACCATGGCATCCACTCAAGATTGCAGTTCAGTTATAGCATTTTTTATTTCATCCTGACTAGCTTTTACTTCTTTTATCTCTGCAGAAAAGGATTCTAATATATTTTAGACCCCAGCTAGTATTCTTATTATTGTGATTCTAAATTCTGGTTCACACATCTTGCTTGTATCTGTGTTGATTAAGTCCCTGGCTGTTTCTTCCTGCTCTTTCTTTTGGGGTGAATGCCTTCATTTCATCATTTTGAAGGAAGAAAAGGAATTAGTAAGGTTAAAAATATTAAAATTAAAATATTAGAAATAACACACACATACACACACAAATCAAATAAATGATGCTAGATCCTAGGTGTATTTTGGTCTGGTTGTTGAAAGGAGCTTAATAGATTAGGGAAAAAAAGGGAAAAAAAAGGAAAACATTTAAAAATTTGAAAAAATGAATGCAATGAAATAGAATAAAATGAAATGATGGAAGTAAAATAGAATTTGGAAAATTTACACAAAAGTAAAGAACATAGTACAAAAATATTAAAGAAAAATATTTTTAATAAAAATTGAAAATAAAAATAAATATTTTCTCTTTTGGATTCAAGAAAAAGAAAAGAAACAAAAAAGAAAAAAGAAAAGAAAATTGAATAGACAGACCAGCAAAACGATTGAAATGATTGAAATGATTGAAATTACATCATCTTCCCCCAGAAGTCAAACTCTGAAGCACTTTATAGTCCACAAATTAAGTAGGCGGAGAGATTTGTGGTGTTCCTGAAGAGTGAGATTGGCCCATTTGGGAAGGGCTTAGTGTAACGGCTCCATTCTCTCCTAGATGGCACTGCTTAGCTTACTGGGGTGGATTGTTGTGGCACTTGTAGGTGTGTATGCACAATAATGGCAGGAGTTAAAATGGCATCACCCAGCTACCCAATCTCTAGTATTGGAATTCTGTTCTCCTCAGTCAGCAGTCACACACCTGTACTTTGTCTCCAGCTTCTGTCCACTCCCGGCTTTTATACTGTCTGTGACCAAGCCGTCAGGTTGCCAGGCAGCACCTCCCTCCTGAGTTTTATCTCAGGTAAATCTGTCTTTCCCGACCCCTCACTTCTGAGGGACTATGGCTTTGGCCTGCTTAGACCCTCTGGGGAGGGTCTCACTGAGCAATGGCCAGGTGCCAGCATCTAGGAATGTTCATGGGACCATGCTGCTGCCGATGCGTGGAGACTGGCTGGGTGCCAGCCTGCCCCAGAAAAAGTTCACACGATCGTATAGCAGTAGTGTTTCAGGGATTATGGAAAATCACAACACACATCTGGCACCAGGCATCACCCTTAATGACCTTGTTCTAGCACCAGTGAATATGGTTGTTCTCTGGGGTCTTCTGGGACCAGGTTGCCACACAGCCTCTACCAAATGTCCTTCCAGCCGGGGAACCACCTCTCCGCAGGTGGCCTGAGGATACCTGCACCTCACTCTGCTCCTGGGGATTCGTCCTTCCCACCAGAGCACCACCAGGTATTGAGCTGTGGAGTTTCAGACTCCACACTCCCCCTGTTTATAGAGTCTTAATGTAATTTAAACTTTCTCCTTTCTCCTTTCTCCCTTTTTAGTTCAGTCCCTGCAACTCTTTCCACTTTTCCACTTTCTCTCCAGCTGTTTTTCCGGGGGGTGCTTTTCCTGTACTCTCCCCCAGTCTCCATCCTCTCTCCACAAGCAAAAACAGTTCTCTGCTCTCCGCAGTTTCTCTCTCCCCTGGTTCACCCCTCTATGCCACGTACCTGCTGAGTTCTGTGGTTCAGATCGTGCAGATTGTTGTGTTAATCCTCAAATCCGTTTTTTAGATGTGCAGGACGGTTTAGTGTTAATGTGGCTGTATATCATGGATGCAAGTCACAAAAAAATACTTCCATGCTGTTCTGCCATCTTGGCTCCTCCCTTGCCACCCCTGCTTCTGTGCACCCAAACTGGAAACAAAATCTTTGACCTTCTCTATCCTCTCTCTTTCTCTTCATAGTTCAAGCAGTTGTCCTAGTATTCTCCCTGTTCCCTGGTCTTTCTATTCCATATCTACTATTGCTGCTCTTTTCTGGATTGCCTCTTTTGAACTTTGTAATGTCTTTCTAACTGGAATTTGGACTCAGATCTGCTTCATTCCAGTCTTTCTCTTTCTCTCATAATCAAAGATTTAATAAGATCATGCTAAAGTTGGGCTCCTGGTCATTAAGCATCTAGCTTCAGATCAGGTCATGATCTTACAGTTTACTAGTTCGAATCCTGCATCAGGCGAACTTGAGCCTCACTTCAGGTGAGCCATGCTTCTCAATCTCCCTCTCTTCCTTTCTCTGCCCCTCTTGGGATCCTCTCTCTCTTCTCTCTCTCTGCCCCTCACACTTGCACACCTCCCTCTCAAAAAAAAAATCATGCTAAAGTCACCAATGGCTATTAACAGCTGTAATAATTTTAATTGTCACAATTTAATATTCATAGTCATTAACACAATAATAATAAAAAAATAAAAAATAATAAAAAGTTTTTAGTTTTATCACATTTCCCTACTTTATGTTCTAACTAAGTAGTATAGTTGTGAATCTAAATAGTCCCAGGCTTTCCAACTATATGTCTGGATCTTGCTGTTTCTACCGTCAATTCTTGGTTTGTCAAAATAGTGCTCTTTGGTCAAGGTCTGTCTTAAATGCCACTTTATTCATGAAGCCCTTTTTAAGAAGCACTTTTTATTATGAAAAAATTAAATGGACAAAAAAAAGGACAAAATAATGTAATGAACCTTCATGTATCCATGATGAAGCTTCAATAGTTACCAATTTATGCCCAGGCTAGTTTTATCTGTACCCCAATGTACTACCCTCCCTTTTATCAAGTTTCAAGCTACATGTAATCACTTCCTCCTTTTTGCACCTGTCTTGTAGCACTAACAGTGCTGTGAGCATTTTATAACTTTTGTGACACATTTTATACTCTTTCCTAGATTTAAAGTCCCTTGAAGGTAAAATGTGTGTGTTGCTGCCCTTCTACACCTATCCAGCACAACCTAGTGCCCTAAATCTAATTGGAAAAACAATAAAAATTTTTAATTTGAATTGAAATACCTAATGTTATTTGAAAAGAAGTTATCTTCTCCAGAGTTAATAATTGTTCCTTTTAAAAAAATAATTGTATCTCTTGACAAAATTATTTCTGTACAAAGCCAACATGAGTACCAATCCTATTTTTATATTTTCTGAGAAGGAGATCCATGTGCTTCTTTAGTAATCCAATGTCCTGTTTAGATTGTCTTAATAATCACTCACTTCTATGCTGAACCTTAGCTCAGGGTGACATTGGATAAATCATTTGGAATTAGCATAGTGAATATATTCTCTTTGCCTGTTTCCTTATTAGCAAATTGCATCTTCCCATTCTAGCTCACAAGAGAATTACAAGATTAAATAGGGTAGCCACCTATTTATTATACAAGTTATGAACCATTCAGAATTTCTTTTTTTGTACTTTCTAGATCTGTTGTCCAATTTTGTGTTTTTATTATTCATTAGCTCTCCCTTAAAGGATGATGCAGAGGGAGAAAGAGGATTTTAGGCTTAAATTATTTAGCAGTGGGGTCAGTAAAAAATTTGGCAGGGTGGAAAATTAAAGCCATTAACTAAAATGAAGATCATCTGCCTTTCATTAACATGAATGATAAAGAATCATTTGTGAAGCATTTTGAATTCCTTAGAGAAAGTCTTTATGTTTGTTTATCTGATTGTGTGTGTTTTTATCATGGACAGCCTTAATTTCTTCAATTCTGATACTTCATCAATTCAAGAATGTCATCATGACTTAAGAGTATATAATAGAATTGAAACAGAAACCACACAAAATAATTCGCTATGTTTCTATAATAATTTCTAATGTTGAGAATGAGATTGTGGGTTGTATTTAGTTTCTGTTATGCTTATGCACACTTGGAGTGAAATACTAAATTCAACAGTAAATCAAAAAAATGGGATTATATAAAAGGCTATGTAAAAGGTTCTACCTGAAGTTACATCATTATGCAAGGTTGATATACAGAAACAAGTCATGTAGGTAACAAGTGAGCCTGAGAATTACCCAGCCTATCATTTTAGGAC
Source organism: Panthera onca (assembly GCF_046562875.1). Classification (NCBI taxonomy): domain Eukaryota; kingdom Metazoa; phylum Chordata; class Mammalia; order Carnivora; family Felidae; genus Panthera; species Panthera onca. The sequence goes on from NC_138339.1 coordinate 88,464,707, forward strand.
TTTCTGTAGTTTCCTATGTATTGTATGTGTGGTTACTCTGATAAAATTATGCCCTATTGGGGAAGGAGGGGATAATTATATACTTTAGTGGTATTAATTTGGAGATTGGCAAAAATCTAAGGATGCATCTTATTATAAAGGCCAGGCTGTTGTATCATTGATAAAGGAATGTAGAGGACCTGGGGAAGTAATCAGGTCCTCTTTACTTATTGGGTAGTGCCTTAAAGTTGTGCAGAGAAGTGTCCAGACCATGCTGAGATGTACTGAGTGTCATTATCTCCATGCCCGTCCCCACATCAACCAGCTTTGTTTTCATTGGTCTTAATGAAGTGTTGTGTATTGTTGCTTCATTTTTATTTTCAAATTTAAGTGCTCACTATTAAAAATGTTTGAAAACCACTCATCAGATTTACCACCATCCCCACTCACCTCTACATAAGATTTTACTTGCACTTAGAGAATCTGACATATCCGTTAAGATCCCATTTTTGAAGTCCACTTAAACATTATATGATTAACAGTCTTTGCCTGAGTTAGACACTATCTTTTGAAATCTTCATTTCAATTATTTTAGTTATCAGATCTCTACATTAGGTAAATTATTGAGTTCTTTCCTTAAGAATTTATGTTCCTTTTTTTTAAGTTTATTTATTTATTTTGAGAGAGAGAAAGCATGAGTGGGGGAGGTGCAGAGAGAAAGAAGAGAGTGAAAATCCTAAGCAGGCTCCACATTGCCAGTGCTGAGCCCAACACGGGGCTTGAACCCACAAATGGTGAGATCATGACCTAAGCCGAACTCAGATGCTTAACTGACTGAGCTACCCAGGCGCCCGAAGTATTTATGTTTTTAAATCTAACCTTCCTCTCCCCCTTACCTCTTAATCTCCAGCTGTTCTTTACTGCTTACCAAATTATGGGCAATCTCAGTATGCTGGCATTTGTAGTCCTCAATCACAGGGCATTGGAACTCTCTCCCACTGCACACCTCCATGTGCCTTGAAATACAGTAGAGCTGAGGGGCCAGAGTGAGGTCCCACACATGCTGGGTTGAATTCAGTCTCATAGCAACAATATCAAGCAACCAAATTTCTGCTGTTTTCTGTTCTGCTTCTCATTGTTAGCCCAAAGTAACTAATTTTTTAAAAACTCTAAGGAAGAAAAATATTTTATTTTTCTTCTCTCTCTATGGAGACTGCTGCTTAAACTTTATGGCAAGTGAACATGCATTTTTCTTAATTCTGTGTTTCCTCTGTCTTTCAAGAGCCTATTTCCTCCTCGTTTCGAAAAATATTTTTTAGTACACACGAGCAATATATTTAATAGTCTGAGTCATGGTTATAAGGTTAATAAATGCTTAATAAAACCACCAGTTTGCTTACTTTCTGAAATGACATAAGAAAAGAAAAATATGATAACTTTTTGTGTGTGTGTAAATTCAGTACTTCTGAAAGATGCCAAATGAAAGATTGAAATCCTTCATTTATGGCACAAATAAAGTAATAAAACACAAAGCTCTATCACGGTTATTTATTAAGTATTCTTTTTATTTTAGGAATACTTTAGAGGAGGAATTCTTCATATTTAAAACCAAGAAATTTGAAATCAATAGTTTAAAAACTATGTGGTACATTTTAATTTAACATGGACTACAGCTATGGAGAAACAATTAGACTTAATTGTTTTCTGTTTACTTCTATTCCTGGAAGATTCCTAATATAGTCTTAGTGACCAATTTTCTACACATTGTTTGCAGCTTGTCAGTTTGCTTCCATTCATTAATCATTAGGGCATTTGGATGCATTAAATAGAAATATGATATATGACAGATTTGAATAATGCATATAACTTACCTTAAATACTTTGTGTGATTGCCTAGTAACTATATTTATGTATATTACATCTATATTTGTATATGTTGTATATAAATACATATACAGACATTAGAAACTACATTATAGATAGAGTGTTACATGTCTTCAGATGTAGTATATGCTTTTCTTTTTTCTTAAATGGCTCTTTTCAGTTCATTCTATGAATTAGCTATACTAATCACAGTTAAAAACTGCCATCGCTTTTACATTGCTTATTAAGATTGGATTGGAGGAAGTGGCAGAAGGGAGGAAGGTGCAGAGGTTTGGGAAGCATTGAGGATGGTGAGGAAGTTCAGTGGCTGGGTCCAGTAGTTTCTTTACAAATTGTAATCCAATGCAGTTGTTAGCTTTGTATTTGCGATTAATTTCAGGTTATGAAAATATTTTCATTTGTTTAACATAGTAACTTGCCTTTCCCATGCTCACATTTTTATGTGAAGATGTTGAGATTTTATATATATATATATATATATATATATATATATGTACACACATACATACATATGTGTGTGTGTGTGTGTGTATGTATAGAATTGATGGATATAGATACATACATATACATACAGCTAAAATTTGCTGTTGCTGCTTTCCCTGGGGTATATACTTAGAGTTGCCTATGTGATTGTAAATCAGCTGCCACTTGGAGTCTCTGCCCCTTAGAATCCATTGTCTATTTACTGCCTCTATTGCATCTTGTTGCCTGTGGCATGCCTCTCCCAGATGAGTAGTCACATGGGCTCCTTATTGTGCCTTAGTTTCAGCTGCCCTGGGGGATTATTGAGTTTTCAAATCTTTAGTTTCTGTCATAGTATCCCAAACATAACCTCAAATTTAGTGAATATCAGTCCTGAACTTTTCACATAATGTGATAACAGACAAATAGAATACATTCTAACAGCATGTCTTCCACAACAGTCCTAAAGGTATATGATAGAAGAAAAGACAGTAGACATGTTTTATTTCAACATTAGCACACTTAACTGCTGTGTTATTTGTCACAAAATGGAAATATTTTATTTATGTTATTTCATTTACTTTATTCCTTAATACAACTCCATGAGGCAGGTTTCTTATTATTCCCATTTTACATGCGAATAAACTGAAGCTTAGGGAGGTTAATAATTTGCTCAAGGACACACAGATAAGAAAGAATAGGAATCTCACCAGCTCTATCAACCTCCAGAGTTTAAGCTTTTAAGTAGTGAGTGATATTTATCCAGCCCTTGAGTTACTGAAAATCTAATTAAGAGATAAACAAAAAATGAGAGAACATAGAACAGTTAGTGAGCAATTATACCCCATTGCATAAAACTGTTGCATGGTAATAACTAGCTTTCTAGTTTATAATCCAGACTATTATTTTTTAAAATTATATATATCAGAGAAGTAGAGCCCATCTAACTACACTTCTAAGAGAAGAAAAGTAATTGCAGCCTCAAAATGTGGGTGTGCTCTATAACTGAAAGGCTGAATGTTACCTAAAGATCATTTTTAAACATTATTGATGAGTTTACTCCCCTTTGTCCATTGTTTCTTATTCTCTCTGCCCTGCAGGAGATTGTCTTTCTCCTCCTAGCCTCAACACTCTGAGGACCCTCATCCCCACCCCTCACACCTCAGCACCTGGTATCTTTCAGTTCTGCAGGTAGCTTATCCATTCAGCACTCCTACTGTGCAGATGATCTTACTGTTAGACTCAGTGTGACTGTCTGTCTTCAAGAGGGAACAAGAGGGGCGCCTGGGTGGCTCAGTCAGTTAGACGTCCGACTTCGGCCCAGGTCACGATCTCACGGTCCGTGAGTTCGAGCCCCGCGTCGGGCTCTGGGCTGATGGCTCAGAGCCTGGAGCCTGCTTCTGATTCTGTGTCTCCCTCTCTCTCTGCCCCTCCCCCGTTCATGCTCTGTCTCACTCTGTCTCAAAAATAAATAAACGTTAAAAAAAAAAAAAATTTAAAAAAAAAAAAAAAAAAAAAGAGGGAACAAGAGTTCTTTCTTAAATCAGATATTGAAATTATTACTCTTTCCTGTATTTCAGAGTTTTTCTTCTCTTTCTGTTTCATCTTAAACTAACCCTTGCTAAATACTGTCTCACTGAACTTTGATATTCTATACCTTAGAGAAGGCTTATCTGGAGAGAATCTGAGCCCAGTGCAAGACTCCATAACCTACACTTTTAGATCTGACATAGTCCACTTTCCCTGATTCCATTCAGCCAGTTCCTGAACTTGACTTGGAATGCTGTTCCTTGACCATTCTTCAGATTATCACACCAGACTGCTGCTAGGAGGCCATTAAGTTCTGTGCCATCTATCTTTCTTCAGTTTATCAGTATAGTCTTCCTGTGTACATCTGTATTATTTGCCTAGTTACCTTTTAAGTCAAATAAAGAGCCATGTCCCATTTCACTTATGTTCAGAACTTTGCGCTGTGTTGCAGATAGTTGTATCGACTTCTAGCTAATGAGACTCTCCCTGGGAAATTACAGTCTCCCAACAGAAATTCTTCTCAATTGTGGCATCAGTTTCATAGTTTTGTGTAGGTTTAACCACTGAAGAGAAAAGGATAGAGGTATTTTGAACCAGTGATCCCATTTTTTACAAGACAATTTATTTTAGAATTTCCTGCATGGGCAAAGTTACTTAAGTAAAGTTAAGAACTGAAGACTAGATACCAAGTATTCTGCTTTTCTTTTGCTTTCAGGAAAATACCCCTAACCCCGGATTCATTGTGATATCACATCTGTGGAATAAATATGTATTGTACATACTGAACACGAAGTAGTGTCTATGATTAAAAAAGGCTTTTTTTTTTTACCTCAAACTGTACAGTTTGCAGCAAAAGTAATGGGAAAGAAAACATTTATAGGTATTAGAGTCCAGCTGTGCTGCTCTCTCTCTCTCTCTCTCTCTCTCTCTCTATATATATATATATATATATATATACATATATATATACATATAGATATAGATATGCTCAAAATTGCTATTCTAAGAAAGACCAATTAAAGTAAGATACAATCAAAAGTGAAAAGATAGTAGGACCTCCCTTTTAAGTGAAAAAAAAGTCCCTGGTCCAAGTAGGGAGTGCTGACTTGGAAAAATTGGTAGTTTGACACTGTGAAAGAAATAAAATTGTCATGAACAAAGGTGAAAAGGGATTATATTTGTCAAGAAGGAACTCCTACTGGATGAACTGTCTGAGGGCTGTGGCATGTCACATCTTGTCTTGGAGAGTTAATGACTGGTAATGTTGAAGGAATAGGTCTTTTGTCAGATCATTACAGCAGTCCCAGTTACATCTGCCTCAAGAGGTAATGACTGGTTCAGATAAGGGGCCCAAATACTTCACGTGAAACATGACTCAATCCAATCACCTCATCCCTGATTAGGAGAGGGAAGCCAAGGCAGTTTTATCTAGAAAGCACTGAGGGTAAGCCCTAGGGTGAGAACACAAAAGCTGCTTATGGTCCTTAGGAACTGAGGGCTGAAGAGTTTGCATGGCCTCCAATTCTGTGCATGTAGTAGATTATACTTTGCTCAGCCTTTCTCTACTATAGAATATACTCTTCGTAAGCATTCTGAAAAAGTGAAAATTGAAAATTAAAACTGGTGAATTAAGCGGGGCTAGATAAAAGATGGCATTGCTCCTTAGAAGAAAGGATAAGACCCTACACAATTTAGGTACCTCAAGAATATCAGGAAAACAATGAGGGAAATTGTCTCTTTCTAAGAGTGCCAGAGGTCAAATTTAATGCGTGGGTATAATGAAGGAACATTGGTATTTCTCAACTCTTACTACATCCCAGATATTGATGTGTTTCTAGAATTCATCTACTAATCTTAACATGAGGAGGACACAGAAAGACTCCTAATGAGAAAAACACCAAAGCACATCATTAGCATGGAAAATAAATATTCCTCTAAACTGCACCTTAACAGTTAATTTAAAAGATATTTTCTTATGGTTTTAAAAAAATGATAAAAGTTTAAAATGGAACAGTGCCTAGTTCACTACACAACTCATGGTAGGTGATCAGCAGATGTTAGTGTCATCTTACTCCCTTAATCAAAAAGAATTAATAACCTTCATCCCAATTATAGAGTAGGTCAATTATAGAAATTTGGAAAGTTCTAAAAAGCATGAAAGAGAAAAAAATCACCTTATAATTCCACTATTCAAAGGTAAACACTTGAGATAGTGCTTATTCATTTTCTTACCAACATTCTAAATACTTCACACACACACAAAAATCATTGAGCAAACTTCTTTTTGTGATTCCTCCAATAGTTAGATTTCAGGGCTAACAGTGATCCTTTAAAGAAACATAGTGAGATTCATCACACTGTATAAGTGAAGGGGATTGTAACAGAGGTGATAAGAGCTTTAAAAATTAGGTTCCACAAGACAGGGATGTCCACTCTCGCCACTGTTATTCAACATAGAATTGGAAGTCTTAGCCTCAGCAATCATACAACACAAAGAAATAAAAGGCATCCAAATCGGCCAGGAGAAGATCACACTTTCACTCTTTGCAGATGATATGATACTCTATATGGAAAACCCAAAAAATTCCACCAAAAAGTGGCTAGAACTGATCCCCGAAGTCAGCAAAGTCACAGGATATAAATCAATGCACAGAAATCGGTTGCATTCCTATACACCAATAATGAAGCAACAGAAAGGGAAATCAAGGAATCTATCCCATTTACAACTGCACCAAAACCATAACATACTTAGGAATAAATCTAACCAAAGAGGTGAAAAACTTATACACTGAAAACTGTAGAAAGCTTAGGAAAGAAATTGAAGAAGACACAAAAAAATGGAAAAATATTCCATGCTCCTGGATAGGAAGAACAAATATTGTTAACATGTCAATACTACCCAAAGCAATCTACATATTCAATGCAATACCTATCAAAATAATACCAGCATTCTTCACAGAGTTAGAACAAACAATCCTAAAATTTGTATGGAACCAGAAAAGACCCCGAATAGCAAAAGCAACCTTGAAAAAGAAAACCAAAGCAGGAAGCATCACAATCCCGGACTTCAAGCGGTATTACAGAACTGTAATCATCAAGACAGCATGGTACTGGCACCAAAACAGACACTCAGATCAATGGAACAGAATAGAGAACACAGAAATGGACCCACAAATGTATGGCCCACGAATTTTTGACAAAGCAGGAAAGAATATCCAATGGGATATCCAAAGACTATCCAATGGACAGTCTCGTCAGCAAGTGGTGCTGGGAAAACTGGATGGTGACATGCAGAAGAATGAACGTGGATCACTTTCTTACACCATACACAAAAATAAACTCAAAATGGATGAAAGACTTAAACGTAAGACAGGAAGCCATCCAAATCCTCAAGGAGAAAGCAGGCAAACCCTCTTTGACCTTGGCCATAGCAACTTCTTACTCAACACGTCTCTGGAGGCAAGGGAAACAAAAGCCAAAATGAACTATTGGGACCTCATCAAAATAAAAACTTCTGCACGGTGAAGGAAACAATCAGCAAAACTAAAAGGCAACCCATGGAATGGGAGAAGATACTTGTAAACGACATATCAGATAAAGGGTTAGTATCCAAAATCTATAAAGAACTTGCCAAACTCAACACCCAAAAAACAAATCATCTAGTGAAGAAACGGGCAAAAGACATGAATCGACACTTCCATTCCAAAGAAGACATCCAGATGGCCAACCGACACATGAAAAAATGCTCACTATCACTCATCATCCGGGAAATACAAATCAAAACCACAACAAGATATCACCTCACACTGGTCAGAGTAGCTAACATTAACAACTCAGGCAACAACAGATGTTGGCAAGGATGTGGAGAAACAGGATCTCTTTGGCACTGCTGGTGGGAATGCAGGCTTGTGCAGCCACTCTGGAAAACAGTGTGGAGGTTCCTCAAAAAATTAAAAATAGAACTACCCCATGACCCAGCAATAGTACTACTACATATTTTTCCAAGGGATACAGGTATGCTGTTTCGAAGAGGCACATGCACCCCCATACTCGTAGTAGCACCATCAACAATAGCCAAAGTATGGAAAGAGCCCAAATGTCCACTGACGGATGAATGGATAAAGAAGATGTTGTGTACACACACACACACACACACACACACACACACACACAATGGAGTATTACTCAGCAATCAAAAAGAATGAAATCTTGTCATTTGCAACCATGTGGATGGAACTAGAGGGTATTATGCTAAGCAAAATTAGTCAGTCAGAGAAAGACAAATATCCTATGACTTCACTCATATGAGGACTTTAAGACACAGAAGAGATGAACATAAGGGAAGGGAAGCAAAAATAATATAAAAACAGGGACAAGGACAAAACATAAGAGACTCTTAAATATGGAGAACAAACAGAGGGTTACTGGAGGGGTTGTGGGATGGTGGATGGGCTAAATGGGTAAGGGACATAAGGCATCTACTCCTGAAATCATTGTTGCACTACATGCTAACTAATTTGGATGCAAATTAAAAAATAAATAAATTATTTTTAAAAATTAGGTTCCATCCTTGGCAAAGGGAGAAGAGCTCCTATTTATCCCAACTGTTCCACAGATAACAAAAATACATATGGAGAAAATATGAACAACAATTATCTGAAGACATGGGAATATGACCAAAAGCAATAAAAACTGGAAGGGACAGGAAAAAATTAATTGATAGAGTTAATGACACTAAGTAAGCTTCCTATTTTTGTGGTATTTTTGGCCAGCTGGTGTCATACTTGGTAACTAAAAACTAGATAGAAACCTGCTGTCTTACTGCCTTAAATAACTAATATTCAATTAGGCTAAAAATTTTGAGTAAGTAGACACAGAGGAAAAAAAAAAAAAAAACTGATGGAAAAAAAAACAAATAGAAAACAAGTAATAAAGTCATAAAATTAAATACCACCAGATAATAGTTATATTAAGTATAAATTGGTTAAAAACTCCAGCTAAAAAGCAGCAAACAAAAAACCAAAAAAAACTCTTTGAAAGGATTAACAAAAGTGATAAACAGCTAGCTGAATGATCAAGAGAAAATAAAGAGAAAACACAAGTTTTCAGTGTCAAGAATAAAGGGTGTATCACTACAGATTTTATTTTATTTATTTTTTTTTGTTTTTTTTATTTTATTTTTTAATATATGAAATTTACTGTCAAATTGGTTTCCATACAACACCCAGTGCTCATCCCAAAAGGTGCCCTCCTCAATACCCATCACCCACCCTGCCCTCCCTCCCACCCCCCATCAACCCTCAGTTTGTTCTCAGTTTTTAACAGTCTCTAATGCTTTGGCTCTCTCCCACTTTAACCTCTTTTTTTTTTTTTTTTCCTTCCCCTCCCCCATGGGTTTCTGTTATGTTTCTCAGGATCCACATAAGAGTGAAACCATATGGTATCTGTCTTTCTCTGTATGGCTTATTTCACTTAGCATCACACTCTCCAGTTCCATCCATGTTGCTACAAAAGGCCATATTTCATTTTTTCTCATTGCCACGTAGTATTCCATTGTGTATATAAACCACAATTTCTTTATCCATTCATCAGTTGATGGACATTTAGGCTCTTTCCATAATTTGGCTATTGTTGAGAGTGCCGCTATAAACATTGGGGTACAGGTGCCCCTATGCATCAGTACTCCTGTATCCCTTGGATAAATTCCTAGCAGTGCTATTGCTGGGTCATAGGGTAGGTCTATTTTTAATTTTCTGAGGAACCTCCACACTGCTTTCCAGAGCGGCTGCACCAATTTGCATTCCCACCAACAGTGCAAGAGGGTTCCTGTTTCTCCACATCCTCTCCAGCATCTATAGTCTCCTGATTTCTTCATTTTGGCCACTCTGACTGGCGTGAGGTGGTATCTGAGTGTGGTTTTGATTTGTATTTCCCTGATAAGGAGCGACGTTGAACATCTTTTCATGTGCCTGTTGGCCATCCGGATGTCTTCTTTAGAGAAGTGTCTATTCATGTTTTCTGCCCATTTCTTCACTGGGTTATTTGTTTTTCGGGTGTGGAGTTTGATGAGCTCTTTATAGATTTTGGATACTAGCCCTTTGTCCGATGTGTCATTTGCAAATATCTTTTCCCATTCCGTTGGTTGCCTTTTAGTTTTGTTGGTTGTTTCCTTTGCTGTGCAGAAGCTTTTTATCTTCATAAGGTCCCAGTAATTCACTTTTGCTTTTAATTCCCTTGCCTTTGGGGATGTGCCGAGTAAGAGATTGCTACGGCTGAGGTCAGAGAGGTCTTTTCCTGCTTTCTCCTCTAAAGTTTTGATGGTTTCCTGTCTCACATTCAGGTCCTTTATCCATTTTGAGTTTATTTTTGTGAATGGTGTGAGAAAGTGGTCTAGTTTCAACCTTCTGCATGTTGCTGTCCAGTTCTCCCAGCACCATTTGTTAAAGAGACTGTCTTTTTTCCATTGGATGTTCTTTCCTGCTTTGTCAAAGATGAGTTGGCCATACGTTTGTGGGTCTAGTTCTGGGGTTTCTATTCTATTCCATTGGTCTATGTGTCTGTTTTTATGCCAATACCATGCTGTCTTGATGATGACAGCTTTGTAGTAGAGGCTAAAGTCTGGGATTGTGATGCCTCCTGCTTTGGTCTTCTTCTTCAAAATTACTTTGGCTATTCGGGCCCTTTTGTGGTTCCATATGAATTTTAGGATTGCTTGTTCTAGTTTCGAGAAGAATGCTGGTGCAATTTTGATTGGGATTGCATTGAATGTGTAGATAGCTTTGGGTAGTATTGACATTTTGACAATATTTATTCTTCCAGTCCATGAGCAGGGAATGTCTTTCCATTTCTTTATATCTTCTTCAATTACCTGCATAAGCTTTCTATAGTTTTCAGCATACAGATCTTTTACATCTTTGGTTAGATTTATTCCTAGGTATTTTATGCTTCTTGGTGCAATTGTGAATGGGATCAGTTTCTTCATTTGTCTTTCTGTTGCTTCATTGTTAGTGTATAAGAATGCAACTGATTTCTGCACATTGATTTTGTATCCTGCAACTTTGCTGAATTCATGTATCAGTTCTAGCAGACTTTTGGTGGAGTCTATCGGATTTTCCATGTATAATATCATGTCATCTGCAAAAAGCGAAAGCTTGACTTCATCTTTGCCAATTTTGATGCCTTTGATTTCCTTTTGTTGTCTGATTGCTGATGCTAGAACTTCCAGCACTATATTAAACAGCAGCGGTGACAGTGGGCATCCCTGTCGTGTTCCTGATCTCAGGGAAAAAGCTCTCAGTTTTTCCCCGTTGAGGATGATGTTAGCTGTGGGCTTTTCATAAATGGCCTTTATGATCTTTAAGTATGTTCCTTCTATCCCGACTTTCTCAAGGGTTTTTATTAAGAAAGGGTGCTGGATTTTGTCAAAGGCCTTTTCTGCATCGATTGACAGGATCATATGGTTCTTCTCTTTTTTTTTGTTAATGTGATGTATCACGTTGATCGATTTGCGAATGTTGAACCAGCCCTGCATCCCAGGAATGAATCCCACTTGATCATGGTGAATAATTCTTTTTATATGCTGTTGAATTCGATTTGCTAGTATCTTATTAAGAATTTTTGCATCCATATTCATCAGGGATATTGGCCTGTAGTTCTCTTTTTTTACTGGGTCTCTGTCTGGTTTAGGAATCAAAGTAATACTGGCTTCATAGAATGAGTCTGGAAGTTTTCCTTCCCTTTCTATTTCTTGGAATAGCTTGAGAAGGATAGGTATTATCTCTGCTTTAAATGTCTGGTAGAACTCCCCTGGGAAGCCATCTGGTCCTGGACTCTTATTTGTTGGGAGATTTTTGATAACCGATTCAATTTCTTCGCTGGTTATGGGTCTGTTCAAGCTTTCTATTTCCTCCTGACTGAGTTTTGGAAGAGTGTGGGTGTTTAGAAATTTGCCCATTTCTTCCAGGTTGTCCAATTTGCTGGCATATAATTTTTCATATTATTCCCTGATAATTGTTTGTATCTCTGAGGGATTGGTTGTAATCATTCCATTTTCATTCATGATTTTATCTATTTGGGTCATCTCCCTTTTCTTTTTGAGAAGCCTGGCTAGAGGTTTGTCAATTTTGTTTATTTTTTCAAAAAACCAACTCTTGGTTTCGTTGATCTGCTCTACAGTTTTTTTAGATTCTATATTGTTTATTTCTGCTCTGATCTTTATTATTTCTCTTCTTCTGCTGGGTTTAGGCTGCCTTTGCTGTTCTGCTTCTATTTCCTTTAGGTGTGCTGTTAGATTTTGTATTTGGGATTTTTCTTGTTTCTTGAGATAGGCCTGGATTGCAATGTATTTTCCTCTCAGGACTGCCTTCGCTGCATCCCAGAGCGTTTGGATTGTTGTATTTTCATTTTCGTTTGTTTCCATATATGTTTTAATTTCTTCTCTAATTGCCTGGTTGACCCACTCATTCGTTAGTAGGGTGTTCTTTAACCTCCATGCTTTTGGAGGTTTTCCAGACTTTTTCCTGTGGTTGATTTCAAGCTTCATAGCATTGTGGTCTGAAAGTATGCATGGTATAATTTCAATTCTTGCAAACTTATGAAGGGCTGTTTTGTGACCCAGTATATGATCTATCTTGGAGAATGTTCCATGTGCACTCGAGAAGAAAGTATATTCTGTTGCTTTGGGATGCAGAGTTCTAAATATATCTGTCAAGTCCATCTGATCCAATGTATCATTCAGGGCCCTTGTTTCTTTATTGACTGTGTGTCTAGATGATCTATCCATTTCTGTAAGTGGGGTGTTAAAGTCCCCTGCAATGACCACATTCTTATCAATGAGGTTGCTTATGTTTATGAGTAATTGTTTTATATATCTGGGGGCTCGGGTATTTGGCGCATAGACATTTATAATAGTTAGCTCTTCCTGGTGGATAGACCCTGTGATTATTATATAATGCCCTTCTTCATCTCTTGTTACAGACTTTAATTTAAAGTCTAGTTTGTCTGATATAAGTATGGCTACTCCAGCTTTCTTTTGGCTTCCAGGAGCATGGTAAATAGTTCTCCATCCCCTCACTCTCAATCTAAAGGTGTCCTCAGATCTAAAATGAGTCTCTTGTAGACAGCAAATAGATGGGTCTTGTTTTTTTATCCATTCTGATACCCTATGTCTTTTGGTTGGCGCATTTAATCCATTTACATTCAGTGTTATTATAGAAAGATATGGGTTTAGAGTCATTGTGATGTCTGTATGTTTTATGCTTGTAGTGATGTCTCTGGTACTTTGTCTCACAGGATCCCCCTTAGGATCTCTTGTAGGGCTGGTTTCGTGGTGACAAATTCCTTCAGTTTTTGTTTGTTTGGGAAGACCTTTATCTCTCCTTCTATTCTAAATGACAGACTTGCTGGATAAAGGATTCTCGGCTGCATATTTTTTCTGTTTAGCACACTGTAGATATCGTGCCAAGCCTTTATGGCCTGCCAAGTTTCAAAGGAGAGATCAGTCACGAGTCTTATAGGTCTCCCTTTATATGTGAGGGCACGTTTATCCCTTGCTGCTTTCAGAATTTTCTCTTTATCCTTGTATTTTGCCAGTTTCACTATGATATGTCGTGCAGAAGATCGATTCAAGTTACGTCTGAAGGGAGTTCTCTGTGCCTCTTGGATTTCAATGCCTTTTTCCTTCCCCAGTTCAGGGAAGTTCTCAGCTATAATTTGTTCAAGTACCCCTTCAGCACCCTTCCCTCTCTCTTCCTCCTCTGGGATACCAATTATGCGTGTATTATTTTTTTTTAGTGTATCACTTGGTTCTCTAATTTTCCCCTCATACTCCTGGATTTTTTTATCTCTCTTTCTTTCAGCTTCCTCTTTCTCCATAACTTTATCTTCTAGTTCACCTATTCTCTCCTCTGCCTCTTCAAGCCGAGCCATCGTGGATTCCATTTTGTTTTGCAATTCGTTTAAAGCGTTTTTCAACTCCTCGTGACTGTTCCTTAGTCCCTCGATCTTTGTGGCAAGAGATTCTCTGCTGTCCTGTATACTGTTTTCAAGCCCAGCGATTAATTTTATGACTATTATTCTAAATTCACTTTCTGTTATATTATTTAAATCCTTTTTGATCAGTTCATTAGCTGTTGTTATTTCCTGGAGATTCTTCTGAGGGGAATTCTTCCGTTTGGTCATTTTGGAGAGTCCCTGGCGTGGTGAGGACCTGCAGTGCACTTCCCCTGTGCTGTGGTGTATAACTGGAGTTAGTGGGCGGGGCCGCAGTCCGACCCGATGTCTGCCCCCAGCCCACTGCTGGGGCCACAGTCAGACTGGTGTGTGCCTTCTCTTCCCCTCTCCTAGGGGCGGGATTCACTGTGGGGTGGCGTGTCCCGTCTGGGCTACTTGCACACTGCCAGGCTTGTGTTGCTGGGGATCTGGCGTATTAGCTGGGGTGGGTAGGCAAGGTGCACGGGGGCTGGAGGGGCAGGCTTAGCTCGCTTCTCCTTAGGTGATCCACTTCAGGAGGAGCCCTGTGGCAGCGGGAGGGAGTCAGATCCGCTGCCGGAGGTTTGGCTCCGCAGAAGCACAGAGTTGGGTGTTTGCGCTGCGCGAGCAAGTTCCCTGGCAGGAACTGGTTCCCTTTGGGATTTTGGCTGGGGGATGGGCGGGGGAGATGGCGCTGGCGCCTTTGTTCCCCGCCAAGCTGAGCTCTGCCGTCAGGGGGCTCGGCAGCTCTCCCTCCCTTTGTCCTCCAGCCTTCCCGCTTTCCGAGCAGAGCTGTTAACTTCTGACCTCCCAGACGCTAAGTCGCGCTTGCTGTCGGAACACAGTCTGTCCGGCCCCTCCGCTTTTGCCAGCCAGACTCGGGGGCTCTGCTTGGCCGGCGAGCCGCCCCTCCGCCCCGGCTCCCTCCCGCCAGTCCGTGGAGCGCGCACCGCCTCGCCGCCCTTCCTACCCTCTTCCGTGGGCCTCTAGTCTGCGCTTGACTCCGGAGACTCCCTTCTGCTAATCCTCTGGCGGTTTTCTGGGTTCTTTAGGCAGGTGTAGGTGGAATCTAAGTGATCGGCAGGACGCGCTGTGAGCCCCGCGTCCTCCTACGCCGCCATCTTCCTCACTACAGATTTTAAAGACAGTAAATGGATACTAAAGAAATATGTAAATATCTTTATGCCAATAAACATAACAATTTAAATGACAGAGACAAATTTTTTTAAATATTACTTTCTTTAAAGGGATGCCTGGGTGGCTCAGTCAGCTAAGCATCCTACTTTGGCTCAGGTCATGATCTCAAGGTTCATGGGTTTGAGCCCCATGTTAGGTTCTGTGCTCACAGCTCAAGAGCCTGCTTTGGATTCTGTGTCTGCATCTCTCTCTGCCCTTCCCCTGCTTGCTCTTTCTCTCTCTCAAAAATAAACATTACAATTTTTTTAATAATAAAATATAACTTACTCTAAAGACAAAAAAAATGAAAAAGAAAATCTGAATAGCCCTTCAACTGAAGAAACTGAATTTTTTTGTGAAAAACCTTCCCATAAAGAAAGCTCTAGGCTTAGATAATTTCATTGGTGAATCCTATTAAACATTTAAAGAAGAAATAACACCTGCCATATATAAACTCTTTTAGGAAAGGTAGCAGAAGGGAGCACTTCTCAAATAAGTAAAATGTAGCTATTTTAAAAGCAGTGCAATATAATTTTAACAGAGAAAACATTAGACATTTGAGCCTTTAACAAAGTAAGAAAGTTAACTTTCTTAGTTCATTCGGGCTGCTATAACAAAGTACCACAGAATGAGTAACATAAACAGAAATTCCTTACAGTTCCAGGGGCTTGGGGAGTCCAAGATCAAGGCACCAGGATGGTTGCATTCTGATGAAGGTACCTTCCTGATTCAGAGCCCGTTCCTTCTTCCTGTGCCCTCACAAGGTAGAAGGGGCAAGGGATTGCTGTGGGATTTTTTATAAGAACACTAATTTCATTCATAAGGACTCCATGTGACCTAAGCACCTCCCCAAAACCCCATCTCCTAATGCCATTATCTTTGGAGGTTAGGGTTTGAACGTATGAATTTGGAGAGGAAACAAAAAATTCGGATCATAGCACTATCGTTTCTAGTATATAAACAACAGCAAAAGGGATACGAAGAGTTCTCTACATGGTTTAATAGTTTACATTTTCCTTTTGTATTTTAAAAGGTAGCTTTATTATTGTTTCTTTGCTCATAAGTTGAATAAGTCATAAATATACAGAGTAAAGAAAACAAACAAAATAATAATACAAGCGTTAACAGTTACAAGAATGTAGACAATGAAAGGGAAAATCTTCTCCTTCACTTGCCATCCTCTAGTCTCCATTTCCTTTCCCCAGAGGCAGCCAGTTTTTAATTTCTTTTTAGTTTTTATGTTGATATCCTCTGCATGCATAAGTATATATGTATGTATTTATATATATATATATATATATATATATATATATATATATATATATAATTTTTAAGAGACTTCCTTAAAATATAAAATAGTGGAGGGGCGCCTGGGTGGCTCAGTCGGCTAAGCGTCCGACTTCAGCTCAGGTCACGATCTCGCAGTTCGTGGGTTTGAGCCCCGCGTGAGGTGCTGTGCTGACAGCTCAGAACCTGGAGCCTGTTTCAGATTCTGTGTCTCCCTCTCTCTCTGACCTTTCCCCGTTCATGCTCTATCTCTCTCTGTCTCAAAAATAAATAAACATTAAAAAAAATTAAATAAAAAAATATAGAAGAGTAGAACATTTTAAAATTATTTAAGTAATCATTTGACCACTTTATTTTCTCTCTGTATTCTCTGTTATACTTCTCAAGACAGGGGGAATTGGATAGTCATGGGTACTTTTGGGAACTGGTGAGGGGGCAATTGAATTGAGGAAATCATTTAATTTGTATTTAGGGGAATATATTTGGGTGGTTCATAGTCAATTTGTGAAGTTAACTTTTCTTACCAACACTCCCTCATGTAGGAAAAGCCTTAGGAATTCTTCTTCTCACTGTGCTGACTCATCCAGGAAAACTGTGGAGCCTGGAGTTGTGATGTGAGTGTCTCATCTACCTAGCGCTAGAGGTTATATAGATAGCATGAGGTGGTGGAAGATGAATAAGGTTGATATATACACAGCTAGAAGACAGTTTGTAGATTAGTCTTCCAATAATCAGAAATTGAAAATTATAGGGATGCTTGGGTGGCTCGGTCGATTAAGCATCCGACTCTTGATTTTGGCTCAGGTCATGGTCTCAAGGTTCATGGGTTAGACAGAGCTTTGCATCTGGCTCTGCACTTACAGTTTGAAGCCTGTTTGGGATTCTGTCTCCCTCTCGGCCCTTCCCCCGCTTGCTCTCTATCTCTCGCTCAAAATCAAAATAATAATAATAAAAAAAGAAATGCAAAATTTTAAAGAAAGTAAATGAAGAGTAAAAAGTACTATAGAAATTCCAGGCAAATGGGGCACCTGGGTGGTTCAGTTGGTTAAGCATCCAGCTTCCACTCACGTCATGATCTCAGGGTTCATGGGTTCAGCCTGACTCGGTGTCAGGCTCTGTGCTGCTAGCTCAGAGCCTGGAGCCTGCTTTGGCTTCTGTGCCTCCCTCTCTCTCTGCCCCTCCTCCACTTGTGCATGCTCTCTCTTTCTCTCTCTGTCTCAAAAGCAAATAAATAAACATTTAAAAAAAGAGAAATTCTTGGGGCGCCTGGGTGGCTTGGTCGGTTAAGCGTCCGACTTCGGCTCAGGTCATGATCTCATGGTCCGTGGGTTCGAGCCCCGTGTCGGGCTCTGTGCCGACAGCTCAGAGCCTGGAGCCTGTTTCAGATTCTGTGTCTCCCTCTCTCTCTCTGCCCCTCCCCTGTTCATACTCTGTCTCTCTCTGTCTCAAAAATAAACGTTAAAAAAAAAATTAAAAAAAAAAAAAAAAAAAAAGAGAAATTCCAAACAATTAATAAAAATAATATATTATTTTTTCTGAATTATTTTACATTTGTGAACCTATCTTTATTTAAGATTTATAAACTTGTGGGGTGCCTGGCTGTCTAAGTCTGTAGAGCAGGTGACTTTTGATCTCAGGGTTGTGAGTTTGAGCCCCACATTGAGTATAGAGATCTCCTTAAAAAAAAAAAAAAGTTTAAAGATGTATAAATTTGTAAAATTTTACAATTTGTTCTGATTTCTTTTTCTCATTCTAAATATTCACTTTTTATCCAACTTTTAATTTTTGAATTTCAAATTGTTTTAAAGAGAAACCCCAAAGTTGTATAAGCTTCAGACTGTACAAAAATTAGATCTTCCCTGTTTAAGTTGTAGGAGAAACTAGGGAAGAAAGACGTGAAATTGATCAAGGGCAGGATACAGATGCCCCTTAATTCTATACTTTAAGCGAAAAAGAAGAAATATATATATATATATATATACATATATATATATATATATACACACACACACACATATATATATATATATATATATATACACACACATACATATACATACATATTTATAATGGAAGTTAAAATTTAAATGTCTAAAAGCAGAATACAGTAAGATACATAATTTCTAAGCCACTAAAACAAGAATGCAAGCTTGACTAATTCCACAGAAGGTAAGAAAGAAAAAAAAAGTAAATAATATAAAATAAAATGGCAGGAAGAAATATAATCACAATAAATATAAATAAGTTAAATCCTCCTTATTAAATAAAACCCACGTCTCTTGGGCTTTCAAAAATCTAGCTATATACTTTTGAAAAGAGTAAGGAAAATGGGCTTTGAATTATATTGGAATACACTTCTATCAGAATCACCTAGGAACTTAATTCTAGAATCACATAGGAAAGTCATTACATTAGAATCAGGGGGTAGACTTTGGGATAAAAGGATTTCCTTTTTCAGGACTGTAGAAATTAAGTAGATATGTTTGGTATATCTGGCACTGACACTATGACTGCTTCTGGAGAACGAAATGGGGTACTGATGAACAGGGTAGAAGGTCCATTTACTTCCACTCTTCACCATATGCTTTTTGGGGCCCTTTTGAACTTAGTCTCATCTTTTTTTTAATTTGTTTTTTTTTTTACCAGTTGAAAAATTGTTTACCAATTGAATAATTGTAATGCTTACTCAAATAATTAATAGGTTAAATAGAATATTTGGGAGAGGTCATCACCCATATGCAATTATGTGATTTATGACAAAGGTTCAAGTCAGGGGAGGAGAGGGTGATTTTTTAATTAAATGATTCTGGATCAAAAGGAGTTCTATATGAAAAAAAGAACCCTGACCCCTTCCTCACACTATATATAAAATTAACTTAAAATGGATAAAGATCTAATGTGAAGAGTAAAACAAAGAAACTTCTAAAAGAAAACGTAAGAGAATAGCTTCATACCTTTAAGGTAGCCAATGTTTTCTTAAACGCAAAAAGCACTAACTATGGAGGAAGAGACTAATAAAATAGACTTCATTAAAATTAAGATCTTTTGGTAAATAAACCTATCTTAATAAAAGGGTAGGGAGATTGCTGCCCTGGAAGGTCCGTAGTTCTGGCATTTGCAGAGGCCCTACCTATAAGAACTACTAAGTGTAATTTGTGGTCCTTTTGGAAAGGACGTGGCTTTGGGGAAAAAATCTCTTTAAAAGACAATTGGGACAATTATGGGTGTTTGAGTATAGATGAACTATTAAAGAATGTACTTAGTTTTAGAGATACATGCTGAAGTTTTAAGGAGTGAACTATATCTAATTAATTTTAAAATGTTTCAGTAAATATAAGATAAAGCAAGCATGGCAAAATGTGAAATTTGTCCAATATAGACAATGGCATGTGGGTCCTCACTTTTCTTTATTATTCTGTGATTGAAAATAGGAACTTCAATAAAAGAAGGGAAAAAAATTAAGATCTTTTGTTTATCAAAAGACACCTTTAATAGCATCAGAAAACAATCCACTGAGTGGAAGAAAAACCTAAAACAACGATTGACAAAGGACTTACATCCAAAATGTATAAATCACTATTAAAAATTAAAAAAAAAAGACAACTCAATGTTTTAAAAAATGGGTAAGACTTGAATAGCCACTTCAAAAATGTAGATATCTAAATGGTCAACAAGCAGATGAAGAAGGATTCAATATCATTCTTTATGAGGGAAATACAAATTAAAACCATAATCAGTTACCAGTATATATGAAAGCTTTCAAAATCAGATTTCAAAAATCAGATACCACAACTCTTGTACATTGCTGGTAAGGTGTAAATCCATGTGACTCCTCTGCTCCTATCATTTCTATTTCCCCAGTCTCACTAGCAAGTTCTTATCATGCCACAAAATCCCTTTACTCATCATAAGGTGATAACTTTTCCTTTGTAGTTCAACCACCAATATCGAGCACATAATAATAGTTAAGTGTATAAATCTGTATTCCCTCCTTTCTTATTTATTCGTCCTACCTTTACTTTCTGTATGCTCCTTAGTTCCTTATTATAAATCAAAGGGGCCTGTGTTTCCTCACTTATTAATGAAGGGATTCTCAATCTATCATATTCAGCTTAACAGGTAAATGGTTTTGCATTGATGTTACTAGCAGAGACATCATTTGGATAGCTCCTTAAAGACAGAAAACTTAACGTTTTGTATTACCCTTCAGGGGCTCTGTATGTACTAATCACTCTATAAGGAAGTTATAAATTTAACATGATTATGGTCAGAAAAAAAATGACCAAGATATTATGGAAGTGAAGTTGCTCTCATAGTCTTGGCATGACAGGGGAATGACCGTCCTATTTTGTCTTGGTGTCACTTTCATTCTTTTTTTTTTTTTTAATTTAACATGTATTTATTTTTGAGAGAGAGAGAGAGAGAGACAGAGTGTGAGCAGCGGAGGGCAGAGAGAGAGGGAGACACAGAATCCGAAGCAGTCACTAATGGGGCTCCTCATACGGGATACACTAACTTATGGTGGGAATTACTAAATGCTCATTAGCAAAGCATTTCTGCAGTGGGGTATATAATAAAAAGCACTTATGTTGATTTTTATTTTCAAAGATTAATCATTTAAATCTGTATTATAGAGTCATTTTGAGAATTATGTGAGTTAATAATTTCAAACACTTAGGACAAGTGCCTGGCACATGGTAAAGCTGTCAGTAAATGTCATGGTGATGATGATGATGATGATGAATATCATCATCATCTAAAAATTTCAGATAGATTCATTCTTCTATGATTATCATGTCCTGGACACTGAGGCAGATTCCACTGATACCAGATTCCTCTTCAGAGCTAAAGATCTTGTTTCTCCAACTGCTGGGAATGCTGTTGGCTCACAGCTCTGAAGGTGTGAGCTTTATGCAGGAACTGCCTGTCCAAGGTCACATGCACTCGCTGGGGGCAGTCTTTATCTAATGACTGGTTATTGATGAGTATAAATATGCCCGGCTCCCTACCTCAACTTGGAATACCTCTGAAGGGCCACCCTGGCTTCAGAGCCATCCAGAAGGTTGGCTTAGGCTTTGTTATAACTCTATCACAGCCCAAATTCTCTCTCTACCCAATCCGGCATTTTACCTGCATTAAAATTCCCTAATAAGTTTTCCTGAAATGCAAATCTCTGTCTCAGGTTCTGCTTTCCAGGGCACATAACTAGAAACATCAATTGTTACTTAGTGGATTAAAAGACTCCATTAACAAATGTATCCTTTTTTATTCACTGCTAATTATTAACACAAGGTTCAACTTTGATATATATATATATATATATATATATATATATATATATATATAATTAAAAGATTAGACATTTGAGATCTTAAGTTGGTGGCAGAGACTAACAGAATAAATTATTAAATGAAATGTTTATCGTATTAAATATATCTATTTTTAAGTTTATTTATTTTGAGAGAGAGAGCATGAGAGAGCATGATTGGGGGAGAGGCAGAGAAAGAGGGAGAGAGAGAATCCCAAGTTGGTGGGGAAGAGGTGCTCGATCCCACCAACCCTGAGATCATGACCTGAACTGAAACCAAAAGTTGGATGCTTAACCAGGTGCTGCCTAAATATATTCTTATTGGAAAAGCTGGCAACATATTCAGCTATTTATCTGGTGAATAGAAAGCATGAAAGGACATGTAAAGTTTTTGTTTTGCTTTTTGAAAACTTTTATTTAAAAAATTTTTTTCAATACTTTTTAAAAAGTTTCTATATGTATTTTGAGAGAGAGAGAGCATGCACCGGAGGGGCAGAGAGAGGGAGAGAGAGAATCCCAAGCAGCTCTGAGCTGTCAGCACAGAGCCTGGTGCGGAACTCCATCCCACCAACTGTGCTTAACCAACTGAGCCAGCCAGGCGCCCCTGTTTTTTGAAAACCTTGAACACAGGCAAAGTTAGTATACAGATTCTATTTGTCATGACAGGTTAGGTGATGCTGCAGTAATAAGCTGTAACAAAATCTTAGAGTCTTACACATAAAAGTTCTTATTCAGGCAAATCTACTAAAAGTCCAGGAACTTCTCCAGGGCAGCCCTTCATGTGGTGTCTCAACACTCAAGACCCACTTTGTTTTTTTTGGTATCTCCATTTCATCGTGCTGCTTCAGGATTCTTTGTTCCAGGAAGGACAGCATGGTGAATAGTGCACTGGAAGTGACACAATGCCTCTGGCCATTGTCTATCTTTAGACCTAGTAACAGGACCCCATCTAATTTGTAGAACTAAGAAATGCATATAACCATTTACATATCCAGGAAAAGGAAGAGAATTGAAAATATTGGTAAACGTTGGTAATGTCAGTCACAAGGACAGTCTCAGACACTAAGAGAGGCTAATATTTTAGTATCCATAAGGGTCATCTTATAAGACATTTCACTCTTGAAACAAACTCTCTGTATAGATCTTATGCTAGCACTGGAATTAATTTTAAGCTCTTGTGTTTATCATGAAATTTGAACAATAGTAAGTTTAGTTAACTATAAACAAAGACAATCAACAGCTAAAATAGAACCTGACAAGACATGGGTAGTCTCTTCAGTCATAAGATAAATAGTAAAAAACAGATCACAATTGAGTGAGCTGTGAAAATTTATGTAAAAATCTCTTCCAGAGGCTTCCTTGAAAATGTGATGTAAAATTTAAAAACAAGAACAAAATATAAATAAAAATGCGATGTGCCTGAATTTATTTCACATTTGACCATTTACACCTCTAAAGAAAAGGAGTAAAATTACCATCAAGTAAGTATACCTCACACCCTTCTTTCTATACCATTCTTCAACAAGAAAAAATGTTTCATATGAGAAACATTTCACATTATTGATTACAAGACAGTTCAGAGCTAAACATAAAAAAAGTCAATGAAAACAAAAATTGAATATAGATACATATTTCCTTGCTTTCCAGAAACTCGAAGAAAAACATAAATTTCTGTGTGTTTGTTTAGTTCTATAAAATTTACCACATATCAGAGATTAATGTAGTGTTCATTACAATTAGGATATAAAACTATTCCATTACTCCGAAGTAACTCCCTCCTGCTACCCCTTTATAGTCACACCTTCCCTCTAACTCTAACCACTGGCCCAACTGATGTGTTCTCCATCACTATAATTTTGCTATTTTGAGGCTGTTATAGAAATGGAATTGTATCATATGTAACCTTTTGATACTGGCTTTTTTTCAGTCAGTATAATGGCCTTGAGACCCATATAAGTTTTTGTGTGTATGTTAATAGTTTGTTCCTTTTTTATTGCTGAGTAGTATTCCATGATATGAATGTACCACAGTTTACTCATTCACCCATTGGGTGGTCTCCAGTTGGCTGTCATAAAGATTTAATGAAAATCTATACACAGTGGCACCTAGATGGCTCATTCAGACCTCCAACTCTTGATCTCAGCTCAGGTCATGGTCTCACAGTTCATGATATTGAGCCCCAGGTGGGGCTCTATGCTAACAGCATGGGGCCTGCTTAGGATTCTCTCCCTCTCTCTCTGCCCCTCTCCAGCTTGCATTCTCTTCCTCTCTCTCAAAATAAATAAACTGTAAAAAAATCTGGACACAGATTTTTGTACAAATTTAAATGTTCATTTCTCTAGAGTAAATATTCAGTAGTTGGATTGCTGGGTATTATGGTAAGTTTATGTTTAACTTCAGAAGAAACTGCCAAACTGTTTTCTAGAGTAGCTATATCATTTAACATTCCCACCAACAAAGAACGAGAGATACAGTTGCTCCATATCTTGGCAGTACTTGGTATCATAAATATTTTTAATGTTAGTTAGCCATTCTAACAAGTGTGTGGTGGTATGTCATTGTGGGGTTAATTTGCATTTTCCTAACGGCCAATGATGTTGGACTGTAATGCTTTACACTTACATAGTGTTTTGCAATTTTACAAATATTCAATTAATTCTCACAAGTATAGCTATGTATTTCAAGTGATAAAAGGCTGATATTATGTAAATCTGGAAAAGACAGACAAATGTAATTACACCAATGCAGAATCAAAACAATTTAAAACTCAAAAGGAACTGGAGGTAATTTAGTCAAACTTCTCCATTTTACAGAGAATAGAGTCTCAGAGAGGTTAAATGATTTCTCACACAGCAGGAATCATACAAAAACCACACTTCTGTTGCTCGAATCTCTTCTATAATGTCCAGTCAAGTAGGTGACAATTTATGCTTGAATCCTTCAAGTGACTGGGAATTCACTCTTTTTTTTTTTTTTACCCAGTTCTGTTACGAAGTGTTTCTTGACATTGGGCTGAAATGGCCTATAAACAAGTGAACAAGTCTGTAAGTGTTTTGACATTGAGCTAAAATGGCTTACTACAGCTCCTGCCAATGGATCTGGTTTCATCCTCTGAGACTTTCCTGAAGAAATGTGGTCCCTTTCCACATGACAGTACTTCACATATTTGAAGACAGCCATCATGCTCTCTAGGCTAAACATTTACATTTTCCTCTAACCATGTCTTAGATGAGCTCCTTTATCATTCTTCTTGCTTGTATTAAAACGGGTTCTAGATTTCTTACAGAGCAAAATACTGTACAAAATATTTCTAGTAACACAGCCAGAGTGTATACATTTTCCAATTATACATATTCACTGTAGGAGATAATGAAATTTCCTTGCCTTTCACATAGTGTGACTATTTTAAAAATTTAAGCTGAATACTTTATTTTTAAAATTGCATTTTTGGGGGATGTTTTATATGCACATGGCACAAATTCAAAACATCCAAGATGGTTTACAGTGAGAAGTCATGATCGTTAGCCTTCTAGTTATATTAGCCTTCTAATATAATATAATATAATATAATATAATAAATATATTGCACACATCCTATTTTTAAGACACATAATATTGATTATGATTATGACATCCCATCATATAGGCTATACATATCTTTTAAATCATTTAATCTTAAATTTTTTGCTGATATAAATAATCTGTTATGGACTTCCTTATGTGTACTTTATGGATATATTTTAGATTATTTCTTAAAGCAGTTTCCTAGAAAAAAATAGCTACATAGTATAGTGTGACTTATATATAATGACTTTCCAGGGGTACCTGGGTGGCTCAGTCGGTTGGGCATCCAACTTCAGCTCAGGTCATGAACTCACAGTTCATAGGTTGGAGCCCTGTATCGGGTTCTGTGCTGACAGCTCAGAGCCTGGAGCCTGCTTCGGATTCTGTGTCTCATTCTCTCTCTGCCCCTCCCCCACTTGTGCTCTGTCTTTCTCTGTCTCTCAAAAATAAATAAATGTAAAAAAAAAATTAATTAAAAAAATAACTTTCAAAAAAATTACCATTTCATGTTTATTCCAATGGTATTCCATTTCACCACATCTCTGCATACATGGAATACTATTATTTATTGATTTTCTTTAAATTTGTTGTCTTGATTGGCTTGTAATTGAGAATGAATGCATTTTTAAAACATGTTTTTATATCTTTATTGGCGATTTGTATTCCCCCCTTAGGGTGTTTAAGACCTTGTTAAGTTTTAGAAAATCAATTTGTGTGAGCTAGAATAAGAATATCAGCCCATGATCATATTCTTGAAAACTATTTTCTTTCCAGTTTATTAAACTCCTAAAGGTGTTTTACACACACATTAGGGTCTGTCCATCCCGCTACTATATGTAGTTAATTTTTAAAGAATTTTTACCAAATATAAGGCTTTACAATGAACACTTATGTTATAATACAGTTTATCTCTTTATAAGTCTGTTTCAGTCAACAGATTTTAAACTGCTGCAATCCAAGGGCAATACTTTAATCATCTTTCGAAAGCCTAATATAGAGTTTTATACAAAGTAAATGTTCCGTAAATTTGTGACATCTAAATGAGGGAATAAACTTAAAAATCCCTACTAGTTTGTTAGATTCTGCATGCATGGTTACAGACTTCCCAAATTTTATAAATTCTAATCATGACTATCTAGAATTTAGCCCAGAGTCAACATTAAGCTGTTCAAAGGCTTGCAAAATATTCTACCCTTTCCAACTTTAAACTGGGTAAAAACTTGATAAATATGTGTTCTGTATCCTCTCTCAAGTCAATGAAATGCAGTGTTGACCCAGATAGGGTTTGCGATTCTATACTAAAAAACCTCTGGAGATGCTGACTGCCATCTAGAATTCAGTACCCTTCGGGTGTTAAGTCATTCCCTGAAGGTACTATCATGTAGCTCCTCCCACCCCCCTACCCCTGGCCCCAGTTACTCATAAGTATAGACAAAAAATGTCAGTAATGCCTGTTGGGCACAGATAAATATTGTCTACTGTATATTTTATTGGTGTACTAGTCTAGTAACCCTCAGAAAAAAATACAATTAGACAAATGAATTCTGATTTGTAAACCCACACTATATTTGGTTGATTACTGCTTTCTTTTGTAGATATTTACAGAGCATTTTTGTAGCAAAACCTTTTAGATTCTTCCCTAGGTCAGTGTGGTCCTGGCAGATAATTAGAGATGTGAGGGACTCTAAGTTGAATGAATAAAGTCCGGGTCAAGACAAGATTGAAGGAAATGTTTCCAAGTGATTGGATCTCCATTATTTATCACTGGAAACTATTTACTTGTCCATAATCCTTTCTATTTATGAAAGTTTGTGACTTCCAGGTAATATCTAAAAAATACTTTTTCCTAGGGAAGTTTAGACAGGATTGAGTAAAATATTGGCATAAGGACAGCTATTACTACAGCGATTACTACTGCAAGAGGTGGGGTAGTAAAAAAAACATTTGTCAATCAAACAGAAGCTCTCTCAGATGACATGAAATACTCTTTGGAGAAACGCTGAATATTGGCTTGGCTTCCTGGTTCTGGCAATGCATGGGGTAACCCTGTCAGGTCTCTGAATTTCTGACAATCTCTGTCCAAGCAGAGACTGTATGGTCAGTATTTTGTTAACTCCAGTGTGGTTCACATATTACCTCCACAGAGTCCCTCAGACTTTCTCCACCCTCCACTATCCATTTCACAACCACCTCCCCAGCCCCACCCATTCCTTCCACCCCAGCAAAACCTAATCTACTAGGGACATTACTAGATTCTCTTTAAACTCTGTGCAGTAGCTTTGTAGGGCTGCCATAACAAACTGCCACAGACTGGTGACTTAAAACAACCGAAATTTATTATTTTATAGTTCCGAGGCCAGAAGTCTGAAGTCAAGATGTTAGCAGGGCTGTACTTCTACTGAAGGATCTAGGATAAAACCTGGTTTTTGCTTCTTCTAGCTTCTGCTGGCTGTCACCATTCCTTCACTTGTGGCCACATTACTCCAACCTTAGCCTCCGTGGTCACATGGCCACCTCTTCTCTGTGTCTTCTCCTCTGTCTGTCACATAAGGATACTTGTCATTGAACTTATGGCCGGGCAGATAATCCAGGGTGATTTACCTCCTCATCTCAAGATCTTTAACTTAGTTATGTCTGCAAAAGTCCCTTTTCCCAAAGAAGGTAACATTCACAGCTTCCACAGATGTACGACGTGGACATCTTTTTGGGTGCCACCATTCAACCTACTATATCTTGCTTAAGGATACATTTTTTTCCCCTTTGTCTTTCAAGCTGTACCTCTTGAAGCTTTGAAGAAATTCAAGAGGCCTGGTTTTTTTTTTTTTTTGTTTTTTTTTGTTTTTTTTTTATCACCTTAGCTTTTAAGACTTATGTCTTCACTTTAAGCACTTCTTTGGAAAATTCAATCTATTCCTTTGTTTCAGTTGCTTTCTTTTGGGATTCCCCCTTCCCTGGGCACTAATGGGAGGGAGTATCACCAAGTCAAAAAGCAAATCATTCGAGGTTTTAGACTTCTACTTCTTACCCTGAAGGCAGATATTTGTCCATGTTTCAAATAGGTGAATAATATTAATAAGTTGCTATTTATTGTCACTGCTCTAAGCCTAGCTTAGTTGTGTTTTGAATGTGTTACTTCCATTATTCAGAATAATGCTATGAAAAAGATATGGTTGTCTCCATTTTACAGAAAATGGAGGGGAAAAGGGGGAAAAGGAGACCCAGGGTCACATAACTACAAAGTGTTGAAACAGAGAATTAAACTCAGATTTGTCTGACCCCACAAACACACATAATTCTTTCTACTATGTCCACCTACTTCTCATGTTTCCTTTGCAAAGAATGAAACAAAATATTAGGGAGTTCTGCTTTCTGTCAGCTGTAACCTTACACCAGAAGCTGCAAGTGGGCTTTTCCCTTCCTTGATCATCTTTTGGCTCTGAACAGAATTTTAAAAAGCCCATTCTTTGTCCTTTCTTAGCATTTTTTTGCAAGTCTCACCTCATTTGGGGGCTTCAGTTTCCTTGACACTATTCTTTTGGGCCCATGTTACCTTCTTATAATTATCCTTGGTATGTGGTTGCTTTCTCCCAAGGTTTCTGTCACTTCCAATTAGCCAGGCAATTCCTCCTTGTTGGTCAGAATTAGGTTCCCCAGTTGCTCTGCTGGGACATCAAATCATGAGAAAGGCAAATCAAAAACTTGTCAGATGTTTTGCTTTTAGCTCAATGAAACTTTTAAAAGGTATCCAGTTATTTAAACTTTCTTTTTTGATTGGTGCACTGCTACAGGTATTGACAAATAGTATACTGTAGGGCACTGAGGTATCAGTAATGAATTCTTTTATAAATAATTACATGTGGCAGTACATATTTGGAACCAGTTTTAAACCTCTGAAATAAAACATTCTAAAGCAGTTCCAAGCTCCCCATATACACCTGATTATTCTAACACATTCCTGTTTCTAATCCCCCGCTCAAGTTCACCACATGGAGAAATGTATACATATATACTGTTATTTCTAATAAACTAATACTTTGTGTATCTCATTTTTCATGTAATCCCAAACCAGAAAGTGGGAGGTGGGGTGAAGAATATGAACTTTCTGCAGTAAAATATATGTCAGGAAGTCTATGAACTAAAGTCATAACACAGAGGGCTGTGAATTTCAATGAAAAAATAGTATACCTTAAGTTTTGCTAACCTTTAAGTGAAATTTAGAATTTCTTCCAATTGTAACATAGGCAATAAACCATAGTGTTATTAGAAGCAATGGTGGCTTTTTCACCAATAAAATCACAGATATTTTCCTATCATGTTACTATAGTCAGATAGGATAGTTATAGTTGCATACTGTAGTAGAAATCTCAAGATACTATTGGTGTTTCCTATTTTTATTATTACTATTATTATTATTATTATTTTTTTTGGTGTTCACTTCTTTTAAATTACAGACATTATTAGACCCTCTGCTAGGATTTGTTCTTAGGTGCATTAATAAAGAAGTACATGTACAGTACACTTTTGTTGAATATCTTGATTAGTGTATTTTTGTATAATTTATTTCATTAATGATTGTATGCATATATTATGTTTAAAAAATTTTTTTTTTAACATTTATTTATTTTTGAGACAGAGACAGAGCATGAACAGGGGAGGGGCAGAGAGAGAGGGAGACACAGAATCTGAAACAGGATCCAGGCTCCGAGCTGTCAGCACAGAGCCTGACATGGGGCTCGAACTCACAGACCGTGAGATCATGACCTGAGCCGAAGTCAGACGCTTAACCGACCGAGCTACCCAGGCACCCCATATATGATATGTTTAAAAACATGATTCTAAAAAGGGCTTTATAGGCTTCACCAGACTGCCAAAGGGATCCATGGCACAAAAAAGGTTAAGAATATCTGTTATGGACTCTGGCATTGTGGTTAAGAGCGTGTAGTTTGGTATCAAATTGCTTGGGTTCAAATTTTGCTGTGACTTACAGTATAAATTTGGCTAAGTTAGATATACTTTTTTTTTTTTTTGCCTCAGACTCTTCATGTGTAAGATAGAGGTAATACTTACTTAAAAATCTTGTTATGAAAATGAAGTAATATCTACAAAGCCCTTAACATGATGCCAGGCACACAGTATGTTCTTTATCTCCATATCCATCCAGATAATAAGGTTTCATTCAAATCCTATTTATATTTATCCTGTATACAGGTATTGTTGTTTTTTTTTTTTTACTGTGTTGTCACTGGCTAAAATTTAAAATTATATTATTAAATATTGACAAGTTTCAAATGAATATTTATAAAATACATGTATGACATTAGGAAGAAGGATATAATGAGGATCCATATGCCCTCCATCCAGATTAAAGGGGAAAAAGTTGCTTTAGAAAGGATGAATATATAATTTATGATCTAAACCAGAACACATTTGAGAGTAAGAGTGCTATTAATTATAACACCAAGAAAATAGGTAAACCAGGTCTGTTCTGGCTAAACCAAAATGTAAAATCAAACTATTCTTGTATGCCCCTTCCTTATCCCAATCCCTCCTTCTGCAGCTAGAAAAAAAATCACTATTTTGATTTTGTGGTTATCATTCACTTTATTTATAGATTTATGTCATGTGTTTGTACTCTTAAACAATATATTGTTTACTTTTATTGGTTCTTTAATTTATAGAAATGGAATCCTACTTTAATATTGTTTTGTGAATTGCTTTTTTGCTCAACACTGTTAGAGATTCTTCCATGTCTATGGATTTGTAATGCATTTTTTCCCCACTGTTATATTCTACTGAATGAATCTACACAATGTATTTAACCATTCTATTGTTGATGGACAGGTGGACTGTTTCCAGTTTTTACTTTATAAATAATACTGTTAAGAATTTTCTTGCTCATATATCCTAGAACACCTCTCCTGGACCACAAAAGATACACATCTTCAAGTTTACTAGTTAATGCCCAATTGTTTTCCAAATTGATTATATCAACTTATACTCCAGCCAGCAATGTATAAGTGTTCTGGGATATTGTCAGACTTTAAAATTTTTGCTTATGTGGCAGGTGTGAAATTGTATTTCCTTGTGTCTGAGCATCTCTTCAGGTTTCCTGTTCTATGAATTGCCTATTTGGGGCGGTGGGGTGTGGTGTACAGTATTATTTTTTAACTAAGTTGTGTTGGTTCTTCATACAATCTGAATAGTAATCCTTTTGTTAGTAATATGGGTTGTACAGATTTTCTCCCAGTTTATGGCTTGTCTTCTGCTCTCCTTCTGATGTCTGTTTTTTTGTTTTTTGTTTTTTGGCTTATTATAGAAAATGTTAAAACATATAGGAGTATGCAGAATAGAATAATAAGCTTCCATTTACCTATTATCCAGCTTCAACTATTATCAACTCATAACAAATCTTGCTTCATTCATACCACTGTCCACTTTCCCCATTTCTCGTTATTTTGAAGCATATCCCACACATTATATCATTATATCTCTAAATATTATATCTCTAAATATGTATCTCTAAAAGATAAAATGTCTTTAAAAATACTACTAGAACATACCAAATTCTTTTTAATTCCATAATATCATAAAATATTCAGTAAGCATTCAAATTTCTAATTACCACAAAAATTTTTTTAAGTTTGTTTGAATCATGATCCAGGCAAAGTTCTGTGGTAGGTAGACTCCAAAATAACATGCAATGACTCCCATTCCCTGGTGTGCACACCCTTGCATAATTCCCTCTCACACTGTATCTTGGTTTTATGTGGGAACAACCTGTTGGTCACATATCTGTATGATGGTATGTCACTTTTGAGGCTAGCTCAAAAGAGACTTTAAAGCCATGGTAGTCTCTGCCTCTCTGTCTTGAATTACTTGCTTTAGGGGAAACCAGACAGCTCTTTGGTGTGGTGAGGCACAAGCAATAATAAGCAAAAGAACTGAGGCAATTTGTCAAAAGCCACAAGAGTAAGCCATCTTGGAAGTGAATTCTCTAGCACCAGGTAAACCATCAGATGATTGTAGCCCCTGCTGACAGCTTGATTGCTGCTTCACAAGACACCCTGAGCTAGAACCATTCTGCCAAGTTGCTTCTGGATTTCTAACCCTCAGATGCTACATGAGATAAGAAATATTTGTTGCTTTAATTATTATGTTTTGAGGTAGTTTTTTTTTATGAAGCAATGAAAATTAATAAAGATTTTTGTACCTGGAAATGAGGTACTGACATAACAAATACCTAAAACAGAAGAGAGACGTTGGAAGTGGTGGTGGGCAGGACGTGGAAGAACTTGGAGGAGAGTGTTAGTGAAAGTTTGAAAAGTCTCAAAGAAATTTATTTATAGATGCTTGGTAACTTTGAGGAGGTGGCAGATGAGGTCTTAACAGATTAGAAAAGTCTTATTAAAATTGGAGTAAAGTGGCAGAAAGTTTAGCAAGTTTGCCGGCTACAGTTATATGCAAAGTAAAAAATATGCCTAATGAACTGGAGATTTCCAGCCAGAATGTTAAAGATGTCACCTGGTTTCCTTTTGTTTACTGTAAAATGAGAGACGGGGGAGGTAAGTGAGAGGAAGGACAGAACTTGCAGATTTGAGGATTCTCAGCCTCTCCAGGTGATGAGTGATGTTAAAAGTAGAAAATGGCTGTGAACAAAGAACAATTCCAGGGACTAACAGGAAAATATGAAGTTGAGGGTGTAGAGGGTAAAGCCAGAAAGTCAGAAAGATATTAATGTGGTACCTCAGAGTAATTTCATACAGACCCAAAGGATGTGCCTCACAGAACTTCTCAATCAAATTACAGGGCTTCTAAGTTTAAGGGTGTGGTATATCAAAAACCCAAGGTAGAGAAGGGTTTATATAGAGTTATGGGTGTCACTTTGTCTAATGGCATGAACTCAACTAAAATTCACAGGATGCCCACAGAGTTTATAGGAGAATTATTAGCAAAATATACTTTTATAAAGAGACTTAAAAAAATATTTATTTCGAGGGGGGAGGGGCAGAGAGAGAGAGACAGAGACAGAGACAGAGAGAGTCCCAAGCAGGCTCCATGCTGTCAGCCAGGGACCTGAATGCAGGGCTTGAACTCATAAGCCGAAAGATCATGACCTGAGCCTAAATCAAGAGTCAGAGGCTTAACCAACTGAGCCCCCCAGGCATCCCTACAAGAGACTTTTCAGGGGGAATTATATTACCAGGCTATTTGCCAGCCTGGACTGAAAGGAAGAGAATACTAAATGAAAAGAGGTTTTTGGACATCCAACTTTTACAGGCAGAAAGCAAGCAGACAACTACTATAGAGCTAGAAACATGGGAAAGGAAGGATAACTTAGCAAGTGGATCCAAGAGATCAGAAGGCAGAGTGAAGATCCACAGAAAAATTACTCTCAGGCTGTGAATCTTAATCAAGAAACTGCCGACCTGTTCCCAGGTGGATTTTAGGATTTCTGTCAACCTGTATGCTCATTTCCCCCCTTTTAAATACACACATCTATAATGGTTATCCTATCTATTTTACATTAGGTTGTGGAGGCAGACACTGTATGCGTCTCTAGTTTACAGGTCCTCAGATCAAGAGGAACTCCATTTAAGGAGTTGTGCTTGAGGAAGTATACCTGAAAAGCCTCATCCACACCTGAACTTCATTTATATTTCTAAGATTTGAGCGAATGCTGTAAAAGGATGAAAGTTTTCAGGAGTTTTGGGAGAGGATGAGTGTATTTTGAATATTGGAAGAATGAATCTTCGGAGCCCAAATTATGTTAGTTCCCTCCAACACTGCATCAGGGATCGTCACCTATAGAATATAGGAGAAATAATGATATATCATTTGGATTTGGATCACATGCTCTGGGAAAAGCCAGGTGCCATGTTGTGAGGACACTCAGGCAGCCCTGTGAGTGAGCCATCTTGGAAGTGGGTCTTCTATCACCAGTCAAGGCTTCCGAAGACGACAGTTCATGGGTGTCTGGGGGGCTCAGTCAGTTAACCATCCAACTTCGGCTCAGGTCATGCAAGTCCCACAATGAGCTCCACACTGACAGTTTGGAGCCTGTTTGGGATTCTCGGTCTCTCCCTCTCTCTCTGCCCCTCCCCTTCTTGTGCTCTCTCTCCCTCTCTCTCTCTTACACAATGAATAAATAAAAACTTTAAATAAAAGGAACCTCAAAATGGCAATTTTCTAATTCTATCATTCTTCATTCATTAATATATGTATATAGAGAAACTTCACCTCACTTACTATTTGGTTACCTGTGGTACAATCCACATAGAAAAGGCAGGACAGATCCTTGATTAATTTTATACACATGCTTTTTTTTTTTTTTAACTGGTTTTCAGAACAATGAATTGATTTGAGAGCATCCTCCAATGTTGACGAAGTGGATGTTTTTTTGTTAGTTTAGCTATCATCATGAACTTGTGAATTTAAAGACGTTTGATAATTTGCTGTTCCAGTCGATTGCATTTGATATGTTCCAACCTGTGCTCAGGGGCATTTCAGAATTTCTGTAATCCTATGTGTTCTTATTGACAGTCAAATTGTCCATCTTTGGCCAGTGGGATGCTTTTTAGTTATCTCCTGAATCCATTTGACATGATTCTAGGAGAGCTTACTTGCTATCTTGCAAAACAAAATATTCCAGGCTCATCTTCTACATTTCCTGTGCCTAACTAAAATCACCTGCTACTCCAAGAGCTTATAGTGTCTTTTAAACAGAGGTGTTTTTTTTTTTAATGCATTTGAATATAACTTTTTTCTTTGAGTCTGCATTTCCCTACCATAAGATCATAAAGATAATCTTGCTATCTTATCTTCTGAAGGTTTAATGGTTTTCCTTTCACATTTAAATTTTAATTCACCTTGAACTGATTTTTCTGTTTGGTGTTAAATAAGGAGTTCCGATTTCATTTTCCTCCATATAGATATCCAGCACCATTCACTGAATTGATCTTGCTTTTCCTGCTGGCCCACAATGCCATCTGTCTTAAATCCAGATTCCTTATAAGAGTGCATGTATTTCTAGACTTGTGTTCCAATATAAATCATTATTTCCATCCCTAAGGAAGTATCACACTGTCCTAATTACTATAACTTTAACAGATTTATTGAGATATAATTCACATACCATACAATTCACCCATTTAAAGTAGAAGATGGGATGCTTTTTAGGATATTCACAGATGTGTGCAACTATCACCATAGTCAATTTTAGAACATTTTCATTACCTCAAAAAGAAACCCCATTTCCTTTAGCTCTTACTACCTTGTGCTCCCATCTCCCTAAACCTCACCATGCCTAAGCAACTACTAATCTACTGTCTGTATAGATTTCCTATTGCAGAATGTAATATGAATAGAATCATATAATGTGGTCTCTTGTGACTGGCTTCTTTCACTTAACATATTTGCAATGTTCATCCTTGTTATAGCAGGTATCACTACTTCATTTCTTTTTTATAGCCAAATAATATTACGCTGTATGGATATACCACATTTTGTTTATCCTTTGGTCAGCTGATAGACATTTGTGTTGTTTCTACCTTTTGGCTTTTATGAACACCTAATTGGTATAATCTTACAATTCTGTCCGACAAGTTAACTCTCTCCATCTTAAATCTTTTGCTCCTGGAGTATCTTGAAATTCATGATCCCTTGCTCTTTCACAGAAACTTCAGAATTAGCTTGTCAAGTTTCTGGAAAAACTAAGCTGGGATTTTTATTGCAATTGCTTTTTTGCAGGGGAGATTTGCCATCTTAACTCTAGGCTCTAAATACTTGAACATGTAATTTTTTTTGTTATCAGACATTCTTTAATGTCTTCCAGTAATCTTTTGTGATTTTTTTTCTCTTAAAGGAAAAATAATTTTAATTTACTCCTATATAACTTGTATTTTCAAAATGATATGGTAAATGGTATTTTTAAAAATAATTTCTAACAGTTTATGTCTGCTAGATAGAAATGCAGTTCACTTTTGTATATTAATATTATATACAGAATCATTGTAAAACTCTTAAAGTTTATCTGTAAATTGTTTCTTCAATCTTTTATTTTTTATTTGTTTTAACTGTCATACAATGCTAGCTGGGATCTCTAATATGGTACTTATTCCTGACTTTAAGGGACTATTTAAAAATTTTCATTGTTAAATATATATGTTGTAGGTTTTATTGACTTAAGGAAGTTCTGGGGTGCCTGAGTGGCTCAGTTGGTTAAGTGTCTGACTTCATCTCAGGTCATGATCTCATGGCTCATGAATTCGAGCCCCACGTTGGGCTCTAGGCTCTGTGCTGACAGCTCGGAGCCTGAAGTCTTCTTTGGATTCTAAAAAATTAAAAAATTCTGCAAAACTCCAATTTGGCAAAAAGTTTTATCCATGTCTGTGTTTTTTCAAAGGCTTTTTCTGGGCAACATGTTTTCTTTTTTGAAAAATTTCTACTGATTCAATCTCTTACATAGTAATCAGAGCATTCATATTTTCTATTTCTTCTTGAATAACTTTTGAGAAGTTAATTTTTCTAGAAAATATCTACTTCACTTATATCTTCCCACTTGTTATAATAAATTGTTCATGATATCTCCTCAATCTCTATAGCATAATGTCCTCATTTTTGTTTCTAATATTCTTTGTGTCTGCTTTCTTTCTTAGGTAATCTTGTCAAAGATTTGTCAATATTATTATTAAAAGGTGAAACTTCTGACTTTGTTGCCTCTCTATATTGAGTATTTGCTTTTTGTTTAATTCATTAGTTTTATTTCCATTATTCTTTCCCTAATCTCTCAGGTTTAGGACAGATTATTAGATCTCTAATTTTCAGTTTTACTTTAATATTTAAAATTACCAATTTCCTTGTAAGTACTGTTTTAGCTGCATTCTGTAAGTGTTGATATGCAGTATTCCTGTCATTGTTCAGTTCTGAATATGTATTTTCTATTTTACATTTCATTTTCTATTGTTTGTTCTTTATTTGAATGATTCATCTTACATGGAAATGAATTTATTTTCCAAATATGTTTCCTAAATTTCTATTAATTTCTATAAAACTAATTATACTGTGATTAGAAACTGTTATCTAATAATACCAATTCTTTGAAAATTTAAAAGACTTTTTATGATTACATTTTGTAAATTGTTCATGTGTACTTAAAGTATTTTTTATTTCTATTTTTCTGCAATGATGGACTTGGTAATTTAGAATAGCCCTTCTTGTGAAAATAACTAGAAAAGCTGGACAAAATAGAAAACAAACACCTGAAGTCATTAGAGAAGTAATGGAAAAATCCAGTGGAAAATTCAGAAGAAAAAAGAGTTGTTGAATCAAGCATTAATGACAGCTTTTCCCCTGGGATATCTGCTGATCCCAGAGAAGATGGCTAAGAAGCTCGAACAGAACTTCTGACTAAATTATGGAGTTAAAAAGACAAAAATTGGAGTTCATGGCCTGCTCTGGTAAACTCTACAGGCTTCAAGTTGAGACATCAAAGGTCTATACCCTGGGGAAAAGTATGAACTAGAAGGAGATATGCTCAGAGTCCAATCATCTCAATCACTGACTCAAGTGATTTTAGCTTACTAGTGCTCAAAACCCCTGCCAGGAGACATAAATCCTTTCTGCAAAAAATATCATTTCAGGGCTAAAAGTATAATTTCTTCACACAGTAATTCTGGAATTCAATCTAAAAATAACAACATAACTTAACAAAATATTATAAATAAAAATAAACACAAATAAAAAAATAGCATAAGTAATATAAAATAAAAAAATGTAAGAGATGGGTGCCTGGCTGGCTCAATTGGAAGAGCATGAGACTCTTGTTCTTGAGTTTTGAGTTCAAGCCCCAGGTTAGGTGTACAGGTTACTTAAGTAAATAAATAGTTAAACTTAAAAAAAAAAAATGTAAGAGACCTATAGGTAAATAAGATAATTTGGTAAACAACCACAAGAAAAAACAAAGGAGCTTCAGATAATAGCAGACCCCAAAATTACTAGACACAGGTTTTAAAATGATTTATGCTTAATGTGTTTGAGAAAATAAAAGATCCGATTGAGGTAGATAACTAGACATATAACTAGAAACCATAAAACAGAAAGAAACAGAAATGACCAAAATGACAACCAAAAAAGTAACAACTGAAATAAATGCTTCAACAGGTATGTTTGACAGGAGATTAGAGACTTCAAAAGAAAACCATGAACTCAAAGAAAGGTAAGAATTATCTAGAATGAACCATCAGAGACAAATGAATGGATACATAAAGGATAATATAAAATGATCTATTATACATTTGAGTGCCAGAAGGAGAGAAGGGGGACAGGATGGGGGAGAAGCAGTATCTGATAAAAGCTGAGAATTTTCCGAGAGAGAATAAGAACATCATATCCCAGATTCAAGAAGCATTACAAACTTCAAAAAGAAAACCAACAAAACCTAAAACATTTAGTTACATCGTAATCAAACTGCTTCAAATTTAAGACAAACATCTTAAAAGCAGCCAGAGAAAAAAGATTACTTTTAAAGTGACAAAAATAAAACTGACATTATTTCTCAAAAAAAATTATGGGAGCCATAAGCAATGGAATATATCTTCAAAATGATAAAATAGCTGTTAATTCAGTGAAAATATTCTTTGAAAATGAAGGTGAAATAAATGGTTTAAGGATACAAAAATTGAATTTATCACCAGCAGACATTTACAAAAGGAAATACTAAAGCATGTTCTTCAGGAGGAAGAAATATGATCCCAGACAGAAGCTCAGAAATTCAAGGAGTCATAAAGCACATAGAGACAAAGTAAATGTTTGAGTAAATATAAATGCACAGTAACTGTATAAAAATGTTGTCTTGAGGAATTTAGGACATTAAGTATACACAATGTATATAACATGAAGTGGGGTGGTAAGTAAAGCTGATGTGTTCTCAGGTCCTTGTATCATCCAGGAAGAGGTATAATACAACCTAATAAAAGAATATATAACTCTCAAGTTCATGGGGCAGGAGAAACAGAATAATTAAAAAATAATCAGAAAGAATGCAAAAAAAGGCAAAACCAACATAGGATAGGACAAATAAAGAATAGTATCATAATAGATTCAAATCAAGCATATTAGTAACTATGTTACACATAAATGGATTAAACACTTCAATTAACAAAATATTATCAAAATAGATTTAAAAAATCTATTCTTTCATACCACTCCTCAGAGTAAAATGCCTTTCCCATCATACTCAGAATAAAATCCAAACCCTTTCCTGGCTTTCAATGCTAATACAATTTAACCCTTTTATACCCCCCAAACTTATTCTTTTCTTAGTCACTATACTCCAAAAAGGTAGACTTCTTTGATTCCTGAAACATTCCAAATTAGTTCCTGCCTTAAGGTTTAGCGTTATTGCCCTAGCTGCAAGCATGGTTTCCTCAATTTTTGCAAAACTGGATTTTCCCGTCAAATAGGAGCTTAAGTGGCATTTTCTTAGAAGCTTTCCTTCCTTCCTCACGTGATCTAAAATAGTCATCTATTTTAATTTCCTGACTACCACTGTTAACTACCTTATATTCTTACTTATGGTCAATTATCACTAAAATGTAAATTATTTTATAGTAGGGACTATGAGAGAGAGAAAGAGAGTGTGAGTGGGGCAAGGGCAGAGAGAGAGGGAGACACAAAATCTGAAGCAGACTCCAGGCTCTGAACTGTCAGCACACAGCCCAACTCGGGGCTCGAACTCATGAAACACGAGATCATGGCCTAAGCCGAAGTCAGATGCTTAACTGACTGAGCCACCCAGGTGCCCTGCAGTATACTTCTGAAGAGCATGTTGTTTTGTTTTTCCCAAATTAGGAAGATGAGAATTACATGGAGGTTACAAAGCATACTTTTGAGAAAGAAATAAGCCCCTTTCATCCATTCTTAAATAAAAGAAAGTAAAATTTTAAAAATTACCCCCTTACAGAAAGGTTTTAAGGGCAATTCCAGGAATGGTGATTGATATAGTTTGGTTACTTTTTTACTCTTTGTTCTATGTTTAGGATTTTCTTTTTCACATCAAAGAATCTTACTGGTCATAATTTTGCAGCCTGCTTTTAACTTGGGAAAGAAACACTTCCCATTAGAAAGACTAGTCTAGGGGACCCTGGGTGGCTCAGTTGGTTAAGCCTCCGACTTTGGCTCACATCATGATCTCCCAGTTTGTGAGGTAGAGCCCTGCGTTGGGCTCTATGCTGACAGCTCAGTGCCTGGCGCCTGCTTCAGATTCTGTGTCTGGCTCTGCCCCTCCCCCGCTCACACTTGCTCTCTCTCTTTCTCTAAAAAAAAAAAAAAAAAAAAAAAAAAAGATTAAATAAACATTAGAAAGACTAATCTACTTTTAAAAAATAGCTATATTTCACTAAGTATACATGATAGCATTTGACTCATCTCTAATTGCTAACTACTGTTTCTAATTTTTTACCATTATAAGTATTGCTACCACGAATACTTTTGTTCATAAAGCATTTTAAGAGTAATGTAACTAAAGTGATTTTTGTCCACAACATTCATTTAAATGGTATTTCTTAAGGGGAAGGAGGTGATCAACACAAAAAGGTCTCAGCTTTCTAGGTATTTATGTCTAATTAGGAAGACAATATACTATAGTAATTTGGGGGGAAATTACAAAGGCACCTTGTAAGAAAGGACATAATAATCCTATTTATTAAAGCAAAGAAAAAGCAATTTTAATTTCTCAGAAGAGGAGCTAATCAGGAAAACATTTTGTGAACAATATGGAGCTGGTCTTTGAAACAGTGATAGGTCTTAATGGTTGAAAATGTTCCAGGTCATTGTGGGTGTTGAAGGAGGAAGTAACTTTTCTGCTGTTCTTAAGTTATTTGAGAACAGTTCTCACTCAGGACATTGCAACTTTTAATAAAACAAACAAACAAATAAGCCTTAACAATAAGCAACGAAGACTTGGATCAAAGATTAGACTAATTCCCTTGCCAAGAGTACTGAATTTCTTCCTAATCTCCCTTATCCACGTCTTTTATTTCCTTTCAAAATTTTCCCCTTTCTTTTTATCTGTCAAAGACTCTCATCTATTTTAAAGAATGGAAATAGGTAAATCCCTCTACTTCAACACATGTAACCAATACAAAACACTGTAATTATTTGTGGGATAAAAAAGACAGGGAGATGCTGCCTTTAAACATATATGGTATGCATTTTAATCTTTAGAAAACATTACGTATAACAGATTTTTCACACTGTAAAAGAAATTAGAATATTAAAGGATATTAATCAAGGGTTATTTATCAAATTGTCAAATACCAAATAAGGAACATAGAACTCCATGATCTATTAAAAATGATAAGCAGATAACGAATACTGACTGTGATTTCCTCTCGTGGTTTTACTCTGGCAGGAATAGATTCCATCCTGATAATAATTCCAGTCTTACTGTCACATAGGAGGAGATGCTCTGTGAACCTCAATGAGGCTGCCAGGTTTAGGACGGATGTAAGAACCAAAGTGTCAGAAATGAAAGAGTAAGACTTCACAGGATGTGTTGTTACTGACAGACTGATAGCCAGTTTCCTTCTCCACCTTTTCTTCCTCAAGGATAGCAGCTGCTTCCCACAGATACACAAGCAGAACGACTCCAATCCTTCTCTACCACACTTATCATCTGCAGATGCCCTGGGGCTTGTCTATTTACAACCTTGTCCCTATAGAGCAGAGGTGGAACCCTCAGGGAAGTTCTGGATCCGTTAGCAGTCGGTCTGTTTCACAAACTATTTCTCAGCCCCACCCCACCTCCAGCTACTTCCAATGTTGGTACTTAAAATTCCCGTATCTTTATCACATTATTCATCCCCCTTCCCCCCCCACCAAAAAAAGAAAATTTAACGTAAAAACAACTCATACACTCTGTCTCTAGGCCCCTTTTTCATATAAAGCAGGCTTCTTTTGGGTGGCTCAGAAGTGGTTCCCATGGTCTTTCGACCATTTATAGCTTGGGTATCATGCTCTCCAGGTACATGTATAGCCACTCCTGCCTGCCCAACCTTCTTAAATTTCTTGTTACGCTTCCTAGTTTACCTCCCAAGACCAGCTTTACAACAAAACTAGATACTGGCAAAAAGAGATCCTGTAAGTGAAATTGTAGATACAGTCACGTCTTAAACAAGGATCCCAAGTTGTGAGATTAATTTCTGGCTTAAAGGTGCTCTGTATATCCACTTCAAGCCTGCCTCCAGTACCGTGGCTTACAGCCAAATAAAAAAGGCACAGAGTTGCTGGGTACAGATTTTGGAAAAAAACACAAATTAAGAGGTACACGGGAGTTTCACTTTTCCCCCAGCTGATGACATATATTTTTTAAAATAAAAGGAGACCGTCCACATTGGAATGTATTAAATAGGCAGAATTCTCCTCCTGGTTTCTCTGCTCTTGTAGATGTTCCTCTGGCTTCAACTGGTATATATGAATAGTGAAGAAACATCTGAGGATCAAATTCCACTGCCCCGAGGAAGAGGAGCGCTGCTGGACGCACTAAAGCAGGTAGAAGAGATGACGGAGGGACAAACAGGTCTGTGGAGATCCGGAAAGTCTCCAGGAAGGGGCAGCCTGGAAAAAGAGAAGGTAAAAGAAAGCGCGTGGCTGAGTTCAGGCAATTACTGTTGTCTCAGCACGACCACGGCCTGTGATTTTTCTCCCTCACTAAATCCTCTGGGGTCAGTCCCCACCCCGTTCATCAACCTGCGCCTCCATCGCCTCCCCGGGCGAGGATGCGCTCCGGCCCAAACCACCCAACGTACCTCCGAAGCTCACGATCGCAGCAACACCCCCCGCCCGCCCACCTACCTGTGCTGCGCCTGCGCCTCCCCCCCGCGCACTCTCAAGGTCAGCACCGCCCCCAGCCTCTAACCTAGCACCCACGGAAGTGGCATTAGAGGACGTCCTGCGTATGCTCGCCTCTGCGTGGCGTGGGGTCGCAGGCGTTCAAGGAAGGGAGGGACTTCCTGTCCCGCGCGGGCAGAACTTCCGCCAGAGCCGGAAAACTCTCTCCCTCGCGTTGTTTAAGAGGCTCCCGTCTGCAGGGTGGGGAGGGAAGGTCCAGGACAGTCCCGGGGATTCCAGGGCGTCCGGTCTACGACCTGTCCTTGGCGCCATGGTGAGTCCTGGTTTGAAAACTGGAGTAACAACAGTGGGAAGGAAGGGGCCATGAGGTCAGTCCTGTGAAGGTAGCCAGTCGGGTTCCCGGCTGAGGATGGAGCAGGCGAGAGTAGTGGGATGATTCGTGGGGGCAGGACCCCGCACCTGTCCCGGAGTGCTGAAGCTCCTGGGCCCCTGAGGAGGAGCATCCGCCCTGCCCAAAGGCGAGGTTTGTCCAAGAGTACCTAGTAGGTAGCCAGAATGTTCGTGGTCCATTCACTTTGTATGGCGTGTGGCGCCAGGTGGTCCCTAGAGCTGACCCTGCCGGGTTGATCTTTTCCGCCCCTCCCTCCTCCTCTGCTGCTTGGCAGTGGCCAAGAACTTAAGATCTTAGAAATTCCTTTAGCTTTTCCAAGTTGACACAAAGGAACCCTTTCTTGTAGAGGATCAACACTTGTCACCTAAGATAAAGGGCAAAGTCAGCTTATCTTTCAGA
Organism: Panthera onca; assembly: GCF_046562875.1. Classification (NCBI taxonomy): domain Eukaryota; kingdom Metazoa; phylum Chordata; class Mammalia; order Carnivora; family Felidae; genus Panthera; species Panthera onca. The sequence goes on from NC_138339.1 coordinate 88,508,503, forward strand.
CTCAGCCTATTTGAAATTGGGAAGGGTGTCATAAAAAATTCAGACTCGGTAAGGAGGGATTTTATTCGAAAGGAATATTGCAAAGGTCTGGGGAATGGGACTATTGCATAGGGAGAATGTTCTAACCATAAGATTGGCAAGAGTCTCAAAGGTTAAGCAAAAAGGTTTTTCTTTTATAGGGAGGAGTAAAATAATGGTAGGAAGAACCATATGTGGGGAGGTGAGATGAAAGCATAGTACATTGAACAGTTAATCAGAATGTTTTACTCTCAGGCCAGTCTGTTCTGAGGAAGAGCTGTTAAAAAGGAGTTGTATGCTGCTTCAGACTGAACCGGGGGAAAGAGGATCTTAACCAGAATTTCAGTAACAAATGTTTTGTTTCAGTTGATGTGTGGGCACATGCAGTTCAGCCAATCACTTGTGAAACAAAGAATGGGAATTTGTGGGCTCTGTCTCTGAGCTTGTCATAGGTAAACACGTGGGGCATCTGTGAGCCTTACCTAAGTCATGTGGGTACCAGTGGTTCATTGCAGTAAGCCCTTTACAAAACACAAAAGGGTGTAGGGGGTATTTCTGAACCTTTGCTCTTTTCCAAGATCACAGGGATCTGGTAAAGTTCAGCATTGTCAATTATTTGACTATATAAAAGATTTCAAATTCTCATCTGGAAGGGAGTGTGTCTTGGCATTTAGTTTCAGTGTACCGTGTTTATCCAGGACCAAATGTCGACCTTGTTCAGCTGTTGTGTACGATGTTGGACTTTCAAATGACTTAGAAACTTCAGTGAATGTGAAAGAAAAGAACTTGAAAGTAATGTGGTTTCTGGTGTACTCTACCAGCTAATGTAACATATGATTCTTTTTGGTACTCTGTGTTTTTAACTTCAGTGAATAATACAGTTTTTGTTCATTAAGAGTTTTTTTTTTTTCTTCTCTTTTATATCAGTGAAATTAAGACAAAGATAGGGTATAGTAGAATGAGAAGGAGCCAAAGACAATAATTAGCCTAACCACCTCCACTCCACTCTACTCTCTCCCTAATTTGACATAAGGAAGAGTCTGAGGTCTGGAAATAAGCACTGGTTTCCCTAAGATAACACTAGTTTGGCATAGTCAGACTACTACTGACTTAAAAACTCAGTAAAAAATCTCCACTTCTAAATTTAAGCTCAGTTTTTGCTTATTGGTCTGAAAAGCAGAGGGTGAAAATACAATAAAAATCCTTAAATTTACAATAGTCACAAAGAAGCTGAATGTGAACTTACGCCCAGTATTCTGTAATACTAGAAGGAGAACTCCTCCTGCCATCTCAAAAAATATAGTTTTATTTTAGGTTGAGGTAAACTCATGCTGTTTCTCAAAATGTCACGTAAGAGAATGTCACCTGGAGAACGTCACCAGGGGCCAACTAATTGACTCTCCATTCTGGTATTGCTTATATTTTTGTGTTAACTTACTTAACTCCACTTAAGTGTTCCCAGTCATGAAGTTGATAACGTCTGTATATGCAAGTTTAGGCAATATATGGAATCCTTCAAAAGAAAAGGTTTAGACATTAAATGAAGTGAGGGGTTGAATTTATTTTGAATACAGCTGGGTTAAATTGAGAACTTTTTCACAGCTTGGGCCTAATGCTATGCAAAACAGGCTGTACTTGAACTCAGAAGACCCAGATTCTGCCCATTATTAGTTCCATGAATTTGGAAAAAGGAGTCAAGTTAGGTAAGGGTTCCAGTTTCCTCCTAGATAAGAGAAGTGGGGCTTGATGGAGATTAAAACATCTTTTTTTTTTTTAAGTTTACTTATTTTGAGAGAGAGAGAGAGAGAGAGAACGAGCAAGCTAAGGAGGGGTGGAGAGAGAGAGAATCCCAAGAATCTGCACCGTTGCAGAGCCTGATGTGTGGCTCAAACTCACGAACTGTGATATCTTGACCTCAGCCTAAACCAAGAGTTCTTAACTGACTGAGCCACCCAGGCACCCCAAGATTAAAATACTTTCTAATTCTCACATTTCTGATTCTTTAACTTTCAGGACTTTTTTCAGAAGAGGTACATGTTTCTCATTCAAAAAATTTTAGTCTTGGGGCGCCTGAGTGGCTCGGTCGGTTGAGCGTCCCACTTCAGCTCAGATCATGATCTCATGGTTCGTGAGTTCGAGTGGGTTCGAGCCTCGCGTCGGGCTCTGTGCTGACAGCTCGGAGCCTGGAGCCTGCTTCAGATTCTGTGTCTCCCTCTCTCTCATCCCCTCCCCTGCTCATGCTGTCTCTGTCTCTCAAAAATAAATAAATGCAAAAAAAAAAAAAAATTTAGTCTGACTTCCACTTTTTTCCTTACCCACTTTTTTCCTTACCCTTTTGATTTTTCAAGTTTGATTTTTTGTTTTTTTTCATTCTCCTTGTGTTTTTTTTATACATCATGTAGGTAATACTTGGAATCTTTGTACATATGTTTGGCCAGGTATTTCACTATTGTCCTAAATACTATTACAGAATGGAAAGCAAAGCGTTGGGACACCTTGATTTTACTTGTTTTAATTGATAAAAGTTCACTCTGTTCTTTTATTCCCTGGTACATTAAGTAGACCCAAACTCAGTAAATGCCTGTGCATGTAATAAGGTTCTTCTATTGTGAGCAGATGAGAGTAGGATTATGGTCCAGACTAAAAATACTTAGTATTCACTCTTAAGTTTTTCTTCCATGTTGTAAAAATTGTTAGTCTATAGACAATTTACTAAAGGAATGATGAAACTATTTCTTTTCTTATACTTTTCTTTTTGAAAATTACAAATCAGCTGTAATCAAATAGATCTTTTTACCATTTAAGCTTATTTGCAGGACAAAGTATGTAGAATAGAGCTAGTTCCTGGAATTGGAGGTATCTCATGGCTTGTTTTATTTATGTAGCATTCTGTGGTAATTTTTATTGCTGGGATTGAGCTATGTTGTCTGTTGGCAAAAAAAGGGCTGTCAACTTCTGCCTTACTCATTTAGAGTTAATGAGAAAGATTAGGGGGCCGAAAGGGGTATTGAGAAGAGAATGGTAAATGTTATAAGAGGTATGTATAACGTGCTCAAAGAATAGAAGAAAGAAATTCTAACAGTAGGTGTCATGTAGTAGGTGACTTAACTGAGGACACTAGTTCTTAAATTTGAGTTTGTGTAGAATTCACCTGTGATGTTTGATAAAAATGCTTATCTGGGCCCCATTAATGGGAGGTAGAGTTTCAGAATCTTACTTTTAATTAAGAGTTTTACAGTTAAATCTGAAATTGGCAGTCCTTAAACCATACTTTGAGAGAACTCTAATGCAGACTTTAGTGGAGGTATTGGAGAGATTTGTGCTGGATGATGATCAAACATCTGCAGTTTATTGATATGGTGGATTCTTTTAATTGATTTTTGAATATTGCACTAGCCTTGCATTCTTGGAATAAATTCCGTTTGGCTGGGATATATAATTCTTTTCATATGTTGCTGGGTTTGATTTGCCAAAAGTTTAGGATTTTTGCATTTATATTTATAAGAGATAAAGATGATCTGTAGTTTTCTGGGCTGAGTGCTTTCTGTTAAGGACGGTTATTAATTGTTGATTCAGTTTCTTTAATAGATACAGGCCTGTTCAGATTGTCCATTTCTTATGTCGGTTTTGGCAAATTGTATCTTTCAAGGAGTCAGTCCATTTCATCTAGGTTATAAAATCTGTGGGCATGGAGTTGTTCGTAGTGCTTCTTTATTATTTTAATGTCCGTGGAGTCTGTAGTGATGTCACCTGTTTTGTTTCTGGTATTAGTAATTTGTGTCCTCCTTTTTCTTAGCCTGACTAGGCTTATTGATTTTATTGATCTTTTCAGAGAACCAGTTTTTGGTTTCATTGATTTTTCTCTATTGATTTCTTCTTTCCAGTTTTACTGATTTCTGCTCTAATTATTATTATATATTTTCCTTCTGCTTAGTTTGGACTTAATCTGCTCTTTTTTTAGTTTCCTAAGGTGGAATTTTAGGTGTTTGATTTTAGATCTTTTCTAGTATTTACATTCAATGCTATAGATTTCTGTTTAAGCACTGCTTTTGCTACATACCATAAATTTTGATAAGTTATGTTTTAATTTAATTAAAAATATCTTGAGTTTGTCTTGGTTTTTCCTTTTTGACCCATGTGTTATTTAAAAATGTATTGTTTAGTCTTGACATATTCTGGGATTTTCCACTTTTCTTTCTGTTTACTGATTTCTAGTTTAATTCCATTGCAGTCTGAGGGCAGACATTGTATGATTTCTGTTTTTTTTAAGTTTAAGGTGTGTTTTATGACCCAGAATGTGGTCTTTCTTGGTGAATGGACATGTGTAGCTTCACGGATGAATTCTCAGGTTTTATCAGTTAGCCATATAGTGGCAGAGATTTGGGTTTCTTCCCACATCTCTGATTTTTCCTGTGACTTCTCTCCTTCACTACTTTCCTAAAGAGGCTTAGTTCAAATAATAGTAGAGACTGTTCTCGTGGGTAGCATTTGGTTTATTTAAGATTGATTCTTAAGACTAGCTTATACTCTGGTTTTGGTCCACTTTTTAAATTTAGTTCTTTTGTTTGCTCTGGAGTGAAAGCGTAAGGCAAATTTGGTTGATTTTAGAAAATCAGAAGATAATTGAAAGTGTTCGTTTCTAAGAGAGAACTTATTTTCTTAATGTTGTACTGTGGTTTTGCCCATGTTACTAAGTTGAGCGAACACAACTTGCCCCAAAGAAACTTTGAAGAAACTTGTCTATAAAGTGTCTCTTTACTCTTTATCTACCACCTACAAAAAAAAATCTTTGAAGGTCTGGTAGAACATTCGCTTGGTTTTGATTGAAATGATTATACCTTTTCCTTCCCCAAACATTTAAAAATCATGGTCTCTTCTCACAAGTACTGTTTAATCGATTATTCACTATTTATTAAGCACCATCTGTATGTCAGGTATATCTGTATTCTTGGCCATAGGGATATAACTTTATTAAACAGGGATAATACTGCCTTTGTGGAGCTTATGTTTTACTGGGAGATTCTGATGATAATGAAATGAGACATAATATGTGTTGGTTGTGATAAATGCAACTAAGAAAGATAAAAGCAGGGTGAAGGATAGAAAATGATTAGGGTGGTTGTTTTATTAGTTAAGTTATTCAGAGAAAACCTAAATGAGGTGACAGTGGAACAAGTATGATTTAATATACATATGTATATATCTTCAACATACATGCCTGTTATCTGTGAGTACATATTTGGGAGCTATACCCTAAACAATTACTATAATGTCATGCACAAAGCTCATATTGTCTGTAGCTATATAATTCTTTCAATAAAGTTAAACATTATCATTTTTCCAAACAGTGAACAGGTAAATAATTTAAGTATTTTTTTTTTTTTAGTTTTTTATTTTTTTCAAGTTTCTTTATTTATTTTGAAAGAGAAAGAGAATGAGGGAAGGGGCAGAGAGAGAGGGAGAAAGAGGGAGAGAAATTCCTAAGCAGGGCTCCACACCAGCAGCATGGAGCCCAACGTGGGGCGTGAACTCACAAACCAGGAGATCATGACCAGAGCCAAAACCAAGGTTCAGACATCCAAACTACGGAACCACCCAGGCGCCCCTTAAGTATATTTTGTGTTTTTTTCCTTAAAGAAACCTCTATAATAGTAAGTGATGTTTTATTTAATAGATTGGTTTGTGCCACATATTTTTAGTCTTTTAGTATATTTTTTGAGAGAATATAACTCATTAACTCACAATATACTGATTTTACATTCATATCTTTCAGTTACATAAAGCAGACTTAGTTATTCCATTGTTAAAGTAGACTAAAATATCTTTGTGATTTGCCCATAATCAAAAGATTTAGAAAAACCTGGTATCATTTCAGCTTTTGATTCTTTGATGTTGAGACTCAGGGTCTTAATATCTGATTATAAGGTTGTATTTATTTTAAAAAAATCTTTAGGTAGTATGAAAAGCCAATCTGCTCATACATGCTCATAAGGATATTTTGGGGAAAGTACAATAAATATGTGGCATGGAAAGGATGCTTGAACTAGAACTAGATGACCTCTGGGGTTTGACTCAAGTTTTTGTGATTCTGAATTTGTGAAACTGAATATCACTGATATTCACTGATGCACATTTAGTTGAATGTATATTGAAGTGACAGTGGAGGGAATATTCAATTTGTCTTTCAAGAAGAGTTTCACAGAGGATTGATTGGACTAGGTCTTTTAAGGGTAAGTAGAAGTATGTTAGGTGGGTAAGAAATTGAATTTTACTTTTCCTCATTTTATTTAAGTAAAAGTATTTATGTACCCTACTTACATTAACTCATTTAAATCTTCATGAAGTATTTAATCTTGGATTTTTTTTTTCCACCTCCACTTTTTTACCTGCTTTTTTTTTTTTTTTTTTTTTTTTTTTTTTTTTTTTTTTACCTCTATTCCACAGATGTAAAAATGGAGACACAGCAAGATTAGAGTAACTCTTCCAAAATGAAACAGTTATTGGTGGTGGAATTTGACTTGAACGCAGGCAGTTTGGCCATTGTATTGTTGTGCCAGTCTTGCTGTTTACATTTGATAGGTTTCAACTTATGAGAGGAGTCATTTCCAGAACATTTTCCTATAGAAACAACATTAGGGTGTTATATTTCTAGAAAGTCTTTCCCAATCTAGTTAATAACTTCTATTACATCTCATATACTATTAAAGAAATCAATCATTACTGTCATTCATAGCACTAATGATTAGCCTAATTCAAGTGCCAAACAGGTCTGACATTGCTGCATTCACTCAAAATAAGAATTCAGTCCTTCATATTCTCTTCACCTTAATTGCATCCAGTTAAGGCACTCCTTCTGTACAGTGTTAATTTCCATTGCGCCTCTAGTATAGACTTGTAGTAACATTGATGAGGTGAGGAGCAATTAGAGAACTGGAGATGAATTGGAATTTCTTGTCATTGTTAAGTATCTAGTGTGCTAAAAGCCTGTCTCAGCCCATTTCTTTTCCTGAGGGCTTCTAAGGATTGGCTTGCTCATATTCTTTCACTTGGACTACCTGTTGCTTATAGCTAGAACTTAGTTTTCTCCCTGAGTTGCAAATAACATAGTATCATAGGGTACCTTGCATTCCCTACCATATGGTCAACGCACATGATAAAGGTTATTACTACCAGTAAATTTTTTTAAAAGTCACCTTGCCATGTTACTTTACTTCCAGCTGACCATAACTGTTTACTTATCATAAAGGTCTTTTAGGGAAAAAAGTTGAAGCTCTGGATGATATTGATGAGTCTTTGCAATACATTCTTGGAAGTAGAGAGGTTTGGATTGTGAAGAAGAGATGAGATGGAAAATAATAAGGGACACTAGAGAGAGAAAGGGAGACCTTTCTCCTCCAGAAGTTAATTATGAAGAAAGAACTTAAACAAGCTGTTCTTCTCTGTATTATAAATATATGAGTATAGATTGCCATCATATGATGTCACAGATAAGGCACTATAAGGCTATGGTAGGCTATGGCTTTTTTTTTTTTTAAATAAACATGATACTTTTTTTGATAAGTAGTAGACGCCTTTTGAAATACTAATCTGATTGCTTATTTTTTTTATGTAGTTATCTGTGTCTGCCCTTTACACAGTGCTTAGCTGATTTTTGTTATCTTTCACCATTTGATTGCCACTGTTTGCCCAAATACAATGATTTACCTAGCAAAGCAATGCCACACTTTCCTGCTTTTTTGTTTTTCCTAAAAGAAAAAGTCATATTGGAGGATTCTGCTCCATCATGACTTCATTAAGTTCATTATGTTTGTTAAGTATTTTTATCATTTCAGAAGATTTTAGTCATTTTTATGATCAGTATAAATGATTGATTAAAAATGTTTCCAATTCTTTGTGATTTATGGGCATATGTATTCAAATATGAATGTTTATGTCTTTTGTTTCTGAATATAGTCTTGCTCAAAAGAGAAGCCATGACTTTTTTTCCTGAAAAGTTTTACATTATTAATAGTTACATTCATTAGTAGAATTTTCTTAACTTTAAATTCTTGCTTATTGTCTTTTCCCTTCCCTGTATTAGGTTAATTAATATTAGGACAGTGAAGCTTCACTTTATCATTTATTACCAGACAGCTTTGTTGGTTGGGTGGGTCAGATGCTAACTAGAATTAGAATTAATTGTAAACTAAGTCTGTTTTCTAATCAGGAGGGACAGATAAGAAAGCTTTGGTAACATTCATTGTAATGTTAAATCATAACTAACTGAAACATTAGTTGGTTAAGACTAACACTATTTTTGGGGCACCTCAGTGTCTCAGTTGGTTAAGTATCTGACTCTTGATTTCAGCTCAGGTCGTGATCTAATGGCTTGTGAGATCGAGTCCTTCATTGGGCTCTGAACTGGCAGCATGGAGCCTACTTGGGATTCTCTCTCTCTCTCCGCCCCCCCCCCCCCCCTCCCCTGGTCGGTCTCTCTCTCTCTCTCTCTCTCTCTCTGTAAATAAATTAAGTAAATAAATAAACTTTAAACAACTGTTTTCTAACTTGATTCTGTTATTCATTGAGTACTTTTGATTTTGATAGAGAGCTTCTCAATCATATTAGAAGTATTGAAGGTCATCATAGTTCTTTCTCTTGATAGTCACTGAAAAAGAACATTTCAGATCATCAAGAAAAGGAATCCTTTAGTAGGTAGAATTGGCCAAGTATCTGAGATAAACTTAAAAAACAAAACAAAATAATATTGTAAAACTCTTGGTATTCACAAGTTTCCTGAGAGAAATTCCTGCAAACCACTAACTGAGGGAAGAATGCTGGGCAGTGGGCTAGGTATACTCCTTTACATCAGAGCTTGGAGCTCTGATTTACTTTCAGGTCTCCTATAAATGTTAGCTCATTTAATCCTTATGAAGAAGGGATAATTGTTCCTATCAGCAGTAACTACACAGGCTTTGACGATGCTTTAGAAATGGTAGGTGTGTGAATGCCAGTAATCCATTGTGTTTTTAATTAAAATAACTGCAATCATCAACAATAAGATCTTTTAAGAACTTGGAGATCATTTGCCAACTCATATCTTTTGTAGATAAGAGTGAGTCCCAGAGAGAGCTAGCTCGTCTATCTGTTATTAGTGACAGCGAAGTTCTTTGATTCTAGTATGGTTAATTATTCAGTACATTAAAATATTTACAGTAAGTGCATCTTTCCAACAGTTACCATTAGGAGTGCACCTTAAATTTTCTTGGCTTTTGTGTGTGGCTTAAAATTTAGAGTTAAGCTAAAATTTTTATTTTAAATTTGTTTTGATGACGTTTTATTAGTGTACTTACCAAAGTTGTCGTTCTTAGTTTGTTTAAAAGAAAGTATTTGTAACACAGACTTAAATTGCATTAAATTGAGAGTATTGTCTTATAGAAACAGACTACTTTCTCTGAGATACAGTGTATTGTCTTTTGATCTTAAAGTGAATAATTTTCTTTTTTATGCTAAAGTTTAGTGCTTGGCACATAGGAATTGAATGTAGTGAAGGACAGTAGGCAAATTTATGCTTTATCCTTTTATTTCATCTAAAAGGTAGTATTCAATATATATTGAAAACCTGCCGTGTTAGGCACTTTCCGGGGAGTTGGATTAGGGCTCAAGAAATGAGATGAGTAGTTTCATTGGAGGAGAGATCCGTAAATTGTTGGTCACAGTTGAGCGTGATAAAGTCTGTTTTGGAGTGATGTATATGCTTTTTTTTTTTTTTTTAACAAGGAAGGTTTTATAAGGGAAGTGAATATTGAGGGATGGGTAGGAATTGGTTTGAAGTTGATGATCCATAAATGCTAAATACAAATTTATTAGTTGTAATTAATAGCTTCTTTGGATATAGATCTATAGGGGTATTTTCTGTAATGTCAGAAAATACAGTTAAGGAAGAGTACTACATTTAAGAATGCCGTCTTCCATTGAACCTTTTATTTGTTACTTATTAGTACTATAATGGAACATTTATGAATGTCTTAGAAAAAGGTGAAGTGGCTTGTTACCATCTTTAAAAATATTGCATTCTTCACCAACATTTTTTTTAAAGATTTTTTAAAAATAAGTGTTTATTCCACACTGTATGTTAGCCAATTTGACAATAAATTATACTTTAGAAAATTAAATAAATGTTTATTCATTTTTGAGAGAGCATGAGCATGAGAGAGGTAGGGGCAGAGAGAGAGGGGGCCAGACGATCCGAGGCTAGCTCTGCACTGATAGTAGCGAGCCCCATGTGGGGTTGGAACTCACGAACCATGAGATGATGGATGACCTGAGCAAAAGTCAGACACTGAGTCACCCAGGCATCCCTAAAGAGAATTTTTTATTTTTATTTACTTATCTTTTATTTATTTATTTTTATTTATTTTATTTTTATTTATTTATTGAGAGAGAGAGAGAGAGAGAGAGAGTGCACACAAGTGGGGGAGAGGGACTGAGGGAAAGAGAGAATCTTAATCAGGCTCCATGCTCAGTGTGGAGCCCAACACCAGGCTCAATCCCACGACCCTTGGATCATGACCTGAGCTGAAATCAAGAGTTGGACACTCAACCTCAACCAACTGAGCCACCCAGGGACCCCTCTTCATCAACTTTTTAATGACTAAACAGTTATTGCTTTATATAAGATCTTGCATAATTCATTCAAAGTAACTGGAAAACTATCTTTTAAAATAAACAGCTGTTAATTTCAACACTAATGTTGAGATAGTTAATGAATTGTATTTAACTAGAATGCCCTCTGTTCTTTTGAAAATGTCTATTTTTGCCCTATGTTGGTTGGTCTTCCACTTTGCCTTACCAATTTATGTCAAGAAACATGTCTTCTCAAGTTTATTTATAAATTTAATGAAATTCCAAGGAATGGTTTTATATCGTCATCTTAAGCAAGAAGTCTGGAGTTGTTTTTGAATATAGTTATATCAAATTCATGCATGCTCCTATGTTGTATGTGTTATTAAGATATTAAGGATGTACTAAGGTATTTTATTGAGAATTTTTGATTTTTGGCCTTAAAGTACGTTAAATTTCTTACTCTCAGTTGGAAAATAGCAAACATTTCTGCTCATACTTTTTACTTTAAAGAATTAAAAGCACATTTTGTGCTGTGAAGCACGATGCTGGCAAATCAAACAAATTCTGTAAGCAATTAAATTCGAAAACCCATTTAAATTCAAATCAGAGCAGTTGGTAATTATGTTTTACAGTTTTCTTTCTCTGATTTTACCTTCTTATTTATATAATTCTATTGGTAGTATTATTTTGAGGTGTATGAAGTTGCTGTTTGGTAGGTCAGAACAGTTAAGTATCTGTGATTTCATTAGATTCGTTTAACAAATCTATATTAAATCAGTAGGTGACCTTATTCTTTCGCTGGTTTTCTATCAAACCCTTTGATTATTTTCATTTTGTTTATTCAGCAAAGTTTTCCTTTTCTTATTTTCAGACCTGTTTAACTGTCTGTAAGGGCTGGGGCTAAGTAAGGACCAGGGTACTCACATAATGAAGCCTAAGATTCTAGAAATAGTCTATTGGCAAGAATTCTCCTTGCTTGTTAATGATTGTTTAAGGCTGCTTTTACCTGCTTTGGCATTATATGGAAGAGTTTCTCATCTTGATTAAATCTACACAGCCCTTAAACCTATTAGAAGTAATCTTTATTATTATTATTTTTTTAACCAGCTTGAGTCTGTCAGTCATCCACATGTATATCACACCTTTCTTCCTGAGTTTCTAGACCTCTTCTCAGTCACACTGCCAAGATCCTGAGCTTGGTTTGTTTATTCTTCAAAGTCTCTCAAACTTTGTCCATTCAGGTTTTAAATTTAATACATCTCTACACTACTTGTACTTCTCTTCAGTAGGACACGTCTCATAAAGTTTTTTTCAGCTTGCACCTTTGGTCTCATCTATTTCTGAATCTTAAGTGATTAAATTCCCACAAACCCGTCTCTAGAACATTCAGCACCCATCCAACATTGGTTCCTTCCCTTTTGCCTTAAGCGTGTTTATTTTCCTCCTTATGAGGGTATATTTTAAATGTATTTTCTTTGTCAACCATTCTAGTATCCATCAGATTTTCCTGTTATTGCTCAGTTTCTTCAAAGAATAATTTTTTCCATTATTTCCATCTAATCTTTACATAATTGCTTAAGTTTTATTCTTATCTGCTGATACTTCCCTTACAGGGATAATTAATAATTTTATGCCTAATTCCCTTTTTTCTCTAAAAATTTTAATTTTTTGGTTTTTCTCTTCTTTCTTTCTTTCTTTCTTTCTTTCTTTCCTTTCTTTCTTTCTTTCTTTCTCTTTCAAGCTCTGTGCCCAGTGGGGGACTGAACTCACAACTCTGAGATCTGGAGTTGTACACTCCACTGACTGAGCCAGCCAGGTGCTCCTGGTTTTGCTTTTGTTTTTGAAGCTGTCTTAGTTCAGGCTTTTTGGTGTTCATTGGATTATTTCAGAGGGCTTCTAATTTACCTCTTTGCTTCCAATTACTTTTCACTTTAATTTTCTACTTGGTGGCATAGTTATCTTTCCAAAATATATATATCTTTCCAAAATATATATAATGGATTTGGTTCATTCCAGTCTTAAGATCCTGAACTTATTTCCGAGTACCTGAAGAAAAGTCCATTATGTGCAACCCCTATCAAAGTCTAAAGCATGTGGAATTGCTCATTGTTTTGGATCTTGCCATTTACTCTCTGTACAGGTTGGTGTATCTGTCTAAACTTTTTTCTTTTTCTGTGTGAGAGTGGGATACTTCTTTAACCTTTTAACACTAATTCACATGTCACCTCTGTGAACCAGTCTTTCCCAGCTCTCCCACTTGGATTTAATCACTGCCTTTCTTGGGGTGCTCCCATAACACTGGCACTGACCTCTACCATACCACTTATCACATATTATTTGTAGGTGGCAGTCAGGAGTGGTTAACACTGTAAGAGTTTGATACAAACACCTGATGCAAGATATGAGTTATTCTCTAACCTTGAACTTAGATATGGATTGGTTCCAAGACCTAAGATAGACTAGATTGTAGCCAAAGCAGTGGTATTTACATATTGAAAGATAGAATAGTTTTTATCTAGGTTTTTGTCTTTGGAAAGAGTATATCAATTGGAATGCAGTTTTATCAGTTGAAAGTCTAGAAGTTTAGCCAGATTTAAACATATTTATCCATATCTATTTAGGGTCGAGAGTATTTTACCCCCTAGCTATTCTGTATATTCAAACTTCAGCACTGAATGAATGAGCTATCCCTCAGTGCTGCCTTTTGGTCTCAATCACTACTCACCAAGCAGCCTACTTATTATTTGACCTCCATAGGATCATTAAGACAGTGATTGAATGGAACACTTAGTGTACTTTAACATCTGATCTACTTGATAGTTTATGTTTCACTGTAAATTAGTTGATAAAATTCTTACAACCTGATTATTGCCAGTCTGTTTCATGTAGATTGGTTGTACCAGTGAAGGCGTTTTTTGTGTGTGTTCTGAAAAGCTGAGAATGTAGCTAAGTTGCTGTCCTTGGGAGGCCTGCCTGAGGCTTGATGTTCCTGCAGTTTTCATGCACATTGTCTCTAGGATTCTACAATCACCCAAACCAAAATATCCTGAAAATATCTTTGAGATTGTCTTCATTTTTATTCTACAGTTGTTTTCCTTCATGTTCATTCACAAAGTTTGATTGGTTTTCTTCTGACATACTTTATCTTTTTTTTTTTCTTAGTTTGAACTGCTTCTACGTTAGTCTTAGGTTTTCTTTTTAATTAATATATTTCTATGTCTCATTTTTCTTATATGTTACTGGCATTATTTCATCTTCCTATCCTGTTTGCTTAAAAGTCTTCCAAGGTGATCTTATGTGTCCTCTTGGTTTTGAAGACTCAACAATGTTAGATTCTGTCTTCATTTTATTTCCTCCAATTCTTTGCCCTATAATACAAAAAGCCTGCTTTGGTTGAGCTAAGATTTTCACTGTTGCATGGTTACTCTCTGTTCACATTTTCGTTTAGCCTCGAATTCCCTCTTACTCTTTATCTCTGTGATATTAGTTTCCATGTTAGGTTTCACTCTATGAAACTTTTCTTTCTTCTTCTTCATTTTTTTTTTTTTTTGTTGCTGTTTTATTATTTTTGAGAGAGACAGAGTGTGAGTGGGGGGAGGGCCAGAGAGAGAGAGGGAGACGCAGAATCTGAAGCAGGCTCCAGGCCCTGAGCTCTCAGCACAGAGTTCATTGTGGGGCTCGAATCCACAAACCATGAGATGATGACCTGAGCTGAAGTCGGGGGCTTAACCGACTGAGCCACCCAGGTACCCCATCTATGAAACTTTCATATGCAGTTTGTTCAGTTTCTCTAGCTTTTGTTCATAGTACTGTCCAATTTTGTCCTGCAATACTGTCTTAATTTGTTGGTAACTAGTATGATAATCTTGGATTTTAAGTTCTGTTAAGACATATTCTTTTGCAGTGTTGCCATTCATTTAGTTGTTCAACAAATATCAAATGCCCTATTGTATGCCTTGAACTATTCTAAATGTCATTGTGCTAAGTATTTGGGATTTAAGTCTGTGAAACACAAAGTTCCTTTGCCAACTTCTTGATAACAGCCAGCAAGATATTGGATATATGTTAGGCAGATAGCCTGTACTTGTAAATTAAATTTTTATTTGCTTTTCCTATTTATAGATATAAATAATTTCTACAGTGATATAATTTGGATTTGTATCATTTTTCACATTGTTTGACCGAGACCCTAACTAATTCGTCACATAATATATGGTGATATACAGTTCTTATCACCAAAGTAAGAGAGATTATACCTGCAGTACTGCTACTGACTTTAGCACAGTTCTTCCTGTCATACCTGAGCTTAGCTATCTTAGTGCTGCGGGGTTAGCAATTTTTGTTGAATACTGATCTGATCCTACTACTTCTCATGGGTTTCCTGTTGCCTTTAGGTTACATTCTAAACCCTTTAGTTTTGAAGCAGATACCACTGATGGCTCATTCACTCAAGCTGAGCTCATTGGATTTTGACTCAGGCTTTAACATCCAAAATGCCCTTTCATAGGTTTTTACCCTTAATAATTTCTTTCTCTCTCTCATTTTACTGTGTTCTCAGAATCTTCTGCCTATCCTCTCATCACTTTGTATCGTAATGGTCCCTTTACTCTCCTAGTTCCCTGGCTGCTCATTGGTGACTGGGACTCTGCTATTTCTCCCTATTGCATTTGAGTGATCTAATGCTCAGCACATGTACTTTGTTGCTCATTAAATGTTCATCGAATGGGCTGAATTGATTTAGTGGAAAAAGCTTTAGGTTGGAAATTAAGGGTCTGGGTTTTGGATAAGTCTAACTTTGATCTTTGTTGTTTGAACCCTGATTTCCTCATTTATAAATTGCTCAGAGATAGTTTAAGTGCTCAAAGTGTGAATTCGAAGTTTTATGTAAATCTAGGTTGAAATAACAAAATGTATACCTTTAAATTATTTGAGCATCTCTTAAGTCTATCTCAACATGTCTAGCTATCAGTAAAAGATATAAACAGTCAAGAGACAAAAATTAGGAAGGTTATTGGGTAACGTTGGGTGCTCTGATCAGATGAGGGGCCACCAAATGTGGGGTGTCCCAATTGGATGGGGACCGGTGGCAAGGCAGTGAAGAATTCATCCAAGGCATAAGGAGATAGAAGTTTACTGAATACACTCAAGGGAGTGGCTGGCAGGACAATAGAGCAGAGGCTGCCATAGGCATTGGTGAGGGGCCACATTATAGGGTGGAGTGAGGGAATGTGGGGACTTTGGAATTTCCCCTTTTTTGGTAATCTTAGGAATTGTGCCTGGTTGTAATTGGTCAGTTAGGGCCTATACTTATTTTGAGGTGGGTTGCTTAATGAGCTTGTTTGCAATCAGCTGGGTGGTCTGTCGTTGCTATGGGCCCTTTTGCTTTACTCAGGTTAGCTTTGCTCAAGCCTATTGCCTAAAAACAGCCTCTATAGGTAATATCCTCTTTCCTTTTTCTCCCTTCTAATTTATTCAGGGAGATTATACTTGAAATCGTTTGGGGGTGTCTGAGTCCCAAGTGTATATGCAAATATGCCTTCTAATGTTAAACAGCATGTGCTTTGTTTCAGTTGGTTAGCAGGAGAGCTAGTTTAATGAAACAAAACAAAATGTCAACTCTACTAAGTCTGACACAGTATTCTGAGTTTTATTTTCCGTATTGACAAGCAAGACAAAATGTTGATGTTTGATATATTTTATTTCTTGGAGAGTTGTTTAATTTTCCTTGGTAAGAACTTTTTAAACCTACCCAGAAATGATTACTGACAAAACTTGAAATGATTATTCTTCTAGAGACTAAAGGCAAATAACTTTGTCTTGCTCTTCATGGCTTCAGGTTAATAGATAATAGAAAGTTATCTTAAGTTCAAACCTAAGTTGCCGTAGTATTTCACCCATCTTGGGTCATATGAGCTATTTCACGAACATGTTTTCCCACTTTTAGTTATCAAGAGAATCAGGGCCTACTGGCAATGAATCTAGACAGAAACCATTACTTTGGTTAAATTTTGATGCATTAATAAAAGCATTAGGGCTACTTGAGTCATTGATCCATGTGGTTGTGTTTGAGACTTGAGCCATGATGGACTTTGTAGCCTCACTATATCTCTCCCCAGTTTAACAGTTTTCTCTTGTGAAATATTTGATTGTTTATGGCTAAATGTATTTAATCATTGTCTTTAATTAAAAATGAGAAATATTCAGGGAATTTTATTTTTTAAGTTAAACAGTTCAGTAATCCTGCTTTTGTATAAACTTAGGCATACATAGGCACACCTGAGTGGCTTAGTCGGTTGAGCGTCCAACTTTGGCTCAGGTCAGGATCTCATGGTTCATGAATTGGAGCCTGGAGCCTACTTTGGATTCTGTCTCTCTCTCTCTCTCTCTCTCTCTCTCTCTCTCTCTCTTTCTCTCTCTTTGCCCCTTCCCCGCTTGTGCTCTGTCTGGCTCTCTTTCAAAAATAAACAAACATTAAAAGAAAAAGCTTAGGCATACATAGATACTAAGTTGGGCAGTGAAGGCAGGTTATTGGAATGATTTTTATTTATTTTTAGAATGGTTTGTTTCTAAATTTCAAATTGTTGTGTCCCTTAGTTAATGAGTTGAATATTTTTATACTTTAACACATTAATCCCTAGAATGTACACTATAATTGCTAATTTCATAGTAATGTCTCAAAAGTTTATTTAAGTTTAGTATTAATCTATTAAATTGATAATATATAACTGGTAACATACAATATAATAATTTTGGTGAAATAATTTCCACATAATCTTACCTCTCTAAAAATTAGATAACATTCCAGGAAAGATTCATTGACTTCTATTAGAAAGTCAGAAGAAGACTGACTTATATAATAATACATTTAGGACAGTATATAGATGAGCTTTGGGGAAAATATTTCTAGCTTTGTTTAAAAAGGTAGAAGTGGCAGGGTGCTTTGGTGGCTCCCTGAGCCACTGGACACTGTTAAGTGTCCCGACTCTTGATTTCAGCTCAGGTCATGAACTCACGGTTCATGAGATCGAACCCCACATTGGGCTCTGCACTTGACCGTGGGGAGCCTGCTTGAGGTTCTCTCTCTCTCTGCCCCTATTCCACGTGTGCACCCTCTCTGTCCCAAAATAAATAAGTAAATTTAAAAAAGAAATCTATTTGAAAGAAAAAGTGGACGTGGCATAATGAATAGTGTTCAGGTTACATTTTTGCCTTGAACATTTTTTAGTCAAACATTAGCTACTACATTGAGAACGGTGTTTGCCCTTCTTGGTGTTCTCTTTAATTCTTCCTTTGCCTCTATATTTGATAAACTTTTGAATTCTGCACAAAGATACCAGAATGCATTTCTCTTCTCAGTACCAGAGATACCACTGTAATTTAAAGCTTCATTATTTCTGGTCTGGGCCATTGTAGAAACCCAGTTCATATTTCTAATTATCCTCAATCCGGTTTGCTGATACTTGTTTTTGCCTTTGCATGGTTTACATCTTCACTTCTGCATCTATCAGCAATATCATGCTTAGTGATTTGAAGCAAAAGGAGAGAGTTGAGCAAAATACCTCTCTTTCACTGTTCATCACATTCCATCATATATATTTCCCTATCAGTCTTCCTGAAATGCCATTTAATACCTGTAACACTTACTAGATATGACTAAAATATGATTTCTGCTATTAAGGAGTTTACACTCTAATAAATTGGTATATGTATATTTGTGAGAGATTGTACTAGATGACCTTGAAGATTCTGTGATACTATCACTTATTTCTTTAAAGACTAGATTGAGGTTCGCTTGGTCCACAAAACTTTTCCTGACTAAAAACTTATCTTCTGCTTTTAAGTCTATAATCTCAAATAGACCAACCTTCTGACATACTTGCTAATATATTTCTTGGCCTTGTTCTGCCTGAAAGAGTTCTTTGTAATGGCATTCATTGTATGGAGATTGCAGAACTTCTATCACAAACTACACAGAAAATAGGGTAGTAAATTCAAGTGATAGGAAATGTGAAAGTAGAAAGGTAAAAATGTAACCTTTGATGTTAGGTGAATATAAAAGTGGTCTGAACCTTAACCCAGTTGGTAAAATTTAAGGCAGTAAAATATCCACAGTAAAACGAGAGTTGAGGCAGGTTTCAAAAGCATTTTAAAAGCCGTCCTGTTTAAGAACCACTTTTACTTCCTTTTTTTAGAGAACTGTCTGTACATATTTTTCCTCTTTTTTTTTTTTTTTAATTAGGCATTTGGTCTGTTAGTACAGTAGTTATTCCTCCTCATCCCCACCATCCACTGTTTCACTTCCCATGATTTCAGTTACCCAAGGTCAATTATGGTCGGGAAGCAGATGATCCTCCTTCTGAGATACGGTCAGGTCAGTAGGAACCAAATGCTATGTCACAGTGCCTGCGACATTCGCCTCACTTCATCTAATCACGTAGGCATTTTATCATTTCACATCATTACAGGAAGGAGGGTGACTGTAGTACAGTAAGATATTTTGAGAGAGAGAGACCACATTCAGGTACCTTTTATTACAGTATATTGTTGTAATTGTTCTGTTTTGTTATTAACTATTGTTAATCTCTTACTGTGCCTAATTTATAAATTAAACTTTATTGTAGGTATGTACGTACAGAAAAAACATTGTGGATATAGGATTCGATACTATCCAAGGTTTTGGGCATTTACAGGGGGGTCTTGGAACATACCTCCCACTGATTTGGTGGGGGGACTACTGTAGTTGATTTGTAAGAACTCCGTTTATAATATCTAATAAGGAAATGATCCCTCTGTCATGTGAATTACAGATGTCTTTTCCCGGTCATTTGACATTGTTTATATCATTCTCTATTGCAGAAATTTGATTTTTCTTAATTCATAAAGTTTACTTTTTAGAGTAGTTTTAGGTTCACAGCAAAATTAATTGAAATGTATAGAGTTCCTGTGTACCCTTTGCTTGCACATGTTCACCCTCCCCCTCTATCACCGTTCCACCCCACAGTACTACATTTCTTACAGTGATGAACTGTTGGTGGCACAGTTTGTTATAATAAATGAAATTTGATTTTTTTCAACTTAGTTTTTAGTTTTTTTTTTTCAATCAGGAGACTTGTCAGTTTAAAAAAATTTTTTTTTAATGTTTATTTATTTTTGAGAGAGACAGAGATCATAAGAGGCAGAGGGGCAGAGAGAGAAGGAGACACAGAATTTGAAGCAGGCCCCAGGCTCTGAGCTGTCAGTACAGAGCCTGACGTGGGGCTCAAACTCATGGAGTGCAAGATCATGACCTGAGCCAAAGTCAGAGGCTTAACCCACTGAGCCACCCAGGGGTCCCGAGACTTGTCATTTCTTGAAAGCCTTCTCTCTTCTTGAAATTTAAAAAGTTTTCTTACAGAATTAAAATAAAAACTTCAAAAGAGTTATAATAGAGGTAATAACAATGACAATAACAACAAATAGTATTCATACATATGGAACTTTCTCTGTATCAGGCATAATTTATAACCACAGCTTGATTAGGTAGGTTAAGTGAATAGCTTTATTTTATAGGAGAGATAATAAAGGTACATAATGTTTAAATGACCTTTGCAAAGTCATGCAACTAGTAGTTAGTTGGCTGATTTTATCCCAGGCAGGTTGGGTCTAGAATCCATGCTCTTAAACCTGTACACTATACTGCTTCTTTCAAACATTTTTATATTTTTATGTACTTATTTGGTGTATTATGTTTGAGGTAGGAATTCAGCCTTATTTTTGGACTGCTTGGATAGAGGGAGGAGCTAGCAAAGAGGAGTATGAAGAATTGATTGTCATGGTGTGAGTAAAGGAAGGCATGTGGTAGGCCTTGTGGGATACTGCTGAGATTTAAAATAAGGAAAGATAATTTGTTAAGATGAGGTGATATTGATGGTAGATCTTTCAATGGAATGGGCTGAAGCAGAACGTCAAATGGGAACTGTGTGGGGATGTAAGAACATAGAAGCAACTGGAAATAAGTCTTTTGTCAAGTAGCTATGAATATTAGGGAGGAGGGCTGTGTAATGAGGGAAAATCATTGTTATGTTTCAGAAAGATGAAAGAGACTTACAGACGTTACAATGCGGGTAGGAAGGATTCAGATACAGAAGAGATTTTAGAAGATATAGTAAGTAAACTATTCAGAGGTTGACGTTCCTGAAAATCAAAAGGAGGATGGGCTCTTAAGCACATTTGCAGGGATTTGTGTAGAAGATGCTCATTATTTCCAGAGGGTAGAGGAAAAGATGGGTGCAGATACAAATGATTATGAGCTTCTTGGTGAAAAGGGAGGGTTTTCATTTAATGGTGTTTATTTTCTTTGTGAGTACAAGATGAGGGAGGTTGGAAGTGTGGAGATGGGGAAGGTTTTGAATTCGTTATAGTAGAGAATAGGGAGGGACTGATGAGAGTAAACTAAGGAGGCTTTTGGACATTATTGAAGGCCCACCCACTGGAAGTTGGTGATGACAGCACGAGTTAATTTTTTTTCTAGTAGTGACTTTTAGGCCAGTTCTGTCATCACACTTAATATGGTTAATGCTCTTTAATCATTCACTTAATCATTTAATTGTTCACTACCACCTTAGAAGTAAAAGGTAGGCATACTCCTTTTAAAGCTTGCCAAGCTCGTGTTTTAAGTGTATTGAATAGAGTAAGTTTGGAGAAAGATGGAAAAAACAACTACTTTTTACTTCATTTGGATACCCTTAAATAATGGAGAACGTTTCTTGGGAATTGATTTTAAATGTGCATGCTAACCCATTTAACTTTTATTAACATGGATGTTACCCTTGGGGAATTTTGTAGAGGATTATGAGATGAGATTAAATGTTTTAAGCTTAAACATGTGGTCTTGAATGCTTAAATGTCAGAATAATAATGTATTTTAATTGTAAACTCATCTTTTTTAAAGTCTAATTTTTGGAATGTATACAAAGTTTTCCACCAGTGTCCTCAAATCTAAATTTATTCATTGTTAAACTTGTTTGTTTGTTTGTTTGTTTGTTTTTTTATACAGGGTGTGATAGGTATACAGCTGGTCGTTACCATGGTGATGGCCAGTGTCATGCAGAAGATTATACCTCACTATTCTCTTGCTCGATGGCTACTCTGTAATGGCAGGTAAGGCAAGGTTAGGCTGTGTCTGGTACTTTGAAATCTCTCTGTAGTTCAAGTCTCAGACTGATGGACTTACCAGAAGTTAAGCGTGAATTCCTGTTTTCTAAAAACATGACAAAGGGAAGTTATGAGAAAAATCTAGCTTCCTTATTTTTCTTACTTTAGATATTAGTAGTTTATTTTTTTTAGTACAAAGGTAATGGGATCATGGTGAAGAATTCAGTCCTCCCCCTTTCATGTCCCCTTTTGTCCATTGCCATTGAAAATAGCACATCACTTTTCCCATAGTTACCTCCTTAAACAGTTGGTCAACACAGGGAGGCGACTATAAATTGAAGTGATTAAATGTTTTTACCATTGTTGGGAAAATGACTGAGAGCATATATTTGATTATTGATGACTCATTTGAGAGTTTATTATGAGAATTAGGGATTCTTTGTTTTACTGCAAAGAATTTTAAACTTTAACTTAACAAGGAGAGGGCAAAGTTATTTTGCTGGTTTTAATTTTGTCTACTGTGCTGTAAGCTTACTACTATTCCCAATCCTTCCACAAAAGAGCTCAGTTGCCTTGCTGATACGTGTACAATAAAATAATGTCACAAGTAAGGAAGTTGAATATAGGGGATATGAGACAATTGCAGGAAAATGCCCTATAGAAATACATGCCAAAATCCTGTGTAATTATGAAAGGTAAGTTATAGATATGGTACCACAACTATAGTTTTATTCTAACTGTTCATCTCCAGTAAATAACTGCATTCTCTTAATTTGTAGGTCTAGTTTCTTTTGTTTAGACCTTTTGGAATTAGAAAACAATGGATAGATCCTATTCTCCTAATGATTTCATACACTGCAAGACAAATAATAAGCTTTATGATTAGATCAAGGTCATTCTATCCACAAAGCTTAAATCTGCTTTATTGAATTTATTTTCTATGCTTCTTTTCATATCATTTAAATACAGAAAAATATTATTCAGACCTCTTAAAATTTTTTTTGACCGCTGGCGCATGCATGTGTGCACACCCACACAGAATGTGTGAGAGAACGGCTATTTAAAAACATATGTTTTATTAGCAAAGTAAATAATAAAGTTTTAGTAAACTTTAAAACCTCTGTCAGGGTTATTTATAAGAGAAAAGTCAGTCATCTGTAGCTAGTTTTTAAATGTGTAGTCTTGTTTACTTTTTTGCTTATCAAAACCCTTTTCCATAGATCATGAAAGGATAAACATCAACTGGGCAAATTACCATTCATTCTAAATAAATGGAATCTGATTTAATGAACTAGATAAAAGTATGTTAAGGTAGCTTGTTTCTACTGAGAATTCATATTTATAGATTCTGTTTATGATGAATCTCCAGTGAGACTCCAGATCTCTTTGGCTCCAAAGATCTTGGCAGTCTTGTCTCATTTTAGAGTATAGGCAATTTCCTGTTCTTACATTATCTGCTTTCCATTTGTTTTTGTGAAACTTACATTTACTAGTAAAAACTAAAACTTCAGAGATTGAAAACCAAATTCTTTTCTCTTAATATTGGAATTATGTATTATAATTAAAATGGGGGTTTTTTTTGACAAATATTAGCATGGATGTAAATATACATACTAGATGTTTTGTAAATACACATACTACAGATTTGAGGGAGAGTTCAGCATTTAAAAATAAATATGAAGTTGATTATTTTTTGTAATCTTGATTTGCTTTTGTAAACCGATTAACTGTAGTGTTAACATTGTCTCTAATTCTAAATCAGGTTCCAACTATAGCAATCAGAATTTTCTAGAAATAGTTACTCCTTGTTTCATTTCCTCCGTTGTTTTTTTTTTTTTTTATTTTAATGTGTGTGTGTTTAAGATTTATCTTTTTTTAATGTTAATCCTGGAATTTTTAGGTCATGAAGTTAAATCGCTTAATGTTGTTGCCTAACTGTGTTCAATAAGATCATTGATTTTATCCTTTTGGGATAATTAGTGTTTCACCAACCTTTAATGATATGAAATTATGCTGTTTTAATATTGATAAAATGTAAAATCCCTTGTGAATTGCTTATGTAGAAATATTGATCAGAAATGACAGTTTGCATTTTAAACCATATGATGCTGTTGAGTTAAAGAGAAAGATCTGAGGGCATTCTTTATCATCTGTAACATGCTTAAAAGAATTTGAGGGGAAAGGCTCATGAAGACTTAAAATTATGAATAGTGTAGGAAGGCTTGGGAGTGACTGTACTGAATGGAACAACTGAATAGAACTATTCAAATGTATAGCTGTGTAGATACCATGAAAGGTTAATCGTGAGTTTGACAGAAGAGAGTTGTTTTTAGGTTCTGTATATATCGCTCTAATATTTGTCCCACTAGTATTGTATCTTCATATTGTAAATAAATATTCATATTTGCCTTAAAAGTTATGGCCTGTCTTTTTGTATCATATAACTTAATTTATGTCCATCTCTCATCAATCTGTGTCTTTTTGGAATGGAGGGTTTAAAGTGCCATTGGATTTTATTATGTTGA
Source organism: Panthera onca (assembly GCF_046562875.1). NCBI lineage: Eukaryota > Metazoa > Chordata > Mammalia > Carnivora > Felidae > Panthera > Panthera onca. The sequence continues at coordinate 88,532,781 of NC_138339.1, forward strand.
TTTAAAGAGTAAGCCTACCACTTACTTAAAGAAGTCAATACCTTGAAGCAATAAACAATTTTTACTTTATAAATTACTGGCTTGTTGATTTTTAATATTAGAAAAACACTAATTTTCTAGCTCTTGTTAAATAACGTATATTGCTGTTAGTATTGTAGATCTCTAGTTTTTAAAAAAATAACTGCATAGTCTTTAGCCTTGTTTAATGCCATTAAATTACCTTTACAATGTTATAAAACTTAATACTGATCAAAAGTTTTATTTCTCTTATGCTATTTGGATCTGTACACTGTGAATTAGGAGAGGAGATGCACTGGGGTATATGTTATGACCTCAGAATCTCAATGTCTGAACCTAATGAAAGTTTGTGATTCTGTTTCCTCAGGCAGGAATCAGGGTCTGATGGGAGAGTTAGAAAGGGTTTGTTGGGCAGCTCTTAAGGTAGATTCTTGACAAAATGGTATTTTAAAGATTCAGCTGTCTTTCCAGTGGTGACTTAGGGACTCTAGGCTTCTGTCTTGTGGCTCTTGTATTCCTCCTGATACCTTGGAATCTTCTGTTAGATGTTGTATCTGTTGGCAAATAAAGGGAATAGGCTATGGATCTTTCAGGAGATGCAAGGGGTCACACTTCGAAGTTGATATATCATTTCTGTCCACATTCCATAGGCTGGGGCCCTGTGACTAATTAAGGCCAAAGGGCAAGTGTGTCTGGGAATGTAGTTTTCATTGTACCTAGGAAGTAAAAGCAAGATTGGTGAGGGTCTAGTCCTTCTCTGCAGTAGGTGATAATGTGTTTACGAATGAGAAAACTCATTTAACTACTCACAGTCACATACTGAAAAATGAAACAGATCTAAGCTTCTTATCCTGAAGTTCAGTTCACAGTATAGTCTTTATTTGATTTATGGAGCTCATCAACTCCAGACCTTGTCCTGGAACTGACATACTTGAACAGAGTTTGGAATTTGGTGGAGGTGAACTTTTCTACAATTATTGTGACTTCTTTTGGCAGTTTACGAGTAATTTTTTAAGATTTTTTTTCTACCTTTTGTTCCTAGTGATACTTAGCCTTTTATAAGCTAATCCTACAGGTTATATATAGTTAGTGTATGGTTTCTCTTCACTTACTGTATTCTTCTGGCTTTTCTGTGACTGCATAGCCACCTTTTATTCTAAATTAAAAGGTATCTCAACATTGATTTTGATTACCACAGACATGCTAAGTACAAAGTAGAGTTTAAGAAATATCATCTGTTCAAATTATACTTCTCACCTCATTATTTGAAATTAAATTTGTTCCACATTACTAAATTATAAATATTTTGTATTCCATTCTTCCAGGGTTTTTTAATAGAAAAAATATTTTTCTTCTGAGAAATGTTTTTCTCCTTTTTTTTTACATGCCTTTTTATATGACTATCAGATTTTGTTGAAGGGATTCTGCTTTAACAAGAACTTAAGTAATAAAATCTCTTCTGCCTGTAACCTGTGAGCATGTATTATTAACTTTGAAAACCCGACGGTGAAGAGTCTAGTGCTCTCAGACTGCTCTATTACCCCCTCTCTTCACAAAGGGAGGAAAAATCATCGGAAGTTGGTTTGTCTGAGCTGCTTTTCCCTAACATAAGGAACACTTTGAACCATCGTTCAGATCATCTGAAGATGTTCTTTATCGTGTCCAGCATACCACTGTATTGTAGCCATAGTATTCTCTACTTTCTATTGTAATTAAAGTTCCTTTCTGTTTTGAAGTTTGCTTGGTCCCTGTTTTCTTGGAGAGGTAAGTGATAGGTTACATTCTTTGTACATTTGAATAGTGGGTTTTGCATGAGGAAGTAGGATTTTGCTTTTTTTTTTTTTTTTTTTTTCCTGCAATAGCTTCCTTGCTGGATGTGCTTTCCATTTCCCTGATTGTTTAGCTCAAACCTTATGCATTCTTCTACCCCTTTATCTCCGGAGGCTCTCACTTTGGTTTGCTACTTCCTGTCATGTGTCCCTCATTGAAAATACATTATAGTTGGATTTACTCTGATTTTGTCTGATCCTGTATTGGGTAAAGAGCACAGTGTACCAACACCTTCATATTCAGTTGCTCTAATTCTTTTTGCCTGTTCTCTTTTGCATGTTACCTGATCCAAGAATCTGCAAGTTCCCTTTGGTGAGAGAAACCTACTATTCAAATGCACAGTAGGTGGGACCTATGACCTAAGGGAAAGGTGTAAACAGTCAGCTACTACCCTGTGGAATGCCTGAGCCCTTGCTCTCTCCTTGCCTTAGTCATCTTAACTTCCAGTTCCAGAATGCCATGCTGTCCTATTAAAATTTCCAGTAAATAACAAGATAATGTGTGTGTGTGTGTGTGTGTGTGTGTGTGTGTGTATATATATATATGACAAACGATATTTTAGCTACTTGTGCTGAAAGGTCTTCTGGGTTTTAAGCGGTATTTGTTTTCTCTTAAGTTTGTTTTTTCTCACTTGTCGAAATTATTGGGATTTAGAATGAAGACTGAAAGTGTCTATATGACCTGTGTTTTGAAATAGAGTTTTGTATTGATTATGTATTAAAACTTTTTTAGCTTGCTCTCAGTACTAAGTTTTTCTGTATTCTTGTTTAGATTTTCATTTCAAATTTCTGAAATTTTTACTTCTAAAAAATTTTGAAGTGGTTTGCTTTAAATTACATTGCTGTTTAAAATTTTTAAGGAATCTACATCAGTATATTTTATACATATATAAATGTATGTATGCATACATTTTCTGATACATATTTTTTCAGTGCTGTTGAACTTCAGTAAGAAAGATAATGGCTTATTAGTATGTTATGTAAGAGATTTACAAGAAAATTATTAAAAAAATATTTCAGTGATTGAGTGGAGTGTAACCCTAGGTTGGCTTTAATTTCTGAGACACTACTGAGAATTTGAATGACACGCAAATTTGTGAAGTGAACGTAAGTGGAAAAAAAAGCCACTCAGTAGCCAAGGTAAATGTCATAAAATACAGTGAGATTCATACATTTAACTTAAATGCAAGAAGTTCAGTTTTTAGTGAGATCCTCTTAATACCTTTTATTTTTTAAAGTTTTTCCCCGTCTTTCAAACACAGTAATGCGTGTGATATAGAAAAAGGTAATAAATTGATAAAAAGGGAAAATAAGAGGTAATGGACTGTATTCTCATCAGCTAAAGACAATCACTGTGTACATTTTGTTGTATTTCCTTCTAATCTTTTCTATTCATATTTTCCTCTCATGGTTGTGATTATATTGTATGTGCAATTTTAGAACATTAACGCAAAGCATTTTTCTCTAATTGTATTTTTGTAACCATTCTTATTAACTGCTACATAGAATCTAAAGCTAATTAGCTTTTATATCTGTCTTCCAAGCCCATATTAGAAAGGCATGGTGCAGCAGTTACAAGCAGATTGCGAGTCATTTTGCTGAGATAGACATACCAACTAATAGCAAAAGACAAGACTAAAAACTGAGACCAGTGCTAAAGTATAGTACAAGGGAACCATATGGTATGGAATCCAACTGTGTACGAAGCACTGACTGTTGAGGAAAACTGTGCAGCTGTACTTCTAGATTTTACTTGGAATTTTCAGATCTTAGGTGGCTACTCCATGCTGCCTGGCTGTCTTTGTATGCTCCACTTCTCTGACAGCTTTTCAACCCAAACCCTTACTCCTCAAATAGTATGCATGCCTGCCTCAGCCTCAGCTCTTGAAGCCAGAGCTCTGCACTCATTTTCTCACCACCAAACCCACAACCCTAGTTACCTGTGCAGCCCCTCTATATTTGTAAAGAATGTTTGTATATTTTAATTTTGGCCCATGGAAGAGGTGTCCTGTCTGTCAGGCCCCAATTCCTACATTTGTGCTCTGTACCCCTTTCCCTCTTTTACCTAGACTGCTCCTTTGGCCATTTCCTTTCTTCCCTGTCATAAATTGCTTCACTTCCATTGGGAATTATTCCTGTTAGCACACACACCCATACACATGCTTCTTTTTTTTTTTCTTTTTTCTTTTTAAAGATCTCTTATTCAAAGTAACAGCAACTACAAATAAAGAAGAGTTACAGCCCTGCCTCCCTCTTCTGTCTTAAAAAACAAAGCCTCTCCCCTGTCCATTTCTTAGTTTTGGCCTATTTCCCTGTTTTCTGTTATAGCCAAATTTGTTACATGCATTGTCTTCATGAACTCTACTTCTCACTTCCTTAATAACTGTTTAGTTTTCTGCCATGTGTTATCTTCCCCTTAGGTGATATTATTGATTCCATAAATACCACAATTGTGTAATGACCCCAGGTTATCTCTGAGCTCTAGATTCGAAAATACAGTTTTCCTCTTGATGTTTTCACTTGATATTTCATAGGTACTTAAAAACTCAAGCATGTTCAGATTCATAATTCTTCCTGTTCTACTCCATCTGAGAAAAATGTACCACCATCTTCCTTAAATCAGAAAGGTAGATATCCTTCATTGTTTTTTTTCCACTTCCTACTTTTAGTCTATCACTGTTGATTCAGTGTCCAAAATATATTTCCTTCTCTCCTTGCCTCCATATAATTCACAGAGCAGCAAAAAAGATCTTAAAATGTAAATGAAGTTATTTCTCTATCCTGTTTTGAGACTATTATTTTAGCATAAAATCTAAACTCCATACTGTGGCCCAGAAGGATGTGCATGATCTGATCCCTTTTTATCTCTTCTGCCTCCCTCTTATGTTTCTCCTTGCATATGGTGCAGCCGTCTCTTTGGCCTTTTGGTTACTGCAGCCTTCTGTGTTCTTTCATGCCTTTGTGCTTTTGGACATGCTCTTCTCTTCCTCAATGCCGTTCTCCTCCATTCTTCTCATCCTTTAGGTTGCTGGGTAAATGTCATCTCAGAGAGATCTTTGTAACCTACAACCTAAGGCTTTTCTCTCTCATTCTCACCATTTGTTAGGTTCTTTTATATAGTATCCGACTTGTGGCGGGTTTTTTTTTTGGCCATTTTTTACTTGGTTAAATTCTGCCCCAACTGGAATACAAGCACCAAGAAAGCAGGGACTTTATTGTATGTGATTACATCTCCATTGCTCAGCGGAGTACTTGACCATAGGGGACTCCATAACTGTCTGATGGATGGATGGATGGATGGATGGATGGATACATACATGAGTAACAGACTAGAAGTGGCCCTAAGAGCACCCAGCAGCCTAAGGTTCCAGCTTTGAACAATAATTTTTACTGATGAAGATGACCCATTTGTCCAGTAAGAAGTATAATAAATGCAATCTATTCTAGAAAAATGGGTTCACAAAATGAGATTAAACAAGCTCGAGTATATTTAAAAAGAAAATGAGTCCTAGAAAATGTTAAGGATCTTAAAATATTTCATTATTATAGCATTCTAAAAGTAATTTAAGTTTTCCTATACTAAGAGTTCTTTTACAGATTAGTAATAATTAGCAATTATTCCTCAGTGCCAAACAACTAATTTCAGTCTTTATAAATGAGTTATTGCATAAGTGATCTTCTCAATGTTATGCACTCAATCTTTATCATTCATGGATTGTGTATTTGTTATTTGCTTACTTGCTGAAGTTCATTTGTAACCCCCCAAATTCATACTGGTGGTGCTTTCAAGATCATTCATAGACATATCCAGATTGGCAAAATATTTGAGTGGCCCAATGCCCACGTTCCCAGCTGAGGCCTTGTTTCACTTTTCATATTATAAACAAGTGTGCTTTTTGTGGTCTGTTTAGTACCATGTTGTTCACATTTTAGCTTTAGCTTTTTGTTGATTTCACTATTTAAAATGGCCTCCAAACATGGTGTTGAGGGGTTGTCTAGTGTTTCGAGGCATAAGAGGGCTATGATGGGCCTTATGGAGAAAATGCATTAGAAATATTCACAGAACTCAGGAAAATACTATACTTATGATTATAGTTATTAAATAAGCTTTGTTCAGGTGTGAATTACAGTGCTATTGGCTGTGAATTTAATGTTAATGAATCAACAGTATATATTAAATAAGGTGTCTTTAAACTTAAACACACATAAAACAAGGTTTTGTATTTATTGGTTGATGAAAATGTTGTGACCAGAGGCTCGCAGGAACCTAACCCTGTATTTCCCCTAGGAGCAATGTTCAGTGTTCGCGGCGACTTTATAGAACATAACTACCGCGAATAACGAGAATCGACTGTAAGTTAAAATTCTGGACTTAAATCGAAATTTCAGGAAGTGCCTCCTCACCCATGTTAATTAGAGTTTAGTGACTTTTTGGTTGGGATATATTTTATTTTAAAACCTTTAAGGGGAGAACTGAATTAATTTTGGTTCAGTGATCCTTTTTGAGCACTTACTATATGCCAGTAACTGTACTAGTTTTGAAGTATACAATAACAAGTAAGTCTTAAAATCTTTACTCTAAGGATCTTTCAGTTAGGGGAGTATTTCATTTTAATCCAACTGGTCTGTTACCAACTGCAGTTTAATTTTGACACTACCTGGAGTTAATACAGACTCCATGGGTTAAAGACCAATTTCTCTGCAAGAATGCCTAGGTTTCCAGATGCCAGCTGCACGTTCTTGGAATCCTCAGGCCACCCGTATTTCTGTATACTGGCTACTGGCTACAGATTGGGGCATTTTTATGACCCCTCTCAGGTTCATTAATTTGCTGGAACAGTTAGAACTCAGGAAAGTGCTATACTTATGATTAAAGTTTTATTATAGAGATGGTATAGGAGGAGATTTCGGAAGAAGTGCAGTTTGCATTCCCTCCCTGTGGAGTCAGGGCATGTCACCCTCCAAGCACATCATTGTGTTGACCAACCAGGATGCTCCTCTCACCTCCAGTGTCCAGAGGTGTTTTGGAATTCCATTTTACATAGGTATGACTTTAAATAATTGGCCACAGGCTTGAACTTAATCTCTAGCCCACTTCCCCTTCTTGTAGATCAGATGGCTGAGGATCCCCACTTTAATCATATAGTTGGTATTTCTGGTGACCAGTCACCATCCTGAGGCTATCTGGAGGTCCACCTGGAGTCCTCTAATTAACATACCAAAGATACTCCCTATCACTAAGGAAGTTCCAAAGACTTTTGAAGCTCTTTGCCAAGAATGGGGGGCAATGACCAGATACATTCTTTTTTTACACCATAGGGCAACTTGCCTTATAAATAGTAAAAGGTAAACTAGAAGTTTGCCAGATAGGGGCATTGATATTTATAAGCAGATACAAGAATATATGCAGAAACATCAAGGGATGAAAGAATTTGTAGAGTAAAATGTCACTTAGTCTAGCTAGAATGTCATGTTCCAAGGGGGAGTTGTTGAAGGTGAGTCTGGTAAAGTAGATAGTAGTCAGATCATCAAAGTCTGTGGAAATAGGAGGTCACAAATCCTATGCGCATATGAGCCTTACAGTGTGTATTCTAACTTTAATGGAAAATTTCAAACATATACAAAGAGTAGACAGACTAATACAGTGAATATGTAATGATTTTTATGATCTCCTATGTACATATCACAATTAACAGCTGGTGGTTAACATGTTTCATCTGTTTTCCCCTTCATCTCTCCTCCCCCTAACATATTACTTTGTAGCAAATATTATTTCATTCATAGATATTTCTGTGTATATCTTTAAAGTATATAAGCTTTTCAAATAACTATAATCCTATCTTTACAGCTAAAAAAAATTTAACAGTAATTTCTTAATGTCATCAACTATCCAGTCATTATTCAAATTGCCAGTTTTGCAGTGTTTTTAAAAACAGCAAATCACTTGCTAACTTTTTAAATTGTGACATTTTACTTTAAAAATGTAGATTTTTTTGTAAGTGAAAAATTGGAAGGTTTAGCAATACTAGGTGTATGTTTCTCCTTTATAAAAACAGGGCCTTGATCAAAGTCTTTGCCTAGCTGCCACTTAACTGTTTTACCTTGAGAAGACTCTTATAAAGGATTTAAACAGTCATTTACCTTAATAAGATTTGCATTATGGAAAGATAACTAAAGTTGGGATCAAAATGCACTGAGGAGAGTGTCCTGGCAAGACAAAGAGACCAGTTAGAGAGTGTTGCCAATAGAGCTAGAGAGGGACATGTGCTGAACTTAAAGTTCTTACAGGGAGCAGAGAAGTTAAAATTTTAAGAGTTAAAGAACAGAATTAATGATAATATGTGGTGAGGGCACATTGAAGATGAAACTAGAATATCAAATTTAAGTAGTGGGTAGGAAATTCAGGTGAGATAGGAAATTGAGAATGAACAGGTGGGTGCTTGGGAGGGAGTAAGTGATTTGTTTGGGTGTTCTATAGACTACATGGTGGAGGTGAATATACCCTGTTGTTGGTTAGTTAAACCCTAACTTAAAGGGTTTTGTAAGTACAACTTTTTACTCTAATTCTTCAACACATAAAGTTTCAGAATTCTCCAGGTAAAGGAGGGGAGGATAGGAAAGTAAAGACTACTTGTAGTTTTGAGGACAAAGGATTCTTTTTAAGACAACTGTCAATTACTTCTATGTAAATGAGGGGTGGGTGGAAATTCTAATGTGCTCTTACCTGCAAAGTTCACTCCGTTTACTTTTAATAGTAAGCCTGTATAGCCTTAATATATATTAATACAATGTCAGTTTTAAGAAATATATCTACAAACAGCATTGCAGGGTCTGGCATCTAGTAAGTGCTTGGTAAGTGCTGGGTTTGAATCAAAACCCTTTTAAGGCTTAAGCAGTAGTATTTAATTCAGATGAGAGTTTTTCACCTGATAATTCCCTTCAGTGTCTTCACACATAGGAAACTCAATAAATATTTGTACCATAAATGAATAATTCTGGTGATTTTAATTTCTTTATTTAAAAGGATTCTTTTTTTCTTAGTTTGAGATGGTATCAACATCCTACAGAAGAAGAATTAAGAATTCTTGCAGGGAAGCAGCAAAAAGGGAAAAGCAGAAAAGATAGGTAAGTTACATTGTTGAGTTTGTAAAGTGTTAATATTTGACACATTTGATATAAATATATTTTTTTACTTTGGTTAAATGAACATTTACTGCTTATGCCATGTGCAGTTAATACATTTGAGATCAAAATCCATGATCTAACATAATTTTAAATTACCCTTTAAAAAAACCCAATATGTAGTAATTTAATATATAAGCACAGAAGCGAATATTTTACTCAAGAATGGTTAACTTTATTCTTCTTTGTGTTTAAATTATGAAAACAGTACAGCCATCATATTAAAACTTGGTGGGGGTTGACTGGGGAGAAAACCATAGCCTGTGTCTTTACCCTATAACTCATTTACAGATACCTGTTGGTTTGTTTTTTTCCCCAGGTTTTGCTTTTATTCAGTATTAGTTTTTAAATAAAAGGGGTAGACAGTACAACTTCTTAGGTCCCATTCAGTTGCTGCATATTATATTGACATTTAAAGTTTATGAAGAAAACTGCCTGCTAATAAACCTCACTGAATGGACGACCAAACTTACTGTGAAATGGAAGGACCAAACTTAGTAATTTTCTAGGATCTCTCCAGCTTTAAAATTTTATATCTCTATTTAAATTGAATTCTCAAGAAAAGTACATGATAATTACCCTCTCTATATGGACCTTAGTGTCCTCAACTGAGGAGGATTTTAGGACCTGAAACTATGATTCTAATATATTACAGAATGTCATTGACAACAACTTGTCACCAAATTTCTCATGTGTATCATAAAAATTATATTAACCTGGGCTAATGCATTTGTAGGTGCTAGAGTTTTTTAAAGCATTAATGATTATTTGGCATGAAATTGAAAATTTTAAAAAGGACCTTTTTTTCTGATCTTACTGCCATTCTCTTTTGTGCTTATTACAAATACACCTTGAAGATCATTGAATATTTAAGTGTAAGCCCTCCTTCTCTTTATTATTATTCTGAAAAGGCTTGATTTATTGACATAATTAATATTTTTACTGAGGTTTTCCCACAATAATTGAAAAATGTGTCTTGGTATTGTAATTAATGCTATTGAAAATTTATTATTTTCTATATACATGTGATTGTCTTTAAAAATTAAATTTAGGAATGATCACATGTGTACCTGAAGAATTCTTTTATTTCTCCCATTTGTGATTCTCAGAGCAACTCCAGATTAGGTGTTCACATTATTGAATTTCTCATGCACATAAATCTTAGTATATTTCTTCAACTCTGACTTGTTTATAGCTACAGGTTTCTTTATGTGTAGACATGTATAATTTCAAAGAGAAATGCGTATTGTCTTCATTTGTTTTTACTCTTCTACCTAAAGAAATAGTTGAATAGTTTCAAAGTGAAATACAAGAAAAGATTCCAGTTTTTATGTGTCATGTCATAGTAGAGCTACTTTTGGGGCACCTGGGTGGCTCAGTCAGTTAAGCTTCCGACTTCAGCTGAGGTCAAGATCTCCTGGTTCATGAGTTCAAATCCCGTATTGGGCTCTGTGCTGACAGCTCAGAACCTGGAGCCTGCTTCAGATTCTGTGTCTCCCTCTCTCTCTGCCTCTCTCCTGCTTGTGCTCTGTCTCTCTCTCGAAAATAAATAACAAATGTTTAAAACAGAAGAAAAAGAGCCACTTAACCTTATTTTAGGTTTTCTGAGATTTTCTTCCATTTGTTTAAATATTATGTGATAATGGTATTTCTTTAATTTTAGAATTGCTTTTACTCTTATACCTAAAGAAAGAGATGTTATATTGTCTTTAAATGTATAGAAGAGAGAATAAGAGAAATAGAGTGAAATGCTAAGCTAGCAATCAAGATTTTGTCACTAATTTAGTACCTCTTACCCCGGTAATCTGTATGATTCACGTAATAATTTACATCTACGTTTCGTAGTCCCCCACCCCTTTAAAAACTACTTTTGGGTATTCTACCTCCTTTTTTGATGAAATATTAGAAATTCTGCTTTTTTTTATACTGTGAAATTTAAAACCTCTTTTGTGATTAGTTGATACAAGCACTTGGATAACAGTGTAGGTAACTTGTTTTTTGTGTCACTTGTCTGATTTTTATAGGAAATATAATGGTCACATTGAAAGTAAGCCATTAACCATTCCAAAGGATATTGACCTCCATCTAGAAACAAAGTCAGTTACAGAAGTGGATACTTTAGGTAAGGGGAATCTTGGTAAAGTGTTTTGTAAATCTCATTTTATACTATGCTAGTGAAAGTGCTTCCATTTTATCTATTGTGGCTAGATTTTTTTGGTTAGTTTTTAATCATTAAGTCCATTTTACAGAATACGAAATCTTTTTCAGAACTTAGAAGCTCAAAATGACTTCATTTAAATTCCTTTGTCTATTCACCTAACTTGTACTAAGAATTATTTTTCCCATTTTTCAGAAGAGGCTGACTTACATGTTTGTTATGCAGTTTCTGTTTTATGTCGAGATCACAGTCAGTTTTCGTTATTTTGAATTCTAGACTTCTTACCATATGTGCCATTCTGCTCCTTTTATGATATGGCTTACAGAAATGCATTTGTGTGTTTGTATTTAATTACCTTTAGTAGAATGATTCAGCTTTATGCTCATGTTTAGTAGAAAGGAAAGTGGTTTTAGAATAACAAAGTGGAGAGCACCTGGGTGGCTCAGTTGGTTAAGCATCCGACTTTGGCTTAGGTCATGAATGATCTCATCGGTTGTGGATTTGAGCCCTGCGTCAGGCTCTGTGCTGACAGCTCAGAGCTTGGAACCTGCTTCAGATTCTGTGCCTCCCTTTCTCTCTGTGCCCCTCCCCTGCTTGTGCTCTGTTTCTCAAAAATAAGTAATGTTAAAACATTGGATTAGGAATCAAAAAACTTGAATTCAATATTTGCTTTTACCCACTGTGTATCTCTAATAAGTCATTTGGTTTTTTTTTTCCTGTATATCAGTGTTTATAATTGCATAATAACTATGATGATTTTAAATTTAAAGTGAAATTTATGTGAAATTATTTGAATCGTATAAGAGAATGATATCTAAGGTGAAACTGTATTAAACACTGATTTTCAAATGGGGCTGTACATCAGAATCATTTGAACAGCTCTTAAAAATAAAGATTCTTGGGGCGCCTGGGTGGCTCAGTCGGTTGAGCTTCCGACTTCGGCTCAGGTCATGATCTCACGGTCTGTGGGTTCAAGCCCCGCATCGGGCTCTGTGTTGACAGCTCAGAGCCTGGAGCCTGCTTCAGACTCTGTGTCTCCCTCTCTCTCTGACCCTCCCCCGTTCGTGCTCTGTCTCTCTCAGTCTCAAAAATAAATAAACATTAAAAAAATAAATTAAAAATAAAATAAAATAAAGATTCTTCATATCTACCTCCAGAGATCCAGTAAATCTAGAGTGAGTTCTGGGAATTGAATTTGTATTTGTTAAAATGCTCTTAGTGACTCTTATTTTTGACCAGTTTTGAGAACTAATGGTTTACATGATAAGTGAGGGATAAAAATAACATATTAAAAGGAATAATTTTGGTAATGTATAAATCATAACCACCCCAGAAAAGCCTTAAGAGATTCATGTAGCATCTCATATAGAATTATTTATTGATACAGAATGACTTCAAGATATTTGAAAGTTGATTCTATATTTACAAATATTTTACATACATATACATATATATATATATACACACATACATATATATATATATATATATATATATATATATATATACACACACACACCTGGGAAGAGTGTCCTAGAACCCAAAAAATGTCCGTGAGGAACGGTATAAATCAGTTGTCATACTGGTTTTCGACTGGTTATGTCATCCACTTTTTTTCTTTTTAATTATTTTTCATGCAAAATTTAAAACATTTAAAAGCACTTTGACTTTTTGATTGGTTGTCACATTTCTTTTACTAATTTTATATGTGTGCTTGTATAAAATGTTCACAGATGTGTAAATACAAGAATATATATATATATATATTTATTTATTTATACATTCTCCCTGATTTCTAGTACATATTTTTGTAATTTTTACTAATAACTAATATTAAATGAGTAATTATCAACTTACTAACTTTAATAATAACTTCAACTGAGTACTTGTCAGGCATTGTTGTAAGTGCTTTCCTTGTATTAACATTCTTGTAATTCTATAGGGTATGTAACGATTATCGACCTTTTTTTGTAGGGAGGGGCAAGGACTCGAACTCAATTAAATAATTTGGCCAGGGTTACACACCAAATGTGGTAGAGACAGTCATTGAGAACTAGGCTATTTTAACGAACTTACAAAGATTTAAATTATGTCTTTAGAACATAGCTTATTCAATATTTTGTTTCATTTGTACAGTTTTGAAACTAACTGCGAATGATAGTAGTTTTAACAAGTGGTCACATAATTTCAAGAGCAAAATAATGGAGAGAGATTTTACTTATGTTTATATTTACGTAATCATTTGTGAATGCATGCTGTGTATGTGTGTTTAGGTAAAAGTAGAGAATTTTCTGCCTGTATTTAAGGTATAGTCACAAGCTTAACACAAACCACTAGGCTTGATGAACTATAAATTTTCTTTTGATTCTAATAGCCTATTAAAAGACACATATGTATATTATTGAATACAAAACAAATATAATACTTGGGTTAAATATGTAGCCACGCATGTGTATAATTTGTACTTTTTTTTTGAATGTATATATTATTGGTATCCCAATAAGTATCCTGAATGTCTGTCTCAATTTGTATTAGCTCTATTACAAGAACCTCTTAAAGCGTATAAGAGTATTTGAAAAGTCACTTGGCTGTTTGCTGTGAGAGTTCTCTGGAGGAAGCTTCTGTGAATGTGAGTGGGCATGAAGATGTGGAACACTTACTTCACCTGTTATTAATAAAAATTGAAAGCCTTTAAATAAATGGATATTTGTCTATCTGTTCTACCCATTTCCCTGTCCTCCTTCTGGAAGGTTATTCAAAAGGATGATTGTAGTGGGGAAGAGAGGTGGCTAGAGGGTAAGAATCCCTCAACTGCTTGAGGGTAAATCAGACTGTTGTTCCTAGGCTATTACATCTTTCACACACAAAAAAGCTAACACACCCATAATAACTTGAAGCAAATAAAAATTGACCCAGTCGTAGAAGGATTTGGAATTTTTGCTATCTCACAGAGATGTAAGTCTGGTTGGTTTGTTTTGATATTGTAAATAAGTCTTACTTTGAGTCTGGTATTTTATTTTCAAAATACTTTTTCTGTGAGTGCGTGATTTTAAAATATCCTCAGATACTACAGTTTATAACTAAAATTTTTCTAAAGCAGCGTAGATCATTTTATTATGTGCCAGTGGGAACGTAGGAATTGATGTTTATGTATATGATTTATTTGCACATTTTCAGGAGGTCTTCTACAAAATGATGTTGATATTTTGGACTCTACTCTGGCAGAAGTAAACAAGAATATCTGAGATGAAAAAGATAAAATCATTTATTATCAGAATGCTAATTTTAATGTAAACCCTTTGTTGAAGGGGTATGGTGTTATGGAAAATTGACAGGCATTTCATCAGCTTTTCTTGCAGGAGCACAGGAGGGAATAAAAAGTATATTTGTTATTTCAATCTGTAGTAACTCACAAAATTATTAATCCGCCTTTAGTACAGTTAATAACTGTAACAAAGTTTACCTCTTCCTTCATAGAAATGAAAAATGTATGTAAGTCTGTAGGACTGTATACCAAGTTAAATCCTGAAGTTAAAGTATCATCCTTGAGATTCTTTAAAAAAAAAAAAAAGCTTTTTAATTTCTGTAAAAAACAGCTACTCCGCTAAGAAAATACCAGCTCATTTTGCAATCATGTTTTTAACAGTTTAAATCATTTTTGATAATCATTTTAGGTTTTAAAAATTATTTAATTTATGAGGTATTAAAATATAATTTTGGATGTCAGCATTCTTGATCTGTTTTCTGCATTTTTAGATTCTCCTATTTGCAAACCTTAACATTGCATATCAACAGATTGAGTAAAGTTTAGCATGATTAAAGTTATTATAGATAAATCCTCCTGAGCTACTTACAAAAGTTTAAGTAAACTTTTTTTTTAACTTTTATTTTTCAGCATTGCATTACTTTCCAGAATACCAGTGGCTGGTGGACTTCACAGTAGCTGCTACACTTGTGTATCTAGTAACTGAAGTCTACTACAACTTTATGAAGCCCACACAGGAAATGAATATCAGCTTAGTCTGGTGCCTGCTTGTTTTATCTTTTGCAATGTATCCTTCAAAACATCACTAATATTAACTTATATATTTGTTCGTCTTGTGCAGCTAACACAATTAGACCTCATCTCTAATTTGAAAAAACTTTTAGATTATTAGAGAATTTTTCTTTGTTGAAATCCTCTATATTTAATAGAAAAAATTTTCCAAAGTAGAGGTAGTTTAAAAAGTGAAATATAAGAAAAGATGCCAGTACCTTTCCTTTGCTTTCTCATGTGAATCTTAGGGCACAGAGGAGCCACTTTACCCTGTTTTAGATATTCTGATATTTTCTTCCATATGTTTAAATATTATGGGATAATGGTGTTTTTCTAATTTTAGATTATTGTATCATTCTCCCCCTTCCTTCTCCCAAAACAGTAAGGAAATAACTGTTCTATCAAATCAGTAGTCAGTTTTAGTGATGCCCCTGAAAATATTATTTATAGGGGTGCCTGGGTGGCTCAGTTGGTTAAACCTCTCTTAATTTCAGCTCAGGTCATGATCTCACAGTTAGTTTATGGGTTTGAGCCCCACATTGGGCCCCGCGCTGATGGCATAGAGCCTACTTGGGATTCTTTGTCTCCCTTTGTCTCTCTGCCCTCACGTGCATGTGTTCTCTCTCTTTCAAAAACAAATAAGTTTTTTTTTTTTAATACTATTACAGCAAAGCATTATAGTGTCTTATTACCTTCCTTGAACAATTTTTTTATTCTCATTACATAGAAGCTAAGTTTTTTTTACAAAATTCTAAAATTTGGTAGTTCAAATAAGTCATTTCTATTTTGTTTTCCCATGTAAGTATCTTTCTGGAGCTCTCAATTCTGTAAACTGACTGCATAGCTGTTAACCTGGGATTTTCTTCATTGACTTTCTAAGAATTCCCTGTGCCTGTTTTTGGATCACATCATCTGCCCTTCCTTGGCTTACTGTTTTGCCAGTATAATGTCCTTGATTATAATGTCCTTTTGCCTCCTATAATGTCCTTGAAAGGGGTGCTACATTTTTTTATTGATATAATCTTGCATGCCTGAAATTATTTTTTCCTCATACTTAGTTGATGGTTTGACTCTGTACAAATTCTAATTGTTGAGAAACTGGATGTCTTCTTGCTCTTGGAATATGCCTCCCTTTCCCATTGCATACACCCTCCAGATGCTTTTTCTCTTTTGGTATTATGAAGTTTTCATCGCTGATTGGGTTAAGTTCTTGGTTTAGCTTTTATATCTGGGAAGTCATCCTTTATTATTGGGCAATATTTTCCCCTTTTATTAAAATTAAATATTTTCTCCTCCATTTCTACCTCTCCAGAGATAATTTCTTCCAGCTCCTTTCTGTTTGAGGTTTCCTACCATATTTCCATGTGCATACAAAGCTACTGCTTGTTTTTAGTTTTAGGCTATAACTGTTACTATTACCATTTCATTCTGGAAATGAGGACTTGGCACATTTGTCATCTATTACTGAACATTTCCCATTCACCTCATCTTCTAGAGATAGTAATGTCATTTTTTAGAGGGATATTTAATGTTTATGTTGTAATTATATAAATACTATTCACAGATAAATATTTGCCTTAATTTTTCATTTGCATTTTTTTTTTTTTTTTTTAATACATGATCTTAATTCAACCTAAAACTCTTCTGGTTGTATAAATCTCTCAATATATCAGATATATCAGGTAGTATGTTAGTTTCATCTTTGAGAAGGTTCTTGTGGAGTCCTTGGACCCAGTTTCAATTGGTTAATCTTTCCACTTGATGCACAGCTATCCTATTGGGATCACCAGTTTTCACTATCTTAGGGATTGTCTTTATTTCTCTTGACTTGGAGCTATTTTTCCTATATTCCATGTCTCTTCCTTGGTTTACTTTCTCATTTGGGTGGAGCATATGCTCTAGTATTAAGAAGGTTGCATGAGAAGTGCATTTTTTGTGATCTTGCATTCCTGAAAATATTTTTATTCTGGCTGAAAATTACTTGATCTGTTGATTGAGAACAGAATTCCGGGTTTAAAGTTATTCTTTTGGTAATTTTGAAGGCATTGTTTCATTGTCTTCCTTTTCATTCTTTTAATGAATTCTAGTTGCCATTCCAGTTTCTGATTTTTTGTATATTCTCTTTTTTTCTCTGGAATTTTTACCATCTTTTCTTTGGCTACGTAAGGTGTTGAAATTTTATGGTGATGTACCCTTTTGTGAATCTGTTTTCATCCATTTTGCTGAGACTTTACTCTCTGGAAATGCATGTTCTTAACTTCTAGAATATTTTTTTGAATTATTTTATTTGTGATTTTCTTTTCTCCATTTTCATTGTTTCTGGAATGTTTATTGTTCAGATACTGGATCTCTTAGACTGGCTAAGATTCTCTTCTTTCTCTCATATGTGTTCATATTTTGATAGTTTTTAATTTTGTGGGAGGTTTTTCTCAATATTCCCAACCCTTTGAGTCTCTGTTTCTAATTTCTGCTGCAATTTTTAAATTTTTTTTTAATGTTTATTCATTTTTGAAAGAGAGACATAGCATGAGCATGGGAGGGGCAGACACAGAATCTGAAGCAGGCTCCAGGCTCCAAGCTGTCAGCACAGAGCCTGATGCAGGGCTCGAACTCAAAAACCGTGAGATCATGACCTGGGCCAAAGTTGGCTGCTTAACTGACTGAGCCACCCAGGCGCCCCACTGCTGTAATTTTTAATTACTTTCAAGAGCTCTTCTTTTGTTTTCCCGTCCCACCCTAAGGAAATCTGCTTGCTTTAGATTAGGTTATCTTCTTGTGTCTATTTGAGATGTTGATTTTGTTCAGAGTTGTCTCTCTGGCAAGTATGATTTTTGTTGTAGGTTGCTTTTGTTTGCTTGGTTTGGTTGTAGTCTTTTATGTTAAGGGCTTTTCTTAGCTCTGGTGATTGTTTTTGCCTGTGTCAAGTCTAAGCCACTAAAAAGCTGAGTGAAAGTTTTAAGCAGATGGTGAGGCAAGTTGTTGAAACATCTAGATGGGCCAGGGATCATCTTTTTTACCCTCTCCAAAGCATAAATCTCCAGACCTCTTTGAGGTGGGGGCAGTTTTAAAGTGCTGCTTTTTAGTAGTGCTTCTTTTTACTAGTCCTTCTTTTTAATATCTCCTGCCACCCCTAATAAGCACATTTGCACTTTAGCCCATTGTAGAGAATTACATGGCATCTGACCACTTCTTATCCTACCTGGGAGCTCTGCAGTAACATCAGGTTTTATCTTAGCTTTCCATTTGAGTTTCCTCATGCTGTTTAGTCAGTTACCATTTACCTGCCTGCTTTCTGGCTTCTGGAGTTTTACTGCTTTTATTCTTCTCATTCATTGTATTTATGTACCCCAAAACAAGTTTCCTTTATACTGTCATTTTGGTGGAGGTTAGGGAGAGACCAAAAGTCAGTGGAAATGCTCAATCTGTTATTTTTATCCACAAGTTTTATATTGACTGTTTAATAAGATTCTGTTTTTTGTCTTCTTTTTCAGGGACTCTTGGTAATGGCATATTCTTCCTTTGAATGGTTCTTTAATATATCTCCCTTTTTCCACTTATTCTATACTATTTTCTTAATTTTTCTCTTAATTTTCTCTTTTAACCCTTTTGTTGAATTTTTTATATCAACTTTTTAAAAACATTTATCTATTTTTGGGAGAGATGGGGAGAGAGGGAGACAAGAATCCCAAGCAGGCTCCATGCTGTCAGTGCGTAGCCCAACTCACGGCTCCATCCCATGAACCCTGAGATGATGACCTGAGCTGAAACCAAGAGTCAGCCGCTTAACTGACTGAGCCACCTGGGCACTCCCTTGTTATTTTGTTGTTGTTGTTGTTGTTGTTTTTTAATTTTAAAAACTTGGAATGTTCTCATAGCATTCTTGTGTCATGGATACATAATATCTTTATATTTCTAAGGATATTACTATCTTTTAATTTTTAATTTGCACCTTGTATTGTTTATTTTCTGAGTATCCCTCCCCTTTTGCTTTAATCATTGTCATGTTCGAGATTGTTCTTAAATGTTTCATGTCCTTTGATTTTCTGTTTATATTTAATGAGGAAGAATTTAAAAATTAGAAGTTTTGTGCAAGTGGTTGCAACTTGTTGATTGGTGGCCTTTTTCGTGCATGATTAAGTGGGGACTTTATATTATCCTGGGGGAGACCTCTTAATATTATTGTCTGCAGATTGTTTGGGTCTGTCATTTTCTCCAACAAGAGTTGTCCATTTTCTCATCTTTGGGGTATAAGTGTAACAGCCAGTGTTACAGATACCGATTGGGGAAGAAAACTCAGAGACTCAGCATTCAGTGTATAGGCATTAATTTAAATGCATGTCTGTGTCCCCCTTGTGCCCCTTGTTTTCAGGTCTTCATTGCCACCCTAAGTTTTGCATAAATATTCCCAAGCCCAGTCTTTTCTGGTTTTAACATTTTCTCATAGTATTTCTTCTAAGGTTCTGCCAGAGTTAAGGGACGACCATCACCTAATCTGTATGCTTAGGCAAGAGAAGTTGTAAGAAGTCTAATTATTGCTAACACAGACATACAGCCTATCCTGTTTGCATTAATTCTGTAACCCTGCCTTCAAAGGTGCCCACTTACCTCTAATTCCTGACTTTTCCAGAAGCTTTTTATGAATGAGCTGGCTTTCTTTTCGCTGGATTTTTTTCCCTCTGTAGACCCAGTGTAACAGAGAAAGCTGAAACCTAAATCGGTTTTTGCTTGTCCCATCTACTTAGATGGTCTTCCAACTTTTGTTGATAATTCTTTTCTAGAAACTATCATCTCTTCCTATTTTTTGTTTCTTATGGCTTTTAGTTTCTTTCCTATATGGTTTATTTAGTCAAATTTTGGAAGTAAGAATAAGTGCATGTTCTACATCTTCTATATTCAGCTAGAGACTGCTGAACTATCTTTTAATACTATAAGTGGATACTATTTTAAATATATGATATGACTTGGCATTCAACACCAGTATGTTCTTTGTTGACTCTTCTGGATTGAGTTAGGTATAACGTAGACCAGAAGAGCCAGAACAAAATCTTAAGAGTTGACATCTTTACCAGGTATATATTCTGTTGGATAGAAATACTGATCATGTGTGTCAGTTGAGAAACATCCCCAGATGTCTAGTGCTACACTCATTTCAACAGGAGATTAAGTTGAAGCATTTAGAATATTACTATTTAATTCTATAGTATTAAATATGTGAAAGTACTATGCAGTCAGAATAAAGACCCATCTCTAGACATCAGGTTATATAAACACCAAAAATATCTTAACTTGGAAATTAGCACTAGCTCCCATGTTACTTTTTTCATACTTGAGTTCTCATGTTCTCTGAAATATCGCTTCTTTTGGAGTATGCTCGTCTTCATTTTCTTCATGGTTGATAGCATGATGTCAGATAACGTTTGTGATATTTATGTTGAAATGCATAAATAGTGCATTGATAACCAGTTTGATTTAATGTGATACAACCCTTAGTACCTATTTACCAGAGAAATTAGAAAAATGTACCTCTTAAGAGCTACTCAGACTATTGTTTATGTGAATAAATTTCATCTTTCATTTCACTCAGTAATGCCTAATAATGTGAGAGCAAAGGTCCCACACAGTCTTCAGCACTGAACTGGCTCTGCTTAGTTTTGAGTAGTGCACTCGTGAAATGCACCAAACAATAGCATCTCTGCGGGAATCTAGTAGCTGGCTGTCTCCACCATCCTAGAGAAGACAGGAAGTGCTGAAGGGCTTTAGAATCCAAGCTATTTTCTGCCAACTTTGACCCTTCACAAAAGGGACAGGGAAGAAGGAAAGTAGAATTGTGTATATGTTGAGGTATGTGATTTTCCTTCAAACTTGCATCGTGTGAGAAAATGATCAACTGCCTTCAGTAGTATGCAGGAAACCAGAATTTGAATGTCATATCCAGATTAGCACTAGGGAGGAGTCTGTTTATAGCCTATCTTTTATCTTAGTTATAACATATCTGGTATGCCTTTCACATCGTATGCACAGAGTATAACTGCTGTGACCTCTGTTTGGCTTCTCTTTATTTTCTTATTGTATGTGCCTACTTATTAGTCAAACACATGTCTCCATTGATTACATAGGACAATAGCTCCACTTAATTCCAGAGTCATACACACATCAGTTAATTCAGAAATTCTCTGCAGTTGTTACTGATAAAATGTCCTTTGTTAAAGTGGTCCCAAATTTAGACACGTATAATAACTTAAATAATTGGTTCATTTAAAAGCAAGGAAGAAAACTGTTTTATTTCTGCGGTCATTTTGTTTTTGTCTCCCCATGAGTTTTGCTTTACATACTTGTAGGGCAACAATTAGAACTTCTTCAGAATCTTGGAAGTTCTGAAAGCATAGGAATGAGTTTTTTAAACTTGTGACACTAAAATCTTGAACTGCTACCTAAAACTAGGCTGTCTTTTATCATCAGCTCTACTTGCTATGTTTCAGCAGAGTTGTACATGCATCTCAGCTGTCACACCTTCCAGTCTCACTCCTAAACCCAAACTAACTCTCAGCTTTTCTCCCTTGCCCATTTGTCATCGTAACCACCTTATATGGTCAAGTGTGTGTGTTCCAGTTCCATTTATGCTGAGTTACATGGTGTGGGGAAGGTAAAAGGTAAAGAAAGCCTTACAGTGAGGATGGAACAGTTGTGTTAATTGTCTTTCCTGCATGATGGTCCATGAAGGCTTAGAGTCACTGGAGAAATGTCTACTGATTTTATAATATGAAGTATATCATTTTTATTTATGAGTAAAGGAAGACAGAAAGGTAAAAATGATGCTTTCAAAAAATCCAATAGTACTTGGGTGGAAGTAAAACTTTTAAAAATTAAAACTCTACTATCTATGGATTTTTTTTTTCAAAGAATCTTTCCTTATGAATAAGCTGTATCACGGAGTAATATTGAGTCAATTACGTGAATTTGAGTGAGAAGAAAGCTATTCTACAAAGAATGATAAAGCTTCTCAGTAGTCCTATTATATTTGGTTAAAGGACTGGATCATTAGTCACATTTCCACACTGCTTGTAT
Organism: Panthera onca; assembly: GCF_046562875.1. Taxonomy (NCBI): domain Eukaryota; kingdom Metazoa; phylum Chordata; class Mammalia; order Carnivora; family Felidae; genus Panthera; species Panthera onca. The sequence continues at coordinate 88,555,069 of NC_138339.1, forward strand.
TTTACAATGTGGATGGTTTAAGGTACAAAACCCTATTATGTATGTTTTTAAGGCTGTGTTTTAAATTTTTAATTTGCCTTGGTTGCCAGCCATGCAAATTTTACACAACGACAAAAGTTGGGGATGGTTTAAATTGAAATAAATTCTAAGGTTTTCTGTGTTAAATATTTCAGTTTTTTTGGTGTAGATTTGTAAATTAAATGTTTGTAAATTGAATGCTGCACTTGTTTGCTATAGGAAATAGACAGCTATAGCAAATTATCACAACTTGTCACCTTTTCTAAATTCCTTAAGGATTCTAAATTGCTGTATTCTTACTTTACAAAATGTTCTGTTTTATATTAACAAGAGAAATGAAGCACTAAACCCTAAAGTGAACTGCATAAGCTATCACGTCTCCTAGTGAGAAAGGGACAGAGTAAAAGCTTTTGAATCTAAGCCAAAGTACTTGTTTGAAAATTTGTACATAGCATGGTGTGTCAAAGATGGTTTTATAAACTCTTAAAGGTCTTCTGTGATACCAATGTTGCCAAATTTTTTACCTTTCAGGTTGGAAACCTAGAGCTACATAGAGAACTTACTTTGAGAGATAAAATCAGTATTTCTGATTTATTAATTTATAATTGAGATTTTTTTTTCCCCTTTTAGCTAGGAAGTGAGAATTTTTCTCCTACACCTAAAAATTTAAGGATAGTCTTCATTGTTCTGCTATATTTTTTTGCTTGCTTTTGTTTTGAAATAAAATCTGTGTTTTATGCTTTCAGAAATCCATGACCATTATTTCCTTCCACAATTTGGCTAGGTTGAGGCTGTGTCTGTAAGCTTTTGTGGGACAGATTTTAAACATGCAAAAGTTTTTGCTTAAATCTGAGAGAAATTTAGGTTCTGTTTCTTTTCTCTTTAAAATAAAGTAATTGAAACTTCTTCTCCTAGAAAATAGGAAAAAACTTCTTTAAATTATCCAAGTTGGTTGTTTTGTTTTTTAAGTTGGAAGACAGGATCAATTCTTTTTAAAAGGATTTTACTGGATAGGTCATTAAGGATTAATGTACTTGTTAGTTTTCATTGTACACACTGTAGCAGAATCTTGGTATAGTTTTTAGGTTTCTTTGCAGTGAGAATGCAAAATATAATGTGTTTTGAGTATTTTGGTTGCTTTTTATATAAAAATAGGTGTTAAGAGGTTTAGCCCTTTGAATAGAAAAAAACTTTATTGTTAGTGGTCACCAAAACAAGACCATATCTTTCACAGAGTAGAGAGCTTTCACTTTAGATGAAAATGACTTACTTGAGTGGAAACATGATTTTAAAAAGATAACCATAAATTTTGGGAAAAATTTTTTGAGAATCCTCTGATTAGGATAGTATCCATTATATTTGTTTATTGGCAACAAAATACTTACTCTCAGAATATGATCTCTTTCTATTTCCTTCTCAAAAAAAAACATTGATAAATATCTTTGAATAATTTCAAGATGTTAGGATGTAGAAGACATTTTCTTAATAGGAGAATTGGGTCTTTAAAACAATGTGAGTACAAACTAAACTGAAACAGTGTCTCCATAAGTATATGTTCTTTAAGTTGTTATCCGAGATCTGAGAGAAATTTGCCATCTTAGATCTAAAAATTAAGCTTTCTCATTATTTAAAAGCTCTTTTCTCTGGCTCAAAGATAAATATATTTAAAATGTTTCCTACTGATTGAATCTTTCCACTTGTCCTTGATTTTTCTTTCCTGTTGTAACTTTTATATTTGCATCTATAATGGCCTAATTCCGGTTGCAAAAAATGTTGATATTGAATTAGAACTTTAAAAATGTCAGCCATGTGGCAGAAAAAAATTTATCCCACCCCTACTGTTTTTCTTTAGCTCAAAGGTTGAAATTTTATGATCTAAAATAAATTAGCCCTTAAAGTATGTGATCCATTCAGCTAAGAACTGAAGGTTAAAAGGGAAAAGAAAAAAAATTATTAAAAGAAAAATTTTGAAAATGTCCACTTGCATCAGTAGTTTTGCATATACAATTTTGAATATTTACTAATATAATATTCACTATGAAAGTCTAATTAACAGTTATCTATGAAAATAATAAAGGTAGCAGGAAGAACTTATAGAGAAATAATAATAATATTTCCATAATAGTAATTTCAAAATAATTTGTTACATAGGTATTAGAGAAATTTGATAAGTAGCTCAATAAGAAACTTTGTTACTATCTCAGCTAGTACAGAACGTTTCTGTAAGTGATCTCAAAGTTACCAAAGTTGTCAGTGAGGAAATCTAAATGGGGTACCATGGTGTAATTATTTCGGTTTAAAAAAAAAAAAAAAAAAAAGCCAGATTTATATTCTCTTACATCAAATGCTAGCAAAAGTCTGTCTCCTTCTCAGGAAGTTTTTTAGTCTATTATCATATACTACTCTTCGGTCTTATTATATATTAACTGAATAAAATACACATTGCTCTAAAAGTTTGGTAAAACAAGCAGTTGAGTTTTGAGTTGAAACATGGTGAAGATTCTACAAAATATAATCCCAGGGTAGATGTCAGTTGGTTCAGCAATAAACTGGCCAGGAATAAACCGTTAGGCACTGGGGTTATTGCTGGAAAATACACAGATTTTTTTATTTTGGAGAAAGAATAGAGCTCTTGGAAAAATGCCTGTTTAGTTCTTTATAAAACAGGTTAAATATTTGTTCTGTTCTGGGTTGTTTATACATCAGGTCTTTGTCAGTGGATGGATGATTAGATTGTTTTGAAATCATAAGGATTTATGATGATACTGTTCCACAGCATTGAAACATTTCTAACAGTTGGTTAGTATTAATTACCATTAACATTTCGGTATATTTTAATAGGATGTGGAAAAAATTTCAGTGCACGTGATTTAAAAGGTAGTAAAACATATACATGTGCTTTACACTGTGAATTCATAAGTAGTTTTGGTTCTGTTAAACTCCAGGACACAATGTACTGTTTTCTGGAGTTGAGGGGTATGTTGTAGACTTTATTAAAATCTAGATTGAATTTTTTAAAATGTTAACTTTTATCAAATAATATGTGCACATAGGTTACGTAGACAAAAGTTCTTAATGCGTTAAAAACCAAGAATCCCCTTCTTGACCCTCCTTGCCACTTCTCATGTTTTTAGCTGATTATTTTGGTTTTTAAAAATCTTTGTATTTCTAAATATAATGCTTACACTATTAATTCAGTTCTGATAGGTGAGGATTTTTTTTCTTAAATTATGCCATCCTCTGTGCTTCTTCCTCTCTTTTATGTTCTTAGTTTAATTATTTTATAATTTTACTGAAAATTGTCAATATTCAGTGATAATTAAACCTATATAAATATTATTCATATGTGAGCATTATAAGGTACTATAGCTTCTATAATTTTTTCATTTTTAAATATTTATTTATTTTTTCCTTGTATTTATTATTAATTCCATTACCTTTCCTCAAGGTTGCTTATAACTTCTTTAGTTGTGTCCTGTCCCCATGTCCCCCTCACTCCCCTTCCCCACTGGTCCCTGTGGAGATGCTCTTCCTGGAGACCCTCCATTCTCTAGCTTTTATCTGGAAGGGTTGCCCTTCAGGCCTGCTAGATAATCATCCTTTTGTTGTTATCTAGGAATTCTCTTTGCCTTTTTCCCAAGTTTCATTCCCATTTCCAGAATTCACCATTTTTCTCTTTTTTGGTTTGTTCATATATTTTGCTGGAGCTTTCTGCCAAAGTGTGCATGCAGAGTAACTAGTTTTAGACTGCTGTCTTATCTGTACTCTCATTAACCTGGATATAGAATTCCAGGTCATCAGTATTTTCCTTCATAATTCCGAAGACATCACACCCAATGTCAGACTTTGCTGTTAAGGAGTACAGTGTCATGATGTGTAATCTTTTTCATATGATTTGTTTTTCTTTATTTTTCTTTTCAGGAAGTTTTACAGTTTTCATTTGTCTTGTTTTTGAAGATTTGTGATCTTGTAGTACCATGTTGGAAATCTTTATTTCATTCTTTGTGCTGGGCTTTTGGTGGGCTATTTTAATTTGGAAGCTTCGAGTTTGGAAATTTATTTTATGATGCCTTTGATAACTTCTTCCCTTTTGTAATCCCCCCACCCCCTGTTCTCTTTCTGTCTCTTTTGTTAGTCAGATATTGTACCCCCTAGATTGATTCTCTTATTTTGTTACCCTTTACTGCTTGACGGAACTTTTCTTCAACTTTATCTTTTAAACCTATTTTTTAAAATGGATTTTGCCTGTCCTATTTGAATTTTTTCTGAGCTTATTTTTGATACCTAACCATGCCTTCATAGCATCCTGCTCTTGTTCCCAAGATGTATTGATCTTTGTTTAGCCTTATGAAATACAGGTATATCTCATGTATAGATATCTTTGTATAAAAACGTGTGTATCTATTTGTATATATATAATTTTTTTTTTATTCAGGTGGTATCATCTTTCTTTTCTCCAACAAGTTATTTTCCCCTTTGCTCATTTTTTCTCTTTTATGTAAGATGCTACGCTCTAATGCAAGGATTGATGAACTGACTTGCGTCCGGTTTTTGTATAGCTCTTGAGTGTGGGTTTCAACATTTTTAAAAGGTTGTTTAAAAAAAAATTAAGAAGCATACAGAGGAATATGGTACAGAGACTGTTGATGGCCCACAAAGCCTAAAATATTTACTGTCTGTTCCTTAACAGAAAAAGTTTTCTGATCCCTGCTCTAATGTCTGGAGATTCCTGGCTTTCCTTTTATTTTCGAGAGTCAGGCACTTTAAGCAAATTGGAAACTATATGTAAGTAGGGCTTGATTAGCTTCACTGGAGATTATAGCTTGGTAATTCTGAAGCTAGTTTTGTTACAGGTAGATCATAAGGTCATTTTCTATTGGTCTTTTGGACCTTTTGATTTCTCTAGGAGAGTCTGATCTCCTTGCCTGAGTATATGAGCCTGTTGCACATGTTTTGAAGGTGAGAAAACCTTTGAGTAGGTTTTCATTTATTCTAATTTCAATACAGTTGCCTTAATCTAAATTCTGTACTTCAATTTTAATTTTTTAACTTAATTTAATTTTTTAATGTATTTTGAGAGAGTGGGAGAGAACACCAGTGTGACCAGGAGAGGGGCAGAGAGAGTGGGAGAGAGAGAATCCGAATACCTACCAGAGAGAATCTCTGATAGTACAGAGCCCAGAGTGGGACTCAATCCCGGGAACCCTGGGATCATGACCTGAGAGCCAAAATCAAGAGTCGGACACTTAACTGACTAAACCACCCAGGTGCCCATAAATTTTGTACTTCAGATTCACTTTCTTCAGAGGCTAAATCTTCATTTTCTGCTGGAATCAGAGTGAAGTTTGTTACTTGGCTGCACAAGGGGTGGAGAGTTGGGCATCCATTTTCTACTTATACAGAGGTCAACTCATACCTATGTTTTCAGCCTGACACAACACTGTTGTGTTTTATAGAGAATTGTACCTTCTAGATTAGCTTTTCATGGAAAAGCTTAAAAGATTTAAACGTAATTGGAATTGTATCTGAAGTAAAAATAACTTAATTTTTTATTATTATATAATCTATTTGTCCTAGTATACATTCCCATACTACTTTTTTGGTATTGGAAGTTTAGTATTTTATTTCATTATATAGAAAACAAGTTATTGCCAAGAACTACAAATAAATCTGTAATATTCAAAATAGCCCTCTGAGGTGGTAAAGGTATTAGTTGCGTTTTACAAGTGAAGAGACATTGGAGGCACAGAGAAATTATACATGGATGATCACATAATAGCAGTAGAACCAAGATTCATTCAGGCAGTCTAGATCTAGAGAATGCTTTCTTTCCATTTGTGTTACACTGTAGTTCAAGATAGCACATGATATACATAGCAAATGAATTACAGTAGTGAGCGCTTTGAGTTCAGAAAATGATGAGAATGGTCTCGGCTGGAGAATTAATGGTAAGCTTCATAAAGCATATGGAGCTTGAGTTGAGTCTTTGACTAGGTAGAGGGAGGGGAATAAGGTAGTTCAGGTAGTGGGTTATGATTTACGACAATATAGCTGTGAAATTTAGGAGATGGTAAATACAGCATTCTGATTTAAGTGGAAGCTTGAACATACGGGTATAGCCAGATCATAATACATTTCAGAATACTCTGGATATTTTACACTGGGTTATGGGAACATTTCTAATCTGGGACTCAATGGATACATGGTTTTAAGATTCATCCTAGTATTCAATTTGAATTGAGGATGCAGAAATTATAACATTTTAGGTGCTTGTGGTTAAATGGATTAAAGTAGTAGTGATATAAAAAAGATTATGCCTCATGCCTGGATTAGATTGCCTCTGATTTTTTTTTTCTTTCCTTTAGTGTTGACATATTTTGTAATTTAATTATTCTTTGGTAACAGAGTTTTGCGGTGGGTGTAAATCTATGAGAAATTTCATTTTGGTCATTTGATACCAATTGGCTAAAATGTTGTTTTCTTCTTCATTGTAAAAGGAGTTGAAAATTATCTCCAGATTCTTGTATCCATTTTCAGTAAAAATGAAGCAGTGTTTTTCCAGCCTGGGCTTAGGTCCCTCAGGCAATGGGAGAGATCATAGCTAGTTCTCAAAAGCAGTTCAGTTGTGATTGCAGGGGGTGGGGGTGTATTTTCTTTTTTAATCTTACTCCTCTTTCCTTTTTCTCCCCCAACGTGTAAGCTCTTATTATTATGCCAAGGAAGAGATAGACCTGTAGTGTTTGATACTAGTAAAATGAACCACCAGCTTTGTTTGTTTTATTTTTAAGTAATGGAGAAGAGTTAAATGAGTAAGGAACACAGATTCAGAATATCCTAGAGGGAAAAATTTGAGCATCTGTGTTCTAGAATTTCACCATCACTCTTAAGCAGTGTTTTGTGTTTCACTCCTTAAAAGCTGAAAGTTAAGGGGAAGTTTAAAAGACTTGTAAAGTTGTTCCTAACTTGCTTTCTTGGTGCTCAGAGATAGATTCTCTACTTCATTATAAGACACACTACCATTTACATGGCGAAAAGCTTCAGTAGTCCTATTTATTTGAAAAATCAGATTTTTGTTGTTGTTGTTATTTGCTTTCGTAAATTTCACAGTTAACCTGGCTTCAGCTCTTAATGAAGTGATGAATATCACTTAATCATAGATATAATGAGGTTATGCCCTTAAAATTGCATAATTTAAAAAAATAATGGTATAATAGAATGTTACATGTATAATACTTTGTTTTCTTCTCTGAGAAGTTAGGGAGTTTTAAGCAGAGAAGTCTTAACTTTGTATTTTTTAGTAATTGAACCACTAAAAAATCATAATGTAAATTTAAATTACAGTGTGTTTACTTTGGTTAATTAGAAAACTATCCCACAAGGTAGTTTAAATTAATGCTTTGTAACTTTTTTTCTGCATGCACACACAGCTGGCTCCTCTCAGAAGCATCTTTCATTGCAAACAATGTGTTTTCACCAGGTTAATGGAAGAAGTTTGCACTGATGGCGTTGCAGACCTTGCCTTTATTTCTGCTCACTGGAGACTCTTGATTACTGTCAGGGTCCTGTCTTGGGTATATAATCTTACTATTTTTTTTCCCCTTGGAAAGACTTTTATTTTAAGCAACTATGGACTACCAGTGTTTGTCTTTGATGTGAGAGCATTATAGAAATGGAGAAAAAAATAGTGGTAAGATATATGTAGTGATTAAGTTGTAGAAAAGTTAAAAATAATTCACATTACATCTTAAAATGCTGTGGAAGCTAAATGTGCTTTGTTAAACCCTCGTTAGTCATTTTAATTGAAATTGACATCCTATCAATTTGACAGTCCTACTTAAGCTGACTATTATTACAAAGTCGTGCCAACTTCTGCAAGGATGCAGTATACTCTTATTGTTTATAAATGATTTAGTAGCTTTTAGTAGCCAATATAGAAAGAGGATTGACAAATATGTTTAGGGAAAATTTGTACAGTAATGTTAGCTGATTTTAGAATTAGGAAGGAATAGCACATGGAATATCAGAAAATACTGCATTGCAGAATAACAAGTGCAAAGTAAATATCACTCTTGAAATTCTTACTCTAATTTGCAGAGATTATTGGTTTTGCCGATTTATAAGACTTGAAGGTTTATAAAAATAATTTAGCTTCCCCTTTCTCCCTTATGCTCAATATCATAGAAAACTAATACCTATTCTTGCATGGGTTAGCTTTTTTCTTCAGTAGAGTTTCAGATTTCTCTATATTTCTATAACCAGAGTACTACAAACTTAAATTGAGCAAGATAATTTTCTGTTAGGGTGCTGAATATTTGCTGTGGGTAATAATTATAAACTATTGGCATTTGCTTGTTTATTAGTCTTATTTTTTTACACTAAAGAAGTAATTTGTTCAAATACCTAACCAAGTATATGTTTAACCTGAGTTACAGTGGATATCAGAAGACATTTAGAATGCCTGATAAATGTCTTCAGAAGGTGTATGCTAAAGTTCTATAATTGTATTCTGGTTATATGTATCCTAAAGCAGGTATTCATTATAGCAAACATGAAAACATGCAGAGGTGTTTTTAATAAAAAAGTTTAGAGATTATCATCGAGCTTTCCATTACCTGGTTTTGTCTGGTCTTTAGAAGCAAATCAGGTGCTTTATTTATAGAATGTAGCATTGTAAATAATATAGTCTATGAAGAAATAGGTTAAAAAGTTGAAATTAATTTCTAGTACAGCACTTTGTAGGTAGTCAGTACCCAACTTAACATGTAGATTGTATTCTTAAATGTTTAGGCGCCTGGGTGGCTCAGTCTATTGAGCATCTGCCTTCAGCTGAGATCATGATCTCACGGTTCTTGGGTTTGAGCCCTGCATCTGGCTCTCTGCTGTCAGTGCAGAGCCCACTTTGAATTCTCTGTCCTCCCCACCCCCTCCCTCTCTCTCTCTTTCAAAATAAGCATTTTTAAAAATTTATTAAAAAAATGCTTAGAAATAAAATATTTTTCTAGAGAAATAATGCTATAAGTGGCATCTCCACCTGTAATATTAGCCCATGAACATTCATTTGATCTATAAAGTAGCATACAAAACTATATTTTTTTCAAAGAAAATAACACTAATACTAATACGTAATTAGGAAAATAGATCACAGGAAGTATTTATCTGGCATCATGGCATTTAAGAAAAAGACAGGTTTGTGTGAAAGAGAGATGAGCTATGGTGCAAATAACCAAGATGAGAGCAGTGAAAGGCAGGAAGGGGATGATACTGAAAAAATGAGCTTAGTAAAGGGTGTTAACAAAATACCCACACACTGTTCTGGGGGACTGGCTGAGCCCTGTACTTTTTTTTTTTTTTTTTGACATTTTAAAGGGGGAACTATAAGCTAAATAAGCCTTAGGAAAACAAAGTCATAGCCTTTATAAAACCCAGGCAATCCTTTAAATTCGTAACCATGGGTGGTAAGTAATTTATATTGTTGTTATTACCAATGAAAAAAACAGATCGTTAGATTAAAACTTCTTTTTAATTGTTTAATGTTTATTTTAGAGAGAGGAAGAGAGAGCGGGGGAGGGGCAGAGGGAGAAGCAGGCTCCAGGCTATGAGCTATCAGCACAGAACCCAACATGGGGCTCGAATTCATGAACTGCAAGATCTTGACCTGAGTTGAAGTCAGATGCTGAACTGACTGAGTCACCCAAGTGCCCCAGACTAAAACTTTTTCTGCGTTGTTTTCTACTTTGAGTATATTATTCCGGGGAAACAGTGTTGTTTTTGATATCATTCTTCAAAAAATCTATTTTACCCTGAAAACATAGACTCATTACTATTTCAGCTTACCTAAACTACCTTGTAAAAACATTATTTCTATGGCAAAATTCATTCACTAATTGTTTGAGTACCTACTATATGCCAGACATTTTTCTTGGCATTCTAACTACAGAAATGAACAAGGGATAAGAATCTTTGATATAATTAACTTTGCATTCTAGTGGAGGTTTATTTCAAGTTCCTTTTGAAAAATGCCAAACAGTCATCTATCTTTATTACTTTAAATTGTCTTACTTTATGATAAGTGACCTTAACTAGTGTAGCTGTGATGCTCCATTTATACCCAGTATCCTAGGGAATATCCAAAAGAAATAGAGAATGGGTAATAAGTATATTAACCATTTTTAAATAGGGCAGAAAGGAATACTTTTTTAAGAAACATGGAAGAGAGTTCTTACCCTTTCTTAACTTTTCATGAAGAAGGATTCTTCTGATTATGAGAATGTTTTGAACTATTCACATCTATCATGGCACCTCTATTTTTAGAAGGTTTCAAGTGGTACTACTCAACTACCATATAACTTAGGTGCTGTTTACAGTTTAGAAGAGGGAGTATAATAAGTTAAGTGAATACTCCCTGGATTCAGATCATCTAGATTTAAATCCCTGCTTCCTCTAATTTAGCTGTGTGATCTTGGGCAAGTTACTTAACCCTTTTGTGCCAGTAAAATTTTAAATATATAAAGTAATGGTAATAGTTGGTTAAGGTGAGAGTGAAATGAGTTAATTGGTAAGGCCTAGCACTTATAAATACTAGGTTACAGCTGTTACTGTTTGTCATGCTTGACACATAGTTGATGTAAAAGTTGCTTTTCTAGATTTTTTTTTTTTTTTTTTTGCCAAGCACTTTATTATTTTGTTTGGCAGGTTTATGCTTTCAAGGAGAACAATTTGATATAATGGAAACCTGGGTTCTAGCTTTGGATCATCCACTGGTTTGGTCAGTTGTGGGAAGGGCTCAGATAAAATAATCTCTTTAATATTTTTGTATAAGATTGAACCATTTTAATTTTGTTTTGATAGGTGAGCATGTTGAACCTTTGGCTGTTTTTGAGTGCTCAACTAGAACTTATTTTCTCTGGAGTTTTTTGTTTAATGGTACTGTGAAATGATGATCCCAGATAACACAGTTTACCAGTGGCTATTAGTAATTTTCAAATTTTGAATTATTGGATGGTTTGCAGATTTCTGTGATGTGTGTTTGTGTGTTTAATTCTAAATTACTTGAAAAACATGCCCAATAAAAGATAGCTCCCTAAAATAACCTCTACCTTGGTGTTTCATGTCACTGGGAACCTATTTCATAAAACTGTTGTAATACTCTCCCAGTAAAATTTGAGTCAGATAAAATAGAAATAGATTTTTTCCCTAGTTACACAGTTTAATGTGTGTATGCACTTTTCATTAATTTAAAAATGTTATAAGCTTTGCTAAAATTTGCTTGTTTTTATGTCCTATTTCCTGGAAGACTAATCAGATTTTCATTACTTTGTCACTTCCTTCCAAAGGGTACCTTGTAGATAATGATGTTGCGGAATTAAAATAAATGTTGTAGTCAGATTTTACTGGAGTTCAAATCCTGTAAAGATGGTTGTATTTAACTCCCCACAAAGTTACTTGTGGTTTTTCCTGAACTTTTCCTTCTGCAGCAAAGTTCTATTTTCATTAACTACACACTATTTTAAAGTCGAAGATGGTGGTGAAAGATCAGTCTGTGTTACTTTTGGATTTTTTTTCTTTGTGAAAGCAATGGCAGTCTTGATTGTAACAGAAAACTATCTGGAATTTGGACTCGAAACAGGTAATCATTTCAAATTACTTTAAAAATCAATTTTGCTTTATCAAATGTTAATATTTTTTACTTCATTATTTAATTTTTATATCTGATACATTTTTAAAATTAGGGTTGAGGTGTTTATTCTGTAATGTCCTAAATAATTAACTTTTATTATTCTTAAATAAGATCTTCCTTTTTTTGTAGTTGTTTTAGCTGAATTTTTTGTTACCTTTTTTCAAAAATGCACCCCTTCCCCATTTTTTCCTTACAGTTAAGTAAGTTTCTACAGTGCTAAAGTTTACTCACATAGATAAAGATGCAAATTTTAATGCAAATTTTATGCACACTTATGGAATGTACAAATATCAAAGGGATGTTTTCAAAGACTGTTCCTGCTAATAACCAAATTTTATTGCATTATGGCATACTAATTAGCACATGAAAGAGCTAAGCTAGTCACTTCAACATTTAAGATGTTCTGTTTTCTAACAGTTTATTTCCAAAGAAAGATTCTGTATTAAGAATTTTTCTTTTCTCTCCCTGCAGGGTTTACAAATTTTTCAGATAGTGCGATGCAGTTTCTTGAAAAGCAAGGTTTAGAATCTCAGTAAGTTTTTATAAATACTAAGTATCACTTAAATTTTAATTTTTCCATTTTTTTGTACAACAGCATTTTGTGGCTTTTTGTTTTTAATCTGTGAGGATTTCTTTTTAAGTAGATTGCCCCTTTTAGAAATATCCTTGCTCGTAATTTTTACATGTGTATAAAGTTAGTATGTTTCATAGAATTCTTATTTGTATTCTTATTTGGTTTAATTCCTTAAATAACTTTATACTGAGTTGTATATCAAATTCTGTGTTGAATTTATAGGTTGGGTTGTTACCAATGTGGCTAGAGAGGCCTGATTTAGTTTATAGTTCACCCAAATATGGCTCATTATAATTGAGTAAGAGAACTCTTTTTGTAAAAGTTTACTTAGTTTTTATTAGTTATTATTGTGGTTTGTAAAGTAATGGATTAGAAGAAAGGCAATTCCTAGAAAGTTAACTTAGAGAACTTCTTACTTTTTTTATTTTTATTTTTTTATTTATAGGGGTCCTGTTTCAAAACTTACCTTCAAATTTTTCCTGGCTATTTTCTGTTCACTCATTGGGGCTTTTTTGACATTTCCTGGATTACGACTGGCTCAAATGCATCTGGATGCCCTGAATTTGGCAACAGAAAAAATTACACAGTAAGCGGAAAATGTACATAAGCACATGCAGATAAATATATGTTTTCCATCTTAATGAAGGTATATTATTGTAATGAAATAATAAATTATTGTATTAAAAATTAATAACCGTTTGATGTCATACTACTTCCTCTTCTAGAAGCAGGTTTCTTTTATTCACTTCTAAATTTTAAGTCCTATGTTTAAAAACATGTATCATTTACTCAGTTTCCTTTTCACTTGTTAAAATGGAAATGTCAGTACTTCTGTTGGTTCTTTTTAAGTCAGAAGTCAGTGTTTATGAAATACTCCCTATAATTGAACTAAGGATCTGTGGAAATTTTCTTTAATCAGAACATTTTGATTAAAATATTTTATTTAAATTTTATGTAAATAATTTTATGCAAATAATTTTTTACTTAAAATGTTTTTATTGTTTTGAAAGTTAAAATTTTGTACATAAGAAATAAGTTTTGTTTTTTCTTTTTAAATTATTGATCTGTTTATGAGACCCTTGTTAAAATAATACATTATTTTATTTGGAGATTGCTGATACTGTACAGTGTTAAATATCATAGATTACTTTTAACTGCCAAATCCTATTTTAGGATTGGAGAAATCCTGGATGAAATTTAGGATGGAGAAATAATATGTGAATCTCCACATATAGTTCAAAACCCATTTACCATATTCTTTGTGGTTGTTACAGATGTTTTTTGTTGACTGTTAGACACCTTGGCAGAACGACAGGTTTATATCTCTCTGAATTCATATCCAGACCAAATTTCCGTCTTGTCTTCATGTTTTGCAGTAGAAGCCCAAGTTGAGAATATTCCATTTTGATATTTGTGTATATAATCTTTGAGTTTCTCTGAGTGATCATTTTTCCCAACATTTCTGTTCTTTAAAACCCTGTATTTAATGAAATTGTTTCTCTAGTCTTTTCACATTACCTCTCTTACCTATGTCATTTTCCTTTATTTTAATTTTGCAGTCTTTTTGGTTTTCTCCTTACCTCTATTTTTCGGCATATGCTCTATGTGTGTGTTTACTTATTCTCACTTCCCAGTAACCACTTCTTCCTCCCTCTTTTTTCCCTTCCTTTTTACTCAGCATGCTCTTGGCTACATCCTGCTTTTCTCCCAACATCCATCCATCTCTCTAATGGCTTCTTTTAAAACAAAACCTGGTTCTCCCCCTCCTCTCTACACACACACTTCAGTCCACTAACCCCAGTGTTAGGATTTAAATAAGCTGAAAGGGTGGGTGGAGGGGAGCCCTTCACCAGCTACTGAAACCGCTGTGGGCTGCTCCTTGATACTAGAGTGTTCCCTAGCAACACTGCATACCTAATACTGCTGCTTTCTTCCCCCGCACCCGGTGGTTTACCCAGGCTGGGGGATGAAAGAATCACTTTATAAAAACATTTAAAGCATTTGGTGGTAGTTTAGGGTTGGGAGGGAGCCTATCTTCTTTTCCTTTTCAGTAAAATGTAGCTTCTTTTTAAAAAAATTTTCCCTTTGGGGTTGGGAGCTTTATTTTCAGTTCATTGCAGCCCCCGATTGTGTTTTAGCACTCTGCCATGATACAGGAGTGTGGGCAAGCTTGTTCTGTTGTGAGAATAGCAGGACTGGCACAAAGCACGGCATTCTCCTCACCCCCACCACCAGGCACTAGTATGTGTTTTAATGCCAGAGCTTAGAACCAGAGTTCCACCTTTTTCGGTCAGGTTTTCATGGGTTTCTGACCCAGGCCTGTTTCCTCACACAGGTCACTGTCATTTGCATTGTAGTGATGATTTTAAAATGTTGCATGGTATGTATTTAAAACTGTCCAGTTAAGCCCTTCACTGTGGTTAATCATGAAGCAATGTATGGTAATAAAACAGAAGAATTGGTCTTTTTCTAAAATAAGAACTGTCTTTAGTAGTCATCTGCCTTTGTGGGATACAGACTTAGAACATTAATTAACAATGAATTATAATTCAGACCTAAAACCTTTTAGTGTATCAAGTATTTTGGTTTTCTGGAGTAATGTAAATTTCCTTGGTACATACAGGATAGGGAAATTCATTTCAGGCATGTTCATAATATGAGGAAATAAAAATATTTGAATCATGATTTTAATAGTCTTATTCAAACATTATGCATGATCATTGCATTTTGAAAGTTTGCTTATGTGTAAGTTGTTGCAGTAGGTTCCATGTGCCCTATGCCTGCTAGTATTTGGACCTTGCTAACACTGTTTCTTTCTTATACATAGTAAGGAGGCACTTTGTTTTAGCTGCACTGAAAAAGTATCAAAAGATGATGCCTGTATACTGAAAATCCATTGGATTCGTTGACTGTGGAAAGTTAGGGAATCATTTAAGTACCTGTGTATTAAAGCAGGGATATCGTGGGAGATTGTTAAAGAACACTAGAACAGAACTGAACAGATTTTGATTTTAGTGCTAGGTCTGCCTTTAACCTGTGATACTCCCATGAGCAAGTCACTTAGCTTTCCTGAATCTAAATGTTCTCATCTGAAAAATTCAGATAATGAGGTAGTTTTGCAGGGGCTCAGATCAGTGTCCTGTGATAAGGATAAAAAAAAATAATGATGTCAGTAATACCTTATTACAGAATACTGAAAATAAGTTTCTACCTCATTTTTTAAGTTCCAAGTTCCTGTAGTTTATTAATGTATTTTATTCCTGGATTTTTATGTTTTTTTCTTACATACTTTCAGAACATTACTTCATATCAACTTCTTGGCTCCTTTATTTATGGTTCTGCTCTGGGTTAAACCAATCACCAAAGACTACATTATGAACCCACCACTGGGTAAAGAAAGTGTCCCTTTGTAAGTATGGGTATCTGGTGGCTATTTTTTGTTTCCTTATTGAATCGTAACTTTTTCAAAATGGTATTTCCTGTATTTAAATTTTTTAATGATAATATTAAGACACTGTACTTTTAAAACATAAATAGAAATGCTAAAAGATGTGTTCTAAAACTGAAGCTACTGGCAAATCATCATTTAACCTTTTTATGAATGTGAACAATTATTAATCCACACCAATATTGTCTTGCACACTTGTAAGTTTTTCTGCTTCCTCACATCATGTCTAGTTGTTACCTGACATTTTTCTGGTTTGGGGCCTGTTTTCAAGATACTTTCTGCAGTTCTTTTTTTTTTCCCCCCTTAATTGTGAAAATTATAGAGGAAATAATGAGTAGTACAAATGGAAACTCATGTTCAGCCATTATAAGAGTTGTTGATATTTTCCATATTTCCTTCCCCTTTTTTTGGTTTGTTTTTTGATGTAGTAGTTTTTCAAGTGAATTAGAAGTCTAATATTTTTATCCCTAAGAGCTTTAGTATGCACCTCTAAGAAATAAGGGCATTTTCCGACATAATATTATCATTATACCTATCAAATTTTTAAAATAATGCCTTAACATTATTAACTAATATTAGGTTATATTTCCCCTTTTAACAGAACTAGACAGTAAGGAAACATAGAAACAATTTATTAAAAGGTGCTAATAACTGCACTTGATATATTAACTCATTAGCCTTGTGGAACCATGTTAGAGTAATAGAAAGAATCAGACAAAGCTGGTTCAAACCCCAGTTGTGATCTTCACTGAAACTGTCACTTGAGGGAGATTATTTAACTTCACTGAGCCTCTGTTTCCCCATCTGGAAAATGAAGATAATAGTATCTACCTCACAAAGTTGTCATTGGAATTAAATGAAAGAATACATGTAATGCAACCAGCTGGAAGTAAGTGCTTAATAAATGTTTCCTTTACTGCTCTGCCTCACCAGAATTAAAGTGGAAAACCTTGACTAGTCATTGACTACACAGTATACATTTTATATTAATGTATTTCTTTTAGATCCTGGTACATATTTGTCTTGGAGTACTCAATCAGTGATGACCATGATGGTTTTTTTTTTTTTTAAGAGTTAATCTTAATGAACTAGGGAAGTATCTTTTGAAGTTGTAATGTTTTTCCCCCATACAAGTAAGTCTTAATGGCAGTTTTAACTTGAAAGATTCACAAAGTTTTTAAAAAGTAATTTCACATAGTGCACTGTCCTATATTAGGCACCTGATATGTGCTAGAGATTAAAAGAGATGCTGAGCGTGGTCTAGGTGTTACTTTCCAATTACTCACAGTGTTACCTTTTATCAAAGCAGAAACCATGGTCTTTTAAAAACATTAAACCACAAAAGGACATCAGAAGTTACCTCTTCTTTCTAAAATTCTCTGAAAAAGCATCATAAGGGTACATCTTCTCACCTGGAACCCTCATCTTAGTCTTGAGGAATTGCTCACAGCTGAGCCAGCTTGAGCACATAGGTTAAATGACTTGATAGAGAGGATTCTGAGCCATCTGATTTCTTCATAATGTATCAGAATTACTGGTTTTCCAATGATCCCAGTCAGGAGCTCAGCAGAGAGGTCATATTGAAATATCTGTATAATCAGACAAAACTCTAGGTATGGGTTGTTGACTTGGTAGTTCCACGTGCAGTCCCCTATAGTTTCCTTTTTTTCTTAAACTCTCCAGTTTAAGAGCACTCCACTTCTCTTCATTTCACAACCAATTTTTTTTTTCACAGACAAGGGTAGATAGAGAAGAGGATCCCTTGTACTTTCTGCTTTTTTCTTGTAGATATATGTTACTACTTTACTTTCATGATCCATTTATCTGTCTAGTTCTATTGTGCAAGTCAAAGTATTCTATAGTAAGGCTGTAGTATAGTGGGATACTTTTGTTTTATATCTCCAACTGTAGCTACGTATAGATATCCTGTGTTTTATATGGTGAAAATTGACATATTTAACTAGATGCTAACATATTTTGGTTTTTGAGAGCACCGTATCAACTTTTTGACCTGTAGAATGACAGAAGCTACATTTGATACTTTGCGACTCTGGCTAATAATCCTGCTGTGTGCTTTGCGGTTGGCCATGATGCGCAGTCACCTGCAAGCTTACTTAAACTTAGCCCAGAAATGTGTGGATCAGATGAAGAAAGAAGCAGGGCGAATAAGTACAGTCGAGCTACAGAAAATGGTAAGTTTCATACTCTAGTCACAATGAAAAATAACAAACACTGTATACTGTAAGAAAACAAAGCCTTTGATTTCCTTTAATAGTAATTTCATCCCATCATACTCTTAACGAAAATAAATGGTATAATCATAAGTTGATACATATTAAGAGACCTCAATCTGATTGTGGGGCGAAGTGAAGAAAGAATCTCAAGTCCTCTTCCTGCCTTAGTACTTTAAGTATCATACAGTTTGGGTTGCAAGGCTATAGTATGTCTACTATTGCTAAATGGGACCCCCAACTGATTTGGAAAATACTACAATATATTATGTCTAGCCTTTAAGACTTACGAGGTAGGAAACACTAGTTTTAGTGACTAAATTAATTCCATTTAACATTCTTCCAAGTATTTGAGCATGAAATGTAAACATTTAACTTAATGTGAATTCCAGAGAAGGAAAGTGCTAGGAATCCATGCACCATTATAGTTAACTGGATCTATATAACCTGATCTTGTCTTTTTTAGAATTTTGATGTTGGGTCCCCTATTTTTCACTCTTCTTTCATAGTCAGGGACATTTATCAAGATTCAAACACTTTTCTTTTGTTTTACTGTACAAATTTCCACACTCTTTATAGTTTTACCTCAAATTTTAGTTGAATATGTTCATATAGAATGGGGATTTAATGTTTTTATTTATGAGGGGTTAATGACTTGGCATGTTATTTTTATTTGATGTTTTGGTGTCTGTCTAGAGATTTTCGCATCTTATTTTATATTTGAAATGTAACTGAATATGCCATTTGAATTTAAGTGATTATTTTCTCCAATTTATATTAATCGCTTAAGAAGAGCTATTTTTAAGGAATTTATTTTAATATTTTCACATTTTAAAAAACTCATTTTCAAACTAAGCCTTTCTGAAGTCCATTTGGGGGCATTTATAATGAAGTGTAGACTTATTAGCATTTAGCTTCCTTCCCAAGATGGAATTACTTATCTCTTAAGCAATTCATTTTGATAATTACATGAAAGTTAAATTCACCCATAACACATTCACCGTATTAGACACTTAAGGATGTTGTTGTTTGCAGGTGGCTCGAGTCTTCTATTACCTTTGTGTCATTGCACTGCAGTACGTGGCCCCTCTGGTAATGCTGCTTCACACGACTCTGCTTTTGAAAACACTAGGTAGGCATGCCCTGGTGATGAGAAAGGGTGTCAGTTTCCTTTCTGCCTATAATTAATAATGCTTTTTGTTACCTACAAAGAAATAGGCCTCTTAAAATTGTTTTCTGTAAAAGCTTTAAGAAGAAACATGGAAAACTTTGAGCTGTAGAAGTTGATTCATCATCTTGGATTTGAAAACTCAAGTCCATATATTTTTATAATATTATGCTCTATTTGTTCGTAAGAATTGTTTGCTGAAGGTTAAATGCAAAATTTACTGAGAAACTCGAATGAGCACTCTTGGTCTTAGTTATTTTGTGTTGTAAGAGGATGATACAAGATTTTTGTTAGTGCCTACCGTTTAAATTATTGTAAGGTCCTTGTATATTTATATGAATTGCAAGATCCTGTAGTGAGGTCTACTGTAGATATTGACAGGATAAAGATTTCTCAGTGGAAGAACAAAGTTCTCCCATAAGTCTGTTCACTAAACTATCAAGTTCCTGTGTGGTGTTATTTGAGAGCTATCCATTATTGTATTGACCATTTCCCTTTGCTTAGATCAGGCAATCAGCCAGTGTGGGGGTTTAAGAAGCCCAAAGGAACTAGCAGTATTAGTTGGGTGTGCTTAGTAGATACTGTAGAGCTGATGACAGATGTAAATGGCCTTTAGGAATCTATGGAACCTAAAGAAGTAGCTCAATTATAAATTATGTGACTCATATCCTATCCAACATAGTAAAATATATGATGAAAAAGTTTCTGGAAGCTAGCTATTAATAGTGTCTCACATTGAAATCATAGATAGTTTCTGAGAAAGAAATTTATTCTGATATTGTAGAGGTAGAAAAGATTTCTAAGAAGTTACTGAGTCTGTCCCTGTCACTGCAGTAGAGGTAGTTGATTAATGTATTATACAAGGAAAAAAATGTTTTTATTATTTTACCAGATTTTACTGCAGTTAATTAAAAGTAAATTAGACTTTTTATGTGTACTTTTACTGATAAGGCCAGACTGTAGTCTAGTCAAGTTAAATGAATTTTTACCAGGTATGTAGAAAGGTTATTTTACTTTATTTTCAACGTGAAATAATTTGTTGTACCACTAAACTTGTTCTCAATTTCAAGTATAAGTTGAAAAAATTATTTTATTTTTTTAATTAGAAGCTTTGAAATTAGTCATTGTCCAAGTTTTACTTGTGTCTTGAATTTTCTAGGTAATCATTCCTGGGGGATTTATCCAGAATCTATCTCTACCTTGCCAGTGGATAATAGTCTACCCTCCAATTCTGTTTACTCTGAATTGCCATCTACTGATGGGAAGATGAAGGTAACTGTTACACAAATAACAGTGGCACTGAGCAGCTTAAAAAACATTTTCACTCCTCTGCTTTTTCGGGGACTTCTGTCTTTTCTGACCTGGTGGATTGCTGCTTGTCTCTTTTCTACAAGCCTTTTTGGGCTTTTCTATCACCAGTATCTGACTGTGGCATGAATCTCCATTAACAGAAAAGGATATCCAAGCCACACTTTGAATTGAAATATCTGTGCCCTTGAAGGGCTATCGGAAACTAGAAGAAAGCAAATACAAAGGAAAAAGACATATCAGCATATCTTGTTTTAAATGCTTCCTCTGTATTCTCAGGGTGAATCAATGGTATAATATTTAAAATTACAGAGTAGATTATTAACTACTATACTGTGGCATTGGAATTTTAACTCCTTGTATTAACTGATGGTGAGAGGGCTATCTACAGAGGTAATACTTATGATTACCTTGGTTTACAGAAACCTCCAGCAGTCTTTGAAACTTCTCATATGACTCTAGTTCTAGATCGATTGCTCTTAATGGTATAACGGTACTGTTAATATTCATAGTGGCTGCCTATAGAACAATCTTCAAACTGAGCCATGCTTTGGAGGAGGGAAAGGAGCTAAAGTCACCTCTGTTGGTAATATATTAGTCACTCTTCAAATAACAACAATGGCAAAATCCAACAGAAAGGAAGAAATAGCTACTGTATATTACAGTAAAGAAAGCTGCATAGTAATTTTAAATTTAATGGAGATGTACATGGTTAATATCTACAAGTATTGCTGCTTGAGAGTAGCAAGAGTATTGTTTTAAAATGTATTTTATCCAACTTGAGGGATCTTTTAAAATGATTGGCTATATGAACATTTGCTGTTAGGCTTGGAACTCCCATATTTTATTTTATTCTTTGATCCTAAATATAGTTCTTTTAATAGTCTAAAAATATTTATCAATATTGATCTGACTTTTAAAAAATTACTTTAATCCTGCTGACTACCTGTATGTATTGTATATATATTATATATTAAATATATAATATATTGAAATTATAAAAGATGAAAATATTGAATCCTTAAATATTTTAAGTTGCTGAATGTATATTAAATGTGACTGAATGAGATGTCTTTGTATTTAGAAATTTTCTTTCTTTTTGGAATGAGATTAAAATACATTTTGAAAGTTCATCAGATTAAGCAATTTATTTGTGTTGCCTATGTGTGAGACTGCTTAAAATTATATAAGTACTTAGGTGATTTCTCCCAAATAAAAATCTTTTTTTTATCATTTTCAAAACTCAGAACCTTTCCCACTAACCAAATCTACAGGAATCATTTAAACATTGTTAAGTAGGATTTGTTTTAAGTTCATAGTGTTTAGAATTAGAAATGTTAATATTTTATTTGATACGATGAAATTCAGGTAATTTGAATGATAAATTCATATGAAATGAAAAGAAAATAAATTTTTTTTGATGCTTTTTACATGTAAAACCTAAAATTAAGGGTTTCAGTTATAAAGGGAATGAATGTAAGAGATAAATAAGGTTTGTGTGTGTGTTTTTGTTTTGTTTTGTTTTTTAACAGAATTTATAGGTAAATGTTCTTCCATGTTAAGGTCTTGAGATTACATATTAGTGTTATTGTTTCAGTGCTATTATCACTGTTGAAAGCACTTTTGAAGCTCTTTTGGAATTCCTTCCAAGGCTTGTGGTTCACATTCATTCAAATAATGGCAATACAGCAAATTCCTATCTTTTGTTACAGACTAAATATTTTGTAATTAGCTGATACTTTAAATATGACTGAGTAATAAGTGCTTAAAGTGCTTAAATTGGATAAGATTCTTTGGTTGAAATGAATTGTTAATATAGCCTAATGATAGTTCATGCGTATTTCCAAAAGAAACATTCCAAATACATCTTAAGGTAACAGAATCCATGAAAATAAGGATCTTCTAACAGGATGACAGCATTTATGACAAGATTATGACATTTATTTTGTATGTGAAAGTTCTGATATGTTGGACTTGAAAAGAACCTCACCTGATATTTATAACCGTTTTTATTAAAGAGCTACGTTTTAAAAATTAGAATTAAAGTTTTGAGTTTCAAAGATTGTACTGTGGTAGAGTAATATGGAGGGGAAAAGGCATAGAATTTATTATTGGGTGAAATAACATGCATTTCTGAATACTATTGATTCACTCTTTTTAAACTTGAATTCTCCCTGAGTATACTGTGAACGTGTGCAAACTGCACATTAATTTAAGTAATGGGTTTTTTTTTTTTTTTTAATTCTTTCCAAACAAATTTAAAGACAATGATTGTTGCAACTACTAACTGGTTTATTTAAGCATCTTGTCTTTGTACACAAATTCTGTTCCTAAGTGTAAAGGGTTTGTATTTTATGTAAAACAAGCAATATTTTTAATTGAGATATAATTGACATATAGCATTTTATTTGTTTTAGGTGTACAACATAATTATTTATATATATGTATGATTCCAAATAATATTTTAATATTGTTAATTAGGCCAGTAGAATTCTTTTATTTTTTATGTTGGACTCTGGTCAATATAAATGCTTCATAGGTCAGTTACTTTACATTTCTGTTAAAGTAACTAGGAATCCTTATAATCTTGCTTCATATAATTTGTGGAATTGTATTTGATAATTTGTTGACTCCTGCTCCCCTATTCCCTGCCCATTGCACTATAAAAATCAGAGCTCTATTCTCTCTCCTACCCCCATTGAAATGTCTGAAATGAAAAGCATATAATTTTATCTTAATATCCGTATGCAGTTTGATTATCTTTGGCATTTTCCCCAGAATTCCAATTGCTATGCATAAATGACCAACGCATCCAAGCAGAATGGGCTCATTGTCTTATTGTTTCTGATATAAATATCATTGGTAAAATAGTGACATTTCTTCTTGAGTTATGATTCAGAAGAGATATTCATCCATTAATGGAATTGATAGGTCCAGGAAGCAATAAGTAGAATTCATTATGAAATCTATAATTGGAACTTCACTGGATAGATTTTATTCTTTCAAATGAAAGATTAAATTCTCAGTACTGAAAAGCATAGGGTCTCAACATTCTCTGAATTCAAACACACTTTCTGAGCCATCTCATAATTGAAAATGGTCTATCATGGTATATGGCTCTATTCAGCAAAATAAAACTAAGTGATTTTTGAATGTGGATCATCCTGCATCTTCACAGAGCTTTAGGTGGCTTAAAGAATCAGATTTAAACACATTTATGATCCTAGACCATGAACCCAGTATCTCAGATATTTCTACAGTATCATCTTTTAACTCCTACTCCTCTCATTATGTCTGTACTCTGGGTTTCTAACTCAGCTGGTTATATGCCATGAAAACTCTGACCTGGACACTAAGGATGATCACAAAGCTAATGTCAACCTCTCACTTCTTTAAAGTGGTAAACATTTTACTTATTTTATTTCTTCCTACGAAAAAGAAAAACCAGATTGAGCCTGTCCTTATGCTTGTCTTTGTTACAGTTGAACTTCTTTCTTTTTAGCTACGAACTGTTAATGTTGGATGGGCCTATCTTTAATGATTCAGACGGCGTGTCTTTTTCTATTTCATTGTTCTTTCCTTTTTTTCCCCCTCAGAATCCCTTTATGTGGTTACTCCTCTCCTTTCTCCCACTTGGCCAAAGACTGTTCATTGTCTTAAATAAGGAGAAGCAGCATAATTTTGTGAAAAGAATATTAATTTAACCACCAGGAAACATCTTGTTTCTGCCTTCAATTAGCTATTTTTTGCACTTCTTACGCATTCAGCCTATACTAATTAAATAGAATTGAATTATCGTCACTGTTGACCTCAATTTTACCATAAAATAAAGAATTTACATTAAATGTATGGCTGTGTTTTTCTAAATCTGGTAGCAGTTTCTCTTCGTGTTAGCGTGAGAAAGATAAAGAGCAATTTTTGGCTTTAGGAATGGTTACAGATCGTGTTAGAGGACTTTGACTTACTGTTTGTTAAAAACTACTTCACAGAGAGTGTTTTCTCCAGGAACATTTTGCTTTGTGCTCATTTAATTATTCATTCAGAAAATATTTATTGAGTACATTTTATATTCCCTAAACTGCTCTACATACAGCAGTGAACAAAACATCAAAATCCCTCCCCCCCAAGGAACATAGAGTTTGATGTAGGAATATAGCAAAATGAATATGAGTCAAATGTAGGACATATTAGATAGTGATAAGTTCTTTTGTGTGTGTGTGTGATGTTTATTTTGAGAGAGAGAGAATGCACATGCTTGTGAGCTGGGGAGGGGCACAGAGAGAGAGAGAGAGAGAGAGAGAGAGAGAGAGAATTCCAAGCAGTCTCCACGCTGTCAGCCCAGAGCCTGGTGTGGGGCTCAAACTCATAACTGTGAGATCATGACATGAGCCATAAACAAAAGTGGGACACTTAACCAAATGAACCACCCAGACTCCCTTAGATAGTGATATGTTCTAATGAGTGGGAAGGAATCCGGGAAGGGAGAATATGAGGTTGGAGGGTAGGGATTGAAAGAAACCCTCACTGAAAAGGTAATTTCTGAGTAATGACCTGCAGGAGATAAGAACCACCATAGTGTTTTTTTCTTATTATTCCTGTAGTTCATTGGTTGACAAAACACCCTGATTGCTCAGACTTTGCTATTTGTGAGCTCCCTAATGAAATTTTAGAAGAGATGGACAATATTGTATAGTCCCCTTTTCAGGTTGGTATATTGTACAGGAAGGATTATAGGCATGGAATTTAAATGCTGCTTGTTGGCTAATGAACAGTAAAGCATGTAACAAATGTAATCTCCTGAGTCCACTTGTTTTAGTTTTTCTGTCAGGTGCTTTTTAACTTAATTCAAACATGTTTACATTTTATTTCAGTAGAACTTTTAAAGACTTAAAGGATTTCAAATGAGGTGCAGGACCCTAGAGCAATATGATGTGTCCATTTGGCAATAGATTTTACCCACCAGTTCTTTAATCTGTCAGATAATCTGTTACACAAAGGTAATTTACACAACGGGTAACGTGACTGAGGAAAAATTTGAATTAATAACATCTTATCAAAATTTTAAATAGATAACACAATTTGAGTAAATCAAGTGTACCTACTGCTAAAGTACTAAAAATGAAGGAGATGTATTTTTTAAAATCGTGCTCTATAGAAGTTAGCTTTAACATCTGTTTTATTTGGAATGCATTTTTCTTTCTGTAATTCTTGAAAACAATTTATATTTATGCATAGAAAATTCCAGAAGACTAAACAAATGAAACTATGTTAGTAGAATTACTTTAAATAAGTAGCAGTGGTTAATTTGTAGGAATTACTGTGATTGTGTTTATGTGTGTATATACTTGTTCTATTTCCATCATTTCCTTAGAGCATGAAATGCACCTTTTTCCATGTATTTAAATCTCTATCATTATAGTAGATAGTCCATGTACCAGTTTTGGATAAGTGCCTGATGTCTAAAGTTGAGATTCTGTCAACTGAATAGTCTGTTGAAACTGAATATCAGCATCAGAGAAAAAAACAGAACTATAGGAATAAACAAATTTTATTTAACAGATTTTAACCTTAAAAAGTTTTTGTTATGTAAGTAGTGACATTTTAAAGGAGTAGCATTGCTGGGGCCTGGGTGGCTCAGTCGGTTAAGCATCCGACTTCGGCTCAGGTCATGATCTCATGGTTTGTGGGGTTGAGCCCTGCGTCAGACTCTGCTCTGTCTCTCTCTCTGTCTCAAAAATGAATAAACATTAAAAAAAAATCGTGGGCACCTGGGTGGCTCAGTCGGTTAAGCATCTGACTTCCACTCAGGTCATGATCTCGTAGTTCGTGAGTTCGAGCCCCACGTTGGGCTCTGTGCTAAAAGCTCAGAGCCTGGAGCCTGCTTCAGATTCTGTCTCCCTCTCTCTCTGCCCCTCCCCTACTTGCACTCTCTCTCTCTCTCAAAAATAAAATAAAAACATAAAATTTTTTTTTTAAAGGAGTAGCATTGCAACAATCGAGAAAGCGGAGTCATTTCAACTGTTGTCACTAAAATAGTCACGGTTCAGAAAATGAACCTCAGTCCTTCATTTGTAGTATGTAGTACTTCACACTACACACAAAATTTAATTCAAGAGGGACCATACACCTCATTGTAAAAACTAACACCATACAGGGTGCCTGGGTGGCTCAGTCGGTTAAGCGTCTGTTAAGTGTTCGACTATTGGTTTTGGCTTGGGTAGTGATCTCCCAGTTTCCTAGGTTCAAGCCCCATGTCAGGCTCCACATTCACAGTCCGGAGCCTGCTTGGGATTCTCTGTCTCCCCCTCTCTCTACCTCTTCCCCACTCACACTGTCTCTGTTTCTCTCAAAATAAATAAGTAAACTTTAAAAAAATTAAAAAGAAAAATTAAACCATGAAGTTTTTAGAGGAACTCAGAATAGCTTGGTAATTTTAAGGGTGGACAAAGGTTTGTTAGTATGCAAGCAATAATCAAAATTTGTTTAAAAATTTTTTTAATGTTTATTTCTGATAGAAGGAGAGAAAGAGAGACAGTGCTCCAGCCAGGGAGGGGCAGAGAGAGGGAGATACAGAGCCTAACACTGGGCTTGAGCTCATGAACCATGAGATTGTGACCTGAGCCAAAGTTGGATGCTTAACTGACTGAGCCACCCAGTTGCCCGAAATTTGTTTATGATAAAAGAAATTTCATAGAGATTTAAAACTTCTCATCAAAAAACTTGTTAAGAAAATAGACATGTCACAACATGAGGTAAAATATTTGCAAACATGAGGCAAAGTACTGATGTTCAAGACATATAAACAACTACCAACAAAGAAAAAAAAAAAAAAAAGATGAAGGAGTGGGCCAGAAATTTAAGTAGACCCTTCACAGTTGACCAAAAAACACATGAAAAAGTACTCAGCCTCTAGGAGTTGTTGTTGTTGTTTTTTAAGTTTATTTATTTTGAGAGAAAGAGAGAATCCCAAGCAAGCTTTGTGCTGTCAGCACAGGGATTGACATGGGGCTCAGCTCAGTCTCAAACTGAGATCATGACCTGAGCCTAAATCAAGAGTTGGATACTTAACTGGCTGAGTCACCCAGGTGCCCCAAACGCTAGCAGTTTTAATATGATGATCCTTATTATAATTTTGTTATATTTCTTTTACTGAATTTGTTGAGGTTCTTAGATCACCAGGTTTTTATCTCAGGTCAAGTTAAAAGACTGAACATTTTTTCCATATTAAGGAAATAAGTTCAAATACAATTGCAATGCATTGTTGCATTTTACAGTTTTTTTGACTGCAAGTTGTCTCTTGCAGACAAATGTGTTGAAAGAAAAGAGTGTTTGATTCTTAAAAGTTAGGATGGTTACATAAAATGTTAAGTACTAGCACTATCAAACATAAAAGGTTTTTCAATTACATGATAAGACATAAGCAATAAATTTGATAATAGTTTTCTTTGCCTCTTTAAGTTCTGATTCTGCTTGAGGGTATTAAAAGTTCTTGGCAGAAGGAGTGGATTTTAATTTCACATTTTAAGTGAGCTAGCACTTTCTGGTCTTGTCACTTCATTTGAGTACCTCTTAGAAGTACCATGTTTGTAATTATTAAGCTATATTTGTTGCTGGTTGTAAAGCAATTAAAAAAAAAAAAAAACCTTTTTGTCTGTTACTTTTTAAAAAGTAAATTTGTTCCACAACTCATTGACACTGTTTTCTTTAGATGATTTTTCCTCTCTGTTTATTTTGGATAGTTTTTATGGCTATATGTTGAAGTTCACTAATTTTTTTTTTTTTTTGGCAGTGTCTAGTCTGATGTTTAACTCATCCAGTGTGTTTTTCATCTCAGACCTTTTTTTAATCTCTAGAAGTTAAATTTGGGTCTTTTATATTTCATACATGTCTTTCCTTAACATGTTTATACTTCACTTTCTTGAACATACAGGGTATATATAAGTTTATATACAAGTTTATAATAGTTGATTCAATGTCTTGGTCTAGTAATTTTATCAGTTGTGTCACTTTGGAACTTGTGTCTGTTGATTGATTTTTCTTCTCTTTGTGAGTCAATATTTTTTCATTTGTTTGCCTGCCTGGAAATCTCTGGATGGCAAACACTGAATTTTGCCTTGTTAGGTACTGGATATTTTTGTATTTCTTTAAATTTTTCTGAGCCTTGTTCTGGAATGCAGCTACATTACTAGGAGACAATTTTCATTCTTTCGAGGCCTGTCGTTAAGACAAGGGTAGTCTTTAAGTTGGTGCTAATTTTTACCCACTAGTGAGGAGATACCCTTGTGAGTACTCCACCAGTGCCCACTTTGACTTGTGGGAGCAGGAACTATCCCAGCCCATTTGAGTCCCAAGGATTGTTCTGCCTGTTCCTTTCTGGGGGTTCTTTCCTTAGCATTGGGTGATTTCCTTAGATGAATCCACTGATCAACACTCAGCTGAAGACATGAAGGGACTTTGCCAATCTCAGAGCTTTCCCTCTGCAGCTCTCATTTCTGATACTCTTCCCTGATTTTTTTTTTTTTTTTTAATGTTTATTTGTTTCTGAGAGAGAGAGAACGTGAGCAGGGGAGGGGACAGAGAGAGGGAGACACAGAATCCAAAACAGGCTTCAGGTTCTGGGCTGTCATCAACACAGAGCCCAACCCGGGGTTCGAACTCATGGGCCTCAAGATCATGACCTGAGCAAAGTTGGACGCTTAACCAACTGAGCCACCCAGGCGCTCCTCTTCCCTGATTTTTAGTTGCCTTTTCCTCACAAAACTGTCATCTCTGGGAGACCACTGGGCTCAGGTTAAGTTCTTCTTCCCTGTGCTGTGGCTTCAATGCTTTAGTCAGTAAGCTAGAGCAGAGTTCACCTCCTAATTTTCTTCTTTCAGGGATCACGGTCCTCTGCTGCCCTTTCAATATCTGAAAAACTGTTGTTTCATGTATTTTGTTCCGTTTTTTAGTTCTCTAAGATGAAAGAGTACATCTGATCCCTATTAACTTCACCATGGCCAGAAGTAGAAGGCCCAGCTTCCGAGTTTTAATTTTTTACTGGAGATTTTTTATTCTCCATGAAGAGTCTGTTCAGAGACAGCCTTCCATTCATGTATATTTTCAAAGATTTGTCACTTAACATTGTTTGTCATCAGAGAAATACATATTTAAATCACAATGAGATAGTGATATATACTCGCTAGAATGGCTAAAATTTAAAAACTGACACTGCTAAATGATGACAAGGATATGAAGCAACTGGAACTCTCATACTCTGTGCTATAACTACATTGGAAATGATACAATCACTTTATTAAAAGCTCTAGTATTTTTGTTTTTAGTTAGGCTCTTTGCCCAACATGGGGTTTGAACTTACCACATCACGATCAAGAGTCACATGCTCTACCAACTGAGCCAGCCAGGTGTGTTTCTGGTAGTTTTTTTTTTTTTTTTCTTTTAATAAAACTAAGAATACAGCTGTCCAACAACCCCACAATTCTACCCTTAAATGTTTACCTAAGATAAGTAAAAATAAATCCACAAAAAGATATATGCATAGCAACTTTATTCATAAGAGCCCCAGACTGAAACAGATAACATGTTCATCAATAGTAGAATAAACAAATCTATCGTTACATGTGTTCAGTGGAATACTCAGCATAGTAGTGCATACTAATACCTGCCTAGTGACTTCCTTACAAAGGGTACGGTATGGAAAGGGGCGGGGGGGGGGGAGCTAATTTTACAGTGGAGAAACTTAATAAACCTCACCTTAACAAAGTGATCAAGTTGTTAACATCAGTAAATTATGTTAGTAGTATGTACCCTTAATAATGTGATATAATGAGAATGATGATTTACTGCTATGGTTTCCCTCCCCCAAACCCATAACACCAGTATAATCATGAGAAAAGCACCAGAAAGAGGTCCCAATTGAAGGACATATTATAAAATACCTGACCAGTACTTCTCAGAACTTTTCAAGAATGTCAAAAAGAAGGAAATTCTGAGAAACTCTTAGAGCCAAGAGGGGAGATTAAGGAGACATAATGACTAAATATAATGTATCCTAGATAGGATCCTGAAAGAGAAAAAGGGCATTAGGTAAAAACTAAGGAAATCTGAGCCAAGTATGGACTTTAGATAATAACAGTATATTGATATTGGTTCATTAGTTGTGATAAATGTACCATAATAATATTAAGATGTTAATAATAGGAGCAACCAGGTATGAAGTGTATAGAGCTCTCTGTACTGCCTTTGCAGTTTTTCTGTAAATCCAAAGTTGTTCTACAATAAAAGTTTATTTTAAAATATATGTGAAGTTTATCTACAGTTTTATTAAAGTTACATAAATATTAGACTCCGGGAATAGTGAGGAAGAATAGAGGTCATAGGTTTCTAAATGCAATGGAGTGCTTATTCTTAGTGCAGCAAGATAAGGAGAATAGGACAATATAATATATTCTTCATGAAGCTAAGTTGATATAATTTAAAGATTTGTTCTTTATCCTAAGTTTGTTTCTAGAGTTTGTGATGTTACAGTATCTTTTGCTTTGAATTGATGCTAATAGCAAATTTGGTCTACTCCTATACAATCTCAGTAAGAGTTCATTATTGACCCTGAAATTAAAAAAATCTGAGCCACTGCCCTTTTCAGTTCATTTCCTGAAATCTTTCAGAAAATTTCTCTCCCTGCTGTGTAGAGCCAAATACTGTTGCTTTATAGTATTTCTCTTACATCTACCTTTACATATTTGAAGAGTCTAGATACATATCTGATACTTTCTGGCACCCTTGATCGGAGGAAATAAAAGCAGAAGAACCAATGAAAGAGTTCCCACAATCTCATCTCACATCCATGCAGTGGAGAAAGGAAATGCCAGGATCTTCCAAAGTCAGATTATCAACTCATTAGGTAGAAAATGAAGGCCCTGGAAAATAGGGCAGTCCAGGTCAATGGATTCAGAAAGTGGTAGAAATCTGCCTATAATGGAACCCAAAAAGGTTAATCATGGGTTTTGTGTTTTAGGGTGGAGTGAGGTAAGTTTTTTTTCTTCCTAGGTTACAAGATTTGTAAGCTCCACTGATCTTTTGAAGCTACTTGAAAATAATTTAAACCTTCACCTTCTACAACTGCTATTACCTTGTATGGTAATGCATTTATTTTTTATTTTATTTTATTTCCTTGATTTTTATTTGCATTAATTTTGAGAGAGCACAAGGCGGGGGGGTGGGGGGAGGAACAGAGAGAGAGGGAGAGAGAGAGAATCCTAAGCAGGTTACGCACTGTCAGCACAGAACCTGATGTGGGGCTCCATCTCACGAACCATGAGATCACAACCTGAGCTGAAATCAAGAGTTGGATGCTTAACCAACCAACCCACCCAGGTGCCCCCCCTTTTTAACTTAAATACATCTATGTATTTTAAAGTTTGTTTTTGAGAGGGAGAGAGTGCAAATGGGGGAGTGGTAGAGTGAAAGGGAGACCGAGGATCCTGTGCAGACTGCACTGACAGCAGAGAGCCCAAAGCCCAATGTGGGGCTCGAACTCTCAAACCATGACGTGAGATTATGACTTGAGCTGAAGTTGGACCGCTGAACCCACTGAGCAACCTAGGTGCCCCTGGGTAGACATTTGCAGTTAAAAAGCACAGTGAAATTTCAGGTGTTCTCATTGATAGCCATACCTCTGTACCCTAAGTGTATGTTGTAGTGAGTATATCCTGCATTCAAATGTGTGTTAGTTTGCCCAGCAAACGTTTAATGGTTCCTCTCAGCCACTATAATGTGTGCTATGCATATAAATGTGAACAAGACAGTCTTTGCCTTGAAGTGGCTCCTAATCTAGTTGAGAGACATGATTGCCATACAGTATGGTAAGTACTTTGTTAAAGATTAGTGTAAATTTGATTTTTAGGGGAAACTTTATGAAGGACAAAAGCTGCATTGAAAGTTGGAGTTTATGTAGTTGAATTGGCTGAATGTTAAGAAAATCAAGATGTTAAGAGTTATCAATACTCTTAATGTTAAGAGTAATCAAGGCAGAAATTTCAAACTTAATAGTTGGAATAATATTGAAATAAAAGATATATTCACCAATCACTGATATGGTGGCAGCTGTCTGAAACCTTATTTAAACCACTGTTTAAGAAGTCTGGGAATTGAATTATAAACTTGCTCTTAGTAGGATTCCGTATTTGTAAGATGAAGAAAAAAGATAGTCTGTCAAGGAAAAAAAGAGATGGTCTGTGTCAGAGTCTACAACTCCTTGTAGTTACTAATGGGACACAAAGTAGAAAACACTAAATGTATAAAGCAGACATTTGTCCAGAGACTGAGACAAAGAGAGGTGGAATTTAGATTAGAGACAGTGATGGGACACCTGGGTAGCTCAGTTCAGTGTCTGACCCTTGATTTCAGCCCAGGTCATGATTCTGGGGTCTTGGGATCGAGCCCTGCATTGGGCTCCACACAGTGTGGAGCCTGCTTGAGATTCCCTCACTCTCCCCCTGCCCCTCTCTCCTTGAGTGCAGTGTCTCTCTCTTTCTCTAAAATTAAAAAAAAAAAAAAAAAAAATTTTAAAAAGATTAGGGACAGTGGAGGAAGGAATGAGTTTTGTACTGCAGAGAGGGGAGAGGTGGTCTAATGGCTGGAATGTGGAATCCTTCCACATTCAGTGCCAAGGCAAAGACCGTGTTTTCATCTCAAATGAAGATCATTATATGCTACTAGGCAAAATGAAGAAAGTTCTATCAGCTGTTTTCCTGGATCTCTTCAATTTTGACCTTCTCTGCAAAATTTACAGTTTAAGGTGACTGACTCAAATTCACACGAATCCCTGGTTGTGCTGCTCCTGATGTTGGATGGTGTTGAAGTGTAAAGTACATCGAGCTAAGAGGAAGTTGAATTGCCGATATATGTTATTCAAATTTAGTGGGGTATATTTATGTGGTTTTCTGTCATTTCCATGTGTGGTTATTGTTGGCTATCCAAGTAAAAGACTGACTTCTAGAATAGTTCTAATTTCCACTGTGCTAACTGACTCATCCAGCATCCTGTCATGAGATGCCAGGCCAGAAGTATGTCATTTAATAAAAATATACTGGGGGTGCCTGCATGGCTTACTTGGTTAAGCATCTGACTCTTGGTTTTGTCTTGGGTCATGATCTCATGGTTTGTGAGTTCGAGCCTCATGGCGGGCTCTATGCTGACAGCACGGAACCTGCACAGGATTCTGTCTTTCTCTCTCAAAATAAATAAACTTAAAAAAAAACAAAAAAAAAAACTGAACGAATATGTTGTTTCACTGTATTTTGTGATATAGTTGTTATTTTCAATGTTAGAATAATTGTGATGTGATTTTTTTTCATTGTAAGTAGCTATTCACTTTTTAACCTAATTCTATATACATAATTATATATTTTTCTTCAAGAGAGTTCCCCAAATTGTTTATGCTTCAAAACCCATAAAACCTGAATCTGCCCATGTTTAACTCATCTAATGGGACTTCAGCTCATTCTCCCTTCTGCTCCAATAACCAATCAATCAAACAAACAAGTGACAACAATAATTTGTCCATCTGCCTGCTGATGCATGTAAGTACGAGAAGGTAAATTTTTATTTCCCATTTAGATATACAAATCTTTAAAAAGGACGTGCCTATTTGAGGTAGTATTTCACCTGGTTGAGTTTTGGTTATGTGTAATCAGTTAGTCCAAAACTCTGACTCCCATATAGTTCCTACTTATTTTAACTGCGAGAAAATGAAGGCACACGATTGATTCTAGAGATGAGGATACATTATCAACAAAGAGGTAAACAGGCCAGAGGAAGGAGGCTGAGAATTTAGAAAGCCAAGACCAGCCACATCCCTATTTATCCTGGTAGAGTTACAAACAGAAGCTTTGGACAAAGGACCCATTCCTCACTGGGGAACTTTTAAAAAGTTTCCAGTGACCCTAAAAGCTGGACTGTTTTTAGGAAGCTGCCTCCAGAGACCACTTAGCAAGATGATAACTATTAAAATAATAATTCTTTAAACCTCCTGAGAGGTTTGGCAGCTTTGGTAGACTTGATTTTTCTCAGGTGAGTGGGAAAATGGTCGAAAGATTTGGCATGTGGAGGAAGCTGATTGGGTAGATAAAGGCTGAATGTAGGACTCTAGATTTAGTTGGGTGAGTTTTAAGCACTATTTTGTAGGTAAGAATATGTAAGTGGAAGATGTAGGGAAAGACCTGGATTCAAATCCTACTTTATACTACTTGATATGGCCTAGTTCCTTCTGCTGTATTTTGAAGATAACAGCAACCCTCCAGGGTATTCAGGGTTGTCATAAAAATAAAAATAAATCAGTAACTGACACATAGGTCAGGGGTTCATAATCTGGGGTACACAAATGGCTTTGAAAAAGGAAAGTAAATTTTAAAATTTCAGCTCCACAAACTCAAAATTTCATTCAAACTCAAAAGTGTTCTCTGTGTGAACACTTTGAGGAGAAAGTGGTTCATAACTTTCATCAAATTCTCAAAGAGATTTGTGACTAAAAAGATTAAGTGTCATTGAAGTAGGATCTCATTTATGTTTGAGAATGAATTGCAAAGAAAAAGGTTTGAAATTCTCCCGAAGTAGAATAGTCACCAAAAAGTAAAACAGCTGGGACAGAAGAGAAATAGGTTATAGTGAGGAAAATGATCAAGTTGACACTGATTAGATAAAGTAATTCTATATTTGTACTCAGTACTAGTCTTTGTAAGTATATTTCTGTTTCTATAATGAAAAGAATGTAAAACATTTTCCTTTTTTTCCTGCCATGAGAACATGGTTGATATATTTTCAATGCAGTAATTTTCAAAAGCATTGGAGTGAGAGTTTCAAAATTAATAATGTAGTCCTGGCCCTACCACCTGAAAAATTATGCGATTTTTGTGCAAGTCATTTGCCTCAGTTTCCCCAAGTGTAAAGTAGTAGTGGGAAACCATTTCTTTTTGACACTATGTCTCAAAAATTGACTAATAAATGAAAATATGTTAACTTTTTTTTGAGGAACGAGCTACTTAAAATCAAGATGTTATAACATATTTTTCTTTCAAAATGCAATCTCTTTACAAATTTTAGCAATAATGACATCCCAATTCATTGTAATCATTTGTCGAGGAGCTTTAACTTGGTATCTGCACTTTACAGTCCTATCATATTGATAGTGGATATCATAAATAATCAGTTCCTTTGCATGTGTAGTTTTTACACAGCTAAATCATACCAGTGATATCCTATTGCCAAAGTCCAAAATCGCTGTGTCCCACAGCACACAGACTCACACACCCTCATTCACCCATCACCCAACACAACTGTATGCATCATTATATACTTAGCGTAAAGATCACTTTGGCAGGGCTGGAGGGCGGGGGCTTTCTTCAGTTTCTGCAGTTGAACAGCTTCCTCTCTTGCCCTTAATACTTAACTTGTTCAACTCTGTTTTCTCTGCCAGACTATAAGCACCAGGTGGCAGGAGTTGAGTTTTTCCTACTACTTTGTCTCTAGGACTTAGCAAACAGCCTGATTTATAACAAGCCCTTAAAAAAGATGATTATTATTACTTTAGTTATTTTGAAACTGTCTTAAATTTACACCAAAGTTTCAAGGACAATACAAAGGACTTTTTAAATTTGCTCAACTATTTGATAGTAAGTTGCTCACAAAATGCCTTTTCTATCCCTAATCCTATGGTGTTTTCTTGCCAAAGACATTCTTCTGTATAATCACAGTACAACCAGCAAAACCAGAAATTTGATATTGATACGACTTCCATCTAAATTTTAAACCATAGTCAGGTTTGGCCAATTTTCTCAATAATATCCTTTATGTAATCTAGAATTTGACTCCCTGAATTTAGTTGTTAGGCCCTTCAGTCTGAAGTAGCTTTTCAATCTTATCTTGGTTTTCATGGCCTTAACCATTTTGAAGATTTTAGGCCAGTTATTTTATAGGATGACCCTTAGTTTGGATTTCTCTGATGTTCCTTTATGAGTAAATTCAGGTTATTCAACTTTAGAATTATCACAGAAGTGATGTCTTGCTTTTCTCATTGTAGCCTATTGGCTGGCACACAGTTGATGATGTTCACTTTAGCCCCTTGGTGAAGGGGGTGTCTGCCACTATAAAGATGTCTTCTTATCCCTTTGTAATAAGTATTCTGTGGAGAGGTACTTTGAAAAAAATGTATCTTGGTCCTCACCAAACTTAGAATTCATTTAAATCATATGGACTACTGTTTATTAATGAGTCATTATCTGTTACTATCATTTTTTAAAGTTTATTTATTTTGAGAGAGAGAGAGCGTGTGTGCACGCGTTGGGGACGGGCAGAGAGAGAGAATCTCAAGCAGGTTCTGTACTGTCAGTGCAAAGCCCGATGTGGGGCTCGAACCCACCAACCAAACTGTGAGATCATGACCTGAGCCAAAGTCAAGAGTCTGACACTCAACTGACTGAGCCACCCAGGTGCCCCTGTTACTATCATCATTTATTTTGATGCTTACATTGTCCCACTGCCAGTGCAAGTTCCTTCAAGCTTGCTTTTATGACCTTTGGACATGTCTCCATTGTTCTCTGAGATCTTCCTTACTTTCTGGCACAGCCAGGCATTCCAGACTTATCTTGCACTTTCCCTCTTCTGGAATCAATTATTTCTCTAAGAAACTTGAGTTTCTTGTAGTGAAGAATGGTATTTAGAAACCATGAATTTAGCATTCAGGTGTATATGGCTGTTGGATCGTCCTTGTTCCCAGACTTTCTCAGAGGACAGAGCCATGGGATAGAGGAGTGTAAGTGCACATACACATGCACACACACTTGTGTGAACATGCAGACACTCATTGACAGTGATGTTTATTTTCACATTCCATCTACGTTCGTTGATAACCATAGCAGTGCCACCTTCCCCACCATGGATGGCCACCTAAAGCCTTTAAGTTCAGCATTGTTCAGGAAGGGGAGGGGATCAAAGAGTACCTTTTAAATGTCTGAATAAAAACGCACTTGACATGTTACTCACCTGTGTTTCAAGTTCATCCAGCCTCTTGATGTGTTTTATCTCCTTTCCAAGGCTAATCTGCATTTCTCTGGGTATATGATAGGGAGGGCTCTGCTTCATTGGAAGAGGAATATAAAGAGTCAATGCTTTTTTACCTTTATCGTAAGTTTTTTGTATTTGTTTAGCTCAGTATTTCTCACTTGGTCTTTTTGGCAGGAAAGAAATGCTTTATTTTAGGATTGTCACATACACCAAGGTATTTTGTATCCCTCACTCTACATTCACTATTGCCACCTGAGGCCCCCCACTTAAAAATGGGATAACTGGGGCGCCTGGGTGGCGCAGTCGGTTAAGCGTCCGACTTCAGCCAGGTCACGATCTCACGGTCCGTGAGTTCGAGCCCCGCGTCAGGCTCTGGGCTGATGGCTCGGAGCCTGGAGCCTGTTTCCGATTCTGTGTCTCCCTCTCTCTCTGCCCCTCCCCTGTTCATGCTCTGTCTCTCTCTGTCCCAAAAATAAATAAAAAACGTTGAAAAAAAAAAATTAAAAAAAAAAAAATGGGATAACTAAAAAGCAAAAACAAAGCACTTTTACACATTTCCAGCTGCCTTGTAGGAAGGCCACCTTCCCCTAGTTGAGAACCCCTGGAGCTCTTAGCAGTTTGTTTAATAGTTGTTTTCTGATACATTCTTAGGTTCACGCTAATTCACATGGAAACTCACACAGAACAGTTTGACTACCTCACTCTATTCTCCATCGAGTGGGTTAGCCTTGTAAAATCAATGCTTTCTTTTTGATCAAGAAAAATTACACAAATTTTTGACTTGGTATTTACCAAGTTGATCCTATTGATCAACTGTTGATCCTATTTTGTTGATCCCCTGTTGATCCTATTTTGGGTACTGAGACCCAAAACCAAATGCTGCTTTGTAAGGAGACTTTCTTCTGTCATTGAAATGTCCCTTGAATTAATTGAAGTATGTAAGCCTTAAATACAAAGCTGTCTGAAGCAATTGGACTATCAGTATTTAAATTAAGGCCCCAATGCCATATATGAAATGCGTGTTATTAGCTTTTTAGCTATATGTTTTCATAGGAATGGTAGATTGTTTGGGCTTAGGCAAGTCAGCTTCTAGCTAACAGTCAGGGCTATACTCAGCAGGCTCGTAAACAGAGAGGGATTCAGGGCTGTCTCTCCCTGATGGACAAGGAAGGGCCATGTTTTCTCCAGGCCAACAGGCTATAAGAACAGATCCATCCTCCTTCACTGGTGGTTTGTACAGCGGCCCACCTGCACTGGGAAGATAGCAAAGTCTTCAGCTAGAGTTGTTTCTCTCCCTCTGTGTCTCAGTCCTTTTAGGCTGCTATAACAATATCATGAGTAGGTGACTTATATATAAACAACAGAAATTTATTCTTCATCCTTCTAGAGGCTAAAAGTGTAAGGTCAGAGTGCCAGCCTGGTTGAGC
This sequence comes from Panthera onca, assembly GCF_046562875.1. Classification (NCBI taxonomy): domain Eukaryota; kingdom Metazoa; phylum Chordata; class Mammalia; order Carnivora; family Felidae; genus Panthera; species Panthera onca. The sequence continues at coordinate 88,593,975 of NC_138339.1, forward strand.
TCTGATGATGGCCCTCAGTGAGGGCCCTCTTTTCGGTTGCAGATACCTATCTTCTGACTGTGCCCTCTTGTGATGGAAAGAGGGGCAGGGGGAGATCTCTGGGGTCTCTTTTAAAAGGGCACAAATCCATTTAGGCGGGCTCCATCCCATCTCTGACTTAATTTCCTAATGGCCCCACCTTCTAATATTATCATGTTGGAGTTTGGGATTTCAACATATGAATTTCATGGGGACAAACATTCAGTCCACTGCACAATGGGACTCCATATGAGCTTCCTTGTGCCCTGTTCTGCCCTGAGTTTAGAGGAGAAAAAATCTCCTAGTTCCACCATCAAATATAGGAAGGGGAAATAAATAAGTTTCAACTCATTCTATGCTTGAAAAATTACTTTAGACTTGAGAGTAAGCTTTGTATGAATACATGATAGGATTTTAAAACTTAGTGGGGTGCACTACTCTGTTTTGGGTAGAACCCTTGAGAAAGATATTTACTGCTTACCAAATATGTGAATGTTCCCTCATAACACTCAGTTCTTTTGCAGTTAGGTGGGGCTGTGTTGACTGGTTCTACCAACTAAGGTGAGCTAGGGCTGTGAGAAGAGTTGTGTGCCACCCAGCCTCAAATTTATAAGGATATATTCATTTTTATGAATGCTTTCAAGTGAACTAAATTTGAGTTGTACTAAAACTGGACAGAGATTTCTGAGATAATTTCCAGCCATCCCAGGAAATGAGAGATATCATTACATCATTGAATACCTCCATTTAGAACCTGATGTGTAGTTTTATTTGGTTTGGTTGTAAACAAGTTTGAACCAGGGTTGATATTCATTACCTGAAAGGACCTAATCTGAATGGGATTGATTCAGTAATTTAAAGAAAAAAGCAGATTAGAAAATTGTGTCAACATGACAATATTTTAGTGCTCATAGGAAATTTATTTTAACTCAAAAGGAAACTCACACACTGTAAAGTACATAGTTCTCCTCCTTTGCCTTCCCTTCCCTTCCTTTTCTTGGGAACCTGGTACATACTATTTCAAGGGCATTTCCAAAGACTTGCATCAGCAATTTTTATACCTATGAGTGGCTTCTTTCAGTTCAGTTAGGATCCTGGACAGATGTAACATACACACCTACCTTGGGGTATCTTATCTAAAATCAAATATTTCTTCATCTGAGAATTTTTTTAGGATTTTGATCACTTGGTGCTTTTGAAAAATGAAGATTTTGCACACTGTGTCCTTATGACCATTTTTTTTTTTTTTTTGTATTTGGTGAACAACAGAAACAAGGAGAAAAAACACAGAACAATTTCACACCTCAAATTGAAGGAGTTGATTACCGTCATTTTGATGATGCGCCTTTTATACGTTTGCAGTGGTTAAGAAAGACGTTATGGTTTGGAGCATGAGCACTTTAAAATGATTCAAAATTATTGAAGAGCTACAAATTTTATAAAGTGCTTCAATTTGTTACTGACTAGAGCAGCAGTGGAAGGATTCAGCCGAGCTTTTAGTACTGTACACAGTCTGCAGACTCTCTCATAATCTTTCCAGGTGTTGCTCCTTTACACGCAGGGGCTCTGTGTTCCTGCCCAGAGACAGCCCTACTTCTGTTCTGGAGACCTGCATGCCACAAAAGCAGTGCTCCCATGTGGGTGTGGTTTTAGCAATGCTGCTAACTCCAAAGCAGCCTTCTGTTGTTATATGGCTTTACCAGAATGTAAAGACTGTAGGTCTAAAAAACTACTAGACTTTTGGTCGCTTGATTTAGTGTCCGGATGGGTGTAGGCCTATAGGGAGTGGAAAATAAGTGGCATAGATGTAGGCAAGGTGGCTTAGAGAGTGCAAAATTAGAAAGTGACCTTTTAGTCCCTTTGAGACACACAGAGACTAATGTTTAAAAAGTCGGTGCTTTTAAGAGAGGCCAAAACTTTGTAAAAGTGGGTTTTAAAGATTTCTTTCTGCTTTGCCATTAGCTTGCATTATTTTGTTGGACTTTGATTTGCATGTTTTAAAGCACCAGTAAGTCCTGCTTGTGTAAAATAAGAAAAATAAGGCACAGTCATTGAAATTTAAAATGGCCATGTTTTAAATATTGATTTGTAATGTGGGGTTCCACTAAAGCACATGTATAATTCTACCTTTTAAAATTGATTTACACCCCTGAGATGTCCTGAATAGTACATGCCTCCCCCATGTGTTGGCTGTAAATGGCACATTTCAGTTCTTTAGAACTAGAGTTGTAGAGCTTAGCTAGTTCATTAAGGAGAAGGAAATCTTAAATCAGAACAAAGCTAAATGCATAAAAGTCAGTTCAAAGACACAACCAGTTGCGTTGGTGGGCTGTAGGTGGTGGTGGCATTCAGCAGGTCTCTAGTTTGTGAGTTTCTGGCAACATTAGGTGTCCAGAAAACCATGGTCTATTTTGTTACCTCACACACAGATGATTCTTGCCAGAGATGAGGTTAGAAGCCACGTTTGCAAGACTCTTTTCTAACCAGTGTGTTTTTAGCACTGTGCTTTAGCTCATTCCTATTTAAAAGCATGATGTGTCCTTTTAGAAGAGGACTTGTTAGAATATAGCTTATAAATAAATTTTAAAAACAACATGATACTCTAGTTTTTATGCATGAGAAATCTAGAATTTGCATTGAGATTTAAATAGTTCATTTGAGTGCCCATCATCCCCAAATTTAAAGGCACTAAGCATTTCTCCTCATCTGGCTGTCTTGGTGGTATTTCCAGTGAGTACCTCTGTGAATCCCTCTTTTATCAACTAAAATAATGAAGCAAAACTGATTTCTGACAAGATCCAAGATGTCAGAGCCACAGTATGTTAAGGTAGATGTTCCAATTCATCATACTTCCTCAAGGACCACAGTGGAAAAATTGTATGTCATTTTAAGATCAGAACTTTCTAGAAAAATAAACGTATTCCCCCACCTTCCTTCTTCTCTTTTCTCCTAAGTGACCTAATACATGTAAAGAACTTAGAGTGTTTGACTATTATTACCATTTTATCATCTGTTATCATTATTTCCTCCTTTTCTTTACTCAATTACATTTTTTTCTCTAAATAGTCATGTGTATCGTTGTCTTTTTTGAGGTATTGTTTTCTCTTATCAGGAAAATTGGAATCGATGACGACTCTCAACTCTGTTTAGAGGGTGCCCCAGATAAAACTCTTCCAAGGATGTGCCCCAGCCCACCCTTAGTGTCAGAACCTGCCTGCCCCTAGTTGTGCTCTGCTGGGGAATTTCAGCCAAATTCATTTAGGTCTACCTGATCCACTTTGTGGTTTATTTGATTAGAGTGTGAGCACCTGGATATTTGTAAACAGAACATTAAAATATTCAGACATTCTGTTTTCATCAAGAAGATCTAAGAACTGCAGATGGAAATTGCCAAAACTTAGTAACATAATCAAGAATGAAATATATTTATTCTTACTAACTAGGCGACAATCAACCCAAGTAAGGGACATTTGCATAGTAAATTAGTATTATATTTTAATTCAGCTCCAAAGCCAAGAAGATATGGCATGAAACTCTTTTTTTTTTTTTTTTTTTTTTTTTTTTTGTAATGCATGCTTTTTGGGTTTTTGCTTGTTTTTTAAATTTATTTTTGAGAGAGTGAGCACAAGCGGGGGAAGGGCAGGGAGAGGGAAGGAAAGAGAGAACCCCAAGCAGGTTCCACGCTGACAGGGCAGAGCCTGACATGGGGCTCGAACCCACAAACAGATCATGACCTGAACTAAATCAAGAGTGGGACACTTAACCAACTGAACCACCCCGGACACCTGGTGTGAAACTCTTTAACGTTGGCTCAAGAATGTGGTTTTGTAGGGCTCTTGGGTGACTCAGTTGGTTAAGCGTCTGACTTCAGCTCAGGTCATGATCTCTCAGTTTCCGGGTTTGAGCCCCACATCAGTCTCTGTGCTGACAACTCAGAGCCTGGAGCCTGCTTCAGATTCTGTGGCTCCCTCTCTCTCTATGCCTTGCCCACTCATGCTCTGTCTCTGTCTCTGTCTCTCTCTCAAAAATAAACATTAAAAAACAAACATGGGAATGCAAGCTGGGGCAGCCACTCTGGAAAACAGTATGAAGTTCCAAAAAAAAAAAAAAACTAAACTAAAAATAGAACTACCCTACGACCCAGCAATTGCACTACTAGGCATTTATCCAAGGGATACAGGTGTACTGTTTCGAAGGGACACATGCACCCCATGTTTACAGCAGCACTAACAATAGCCAAAGTATGGAAAGAGCCCAAATGTCCATCAATGGATGAATGGATAAAGAAGATGTGATATATATATATAGATAGATAGATATAGATATAGATATAGATATATACATACACATACAATGGAGTATTACTCGGCAATCAAAAAGAATGAAATCTTGCCATTTGCAACTACATGGATGGAACTGGAGGGTATTATGCTAAGTGAAATTAGAGAAAGACAAAAATCATATGACTTCAGTCATATAAGAACTTTAAGAGTCAAAACAGATGAACATAAGGGAAGGGAAACAAAAATAATATAAAAACAGGGAGGGGGACAAAACAGAAGAGACTCATAAATATGGAGAACAAACAGGGTGGCTGGAGGGGTTGTGGGTGGGGGGATGAGCTAAATGGGTAAGGGGCACTAAGGAATCGACTCCTGAAATCATTGTTTCACTATATGCTGACTAATTTGGATGTAAATTAAAATAAAATTAAATTAAGCATAATAATAATAATAAACAAATATTTTTTTAAAAAAGGATGTGGTTTTGTATACCAAGATGATAATATCTAAATATCCATTCATTATCGGTATACAGTTGGTGTAAGAAACAAAGCCTGATTTGCCTTCAGTGCTTATGAAACTGTTACTTTTTCATTCTGTAAGTCAGGCTTTGTTTTTAAGTTAAATACATTGAATGAGTACAAACATTTTATAAGCTGGATATTATTTTGACTTAAACCCTTTAATGCCCCGAAAAGCTCTGCCCTTCTCATTTCTCCCTATCAAAATCCTATTCCTCATTTTCCACTGGATATTATAATCATCCTGGCTTAAAGCAATCTTTCCCTCCTTTAAACGTCTATTATAGCACTTGCACAGGTGACCCCTGCGACATTTATCACACACTGCAGACTCTTATTCCTAATACATCTTACTACATCTAATTTCCCAAACCTGATTGTCAGTTTCAGAACCTTGTTTGGACACAGTTCATTCAGTGTTGACTCAGTGCATGTTTATCAACTGACCACAAGGTGCAAGAGCTGTGCTAGGCACTGGAGGTACAGTGGTGAAAGACCTGGCCACAGACCCTTTGGAGATGAACTGTAGGATGAATAGATAAGTGAGGGTCAAAGAAGGTATATCATTTACAGTATTAAGTTCAACGGTGTGACCACTGTGATGATACTGAAGGTACTTTTGAGGAAAGATCTGTGTTGGTAAGCAAACTTACAACTAATGGAATGCCAACTGTTGGTGTGTATGCTTTTGCTACAAATAGGATTTTCTACTTTATTGAAGTAGCTTTTGAAAAAATATGTGGTATAAATAAATATCAAAAAATCCAAGATTGTCTTGGGGCACCTGAGTAGCTCAGGTCCAACTCTTGGTATCAACTGAGATCATGATTTTATGGTTTGTGAGTTTGAGCCCCTCATCAGGCTCTGTGCTGGCAGCACGGAGCCTACTTGGGATACTCTCTCTCTCTGCTGTTCCCCCACTCATGCTGTCTCTGTCTCTCAAAATAAAAAAACAAACTTAAAAAAAAATCCAAGATTGCTGTTAACACTAACATAGGACCCCCTGGAAATAAACATTTTAAATCCATTTCACATTTTGAAACACACTTGCCAAAGAAAGAGTTATGTTTGGTCATTCAAATCATCAGAGATAGTGCCTTCCTACCAACTATCTAATTTATACTGTCAATTAAACTCAGGTTCATGATTGATTACAAAATGCCAATAAAAAGCAATAACTCAGATGTATGAAATAAGTAAAGTATGAACAATATAAAAAGGTTTTTAAATTTTTTTAAACATAGGCTTCTGATTCAACATGGCAATCTGACCCTAAAACATTAAAAGTTATAGAAAACCATCTTTAAATAACATAAAAGAACATAAGGAGAATCTAACTACAAAAGAGAGATTTTGTAAAAGTTCTGGAAGCTGAAAAATAGATGGGGGAGTGGCAACTAATGAGCCAGGTAGGAAGCAGTCACTACCCAGAGTATATGCAGAGGTGACTACAAGCAGAGAGGGATCCAGACTGCCCTGTAGAACCCTGGAAGACTCAGAAGTAGGTGTGAAAGAGGATGGGGGTAAGATGTGTGACTAAAAACAGGCATTTAGTTGATTATATGTGAAACTCTCAGTGCCCCACTCCAGTGTATAGAGTATAGACAATTGTATCATTTTCCAACATAATGGAAGGCCTTCTCTAGAGAAATTGTCAAAGTGGGTCCAGGGAAGTTTGTGCAGGCATTGATATTCCAGAACAAAGACCTGTGAATTATGGCAAGCGTGTGTCCTTCAATAAAATGACCAGTTTCCTAGTCACATTTTATTAATTGAACTGCCTGTAAATAAGACCCTACTCATGTTCAGAGAGCAAACAGCCATTTTACTATTTCCTATTTATAAACACATACTAAGCATCTTAATCATTTGAGGAGATTCAGCACTATGAATGAGAAAGGCCCCAAAAAAAGTCATAAAAAAAAGAAATAGACACAGAGATGACAGAACCTTGAAGGAAATAGTTGAGGAACAACAACAGAAAAAAATCCTTAAAAGTTCTAATCCATACCACAGAAAGATTAGAAAGCATAATACATCAGTTAAAAAAAAAAAAAAAAAGGATGAAATGCTATGGAAAAAAAAGATTATGTATGAAGTAAGTGCTCCTTGCATTTAAAAATATGATTATCAGACAAAAAATACAATTGAATGATTGAAGAATCAAATTAAGTAAATTTCTAAAGAAGTAAAACAAGTGGAAAAATAAATGGAAAATATAATGGACATGTAAAAGAGAAAGAATTAGTCTTAAAAAAAATTTTTTTTTTAATGCTTATTTATTTTTGAGAGAGAGAGAGCAGGGGAGGGCAGAGAGGGAGATACAGAATCCAAAGTAGGCTCCAGGCTCGTGCAGTTGAGCCATGTGTCAGGCTCTGCACTGAGCACTCTCTTTCTCTCTCACCCTCTCTCTTTCTCCCTGCACCTCCCCCCCGCAAAACCACACACACAATCTCTCTCTAAAAGAAAAGAAAAAGACAACTAAAGAGAGCAACTAGGGTTGAAGGCCATGAGTAATTTGATTGAAAGTATTCATTCAATGCTCAGAACAATGAAAAAATGCAGACCCACTTTCGATACATCATTTACATGTACAGAACAGTAAGAATAAAGAGAAGACTAAATGTTTACTGGGCAGGGAGGGGCACTTGAACTTTTACAACAGGAAAAGAATCAGATATAATCAGTCTTTACATCAGCCATAGCAAAAGATAGTGGATCAATGTCTTAAATTTTCTGAAGGAAAATATTTTAAACCTAGAATTCTTTACCCAGCCAAATTATCAATAATATGTGCAATTGAATAAATACTATTTAAACAAGAAAGGACTCAGAAAAATTGTCTCCTCTGTGACCAGTATAAAAGTTTACATGAGCCAAATGGGGTAAGTAGGGAAAGTGACACAAAAAAGAATGATATGAGTTCCATGCAGAAAATATTGTCTACAACCCAGGAAAGTAATGAAGGCATGTCTCAGCCTATCAGTTGTAGACACACCTTGAAGAGAAATCTGTCAAGATTGAAGCAGAAAAGGAAAAGCTCATGGGGGGAGGTTTTAGACAAATAGATTTCAAAGGTTGATACCATCAAAACTTACGGAAGCAACAAAGGCAGATAATTCAAGGAAAGAAGGCAATAGGAAACTCCAGGAAAAGCAAAAGGCTGTATAAGAGAAAATATTATGGTTGTTCAATAAATAATATTTAAATTGTCATGGAGCACCTGGGTGGCTTAGTTGGTTAAGTGTCTGACTTCAGCTCAGGTCATGATCTCAGGGTTGTGAGTTTGAGCCCTGTGTCAGGCTCTTTGGTAACAGCTTGGAGCCTGGAGCCTGCTTAGGATTCTGTGTCTCCCTCTCTCTCTCTCTGCCCTTCCCCTGCTTGCATTCCATCTCTCTCTCAAAAAGAAACATTAAAAAAAAAAAAAAAAAATATATATATATATATATATATTTACATTGTTATAATTGTAAAACTTTATTGATTTTCAATTTTATATTTATAAAAATACATAAACTTAATTTTATGAATTTTAAAAGGAGAATGTAATGTCATCAAATTTGCTAAGGTAAACACAAAATACAGAAAATACAATTTCAGTGGTGAGAGATGAGAGGAGAGCTAAAATGGGATATCAAAAGATAGTATCTGAGGTTGTTTCATCAAGAAATACATGTAAAATATATTATTTAAAATTAAAAAGACAATGTAGAAAGTAAAAAATGGTGATGCAACTATATCGGGAAAATGTATGGGAAGTGGTACAGGTAACCTATATCTGCATTTCCAGTGGAAGGAAGTTAATGACAGTGGCCAAAATTAATAAAAAAGTAGATGTAGGGGCGCCTGGGTGGCTCAGTCGGTTAAGCGTCCGCCTTCAGCTCAGGTCACGATCTCGGGGTCCGTGAGTTCGAGCCCCGCGTGGGGCTCTGGGCTGATGGCTCAGAGCCTGGAGCCTGCTTCTGATTCTGTGTCTCCCTCTCTCTCTGCCCCTCCCCCGTTCATGCTCTCTCTCTGTCTCAAAAATAAATAAACTTAAAAAAAAAATTACGTAAAAAAAAAAAGAAAAAAGTAGATGTATAAATATAATATTTAGCAATATGATAGTAATCACCAGAAAAAAATTAGAAACAATTGAAAACATTTAAAATGATTCTTCATGAGGGACTATAATGGAAGTGAAGAAAGGACAGGACTCTGTGCCTTTTCATTGTAAGTCAATCTATGTTATTTTTTTACATTTATTTATTTTTGAGAAACAGAGTGAGACAAAGCGTGAGTGGGGAGGGGCAGAGAGAGAAGGAGACACGGAATCTGAAGCAGGCTCCAGGCTCTGAGCTGTCAGCACAGAGCCCGATGTGGGACTCGAACCCACGAACTGTGAGATCATGACCTGAGCCGAAGTTGGACACTCAACCGACTAAGCCACCCAGGGGCCCCTCTATGTTATTTTTTTAAAACCATATATATCCTTTACCTTGATAAAAATTAAAAATAATTATATAACTGGGGCGCCTGAGTGGCTCAGTCGGTTAAGCGTCCGACTTCAGCTCAGGTCATGATCTCATGGTTCGTGAGTTCCAGCCCTGGGCCAGGTTCCAGGCTGACAGCTCAGAGCCTGAAGCCCGCTTAGGATTCTGTGTCTCCCTCTCTCTGCGCCTCCGCTGCTTGCACTCTGTCTCTTGCATTGTCTCAAAAATAAATAAACATTAAAAAAATTGTTTTAAAACATATAATTAAATATATATAACTAATATATAATTTAAAAATATATATTAAGAGCAGAGAGAGCTCTTCTTACAGGGAAATTAATGACCAGATTAAACAGACTGTGTCCTTGAGGCATCTGGGTAGTTCAGTCAGTTAAGTGTCCAGCTTTTGATCTCAGCTTAGGTCTTGACCTCAAGGTTGTGAGTCCAAGCCCCACATTGGGCTCTGTGCTGGGCATGAAGCCCACAAAATGAATGAATGAATGAATGAATGAATGAAAAACAAACAAACAAATAAATAAATAAATAAATAAAAGTCTTGTCTCCTCATTTCAAGCTCCCTTATGCCCTTGTACACACCTTCCTCATATTCCAGGCCTTGTCCAGGTGAAGGAAGATGAAGATGTCTTAATGCTTCCGAGACAGTACTTGTAGTGGGTGCAGGGAGATTGTTTGCAAGTTTATCTCTGAAATACAAAGAATATAACTTTGATTTCATATTAAGTGTGGCAGATACAATGTCTGAAGACATCAGATTGGGAAAAATGGTAGGAATGTTGTGGAAGTAGCTAGAATAGAATATTGGCATTTCACTTGAAAATAGAGGCAATGCTTCAATTAGGATCCAATTCAATCCTGTAATCTATGTCACACATAATAACTGATATTTATTTTATATGAAGTACTGTGTATCCATTATATTTAATCATTACAATTCCCTGAGGTTAGTATTTTTATTGCCAATTTACAGTTGAAGAACTGAGTCTCAGAGAGGTTAGGTACCTGGCCCAAGGTCTCCCAGCTCAAAAATGAGGACTTGGAGACGTTAACCCAGCTCAGCTGACTCTGCTGTTCATGCTGTGCTGCCTGTTTATTTGCCATGAGAAATAGGAGTGGGATCTTTGGATTCTCTGAAGCACCTGTTATTTTTCTGAATATTTCTTTAATTCCCTTGTTCCTACACTTCTTTCAACAAATTATGTGACCATCAACTGAACACTGTTTTGTGTGAAATACCCCCTAAGTGGCTAAGAGTTCTGTCTAGAACCAGACTGTCTCTATTTGAACTTTGGCTCCACCATATACACTCAGTTATCGGCATCTCTTGCCTCTGTCTCCTCACCTGTAAAATGGTCATACTAGTCCATGTCTCAGAGTTTTCCTGGGAGATTGAATGAGAGAATTCACACAAAACACTCGGAACGATGCCTGACACAATAATCTCTTGGCCTTACCGAGGAAGTTTCATTTTTACTTCTCCTATTTCCAGCAGTTGGAAGAGTTTTAAAAAGAATTTTATGATAATGGACTGCTTAATTTTATTTCAGATTTATGATATGTATTTAGTATTTTATTATGTTCATTTTGTATTTTTCATTTAAAAGCACTTCTAGGAACTATCCTAGGAACCACTAAAAAGCTGCCACTTCTCCAGTGATTCAAATAGTCTAATTGACACTGAGCACCCTGCATATTTGTTCATTCATTTATTAATTAACTCATTCTCCCATCTTTGTGCCAGTATGCTGATAGGAATAAGGTAAAGACATGCCAATGTTCTAACTCTGTCTACAAACAGGCGGGCAAAATATGGTGCCCATATTGGTATTTGATCTTCTGTATTGTATGAGTGCTAGCTGCGGTAGGAATTAAGATAATGATATCTGGAATTCTGAATGTGTCTCTGTTAAGTCACTTGTAATCTGTTAACATTTAATAATTAAATGGTTGTGGGCTAGTGCAGCAGAATGGGGCCAAAAATCCTGTCAATGAATGCAAGAGGATCTTAAGCAGCTTATTGAAATAAAAAGAAAGGTAAAGTTTCCAAAATGGTATTTAGCCTTTATTCTGTGATGGGAAGAAAAATGCCAGTGCTTTAATTGCAAACATGGTTTCTTAAAGCATTCCAAGTTTTCCTTGGAGACTTTCAGAACCAGGGATTGACTATCCTTGTGCCTGCTTGGATAGAAAAGGGCTTGATAAAAGTGCTATGACTGCTGGCACAATTTAATCACTTAATACCTTGTTCCAATTGAAAACATAACCCAACCCCATTCAGATGATTGAGCACCTCCACTTGATCTGTCTATGGCTTGTGCAGTCACTGATATTTCCAAGGGAAGTCTTGTGATTGTTGAAATGGAAATTAATTTCATAGACTTGGGCCAAAGTGAAAAAAAAAAAAAATGTTCATTGTAATCTGCTGCTGCTCATTGTTGAAAATGTTGCTTAGACTAAATAAACTCAGGTCAGCCTGGAAGAATGGGCCTAAGTGGGGACTGGGTATTGGGACTAGAAGAGGAACTGAGGGGAGAGGAAGAAGAGAACTGAGAAAAGATTATTACTGGAGAAAAAGACAACTTCAAGGACACTATCAGAGAGCATATTCTCCACATAGTTCTTGATTCTTATAATCACTGAAATGAACTAGCTGTCTTCCAGAGAAAGTTATAAAATTATCCAAGGTATTAATTCACCAACTTCAATAATGGCTGGAGGAAAAATTTAAGCTCTTTTTAGGGTCATAAAATTCTTATGGATAACACCATTCCTGAGATTTTCATTTTCTACATCTAGATGGAGTGCTATTGTAGAAGTTCACATAGCATTCAGTGCCCTTAAATTACTTTAAGAACTAAACCTTTTATCCATGCAAAGGAATGCCAATGCAAGGATTGCTGGGTTTGTTGTGTTTTTGCCTATGAATGCTTCCAGGATAGATCTTTGGTTCATAAACTGTTTTGAATCATGAATCTCTTTGGGAATCTAGTGAGATATGACCCCATTTACAGAAAAGTGGATCTATGCATCAAGATACACAATTCTTTATAATCCTTCCTGCATTCCCTTGGATTGTTATGGGGCAATAGATCAAATCAGGAATCCTCCCAGAGAGTTAAAACAGAGTATTATATAGACAGTTAAAACACAGACTACTTGTACAAAGTAGCCAGGAAAATGTTTATTTTGATATTAATACTGTCTTTATGTAACTGCAAAATACATGGAAGTCAAATATTTTATAAAACTATAATTTTTGAACTGTAGATTATTTAGTTCAATCCCCAAAATTAACAAAGCTGAGACCCAGGAAGGAGAAAAGACTATCTGTGTGTACTAAACTTTCAAACTGCAATATGAAGAGAGTAGATTTAAAGAACAAATTTAACTTTTAAAAGTGTATTGTTGGGGCTCCTGTGTGGCTCAGTCGGTTAGACGTCCTTCTTCAGTTCAGGTCATGATCTCACGGTTCTTGAGTTCAAGCCCTTCTTCAGGCCTCTGCTCTCGAGCACAGAGCCTGCTTCAGATCCTCTTTCTCCCTCTCTCTCTGCCCTTAGCCTGCTCATGCTCTCTCTCTCTCAAAAATAAATAACATTAAAAAAAATTAAAACAAAAATAAAAGTGTACTGTTGTTTGTCAATAATATCTATTCTGATTTGTACTCCAACATATTAGGGCATTATGTAGCAAGAGGAAGAATTAAATTCAGAAATGCTTACATCTGTATTTATTAAATCAAAACCTTATTAGGATAAATGTTTTTAATATCTATTTGTGTTTTAAATGTCATCTATTTTTAGCACAGTTGTGTAAAAATACAGTATATTTTTTCAAAGAATTCTGGAAGCAATTACTTTTCATGAAGCTTTAAAATCAAGAGGAAATTGAACACTGTTTTCCAGGGAAGATTATTTGAAAATAAATACTTCTTGAATTGTTAAATCGATCAATTTGTTAAAAATCAAATGGTTTCAGTTCACGAATCAGACACAAACAAGCAGAACAAATAGGAAATAAATTAGGTGCTATTAGGAAGGATTTTAACATTGGAATATTATTGTAGCTGTGTATGAGAACCTTCTGTAAAGAATCACCGGAGGGTGGAGAGGGGCCCTGGCATCTGCTCTCCTTGCCTGGCAGTTGGTCTGGGGCTCACATTCTGAGACACCCAGACGTTGATAGTCAGCTTGCCCTGTGGAGGCATTGCGGTCTCCTCTGGAACTGCTATTGTCTTTAAACCCAGTGGTACATCTGAGACAAGACCTGTCCCCACTTCGGTACTCATGCACTCATGGTCTACCCTTAGAAGCTTTGGGAAAGGAATGTTGTTTTGACCTTAAGCTCCTTCCAGAAGACTGAGTTCTGAAGGGGGTTACTGCCAGGTGATTAATTCCCATTCTGGAGGCTGTGAGTCCCCTGGAGTCAGCGGGTGTCTGTTCCTGGAGCGCAGGGACAACTTCCTGGCCTCCCTCGATGTGCACTCTGCCACTCTGGGCCCGGAGCTCGGGTCAGTGCAGACTCCTCCCCCCTCTCCCTGTCTGCCAGGGCTTTCAGGGTTCAGGTGAGCTTTAAGCACAAACTCACTTCCAGAGAACTTTGGCCCTCGTGGCCAAACGCATTGAAGGCTCAGGATCTGGCGCCCGCAGGAAGCAGAGGGACTGGCCTTTCGCTTCCTAAAAGTTCTGCCAACTTTACTTCTGTCCATTTCCGGACCGGCTTGCTTTGCTTTCCGAGGAAAGCTGGGGAGGATAAAATTCTTTCTTAAATAGCTGTGCCGGAAGGGGCAGGCTCGGTGGGTAAGGGAAGAAGCTGGGGAGTCAGTCATTTTGGCCCTCAGCCTCTTTTCCAGGCCTGCCCCGCTGGCGCTTGCCCAGTGGGAACTTAGGAAATGGTGAGAAGTGGCGCCCCCGAGTTTTGTATTCTTGTTTTTTGCTAGAGAACATTGCTTGGGGTCTATTTTTTGCTGTGCTTTAGTTTTTTTGATTTCTTCTTTTCCCGTTCTGTTTGGAAACATGCACCTGCTTTTATTTACCTCTTTCGCCTCCAACATAGTCTCTTTGCCCTTTTTCTGTACCCCTAACCTCCAAGGTGAACGTATATGTCGGCAGCTATCCTGACTTCCCTCGAGGGACCAGAGTCCACGGCCTTAGTCGGCCATCCTTGACCTCTCCCCGCCTCCCCCGCTAGGGGCCCGGGGAGGTCATACAACTAGATTCCAGGAATGGGGGTCCTTCGATATCTGGGCATTACTTCTGAGATTTTCCCGCTCATCACGGATGGAAATCAGATAGCAACCACTGTCAAGGGCTCTTAATACAGGAGCGGGAAGCCCAGGAAGAGCTGGGCCAAGCCCCACCCTCATCCTCGCGTTGGTCTCAAAGACTTTTTAGGGACTCTAGTCTCTGCTTTATCAGAGCTTTACATTTCACTTCTGTTGTAAATTCCCAGAAGGAAGGCAGGCGATGGGGGAGGGAGCGTGGAGGAAAAAAGAAGAGCGAACAGGAGACACTTGGATTATATATTTATTTTATATAAAGAAATGATACATGTGTAATTTTAGATTTTCTTCCGAATTAGAGTTCTGAGGCTATAGAAAACCTATTTTTAACACTCCCTTCCCTTATAACGGCCTTGATTGCTTAAATTGCTTCTAATTGGGTGGCACGTATTACTGGAGACGAAGGACGCATGACAAGCAGCCTTCATTCTTGCGCAAATTTAGATAATGTCTCCGGATGAATATCTTTTCCGATCAGGAAAAACTAGAAAACTCTTAAACTGCCCGCAGTTTTCCTAAGGGGTTTGTGCAATAGAAGAGAAATGTCCTGACCATCACGCAGTCATGCAAATAGATAGCATTTTACAGAATACATCGCATAACAATCCAGTGCCAACGTTTTCCTCCGGGTCTGGCGTGAGCACCAAGAGTAAACATACTTTTATTATTATTATTTTTTTTAACTCACTTCGTCTTCCTTCTCTTACTTGGCATCTGTAAAAGTTTTTAGGAAACCTCTTTCAACATGTATGTTAGCTACTCCCTCTTCCCTACTTCCCCTTGCCCAAGGTTTGGGCGGCTCTAAGCACTCGTGGCGCGGCATGCCAGCCCCGACAGCTGAGCAAATGCCATTATCGCCCAGAAAGGCGCGTTTCAGCACCTCTGGGAAAGTCAGAGCCTGGCAGATACCCGGGGGCGAGGGGTTCTTGCACACCAAATTGAGTGTGCTAAGGGCTAGGGTCTGAGGAGAGCGCTGGTTTTCCTAAAGTGCTCTCTGGCCATTGGTGGGTAGTTCGCCTCAGAGAATCACAGACATCTGAAGATGGTGGAAGATGAAATGTTATGGTCAACTGGACAAACATGACATGCAGACACACTTCTCATTATCTTGCCAAACTGCAGTTTCACTGTTTGCATTACCCCGACACAAATACATAGCCAAAGGTATTATCTGAGGCCAGAGGAAACGGGACAAGAGGAAGTACACTTTTCTGTGTCAACTGTAGAGGCACTGGATTTTCCTTGCAATTCTTCCCGGAAAGAAAAACCCCAGAATGGCGTGGGAAGCTCCTTCAAGGCACTTTAGGTTGTGTCACAAGCAAAGTCCCGGGTGAAGCTGGGACACACCAGGGTGAGGGTGCTTATGGGTCCTTCAAAGTGAAGTCCTACCCACATCACCTGCCTGGAGAGTAGGGAGTGAGCAGTGTCCTTAGGGGTTAGCCTGTTTGCCTTTCCCGCAAAACCCAAGCACAAGTTTTCTTTTCCCTTTATGCATCAGAGCGAGTATAACTTGATTTTGGATTAATGTAGCGCTATTACTGCATTAAAGGCCCACTGCTATGTATCTTTACATTCTACATTGGCCCTCAGATTGAATTTATTAACCTGATGAAGAAAGATTTGGGCAGTGAGAGATTTTCAACGGTGGCATTCCAAATTGGTTACTGCAGTAGGCTTGTGCCTCACCTCTGGCCTTGGTTGGGTTGCCAAAATGCTGCCGAAACTCTCTGGCTGTCTTTAGAAGGTCCTCACTCATGCAGCTGCCCCTCTATTAGTCCCTTGATGGGCAGAAGGTGCAACGCGCAGGAAAACACCGCTGATTGGGGGCACCTGCAACTCCAAAGGGTCAGGACAATCCCTCCCATTTAGGAGATGCCTTCCGGTGGCAGTTTAAAAACTGAGAGGCAACATCAAAGCTTCCCCTTTAAAAGGGGTAGCCGTGATAATTCAAAACCGATCTTTGGCTGGCGAAGAAGCAATTGCCTGAAACGAAATTGGCATTCAAATAGGGTCAGGTAAAGCCCAGAGCCCCTAGCCACATTTTGGACCCCAGAAGGGCACTTCTTGTCCCCAACTCTTTTGGAAGGAGAAGGGAAAAGGAAGAGAGAGGGCCGAAATGGGGAGAGGGGAGAGTGCAAGAGAGAAAGAAAGGGAGAAGAGGGGGATATTTAGCAAGTTAAGAGGTTAAATATTTGAACAGATTTGTAAATATATAGACAGCCCTTGTTATTTGGAATGTGTAATAATGCCTTTTGTGATGCGTCTGGCTGGGAGGCTGCGGGGAAAGACTTCTCCCTAGCACCTTCCTCCCAGGGAAATCAACTGGAAAGCTCATGAGCTCGCAAAACAAAAACAGGGCTACCCTCCTTTGGGAAAGGGGGATTCTCCCTCTACCCTGTCTTAAAAAACAAGATGGAAAAGCAAAAAAAGAAGAGAAAAGCAGAATAAATGAAAATGTTTTATTTTTCTTAGGTATGATTTTTCAGGAGCATCCCAGAAAGCCATCTTCAGGCTGAAGTAATTTCAAAGTATTGTTTAAGCTGATGACATAGTCTAGCTCTCAGTTATCTATTGTGCATCCATTATTTCTTTGAACCTAACTCTCCTGTCTGACAAGTGCGTGTGCGTGTGTGTGTGTGTGTGTGTGTGTTTAGAAAACCTGGGTCCACTAACGGTTCTCCTGTGGCTTAGCAGGGTGGGTTTCTTTACGTTTTTCTCACGTTAGTATTTTCTGGAAAAATGTACTGATGGCAGCTGATGGCATCTGTCCTCTGCTTGTGCCCGTGGGCGGAGGACACAGGCTGTGGGTGTGTCCCGCCCACTGTCGTGCGTGCGTGTGCGTGTCTGTGTGTGCATACCCGCATTCTCTCGTGTGTGCCTCAAATAGAGCCATTTTTTTTGCCCCTGTCGGCGTCCTGCGTACATTAGTATTATGCAAATAGAATCATTCTGCTTGAGTATTTTTTGAAGGGGGAGGGGATGAACCATTTAAATTATTCTCTCTTATTTTCTCGGCAGTGTTTCCATTGCGTGTGAATTTACTTGGATAGCTTTTCCGAGGTGTGTGTGTGTGTGTGTGTGTGTGTGTGTGTATGTGTTTGTAGCGGTGGTGGTTGTGGTGGTGTGCTGGTCAGTGGGTGTGTGCCTCAGCGTTTGGGCGAGTGTGTACAGCCTGTGAGCACCTTGTGAGTGATGCGTGTTCTCTCCGGGTGTCCTGTCTGGCTATGCTCCCCCCCACCCATGTTTTGTGTCCTCAGGGTGATTATGTGCGTATTTACATATGTGTGCCTATTCCCCTGCCTACATGTATTGTCTTTCTCTATAATCCACACATTTCATATATATTCTCTTATCTTTTGGCAAAGTGCCTTTTTTTATTCCTGGAAGAATATTTATTGATGTGATAATCTGAAATGAAAAGTGGTCTCCCATGAAGGAGATGGAAGAGAAAGGAGTGTTCATCTTTCTTAATAGACGGGGCAGAGCCAGTTGACTGGATCACAGGGTTTCTCTGCACTTTCTGCGTGTGTCTGTGTGTGGGGGGTGGGGGCAGGGACGGAGGGGGTGGGGAGAAGAGAAAAGGAGCCTTTAACAGGAACAAAGATGGGACATCGCGCCCCCTCGCGGCCAGGCTTCGTATTGCGCAGACCGGGCCCTCTCGGGCTTTCTTTAGCCAAATGAATCCTGTAATTTCCTCCGTTAAACCATTCAGCAGCCTCCTCTCAGACCCAGCCTCCGGCTGTCATCCAATCACCAGGCGCCATGCAAATCACCTTTTCCGTTCTCCAAACCCGCGTCCGCCTTAGCAGTTGCTCTTGCCGCCTCGCCGGCGTCTCCTTCCTCCCCCCCGCACCCCCTCCCTCCGCTCCCGCCCGAGCAGCTGCCGGGGAAGAGGGCAGTGCTGGGTGCCTCATGCATATGCAGATAATCTTCCTCCTCCCTCCTGTTTCTCCAACACCCCCCGCCCTCTCTTCCCCCGCCTCAAACCGTGAGCCACCCGCCCCCCGCCTGCCGCCTGTGCCTCCTGCGGTTTCCCCGCCGCGTCCGCGCGCCTAGACGTGCACTCCTCCGAGCTCTGGTCCCGGGCAGCTGTTTCCCAGAAGGAGGCCTGCGCGCGCTATTGGAACAGGAGAGGGAAAGGGAGGAAGGTACTATCCTTGAAATCCTCTCGAAGGTCAAGTTTGAGGCTTGCTGAGCAGGAGCGAAAGGCGTCGAAAATGCCTCTGCAGGTCTGCGGGAAGGTTCTGCACGCAGAATGATTTTGAAATGCCTTTCTCCTCCTAAACACCAGATTAATTTCTCTGAAACACACAATGTACTGGTCACGTCCAAAGGCAGGATGATGATAGATGATTTTGTAAGCCCAGAGCTACAGTGTGTATTTGTCTTGTACATCAAGGCTACACAGCTTCTTAAACTGCAAAGAATTGGAGATGAGATCAAACAGCATTAGATCTACTTAGTAGTAGGAGAGAGAGTGGGGCCGTGGGGTAAAGGGCAAGTGGTGGCTTAAGACCTGCTAAAGGCGCGCATTTTAATGTCAAAGTCTTAAACCGCACAGGTGAGCAGACTTAGAGCACATACGGAGACCCATGAATGAGAAGCAAATCCTCGAAGAAGAAAGACCTGGGGGTAGTTGGTTGCTATTGTTACTTACATCCAAACTCTGGTTTCTGGCCTTTTGCAGCAACCCATGAAGGGTATTCAAGCTTTGAATACTGCTCTGAACTGACCTTGAGGCACATTGAGGGGACAAATGTCACTGGAGAAAATCGCTGTTTGTGTAGTGCTTTGAGAAAGCAAGAAAATCGTGATCTTCTTTCATAGATGTCTATTTGGACATGGAAACATTTCAAGAACTTTGTAGTAAGACATGGAGAAGAGAGTAGAGAGCACAAGACTGGGAATACTTTTTCATCATTTGTTCATCCAACACACTTTTCTGGAGTACTTACTGCATGCAGGGCACACAGCAGCCTCTTCCATGTGAAGCACATTGTATGTGCCATGATTCTCAGGTGTGACGGAAATTAGGGAGAGGTGCAGGGATTTGGGATGGTTTCTGCCCTGGAGTTGCTCATTGCCTTGCAGGGAGAGGAGACAGAACAGAAAAGATAAATGTGGTATAGTGTAACATGGAGCATGGAAACAGCTTAAATATCTGTCAAAAAGACAGTGGGTTAATATACTAGCATATTCCTATAGTGAAATACTCTGCAGCAGTTAAAAATGAACAGAATGTCTTGGAGGAGGCAGTGTTGGATGAAAAAAGCAAATTGCAAAAGAATACATGTGATATTAATGTTAATATTAATAACTATTCGTATAGAAATATTTTTAAAGCTTCCCAAATATAAAAGTTGTTCATATATACTTATATAGTAAAAGTATACAAACGTGTCAGGGCGGGGTGCATGCAACCTCAGGATGAGGGTAATCCCTGGGGAGACAGGGATCCTTTCATCACATGGGCTTTAGCTATGTGAATAGTGCTTATTTCTGTAAAGAAAAAAAAAAGGGGGGATCAGAAAATAAGAGAACATAGAGAGTATGGGAAGAATCTATGGAAGAGTTGACATGGAGGCTAAGTTCTTGAAGTGATAATCACGAGTTTAATAGGCGTAATCAAAAATAATTGTCTCTTTCTGAATACATAAGAAAAATACTGAAGCTTTTACACCTTTTATCTAATTTTTAATATTCATACAGGAAAATTTACTTTTGGGGGGTATACTTTTCTATGAGTTTTACAAACACAGTCATGTAACCACCACCACAAGCAGGAAACAAAACACTGCCATCACCCCCCTCCCCAAGTGCCTTTGTGCTATCCTTTGTAGTCAACCTTTACCATTTGGAGTAAATTCCCCCGTAACCTTACACCTTGGAAACCACTCCAGCCCTATGGTTTTGCCTTTTTCAGAATATCATATAAATGGAACCACACAGTATGTAGCCTTTTTTTTTTTTTTTTTTTTTTGCACCCAATTTCTTTCTCTTAGTATAATGGAATCATCTGTGTTGTGAGATGTAGTTTGTTCCCATATAATTTGTTCCTTTTGATTGCTGAGCAGTATTTCATTACATGGACATACCACAGATAGTTTTTCCTTTTACCAGTTGAAGGCCATATGAGTTGTTTCTGGTGTACAATTTCTTTTTCTTTTTTTCTTTTCTTTTCTTTTTTTTTTTTGAGTAAGCTCTATGCCCGACATGGGGTTTGAACCCATGACGCTGAGGTCAAGCGTTGCATGCTCCACCCACTGAGCCAGCCAGGTGTCCCTGGTGTACAGTTTCTTGTTTCCAGGGACTGGACTCATTATTGTCCAAGGTGTTGTCATTATAATGTAGATCTTCTATTACTGGTCATTGTATTATATCGATAAATGGGTTCACATATTTCCACCAGAGGTGAAATCTGTAATCTGATATTAAGTACCATGTACTGTTGGGCTAGGTACAACCTACCCAGCCAAATATATAGAAAAACACACATGTTCACAGTCATTTGGAAGTTGCCCTTCAATTAATTTAGTTGTAGCGAGAGGAGAGATTAATTTAGTTGTGCAGTAGGAGAGACTAACTAGAGATGCTGATGACCTACATTTCTAACTCTTTGAGCATCTGTGTATTTCCAACTGTGGAACTATGGCTTGTTTCTAAATATTCCCTAAATCCTTTTTGAAAGATGGACCTTTGCCCTTTGAGGTCCAGGTTGAACTTTAGTGGCAGGCTGAGTTTCCATGCATCTGATACAGGGTGACAATTTATATCACCAGTTTAGAGGTTCTCACTACTTCTAAGGATTCTGTGTGATTCCAGATCCTGGTCTATACTATCAGTCCTCAAAGGTTTGGTTTCTTCTTGTTTGGTTTCCTCTTTGTTTCTCATGGGGACCCTGAGAAGCAGACACCTGGGCGGTACAGAGTAGGTGCTGATTCAGAGACAGAGTAAGGCTGTGGGGGTATAAGCTTAGTATACATGCCTCAGAGTTCCAGAGGCAAATATCAGATGTTTGTGAGTTAGCTACTACTTAGGGCCTTATTTATTTACTTATTCGAAAAACCTCTAGCCCTGGGGCCTCTGGGTGGCTCAGTTAGTTAAGTGCCTGACTTTTGATTTCAGCTCAGGTCATGATCTCAGGGTTCATAGGTTCTAGCCCCACATTGGGCTCCGTGCTGATGGTACGGAGAGGAGTCTGCTTGGGATTCTGTCTCCCTCTCTCTCTGCCTCCCCCCCACCCCCCCACTCTCTATCTTTCTCTCTCAAAATAAATAAATAAATAAACAAACATTAAAAAAATTAAAAGAACAAACCAAAACAAAAACCTCTAGGTCTCTCATGGTTATTTGAAAGCTGTTTTTGTCACAGGCAGCCAGCCCAGTATTAACATGCAGGATGGGAAGGAGAAAAGCAAATGTTGTAGGCTGATGACTTTCTGGGTGTGGTTTAGAGTAGAGAAGAGGACAGTCCCACTGTCAAGAGTGGTAACAGTGTTGTGATCAAAGGAGTGCTGTTTCTCATCTGGTTCCCTTGCTAAAGCAGGCTGGCTTTCTAATTTAAATTGTATCCAGTCGCTACACTGAGCCTTTGCATGTCACCCTTAGTCTTAGTTCTGATAATTAGCATCACCCTCTGGTAAATGACTCTAGAAACAGAAGTTTCATTTCACTAGTCAACTAAGGGACTAGTTAGTAAAATAGCCGCTCAGAATTTACTTTGAATACATGGTAAGTCAAGGTTATAGAGGTTATAAGTAAGGGATATAGAGGCCACATTTGAGCTTTGTTAAGGCTTGGGAGACCTTGAGAACGAGGTACCGTACGTGTACCACAATTTTCTCACTTATAAAAGGGCAAAGGGGCAAACATGTTACTATTTTTTACTTTAAGATTCCTCCAGCAAGAGAACTTTATGAGCCCTGCTTCTCTTCTAAGTTCTTTGGCTGGTCTAATAATTAAATTGATGTAAGATGGGAGCCCCGCAAAAATATGAGGCTCAAAGGCAGCCAGGTAATTGAGGCTTATATAACATCCTGCGCGAAAGAAAGGGATTGGGATCTGGGGATACAAAAGGAAGGAAGGCCATTTATAGGGAGGCAGAGGAGAAGTTTGGAAAACAAACGTTGCCCTGTTATGCAGGTAACTTTTTTGGGTAAAAAGGTATCTCTGATAATAGCCTCTTTCCAATGTAAATTTAGGCAGTTGAGGAGGTTGAGATAGAGAGTTTTTCCTGAGTCTACTGGGTTTTGATTGCCTTTAGCTCCAAATAATCCTTATGGCAAAGAAACGTATTTTGGGGTGGCAGAATCTGCTCCCCTTTGCAGCATAAGTGAGTGCCTTATCATAACGTTGGAATAATGACATCTCAAGGCTTGTATGCTGCATTCACAATCAAGAAAAGCCCCAGAACGGGGTTGACTCAGCAGTACCTGACCAGTATGTTTAATGCAGTGATGAATACCATTGCCCCTAGGAATTAAATATAGAGGTGCTTGGAGCTTGTGTAAAGTTCCCTGTGCCATTTGAAAAAGGTACTCAGAGAAAAGATAGGCTGATTTTTAATTTTAATGTTTTAACTCATCGGTTTAAGTACATTTCTGGTTTGCTTTGCAAAATGTCAACAGACATCCCAAGTGGATAACATTTAAAAAAGATTGAATTTCTTATATTTACTCTACTATCATTTCAAAAATATGGTCATTAATGCCTACAGGTTCATTGGTTAAAACAACCCATTCAAGTGATTATTAAAAAGCATCCAACAACACTGTTTGTTGTTTTCCACATTGTCCCGAATTCTCACTGATGAGAGATCTAGTTCTGATGCATTTAGGAAGGGCTTCAAGTGGGGTTACCATATACAAGGTCGGAGAAATAATTCTCTGAGAAGAAATAATTTATTATCTAATGGTATTACTATTCACTTTGTATTATAGATATTATGCTTTTGTATATTATACACTCAACAATTGACCAAACACTTTCACATAAATTATCTCATTTCATGTAAATTATCTCACAATAACCTTCTAGAATAGATTGGTGAAAGCAGTGATTATCCTTATTTTATAGTAAAGGATACAGAGGTTCAGACATACTGAAAATAGCTCGCTTTTTAATGGACTTCTTTCTTTGTGCCAGGCAGTCAGTGTTCTAAGAACTTTCCATGTTTTAATTCATGTGGTCTGTCTAGATTGTAGCTGTAGGAAATACTTAATCTTCTTCTTCTCATTTTCCTTTTATAGATTGAACCACAGAGTTTCAGAGAAATAGAGTAACCTGTCCAAAAGCTACAGAGCAAGTAAATAGTGGAGTCAAATGAGAATCCATCCAGTCTGGTTCCAGACCAAAGTGCTTACCCCTCACACTCTCTAACCAGAGTTCAGCAGCTTGCCCAGGAAATTTGGCCACTAGGTGTGGAATCATAGCTTAGAACGTGATACCCAGGAAGTGCTTTTCCATTTGGTTGTAGCTTCTCTCCTGGTCTTTGCTTTATTGTGTATCACATTTTACAAACTTATGTACTTCTCATATTCCCCCTAATGGAATGTGAGCTTCCCTAGTGCAGAGAAAAGGGATGATTCCTTTTATACATGGACTCTCCCCTACCATGTCTGGAAATTCTTCTAACCTAAGAGGGAGCCACTTAAAATGTTCTGAATTGAATTGAACTTGTGAAACTCCTAGACCACTTTAGGCCTGAAAATTTGCAGTTGGAGCTTTGGGGACATAGAAGTGGTTGACAGTGGGAAGGGGCAGTGATTAAACCAGGGAATAAAGGGAAGGAGTTTATATGATGAGAAAAAGTGTGATAACAATGTTTATATAATCCTTATTATGTACCAGACACTTTTTATGTATCAACCATTTGATTCTTACAACATTCTATTATTACCTCCTTTTTGTGAATAGGGGAGAATGAGGCACAGAGGTTATATGACCAATACATAAACAGATGTGTTTGTGGGTGTGTATGTATATAAAAGAAGGAGAAACACAGTCATATATACATTGTTGCCCATCTCCCCATCTCCCACACCAACAATTCCCAAAGGTTTTCCTGGCATATTATTTGATTTTTATCAGATATTTTCTGTTCTAGATGCCCTATACTACTGACTTTTCCTCCTGCAGTCTAGTGTCTGCATAGTACCACAATTACCTTTCTAAGATATATATCTGATTTTGCTACTTGAATTAAAACATTTGCTGGTTCCTCATTGCTAAGAGGTTATGTAGCCAGCTACATCACAGCCCTGTTTTACATTTTAGTCATCATTTCAGCCTCCTTTCCCAGGCCTTTTATGACAGTTGTATTTAAACCCTTTTTAATCCCTGGATGGACCAGGTACTTTTGTTCTCCTGTGACTGCTGGGAAAGAAAAATTTTTCTTTACCTCTCAGAGGTTCTCCCGGTTTGTCTAAGAATTAAACTGACATGAGACAGATAAACAGGCAAAAATCATATTTAATTTTGTACAGCCGGGAAACCTACACGCAAAAGGGAGGATGGCAATTCACAGGGCAGTAAGAAGAGGAAGAGGTGATTGGTAATTAGATGTTTGCTCTGGCATACAGATAGGTCATTCAGATAAAATTTATCTCCAGGAGAAACTTTCACGCTGAGAAAGACCCCCATTTTTAATTTTTCTAGGAAGTAAAGAGAGGGGCAAAAGCTTATCTTTTCAGCTCAAAATAGTTCACATGCCCAAGTGGCAAAATTTGGGGAGATTTGTTCTAAACCTCTTTGTGACTTTATTCATACTGTCCTTTCTGCTGGAATGCTTGTTCCCCCACTCTTTATCTGGTGAATTTTACTCCTCCTGTAGGATGAAGTTCAAATGCATTTTTTTTTCTCTTTTTGAGAGAGAGAGAAAGAAGAGAGAGAGAGAGAGGGAGAGAGAAGGCACAGGAGACAGGCAGAGGGTGAGGAAGAGAGAGAATCTTAAGCTCCAGGCCCAGTGTAGAGGTCGATGCCAGGCTTGACACAGGGCTCCATCTCAGGACCATGTATGTGATCATGACCTGAGCCAAAATCAAGAGTTGGACACTTAACCGACTGAGCCACCCAGGTATCCCCAAATGTTTTTCTTGATGAAGCTTTTCATGACCCTACAGATAGAATTAATATATCATTCTACTAATATATACTCCGATTTAAGAATGACAGCTAACGTCTACTGAACGCTTAAGTGCTATAATTCTATTATTATTGATGAAGGGAATGAGATTCAGAGGCTTTACATAACTTGTTCAGTTTCAGTTGGGTAGTAAATTTTCCGACAGATATGTCTGACCCCAAAACCTATTAACTCAACTGCTTTGTTTTGCCTCCTCCATTGATACCACCTATTAGATTACATGTTTGTGTATCACTTTCTCTTCAATAATATGAATTCCAGAAAACCAGTCATTTGCTACACATCCTTTCTGCCTAGCACAGTGTCTGTGCTATAGAAGAAGCTCCAGGAACACAGCTAAAAGACTGAATGGATATCATTTGCTCCCTATTCTCTGAGCTGTATTTCCCTCACCTGGCTCATTGTATCCCACACTACACATTAAGATCTCACTACTTCACTCAATTCTCCCACGTTACTGGCTTCTAAAGTGGCTAGCCACAAAATTGACCGTCTTGACAATATTGCCTGTGAGAGTCTTTATTTGCCCTCTTTATGGTGTGGCCGGAAAATAAGGGCAAGATGTGATCTGCTCTATAATGCTTGGGCTGTAGGCACTGTCTTTTTTATGTTTTTGATTTGAATCAGAACTGGCTTGACTCTTATCTTTGTGATTGACATAAACATCAGTATCACACCCTTAGAGTCCTCCTTCCCCCATTCTGAAATATTTAAGAATTCTGTGGGTTTACAGAGGTCCCAAAGAAGCCCCTTGGCTACTCTGGCCCCAGGAGAGCTCTCATTGCCTGGGGCCATTGTGGCTCTGGCTTCCTGTTACCACACTGTGCTGCATGGACCTCCAGGCCAGGATGCTCCTCTGAATAAGAACATTTCCCCAGGACACAGATCTTAGGGCCCATCCTTTGGGTTTGCACACCATCCAAGGACCCACCAGTAACAAACCATGCTAGATGGTATCTGCTGCTCGCATTTAGCCTCTGGGCTTCACCCACAGGAGTCAGCAGCCTTCCCTTCCCCTGCTCCCAAACAAAAGGTCAATTTCTCTCCTTTTTCTGACGATAGAGCTCTTTTGTTAATTGAAGGGTCTGGACCACAAAGACACAAATGTCTATTTACTTCCACAATCTGGAAACATTTCCTTTCCTTTATGAGAATTCCTTCCTCCAAGGACAAATTGGAAGACCTCATGGTATCTTCTTGCTAAAGGGGCTGTAACAAAAGCATCCCTTAGATCTTCACCGGTCATTTTTTTTAAGCAGTTAAATCTTAGCAGGGTCCCCAGTTTAAAAAATAAAAATTCCAAAACGTAATCGTACACCTAAGTGAGAGTTGTCTTTTTTATTTTTTATTTTTATGTTTTTTAGAGTTGCCCTTTTTAAAGGAGTCACTTGCTATATACATTATTGTAATTTGCCAATGTCATTTAAACAGGTTTTTGAACCTACCCTCTGGTTTTCAGAGCCTGTAGCCCAATTTTCTTTTATTACTCCCAAAGAGAACAAATATTTATATTTGAAAATGGATTTGATTTTGGAAAGAGCCCAATGTTATTTGGCTTAGTTTTGTGAATAAAATCAGTGAGAAAAGCTGCTTTTGATCCAAAAGGAGGTGAAACTATAAGGTAATGCCACTGATTTTGTGAGTCTTACCAAGTACAAAAGGGAATTTCCAAATAGAGCGTCAGGGATGGAGTGTCAGGGAAATAAGTATAAAATGGTTCCAAATGTGACTACACTAATGGCCCAAATCTGAATACAAATATTCTGGTATGTTTGTGACCAACTAGTCTCATTGGTGTCTGTGAAGGTACAACGTACATATTATGTCCGGAATTCTTGCTGAAAATAGCAGTAGACTGGCTTCTCAAATTTGACGTAAACACAAGTCCTCTAAGGTTGTTAAAATGCACATTCTGATTCAAGAGATCTGGTGTGGGCCTAGGATTCAGAATTTCTACTTCTAAACAGCTCCCAGGTAACGGTCCCGGAACCTCTCTTTGAGTATCAGTGCCCTAGACTTTCTAAATAGCTCTCTTAAGCAAGTTGAATCTTGGTTTGCACTTTGATATTGGTAACCATGTTAAACTACCGATGAGTTGTTTTGTTCCTTAGCAAAATAGTTGTTGTGTTCATATATAGGAACTTTGCATCGGAACAGAGAATTTGCTGTGTAGTTTATCAGTGAAGAAGCAGCAATGACACTGTGCCATTTTCCTTAGATTGGACAGTTTCTTTATTCAGAATGTAACAGAAATTTCTATGGAAAAAAGTGATAAAGTAATTTAACTGTTCAACCTCAACCTCATTAATTATTATATAGCAGATATTATCACATGAGAAAATGCAAGGTACATTTTGATATATTTAAAGTTGTTATTTCTGATTTGACAATTTTTGAAACTGATGTAACAAAAGTTCTTTTGCTAGCTAGCTAAAAACAAAATCCTATTTCACAGCTAAAATGTAAACAGCTAAGATGTAATCGGAGGACTAAATTTTCACAGCTACAAAAACACAGCTGTGAAACATAACTTTAGAATATAATAAAGCCAAATAGTTTTGCATGCTAATAATGGATATTACAAATAAAGATGAGAATGACTTTGTTAGAATTTTGTAGTGTTTAAATACCTTCACTAATGTTACTTGTTTAACTGAGAATGTGCTCAAGTTACCTGTTACATTTGCATCTATTGAATGTCTAATATTTGTATCTTGCTAGGAACTAGTGATACAGAGTTGAATCTGACAAGTCATTCTTTCAAGGAGCTATTTTGTGTTACATAATAAGACCTGTGTCAAATAATAGTTTTGAGTTTTTTTTTCCCCCAGGTTATAAAACCAGTACATGTGAATTGGAAAAATATTAGAAAATACAGAAAAAATTATAAAAGGTAAAATATACATTATTAAAAGTCCTACCACTGTTAACATTTTTATGTTGTGTTTTAAATTTCCATTGACCTCGTTCTAAGTATTCTTATTTATGGCTTCTTGGCATACTTTTTTTTTTTTTAACTGTGGAAATAACTCTTGCTGGTCAGTGTCAAGGTATATTTCAGTTGAATTTTTGTGCCAATGTTGGCCTGGGGTGAATGTTGGAAACCCACAATAATAGTGTATCAGATGTGTGTGTCTGTTTACATGTGTGTTAGGGTGGGGAATAACTACGGACTGGATAGGTAGTTGCAATTCCGTCTAACTCTGTAGATACTAGTAGGCTAGAGACCCTTTATGATATAATTAAAAAGGTTTAAATTCCCAGAGTTCCTCATGTGCACATTGTGTTTTGCTTTCTCAATTTTGTGATCAATTTCTTGGATTGTGATAATTTTGGATTGGGAGTCAGGGGACCTAGTTCTTTACTAAAATCTGTTGCACATTTTTATCATCTGTAAAATAAGGTACATTACTACAAATCCTCAGTTGTCTTGATGTCTTGAAATGTGAAATTCTATGGCTATTTTCTTTATTCATATCTTGCATGTAAATAGATCTATCCTCGTAGATACCTTCAGATACTTTTGATAGTAATCTGAACCAATGTAAACCTAAAGTGTCTTTTAAAATCTATAATTTGGAAAAATAACCTAGAATAGAGCTTGGCAAATTACTGCACACAGGCTGAATCTGACCCAATGCCTATTTTTGTAAATAAAATTTTATTGGAATACAGCTGTACCTATTCAGTCATGTATTGTCTATGACTGCTTTCAAGCTATGAAGGTGGAGTTGAGTAGTTGTGTTAGAGACTATGTTTACTACCTGAATTGTCATAGGAAAAAACTTGTTGATCTCCGATCTAGATTAATGATCTTCTGGATCAATAAGTATGTTTTTCTTCAGATATATATTATATCATAGTAACAATAGCAGGAGGTATGGATGTGGAAGGCGTGACTGGGTCATATAAACCAAGTCCTGGTTTTTAAAAAAGGGCTTTTTCCTAAATGGAATTTACTTGGGCTTGATTTCTAGAGGTCAGCTAGATCTGCATCAGGTAAATGTCACATCTGTTGTCATGACAGAAACTAGAGTGTCAGAGTGGCACTCTTTGAGCCTGGCAAGCTTCATCTTGAACGACTCAGGCAGAAGCATTTTCAATTAATGTGGGGACCCTTTGTAATAAAATGCAGGGCAGGAAAGCCATGAGCTTTTAATATCATAAGGTTAGAGGTATTATTTCACAAGGAATAGGGGCCAAAGTCATGTTCATAGTTGATGTACACACTCCTCACGAAGATTAGACAGGGCCTTGCTCAAGCCTTTGGAAGAAAATGAACCAGCTCTGTGATCAGGGGTGTAAACCTTCAAGTATTTAGTGGAGAAGTGAGTTGCAACATAACTGGTAAAGAGTGTCTTAACTGACCTTGAAATACCCACCTTTTCCACAGACCCTGGACGTGGAGGAAGCTTAAGCAGAGACAGACCTCTCCGAATTCCCAACGAAGTCTGAGATGGCAGAGTTTGCAAAGCAGAAGATGAGACCAGGCCCAGGACTCAGGTTGCCTAAGGGGAAGAGTGATATGTCCTGTTTTGAGAGGGGCTGAAGCGAAGACAGTTGAAGGGACCTAAAGATGCTTGGGAGAAGGTGAGAGAAAGGGAGGGAGAGTGTGTCCACTGGGAACCTCCTCCAGAGGCCTAAATGGAGAGACCTTGCCCCCTCAGGTACTGCAAAAAGTGTAGATAAGTGTAGACTTTAATGACCTTGAAGTTTTGGATCCTGTGATGCTTTTGGACATCCTGTGAGCCTTTGGTAAAAGAATGCTAAAATATCCATTAGAGTCTAGTTTGTATCATTTTGGTGAAAGGGTACTGGAATGAATATCACTTGGAATCTTAATGAGTACCAATCTGCCCATTTGCAGACCACCAGCAAAGGGCCACCCAGCCTGAGTGATTAGGGAGCCCCTTCCTCTGATTTCTAACTCCTTCACTGGACAGAAAGACTCCTGTTCTCTGCTCCAGAGAGCCTTAAAACTGTTAACTTGATGGGAAATTATCAGTTGTTTGAGATGATTGGAACTGAATTGAGGTTTTCTTTGTGAAGTAAATAGAAGATTTAAAAGATTATTGAAAATAATTTAATTTTCAAGAGAAACTGAAGCATCTTATATCAGCAACAAATAGAAAAATTAACTTCTCCTTTTATTTATTCCTTTTAGCCTTTTTCTTGTTGTCATGACATTAATTACTCTGATGCTATCACAGAGAATGGAAATGTACCAAATCCTTTTCATTTAGAAAATATTTTAAAAAATCACTTTCTGAGGTTCAGATGATTTGGGAGCAAGATTAAAACTGAAGTTTATTCAGGTACTTGGGTTTCTTTCTTTTCTTTCTTTCTTTCTTTCTTTCTTTCTTTCTTTCTTTCTTTCTCTATCTCCTTCTTCCTTCCTCTCTCTCTCCTTCCCTCCTTCCTTCCGTCCCTCCCATTCATTCATTCATTCATTCATTCTCTTCATCTGCTGGACCAATGTAACAAAGTAAGCTAATAGACTAAGTCACTTATTACATACTGGTAGGATCAACACACTAGGCAGTGTTATACTGAAATGTCTACAAGAATTGCCCCAGATAATAAGGGCTTCTGGGGAAAGGTTGGTAAGTCCTTTGCATGTTTTTGTGTTTAGGTAGAGTTTGACCCCCAAATAAATGATCAGTTAAAAATTCATCTAATGGAAACTAGTCAAACAAATATAATAATTTTTTAAGAAGAAAATACTAGGCTGAGTCACATGAACTTGCTGATATTTAGACAAATTAAGACAATGACAATTTTATCTGTCTTAAGCTAATACATAAATTATCTTTTGAGCTCCCCCCTTCCCCCCCAGTTTTTATTTATCCTATTGCATTTTCCAAGAAGCAATGTTTGTGTGTAAACAATATTCCTTTCTCCACTCTTGGAAGAAGAGTCAGCATAGTATTTCTAAAGATCTTAGATACCCTTACTGGCTTTCTCTTACTTAAGTTTTCTTCTTTTGTTTTTTTGATCCACTAATGCCCTAGAGCAGAAAGGGAGGAGTAGAGGGTGATGTTTTGAGTTGAGTTTAAGAAGAGAATAGCAGATTTTCCTCCTTCTAGTAGGGTCTTCCATAGAAGAGAGAGAAGTGTCATGGGTGGATGATTTGTGAGAGTGCAAACCCAGGCCATCCTGCCATACAGTGCTCTGTGAGAGGGTAGGACCTCTCAGGCAGTGGTAAGTGGGTGTTTCAGTCCTACAGTCTTAAGTGGCCACGGAGAAGGGTCTTTGTGGCCACGCTTTGGAAATTGCCTTTGAATAAATGATATGGGCCTGGTCAGCATAATGCATTGAAGACTTCTGGTCTTTCCTCAAATTTTCTGGACTATACTCTTATATAACCCTAGAAAGTATTCCTAAAACAGGATTCAGTTTGAATTTTCCCTCAACTTCAGCAGGTATGGGCAAAACTAGATTAATTTGTGTGTGCTTGCATACATGTGCGTGCTCTCTGTCTCTGTCTCTGTCTCTGTCTCTCTCTCTCTCTCTCACACACACACACACACACACACACACACACACACACATTGCTTCTTGCACCCATGTGTCATGGAGGAAATTCACACTTTTTACCTGAATTTGGCTCTACACAGATAAAACAACTGATCGTTTGAACACTTTACTTTCCAAGTGGTTTCCTTGGATCAGAGATACAACTTACACTTGTCTTTTCACTTGACTTTTATAAGATGGGTGTCTAATGAAATTTTATTTATGATACTCTTCTTTTCCCATCCCTTTCCTCCACTCTCCACCTTTAAAAGTGCAGAATAAATAGGAGGTGAGAAATACAACCTGAAAGGATACTGAGCATTCTAAAAGGAGTCAATAAATAGTTGAATGAGTAATAGAAGGGAAAGGACTTTGGGGTATGGGGTTTGTTAGCATATGAAGCTCATCTATTCCACCATTTAGTGCATTGTTTCCTACCTTTCCCTTTCTTTGGATTACCTTCAGTGCACAATCATTTTTCTGCTGATGGGTTGGTCTTAATTTTCTCTTGAAAGAAAGCTGTTCCTCTTTTATTTCCTTAATTCTCCTTCCCTTTCTCTCTCTTGTGTTAGGTACAACTTCTTTTCAATTTTTTTACAATGTTTTCCACTTGAGTTATCAGTTTGTCCTATCTCTCCTTACTATTAGGCCATTAATGAAGATTAAACCGGGCACTAGTCTCAAGTGTCACAGTCTCTATTGGATATGTTCTGGGTGCACAAGCCTTTTTTTGTTTGGATCCTTGATTTATGATACTTCATTCAGTGTTGAACTTTAATAATTGAGCATGCATTCACCATAATTAACCATAATAATTCAAAAGAGACCTAGTCAGAATCTGAGGGTCACATTTTTATGGTGCTCTTTAGGTGGAGTTCTGGGACTACTGGTCCATGATCTGTCTGTATGACCACCATGAATAAAATGGAGGACCATGAGGTGATTGGCTGAATTTTCCCTAATTTTCTGAACTGTAATTTCTACTGTATAACTCACATATGGTGAGAGATATTCTTAAGCCTGAACTGGAATACCTAAGATACAGATGCCTTTTTTTGTTTGTTTCTTCAAGGTATGAGAGGTAGTCTGGGAAACTGGCCAACATTCTGACATTTCCTTGGCATTGTTATCATCATCATTATTATTATTTACAACAATGGGAAAGATATTTATTATTGAGACTGTTTAAGGAAATCTAAGAACTATAGCAGTCATAATCATGTTGCTTCAATTTTTCTGTCTGGTTCTCTTTGAATGTTGTGGGATAGAAAGAGCTATTCATTTTTCAACCTTTTATATTTTTGGAGGAGGGTAGTCCTTGTTTATTGGTATAAAAGGCAATTACATATGTGGGAATTATTAAGAGGGTACCCTGAAAGTGTCTCAACAGAGATGTTTCCCATTGTTTCCTTAAACTCCACCTTAAATAGTTCATTTCTACGTTGAGCATATTTTTTTCCCTGCTGTTGTCTACTCTTAACAATTTAGTGTAAATAATTTTTATCAGGTTTCTTTATTCTTATTTTGAACAGATTCAACCAATATCAAAGATATCCAAAGCATTCAGTCTATTGAAAAAGGAGAGGAGAGGACACAGGGGAAGAGAAAGGGATATTTATCATGTTATTTTACTATATGAATGTTTCAAACACCTCTATTAGAGCCCTCCTGGGTTTTCCCTCTTTGAAAGAAACTTAAAAATCATGCTAAAACCAATTTTCAAGTGTGGCATGAGTTAATGGTAGAATACTGTTTTCCTATTACTACATGGACACTTCTATTAGAGTTTAAGGAGAGTTTTTCTTTGATTATAAAGATGGGGACTACATCTGGTGTGAAATATCTCTAGAATATTTATCAGCAACTTGAAGGTGCTTAGCTATATCTTTTAATATTTGTATGATGAATGTATTTACAGCATCCTGCTTTTATATTATCCTCAACGTTCTTGATGCCTGTAAATTTTTCATTGGTTAAACTATTTTCTTTTCCTTTCTTCCCTCAGCTTTGTTGAGATATAATTGATGTATAACATTGTGTAAATTTAAAGTGTACAACGTGTTGATTTGGTCAACTTCTATATTATAAAATGATTACCACCATATTGAAACATTAGCTAACATCTCTATCATATCACATAATTACCATTTCTTTTTGTAGCAAGAACATTTAAGATCTACTCTATTAGCAATTTTCAAGTATATAATACAGTATTGTTAAGTATAATCACCATGCTGTACATTAGATCTTCATACTTATACATCTTATCACTGGAAGTTTGTACTCTCTGACCAACTTCTCCCCACTTCCCTCACCCCTCAGCCCCAAGTAACTACCCTTCTGGTGGTTCTATGTTCTTCTATGTTCTTCTATGTTCTATATGCTTCTCTGTTTCTCTGAGTTTGATTTTTTTAGATTCTACATATAAATGATATCACACAGTGTTTGCCTTTCTCTGCCTGACTCATTTCACTTAGTACAACACCCTTGAGCTCCATCCATGTTATTGCAAATGGAAGATTTCCTTCTTTCTCATAGCTAAATAATATGTTAACTATTTTCTAATTTATCTTCTTCAGATTTTCTGGTTTCACATGTGTACACATTTGATTGTTTGTGTTTACACCTTAAAAGTTGTTAAGTGAATGTATTTCAAAATGAAAATACACCATCATATTTATTAGGGATTGATTCAAGATACTGTATAAAGATGGTAAAGCTTTTTCTTGTATATATTTTTTGTTTTAGTCTGGTGGAAAATATACCAAAAGATTCTAGTTTTATACATTGGGGAGAATTTCATTTAGCATCTCATTAATATTGGTTCCAATCAGAAGTCTGGAATTTCCTTGAGTTAAATAATTCCTTTTTTTTTCCTTTTAGCAAGTTAAAATATATTTAGTGCAAACATAACATTTTGCTGTAAACTCATGGAGTATGTTTCTAGTGAGCAACTTGGTAATTGTGTACCTTGTGTTCTCACTATGATATTGTGAGCCCCGTGGGAGTGAGAACAATATTCTACTCCTCTTCCTCTGTCCAGAGCCTAGCATGATATCTAGCATGCTTCAGGTGCATATATCCTGACATGTTGAATCAGTTACCTAGCGGTGCTATCATAAAAGTAAATAAGGATAATTAGGTAAGTAAGCATGGCATGGGTAAAGGGTGCCTGGGTGGCTCAGTTGGTTAAGCGTCCAACTCTTGATTTTATCTCAGGTCATGATCTCACAGTTTGTGACTTCAAGTCCCATGTGAGGCTCTGTGCTGACAGTGCAGACAGTGAGGAGCCTGCTTGGGATTCCCTCTCTTCCTGTCTCTCTGCCCCTCCCACTCTCTCTCTCTCTCTCTCTCTCAAAATAAATAAAAATGTATGGCATGGGTAAAAGCAAATACTTCATGAAAATGTTGTGATTTTATCAATATATTAGACTCTTGTGAATGTAGTATATAAGAAATAATACAAATTTGAGTATGCTTGCTTAGAGAGTGTATTATTAAACATCTTGGTGTTTGATGACTTATTTATGGAGAAAATTTAAAAGCAAGAGTGATTTGTTGGGAAAATAATTATGTTGAAAAATGTGACTATCTGACTGTAAAAGTTAATCCTACACTATCTGGTATGTACTGTTAATTTTCATAAACATATGTATATAACCTCTCCAATTATATTGCAGACTTGTTGAGAGTACCGGGCTCTTAGTAGCTTCCATTCCCCACATAGATGAGGAGATAGTAACATTTATCACATGTTAGTATTGGGTTCATTATTCACTGAGTGGTTTTGTCTATGACCTTCTGTGTGTTTCCCTAAATGTAAAATTGGGAGAATAATACCTTTTCTACACTATTCATCAAAGTTTATATTTATGCTTTGAGTCTCACAAGAATGCTTTTGTAAGGATATAAATTAAAATAAGAATAAACATTTTAGCAGTTTTACAACTAAGTGTTTTAACGTGTGCATTTGAAAAAGCAAGGTATAGAGGCTTTTGCTTTTTTACTGGCATTAGAATTCTGGTTATACCTTGCACCTTGGGTATGATGTTTAAGTTCTCTGAACAGGTGTATGCTGTCCTATAAATGGAATTTTTAATTTTTCCTGTATAGTGGTGTTTTGAAGTTAAATTTGATAACATGTGTTACTCTTAATGGTGTGGCCAGCACATGGTAGATACTCAACAAATTTGGGCAGCATCTTCGACCCTGGCTTTCCATTTTGTTGTTTTAGCAATCGGAATTATTTCATAGCCTCAGGTAAAATTGGTCTGTCTTTAATCAGCATTTCCTCATAAGCTCCAGGCTTGCATTTCTAGTCACCTTCCAGGGATCTATATGTTGTATCCTTATTTGCCTTTAAAACTTCACATGGCCCCAACCAGATTTAACTTTTCAATCCATTTTTTTCCCTTTCAGTATTCCCTATTTGTTATTTAAATTACCATTCTGTAGTAACCAGCCCAAAGACTTTGGGCTAAGTTTCATTCATTCTGTTCCTCTTATTCTGTACATTTAATTTGAGGGGATTTGGGAGAACTCATTTAGTATATCATAGTATAAGGCCAACTGTTTCCTCCATCCCCAGATAATGTCTGCAGGATGTCAATTGCTTGGTGAAGTCAACATCTTCCAAGTGTGGCCCACGATCTGCCCACAGCCTCTAGGTCCAGGACCCTGTCCTCAGGTAGGGTTGGATAAACCCTGACTCATTCTTCTCTGGCTTTCTGTTGTAGACTGTTGTCCTTGTACTCTAATTTGGGATTTTTTTTTTTTTTTAAATCCAGGCAGCATGATACAACCAATCAGATTACAAGTTCCTTTAATGATCATATTTCGGGTTGCCACCTGAGTTAACATCTCGGTTACACTTAGTTGTATCCAGGTCTCCTTAGCCACACATTTACACTTATTTTACTTGCCAAGTTTAAAAAACAAAACTCATCTGTTATGGGTTGAAGGTTCTTAGTTTTGCTATGAGAGAATTTATATACAATGTTGCCAGCTGGTCCATGAGATTTTTATTTTACCTAATATATTCATCTTGCATACATCCTATTACTTCCAGAACCATTGACACCATCCAGGTAGTCATTACCTTTCACCAGCATCATTATGCTTCTGGGATCAGGCTGCTTTTGGCTGAAGCAAATAGAAAAACAAACCAGAAGTAGCTTAAATGACAGGGACTTAATTTTCCTCCCACAGCAAGAAGATCCTAAGATCCAGCGTTGCTGTAATAGTTCAGCAATATCAGGTATCTGGATTGGTATTCTGTGACTTCCTTGACTTTTTCTCCATGGTTACAATATGGCTGCAGCATCTCCAAGCATCAGGTCCTCACATAAGAGCATTTAATTGGCAGGAAGGGAGTGGGCAGAATTTCTCCCCACGTGTTTTATCCAGGGAGAAAAGCTTTCCCAGGTA
Source organism: Panthera onca (assembly GCF_046562875.1). Classification (NCBI taxonomy): domain Eukaryota; kingdom Metazoa; phylum Chordata; class Mammalia; order Carnivora; family Felidae; genus Panthera; species Panthera onca. The sequence continues at coordinate 88,631,650 of NC_138339.1, forward strand.
ACTCTTGGAAGAATTCTCTGTACATCTTATTAGCCAGGACTGGGTCACTTTCCTCTGCCCTAGTGTAAGTGTAGACAGGTTAGTGAATATCTGCTATTTTTGATCTCTATGTTTGTTAGTGAGAAAGAGGAAGGTTGGGAGAACTCTCGGGTAGGTATTTAAATCCATTCTGCATTTCTGCTAAATGTACTTTCCTGAGTATATTTCTAAAGAAAAAGTCATCACCCTGGTCTTGAACTTTCAGTAACTTTATTACTAGCGAATACAGTATAATCCAGCTCCTTCTTTTGTTTTCTGCTTTATTGTCCTTTGGCTATTTAATGAACCCTGAACAGACCCAATTTGTCCCTGTGTTCACAGCTTAGCTCATGGTATTTCCTCCTCTTGGAATCTCTTTTGCAGGTTCCCATGAAGGGCCAGCTTAGACACTGGTGCTCAGCCCTTACAGCTGTCTTCCACATGAAGCTGGCTCATTTTCCCTCCATCAACTGGGATTTCCCTTTTCTCTCAACTTTCTCAGCACTTCCTGTACCCTGTAGAACCTGACCACTTATGGACTTAACATTTGAGTTTTGATTACTCACAGAAGCCCACAAAGGTCCAATTCAAAGGCATTTTTAACATTGCTGAGGTGCAATCCAAATCTTGAATGCCGCAGAGTGGGAGTGCAGTAGTGAATTTCTCACGGGGAAGTGAGTCACGCACTGCCATGTCTAGACCTCAGCGAGGCTTCCCTGTTATTTCTTTGTTGTAATAGAGCAGTAAGTTTGGTGAACTCATTAAAAGCTGTGCTCCATTGTGGAAAATGGCTGTTAATCGAAAGATAAAATTTTATTTATTTTTTTTTTTAAATTTTTTTTTTATTTGACGTTTATTTATTTTTGAGACATAGAGAGACAGAGCATGAACAGGGGAGGGTCAGAGAGAGAGGGAGACACAGAATCTGAAACAGGCTCCAAGCTGTCAGCACAGAGCCCGACGCGGGGCTCGAACTCACGGACTGTGAGATCATGACCTGAGCCGAAGTCGGTCGCCCAACCGACTGAGCCACCCAGGCGCCCCTCGAAAGATAAAATTTTAGATGAAGGTTGAAAAGGTAGTTTTTTGGTTTGAGGAGAGGCATAGGTAAGGGGTAATTTTCCAGTAAATGTGATTTATGAGTTTCCCAGGAGCCTGGGAAGATAGTTGCAGATTCTTGGGGAACTCTGCCAGTTCCCCAAGACTGTGGGACCTTTGGGAAGACACTTGACTATGTGAACTTTTTGTTTCCCCAACCATAAAGTGATGGAAAAAAATACCTATTTTAGAGTTGTTTAAAAAGTGCCATGTATGGGGCGCCTGGGTGGCGCAGTTGGTTAAGCCTCCGACTTCAGCCAGGTCACGATCTCGCGGTCCGTGAGTTCGAGCCCCGCGTCAGGCTCTGGGCTGATGGCTTGGAGCCTGTTTCCGATTCTGTGTCTCCCTCTCTCTCTGCCCTTCCCCCGTTCATGCTCTGTCTCTCTGTGTCCCAAAAATAAAAAAAAAAAAAAAAAAAAAAAAGTTGAAAAAAAAAGTGCCATGTAAATTGTAAAACTATAGATGATTAAATGATTATCATTATTTATCAATCGTGTGATTGATAACCACAATTCTCAATCATGAGACAAGGCACTAAGAAAAGATTCGTTGGCTGAAAGAGGGAATGAATGAAAGGCTATCACGATAACCTAGTTATAAGAATAAAACTACTTTTCTTTCCATAATAGTGTCTCTGAGGTTCTAAGGCATTTTATTTGCTTGCATTACTAAAATATGGAAATCAATAAAAATCATTACTGAGAATTAAATACCAGTAGATTATATCAACTTTAATATGAAGCTGAATTTCTTCTTTGAGCACATGGGCTATTCATAAACTGCTGGGCCCACACTTTCACTGTTTACAGCATTACTGGAGACCTTCATGTGCATCACAGCTTTGTAGTTCCTCTGGGACTATCCATTATTCCACAGATCCATTATCAACTATAATTCTCTTTAAAAACCTAATAAAATTTACTGTAAGATGCCCGTGCTGTGTATTGTCTTCAAACATAACCTTTTCCACATCTTTCTTGAGTGTTGAGCTTCTAAAGGATCTGGTATCATGGTAATGGTAGCTCACTCGTGCTTCAGATTTACACCTCTCCGAAGTAAGGAGCAAGGCGCTCCTATCCCGGCCATGAAGGGATTAGATGACATGGAACTCTGTGAATAGTTTTACACTGCTGCTGGGCCTATCAAACCTCATAAGCAGCAATGCCACGAACTGGTCTGGGCGGGCATTAAATGGTTTAGTTTTTCTGTATAACCAGCTATAGAAAGAGAATCATTTTCCTCCCTCTGGAGAACGTGCATTATTCCAGTGAAATAATTTGCAAGTATTTAAATCAGTCACCAACTAATAGACTAGGGAGATCCTGGACATGAGCATGCGCACTACGGTGTTTCTCTTGTAATTACGTCGCTACCACTTAGTCGCCCTCATCAATGGACGTCATTCCTGAGGTTCAAGGGGATTGAAATTGGCTTTTCCCCCCAACATCAGCTCAGGGATCTTAAGCTTGTTGTGTTTTTGTGTTCCCACTCCTTGCCAGATACAGGGTTATTGCTTCTCCTCTGCCATTCTGTTGCAAGTCCCAGTTCCCACATTTTGAGTTTAGGAATACCTCCCGAGTACTGTGTGTATTTGGGGGTGGCAGTGGGGATTCCTATTCCCATAGGAAGGGGATCACCCCTTTCTTATGCCTGTCCTGAAACCAAAAACAGTGGTGCTTTGAAAAAACAACCAGTCTATTGACACAGGCAGACACTTGAACAGGGTGGCCACTGGGAGAGGTGGTGGGTAAGAAAGGGTGCAGTGTTCTCAGGTACCAGAGGATGGAGCAGCTGCAGGGAATGTGTTGTAAACTGAAAAATGGCCTCCCAAAGATAAGGACATGCTAATCCCTGGAACCTGTGTGTGTTTGCCTTACATGGCAAAAGAGGCTTTGTAGATGTGATTGGATTAAAGATCTTGTGATGGGGAGGTTATGCTGGATTAGCCAAATGGGCCCTAAATATAATCACAAGGCTCTTTAGAATAGGGAAGGCAGGGGCGCCTGGGTGGCTCAGTCGGTTGAGCGCCGACTTCGGCTCAGGTCACGATCTCGCGGTTCGTGAGTTCGAGCCCCGCATCGGGCCCCTGTGCTGACAGCTCAGAGCCCGGAGCCTGTTTCAATTCTGTGTCTCCCTCTCTCTGACCCTCCCCCTTTCATGCTCTGTCTCTCCCTGTCTCAAAAATAAATAAACATAAAAAAAAAAAAAAGAGCAGCCCTATTTAAAAAAAAAAAAAAAAAAGAATAGGGAAGGCAGAAGGTCAAAGGTGGGGGGTAATGCCATGATAGAAGCAGGGAGAGAACAGGCAATGTGTTCTCTAGAGAACAGCCTCTAGAGGCTGGAAAAGGCAAGGACCAGAATTCTCCCTTAGAGCCTCCAGAAGAAACTAGCCCTGCCTTGATTTTAGCCCTGTCTGACTTCCTTGAGAGTTCTGATTTCCAGAATTGTAAGAAAATCAACTTGTGCTTTTGTGGTAACTTGTTACAGCAGCCACAGGAAAGTAATACAGGTGATCTGGCTGGAGGGGGTTGGACCAGGTGGTTGGCAGTGAAGGCTTCTCTCCCTTGACAATCCAGGGCATTCTAGCACATCTGCAAGCAGACACTGTTCAATTCACTTCCCCTCCCTGTCCTTTTGGGCACCAGGCCCTCTTCCTCGAGGCTAGGGTTGAGGCCCTTCAGTCTTAAAATGACTTATTTTCTTCACTGTCTTTCTCAATAGAGTTTGCTGGCCCATAAAGCCTAGAACCAGAATCAAGTGTAGGGGTTGTCCACTTCTTCAAGTTTGTGTAGGGTTCAATTTTCATTAAATGTTCCTTAGAGAATGGAAATGTTTGTGGTTTTATTCTTCTCATGGGGCAGGAGGAGGAAGGTGAACAATGTAGTTGTATTTCCACACGAAAACAAATAGAACACGTGTATCCCACTGCACAATTATGTCCTGGAAATCCTGGGTATCCTTTCTTCCCTATTTTTGTGGCTGAGCTGAAATTACCACTTAGGTTGTGTGCCAATTCCTCCTGGGATGTACCTTGAACTGATAATGAAAGAGAAGAGGTCTCATACTGTGTGCAGAGTTCTGTAATTTTTTGCCTGGGTAACACTTAACCATAGCCCAGGTTTTATATTACAAAAATGCATAGAACAAGTGATGGTATGTCAAAGGCAAGTATTATGTAAGAGTTGGAAAAAAAATCTTATCTACCCAAAGCCATAATTTCCAAATAAAAGTTCTTTCTGAGTTGGCAGCACATATGTCTGACTTAGGCCTGTTCTGAGTAAAACTGGCCGAGTTACCAAAACTCCATTAATCTGTTTAAATGGAAGTGGTAGTCCTTATGCCCAGCTAAGTGGAATTTAAATGAAAAAGGAGTGGAAATATTCTGTATAATTAAGATGGCAGACCCCACTCATTTGAAAAAAGAGAAGGTGTAAAGTCAACAAAAGAAACCCCGTGGTATAGTGTTTGGCTTTGAAAATGCTAAATAAATGGAAAATAATCTGATGGTAACAGTAATAGATATGTGATGCTCATTCAGGATCTTCAAATGCAAAATTTTCTCTAACTCCTTTTTTGCCCTCACTGATACACATCTCCGTAAAATGCACAAACGAGTCTCATTTTATCTTCTAGGTTGTGGCCTATAGTGTTAATTCCCGAGTGCCTTTAGTGTAGCCTAAAGAAAACTGTCAAAAAAAAAAATACATACATCTCAATGCTGCCAATTTGAAACCTTATTACGAGAAGCCATAGGCTCTGGAATTATCCTTGTCAAAGCTAAGAAGGCAGCCAACCTTCCCAGCAGTCTCTTTTGCATCTCTGGACTTCAGTAGCATAGAGTTTCCCCGGGCTGGGACTAATGGTGTGACAATTGCACGGTGCTCCTTCCTCTCTTCAATTCTGTTTCTAAGGGTCGCGATGACCTACAGTGTGACAAAATAAGCTAGTCGTTTGGTTGAGCCAGGTGTCCTTTGAGAAGCTAAGGAGTAAGTGTCACGAAGTCATTAGTGTACCATATATTATAAGCCATAATGGCAGCTCTGAGTGAGACTGTCCCGCTTGGGAGTCTGCCACTTTCTGCTGGAATCATCCCAGAGAGGGTGGGAACCGGCACCTCACCAAACATCTGTGCCATCAGAACCAGGGACCAAGGGCGTGGAAATTGGAGCAGGTCTAAGAAAGTTGCTTACAAATGGACAAAGGAAGATAACCTAGGAGAAGGAAGGAAACAATGTAGTTGTATTTCCACACGAAAACGAGTAGAACACGTGTGTCCCGTTGGGTAATTATGTCCTGGAACTCCTGGGTATTCTTTCTTCCCTATTTTTATGGCAGAGCTGGAATTACTGCTTTGGTTGTGTGCCCAAAGGCAGTATTGTCACTGCAAGGCTATTTTAAAAAATCAAAATGCTGTGAATTGATGAATTTTCTATAGGTATTGGCAGGTGTAACTGGAACCGTCCCAGGGCGCACAAATCCTGTTCACCATTTCTCCCAGTCCGTGAAAACTAAATACAGTTAGAAACAAAAACAAAAATAAACAGCAGGTTGCCCATCTAAGATTGGAGTTGGTCCATCCCGTCAGCTCCTGAAACCTCCAATCAGTAAATTCTGCCTTCTTATCATTGCCATATTGTCAAATACTGATTAGATGAGTCCTGGCCACCTTTCTGACTCTGAGAGTCTAGAGTCTATGTCTAGTGAGCCTCTCACCAATGTCTTGCTAACTTCTTATTTATTCTCTTGCACACTATCCACAGTTGTTGCACACTCTCGTACACTTGCACAAATTATTCCCCTCTGCTCTTTTCTCCGTCTTCAGCTCAGACCAAGTCTTTCCCCAAGAGTGACCTCTTTCATCTGCATTCTCCCTGAAGCCTATAGCAATGGCTTAGTGATTCTAATAGATTGGGTAGCAGTGGGGTTGGAAAAGGAGACTATAGGTTCCAAGGGCTGCTGCTTGTCCTAAACTATCAATGAACAACTAGCGTTTGCTAATCTTGGAATATTCTTGCCTAAGCTCTCATACTTCTTTCTATTTTGGTGGAAATGTTGTGATTTGTAAATATGGCCGTATTTTATGAGAATCGTGAGTAGAATCTCAAGAACTTTCTAAAAAAGCTTCTTGGTTCTAGTTACTTGGGTTGCATATCACTCAGAAGAGGTTAGGGTGTAGTAATGAACATCTATCGAATCTCAGGGGCTCAAATCAACACATGTTTATTTTCCCCCCACGTGACGTGTGTAGGTTGGCAAGGTGCTCTGCTTTTCAAGGATCTATATGCTAGGGCTCCAGTATGACTCATGCTTCTCGATTGCCCAAGGTCAAGAGAATGTGGTGAATTGTGGACCAGCTAGCAAAACTACCAGAAGTGATACATGTTACTTGATCACATTTAATTGGCCAAAGCAAGTCCATATTTATATCTGCTTTGTGAATCAGAATATTTGTGAACAACCCTTATGAGTCCTGGAGGGGGCCTTTGTCTTTTGCGGCATCAGGTCTTACGGTTATGCTCTGTGATTTCTCCCCTATTTTTAGGAAAAGTTTTAATGTTGATTTTGTCTCTTTCTCTCAACTGCTCTTTCTACCTCTCTTCTACAAGTCAGCCTGGCTTTCTCATGAATTATGTTATTTTCCATGAAATTCCTCCCAGTACAGACTTCTATTTTTCCCCTTCCTTTATCACTAAATTAGAGGACCAAAAAAGGGTCAACATTCTTTGTTCACCACTACCGATTCTAGATTATTGTTCTGGCTGTTGAAAGTCAGCTATCTCTCCTCTTTACAGCTGTCTCACACTACCCTCTCTGTGTAGCTGGTATGGGATACCATGCCCCACAGTGCTCCTTTTCCTTGCTCACTGCATTTAACCTGCCATCACTTATTGTCACGTTGGTGACTCCACAGTTCCTTTCTTCCTCGACATCGATGACTCTCAACTCTACTCCATCCTTGGATCTCATCATCTATCTGCACCATCTCAAATTCTGTGTATCAACCTCTTAACAAGTCTCTTTCCTGTCAGTCATTCTAAATTTGTCACTCATACTGACCCTGTCTTCACTTTCATCACAACCTTGCCTCAGCTCTTTTTCCTCTTGTCTGTTGGCCTCTTTCTGACTTCATTTCTTTCTGGCCTATCCTGCTCTCCTTGGCCAGCCAATTCAGCAGTGCCTTTGCTTATCCCCTAAAATTCCCCACTGACCTTGAACTTCCAATTGCTTCCTTGCTGGGCTGTAGAGTGCTGCTAGAGAAAGCTGTGCTGAGTCTGCCACACATTCGTGCTCGTTCACTTTAACCAAGCCGTCATTTGTGCTCAGCACTTCTTTTATTCATCTCTTGCTGACTCACTGCACATCCCACACAGCAGTTTTTCCAAACATTTTTAACTCTCTTTGAGATTGAAGCTCCGCTCCAGATATGGCCCCAAAATACCTTTTCAGTTTCATCTCTCATTTCTCCCCAAAAGCTCTTTGCCTTATGCTTTCCAAACTCCACAATTTGCTCATCCTTTTATGCCTCCCTCTGTTATCTGCAATGAAAATGCCACCTAATTTGCTTCCTCCTGTGTGGAGAGGCTTTTATCCTCTGACAGAAGTTGTGATTTGTGGTAAATGTCCATGTGATTTTTATTACCTGTTATGGGACTTAGCGAGTACTATCTCATACTAGGTACGTGTACACAGTTACCATCTCCCCAGTTTTATTGCATGTTCCTTGCAAGTAGGAACCATGATGGTCTGTGTACACGGTGTTTATAGATAGTGTCTTGACATTAGTAGATAGGTGTTCAGTTGATGTTTGGTGGATGTACTGGAGAAATAAATGTTAGTTAGCTGGCTGGAGAATAGTTTTTCCCCCCTTCTTCAGAAAGAAGTAAAAGTAATATTAAAGGTGAAAATGTTTTTCATCTATTCTAATTATTTGAGTTTTAATGTAACAGTTTTGGACGCTACTACTGATAGATTGAATGTATTTGGAGAGTAAACGAGTTATGTGAAAGAGCCATATTTCATAAAATGTTCTTGAATTCTGTGATTCCTTTCCATGATTGTTAATTAAGATCTATATTTCATTTCTCTTTATTTTATCCATATTTTTAATATTTGAATCAATAGGCAATAGCTTATGTGGAGAATTTTGTCTTATAGCAAGTGCTTTAGATTCTGGTCTCCTGAAGTATATTTTATTTAGAAGTAAATGCTACCTTTTGGGGATTTGCATGGAACACCTTATTCCTGCCTGAGTGTGGAGTTATTGGAGAGATGAAACAAAAGGTAGTCAGACGGAGTGCCCAGGTGTCTCCTTTATTACCAGTAAAGCTGATGTTGGAGAATGTGGGCAATAATAGGATTCCTGTTATCATATTGCACAGTTAGACCTGCACATCCAGCCAAAGGCAGCCCCAGGTCAGCACAGGACTTCCCACGTCGGGGTCTGCCCCTGTGCAACTTTCAGCATGGAGGGGCAGAGCAGAGTGCCAACTTCCTGTAGTAGAGAGGATCTATGCATGTCTCTGACTTCTCCCTGTACCTGCATACAGATAAGTTTCTCTCCCTGATGAAAGTGAGCTGGGGCCAAAAGGTCAGTACTTGGGGAAAAATACTTCCTCATGGAAACCAGAATGGAGTAGGAGCATTCTTACATAACACTCTTGAACATGGTGGTGTTGTGTGCCTCTATAGGATGATTGGGGGTCGTCAGTGATGAGCACTTGAGTCATTTCTGTCTCTGCCTTGGGTGATATTTCTAATATTCACCACATGGTATATTTATTTTGTAACTTTTATTAGGCACTCTTATGACATTAAAATTAGGTTAAAAATTATTAATTTCTTAGATAAACTGATGTACATTATTACTTTAGCAGGCTCAACCATATAACAAATGGGAATATAGTCCCCAATCTAAATAGTTAGATTAATAAATATGTGGAGGTTGCAGTGTCACCACCCAGCCGAATACTTTATTGATGTGCAATTGATATGAATAGAAGGATTTTAGTTTGGACAAAATGTATCCAAGCATAATTAATGGACAGTTAATGGACATGTACTTTACTGTTGCCTAAGCTTTACTCTTTTTTAAATTAATTAATTAATTAATTAATTTACACCTGTTAGTTAGCATATAGTACAACAATGATTTCAGGAATACATTCCTTAATGCCCCTTACCCGTTTAGCCCATCCTCCTTCCACAACCCCCACAGCAACCCTCTGTTTGTTCTCTATATTTAAGAGTCTCTTATGTTTTGTTCCTGTCCCTGTTTTTATATTATTTTTGCTTCCCTTCCCTTATGTTCATCTGTTTTGTATCTTAAAGTCCTCATATGAGTGAAGTCATATGATATTTGTCTTTCTCTGACTAATTTCGCTAGTTCTCTCCACGTAGTTGCAAATGGCAAGATTTCATTCCTTTTGATTGCCGAGTAATATTCCATTGTGTGTGTGTGTGTGTGTGTGTATATATATATATATATATATATATATATATATATATACCAAAACTTCTTTATCCATTCATCTGTCGATGGACATTTGGGCTCTTTCCATACTTTGGCTATTGTTGATAGTGCTGCTAAAAACATTGGGGTGCATGTGCCCCTTCGAAACAGCATACCTGTATTCTTTGGATAACTACCTAATAGTACAAGTGCTGGGTCGTAGGGTAGTTCTATTTAAAAAACATTTTTTTTTAACATTTATTTGTTATTGAAAGACAGAGAGAGACAGAGCATGAGCATGGGAGGGGCAGAGAGAGGAAGAGACACAGAATCTGAAGCAGGCTCCAGGCTCTGAGCTGTTAGCACAGAGCCCAATGTGGGGCTTGAACTCACAAATTCAAGATCATGACCTGAACCAAAGTCAGACACTTAACCAACTGAGCCACCCAGGCACCCCTAGTTCTATTTTTAATTTTTGAGGAATCTTCATACTGTTTTCCAGAGTGGCTGCACCAGTTTGCATTCCCAGTCTAAGCTTTACTCTTAGTCCTCGTTTAATGAATTATATTGCTTTTGGGTTTATAGCACCTGATTTTACCATCATCTATCCTTCTTTTGTGCTGATATATATACTATATATATATATATATATAGTATATATATATAGTATATATATATATAGATATATATACTATATATATATATAGTATATATATATATAGTGCTGATATATATATATATATATATATATATATTTCATCTTAAAAATATTTATTTATTCATTTATTTTGAGAGAGAACAATCAAACTGGGGAGAGGGGCAGAGGGAAAGAGAGAGAATCCTAAGCAGGCTTCATGCTGTCAGGACAGAGCCTGCTGAAGGGCTTGATCCCATAACCATGAGATCATGACCTGAGCTGAAATCAAGAGTTGATCACTTAACCAACTGAGCCACCTATGTGCCCCATGCTGTTGTATATTAACTCACAGGTCACTCCCCATATTTACTGAGGTTTTGCCCCTCCCTGTCCAATCTGCATCCTGCCAGTTCTTTCATTCCCTCGTTCCCTCCCTCAACACTTGACCTCTCCTTCTGATTCCTTTTACCCCTTTGGTTCTTCAGTGTTTTATATTCTGTAGTGCACATGTGTTTGTGTGCTCAGTATTTCTTAAGGGAATCACTCCTACTCTAATCTCAGTTTATGGATTAGATGGCGCTGTTATCATCCCCTGGATCCAAGGATGGGCATGTGACCAGGCTTGGCCAATCATAATAGTCTATTTCTTTAGTTATAATGATTCATTTGGTGGTGGACTTGTCAATTCAGATTTGGTTGGCGTTACTGGGGAAAAGGCATTCACTTTCTCTTGGGGTTTCTAAATTGGTGAAATGTAAGCCTATTCCCGCTGTTGATCATTTTGGTTACCAGGGAGGACCTGTCAGAGGATGGAGCCCACACAGACATAGAAAAGCAGAGCTGAGAGACAGAGGTAGGCTCCAGTTCAGGCAAATGAAATCAGGTATACCTAAAGGGATATTTATTCCTCCAGTACTCAGTTTTATGAGCCAGCCAATTCCTTTTTTGCCCTATGCCAAATTGAGTCAGGGTCCTGAAAACTTCCCCTTCTTATCTAGACTGGATCTCATTTAATTTTTTTTTTTTTTTTTTTTGGCCATCTCTCTCCCTTCTTGTACACAGATATTTTGCCTCCTTCCTTATATGCTTTGGATCCAGCTCACCTTATTCATATCTACCCTGCTGACTGCTGATAGAGAGTATCAGGGAATTACCAAGGTTGTTGCCCCTATAACCTTGTGACCCTCATTTTTAGGTGTACCCTCAATGCTGCCTATTGAGCCCTGACTGTGTGCCAGGAGTTTTTGTAGGCACTAGGATACAGAAAAGAACATGTCAGGTGAGACTGCTGGCATGTGGAACATTCTCTTAAGGCAAATAGTTAAGCAAAAAGGCAAATAAATGCATGATGTAATTTCATGCAGTGACACATGTTATAAAGAAAAAAAATGGGTTATGGGGCTACAGAGTGACAGAGGGTTTAGAGTTATTTCATATGGGATAGAAAGGAAAGTCTTCTTGACAGCCCTTTGAGTAGAAACTTTGATGAAGTGAGGGAATCAGTCATGCAAGTTCTCCAGTACCATAAGGCAGAGATGAACATGGAATGTCCCAATGATAAAGATGGAAAGTTAGTGTGACTGGAGTATAGGTAAAATGGAGGAAAATGAGACACATCAGAAGCAGGCCATGGTTTGAACATACAGAGCTAAATATCTCCTGGAATCTCTATGTGATTATGTTGTTACCACATTAAACAGAACAGGTCTAAAACTGAATTTCTTTCTAAAAAAATTTTTGAAATGTTTTATTTATTTTTGATGGAGAGAGAGAGAGAGACAGAATATGGGCAGGGGAGGAGCAGGGAGAGAGAGAGAGGGAGAGACAGAATCCAAAGTAGCTCCAGGCTCTGAGCTGTCAGCACAGAGCCTGACGTGCTGAACTCATGATCCACAAGATCATGACCTGAGCTAAAGTCAGATGCTTAACTGACTGAGCCACCCAGGTGCCCCTAAAACTAAATTTCTTAAGATTTCCTCTTACCCACCAATTTCTCTATTTCTTATCTCAGTAAGTGGAACTACCATCTCCATGGGCACCCAAGTGGGAACTGTCATAGTCATCCTCCTTTTTCCTCTTCTTCTTCTTTTTTTTTTTTTTTTTTATGTTTTATTTTATATTTGAGAGAAAGAGAGAGAGAGAGAACACGAGCAAGGGAGGGGCAGAGAGACAGACAGAATGTGAAGCAGGCTCCAGGTTCTGAACTGTCAGCACAGAGCCCTACGTGGGACTCGAACTCACAAGCGGTGAGATCATGACCTGAGCCAGAGTAAGATGCCTAACTGACTGAGCCACCCAAGCGCCCCCATCCTCCTTTTTCTTCTTGCTTTTCATCTGATGATTCACCAGTTTTTATCAATTCCACTTCTTAGAGTTAGTCTAAATTTGCCCTCCAGCCTCTGTGCTAGGGCTTTAGTTCAGACCCTTATCATTTCTCTCTGGGGTAGTGCAAAGACTCCTCAACCTCTATTCTTGTCCCCCTTTGCAGTTCATCCTTCGTATCATGATGACCTCTTTAAAGTATGGATGTGATTTTGTTACTCCATTACAGAAAATCCTTTAACCCTCTATTTTGCATGGCTTACTGTCTGAGCCCCTTGCATGGCATACAGGGTCTTTCCTAGTCTGGCCGCTGCCTACCTTTCTAGCTCCTTCTTCCCTTTCCATCTCTGATCGTTTCCCAGCTTTAAGGAATGGTGTCTTGCCGTGCATTCTGCACACTTGCACTCTCCCTCTGGAATGGCCACTACAGCTTTGACTTCCTGGATAATGCCTACCTATTTTGCAAGACTCAACTCCAGGGTTCCTTCTTTTCTGTTCCTGTAGAACTCCATATCTGGTCATGCTTTAACAGTTTTCACATTGTGTTGCAACTGTTTGTGTGTCTGTCTTTTGATGGCAAACTCCTTGAAGGCAGATTATTTTGGAGGCGGGGTGGGGAGGATCGTTTCTTTTCTTTTCTAGTGCATGGCATAGTGTCAGCACACAGTTGTTATTCGGTAATTGTGAACAAACAGGGTCATTATAATCTTCATGAAATTCGCCTTTTAGAAACACGTTATATGTCAAATAGTTCAAGAATACAGTGGTTTTTAAAGGTAATTTAGGCTTTTATTTTACCATTCTACTTGTCATTATTATATAAAATGATTCACATGTGTTTAAGGACGTGCACAAGCACTAACACATTTATATCCATATATCTCTTGGAAGTCCATCTATAACCTAGTTGCTTAACTTATTTAGGGCATTGCTTCAAATTTATTTTTTCAATTAATAAAATTGTACCCTTTGTGGTTATTACTCCGTGGGGTGTAAGCACAAAATTTAAAACTTCAATTAAAATACATAAAACAAAACAGCAGCAGTTAAAATAATATATTTGAAAAATCTTAGCTTAAAATGATTCCCCAATGGGGAAGGACAATTTAAAAAGATACACACACATGCACACATACAGAAGAAGCTATGAAGGATAAACCGTTGATGATTTAAAAATAATCTTTTTTTGTATCATAAAAAACAGATGTGGATTTGCACTTTGCTCTTTTAAATGGTCATCTCTTATTTTGTGGGCAATGTCTCATTTCTAATTAAGTAGTCAGTAGTCATACCATTATTAAAAAAAAAAAACAAAAACAACCTGACAGACTGGATCACTATCTTAAGTATTTTTGATGGCAGGAACTTTCCAGTCACAACATGAGGGTGCTGATAGAAACCTAGAGACTGAGACTGAAATTCTTTATTCTACTTACCCTGAAATTCTGGGCTGGCCTTGTCTTTAATATTTAGAAATAACCAGAGATCTGCCTTTTCTTTCACTGTGAATTATGTTGTTTGGGGCTTCTGGCTAAAAAGTAGAAGTGGAACAAAAAACACTTATCTAGCCGATGAAAAACAATCTAAACAACGAGGCGAGGAGATATAAAGGCTGATCCACACAATTCTAGGGATTGGTGACAGAAGGTTTTTACCTAAACATTTTATTCTTAAGAAAAGGTTGTTCAAACGCCTTGAAGGAAGTAGGTTTTGTGAGCTTCTGGATAAAATTTCAGGTGGTTTTCCAACTCTCCAATAAAATAGACATTTTATTTTTGCGAGCCTGTTATGTGCAAGATCCCCTGGGAGATAAAAGGCAGAGTAAGTTATGCTACCTGCCTTCAAGAAGTTCATAACTCTATTGGGGTAAAGAAAGCATGCAAAGGGATAGAACACAAACAGGTTAAACCGGGTGGATTATATATGCATATTTATCTTGTGCCCTCCTGAAATACTACCAAATGAGATAAAATAAAATAAAGAGCTGATAAGCATACCAAAATGGGAGCAGATACGACAATAGAACAAGCCACTTTTAGAAGATAAGAATGAATGGAAGAATTAGCAGAGGTATTGGCATCTGTCTACAGATGGTATTGGCAATGAGAAGTCAAATTTTGCTACAGGACCCCAGAAGGTCTCAGAAATGGAAGATGCTTGGTATCACTGAGGGCAGAAATAAAGCATGGAACTGAAAACAGGGAGAATTGGCTAGAAATTTCTATAACAAGACGATAGAACTCCTTGGTCCTCCTTCCCTCTCCTATGTTAACAGAAAAGAGAGGTGTTATTTTGTGAAAAAATTGAACCAGAGAGTCTCATGTGAATGGTGGGAGGCAAGATACCATATGGAAAAGTGGAGGGCTAAGTGGAAGTCCTTATGCTAAGTGGTTAAGAATCCCTGATCCCCATCAGCTGCTTGGCTGAAAGAAGTCACTCAAAGGCAGGAGGGTGGAAAATCTTGGGAGGTTCTAAACTATCATAAGGTGTCTCTCTGTATCTGTCTACAGAGACTCACCTAAATCACTCATCTGAAGGGCTATATCTCTAGCCAGTAATGAAATCTACCGAATGACCAATTCCACCTTACACAGTTTCCAAACAACTTGTTAGTGTTTTCACTCTTTTTAAAATATTTTTTTTAACATTTACTCATTTTTGAGAGACAGAGACAGAGCATGAGTGGGGAAGGAGGAGAGAGAGAGAGAGAGAGAGAGAGAGAGAGAGAGAGAGAGAGAGAGAGAGTCTGAAGCAGGCTCCAGGCTCTGAGCTGCCAGCACAGACCCTGACTCGGGGCTCAAACTCACAGCCTGTGAGGTCATGACCTGAGTTGAAGTCAGACACTTAACCAACTGAGCCACCCAGGTGCCCCATGTTAGTGTTTCACTCTTAAATGTGAATGGGAAACAGTTGAGCAGATAGTTAAGGCTAGCTTTCAACAAGAAAGGCACAGGAAAAGATGAGACAAAGAAATCATGTAAGAACATTTGCCAGAACTGAAAGGCATATATCTCCACACTGAAAGAGCCCACTGACTGCCTAGCATGAGGGCGGACAAAGGAGCCACACCAACTTACCTCACTGGGAAATTTCAGGACAAGACCATAAGGAAGATTCTTTAAAATGCAGGAGAGGAAAGTAACTCACATACGAGGATCATGAAGAGTAATGGCATCGGACTTCTTAGTAGCAACAAGGGAAGCTTAGAGTTCTCTGTCCATTCAAACTATAAACTAAGTACACAGAGGAACAAACACATTTTGCATACAAGATCTCAGAAAATGTGCCTCCTTTTGCAGAAGCCACTTAAGACTTACTCTAACAAAATGAATGCCTAACTATGATAGTAAAAGACATGGGAATAAGAATACAAGGCTTTCATGCAGAAAGAAGAGGAAAGGAAGTACCTGGGATGACCACAGAGCTGTGGGACTACTGGACAAACAGTCTAGAATGGAGCAGGGGAATGAAGGTTTCTAGAAGATCTGGGGCAGGAGACTACTGTTTTCATTCTAAGGTAGTACCATCAATTGACTTAAAAATGTTCGGGTTTTCTGTTCTTTTCCTTTCTTTCTTTTTTTTTTTTTTTTTTTTTTGCTTTGATAAAAAGTAAAGTTAAAATAATAATGTTTCAAAAAAAGGTGCTATGTACTATAAGACAGATTTGCAAACATAGTGCTTTGGATATTGAGGAAGTAGAGATTCGTTCTGCCTCGAAGGCAGTTTTCGTGGGAGGAAGGAGCATGGCAGAGACTATCGGTGTTTGGCCATCATCACATACTCCTCTGTGTGTATGAGACTCCCTAGCAGGTAGACTGGGCCCATGGGACTGAGTTATAGCCAGTGAGTTGTGAATGGAAGAGATGTTAGTCATTTGTGGGCCTGGCCCTTAAAATAGTCCTGTTACATCCTGTGGATAATTCTGTGCTGTGGCAGCCTTGGGAGTCAGGTTCCAGCTGGTGAGGACAGTGCTTAACCCACATTTGACTTTGCATGAAGGAGAAATATACTTCATTGTGTTAAACTACTGAGATTTTGGGCTTCACTTGTTAACACAGCATGTTTTGTGGGCTATTCAGAAGGTAAGAAGCAGCATAGGGTAGTCACCAAAGACAGAAATCCTGGACCCGGACTAACTGGGTTCAAATCCCAGTGCCTCTGCTTATTAGCTGTGGGATCTTTGGCAAGTTAATTTTAATGTTTCTGAGAGCCCAACTGTCCTCATGTTTAAAATCAGGGTAACAATAGTACCTAACTCATAGGGTAGCTGTGAGGATTAAATAATTTAACATGTAAAGCACTTAGAGCAGTTTTTAGAACATAGTAAGTTCTTCTATGTGTTGGCTATTATTATTATCTCAAAAGTAGGGAAGAAAGAAACGGCGCCATGGGTGAAAGTAAGAACGAAATGGGATAAGTTTTCCTTGAGGTATGGTGTACAAAAATAGAAGAAGAATATAAAGCTGGTTAGAGCACGTAGGCTAGTGTATTTGTCAGGGTTTGATCAGGGAAGGAGAGCCACTAAGAGTGATATGAAATAAGGGCTTTCTTACAACGGTTGGACTGCGTGTGATTTGGAGAATGGGGAACAAGTCTGCGGCAGGTTGTTGCTTGTTTCTGGGGGTCACCTGGAAGTGAGCAGGACTGGCAAGTGGGAACAAAAGGTGGATGTAAAGAGCGTGAGAGCACAAATGCTTTATTGGAAGCTGCAGTTATCACCACCTCCAGGCTTGATGACCCCAGTGCCCCGCAGAAGATGATAAGGCAATCCAGCACATTCAGCATCTGGGTGTGGGAGTGGTGCCTGGTATCCTACATTGACTGGTTTTCAAAACACAGTGGCTCCTGTTGCACTTTTGGTTTCCAAGGACCATGGAACTTCCTCTTGTGGGCAACGAACCCAGAATACTAGAAGGAACAGACTTTGGGAAAGGTAGGTCCAGATGGGGATCAAATTATATAGAGGGACTGCGGATGCCAGGCTGATAGATTTGGGCTTTCCTGTGTTGGCTGTGGAGGGTGGTTGAAAGCTGACAAGATTAAGAGATTCAGAACTGAAAGTTGTAGGACCCTCAGCTAAGTTGCTTTTGAGGATGTTGATAGGTTGTCAGCGTTGATTTTATTTGCCATTTATTGCATACCTACTGTGTATTTGTAAATCAATTCTGCCTTGTTTTATTACTTAGCAAGACTCACTGCACTTGTGGGGTTTTTTGTTGTTATTGTTCATAAAGAGTAATCTTTATCACTAGTACATATTGATAATTCCAGGGACAAGAGTGTTAGACAGTGGATACGATTCAGTGTCATTGCCAGTAAAATAGTAATAATATCATCTGTTTTTAAAGTGCTTTAGGGCCTTTGGAGGAAAGGTATTGCTGGATGTAAGTATAAAGTTAAAAAGGAAATTTAAGATGAATGATGCTTTTATGGTGATGGCTGAATAGTGTGTTTCAGAGGGACAGGTGTACCGCAGTGTTTGAGAAAAATGAATGTTGCTACTTAATGGCATGAGCTGTCCAAGTTTAATCTTTCCAAAGAGTAGTTCTTTTTGGCAGCTCTGGAAAGAAAGGTGTAGTGACTCTTCAAACAGAATTGCCCACGACAGGATTGTTAAGGCACTAGATATGCTCTTCTCCACCTATTGAAATTCTTTCATCCTTCAAGGTCCACATTTACCCCGTGCCTTCCTGGAAGACTTCTCTGATGGCTTCATTGAGGAGGCATGTTTCCTTTCTTGAATTTTTGTGGTGCTTTGTATTAGATTTTGAAAATTATTCTCATCGTACATGGCTATCTTTTCAGCTAAATGGAGAGCCGGGGACAGAGAGGGAGAGCTGGGTTTGAATCCTGATTCTCTTACTGTGTGAGCTTAGGCAAAGTACTTAACATCCCTAGGTTTCAGTTTCCTTGCTCTAAAACATTTGGTTGAAGTACCCACCACCCAGGTATAAAATGAATGCTCATCTCCTTGTTATGCTTTTTCTTTCTTTAAACTTATTAGAGTATCCCCAATTGGTTTTATTCACCTTAAATGAAGAGTGTTATCTTAATCATTGTTAAACAAACCACAGAGATAAATCTTAATCCTTGTTGAGTTCTTCTCAGCATTTAGCCCAATGTCTGACCGTAGGCCTTGGATACGATGCCATGATGAGCAGATTAAAGAACACGGAGGCAACCCACTCTAGTTGGGGTTCCTACTGAATCATGCTGCTAGGATTGAGGCAGATTGCTCGTCTGGAGTCTTGGTAGATACTTTCCAAGGGCACTTCTGGTTTCATCAGAGAAGTAAGCTGCACATCTCAGTGGAGCTTCTATGGTAACATCTACTGCCAAAGGTGAAACTAAATCAAAAGTACTTCTGGAAAGAACAGAAAGGAGCTTTTGAGGTTTCCCCATCCCTAGTTTTCACCAGGGCCCAGGGGATGCTTTCAGAAGCAGAGCCTGATGGAGTGTTGGCTCCCAGAAGTCCACCTTCCTGTCTTGAGCAGAATATCAAAGCGAAGGCGGCCTTTCTGAGAGAGCTTCCTCGCATGCTGGGCCCTGCTGAAAGACCATTATTAACCCCACCAATTCATGTCTAAGTGGCATCAATCATTTGGGTCACACAATGTCTGACTGTAAATTATGACATTATCTCTGAGTAGGAAGGTGATAATAATAATAATCATTAAAAAAAAGAAAGCTCCCGGCATGGCCCCGGCCGGCTGAGGACCTTCGCCGGATCTGTCATATTTGTTTTGAACATGAAAGGCTTGGCTGTTCCCTTGCAGGCCCATACATCACTGGGCCTGTCATGGGTTTCTGTAGGACCAGTTGACACAGCTCAGAACAGCAGCTGCTGGACGGCTTTGGGGAGCCCGACTCGAGAAACAGTTGCTGGGGTACAGGGACCACAAGCATTCTTCCAAAGACTGACATCCTGTTGTGCTGTCCTGCCACTGCCCTCAGTAAGTCACAACGAGGAGTAAACTGCTGTCACCGAGATGAAAGGCCCCCTTCCTCTGATCTCTCCACTACAAAATTACTTCAGTGCCACACTGTATTTTATGTCAATACCTATTTTATTTTTCAAAATTGAAAAAGATATAAGTACATTGTTCCCTGAATTCCTGATGCTCTGGGTAACCTAGCAACTGACTATGCCACATCGCATACAACAGAATATTATCATGCACTCCACTCAACTAACAAGCAAGCAGCACCGATTTCCCTTGCAGATGATTTAGGCTAAATTAACGGTTAATAGCTGCTATTAATATTAAAAATAATAATAACCTCCCTTTTTCATTTCTTAGAGCAGGACTGGTAGGGAATAATGCTTGGTTCTAATTGTACATGTGGGAGAGTGTTTTTCACTGAGCCTACATCTTCCAAGCGATTTGCATGGGATTTAGGTAGCCAGCAGCATGCTGCAAAGTGATAATCACATGAAACGGGAGAATACATTCAGGACATTTGGAAACCATGCAAAATTTTCAAGTTCAAAATTGACTCATGCTTTCCACCTCTGGGAAGATGCTGTCCATAAAGGGCTTATGTGCAGTGATCAGGCTGTTTAGCCATGCTGACACTGCCCCCAGCCCTCTGAGAAGGCTGCCAGGAAGCCCTCTGGCAAGCAGCTCGAGGACAAGAATGAAGCCGGAACAAGCATCAGGGTCAGGGAGAAGTTCAAGGAGTTCTGACCTGAAAGAACACGGCAAGGTCATGGCACAGAGCAAGAGTCTGCCGAAGAATGGCAGAGGTTACAGGGGAAGGAAGAAAGAGTAAAACAGAAGTTGGATAGAACAAAGGAGGAGAAAAGGACATTCTCCGGGAGCAAGGAGACAGAGCCTCCAAAACACACAGCATCATGAAACAGGAGGTGGGTGGGCTGTTTTCTGAGAACAGATCAGCAGGTCAAGAGTTGGTGGGTAGGTGTCCGAAACAAGTTTCTATCTCCCCTTGCCCTTCACTGTAAATTTGCTTTCTAGTTGCCCCCCCTTTTTGTGCTTTGTGGAAAAAAGCCACTTAGTTAACTACACGCACATAAACACACACACACACACACACACACACACACACACACACACTTTTCATTAATGGGGCCTTGTGAATAATTCACTGTTCATTCGCTCATCTTCCTCTCCCTTTAAAAGCAATCAATTTAATTTGGTAGCTTCTTTCCTGAGCCACCGGAACTTTGAGAAGCCGTTGCAACTTTCTTAGAACTCAGACCTCAAAAAGAACCCTTGAAAAGTCCTGCTGTTTCTCTCCTTAACTAGTCACCTCAATCTGAAGAACTAAGGGCCTTTCATTTTGAGTACGTCCTGCTGCTTTTTAATAATCTACGACTGAATTAGGCATTTTCGCCTTCAGGTTACAGCTGTTGCGAAGAATGTTTCCTTCCAATCACGAGGAAAATAGTTTAATACTTTCAGAGACTCTGAACAACCTGTTCTATGTAAAAAAAAAAAAAATGCCCGGTTTCTCATCTAAATTGAATTAACTTCATTTGCAGATATCAATATAAAGCTGATTTTGAAAATACTGTTGTTTTTTCTTAATTAGAACAAAGATTTAAGAGCACATTTTTGTTTGCCAATAGGCCAGAGCAATTTTTGTTATTTAAAAAGCATTTTGATATTGTAATCAAGGAACAACCTTTCCTGTGTCTGGTTTCTAAGCGCTCACAGTTTTGTGCCGATTAAGTAGCAAACCATTTGGTTGCACTCCTTGCCACCGGGGAACTGACAGGACACTAAATATCATTGCAGTGCAGCAAAGCATGGAGATGCTCTGAGGACAGCAGAGCTGAAAACATGAATACAATGCATAAGCTTTTGACTGGATGGCAGAAGGGCAATGAGAATCTGGGAATCTACAACCATCTGAAATTGTGCAGTGTTTGGATCTGCTCCATTTTAAGAAAAATATTTTAGACAGCAGAGAACTGGTGTGGTGATTTTTCCATGCAAGCATAGAAGGATCAGCTGCTTTGAAAAAAAGGCCACATTAATGTATTTGTGCCCAAACACTTGTAAAAGGCAGACCACCCACAGGGAATGCGTGCTTGTCAAAGCCGCAGTGGAGTGACCTGTGCATCGGAGGGTTTCTGTTGCTGAGGTGATGGGAGGGGAGGCTGGCAGAGACAGCCGCCTTCTGAATTTGCAAGAGCCCATCAGGGCAGTGGCACAGAAAGGGTGCACCCCTCTGTGCATTAGAATCAATCTGCTAATTGTTTCACGTATGGGATTCTGGGGACGGTGTGACTTTAAGGGCTGCTCCAAAAGAAGTTAACTTTTCTTTTCCCTGTTCTAAAATGCCTTCTGTTAAAAGAGCACTGATATAATGGAAGAATGTTACAAGGGCAACTGAGAAATCCTAGGACAGATTATGAAGACAACTGATTGAAACGTTCCTGGTTTTGGTATATTGTAGTGAGATTCACTGTCAGTCAAGAGACTGTGGTCCGTTTTTCATCTAGAAACAGCTGTGAACAGATGGGCATGGGTTTTAAAAAAGGTAGAGTGCTTTAAAATAGAACTTGAACTTTGTGAGTTTTATACTGTAAAATGCCAGTATCACAAACGATTCCAAATACTCCAAACAAATTCCTTCAAAGTCCTATCTACACAGGCCAGAAGATGATCCTCACAGGCTTGCCACAGGGTGCTGTTAGTATGCGAACAGCAACCCCCTTGGCCGTGACTGAGTACCCCTGTTGACAGCCTGAGATGAGGGTGGCCCTGGCCATACGGCAGCTTTATACTGAGAACTTGACAATACCTCTCTAGTTTAAGGGGGAGGTAGGTATCGTTTGCCCTCAGTGAATCTTAATGGTTTTCAGGGTTTGGTCCTGCTTCCTTCTTGCACAGATCCCTCCTGTTCCAGTAAGCAATACCCTCAGGCCTCTCATTTAACATTACAGTGTTAGAGACATCACTTCTGGACTTCTCAGTTGGGAATCTGTACCTTAAAAGCAGACCCTTGGAGTGGATATCATTTACTCCAAAGAAATCCAGAGAAATCCAGTGTTGGCAATGGCATTCTGGGCATGCCAGTGTGGGCATTTGTTCAGGCCAGTGCAGGAGGGACTGGGAGACAAGCCCAGAACCCCCCAAATTATTTCATGCCCGCAAACTGCCTAGAATTTTAACCGTACTCTGCCTTGCTATTGAGTGACAAAGACCTTATGATACAATCATTGTCTCCAAATTTTTTATCAGAACATTTAACTTAGAGGGGTACTTGGGTGCCTCAGTTGGTTGAGCGTCCAACTCTTGGTTTAAGCTCAGATCATGGTCTCATGGTCTGGTGAGTTCAAGCCCCACGTCTGGCTCTGCACTGGCAGGTCAGAGCCTGCTTTGGATTCTCTCTCTCCCCCTCTCTCTCTGCCCTTCCCCCACTCGCACTGTCTCTCAAAATAAATAAATTTTAAAAAACTTAAAAAAAGAGACAAAAAAGAGCATTTAATTTAGAAAAATTTATTTTTTTAGACGTAGAATTTGCCTATTGACAGATGCTGCCTTGTTATATTTTAAATTTGAGTGACATGTTAAAAGAAGATAACATTAGGCTAGAGACCATTTTTAGCATCTTGTGGGAACTCTTGATAAAGACAGTGATAGGCAATATATATGGTATATATTTTTATATATTTTACTCTGGTTAGGTCTATATAATATGCACCAGAAGGTGTTACAATGTTTAAGCACTGTTTTTGCTTGAAGATACGATTATGGTTCAAATCAGAAAACGACCAACAAACAGCCAAAAACCAAAAGAAAACAAGTCCCTTCTGTGATTTCAAATTAGCTAATATTATTAAGTGTGTTAAAAAACCAGTGTCCTAATTTTCTTTCACTCATCTCCCTGATTCTTTCTCATTTTCTCCTCTCACCATCTGACCCGTACTGAAATCGGTCAGACACATTCTGACAAAACAGGACTGCCATTACACCATTCCTGCTCCCAAAGAAGCAACTCCCCGCTTCGGGAGTGACATGGGGGTTGCAGGACGCAGTGGTTGGTTCCTGAACACAGGAACACATGGTGGGCATTTATGATAACCATGCTTGCAGCTTCATAACAAATCAATTCTGGTGTCTTTAGTGCCCCACACAGCACCTGTTTCTTTTACCACTTTGTGAGTCATCTGTTTAAAAAAATTTTTTTTAATGTTTATTTATGTTTGAGAGACTGAGAGAGACAGCGCGTGAGTGGGGGAGGGACAGAGAGAGAGGGAGACACAGAATCCGAAGCAGGCTCCAGGCTCTGAGCTGTCAGCACAGAGCCCGATGTGGGGCTTGGTGAGTCATCTGTTTTAAAATTCAAGTCAGGTGGGATGCTTGGGTGGCTCAGTGGGTTAAGCTTCTGACTCAATTTTGGTGCATGTCATGATTTCACGGTTTGTGAGTTCGGGCCCCGCATCCAGCTCTGAGCTGACATCATGGAGCCTGCTTGGGATTCTCTCTCTCTGCCCCTGTCATCTGCTCGCGTGCGCATTCTCTCTCTCAAAAGTAAATAAGTAATCAAACAAACAAATAAATAAGTAAACCTTTAAAAAAAAGATTTAAAATTCAAGTGAGGCAGTTTGCCTGGATTTTGGGTCATATGTGAAGATGCATGGCAAATCAAGACTACATAGTCTTCAGAAAGCAGATGTTCTGTTAGACAAGAGCCCAGAGCACTGGGAGAGGGCACGTGAGTTGGGAAGGCCCACCATGTCCGTTTTTAGGAGTCTAGGATGCCAAGAAACGAGAGATGGATGTTTTCCCTTGTTCGTGAATAATTCAATGCATTTCCTCGGGGCCCTTATTTCTTTTCAAGCACGCGGCGGACACCAGAAAACCTTACTGGAGAAGGTTTAAAATTTCCTTCGCAATCAAAATCATCATATTGTTTCAAACCAGGAAAAGAAAAAAAGTTGAATAAGGATGTTGGAAGTTGTATTTCATACGGCCTCGCCTAAGCGCTTTGTGTTAAAGTACTTGAAATGCGTGTAGAAAAAAAATTAGAAAAATCGAAAAGGCATTTTCATTTCAAAAATAAAATACCCACCCCTGAATGTAAACATGAGTTATAGTGATAATTTTTCTTGTGTGTTTGAATTGTAATTATAAAAATGCCAACTATGGAGTAAATGGCTGGTACCAGGAATTAATTAGCTCACACTTGTTAATGTGTGCAGTTTCTTTCATTCAAGAAGTGCCAAATAACATACAAACACTGGCGTAAGCTGGAGGTCCACCTCAAACCTATGCCCATACATACACAAATGAAGCCTTTACTGGTTAAGTCTGTCGGTTCTAGTCACAAATGGCAGACAACTGAGTTGGAGATCAGAGGAATGTTCTGCAGTGGTCCGCTCTCTTACAGGTCATCTGCTTGGCAGTAGGACAATGCTAGACCCATGCTAACAGGGTTAATTGCAGACACATGTAGGTTTTCTTTTTGGATGACAGGGCACTGCCTTGAAATTGATCCATGCACTGTCGAGGGACTAATTCTAGGCTTTCTTTCAGCCCCACCCTCACCCCCGGGACACACTACTGCTGCCCAC
This sequence comes from Panthera onca, assembly GCF_046562875.1. Classification (NCBI taxonomy): domain Eukaryota; kingdom Metazoa; phylum Chordata; class Mammalia; order Carnivora; family Felidae; genus Panthera; species Panthera onca. The sequence goes on from NC_138339.1 coordinate 88,656,721, forward strand.
AGGCCCTCAGACACACTCGCCTGGGTTTGCACCAAGTGTGGGAACAGGCGCAGAGCTGGGTCAGAGGGCATGGAGCCAATGTACATGCATGTCTCTGCTTTTGTGCTGGCCCTGGCTTCTTCCTCCTCTATGCAGATTCCACCTCTGTGAGATCCAGATTGTGCCATATGGGATTCCTGTCTATTGCTAGCGAGGACACATGCCTGTGGGAACTATTCTAATGAAGGACCAACCAGCCACTGCTGCCTGAGCAGTCGCTTTTCCCAGGAGAATTTCCGTGAGGGGGGCTGAGGGGTGGCGTCTGGGGGCAAAGACATTCTCAGTGTCTGGGAAAAGAGTTGTGTGTCTGGTTCTTTGCAGAGTGTGTGTATGGATGGAGATGGGAAGTTTTAGGATAGAATTTTCTAAAGAAAAAAAACTTACTCTGTTTTCTTTGATTTCTTTTCCCCTTATTTTTTCTCCTTTCTTCCCTTTGTTCTTTTACCATTATTTGTGTGTGTGTGTGTGTGTGTGTGTGTGTGTGTGTGTACATGGTCTTGTGTATTTGCCTTATCACTTCTGATGTTTGCTTTCCTTCCTTCTAATTATGCTTAATTTTAAAATGTCATGCTTGGATTTTCTCTCTGATAGGTTCTGTTGGTTATCGGTTACTTCAAGTCACATTTCCTTTGCAGATTCTGCGTTCCTTTATCAACCCTCATATATTTTGAGGCTGTACCTCTTCCTCTGTTCCTCCTATGGCTTATAACTTTGTACATCTCCATTCCTCAGCATCGATTCCACTCTCTTCCTTTTCTCCAGACCCTGTTGTTTGTAACTCTGTCATGTGGCTTCATTTAATTATTTTTTGATGGAAACATTCACTTTCTAGTTACTGAATAAAAATAAAAACAAAAAGTACTCTTTTTTGTCTTCTCTGTTTTCTCCTCAGTCTTCTTTACAACCTTGCCCCATTTTTAAGACATACTATTTTTTTTTTTCATTTGTCTTTCTAATCCCAGAAGTGACTCTTGCTTTCTAGTTCCTGAATGCGTTCATCTCTAAACCCCAATTTCTCTCCATCCATTTCTTATATTCTCTACTGTTTCCACTTCAAGGGAAGATTTTATTGATTGCAGATTTTATTTTGCTTTGTTTAAATAGCTACTATCCTCTGTATAATGCTATTACTTTTCAGAGCTGGGGATTGTCTTATGCAGTCAAAAGAGTACTTAACTTGAAGTCAGATGATCTGGGTAGAGGCCTGATCTAATCTCTTGTCATAGGTTCACTTATATCACTTGTTAGTTCACTCATTCATTCTTTACTGAATTTATTAAACATGCCTCAATGACTTTTCTGTGCCACCATGGTCCTAGGTAAATACCTATTCATTTGTGCCTATGATTACTCTGATCTCATAATCCTCTTCTAGACTGATTGATTCATTTTGGTGGGGCATTCAGGCTTTCTCCAACAAGGACAGTTATGAACCATGACCATTTTTCTGATGACAACTTTTCACATTGTGAATAGAAAAAAAATATTGAGAGCTGAGATCTACAAGGTTTCCTCTGGCTTACATTTTACAACTTCAGTTGAATGACTTAATGTCTGTTTTCTGATAACCTTGGTCTTTCATAAAGACATATCCCTGGAGTTAGTTTCACTTATATTTATGGCTGAAGGTGACTTGATAAGTAGGGCTTCTCTGGCTTGTGGATGGGACTTTTTAACAGGTGCCAAGGAGCCTCTTGGCTTCCCCAAATATGGGTGCTGCTTATACCAGATACTTTACAGTCAGAAATTCATTCCTTTAGTTTATGAAATAGTTTTATGTTAAAATGTAAATACTCCTGGGATGGTCATATATCCAGTCACTAATGCCTCATAAGATCTTTTCCCCTAAAAGGTACATTTTGGTAGCCACAGGAAGCCAGCTTTAGGGGGAAAACTAGAAATTGTAGGGAAGTTTTGTGGCCCTAAAGATACAAAAAAGGTGTATTTTGCTTACAACCAGCCCTACTCCAAAAGGAACTATTTGCCATAGAATGAAACTTCTCATCATCCTTCATTGTCACAGTGTTTAAAGTTCTTGTTAAACCAGGATAACTTTTAATAGAGCCTCCTTTGACTTTCAAAACTATCCCAATTTGATAAAATATGTAGTCATCCTATTTCAAGATAACATGGTAGGGCAGAGGAATTAAAAGAGAAAAAAAATTAAGAACAGTGTTATATTTTTTGCTTTAAAAATCTATTTCACCATTAATTAATTAATTAATTTATTTATTTATAGTGTATTTGTTGCTGTCTTCTCCATTTCTTTCAATTGGTATCTTTGATTCTTTATTCATTATCACTACTTCTTGGTGTAATTTATTGCAGTTTGGGTTCCTTTTCCTATTCTGACCTAAGAACAGATGTATTCCTCTAATTCTCTGATCTGATGCCCTGTGAATGGCTTATGCATGGACTTCTGTTATGTGTGTTAGACTTTACTTGGGTGAGACCTTTATTCTGTAAGAATAAAGAAGAAAATCTTTATTCATATTATAAAATTAAGAGCAGGAGATTATGGGTTAAACTTTGAATCTGCCATTTATAGACTGTAAGACTATAAGTTTTGTTTGTTCATTCGTTTGTTTCTTTGTTTGTTTGTTTTTTAGTAGGCTCCGCACCCAATATGGGGCTCAAACCTCATGACCTGGAGATCAAGAGTCACATGCTCCACCAACCCAGCCAGCCAGGCACCCCATAGACTGTATGACTATAGACAAGTTATTTAACCTTCCTGTGCCTCCATTTCCTCTGCTATAAAGCGAGGATAGTATTATTTATCCTGTCAGGGATATTGTGACAACTAAATGAGATCATGTACCGAAGGTCTTGACACAGAGAAGCTGAACAAAAATGTATGATCCCTCTTTACTTCTGTGCATGATTTCGTTTAAAGTAGGTTATTCTTTAAAAGACATGATCTCTAAAGAGTGACATTATTATACTTCAGTTTATTAGTGTGAATAGCCAGGTTCCTTAGGGGATCACCTTCCTGGTGCCAATTTACTTGTGATTCTCTTTTTCCATTGTTCCAGATGTCATTGTAAGATATTCAGGAGACATGGAGGCATTATTTCAAGTTCCATCAGGAAGCAGTGTTGTTGAAAGTCAATTTTTGGCCAAAAGCACAGATTCTCCCAGATTGTCAAGGAAATGGTCATAAATATAGAACAGGCATTATTTCAGTTATGTTAAAAAAAAAAAAAAGAAATAGCCTTGAATTTCAAACAGCTTTCCAGGATCTCTGGGAGTTAGCTTGTGAGGCTCTCATAGCCTCTTCAGGTCTGCATTGCTCGGTGGTAGATTTTCAAACCAAGTAATCTCTTTGTTATCTCTCCCATTACCATCGTCCATCCTCCACCAAGGATTTTGGAGAGAAAAAAAGACCAAGCTTTTTTCAATTTCCTCCTTAAAAAAAATCAACTGAAATGTAATATGGAGAATGTTTTAAAATTTTTCCTTGGACTCAACACCCATGTCAATGTGATTATGTGATTTAGACTCAATTTAGATTTAAAAAATATTAGGAAAAAAAATTCTCACCCAAGTTGAATTTTGCTTCCTTTTGTTATTTACTTAAACATGTCATTGAAGGCATTATTATAGCATGATGGTTTTTGAAAAAGCTATGTTTACAGTAACTCCAGAGTCACACCATGAGTTTACTGGAATACCATGATTCATTCTAGATTTGGTGACATGTGAAGTACTGAAATTATGAAGGTAGTCTGCATGCAACAGGATCTTTCTTTGGCTGGCCTGGTATTGGTTATTGGGCTAGATCTTATAGGCGCAATTTAGCTGAAAGCCAGAGTGAAGTAACTTTTTGATCTCAGGAGCTTGCATGAAGGGGGTACAGAAGCTTAAGAGATTTCTTATACATATCAGGCTGTACTAGTACTTGTACCGTAAAGATGATATTTGTGTTCATCCTTTCAAAAGAGGATTCTAAGCCCTGATTTTCCATTGCCAAAGGTGATAAGCTATTATAGACACTCAACTCAGAGAGTTACTAATCCCTATAAAAGGCCAGCAAATGAAGAAGAGAGGTTAAGGTCATTGACTAGAGGCTATACTGTTCTTTACTGATACATGGAATGTAGGCTACAGAAAGTTCTTTTATTTTCAGAACTATTCTACCAAGGGAGAAAGCGTGAACTTGCCACTATAAAAAATAACCTTGTTTGAAACACAACGAAGCCATGTTTTTGGAGCTGTCCTAAAAGAATGAAGCATTCTTTGTGTAAAGGGAATAATGTCCTTATACGCCCAACTTTTCCATAATCGTTTTCTTTTTCATCCAGGTTTTGTTGAGTTGCCACATGTGCACACACATGCCACGTGTGTATGTTAGGAGAGATACTTCTCTGCTCAAAAGAATAGGTCAGCTCTGCTCTCTGATTCTGTGATAGCTTATGTATTAGTGTATCTGCTTCTGCATTTTCCCATATAGCAAGACTGAAATCATTTCAAGGTGAAACCTTAAAAACACTTTTATTCTTTAAATAGAAATGGAACTCTTCTACTATTTCCACTTCTACTGTATGGGGCAGGTGAGGGCCTTCCTGAATAGTGGCTTTTGTCAATCACATGTTTGGAGGGGCCTAAGGAGCCACTGAGATGCCACTATTGTAGAAACACATTTTACACGAAAGTGTGACTGACACTTCCCCAGTGTTTGTTCTCCAGGTTGCATCAGAAAATGAGGTAGACCATGGTACAGTACAGAATGTAGATAAGAGACAACTTCAAAACATTTACCAGACAAAGCCTTGGCTGAGTACTGAACACAGGGTTTCGTTTTTTTTTATTTAAAAAAGTTTTTTTTCATGTTTATTCATTTTTGAGAGAGAGAGAGAGAGAGAGAGAGAGTGAGAAAGAGAGAGAACACAAGTGGGAGAGGGGCAGAGAGAGAGGGAGACACAGGATCTGAAGCAGGCTCCAGGCTCTGAGCTGTCAGCACAGAGCCCGATGTGGGGCTTGAACTGACAAACCATGATATCATAACCTGAGCACAAAGTCAGATGCTTAACTGACTGAGCCACCCAGACAACCTGAGATTTTTTTTTTCTGCTCCAATGTTGCCTTTCATTATTAAAGATATTAAAATATAATGGTTACCATTGACACATACAAACTGTTATTATAATGGCAATATGCATTACTGAGCCCCTTCTAGCCTACTGCAATTTGCCTTACTGCAAATATTCTATATTGCTTTCGATAGTGATTCTTGATTTACCCAATTCTGACCAATAAGGCAAGTTAGTTATCTGTGAATTTAAGTCATATTAATACCTTCAGATCTGGGATGCAATGATATATGAGTTAAGCTGCAATTCAAGTATAGTTGTTTTCTACCACCGTATAACAAATGACCACAAACCTTGTGGCTGAAGATAACATCCATTTTTAATCTAACAGTTAAAATGGTTACCTAGCAGTTCTGCAGGTCCAAAGTCTGTCACAGCAAGACTGGATTTTTCACTCAGGGTCTCAGAAGCCTAAAATTGAGGGGTTTGTGTGCTGCATTCTTCCATAGCTGCATTCTGCTATGGTTGTGGCAGACATCAGTGCCTTCTGGTTATGGGGCTGAAGATTATATTTCCTTGCTGGCTGACACCTGGAGGCTGCTTTCAGATCCCTAGAGACTTCCACATCCCTTGCCATGTGGCTCTTCTGTCTTTAAATCAGCAGTGGAGATTCTATGTTGTAGAAGATTCCTTTTACCTTTTGAATCTTTTTTAAAAAAAAGTGTATCCATTTATTTTGAGAGCGTGCATGTGCTTGCACAAGTAGGGGAGGGGCAGAGAAGAGAGTGAGGCAGAGGGAGAGGGAGAGAGGAGAGAGAATCCCAAGTAGGCTCTGTGCAGAGCCTCTGGAAGGGCTGAACTCATGAACCACGAGATCATGACCTGAGCTGAAATCAAGAGTCCACCACTTGACCGATTGAGCCACCCAGGCACCCCTTGAATCTCTTTTATTTAGGAAAAGCTCTGTCTCTTTTTAAGAGCTTGGCTAATTGGGTTGGCCCCACTGAGGTTAGTCATTCTAAAGTCAACTGATTTGGGAATTAATTACATCTGCAAAAGTCCTTCAGCGAAGTAGGCGTCTGTGGTTTCGCTTTCCCCTGTTTGGCTTTTGCTGTGGTTTCAGTTACCCATGGTTACCTGGAGCAGGGGGCGTGGAGGAACCATTTGATCCTTCTGACGAATCTTCAGAAAGTCAATAGTAGCCTACCTCTATGACCCAATGCCTGCCTCATTCACCTCACTCCGTGTCCACGTAGGCCTTTTACCATCTCACATCATCCCAAGAAGGGTGAGTAAAGTATAATAAGATATTTTGAGAGAGACCACATTTATATAACTTTTATTCCAGCTTATTGTTATAATTATTATACCAATAGTCCTTGAATTGTAATGGTTTGACCTAATGATCTTTCACTTTTGCACTGGTGAGAAAGTGATACGTATTCAACAGAAACTTAACTTTAAATTTTGAATTTTGATCTTTTCCCGGGCCGGTGATAAGCAGTGCAATACTGTCTCATGATGCAGGCAGCAGCGAGCCGCAGCTCTCAATAAGCCACGTGTGCAGGGGGGTAAACAACTCATACACTTCCAACCATTCTGTACCCATACACCCACTCTACACCTCCTTTACTGTACTCAATAAATTACATGAGCTGTTCAACACTTTAGTATAAAAGGGGTAGATGATGTTGCCCAGCTGTAGCCTAGTGTTCTGAGCATATTTAAGGTAGGCTAAGCCAAGCTATGATGTTAGGTAGGTTAGATGCATTAAATGCATTTTCAAGTTAATTTTCAACTTATGATGGTAGACTGGGATGTAACCTTATCATAAATCAAGGAAAATCTGTATTTTGTTATTGTTGTTAATGTCTTACTGTACAGAATTTATAAATTAAACTTGGTCATAGGTATGTATGTATAGGAAAAAACAGTATAGAGAGAGTTTCGTCCTATCTGCATTTGAGGCATTCAGTGGGGGCCTTGGAATATATCCCCTGTGGATAAGGGGGAATTACTGGGTTAGTGTTTGGCTACTTGGAGAAGGTGTGTCTGTGCCAGGGAAGAGTTCTGCTTACCTCACTAAGAATACTATTCTTTCATATCTGAGTTAGTGGGATTAATTTAATTTCCATATATTTTAACTCTAGAAAGAGCCCAGTAATAACAGAAGAATTTGGCCTTTGCCTTGAAGACCAACATCAAAGAACTTAATAAATTATTTAATCTTATGCAGTCCAGGAGAATCATGCCAGTTTGGTTTGGTACTTCTATTGATACAGATATAAAGATAAATAGAAATAAAGATATATAACCATGGATATATACTTTATATCCTTGTAGGGGACACACCTAACATACTGTCCAAACTGAAACCAAAAATTCATTGATCTGCTTAAATCAAGCAACATTTAGCACTTGCTGTGTTCTAGGCGCTGACTTCAATGATGAAGATAGAGATGGGGTGCTATATCTCAAGTTAATTTCTTTTTTTTTTTAAAAAATTTTTTTTTTTCAACGTTTTTTTTATTTATTTTTGGGACAGAGAGAGACAGAGCATGAACGGGGGAGGGGCAGAGAGAGAGGGAGACACAGAATCGGAAACAGGCTCCAGGCTCCGAGCCATCAGCCCAGAGCCTGACGCGGGGCTCGAACTCACAGACCGCGAGATCGTGACCTGGCTGAAGTCGGACGCTTAACCGACTGCGCCACCCAGGCGCCCCTCAAGTTAATTTCTAAATCTAATTATATTTAAGCTAAAGCATCACAGGCGTTTTTATGGCATTCTAATTTATGTTCAAGGACAAGAAGGCAGTAATAGTTAATTTTTTAAAAAAAGTATTAATAAGGGGGGATACTTTAAATGATACTTAATAATTTGGCAAGACTACAATGATTAGCAGAGTGGGCCAGCACAGAAATGTAGACAGATTCATAGGACATAACTAAAAACCTAGAAAAATCAGAAACATCCTGATATGTATACATAAAACTTTAATATAATTTTAATATATAATAAAATTACCATTTGAAATTACTGATGTTATGTTATGAGAACTGTGAACTATTTGGGGAAAAATGCAGCTACATTTCTTTTTCATCATACATAAAAATCAATTCCAAATGATAAAAAATGTAAAGATTAACAATGAGGACTTAAAATTATATGAGAATACGAGGTGCATATTTGTATTATTTGGGGGCAAGGAAAATCTTCTTAAGCATGATCCCCAAGCAGATGCTAACACAGAAGTTGATAGATTTAGCTCCATGGCAAACAAAATCTTCTGCAGATCAGAAAACATCTTCAATAAGATAAAGCGGTAAGTTATGAAATAAGGAAAAAAATGTTTCCACATATATGGCACTGCTGCATAATGAGCTTTTAAAAATCAAGAAGTAAAAACAATTCAGGACAAAAAAAGCAAAAGGAATAAGTAAGAAATTTAAAATGAATACAAATGACTTCCCTCAAAAGAAAAAGAAAAATGCTCAAAGTCACTAATAAACAAAGAAATTAAAACTAAAACGATGCGATGTAATTTTTGCCTAAGAAAACAGGCCAAAAATGTTTGCACAAGTGTTGAAGAAAATGTGGGGAAATGGGCATGCAGGCCTTTTGGAAGCTAATCAATTTGCAGACAAGTCCTGAAAGTGGGGCACCTGGGTGGCTCAGTGGGTTAAAGCATCTGAGTCTTGATTTAGGCTCAAGGCATGATCTCACAGTTCATGAGTTCAAGTCCCAAGTCAGAGTCCATGCTGACAGTGCGTCGCCTGCTTGGGATTCTCACTCTCTCCCTCCTTCTCTACCCCTCCCCTATGCAAGCACCTGCTCTTGCTGTCTCAAAATAAATAAACTAAAAAAAAAAAAAGTCCTGAATGTACAGTCTTTTACCCAGAAGTCAGTTTTTATTAATAGATCTTTTAAAATGGCTAAGAATAAATACAAAGATTTAACCACAATATTTATTGCAGTATTACTTATAAAAATTGTATCTAGTATAAATGTCCAATAGTAAGTCATAGTAACTTTATAATACACACTACTATATAGTATCTTTTATTAACTTTTTAAATCTTTATTTTTGAGAGAGAGAGGGGCGGGGAGGGGCAGAGAGAGAGGGAAACACAGAATCTGAAGCAGGCTCCAGGCTCAGGGCTGTCGGCACAGAGTCTGAGAAGGGGCTGGAGCTCAGGAACTGCAAGTTCGTGACCTGAGCTGAAGTCAGATGCTTAACTGACTGAGCCACCCAGGTGCCCCATATTATATAGTATTTTGAATTATCTTATAAAAGAATATTTCATTCCCTAAAGAGTTAATTATATGTATAATTAAAAAATCTTTTCCTCATTATATAACTATATATGAGCAGTTCCTCATAACTACATTCCTCCATATATACATGTTGATTTTAGGGATATATAGATATAAAATTATTTTTATATGTAACATTTTTATACAATAATGTTTTTTTGTATATATATATATATATATATATATATATATATATATATATAGTATGTGTGCGTGTGTAAAGTTTTATATCTATATATCCCAAAAGCTAATAATTTAATTGTGTCTGAATTTGGGGATTATGGGTCATCTAAATTTTATTTTAGTTGGTTTTTATTTTCTAGATTTTCTATGATAAACGTGTTATTTTTAATGATCCATCCCCCATCCCCTTATTATAGATAATTTTATTACCCAAAATAAGCTGGCCTTGGAACATAGAGCAGAGAGCACAGATTTTGGAATCTGGTGGAACTGCCATTGAATCCTGGCTCATAGGTCACTGCTTATCCTGTGGGATGATTGTCTTGGATCAGGTGCTTGCCCTGATCAGCTGTGGCAGACAAAGCCGGGTTATAGTTTCAAAATTTGGCTGCCTAAGGACAAGCCATCAGCACAAGTTGTGAGTGTTGTAGCTAGTCTTGGGGATATGGCAGACTGAATACTGAACCATAGTGCAACAGGAAGTGGTAAGCTTTTGGAATGAATAAAGTGCTATGGAATCGTAGAGACGGGGATAGAAGACTCCTGAGAAAACATCACTGAAAAGGTGACTTTCAAATGCTATTTCTAGGCAGTACAATTCACTAGCTGGTGAAGAGGAAGCAGGGCAGGTAAAATGTCATAGGAGCAGAAGAGGCATCATGAAAGAATGGTGGAGGCATGAAAACACTGTATTTGGAGAACAGTAGGCAAAATGGTTACTTGAGGAGTGCATGCAAAATAAGCCAAGAAAGGCAGGTGAGAGCTAGCTGGATTCTGACTCTGAATATTTAGGGCAATCCCTTTTGCCAGTTGGTTATTTCTGAAAATGATGATATTTCAACTTGAAGAATCCCTTGCTACCACCTGGGGATTCTCAGCCCCAGCAGCACTTTGGGGATCCGTTTGGAGCCTTTAAAAAACAGGGATGCCTGGGGCCCCAACTTGGATCCCAAATCCAAATTTCTGAGGGTTGGGCTTCAGTATGTGTGAAAAGATTCCTGGGTGATTGAAACAGCGACAAAGAAGGTCAAGAGCCATTGTTGTAGACCATGCTATTTGACTTGTCTCCCATTTTCTGTATAGTCTCTAACTCCCTGTTTCGGTTTCAGGCTGTTTGAAAACACATGCCAGGCTCTCTGGGTATAAGTAGATTAGCCTTGGCCTATGGTTTTCTAAGACCATGGAATCCACTGCATGACTTTTAGTGCTTCATAACTCATTTCTGCTTTTAATAGTTTCATCGCTTTCCAGTTTCTTTATGATTTGCAACTATTATCTTATCTTAAAGATAAACTCACCAAGAAATTTCTTCCACCATTTAAACTTGGTCCCAGAGCCATTCTGCTGAGGCCTCTCTAATTGCCCTTCTGGGCAGGCACCTGTTTCCTACTGGCTCTTAAACTCTACCCTGCAGCACTTAACTACCTTTCTTGGCTAGACTAGTTGTTAACGGACTCTTCTTCCTTTTGAGATCTTTTACCTCTCAGATGATTCTTTGCACCAAAGTGGGTGTAGCTTTTCTCTAATCTTTTTATAGGGCAAATTTTTCCAAAGACAACCATTTACTCTTAGAACATCTATTTTCCCTTAAAATTTTCAATATCAGTATCCCTATTTTTTTTCTTTGACAATGCTAGGCATTCTTTACTACCACATTATTTCTGAATATGGCAAACGTGGAAGAATTCAAAGTCTTAAACAATGCTACTTTTAAAAGAGAACTCTGGTAAGATGCAGATTATTTCAGTTACATTGAGGATTAGCCAGGTTTTCTCACCTCTAACACCTCGTGTAAATAAATCGGGAGATTCATTAACATAACATAAGAGGCACCAACCATGGCCCCATAGTCCTAGAACTAATGAGCACATAATAAATCCCAGCTCTCTCCAGCAAACTCCAAATGACACAGGCTAAAGAAACATGGTCTTTCAATCCATCAATTTCTATCTTACCTTGATAGCAGTCATGAATGCCTTCCAATGCCAAAGCAGGGCAGAGCTGTAATTCAAAAAGAGTAAGATTTGTAAACCTTGAAAAACCACTTTGGATTTATGGGCCAGAATCAAAATTTTATTCCTTCTTCCAAGCATGGAACTCTAAAAAAACAAAACAAAACAAAACAAAACAAAACAAAAACCAACCCCCCCCCCCCCCCAACACACACTCACAGTGGGAGGGCATATGGACTTTACCTGCCTTGCCTTCACAGGGATGCAATAGAGTGTAATGTTCTTTTATGGGACTCAAATGCATCAACCCTAACTTTTTCAGCTTTGAGACTCATAATCTGTAAATATTCAAGAATCACTATTACCACAATTTGCCTAAACATGAGTTTGTCATCCCAACTGTCAGTTGAGTGGATAATGAGGATCATTCCTCTCATCCAGTTAATTACTCTCTGCCTACTGGTTGTGCTTTGCTTCTTTAGATTTTGTCTTGGCTCTCTGAAGTCTTCACTACATTTTCAGCTTGGGGGATTTCTAGAGCCCTTATAGCTTTTGTCTTTTAATGTTATCTCCTGGAATCTTCAGAAAAAGAGTGATCATCTCTGAGAAACTAAATGCTGTCTTTTGGATGATACAAAACCTATACTTAAAGGGCTCTTTTAAATTTTCCTATCCGCTGAAGACATGTTCCTGATTTTCTGTGCAAACATGATTAAATGTTCAATTTATAACTTAATTTAGGAATACATTATGTAATCTACTCTTAGAGACTGTAATGGAACAAATATAGTTTTTTCCAGAATTGAAGTGAAGTGAAACTAAAAATGTTCAGTGGTTTGGCTTACTGTTAGAAATATAAAGAATTTTCCTACACAAGCAAAAATAACAGCCCCACTGTGGATTGACATTTGGAACATAGCTATTACACAGGAATAGGCAATCAGTTAAGAGATCAAAAGCTCTTTGAAAACATTTCTATCTGGGTGCCTGGGTGGCTCAGTTGTTAAGCAACTGACTTTGGTTCAGGTCATGATCTCACTGTTCATGAGTTTGAGCTTGCTTCGGGTAAAACACAGGCCCCACATTGGGTTAGCCCTGTTTCTCTCTCTCTCTCTGCCTCATGGGACTGTCCCTCCTGGGATTCTCTCTCTCTCTCTCTCTCTCTCTCTCTCTCTCTGCCTCTCACTTACTTGCGCCCTCTCTGTCTCAGAAACAAAATAAAACATTTCTATACACCATACCCTTTTGTTAACCGTGAAGGGGTGATTAGAATGAAAAGAAACAATTAAAAATTAACATCACATTTTTATTGATAAAAATTGGCTATGGAAAGGGAAAATGTATATTAAAGCATCAATGTAGGATGATCGCGATGCCAGACTAGTCAGAGACCATCCAAGTCAGCCCTTCCATTTCTCATAAAGACCAGACCATGAAGGACTTGCTCAGTGTTCCATGGGAAGTCACTGATAACGTGCCTCTGTTTTCTCAGTATTAGAGATAAAGGTGGAAGTGGGGACTTGTATATGTATATACATACGTATAAATACTATATATATAATACCGTAAAATTTATATAGGGTTAACCATGGTTAACCCTCTCCTTTATAAGTATATGAAAAAGTGACGACTGATCTAGATAATTAGATCTAAAATCACTAGTATAGTTTCTGAGGTGACTGTCACTGATGCTTCATGCACTTTGTGAAATATCATAGTCTAACAAAGCAATAATTTACATGATATATTATCGATGAAGAAGGTAACATGTAACTAACTTATGCATGTCTAGATCAGTGTTTTCAAATCACATCCATTGAGATGGTGGTGGTGGTCTCTGAAAGAAGGGCTTCCTGCTGAAGTCATTCTGGAAAACCTGACTCAAAGAAAATTTAGGAAGATTCTTTCCCAGAGGGCTACTTAGAGCCTGTAATAATCTAAGAAGCCCTGTGAATCCTCCTGTTGGGGTAAACTATGTAATATTTCTCAAATATATTTGTGGAACTCTTATTTTTTCTTTACTAAATAACCATTCATGTTACACCAGAACGCTTGTGTTCTGAGAAACACAGTTTAGACATGCAGTTATAAAATGTCTCTTTCAGCTTTTTGAAACTCAGTTTTTCATGTAACTCAATTCTAAATATTTATGTTGACACTTATGATCTCAATTTAAAATTTCCTAGAATTCTATTATGAGGAGAATATCATCCAGATGAGCTCTGTGACTTGCTGGTTGGCTCTCTGTTCTCCCTACTCCATTTGTCCAGAAAATGTCCCTTGACATCCTGCTCTCCCTACCCCAGGGGACCCTCTTTCATTCCACTTACCATGGGTGTTACCATTGTTTGTTTGGACTGCTAGCTCCTTGAGGTCAGGGGCCATGTTGTATTCTTTGCATTCCCATTTTCTAGCACAAGGCCTATTGTTTATTAATTCAGCAAATATTTTTTTGACACTGCAAACAAGACAGAGAACTCAGCCTTTTTAGAGCTACCGTCCATTGGGGGAGTGAAAGAAGAATTTGCCTTAAGATGTGAGAAATGCTGTGATAGAAGAAATGCAGACTGTTCTCAGAAAGAACACTCTAGGGAAGGTCTCCTGAGAGATTGATACCTATTTTGAGACCCCTAAAAAGAACAGGAGGTATTGGAAAGGTGCGTGTAGTAGTCTTTCATGGAATACTCACTAGAAGAATTAATATATTCCTAGAGAAAACAGAACCTCGATCAACTTATTTTTTGGAACTGTTCTTTGTCCTTTTATCAGAAGCAATTTCTTTTTAATTGTTAAAATGATCGAATCTGTTTTTGAAGTTTTATGAAGGTTTTGGAGACATCCTTAAGAGGTTTACTTTCACATTTTATTGCCCTCACATTCTTACTGCTGTTACTGCTGGGATTCATTTCAAATTTTTATCAATACTATTTTTTTGGTACATACTTTCTGTGTGAGATAACTTTTCTAACATTTACAATTAAAATTTTATGCATAGAAATGGCATAAAGCAGTGAAATATTTACATCCAGCGTGTGTCTGCATCAAAGTATATTTTACAGATAACTAACTTCTTTTATACTGATTTTAATCATTACTATAATGCTCAACAAGTTTTCAGTGCCCTTTTGCATATATTATCTCATTTGAAATGATAAATTCACAAGACTTTCACTCAGTCATTAACTCCCCAAACAACCCTGCAGAGTAGACAATACCAGCATTGTCCCTTTCTAAGTAGTTCCATCTCCACAGATGAAGAAGAAACTGAGTCAGAAAGATGACAAATAATTAGTCTGGCCACAAAGTGGTGTTATATAGGGCGCTTAGCTATTTTTGTATTTCCAAACATTTATTCATTTTGTTTCTTATGTAAATTTGGCAGATTTCTCTATCTCTCTGATAAGCATTTCATCGTAGAGAGCCTTTTGAACTGCTCATGGTCATCTTACATGAGAAATTATTTGTGTTTAGAGAAAAAATAATTGATGCTTTATTTTATGGATCACATAATGCCTAGGGTCTTAAGAAGGGTTGTCTGATAAGAGTTTTAGTTTTGAGTTCCTAGCACTTTCATATTCATTTGCAGAGACGGGTCAAAATGTCTAAGCTATGTAGACCATAAACAGGTGCAGACTGCCTGAACACACAATGTTTTGTCACTGGTTGTGTCTTTTATGTTTTCTTAGCGTAGGTACCAAAGTGTTCTTCAGTAGTTTAAAAGTGAATGATGCATGGGCAGCAGATTAAGATTTATTTCAGTCAGAGCTAGATTTTTTTCTTAATACTAAAATAGGAACCTTTTGTTAACTAGTGATTGTCTATAAGGTAGCAGGAAAAGAAGATCATGGTGTGGTTGACTCTTCAGAGGTTAAAAATGACCAGATCAAGTAAGTAGTCAGAAGGCAGTGTATTGAATTTAACTTTCCTAGTTGTTGTTGTTGTTGTTGTTGTTGTTGTTGTTGTTGTTTTTTCTACAGACTCTTATAGAGGTTTGAATATTTCAATATTAGGAACACCTGTTTTATCTAGAGATCATTCATTCATCTACTGAAACTGATGGGGGATGCAGCTAAGAGGAAGAGTAGAGAAATTTTTGAAAAGCAAACATAGATGTCAACATGTTTTTGCATTATATTTCACATATTAGAGGTAAGAAGAATGCATCATCATTAGCTCACTTAATTCCAAAGTCAGGCTATTGGTTTTCCAGCCAATTAGAATTTGAAATTAGAATATAGAAGTTATTATGGGACATAGGAATATTGATAGCAGTAAGTAGGGACAGCTGAAAACCAAAAGAGATAAACATACATACATACATGTATGTATGAGGACGTACATGTATGAGAAGGTAAGGAAGTATGAAGTAAATTTCAGAAGGAATTTTATAAAAAGAGTTGAAGTCAACCAAAAAAGGTTTTGATATCAAGCTTCACTTGTATGGAAAAATTTCCCATCATTGCTAGAAATAGGAGGTCACTGTCCTTTGAAAAGTAGCTTGGGTCATCACAATGGGGTTGAAATTTCCCCCAGACATTTAAATTTTTAAAAATAATATTGAAAGTCCCAAAAGTCAGAAGCTTTATTTTCTGAGTGATCTTATGAAATGAAAGAGAGATCATAATAACTATTCCCTTTTTAATCATTTGCCCTTTCATTTGTTTTGTTTATTCTATTTTTCATAAGAATTTTGATGACTCTTGTCTTTGTGCCCTCTTCACTTCAGAGAGCTATTTAATGTCTGTCAAATGTCATGTTACATGTTATAATAACACCACATGGTTATCTATAATGCCATAAAAATATGTATGTGACATCTAGTCATAACTTTGACAAAGAAGATGATCCGATTCCATTATACAGTTTAAGAGTCTATATGACATTTACATAGGCTACTTGCATGCTTATCTCTTTGGTGCCAGTTTTTAAAACCATCTTTCTTTTTTTCCTTCAAATTAACCATCACATGGAAAAAAGATAACGCAAAATAAAAATTAAGTCTTATGCAGTTAAAGATACATTCTTTAAAAAACTCACTTTTCCTGTTAAAACCCTGGTGGTTGTTGCATAAATTCTAGACCATCTGAAACAAATTATTTGTGAACATATAGTAATGCCTCTCAAGCATGCTAAAACTTCCCCAAGTTTTAGAAAATTTGTATGAAAAAATTTATGAAACAAGTATAAATTGCACACTGTTATTTTTTGGGGGGAGTAATATCAGAACAAGATTATATATCAAACTAGGAAATATTATTGAACAAAATGAAAAAAAAAAACCCACCGAAGTAGAGAATAGAAGAAAGAGTTGTACCTGGAAAAAGCAGAAAAGCTAGAGGAATTTTAAAAAGCTTTATATTTTAATGACCTGGTAACGGAGAGAAAGTGAAGTCACACTTGGTTTGGTTTGCTCTGTGATGATTTTGATTTGCTCCATGATGACAACACCCAGCCTCTGAATTACTTCCTTTGCATCTGTGAAACAATCTTGGGAGGAATCCTAAGGGATTAACTTTGTTGCACTGGCCATCAGTGTGGGCATTTCCAGATGAAGACTCTGGTGTTTTGGGGAGGCTTTTGGGTTGTGTTTTCAGCAACTTTTCCATATCTTCAGGCGTTCCATTAAGAGAGTCTCATGGCAAAGATTTTACCCAACCACAGCAGAAAGCCTTTAGACAGAGCTGAAGTAGCTCATTTTCTTTTGATGTCTCTTAGAAATTAGCTAACTTAAAGCCACTTCATAATTTTAACACTATCAGAACTTAAAATGGAAGAGACAAAATGTTTAATATTCCAAGCATGACCCAAATACACAATACAAAGAGGTCTGAGAGAAAAGACTTTTGCTGAACTCTCTATAGAGGGTTCTAATTGAGAAGAAAAAACCCACCAAAATAACCAATATATAAGTAAAATAAAAAACCAAACCTCAAACCAGACCAGCCGTACACAATCTCAGTGGTTACTAACTTACACTCCGTGTCATTTTCTTTCATGCTAAAGGAATGACTAACTAATTAGAATTTTTGAATAAAGCTGTGTGACACCCCTCCTTTTTTTTCTTTTCTCTTTCTTTCTTTCTTTCTTTCTTTCTTTCTTTCTTTCTTTCACTTTGCATCCTCTTAGTCAGGTATCTGCAAATACTATTTTGTGCCAATTGTCTGTGAGAAAAATATAGGCTAATTAAAATGCTAATCTTTAGTAAACACATAAGTACTTGCATGAAAATTAAACACTTGGGCTGCTAATTTATGAATACGTGCTCACACATCAGGAACACTGCAACTAGTGTGGACTTCACAGTCTTGGGCTTAACAGGCTCGTCTACATGTCAAATCCACTTCAGGGCTGAGAGTATCTACCATTGAAATCACCCAGTGTGCCTTCTCTCAAGAGCGTCTAAGGAGAAAAGAAAAGTGATGTGCACTTTGAGAAGATTATTTAAAGCCAGCAGATTCATTAGGGGAGAACTTAATTGTGATCGAATCTATAATCCTTTCAGTTCATCCCATAAATAATAACAGTCTGAACTCTATTGAATCACATGGCCTCTTTCGCACAAACCTATAGAGGAGAGTCCTTAAAATTGAATAGATGGAAATGAATGGACCTGGGAAGTGGGAACTGGAATTTGATGGACAGCCTTTCACCTCTAGGTTATTGGTTTGTATCTGACCCAGGTGATGAAAAGTCGTTGTTTTACAATGGCTGTTTAGTAGTTTTCTGTGTAATGAGCTGTTGGCTCCAGTCCATTCCTCAGTGGACAGGTGTCTGCTCGCATTCCCAAATCACTATTCCACTTGTCAGTCACATTTGAGGTCAAGGGCTAAATAGGAACGGGGGCCGAAATACTTTCTCATTCTGATGAGTACAGGCCTTCCTTTGTTGGTTGACTTGGTTAAAAAAACGAAAACCGCCAGAGTCACTGTTCAGGCTCTGCCTATTTTCTGTGTAAGAAGAT
This sequence comes from Panthera onca, assembly GCF_046562875.1. NCBI lineage: Eukaryota > Metazoa > Chordata > Mammalia > Carnivora > Felidae > Panthera > Panthera onca. The sequence continues at coordinate 88,675,204 of NC_138339.1, forward strand.
TTTACTGTTTCGAATTTCTATCATAATGAAAAACTATTAGGTTCTCAAATGTGCATGTTTTTTATGGTTACATACCATGGAAAGAGATGCCCAAATACACTCCTAGACCCAAGGGACATTAACATTTGAATGTATTTGTCTAACTGCAGCAGGGCTATCTCATACTGAGAAAGCATTTGCATCTGACTTTACTTCACTGCTACAGGAGAATTGTGATATAGGCTCCAAATCCTGATAAAACTTGCAGGTAGAAGATATTCAGTGGCTGAGCATTATACGGTATCTCGACTGGAAGAACACTCCTCTCTGAGTGCGGAGGTAGAAGAAGACATATAGGGAAGTCTTCAATGTTGGGATTTATAAAATGGAGATAAGCTGCTTTAGTTTAAGCCTGGCTTAAATACTTCTGTTTCTGTATTTTCTACCATTCTAAAAATATGGATTTGTGTTTATTAGCATTTCTAGAAAAGTTTGTGGCCTAGAGTGACCGGTCAAAGCCAGAAGCCAGAAGACTCAGATGGTTTAGCCCTGAACGCTAGGGAGGGTTTTCCACTACCAATAAGTGATACGGTTTCCTACATAAACTGACGAGATATCTCAGACAAAGATGTGTTGTGAATAAGAGTTTTACAGTCCTTGTTTCCTTGCTCCTGTAGGTCTGGTCTCTGTTTGCTTAAGAAAGATTGTATCAACTTAGGTTATTTTATTTTCTATCCTGATAGAATTGATTGCTAAATACTTTGACTTATTAAAGGGGACTGGATTGAATGAGAAACTTAAAACCTTTTATTCAACTTTTCTTGTCATGGACCTCCTAGCACATTTTTAAGCCTGAATCTCTCTTTGTGATTACAGATTGCCAGCTTGCTCATCTCACTGTTTCTTGTACTTACAGATCTACTAGCAAACATTCTACAGCTGTAGTTCTTACAAACTGAAAAAAAATAATAAAATACTAGGAACCCTGAGATCTAATATTATACCAAGTGTTTTACATTTCTTGCTAAATGTATTTTCATACCTTTGGCAAGTTTTCTTGTCTTACTTTAGTACTTGTTTTTCTTAGACCCATTGAGAGAATGATACGTTTTTCTAGGTCTTTATTGGTAAAAAGGATATCAGAATTCCCATGGGACCATCTATAGGTGGGTATCAGTTGTTTTCTCTATGCCTCCATGATATTGCGATTAGTAACTCTGAAGGATAAACATTTAATTTGAACTCTGATAATACCTGAATAGTTAATTTTTCTTTCCTTAGAAAACAAGTTTCATTAAGTTCAATAACTGCTTAACGTCTTAAAATATCAGCAATAGTGTAGATATTTATTGAATGCCAATTAGGTGAGAATCAGTGAGGTCAAGTGTTGTAGAAAAAAATTATGGTAAATTTTATTGCAAATTAGAACCAGTGTGAGTAATCAGGAAATCTGTATTACATTCTCCTTTAGTGAGAGTAGAATGATTACCTCTTTCTATTGTGGTGGGGTAGGGTTAGGGGAAGGTTCCTTAAAGCGAGGCTTAGGCTATTTTATCAATAGTGATTCCTACTGGACTTCAGGCCTGTAACAATCCTGACACACCGAAAATCTAATTACACCATGTCATCCATGTTTAACTTCTTTATTCTTACTGCTCTCATCTGCTCAATCTTATTGGTCAGCACCTACCTGATTTGACAGAGTTTAAGTTCTAGTGCTTTTCTGATACTTGATAAGTGATGCTTCCTATGATCCACATAGCTTTATGCCCACAAGACAGAACCCTGGTGACAGAGTATGGTAAGGGGATGTCACCCAAATTTCTAGGGCCTTATTCCATCACCAGATCCTCTATCTGAAGACCTTAATCTTCAGAAAAGCAAGCAAATGCATATTCCTCCAGTTTTACTTAAAAATCATGTGGGATCCCAGTCATATTCAGTAAATGTGTGTGGGGTGCAAGTCTGGGCAGGCGGTAGAGGTGACTTGTGGCAACCCCCCTTCAGAGTAGGTGATGCTTGTTAAGGACAGACAGGTGCTGCAGTGGAAGAGGGCCTGTGTTGGAGGCTACACCATCGTCGAAGGTGTGGCACGTGTGTGTGTGTGTGAGTGTGTGTGGTGTTTCAAACACTACCGTATTCAGTTAATCACTTTGGTGGAAAACAAGTCTTGTGGTGACATTAGTAGGAGGTTTGCGACAAGTTATTCAGTCTGGCAATGATTGCAAATTAGAACTTTATTCAGGAAAGGATATCAATTTAAGAGTAGACAGAACACATTTACTATAGTTAATTCAGACCCTCTTTCAATGGGGTACATTTTCTTAGAAGCAGCCATAGAGATAAATGCATCACGTGACCATCAGAACCGAACTGCTGAATGAAGATATTGGAGGGCTGGAGCTATTCATTTCCATTTACAGAATCCAAATTGCTGAAAAGTCATGGGAAGGCAGGAAAGAGACTTGCTGTTTTCTAAAATGTTCCCTGGCATTTGTCTGCCTGCGTCATCCAATGCAGTATCTCATTCTGCCGCCACCCGGAGTCCCATTCACTGGTTTGTTTAACCTCAAAGTGGGAAAGTAACTAACACAAATACATTCATTGTCCATGCTCTAATAGAATTAAGATTCCCAATACACTGCCTGCATTTGAATGAGGTTTGTTACACACTAGCTTTTATGGTCACACCCTTTTCCCTTGATGGTTCTTAAGAATGGCAGAAGCAGGAGACCAGAAATTTTGTAAGCTCATAAATATGAAGCACACTGTGTTTAAATAATGCCAGGGTGGTGATACAAATGGACCAATGCCAGGAAGCTCAGAGTTAAAGCTAACAATTCATCCTTACACCATTATGAATGAGAAGGAAGGAGAAAAGGACACTGTATTCGTTACAGTTGTGCTGCCAGCAGACTGGGGTAGCTCTGTCTAATGGGCCACTGTGGCACAGAGCTTTGCATTGTGCACTGTTTACCCAGAAGACAGGAAAGAGGTCTATTCTACTCTAGAAAGTCCAACTTGATATTGGGGAATTACATAATGTTTATTTCAAATTGTACGTAATCAACAGAAGTGACTGTAAGCATTTGGAATAAACCTATATCTAGTCTCCTGCCAGGCGGTGGCGGAGACGGCACAGGGCATTGGAAATGGAAGCAGCTACTCTGGGACCGTGGGCAGAACCAGTGCGGGTTGTCATCAGCTGTTCTTCTTACCCTGCTGCTTAGCTGCTGTCGCCTTCTCTTTCTTCCACATTCAGTAATAGCTGGAACTTAAGCATGGTCTTATAAACACTGTAGTGCAGAGTATCAGGCCACCGGGTTCTCTTTGTTCAGACATGGGCTCAGTGCTCTGAAACAAAATGCTACAGTAAAAAAAAATTTTTTAATGTTTATTTATTTTTGAGGGAGGGAGGGAGGGAGGGAGTGAGGGAGAGAGAGAGAGAGAGAGAGAGAGAGAGAGAGGAGACAGAGCGTGACCAGGGGAGGGGCAGAGAGAGAGGGAGACACAGAATCCGAAGCAGGCTTCAGGCTCTGAACTGTCAGCACAGAGCCCAATGTGGGGCTTGAACGCATGGACTGTGAGATCATGACCTGAGCTGAATGAAGTTGGATGCTTCACTGACCGAGCCACCCAGGCACCCCCCAAAATGCTGCATTTTGATGGTTTTTAAAAATTAAAACATTTTTTTGCTTTGATATCCTGGAGTTTGCCATTTGGCTATTTGGCAACTGACTCTTAGGGATCTGGATTTTGCTCTGTCTTTGTCAAAGTGAAATTGGCAGGGTAATTTTGATGATTAGTGTGAATTACATTTGTGGTTGTGGAGATGCAAATGTTTGTCTTCTCTTAAGCCTAAGGTGAGAGGAAGATATATTTCTTTTAATTAGCAATTCTTGGAAGAAGTAATTTTCTAAAATATACATCCTTAAAAAATAAAATAATAAATTACATGTCATTTTCTGCTTGATACGTGACTGTACTGAATTAGCCTACTTTCATGATCTTTAACTCTGTATTTCATATAAACTAAATTTCTTGTAATTCCCAGTTGCACATGCTCTGTTCTACCTTCTTTTGTTTCTTTTACAGTGCATTTTAGTGCTGGTCCAGATTTCTCAATGCCTGGGCTAACCCATGATTGTAGGCAATGTCCATTTGACAATCATATTAGTTCTTTCAAGGCTCTAGATTCTCTTACAGGCCAATTAAACCTGAGAGGTGCTGGAATCCTTGAGGGTCCTCTCTCCCAGGCTCATGACTCTAAAGGCAGCTCACTTAGGGTACCATGTTGGAGGTATATTTTTTTCCTAGCAGGTTTTAAAGTATAGTGATGATGATGATACCACTACTATTCGTACCATTACCAGCTAATTTATCTCTGTGTGCCAGCAGTGATGTTATTTTTTATCAGGAAAAAAAAAACCCATATTAATATCTCTGACAACTGGTCCCAACAGAAGACTATTACCACGTTTGTGCATGTTAACAGATATGGCTGATTATCCTGTGGCTCAGCGATGTCAGAACCACTGCCTCTAGGATTCTCTGGGCCTTTCCCTCAAGTTCTGAGATGATTGCCACGATTTAAGACATCCCCTCTGTGTTCAAAGCAAGAAGACAGAGGAAAGAGTAGAACCAGCTGCCATGATCCCTTTCACAGGAAAGCAAATGTGTCCCTAGTGACTCCCATCAGACAGTTGATGCTGTCTCACTAGTTGGAATGGCACCATATGACCAGCCCTAGCTGTATGGGAATCTGGTAAGCAGGTCATTAGCTCTTTCATCCTATGTGCATATAGGAGAAAGATGTTGGCAATGGTTTTGATTTAGCCAGACTAAGTGCTCCGCACATCGAGAGATCAGGAAAGCAAGGCTCAGAGAGTTAAGTGGCTTTTTAAGGAGCTGCTAAATGGCAGAGCCAGAATATGAACTCAGGCTGTTTCAGAGCCTGTGCCCTTAATCATGATGCCACATTGCTTCTGTTTTTCTTAGGTTTATTTTTTTTTCCCTTATGGGGTCTTCTTGACCAGAAGAGATGCTTAAATAAAATAGTTCTCATCAAATTTGAGCCGAAGACTGCAGGACTCTTCCATTATTGGTTTAATTTATACAGCCCTCATTTGCCACCATACTGCTAAAGATGGAAATCTCTGAAGCATATTATCTAACTGTATTTAAACAGGCTATCATCTTGTCACTTTCATGTGTTGTTGAAGATTCTCACCACTTATGGACAAATACTGTTATTTTAAGAGCTTTAGTTCCTTTTATTATTATTATTTTTTTTTCCTGCAGACTGAGCATGCCCAAGTATGCATTGTAACCTATAATTAAGATACAGGCTGTCTTATTGCCAAGCAATTTTTCCTTCGCACCACAAACCCAGTAATAGTTTCCTACTGCAACTAATTGTCAGAGATATTAATACATTTTTCTCTTAATAAAAAAATAGCGTCACAGCTTCCTCTCACTTTTAAGGTCCCTATTAACTTTGTTATCTGACCAGTAATTGGTTGTAATCATGGACATTTTGGGGGATATGCGTGTGTCTTGCCAGAACATAAGAAAGATAGAAGATATACAGGGGTTCCTTAACTAAAAATTAAAGCAACAGGGAATGGCTTTCTTCAGTTCTCACGCCACTCTTTTCCTTTGCAGTTTCTAGTGAATAGAGCAGGTATAATACCTAGCAGTACCACATATATTATACACGGGTTTTATTTGGTTCATAATAAAGGTGATGCATTCCAATTCCAAAATGGATGAGACTTACATAAAGTCTAAAAAAAATCCAACAACTTTACACTATGAAGGTCCTAGAATATGTAAACATAAAATATGTAATCTATCTTTGATTTGCGCCATAATGCTCCTTTGCTTTGAAATCATGGCTGTATTACCAAACTGACAGTTTTAATGGAAAAAGTGGCTTTCAAAAGCTGCTGTTGAAAACACACTGCATAATTCTCTAAGTCGTGAATATTTTACTACCAACATATGCAGGGAGGCAGTGAAAACACACTGGCATTTTATTCTCTGCAAGCTGGGATGGAGGAAATTCACTGGTGTTAAAGCTGCATGTTTGTAATATGATGCAAATTCATAACTACCTATGAATGCACACTGTTGTTATTGGCAGGCAGCAACACTTTGTAGAGTCATTTGGAAGGTGATAAACGGATATGGTTTCATTTGTAATTTGCTCATTCAGCAAACATCTATCAGAAGCCCACTATATTTCAGGAACTGTGCTAGGCTCAATACAAAGATGAGCAGGGGAAAAGCCTCCACGACTGCTTTAAATGTCTCATGGGGGTGTTTCATGCAGAAGGCTCTGGGCAAACCCTGCCTGGTCACTTGGTCCAGCTGAAGCTCCTGGGCACTGGTCATCAAGTGAATCGCTCTTTGAGTGTCCTGCATCCTGCGGAGTGTGTGTTTCGGCTAGGGCACGGTTCATATAGCCCTATTTGACTCTGTACCGGGAGAATCACCTTGACCTTTTGAAGCTGTCACTGTTTATGATGGGAACATAAGAGTGGCCCATGGGGTGATGACTGGTGGACTGGCAGGCACATTTTTTTTTTTTTTTTTTTTGGCTCAGGTGCTGAAGAGTCTAAGCATCAGTGTTAGCTCTTTAGGGGAGTGATGACAAATACCAGCTTCCTATACCTGGAGATTTTGGACCCCTGATTCTTTGGGAAGGAAAGATGGGGGGGGGTATGTTTTTTCCCAAGTGAGGGATGGGTCCTGCTTCCTGCTACCTCATGGACAGGCTGTCTAAAAAGAACCTTGATTGGATCCTGGATAAAAGAGAAAAAAAGAAGAAGCTTTAAATGACATTTTGAGGATAATTTGGGGTATTTTTCCATCTCACTGTTAATTCCTGCTATCCCACTGTCCACTGACTTTTTGACAATGGAGCAGGTGGAAAAAGAAAATGAAGAGTGTTAGGAACTGAATTGTGTTCCTCCTCCCTCCCCTCAATTTGTATGCTGAAGCCCTAACCCCCAGTAATTTAGAATGTGACTGTATTTGGAGATAGGGCCTCTAAAGAGGTTATTTTTTTTTCATAAAATTACTTGGTTTTATTATCCATAATATGTTTACCTATTGCTCAATGCTTCAATTCAAAAAACAAAAAGTTTTAGAATTGCTCACCTATATCGCTAAGAAAAACAAATCTACTAACTAGAGTTGAATAAATCTAAAGCTTGTCTCATCTTTAAACTGAGTGTATATGGTAAAAACAACTGTATTTAGAAGTTAACTAGATTATATTTCCCTTTATTGTGCTTTTATTGCTCATTTGAAATATAGTTAATTGTATTTGTTGTTGTTTGTATTTTAGGGCTAAAGAGGTAATTAAGGTTAAATGAGGTCATAAGAATGGGCCTCTGATCCAATCTGACTGGTGTCCTTATAAGAAGAAGAAGAAATGGCAGAAATGTGCCTGCACAGTGGAAAGGCCATGTGAGGACACAGCAGGAAACTGCCTTAGAAATAATCTTCATAACAGGGCAAATTTTTTGACTTACTCTTTAATTTTTTTTAATGTTTAATTATTTTTGCCAGAGAGAGAGAGAGCATGAGCGGGGGAGGGGCAGAGAGAGAGGGAGACACAGAATCTGAAACAGGCTCCAAGTTCTGAGCTGTCAGCACAGAGCCTGATGCGGGGCTCGAACTCACAGACCGCGAGATCATGACCGGAGCCAAAGTCGGCCGCTCAACCGACTGAGCCACCCAGGTGCCCCTTGACTTACTCTTTACATCAAAGATCCCAGTTGTACTAATAGGTGAATCAGTTTGTGTAGTTTCTTACCCAATAATGTTTATCAATATCTGACAATTGGAATCACCAAAGAGAGAGAGAATTTTCTATTATTGCTGGGTAGAAGTAGGTATGTTAATAGGCAATTTGTTTCTGAGGATTCTGCAGCTGGTCTTGTAGTTAATGTAGTGAAAGATGAGGTGCATGGCCAACTTGAGCAATTTGCTGCAATGCGCAATGTGGAGAACATTTTCCAAAAGCCGTTTTTTACTTTCCGTTTGTTTTTTACCTTTGGTTTCTCATAGGCTTGAACAAAAATATGTTTGCAATGTGTACATCCTGAGTCTGGGTCAGCCAGCATTTACCGATGATTAAGTTGTGTACATAACATATTCTACTGGGTTTGAAGGAAGGGGAAATAGAATTCTTGCCCTTGAGACATTTGTTGCAATTATAGACTTAAAAACATTATTTATTTAAAAGCAAATTAGTTAATATACAGTGTAGTATTGGTTTCAGGAGTAGATGTCAGTGATTCATCACTTCCATATAACACCCAGTGCTCATCCCAACAAGTGCCCTCTTTAGTGACCGTCACCCATTTAGCCCATCCTTCCACCCATCTTCCCTCCAGCAATCCTCAGTTTCTTCTCTGTATTTAATAGTCTCTTATGGTTTGTCTGCAATTACAGACTTTTTGCTAATTGTCACCGAAAGCAAAAGAACTGAATAATCTTGGTGGTAAAATATAAACTATATTAGATAAGGACCAGGTATGTTTCGCTTACTACTTAATCATAGTATCAAGCATAGCGCCCGTCACACTTTATGTGCTCCTAGTGTTAAATTTTAGTTTAGTTTTGTTCATTTATTCTAGTTTGATTTAGTTTCTTGTGCTTGAATGGAATAGAGATTTTAAAACACATTCTTATGACTTGATGCCAGGACACTAAGTGCTGGTAAAACTAATATCTGTTTGATCAGTGTTTATATAATACATTAATGAAGATTTAACATTATTTAGTCGACCCAATTAGATTGATAACTAGTCCAAATTTCTATTGATATATTTGGCAGTCTGAACAGATATAAACAAACATATATTAAAATTCTAATTGTTTGAATTTGGCATATATAAAGCCATAGACATACTCTATAAACTACTTTAGTAGTGTCTACTACTAAAATAAATGATAGACATGTATTTTTAAACTTTTTATTTTGAGATAATTTCAGACTTAAGGGGGAGTTGCAAATATGGCATAAAAACTTTCTGTTTACCCCTCACCCAGCTTCCCCTAATGTCAAATCTTATGTATCAGAGAACAGTTGTCAAAGCAAACAAATTAACATTTGTGCAATGTTATTCACTAAACAAGAGACTTTGAATTTTACTAGTTTCTCTTTTTGTTTCAGGGTCTATCCCGGAATCCCACATTAAATTTACCCCTTAGATCATCTTAGTCTCCTCCTCCAGTATGTGATAGTTTCTCAATCTTTTTGACTCTCATGTCCTTGAGACTTTGAAGAGTACTGGCCAGGTATTTTGGAGAATGTCCCTCAAACTTGGATTCATTTAGGTTTTATCATGGTTGTATTGAGGTTATGCACTATCAGGAAAAATACCACAAAGGTGAGATGTCCTTTTCAGTACATGATATAGGGTTAAATTATATAGATCCATCTTGTTACTGGTGATATTAATCTTGGTCAGTAGGTTAAAGAAGGTGTCTGTCATGCTTTTATACTGCAGTGTTACTATTTTTCTCTTTGTAATTAGCATATATTTATTTTGGGGGTAGAATTTTGAAATTAGGCAAATATTTTTGCTTAACTTTTACCCACTGATTTTATCATCCATCAGTGCATCTTGCCTGCAGCAGTTATTGCTGTGGTGTTCTAATTGTTATTGTCCATTTCTTGTATTCCTTGTATGTTTATTAGTTGGAAATAAGTCAAGAAGTGTAGCCTCTTCTGCTTCATTTATTTATAAATAAATATTTTTAGTTAAATAAATATTTTATATGAAGTGTACTTACTTTATTTTTTGGATTATAAGCCAATATTGTTGTTTTGCCCAACTTGTTATAGATTTGACCATTTGGGGTACTTTCAGTTTGGCTCTTATATCCTTTCTGTATGCCCCCATTTTTTTTAAAGCACCATAAGATGCCCCAGGCTTATCTTATATTTTACCTGACTCAGCCTTAGAATCAACTGCTTTTCCAAGGACACTTGGTTCTTTTTATTAGAAATGGTACTTAGAAACCCTGATCTGGATACCAAGTGTGCTGATTCTTACTGGGATGTCACTGTTTCTAGGCCTTGTCAGCAGACAGAGCTAGGGAATCTATGTGTGTATAGTTACCCTTTCATACACATATCTATATATAGTTTTGTATTTCTATATATGTATTTAAAAGGGAATGAACCATGGGTTCATACTGATATGATGAGATTCATACATGAGTTCATACTGAAAGAAACAGGGTTCATTGTAGCCTTTCCCTTTTATTTATACCTCTTTCTTTGACAGTGAGAAACTTAGTTCTTAACACTGCAGCAGATTTACTTACTTGTTCATTCCCATCAGGCATACCAAGTAGTTTTAGGATGACTAACCCATCTTCCGGTAAGAAAAAAATCTTTTCAACTGGAGTACAGAAGTACACTGTTGTGACAGTTCTTCTTGTCTTTATCTTGCCATCTACTCAAAACACTGTTTTCCAGAATTATTTGGATCAGCCCCTTTATTTCCCACCCTTTTTAGTGTGGATATGTGATTTATTGTTATAAGATTAATTTGTCACAGTGTGTGTTTACTTCTGGTTTTCTCATGTCTTGGTTATTTAAAAAATTACATACAATAAAATTCACTGCGTGGTATACACTTCTATGGATTTTGACCAATGCATAGAGCTATGTGTATACCAGCACGGTTCTTTACATATTTTCATCATACCACAAATTCCCTTTGCTACTCCTTTGTAATTAATCCGCAAATGTCTGTCTTTACTACTAGAGAATTAACTTCTTGAGAGTCTGCCCCCATTCTTTGTATTCTAAGTAGTTATAATGCTAAGGTGATGCTCAGTGAATGCTTACTGAATAGTCTGTGCCCTAACAGTTAGTATAGAGTTGGCACTGAAAAAAATTTTAAGTGAATGAATAGAGTGACTCAGTGGGCTTATATGACAAAGGTGACATGAAATGACATTTTTGCAGACTGAATCACCTAATTATTGTTGTTAGCAAACCATATCAAAACTCAGTGGATTAAAACAATAAACATTTATTTAGCATAGGAGTCTGGGTCAAAGTTGACTGATGTTGGTCTTGTTCATGTACTGTGGTCAGCTAGTTGGTCAGTTGGAGTCTGTCTTGTATAGGTTGGCCTTACTCATTTATATGGTCGGGTTAGTCTGGGCTCATTCTATCTGCAGTGGCAGAATTCCGAGAGAGAGAGAGAGAGAGAGAGAGAGAGAGAATGGAAATGTGCATGGTCTCTTGAGTCATAGTCTCAGAACTAGACAGCATCACTGCTGCTGGATTCTGATGGCCAAAGCAAATCACAAGGCAAGCCCAGATTTAAGAGGTGGGACATAAGATCTGCTTCTTGTTGGAGGGAGCTTCACAGTCAGGTTGCCAAGGACATGGATACAGGGAGGAGTGATGAATTGCAGCCACTTTTGCAATCAGTCAGATTCTGCAAACAGAATCTATGGAAATATCCTGGAGGCTTTTAAAATACTCTTAATATAAATATTAAAGCCATCCTGCCCTCTACTGGTCACGGTCTTGGGTGTTAATTTTATACTCATTAGAGTATAGTCAGTTTTGCTTTAATAGTTCTTCTAAGCATTGAACAGTGATGGTGGTTGTATCAGGGCTGACATGTTCCATCAATCTAGGATACTTGAAAAGGAATGGTTAAATTGATGCCCCAAAGTTTGATTTTTGCTTCAATACTTTTTGTTGGTTTAAGCAAACTGCTGGGTACAGATGTCTCAAAGTCCCCAGACAGCCTCTGGGAAATTCAGCACATCTTGAATAAAAATGTGTTGGAAAAAAGAAAATGATATCCAGAGTCCAAACAGGTGCATCAGGCAATGCATTTAATGAAGTTGCTAAATTTTGATTGTGCAAAACAAGGCTTCAGTAGAAAAAAAACCCAGGAAAGATGATAACTGTGTGATTTGCAACAATTGCAATATGTGTATTGCTGTCTTTAGGGAGCAATGAATTATTCTAATAAATCCTACATCTATCGTGGAGAAAGAAATCCTCTTTAACTATATTTAATAGTGTTAGTTTAGAGGCAAATGATATTAAAATGACTGAACATTTGGGAATAAAAACAAAAATACCTTACATTTAAAATCCTTTAGTCATTTGCTAAAAAGATAATTCTTTCTTATGGTAAAATCACCCAGGAATTGTACCTTTAGGAAATGAAGAGGAAAAGCAGTTGAGGCAGCATGGTAGTCAGCTACGCCAGAGCAGGCATTTTTCAAACTGGGTTTTTGGGATCCCTAGGGTGTTAGGTCTCAGGGATTCTCACGTGAAACTCATGCTGGTAAGGATCCACCTAAATCATTCTCCCCTTTCTATCCACCATCACCATCCTCCATTGAAGAGGGTAATTATAATTACATTTATTTTGTATATTAGGTTTGTTCTAAAAAACCCAAGGGGATGTGGTTAAAAAATGGGCAGAGGAACTGAATAGATATTTTTCTAAGGAAGATATGCACATGGCCAACAGACACATGAAAAACTGTTCAACATTACTAGTCATCTGGGAAATGCAGATCAAGCCACAATGAGATATCTACCTCGTACCAGTCAGAATGGTTAGTATCAAAAAGACAAGAAACAAATGTTGGTGAGGATGTGGAGAACAGGGAACCCTCATGTATTGTCAGTGGAAATGTAAACTGGTGCAACCACTATAGAAAACAATATGGAGGTTCCTCAAAAAGTTTATTTTTATTTTTATTTTTTAAAAAGTTTTTTATTTATTTTTATTTTTTTATTTTTTTAAATTTTTTTTAACGTTTATTTATTTTTGAGACAGAGAGAGACAGAGCATGAACGGGGGAGGGTCAGAGAGAGAGGGAGACACAGAATCTGAAACAGGCTCCAGGCTCTGAGCACTCAGCACAGAGCCTGACGCGGGGCTCGAACTCACAGACCGCGAGATCGTGACCTGAGCCGAAGTCGGACGCTCAACTGACTGAGCCACCCAAGCGCCCCTAAAAGTTTTTTATTTATTTTTAAGTGAGTGAGAGAGAGAGAGAGAGAGAGAGCATGTGAGACTAGGGGAGGGGCAGAGACAGAGGGGGAAGAGAATCCCAAGCAGGCTCTGAACGGACAGCACTCAACATGGGGCTTGATCTCATGAACTCTGAGATCATGACCTGAGCTGAAATCAAGAGTTGGGTGCTTAACTGAGTCACACAGGCACACCAAAAAGTTTAATAGGAATACTGGCAATTCTACTTTTGGGTATTTATTTGAAGAAAACATAAACACTCACTCAAAAAGATATATGCATCCCTATGTTCATTATGGCATTTTTTTTTTACAATAGCCAAGATATGGATGCGACCTAAATGATCCAATGCTACTAGATATTTGCACAAAGAATACAAAAAACGCTAATTCAATACATGCACCCCTATGTTAATTGCAGCATTATTTGCAATAATCCAATTATGGAAGCAGCCCAAGTGTCCACTGATTGATGAATGGATAAAGAAGAGGTGAGATATCTATCTATCTATCTATCTATCTATCTATCTATCTATCTAGATATTTATATATAAATATCTATATATATTTATACATACACACACAAATACATACACATATATACATGTACACACACACACACAAACACACAATGGAATATTACTCAGCCATAAAAAGAATGAAGTCTTACCATTTGCAATGACATAGATGGAGCTACATAATATAATGCTAAGTGAAGTCAGAGAAACACAAATAACATATGTCTTCAGTATATGTGCAATCTAAAAAACAAAACAAATGAACAAACAAAATGAAACAGAAACAGATGTAAATACAGGGAACAAACTGATGGCTGCCAGAGGGGAGGGTGGGCAGAAGTGTGAAACAGGTGAAGGGGGGGTAAGACATACAGTGTTCCAGGTATAAAATAAATAAGTCACAAGGATGTAAAGTATAGCATAGGAAATATAGTCAACAGTATTGTAATTGTGTGGTGACACATGGTAACTAGACTTACTGTGGTGATCATATTGTAATATATATAAATGTTAGATTGCTATGTTGTACACCTGAAACTAACACAAAGTATCAAACATACTTTAAAAAAGAGAGAGAGTAAAAAGACAGAGAAATAACACTACTAGCCTGGAGTATTAAAAAAGTGGGGAGTTGGGGCACCTGGGTGGCTCAGTCGGTTGAGTGTGCAACTTGGGCTCAGGTTATGATCTTGGGGTCCGTGGGTTTGAGCCCTGCATCAGGGTCTGTGCTGACAGCTCTGAGCCTGGAGCCTGCTTCAGATTCTGTGTCTCCCTCTTTCTCTGCCCCTCCCTTGCTCACAAAAAGTTTAAATAGGAATACTGGCAATTCTACTTCTGGGTATTTATTTGAAGAAAACATAAACACTCACTCAAAAAGATATATGTATCCCTATGTTCATTATGGCATTTTTTTTTTACAACAGCCAAGATATGGATGCGACCTAAATGATCCAATGCTACTGGATATTTGCACAAGGAATACAAAAAACGCTAATTCAATACATGCACCCCTATGTTTATTGCAGCATTATTTGCAATAATCCAATTATGGAAGCTGTCTCTCTCTCTCAAAAATAAATAAGCTTTAAAAAAATTTAAAAAACCTGGGGGGTGCTGAAGTCAGAATAGGTCCTTTATATACTGTGTCTTATTTCATATTTTAAAGGTGGATAAGGCCAGAAACATAGGACAGTGTCAGATAAATGTAAATCAGGACGTTACAGGAATGTGTCTATGTTTATAACACCTTTTACTCACATGTTTGAATTGTCCCACCCACAACTCAAAATAATGGTGACCAAAAATCACTGCTCATATTTTTAATTCCTACATGATTTATTCGGTTCTTTAAAAAGTGTATTATTTTGATATTACCTTGTTCCCTGTCCTGTCTTTGATTCCATGTTGTAGTTCTTTACCATTAAGCATATTTAGTTTGTATTCTTTGTAAGTTGTGTATCCAATAATAATAACTATAAGTTCGTAGGAGTCTAATGTACTGTCTGGTGTTTCTGCTAATTCTCTCTCATGGTAACTTATTTCTTATGTGCAATTTTGGGTTGTGAGATTATATTTTGCTAGACGTTGTCTTTGGGCATCCTGTAAGGCCTGGATTATGGTTGCATTTGCTTTGACAAGTGTCCCAGCATGCCAAGTCCACTTTAGATTAATTTTCAGTCTGGCATTTCTTGGATCACACATAGGTAGTATAAATTTGAACCTCAAATCTGTACGAGGAAAGGCCTGTAGCTACAAATTCTCAGGAGAAAATTTTTTCCCCACTTAGAGCCTAGGCTGAAATAGATAATTTCCTTCACTTTCTTTATCAGTGGAAAGACTTTTTTCCTGGCCTACCTTTTTACTAAGGCCTTGCCAATGTCCAAACTTTATATTGGGGTGCTCAATTCTAGTACCTCACTTTTGCAAGTCTAAGGTCGCGTCTCCTATCCCTAGTGTAGTTGTTATTATCCAAGAACAACAAATGCCTAACTGAGGTAGCTTCTGGTTTGCAACTGCTTTGTTTTGGGTCCCTGAAGACCTCTTCCTTTTTGTGTGTGTGTGATTAGAAGGATATTTGTTATCATATGTGTGTTTTGGTATTGGGAAGTTTTTCAGGATGGCTTGTCCCTGATATTTCCTTCAAATGAAAGCAAATCAAAATCCAATAGCACTGTTTTGAAGATGTTTAGGGAAGGCAGGCGTAGTGCATATGAGACCATGTGGATTAGGATCGTGAAAAATATTGGACAACCCTAAGGAAATTGTGAATCAGTCCTTCTACACAGGAGCAATCCGAGTTGTCCATCTATGTTCAATCATTAGGTGGTATTTCCCAGGATCCTGAAGTTTACGGACAGTAAAATTTTTAAAAGTTATGAGGAACGGTCTAACAAAGGATATTAAGTTTATATTCTTTGAAGATGTTCAACAACAAAAACCCCAACCATATCTACTGACATCATCATTTCATTAAAGAAAGTGTGTTTTAACACCAACACTCTAGGAAGGGTGAAATCCCAGAAATCTCATGCTATGTAGTAGCATGCCATCTGTCCATCTAGCTCCATCTGTGTCTTCTCAGACAAGTCCAAACTGTATTCGTTCTACTCTGCAGGGAAGTGAAGGTGGGGATCTGAATTGTTTTGTAGTATTTTCTACTGATGAGACAATAGAATCTTTTCCAAAACATTTGGAAAAGTAGTTCACTCAGGCATGGAATTATCATGGCTGCCCTAGGATGTCCTGGAAATGCAGATCATACTAACCCATTACAGTTTGCATCAGAGAAGGTCATGCCTAGGAAGTAGCTCTAGAGTTTATTGTTGGCTCCCTAGACATACCTAGTTTTCTGTGACTTGACCCAGATATTTATGATTAGGTGATTACATCAAAAACACAAAGTGGCTTTGTCACAGATCAGATCTCAGATCTATTAACATTCTGTTAGAGGCTCCATGAGGTCAGGAAACATATTGGTTAACATTTATTGACTGCCTCATATGTTTCAGGAAGGATAGTAAGATTTTTACATATGTGTGCCATTTAATCCTCAAATGCCCCTTGTTGATAGTTGCTATTATCTCTTCTTTACTGATGGGAAGTTAAGACTTGATAACGTGGTAGTTTAAATAACTTGTACAAGAACACACACACACACACACACACACACACACACACACACACACACACAGATTGAGAGAGAGAGAGAGGCCAGCTTGCCTGCAGCAGCCTGGGTTGGCAGGGTGGTGGATAAGTGGGAGGAAGCCTTCTCTAACTCTGCTCTTGCTATTCCCTTCTATGGGCAATCACTGCCTCACTTCCTTCCATGGCAGGAATCAGTAGCATTGGTCCATTTCCTAGAGCAAGAGTCTGCTGACAGGTAACAGGGTAGGATTTAAGCCTTACTCTGGTGAGGATATGAAAGTGGGTGCTTGCTCCTGGCCACTCTTAAACAATCCCTCTTCTCTCTGGTACATGAGCTCACAAGTGAAAATAACAAGATGCCTGAGGAGTACAACTTACAAAAAGAAAGACAACTGTGGTGGCCACTGTTCACTTTCTGCAAAATTAATTCTTCCCTTGCTGCTAAGTTAGATAACATTTCCAAGTCTCCCTTTCAGTTAGGTGTGGCCTTGTGATTAAGTTTTCATCAATGGGATATAAGCAGAAATGATATATGCTGGGGTGCTGGGCATGCCTCCCTCCTACAGGCTTTCTTGCTCTCCCCCCCCCCCCACCCCCCCAGTGGTTAGGACCAGGACCATCATGATGGTGAGCCACTTTCAACCATGCAGATGGTTTCAGTGAGCCCAGGGACAAACTAGCAACACAAGAGAAGGAATCTGGTGTTCTGAATGTTCACATGGGCCACAGCTGCCCCAATGACAACTGCTTTCTTCAGGTCTGTTAAATGAGAAAAATAATGCCTATTTCCTTAAGACACTGTATTTTTGGATCCTCCTGTAATAGCAGTTTAGCCTTATTCTAACTAATGTAGAAATAAATTGGGACAATGTACCTATCTTACAAGATCCTAAAACAGATTATTGAAGCAGAATAACCATGAATTTAAAGGAAGTGTGATAAAATATACTTGAAGAAATTACTGAAGAAGGTAATAAAATGAAACAATAAGAAATGGTAACAAAGTAGAGATTTTTGGTAACACAGTGACTCACTTTTTCACTTTTCTGCTTTCTCTAGAAGTCACACATACCAGCTAAACCACAGGTGCTCCTCATCTATCCACTTTCCTCCTTCCCCAAGCTGTTGACATCTCTTGTCTGCTGTCCTTTCCTCTCCTGTTTGTCCTTGTGAGTTTATATCACCTACATTCCTTTGCTGTCATTTTAGGAGGAAGCATAGAAAAAGGCAAATGTGTTCATATTCCTGTTTCATGGAAGGTTCAGCTTTTTCTCATAAATATTGGCTTTTGGATCATGGGTTCTTTTTACATGTTTGCATTTTCCATAGTGTAAGGCACTTTTTAATAAAATGTAACACTAAAAAATACTGGTTGGGTATTAGGGGAAAGTTAAGTAAATTATGGTATTAGTGTGTTAAAATATTATTTGGCCATTAGAAATGATGTTTATGAAGGATTTTTAGTGACAAGAAAACATTCGTGTCTAATGTTAATTAAAAACACCCATATAAAATTGTACATACATTATGTAACTCTAGTACATAATATAAAACATGCATCGGATAAAGATCAGCAGGAAGTCTGAAAAACTCTCTTGTTACAACTCAGAGCTGGGGTTACTTTTCTTGAGCATTTTCTGATTCTTTTCTCAAATGTTTATTACTTTGCTAAACAAAAAAATATGAATCACTTGTTTCTTGGATTTACACGTAGCTTTTCAAAGCCCTTCTTAGATGATTCTTCTCTATTAAAAGCTTGTAGATAAATAATATATTTTTCTTTGACCTTGAATAGGATCTGTGATGTGCAGCAGGGGTTGGTAAATCATGGACTGCAGGCCAAATGTGGCTTGTTCCTGTTTTCATACATGAAGTTTCATTGAAACCCAGCCACACTCATTCATTTATGTGTTGTCCATTGATGCTTTCATGCTGTAATAGCAGAGTTGGATAGTTGTGACAGAGTCCACATGGCCTGCAAGACCTGACATGTTTACTCTCTGGCTCTTTACAGAAAAAGTTGCTGATCATTGATATAGGGGAAGAATTGCTTTGTCATGTCTTACACATAATACTGTTTCAGAGTATCTTGCCAGAGGTCTTCTAAGATGAATTGATACTTTACTCATAATGTTGCAGTGAATTGCTCTTAATAATTTGAAAAGCATTCAAATTATCATTCATTTAGTTTTAATAATTTTAAAGCATTTCAGAATTGATCACAAAGTCGAATTTGGTGACATCACAGGAAGTCCAACACGGATGCTTCTCCTTGCATGGACTCCAGTGATTATTGGAGTCCAAAGACCATAGGATGGAGTTGGCTTGTGTTTAGGAGTCATGTTGTTGGAAAAATATGTACATTTAAATATAGAGTTACAATCAAGGCAGTGAGAGGCTCACATTATGATAGTTATGGGATTGCTGTGGTCCACAGAGGGGACGGAAACTCACATCTAGAGCTCAATGACTTTTAGAACCAGAGCGATCTTAGCGATTAGATCATTCAAGTCATTCCTAGTAATAGTGCCCTGATAGGGAAGCACTCAGGTTGGTATGATTAAGTTCACAAACACTTGAGAACCTAATGTATGCCAGGTGCTTTCTTTCTGTAATTAATTCATTTTTTTTTTTTGATGAATTACTTTCCCTCTCTCCCTGTGTATATTTATTTTAATTCCAGTATAGTTAACCTACTGTGTTACATTAGTTTCTGGTATACCAGATGCTTTCATGTACCATTATTCCATTTATAAATACAATGATAGAAAACTCCTGTCATGAGAGAGCCTACTTTGGCAGCTCTAATTGTTAAAAAATGACAGTGTATGTCGTGTATTAACATGCCTTCCTACCAACTTCAATCGCAATCATTGATCCTAGTTCCAGTAAACTGAATTCTTCTGCTAAATGGCAGGCATCCATACAGTTGAAGACAGCTATCGTGTCTCCTTTGAATCTTGAATAATCCCAAACTCTAGAGCTCCTAGGAGCAATTTGAAAATCAGTATGGAATGGATATATTGAATTGCAAGTTCTATTTTTTTTTTTGACAAATTAAAAGAATGTCTTTTTAGCAAAAGGCTTAAAGATTTTTAAGTGAAAAAACATTTCTGATATCCTGGAAACCATAATGCTATTATGAAATGTTTAGTCATTTTACGCATCAATAGGAAGATTTAGTAGCCTATAAATCAAAATTATAACATTTATTTCAAGTTATACTTTATGATCCTCTTTGATGATGATTTGTCTATGAAATTTAAGTTAGGCTTTGAATTATCACTGACCCTAGTGCTGTTCTTCTTTCTTTTTCTTTTCATTTTTTTTTTTTGACATGTTGGAAACCAGTAAGACCAAGTTTTTCCATCATCATGGATGCAAAGAGCAATAAAATCTCATCACATTTAACCCTAGGGGAGGAAGGAAGGGTATTTAAATAGGTCAGGTGATTCTTCTTTCTCTTTCTCAATCAGTGAGTGCTAGGTGTGAGTTTTTGTCCCCTCTGTGGACCACAGCAATCCCATCACTCTGATAGTGTGAGCCTCTCCCTGCCCTGAATGTAGCTCTAGTATTTAAATGTACACATCTTCCAATTAAATGACCCCATAATACAAATCAACTTCGTCATCTGGTCATTAACAGAGAAAACAATCATTAGAGTCAGTGCAAGAAGGAGAAACACCCGTGTTAGACCTACTGCTATGTCACTGAACTCTGTCTACTTTGTGGTTAATTTGTGGGATTTTTAAAAATGATTATGACTGTATTTCCTCTCTGTTTTAACTTAAAAAAAAGATTTTATTTTTAAGTAATCTCTATACCTACTATGGGGCTCACACCCACAATCCTGAAATCAAGAGTCACATGCTCCCCCGACTGAGCCAGCTCTGCACTGCATTTGTTTTCACTTTTAAAACTTATCCACGATAAGGTAAGATTTAGCTTAAAGGCTAATGATTTTTTTTTATTCCTCTAAATGAATAGTTAGGGAAGCATTCCTTGGAACACTTTATTGGTGGGGGGGGGGGGGGAAGAAACTTTTAATAGAGAGCCTAGGAAAGGATGTGACAGGCACTGCATCAGCTGTTGAATAACTGTGAGCCAGACTGAGAAGTGGAAATACAAGTATTAGAAACCCATTCAAATGAAAGGAGGTGGTTTTGGCTATAAGCTTAACATATTTACAAGAATAATTGAGAATTTGGCATTTTCTGCGAAGATGCAGAAATATATGGATCGTTGGATATCTCAGCATGTTCCCCTGGAAGTTACTCTCCACCTGACCGGTGCTGACTGATAGAGACTTCAAGAAGCAATATGAAAAAGTGGTTGCTCCAAAGAGATTAGAAGGAAGATAATAAAAAGCAAACCCCTTTAATCCTTTAATGTCATTTCCTTTTGGGATTTGTGTGTTTTCTAGAAGTTCTGAGTGCTTCTCTGAGTTGGAAATGGAGAGATGCAGTAGTCACTTTCCTTGTCATTTACAATGTTTTGCTTATAGGAATTTGAGACATATGAGTGACAAGGTGAATATATGGGATAGAGAAGAGTTGTTGTGGAATGATGAGAACAAAATTGAGTGAATGTTACTGTTCAACTTCAGGCGTGTTAACCTAGTGATTTTTAAATAAAAATACTTTGGGTTTTCGTTAATCCTCCATCTCTACAATAGGTACCAGGTTTTAAAGCAAAATGGAATTTCTTTGTTTTAAATACACATGTTAATATAATAGAAGACTACTAACATTTTCTTCTCTGTTTTCATTTTTATATAGGAAATAGTCAGTGTTTATTAAGTGCCAGGCACTGTTGTAAGCACTTGATAGATATTAATTCATTTCATTCTCGTAACAACACTATGAGGTAGGTACTTTTATGTCCATTTTCCAGATAGGGAAACTGAGGTATGGACAGGTTAAGTAACTTGTTTAAGGTCATTTGGCTGGTAAGGGGCAAAGCCAGCTTTAGCCTCTTCTGTTTAACTCCAGAGTGCCAAATAAGTACTTTGTTAAAATGTGTGCTCTGATGAAAAAATGGTTGAAAAGTTCTAGAGAACAAAAACAAAATAAAACAAAACACAAAAATCCTACCACTACAAACAACACATGTTTAAATGCATGGCTCGTCTCCCTGGAAAGTAATCACGAGGCTCTAGGAATAAGCCTCAATGGTGCGCTCAATACCTGCTACTGTAGCTACTAGGCCTGGAAGTGGCAGACAGAATGGATGGTAGAGATGATTAGTCATGGTAATATAAGGATTTCATTGCTCCTCACGTGAAGACAGCACATTAGGATTTGGGCTTATCCAAAGAGGTCAGTTAAAATGGAAATCTCCATATTATCCAAAGATTCTCAGAAGGATAGAATTTCAGTAAAAGTGGGAATAGAAAAAATACCTGCCATTTTCTTTTGACCTGGATTTTGGATGGAATGAAAGAGCTCTTTTTAGAATGCTTAACCATAGTCTGTGCTTCATGCAAGCCCCCAAACTGAGAAATTAAGAGGTTTAAGGAAATTATCCATCCATGAGGCAGCAAAGAGAGTTATAGGTTGGAAATTATAAAAGAGGAATGGAGGGTAAAATGAAAATCTATGCCTAATAGGGCTGCCAGAAGGTATGTATAAAGATAATGAGGGAGAGTTTTTCATGATCACAGTGAGTCCCAAGGGTGATAAATAAAATTTTTCTCATACTTAAGACATCACAGTAAAACTGCAAAATACCAAAGACCAAATGAAAAGTCTGAAAGGGAACAACAAATAAAAGAAGGGTTATTTGTAAAATAATTCCAACTAGACTAAATTGTAAAAATTTCAACAAGAAGGCAGAAGACAATGGAATCCTCATGGAATCTTCAAAATGATGGTGAAAGAAATGAACCACCAACCTAGAAATGTGTATCTAGCTAAATTCCTAACTATCCAGGTACCCAGGAAAAATACATTATCAAACAAACAAAACAAATATCTACTACAGCAAAAAGGAAATTTAACCGAGGGAAAGGACTAAGATGTAAGAATGTTGAACAAATACATTTGAAAACTTGTCTTTAAATTTAAACATATATTGAGTATAAATATTGAATAATTTGGAGAAATTCACTCAAAGTGGAAATAAAATGCTTGCATAATTAATATATGAATGGAGGAGAGACTAGAAGTTAAAGCCTTCTACAATTCTGCCTTCGTTTGTTTTACATTTATCCTCTTTTATTCAGTTTCTGTTCAAGTCTTTAGCCTTAAAAAAACTTTTTTTGATATCAAATTTATTGTCAAATTGGTTTCCATACAACACCCAGTGCTCATCCCAACAGGTGCCCTCCTCAATACCCATCACCCACCCTCCCTCTCTCCCCCCCCCCCCCCCCCATCAACCCTCGGGTTATTCTCAGTTTTTAAAAGTCTCTCATGGTTTGCCTCCTTCCCTCTCTGTAACTTTTTCTCCCTTCCCCTCCTCCATGGTCTTCTGTTAAGTTTCTTGGGATCCACATAAGAGTGAAAACACATGGTATCTGTCTTTCTCTGTATGACTTATTTCATTTAGCATAACTCTCTCCAGTTCCATCCACGTTTCTACAAATGGCCAGATTTCATTCTTTCTCATTGCCAAGTAGTATTCCATTGTGTATATAAACCACAATTTCTTTATCCATTCATCAGTTGATGGACATTCAGGCTTTTCCCATAATTTGGCTATTGTTGACAGTGCTGTTATAAACATTGGGGTACAAGTGCCCCTGTGCATCAGCACTCCTGTATCCCTTGGGTGAATTCCTAGCAGTGCTATTGCTGGGTCATAGGGTAGATCTATTTTTAATTTTTTTAAGGAACCTCCACACTGCTTTCCAGAACAGCTGCACCAGTTTGCATTCCCACCAACAGTGCAGGAGGGTTCCCGTTTCTCCACATCCTCGCCAGCATCTAGAGTCTCCTGATTTGTTCATTTTAGCCACTCTGACTGGCGCGAGGTGACATGTCAGTGTGGTTTTGATTTGTATTTCCCTGATGAGGAGTGACGAGCATTTTTAAAAATGTGCTTGAGGGGCTCCTGGGTGGCTCAGTTGATCGAGTGTCTGACTTTGGCTCAGGTCATGATTTCACAGTTTGTTGATTCCAGCCCTGCATTGGGGCTTTGCATTGAAAGCACAGGCCAGGAGCCTGCTTCAGATTCTGTGTTTCAGTCTCTCTCTGCCCCTTCCCGACTCTCACCCTGTCTCTCTCTCTCTTTCTTTCTCTCTCTCAAAAATGAGTAAACGTTAAGAAAATGTGCTTTAGTTTTCAGAGTTTTTTATACATCCTTGGTACAAGTCATTTTTAAGCTATGTGGTTTACAAATATTTTCTCACAGTCTGTAGCTTATCTTTTTTTTTTATAGCACTATTTTTTGCAGAGCAGAACTTTGAAATTTTGATGAAGTCTAGTTTGTCAATTTTTTTCTTTTATGGATTGAACTTTTGGTGTCATATCGAAGACTACCTTTTCCTATTCAAATTTTCTCCTAAAAGTTTTATAGTTTTGAATTTGACCTTTAGGTCTGTGATTCTTCTTGGATTAATTTTTTTAAAAGGTGTGTCATTTAAGTTGAGCTTTCTATTTTGGCATATGAATGTCCAGTTATTCCAACACCAGTGTTGAAAAACTATCCTTTCTCCCTTGAATTTGCCCTTACACTTTTTATCAAAAATCATTGGGAATCATTTGTATTTCTGTCCTCCATTCTCTTGCATTGATCTGTATGTTTACTCCATCATCAGTACCATACTGTCTTACTTAGTATAGTTTTATGGTAAGCCTTAAAATTGGGTACTGTGAGTGATTCAACCTTACTCTTTTTGAAATTGTTTTGGCTGTTCTAGTTCTTTTACCTTCTCATATAAATTTTGCAATACACTTGTCTTTATATACAAAAAAATTCTGTTGGTATTTGGATTGGAATTGTGTTATATCTATACCTTAATTTGGGGGAGAATTGACATCTTTAGTATGTTGAGGCTTCTAGTCCATGAACACAGTATGCTCCTACATTTACAGATTTCATCTGTGCTTTGTAGTTTTCAGCATTGGTATATCTCCTCCGGATTCAAATGTAGAAGTCCTGATCCCCAGTTCCTCAGAATGTAACTTTATTTGGAGACAGAGTCTTAAGAGAAGTCATCAAGTTAGAATGAGATCATTAGCATGGGTCTGAATTCACCATGACTTGGTGTCCTCAAAAAAAGGAGAAATTTGGAGATAGCACACACAGAGAATGCCAGGTAAGGTGAAGGCAGAGATCATTGTGATACAGAAGGCAAGCAACGCCCATGATTGCCAGCAAACCACTAGAAGCTAGAAGAGAGGCATGCAACAGAGATCTCCCGCATGACCCTCAGAGGGAATCAACATTGCCCACACACTGATCTTGGACTTCTAGCCTCCAGAACTGTAAGACAATACATTTCTGTTGTTTAAGCCCCTTGCTTTGTGATGCTTTATTATGGCACCCCTAGGAAAACAAATACAAACATCAAATATACATATTTTCTTAGATTTATATCTAAGCATTTCATTTTTTGAACTCTAAATTTCTAAAGTTTTAATTATCTCCCTGGTAAATGTTGAGTATTGCATTTGCCTCATACTAAGGCAAGAATTTCTCCAATTTATCAGTATTGGTGATATTTCAACTAAAAATGCTTTTATTCAGGAGCACCTGGGTGGCTCATTCAGTAAAGCATCCGACTCTTGGTTTTGGCTCAGGTCACGAATCACAAACTGCAAGATTGAGCCCCGTATTAGGCTCCACATTATCAATGCAGAGCCTGCTTGGGGTTTTCTCTCTTCCTTTCTCTCTGCTTCTCCTGTGCGTGCTCTCTCTCTCTCTCTCTCTCTCTCTCTCTCATCAATAAATAAACTTAACAAAAATAAAATAAAAATGCTATTATTTAAAGGGAAACTACAAATTTCAAGTCAGTTCTCTGGGGTCTTATCACTACTTACTTTTTTTTTTTTTTTAACTTTTATTATTCTTTAACTTGCCAAATTAAATATCCCTGTGTACTATTTGGCAGCTTCATCTCATGCTTGTGAAGGAATGCTTTGAATCAGATTCTATCTTGGCATTTAACAATTTATACAACATGTGTTTCTTGAAAGTTGAGCTAAACCACATACTCACTGAATCTCCCATACAGGCCAGCAGTCCTTAGAAAAAGATTTACATATGATGTAAAATTAAATTCGTTACATTTTTACTAAATTCATTTATTTTCAAAAAGAAGGCATTTGAAGGCCATGGCAATGAAGTCTCAGAGTTTTTCTTTAACTTCTCTACTCCCCAGTGCCCTCACAACCATCACAATATGAGGCTAAAAGTGGCCTTGTATTACGTTTGAAAATCAAATCAATTTTCTCAATGTTTCCCTAATCCATGCCCAGGTCTTTGTCCCTGGGATGTCTTCCATGGTTGTTGTCTGGCTCTCCCTGATGGAGTAGGGGCCTCCAGGGTGAATCCCATTGATAGCACTCTATATTCCTGTGTATCATGAGATGCTTGAATGCACTTTGTGGTTCCTCTTTCCCAAACGGTAACTACCTGCTGGCAGGGACTAAGTCTGCCTGCTCCCCGTGGGTCTTCAACCTTAGCCCGGTACTCAGTCACCATGCACTTAGCCCCAGTGTATGGCAGCACGTGCCCCACATCTATCTCTGCATTTAATGAATGAACAAAAGGGGGAAGAAAACGTAGCTAAGCTGAACAGTTTTTTCAAAAAAATTCCACGTTTATAACCATTTAATGTAGACAATTATCTTTTTTTTGGCATTTATAATCCATTTTACTGGAAGGCTAGGAAATCCAATGTATTTGATTTTACAGTTATAACCGAAGTTAATTATACCTTACCAGCCAAATTGGCTTTCAACACTTCATTCCAAGCTTATAATACTGGCCTGTTTGGGCATTCAGGTTTCAAATAAAATCTAAGCAGCCTAAACTTTCTTAGTGAGTTTAAACCTAAACATGCCAGGAATTTCAAGGTCAAAGATTCTTTTTCCTTTGCTATAGGAAGCCTGACTTACTAGTAAGCACCCTGCGGCATGGAGGAGTCTCTGTTTTCCAAAATTGAAACACTATAAGGTTGCATCTGAATGTTTCACATGTTGGGGAGATTCTATCAAGTAGACCTACATTAATCTGGGTAAGTGGTAACAGTGATGAATCTCACATACATGCAGAGGATTCCTGTGACTAGTTTGGTATAAAAGACAGTCTGGCATAGTGGTTGCAGTCTTGCCTTAAGGGTCTGGCAAGCAGGTTTGTACTCTCAGTTTCTTCACCTGGGCAAATCATCCTAAGGTCTCTCTTTACTTTCATTTTCTATTTTTATGATAGGTTTAATGGTTCCCACCTTGCAGAGGTCAGTAGGAATTAACTTCACGTAGTCCTAAGACTCCATAGAAAAGAATTATATATTTTCTTAGAAAATGATTTTTGTACTGGACTGCACTAAATAGAATCCAGGTCAACTTTATTTAATGCTTATCTCCTAGGACATTGGCAGATAGAAGGTTAGGACTCTAATGTGGTGAAGTATTCAGCATGGGCATAGGCTTATGTCCATCTAACTGTGGCTTCACAACTGAGTTGTTCTGTTTTATCTGGATAGTTGGAGTTGCTTAGACATAGTCTGTGAGTGCTCAGGAAACACTGACTTAAAATATTTGGTGAGTGAGTCATTCATCATCACATGTTCCTGAGAGGTAGGTAAGATATTGTCACCCTCACTTGCTCATTTCTATTTGATAAATGCTAATTGATATTATCTGACTTTCAAATGAGTTGTAGGAAGGTGGGTTTGTTACATCCCTTCTTATTAATTTCGGTTGAACAGTTCTTTTACCTAACCCTGATGAATAGCTAGTATCTGGTTGTCTTGTGTTTGCTTCATGCCTTACCACTGTTCAAAATAATATAAAGGAAAGCTGCCTTCCCTAAAGAGGGAGAGCAAAGGAAAACCTAACTCAGTATAAAAAAGATAACAGAAAAATGAATATAGGGACACCTGGGTGGCTCAGTTGGTTAAGCCTCTGACTTTGGCTTAGGCTGTGATCTCGTGGTCAGTGAGTTTGAGCCCTGCATCCGACTCTGAGCTATCAGCACAGAGCCTGCTTCAAGTCCTTCTTCAAGTCCCCCTCTTTCTGCCCCTCCCTCTCCCTCTCTTTCTCAAAAATAAACATTTAATAAAAAAAATAATGAATATAATGGTAATACAGAGATTCATAGATTCTTAAAAATCATAATAGTACCCTCAAAATAAAAATTTTCTCTGGTGAAGAGTCTGAGGTCTTAGATATTTTCTATTAAAAATACATGTTAATGAAAAATTTCAAGTTAGTATTTAATTTTAAATATGGTCATTTTTTAAAGATTTTATTTTTAAGTAATCTCTACACCCAGTGTGTGGCTCTAACTCACAAACCTGAGATCAAGAGTCACATGCTCCACCAATTGAGCCAGTCCGATGCTCCTTAATTATGGTCATTTTTAAGTGAATAGGTACAAACACACAAAGTGAAACAATATGTTTTTGTATATGTGTAGATTGCTTGATGATTAGTAGACTAATAATGTTTTAAGAAAACAAATCTTCTCATCTTACAAATTTTTCCAGCATGTCAATCATTGAACTCAAAACCAGTTACTGGGTTTAAAAATTAAAAATATACTTTGTAGAGTAAATAATTCTCCTTCCTGTAATGGTTGTATGGCCTTAGTTTTTCAGACTTTTTCCTATTTTAGCAGCAAATCAATTGAAAATAGAGTAAATGTTGACAGTACAGAGCCAATTCACCATAATTATTTGTGATGAAGGAATTAACCTCAAGCTAGGCTACATTTTCATTTACTCATGACCCGTTTCAGGGACACTGATCACAGAAGGAAATGGAATTAGATTTTTTTACCTGTATTTTTTGGTTGCACTATTTTTTGGTTGACACTTCCCTAAACTTTTTTAAAAGGAAAGGAGTATCTGTTGTTTCCTAAGTTGTTCATTTTAGCCACTCTGACTGGTGTGAGGTGGTATCTCAATGTGGTTTTGATTTGTATTTCCCTGATGATGAATAATGAGCATCTTTTCATGTATGTTGGCCATCTGGATGTCTTCTTTGGAAACATGTCTATTCATTTCTTCACTGGATTATTTGGTTTTCAGGTGTTGAGTTTGGTAAGTTCTTTACAGATTTTGGAAACTAACCCTTTATCCAATATATCATTTGCAAATATCTTTTCTCATTCCGTCGCTTGGCTTTTAGTTTGTTGATTATTTCTATTGCAGTGCAGAAGATTTTTATCTTGATAGCTCATTTCTGCTTTTAATTCCCTTGTCTGTAGAGATATGTTGAGTAAGAAATTAATGGAATACTACCTGGCAATGAGAAAGAATGAAATTCTGCCATTTGCAATAATGTGGATGGAACTGGAAGGTATTATGCTAAGTGAAATATGTCAATCAGAGAAAGACAGATATCCTATGTTTTCACTCGTATGTGGAAGTTGAGAAGCTTAACAGAAGACCATGGGGGAGGGGGAGGGGGGAAGTTACAGAGAAGGAGGGAGGCAATCCATAAGAAACTCTTAAATACTGAGAACAAACTGAGGGTTGATGGGGGGACAAGGGGAGAGGGGAAATGAGTGATGGGCATTGAGGAAGGCACTTGTTGGGATGAGCACTGGGTGTTCTATATAAGTGATGAATCATGGGAATCTACCCCCAAAACCAAGAGTACAGTGTATACACTGTATGTTAGCCAACTTGACAATTAATTATATTAAAAAAATAAAATACAGTAAAAGTACCCAGAAATTAAAAAATAAATAAATAAAAGGAAAGGAAAGGAGTAGCTGTGTGGCCAATGGAAAAGATTGCAGAGCACCTAGAGCTCTCTCTATGGAATAATTTGGGAATTCAGATGGCTGGAAGTCTTGACATGAAATTTGGTTTGGAAGGCACTCTCAAAATCACTCTCAAAATGCACTCTGTCAATCATTGTTTTCAATGTTTTTTTTTTTTTATTTTTTTTTAATTTTTGGGACAGAGAGAGACAGAGCATGAACGGGGCAGGGGCAGAGAGAGAGGGAGACACAGAATGGGAAACAGGCTCCAGGCTCCGAGCCATCAGCCCAGAGCCTGACGCGGGGCTCGAACTCACGGACCGCGAGATCGTGACCTGGCTGAAGTCGGACGCTCAACCGACTGCGCCACCCAGGCGCCCCTGTCAATCATTGTTTTCCACCAAGTCTACAACATTGTCTTATGGGAGCAGTGGAGTTTTCGACAAAAAGAGTCAGTGACTTAAAAAAAAAAAGTTCATACCAACAACATCACTAACATCAAATTGCCCTGCAGAGGAAGGTAAAAGAGTGAAAGCTGTGAGGAATGGAAGCACGGAGATCAGGTCATCACACTACCATTTTCTTCAGCTTCCTAAACTGTGATAAGTACCTGATCATAGCTGTGTCTCAATTTCTAGCCTCTGAGCCAAGTTAGTACCACCTGGTGTGATTTGAAATGACCCCAAAAGAGCTGGTGATGTCTCATGTTAAATTGTGAAAGACATTCTATTTAGCAGGTATTCTCCCTCTCCACGTCAAAAGGTTATTATTTTTTTCCCAGTTCATTTTGCCCCCTTCATTTCTGACATTAACTCAGAGTATCTTTGCTCATCAGAGGATCTGTTTCAGCTTTCTTCACTCCAGCTTTTGCCTTTAGCTTGGGATATAACAGTAAAGCTCTGTTCTTATAAAGGAGTTTGGTCCAATATATCATGGATTATCTGGCCAATTGATTTTTTCAGGTGTATGGGTTATAGTAGAAACTGCCACTGGAGTTCTGTTGCTAAGACTTTTATTTTATGTCTGTCCATAAGTTCTCTTTCCAATCCTGATCCTGGAATTTCAATGGACAAGTGAAGGGAAGTAAAGAGCAGAGAGGGCAGCTTATTGATAGGAGTTTCTATCAACACTCTTTCCTAAATCCTATCTACTCAAGGGTATTATAATTTCAAGAGACACTAAAAGCTGCAGGACACCATTTTGTTCTATGGGCCAGTCTCGCTGACGATAATGTGCTGATTGGCTAGAGTCCAGAAAGATGCCTTCCTTGACCCCTGCCCAATTCTGTGGACGTCAGGGGTACAGGTTGATACTAGAGACCTCCAGTCAGAAAACCTTAGGGAAGCTTCAGGAGAATTGGTTTGGCAACTTCCAGTCACTTTGTCTCTAGGCTAAGCAGCCTGGCTTTAGGAGTGCACAGTAGCACTAGAAAGGACAATATTTTTATAACGTCATGGTTACCTGCTTTGGAGTCCAGTGAGGACTCTGATGTATTCTAAAGGACCACCCCCCCCCCCCCCCCCGCACCACACACACAAAAATTCCTACTTCAACTAAGACCTGAAGGATACCCCTAAGAAGATGAAATAATCTGGTTTCTCCAGTCCATGACAGAGATTGGGAGATGACATAGGCTTTTAGGGGGAGACTGAGAGGCTTTGATGTTTCCATCAGTCGGGTTCCAAGTGTATGGTGACCTTTTAACATGCTCTTTATATACTTTTATAGCGATTTTGGCCTAGGTAAAAGACACATGCAAGCTCCTTTACTGCCTACCTAAAGAGTTGTACATTAAGGCTCTTCCTTTTTTTTTTTTTTCTTGACTTAAAATAACCTGAGACTAAGGGAGGTGGTTGACCAGCACCTGGCATTGCCTAGGTTACATCAAGAGAAAATAGATGAGAAAATGAGGAGAAATGAAAAGTATCAGAAAGTAAGAAATGTTGACTGCTTATTTCAAATCTATTATTCTGTAATCTAAACAGTTTCCCAGGTCAGTTTTCCCTTCTTTAATAGGGAGATGCCTCTTCCTATTCATGCTTCTTAATGAGAATATTGTGATATTTATCAATTGTTTATGAGGAAACAGAGTGGAGGATATTACATAAAATAGCACTATTATTTTTATTTATGTATCTTTAAGTGGACGGTATATGTATGTTACTCAAAACTGTTTTTATGGAGTCCAGTCCAGCTGGTAGGGCAGGTTATACACAGATAATTTATCTCAGAGTGTCCTGTTGCTTTGTACTGGCACATTAATAGAAAAAGTTCTCTAATAGTCATTTTGGTGAACAATTAGTTTAAGAGAAATGTCCTGGACATATTGTAGTCTTGTATTACAGAGTTGAAATTGAATGATTTCAACACAGTTGTCTTCAATGACAACATAAACCAGAGATAAGTTTTTATCTAATCAGTACAATATGTTTAATACATGGCCTACAGGTTGCGAGAACCAACTAATATTTGTACGCAAATTATCTCAATTCTTAAGTGGAAGGCGTTGTAGAAGTTGTAATATAATACATTGGGTTTAGTTAAAAAAAACAATTCTAACTTGTATAGTGCATGGAAGAGAGGAACTGGAAAAGAAAAAAAGACATTTTCAGTTAGGCTAATACTTTCTACCGTGCAAAGTAACGTGGATGTTTTAAAGAAGAATAAAACACTTATAAAATGATTCATAAAGCTAGTATTGAAAAGATTGACAAAGAGTTTTTTTCCCTCTGCTCCTTTCTCCAAAGGCTAACCTCCAAACAAAATCTTAGGCTGAGTTTTAAATGTCTGCTGCAGACAATTGCCACTTTCCAAGTACAGACTGCCAAGTGCACAAAGAGCAAAGTTTAGTCAAAGTTCATTTTCAGGTCATCCACCCTGGAACCATCAATCTGGGCAACCTCTGGGTAACCTCTTCCAAGCTTGTGGACTGGAGCGGGATCCTTTGCAGCCTCATTAGAGCATGCAACGATTAATTTGTGTTAAATAGGAAATTAAACAGTCATGTACAGTGTAGAGTGGAGGTCAGAAAGTGGATCTTGAGGTGCATTCACAACCTCTGTTTGGTAGTCCTCTCAGGCCTGCAGGGAGGTGGGTAGATTCAGAAGAGAAATAATTGTGCAGGACAAACATTACAAAACCTAAATGACAAAAAAGCGTACATAAATAGAGAAATTTGACTTGAGAACAAATCGCCAGTGTTTTAAATGTTGCTCAGACATGCTGTCTTTCAGAAGACTTAGGGTGAGAACTGAGGCAAAAATGACTTCACAAATCGGGTGTATTAACCCAGAAAATTCACTGTTGTCCTTGAACTTACTTCTGATTGTAGCCTAGACCGTATTCATGAACTAGAGATTCTGTCATGAGAAAATGAGAGGAAAGGTCTAATGTGGAGGTCTATTGAGTCAATGCTATTTGTGAATTCATGGTGAATTAAACCATTGTCTTCCAAGATACCATTCTGACATAATTAGATAAACTGAATGGTTAGCAGTAGCGATGTACACAGGAAATTTTGAAAAATAGATAGATTTGAAAAATAGATTCATTTCTTAGCAATACAAGAATGCAACATTTCCAACTACTATCTTATTCCAAAACTGTTGTATCTATCTGTCTATGTCTATATCTATATCTATATCTATATCTATATCTATATCTATATCTATATCTATATCTATATCTATCTATATATCTATATCATCTATCTGGAATTTCACTATAATGAATTTCACTAGTTGGAAGTTAATTTTACATAGTAAAATAGAAATTTCAAAAACATGTCATTCGATGTTATATGTCAGGATGTGATCAGATTTATAAAGGCTTTTAGTCTCTATGTTTTTTGATACACTTAATACAGTATGCCTCTAATGACAAATTACAGATTAAGTAAAAGAGTATGCCATAACATGTGATAAATAATAAAAGTTAAATAATGAAATATAAATACCAGTGGTTGAAACAGGAATTGTTTAAAGTTACAATACTTTTATAAGAGTTATAAAACACTCCCCATTTCTTCTAATGAGAATCACATATTTTTCCCCCTCTGCCTCCATGAAACTTTATTCCTTCTTTCTTCTTGTACTTTCTTGTGTTAGGTTTTATGTGGTGGTTTCTCCTTTAGTATGTTTGAAGTAAGTGATGAGTATAAATGCTACTTTAAGATCTCTAAGACAATTTCAATGTGATATAAAAAAATCTGGTTTTTAAGCAATGGTTACAGAGTCATAGTTACTATAATATTACCATAGTTTATTGCATATCTTCTTAATTGAGGAGAATACTGAATTTGAATTAGAAGTTAGTGGAAATAAATATTTAATTTTTCCTATTTAAATTCACACCCGCTTTTGTGAAGAATCTCTGTTATAGAGTATAAAGAAGGGAAGAAGGCAAGGATAGAATCATGAGGCATTCTAGTGTTTAAGGACTGAGTAGAGGTGATGGAAAAGAGGCTGAGAAGAAATGGCCAGTGTGGTAGAAAGGGAATTGAAAGAGTGATTAATTAAGCTAAGGAATGGGAGCATCCAGATTTAAGGAAAGAGACCAAGAGAAATTAGTATTAAAAAGAGTCTGTAGGATTTGATCAACAGAAACCTTTGCTTGAATGATTTCTGACTTTTATGGCAGCCATTAGCCTTATATACGTTTGGGAGGAGTAAGTTATTTTTTTCCTCTGGCTCATCAGACCATCAAGTTTGGATTTGTAGAGCTTAGAGACCAAATCCTATAACACAAAAGATAACCTTGAGGCCTTTTCTGGCCATAAAAGTATCAGTCTCATAAAATGATTAAAAGTGATAATGTTCAGTCTATAAATTAATCAGGGGAAATGGGGACATAAATTTTAGCAACTTTGTGTCATGAGTTTGTGTAAAGGATTTTGTTAGAAGAAATAAAGATTTAAGACCACGTGACAAGTGAACTATGTTTCCAGATAAGGAGATGACTGGGCAAATGAATCCTTGTTTAATCACCTGTTCTATTTTTTATGATTTAATATATGAATCTCTTTTACATGATTGCATTTTAGATTTGATTGATTTTGGTTTTTAATTGTTAAATATGGAATTGATTAGACTTAGTTTTATGGGAATATAATTGGATGTAAATTAGGCTTTGGGTAAAATTTAAATTGAAAATATATTAGGAAAATTCCTTAACCTTTTCTTTTTTTTTTGCCTCAGTTTCTTCATTTGTAAAATTAAAGCATTGGACTAGATGACCTTGAAGGTCCTTATGAGGTCTAATAGTTGAAGACTACTGTTTTATGTAGAGGAAATAACTATGTAGTTAATCAAAGCCTTCATTTTTCAAGTGATTATTTTGGCTTCTGAAAGCCTATGAGAAATCCCTTCACTTATGACTATTTGTATCCATTCCCTAGACATTGTCCTCATGTAGATGGGGGCTGGTAATCACATCAGTCCTAACATGGAAAATAGGGTCTTTCTTTCCCATAGCCACACTTTAAACACGAAGCATGGCAGGTTCTAAGCAACCAGTGCTGTCTGACTTACCTACATTGAATTATTACAAAATCATATTCATTTAGAATTGCTCCAAATCTTGAGAAAATCCCTACCAGGTCACAAGACTAAGAGGCAGAGCTGCTTGCCTGCAGCCTGATGCCATGCTGTGGAGTTCTTTCCTGTTGTCCCCACCCCCACAGTCAAAGCCAGCTGCCTTTCATGTTATTTAGTAAAGTTGTCAGAGTATGGCATATGCTATTTCCAGAACCTGAAGAGGCATACCAGGTGTCATTCTTAGTGACAGGAATTCCGAGATATAATAATTTGTGTTTTACTTTTGAAGGGATGTTCTGATATCCCGGATCGCTTGACCCCTTGAAACTTCACTGTTTGTAAGGTTTTTCCTGCACTCTCTGAAGCACGTGTACAAGACTTCCCGCAGACTTGTCAGTTCTTGCTTGTCTGGTCTGATTAACATGATCTCATCAGTCTAATGGGCCTTTGTGATGTTTGGTGTAATGTCTAGATGATCCAGGTGATTTCATTTGGACTATATTATGACAGAGGGTGCAGAGTCAACATAGCTTTAGGGTGAGACTAAATGCGTCTGATTGTCTATCTCATGTGAATATGAACTGCTTCTGATCCTCTTTCCTGATAGGAGTGGGAAAGATCACATTTGTCAGATAAACGGCTATATAGCTTATACCTGAGGCTATATTAATCTGCTGTAGTAAATATACCACATCTGGCACATAGTTGTAGTTGATTAAGTTTGTGGTTATCAAATGTCACGTGCAGGATCCATCTGGCTTCGTAGAGTTCATTAGGGCTATGATGAATTTAAATAGGATATTATGGTGACCACTACCTCTGCTTTCTTTAGGGCTATACAGGCAGTACTAACCTTTGCCACCGGCACCAAGATGAAATACTTTTAGTTGTGAAAGGGAAATTGCAGAAGTTTATATCAGGCTTTCTCTACTATGATAGCTTTTACCTTATATGTTAAGGACCAATTGTAGAAGTTCCACAGACTACCCAGTATGTCCATTTCGATTATTGATCTGGAGACCAAGGCAATGACCACCATGGACTTAATGGACCTGCTGTAAGCCAGACTTGGACCAGGACTGTACTTAATACTTGGCTCCTATACATCTCTATTCTAATAGAGGGCCATGATGAGTCTTTGGACCTCTGGTTCACTGTTTATTAGTTAATTAATTTTATTTTAATTCCAGTATAGTTAACATATAATGTTATATTAGTTTCACATATATGATATAGTGATTCAAAAATTGTATGAATTGCTTAGTTCTCATCAAATGAGTGTACTCTTTAATCCCCATCACCTATTTCACTCATCCCCCTGATCCACCTTCTGTCCTGTAACCATCAGCTTGTTCTCTGAAGTTGAGTCTGATTTTGGTTTGTCTCCTTTTTATGTCCTTTGTTCATTTGTTTTTTTCTTAAATTCCACATAGGAGTGAAATCATATGGTATTTGTCTTTCTCTGGCTGACTTATTTTGCTTAGCATTATACTCTCTAGTTCCATTCATGTTGTTGCAATTGGCAAGATTTCATTCCTTTTTATGGCTAAATAATATTCATTGTATATATATTCCAAATCTTCTTTATTCATTCATCATTCAGTGAACATTTATGCTGCTTCCATAATTTGGCTATTGTAAATAATGCTGCAATGAACATAGAGGTGCATATATCTTTCCAATTAGTGTTCTTGTATTTTTTTTTAAATTTTTTTCAATGTTTATTAATTTTTGAGAGGGAGAGAGAGAGAGAGAGAGAGCGAGCAAAGGAGGGGCAGAGAGAGAGGAAGACATAGAATCCGATGCAGGCTCCAGGCTCGGAGCGGTCAGCACAGAGCCCAATGCAGGGCTCAAACCCACGAACTGTGAGATCATGACCTGAGCCGAAGTTGGACACTTAACTGACTGAGCCACCCAGACGCCCCAAGTGTTCTTGTATTCTTTGGGTAAATGCCCAGCATTGTGATTTCTGGATCATAAGGAAGTTCTGTTTTTAATATTTTGAGAAACCTCTGTATTGTTTTCTACAGAAGCTACACCAGTTTGCATTCCCACCATCAGCCAGGGTTCCTTTTTCTCCACATTCTCACCAACACTTGTTGTTTCTTGTGTTTTTGATTTTAGCCATTCTGACTGGTATGAGGTGATATATCATTGTAGTTTTGATTTGCATTTCTCTGATGATGAGTATTGTTGAACATCTTTTCATGTGTCTGTTGGTTATCTGAATGTCTTCTTTGGGGAAATGTCTGTCCGTGTCTTTTGTTCATTTTAATTGGATTATTTGTTTTTGAGGTGATGAGTTATATAAATTCTTTATATATTTTGGATACTAACTCTTTATCAGATATGTCATTTGGAAATATCTTTTCCTTTTCACTAGGTTGTCTTTCAGTTTTGTTGATTGTTTCCCTCACTGCGCAGAAGCTTTTTATTTTGATGTATTCCCAATAGTTTAATATTTGCTTTAATTTCCTTTGCTTGCGGTGATGTGTCTAGAAAAATGTTGCTGTGGCTGATGTCAGAGAAATTACTGACTGTGCTCTCTTCTAGGATTTTTATGGTTTCAGGTCTCACATTTAGGTCTTAAAAAATTTTTTTTGTTAATGTTTATTATTTGTTTTTGAGAGAGAGAGAGAGAGAGAGAGAGACAGACAGAGTGTGAGTGGGCAACAGGCAGAAAGAGAGGGAGACACAGAATCTGAAGCAGGCTCTAGGCTTTGAGCTATCAGCACAGCTCATATGTGGGGCTTGAACTCACAAACTGTAAGATCATGACATGAGCCAAAGTCAGATGCCGCCCAGGCGCCCCTCACATTTAGGTCTTTGAGTTTACTTTTGTGTTTGACATAAGAAAGTGGTCTAGCTTCATTCTTTTGCATATAGCTGACTAGTTTTCCCAACACATTTGTTGAATGTCTTTTTCCCATTGCATATTTTTGCCCCTTTGTTGAAGATTAATTGATCTTATAAATGTGAATTTGTTTCTGGGCTTTGTATCCTGTTCTATTGATCAATGTATCTATTTTTGTGCCAGCAACATACTGTTTTGATTACTACAGTTTGTAGTATAACTTGAAATCTGGAATTGTGATACCTCCAGATTTTTTTTCTTTTTCAGAATTGCTTTGAATGTTTAGGGTCTTCTGTGGTTCCATACACATTTTAGAATTGTTTGTTGTAATTCTGTGAAAAATACTCTTAGCATTTTGGTAAGGATTGCATTAAATGTATCGATTGCTTTGGGTGGTATGGACATTTTAACAATATTTGTTCTTCCAATTGATGAGCATGGAATATCTTTCCATTTGTTAGTGTTGTCTTCAATTTCTTTCATCGTTGTTTTACAGTTTTCAGAATATAGGTCTTTCACCTTCTTGGTTGTTTATTCCTAGCTATTTTGTTATTTTTGGTGCAATTATAAATGGGATTGTTTTACTTTTACTTTTTTTTGTAAATGGGATTGTTTTCTTAATTTCTTTTTCTGCTGTTTTATTTTTATTGTATAGATATGCAGTGAATTCTATACATTGATTTTGTATCCAATGACCTTAGTGAATTCATTGATCAGTTCTAGTAGTTTTTTAGTGGGGTCTTTAGGGTTTTCTATGTATAGTATTATCATTTGCAAATAGTGAAAGTTTTACTTCTTCCTTACCAATTTGGATGCCTTTTATTATTATTTTTTTGTCTAATTTCTGTGGTTAGGACTTCCAGTATAATGTGAATAAAAATGGTAAGAGTAGACATCTTTGTCCTGTTCCTGACCTTAGCAGAAAAGCTCTCAGTTTTTCAGCATTGAGTATGATGTTAGCTGTAGATTTTTCATATATGGTCTTTATTATATTGAGGTGTATTCCTTCTAAACTTACTTTATTGAGAGTTTTTATCATGAATGGATGTTGTACTTTGTCACATGCTTTTTCTGAATCTGTTTAAATTATCATATGATTTTTATCCTTTCTCTCATTGATGCCATGTGCCATGTTGATTGATTTGCAAATATTGAGTAAATTGGGAATAAATATAATTTCATCCTGGTGAATGATTTTTTCAGTGTATTATTGAATTCCATTTGCTAATGTTTTGTTGAGGATTTTTGCATCTGTGCTAATCAGAGATATCAGCCTGTAGTTCTTTTTTTGTAATATTTGTTTTTTGATATCAGGGTAAGGCAGTCCTCATAGAATGAATTTGTAAGTTTTCCTTCCTCTCCTATTTTTTGGAATAGTTTGAGAAGAATAAGTATTACCTCTTCTTGTTAATGTTATTTTAGATCCAGTGTTCAAGAGACCTCAAAAAGTATTGGTGTTTGTCTTTATCAACTTTATGGTTATCTGAGTAAATGGCTATAGGCCCTTTTAAGCAAGAACTACCATATATATTTGCTGTGCTGTTGCAAAGTTCTTTTTCCTAGGGACCCACTAACTCTTTCAGTCACGGG
Source organism: Panthera onca (assembly GCF_046562875.1). Taxonomy (NCBI): domain Eukaryota; kingdom Metazoa; phylum Chordata; class Mammalia; order Carnivora; family Felidae; genus Panthera; species Panthera onca. Next base: position 88,714,750 of record NC_138339.1, read on the forward strand.
ATTTTAGGTATAAGAACAAGATCAGGTTTGCAAAGTGGGCTTTTTACAGGGGCCCCTGCCTTAAACCTCTTAATTATCCATCCTTGATTTCTTTCTGTTGTATAAATTAAGAAATATACTTGTTGGCTGTCCATCTTTTCCCCTTAGGAATCCTATCCTCTTTGAATCATCTCCATAGCTGCTGGTGAGCAATTACCCACTCATAATGATAATAGCCCCTAGCTTGCTTCTGATGGTTCAGCATCATTACTCTTTGGCCTCCATTTCTATTCTTATTATCCCTACTGTACTCTATCATGTCTACTGCTTTCTGTAATAGCATCTCCTACCATTAGCCTGGGCCTATAGAGATGAGGCACCACTGAGTTTATCAATGATTCTGGTACCCTTCAGCCAGTACATTCCTTAATATGTTCTCTAAGCTCGCCCATAGAATGTAGTCCACTGATGGGTTTCCAACCATATGTAGTCCATCTACTGTAGAATGCCCATTTCCCTGAACTTGTTCATCCTTTCTTCCACATCTGTCATTTCTACTTCACTTTGTGTGGATCATAGCCTTTTTTAGACTTTCAAGAGTCATACAGGAGCATGTTTGGATTGTTACCAGGTCCTTACCAAGGTGTTAACTCCTGTGTCATGGGAGAATATTTCCACATCAACAGATTTTCCCTTATGCAAATGTATGCTTTACACATCCTTGATCCAGCACCATCAGGGTCTAGTCCTACTTTCCTGGCTCCTACTGGTAAGTATTTTCTAGGTCCTGTAATTTCTTCAGTGTATTTTGCTTTTTCTCCCTCAATAGGCCCAGAACTTTCTTGGCCAGTGTATGTCATGTCTTCACCCTAACAATGGGTTTGGTAGCTATGGAAGGAAGTGGAGGTTGATCCTGAGGAGAACACCTATTCTTTTTCAAGGCAAAGGCCCTGCATCACCTGCAAGGAAGGATGGAATACTAGTTCCATACACAGGTTCAGAGGTTTCAGTGAAACTTAAGGATTCTAAATTTTTGAGTGTATCAACCCAAATGTTACCCTCCCATGTTTCATGGTTCTATTCCTTCCTCATCAGAATCCTGAACTTGAAACAGCAGACCTATTGAGGCTGAGAAATACAGCATTTTCTGGAAATATTCCATATCACAATTAAATATTGTGTTTGCCACTTAGCTTTTCCTGCCCTTTGGCTGCAAAAATGTAGAGCCCCATTGTATGCTGCTAAGGAGGCCCTCTGGATTTCACATTTTGCCTTAAACTAATGATTAGTTATCTTTAGCCTTTCATTATAATCACCATTGCTCAATCCTCCAGACTTCTCAAATACCCGAGATACTGCTTATACCAATGCATTCCCTTCCACCAGTTTGTGATTACTGAGAGTTATAACAATGGAACTGCTATAGCATCCCGGAGACTATCAGTAATCTACCTAGGCCCAGTGACAGGGTCCACATTACCAGCTAGCTGGCCAATGGGTGATCGAGTTACAAAATTTTTTTCTAGATTCTGCTTCCTAGGATTGCTCTTGGTATGGTCACAGATAAAATTCCCTGGAAAGAAGATGCTGAGGTAGACTTGTGTATTCAGGAAGTGTATGGGGCAGTGTTCTTGGGCATGAGATAGGTAAAGGAGTAAAGGAAGCAGTATTGGGCAAAAGGAGAGATTGAATTGTGATGCAGTTACAAGAAAGGCCTCAGCTAATCATATGAGGGGCTCTAGAGCTGGGATGGCTCTAAGAGCTGTCCCAGTTTGAGACAGGGAGGCCAAATATTTGTATTCCCACATAAACCAGTCACTAAATGAAGGTTACCCTTAAAGATGGAGTGAAACTTAGTGCAGGTGGTTTCCTTCTATCATAGGCCATTTACAGAAGGAAACTGACTGTAGGCAGTCATCAGCCAACATCTGGCCAGTAGGGAAATAAATGTCAGGGTCCTGCATGGGAATCTTGGCAGTACACCATGGCATTTGCTACAGATGTCATGGAAAGTGGTGCTTTAGCATTCTTAAAGTTTTTCTCTGATTCATGTCATTTTTAAATATTTATTTTTATCTATTTTTATTTTATTATTTTAAAAGTTTTTATGTGAATTCCAGTTAACCTACAGTGTAATATCAGTTTCAGGTGTACAATATAGTAATTTAATACTTCCATACAACACTTTGCTCATCACAGCAAGTGCCCTCCTTAATTCCCATCACCCATCCTCCCTGACCACCTCTCCTCTGGTAACCATCACTTTGTTCTCTATAGTTAAAAAATTGCTTGGGGTGCATTGGTAGCTCAGTCAGTTAAGCATCTGACTTCAGCTCAGATCATGATCTCACGGTTCGTGAGGTTGAGTCCCATGTTGGGTTCTGTGCTGACAGTTCAGAGCCTGGAGCCTGTTTTGGATTCTGTGTCTCCTTCTGTCTCTGCCCCTCCCATGCGCTCACTCTGTTTCTGTCTCTGTCTCTCAAAAATTAAAAAAACAAAAAACCCAAGAGTCTGTTTTTTGGTTTGCTTCTCTCTCTCTCTTTTTTTCCCTATGATCATTTGTTTCTTAAGTTCCACATATTCGTAAAATCATATGGTATTTGTCTTTCTCTGACTAAATTATTTCACTTAGCTTAATACTCTCAAGCTCTTTGCAGTCCATTGCAAATGGCAACATTTAGTTCTTGTTTTTTATAGCTGAGTAATATTTCATTGTATATACAAGTACCATCTTTCCTTTATCCATTCATCAGTTGTTGGACATTTGGGCTTTTTCCATAATTTTTCTATTGTAGATAATGCTGCTATAAACATTGGGAATTTTTATTTTTTTAATTTTTAATTTAAAAAGTAACCTCTACCCCCAATGTGGGCATCGAACTCATCACCCAGAGATCACGAGTTGCATGCTCTACTGACGCAGCCAGCTAGACATCCCTGTGTCATTTTGTTTTAGTACTATTCTTAAAAATGAGTGTTCTTATTTATGAAAAAATTGACTTCATCCAAAAAAATAATTTCTAAATTTCTGATCTTTTTTCTTCTCTAATTTTTATTTTATTTTATTTTATTTTATTATATTTTATTTTATTTTATTTATTTTTAATATAATTTATTGTCAAGTTAGCTAACATATAGAGTATACAGTGTGCTCTTGGCTTCTGGAGTGGTTTCCCATAATTTATTATTTATGTTCAACACCCAGTGCTCATCCCAACAAGTGCCCTCCTCAATGCCCATCACCCATTTACCCCTGCCCCCATCAACCCTCAGTTTGTTCTCTGTATTTAAGAGTCTCTTATGATTTGACTCCATTTCTGTAACTATTTTTTTTCCCTACCCTTCCCCCTTGGTCTTCTGTTAAGTTTCTCAAATTCCACATATGAGTGAGACATATGATATCTGTCTTTCTCTGACTTATTTCAGCTAGCATAATACCTTCCAGTTCCATCCATGTTGCTGCAAATGGCAAGATTTCATTCTTTCTCATTGCCAAATAGTATTCCATTGTATATATAAACCACATCTTATTTATCCATTCATCATTTGATGGACATTTAGGCTCTTTCCATAATTTGGCTATTATTGAAGTGCTGCTATAAACATTGGAGTACATGTGCCCCTATGAATCAGCACTCACTCCTGTATCCCTTGGGTAAATTCCTAGCAGTGCTATTGCTGGATCATAGGGTAGATCTATTTTTAATTTTTTGAGGAACTTCCACGCTGTTTTCCAGAGCAGCTGCACCAGTTTGCATTCCCACCAATAGTGCAAGAGGGTTCCCTTTTCTCCACATCCTGACCAACATCTGTTGTTTCCTGAGTTGTTAATTTTAGCCACTGTAACTGGTGTGAGGTGGTATCTCAGTGTGGTTTTGATTTGTATTTCCTTAATGATGAATGATGTTGAGCATCTTTTAATGTGTCTGTTAGCCATCTGGGTGTCTTCTTCGGAAAAATGTCTATTCATGTGTGCTGCTCCTTTATTCACTGGATTATTTGTTTTTCAGGTGTTGAGTTTCAGGTGCTAAGTTCTTTACAGATTTTGGATACTAACCCTTTATCTGATATGTCATTTGCAAATATCTTCTCCCATTCTGTTGGTTGCCTTTTAGCTTTGTTGATTGTTTCCTTTGCTGTACGGAAGCTTTTTTATCTTGATGATGTCCCAATAGTTCATTTTTGCTTTTATTTCCCTTGCCTTCAGAGAGGTGTCAAGTAAGAGGTCACTGCAGCTGAGGTCAAAGAGGTTGTTGCACTGTTTTTCCTCTAGGATTTTGATGGTTTCCTGTCTCACATTTAGGTCTTTCATCCATTTTGAGTTTATTTTTGTGTATGGTGTAAGAAACTGGTCCAGTTTTATTCTTGCTGTTCAGGTCTCCCAGTACCATCTACTAAAGAGACTGTCTTTTTTTTCCATTGGATACTTCCTGCTTTGTCAAAGATTAGTTGGCCATACATTTGTGGTCCAATTCTGGGTTCTCTGTTCTATTCCATTGGTCTGCATATCTGTTTTTGTGCCAATGTCATACTGTCTTGATGATTACAATTTTGTAGGAGAGGCTAAAGTGTGTTTTAGCCTCACTTTTTCTTTTTCAACATTACTTTGACTATTTGAGATTTTTTGTGGTTCCATACAAATTTTAAGAATGTTTGTTCTAGCTCTGAGAAGAATGCTGGTGCCATTTTTGTTAGGATTGCATTGAATGTGTAGATTTCTTTGGGTAGTATCGACATTTTAACAATATTTGTTCTTCCGATCCATGAGCATGGAATGTTTTTCCATTTCTTTGTGTCTTCTTCAATTTCTTTTATAAGTTTTCTATAGTTTTCAGCCTACAGATCTTTTATGTCTTTGGTTAGGTTTATTGCTAGCTATTTTATGGTTCTTGGTGCCATTGTAAATGGGATTGATTTCTTGGTCTCTCTTTCTGTTGCTTCATTATTGGTGTATAGAAATACAACCAATTTCTGTGCATTGGTTTTATGTCATGTGACTGTGCTGAATTTGTGTGTCAGTTCTACCAGTCTTTTGGTGGAATCTTTCAGGTTTTCCATGTAGAGTATCAGGTCTCTGTGAAAAGTGAAAATTTGACTTCTTTGCCAATTTGGATGCCTTTTATTTCATTTTGTTGTCTGATTGCTGAGACTAAGACTTCCAATATTATGGTGGGATTTGACATTCCTGTTGTGTTCCTGATCTCAGGGGGAAAGCTCTCAGTTTTTCCCCATTGAGGATGATATTAGCTGTGGGCCTTTCATATATGGCTTTTATGATGTTAAGATATGCTCCTTCTATCCTGAGTTTCTTGAGGGTTTTTATTAAGAAAGGATGTTGTATTTTGTCATATGCTTTTTCTTCATCTTTTGACAGGATCATATGATTCTTATCCTTTCGTCTATTAACGTGATGTGTCACATTGATTAATTTGTGGATATTGAACCAGCCCTGCAGCCCAGGAATGAATCCCACTAAATCATGGTGAATAATTCTTTTAATATACTGTTGAATTTGATTTGCTGGTATCTTGCTGAGAATTTTTACATCCGTGTTCATCAGGGATCTTGGCCTGTAATTCTCCTTTTCAGGGGGGTCTTTGTGTGGTTTGGGAATGAAGGCAATGTTGGCTTCATAAAATGAGTCTGGAAGCTTTCCTTCCATTCTTATTTTTTGGAACAGCTTGAGAAGAATAGGTATTAACTCTGTTTTAAATGTCTGGTAGAATCCTGGGAAGCCATCTGGCCCAGGACTCTTATTTGTTGGGAGATTTTTTGTTAACCAATTCAATATCTCCACTGGCTATGGGTCTGTTCAAATTTTTTTATTTGTTCCTGTTTGAGTTTTGGTAGCATGTGAGTATCTAGGAATTTTTCCATTTCTTCCAGATTGCCCAGTTTGTTGGCATATAATTTTTTATATTATTCTCTAATAATTGTTTGTTTTTCTGTGGTGTTGGTTGTGATCTCTCCTCTTTCATTTGTTTTTTTTTAAGTATTTTTTAAAACTTTTTTTAACGTTTATTTATTTTTTGATAGAGTCAGAGTGTGAGTGGGGGAGGGGCAGAGAGAGAGGGAGACACAGAATCCAAAGCAGGCTCCAGGCTCTGAGCCTTCAGCATAGAGCCTGATGCGGGGCTTGAACCCATGGACTGTGAGATCATGACCTGACCTTAAGTCAGATGCTTTACCGACTGAGCCACCCAGGCACCCCTCTCCTCTTTAATTTGTGACTTTAACTATTTGGGTTCTCTTTCTCTTTGAGAAGTTTGGCTAAGGGTTTATCAATTTTGTTTATTCTTTTAAAAAAACAGCTCTTAGATTTATTGATTTGTTCTACTGTTTTTTGGATTCTATATTTTTTTATTTCTGCTCTAATCTTTATTATTTTTCTTCTTCTGCTGGCTTTGGGGTTTCTTTGCTGCTCTGCTTCTAGTTCCTTTAGGTGTGAGGTTAGGTTCTGGATTTGGGATCTTTCTTGCTTCTTGAGATAGGCCTGGATTGCAATGTATTTTCCTCTTAGGATTGTCTTTACTGCATCCCAAACGTTTTTCACTATTGTGTTTTCATTTTCATTTGCTTCCATATATTTTAAAATTTCTTCTTTAATTTCCTGGTTGACCCATTAATTTTTTAATAAGGTGTTCTTTTCTTTTTTACTTTCTATAATTTATTTTTTATAATTTACATCCAAGTTAGTTAGCACATAGTGCAACGATGATTTCAGGAGCAGATTCCTTAAGCCCCTTACCTATTTAGCCCATCCCACGTCTCCCAACCCATCCAGCAACCCTCTGATTGTTCTCTGTATTTGAGTCTCTTATGTTTTGTCCCCCTCCATGTTTTTATATTATTTTTGCTTTAATAGGGTGTTCTTTAACCTCCATGCATTTAGAGGCTTTCCAAACTTTTTCTTGTCGTTGATTTCAAGTTTCATAGCAGTATGATCTGAAAATATCCATGGTATGATATCAATCTTTTTATATTTGTGGAGGGATGTTTTGTGATCCAGTATGTGAGATCTATTTTGAATAATGTTTCATGTGCATTTAAGAAGAATGTGTATTCTTCTGCTTTTGGATGAAAAGTTCTGAATATATCCATCAAGTCTATGGTCCAGTGTATCATTCAAGGCTATTGTTTATTGATTTTCTGCCTAGATGATCTGTCTATTGCTATTAGTGGAGTATTAAAGTCACCTACAATTACAGTACTATTATCAATAAGTTTGCTTATGTTTGTGATTAGTTCATTTATATATTTGGGTTCCTTCAAGTTGGGGCATAAACATTTATAATTGTTAGCTCTTCTTGATGGATAGCCCCCTTAATTATGGTATAATGCCCTTCTTCATCTCTTGTTACAGTCTTTATTTTAAAGTATAGTTTATCTGATATAATTATGACTACGCCAGCTTTCTTTTGATTTCCAATAGCATGATAGATGGTTCTCCATCCCCTCACCTTCAATCTGTAGGTATCCTCAGGTCAAAAATGAGTCTCTTGTAGACAGCATATAGATGGATCTTGGTTTTTTATCCATTCTGATACCCTATGTCTTTTGATTGGGGCGTTTAGTCCATTTACTTTCGGGGTGATTATTGAAAGATGGATTTAGTGTCATTGTGTTATCTGTAGGCTTTGTATTTGTGGTGATATCTCTGGTCCTTTGTGGTTTTCCTTGCTTTTGACTCACAGAGTTCCCCTTAGGATCTTTTTCAGGGCTGATTTATTGGTCATGCACTCCTTTAGTTTTTGTCTGAGAAAGCCTTTATCTCTCCTATTCTGAATGACAGCCTTGCTGGATAAAGGATTCTTGGCTGCATATTTTTCCCATTCAGCACTTTGAATATTTCCTGCCACTCCCTTCTGGCCTGCCAAGTTTCAGTGGACAGGTCTGCTGCTAAAGGTATGTGTCTACTCTTGTAGGTTAGGGGCCATTTGTTCCTAGCTGCTTTCAGAATTCTCTCTTTATCTTTGTATTTTTCCAGTTTCACTATGATATATCATGGTGTTGACCTGTTCTCATTATTCTGAAGGGAGTTCTCTCTGCCTCCTGGACTTGGATGTCTGCTTCCTTCTGCAGATTATGAAAGTTCTCAGCTATCATTTGTTCAAATAAACCTACTGACCCTTTCTCTCTCTCTTCTTCTTCTGGAACTCCTATGATATGGATATTATTGTGTTTATTTGAATCACTTAGGTTTCTAATTATCCCCTTGTGATCTAGTATTTTCCTATCTCTCTTTTTCTCAGCTTCATCATTTTCCTAATTTTATTTTCTATTTCATTTATTTCCCCTCTTCTTCCTCTATCCTTGCTGTCATTGCATCTAGTTTATTTTGTATCTCATTTATAGTATTTCTCAATTTTTCATGACTATTTGTTAGTTCCTTGTTCTCTGCAGCATTAGATTCTCTGCTGTCTTCTATGCTTTTCTCAAGCCCAGCTATTAGTCGTATGACTATTATTCTAAATTCTTGCTCAGATATGTTGTTCATAACTGTTTTGAGCAATTCTCTGGCTGTCATTTCTTCCTGGAATTTCTTCTGAGGAAAACTCTTTTGTTTCATCATTTTGGCTTTTATATGTTTTAATAGCTTGTTAAGTGTCCTGTACCTGTTAGCACTACTATAACAAGGGGTCATACACTGTCTAGGGCCTGGCACATCAGGAAGTGTTTTTGGAGTGTGTTGCATGCTATCTCTTGTTGTGTTTCTGATTGCTTTATCTCCCTGCTCGTAGTGGTGGTTTGGACCTTCCACCAGGTATGCTTTGATTTGTTCATTGAAGTAACCCTCTGTCCTGACAGCTGTTTTTTCTGGGCCCCTGGAGATGCTTCTGTCACTCTCTAAGCCAGATTCCTGGAATTCCAAGTGCTGTGACCTCAGTAGGGCTGAGTTTGAGGGATGAGGGAAACTTGCCCCCCTCTACTTCTCCACCATCTTGACTCCTCCCCCACCTCTAACTGATTTTTAAATTGAATTATCTCAAGATTTGTGGTAATTAGAGAAACTGATATGGTTTTGGAGTACCTTAATAAAAGTAAGTCAGCAAAAAATTAATATCAGAAAACACTGGTTGCTTAGAGCCCACCATGATTCTTGTTTAAAAATGTTATGGTTCACAGGTGGCTGGGTGGCTCAGTCAGTTAAGCATCCAATTCTTGGTTTAGGCTCAGGCCATGATTTTCTAGTTTGTGGGTTTGAGTCCCACATGAGATTCTCTTTCTCTTCCCCTTCCCTGCTTGTTCATGCTCTCACTCTCAAAATAAATAAATAAATAAACTTAAAAAAAATTAAAATGCTGGGGGCACATGGGTGGCTCAGTCAGCTGAGCCTCTGACTTTGGCTCAGGTCACGATCTCGCAGTTTGTGAGTTCGAGCCTCGCGTTGGGTTTGGAGCCTGGAGCTGCTTTGGATTCTGTGTCTCCCTCTCTCTCTCTCCCTTCCCCTGCTCACGGTCTGTCTCTCTATCCTTCAAAAATAAATAAACATTAAAAAAATTAAAATGCTGGAGGAAGTGGGTAAAGGATATTGAGGAGGGCACTTGCTGAGATCAACACTGGGTGTTGTATGTAAATGATGAATCACGGGAATCTACTCCTGAAGCCATGACTATACTGTATGTTAGCTAACTTGACAATAAACTTAAAAATATTTAGGTTTTTTGCTAAAAAACGAAACACCATTAGGTGGTTTGCTACCCAAATTCCTGTCCAGGGAGATTCCTCCCATCCCCTAATCAGAGCCAAGGCATGCTTTGTTCCAGTTGCTGAGAGTGTTGGTTGCTGTAGCTCACACATTCCCTCTTTGCCACTTTGCCAATGGTTATGCCCTGTTTCCAATCCCATGGCACCACTCATCCCTTGATTGGACCATGTAGGGTACAAAGGCTCGATCCCCTTACCTCAATTTAGGACAACTTTGAAGGACCATTGCAGCTAGAGATCACCACAAAAAATGCTTAGGTCTCTGTTGCAATTGCCTCATATTTCAACCCTTCACTCTCTCCAGTTATGCTTTTCCTTTTTCTTTACGTGTATTGTTCCTGAGAACATTTTCTGATGAATTTCTCACAGGCAGATAGCCATCTCAAATCTGTTTCTAGAATACCCAACCTGAGAAAACATCCTTTTTGTCACTTGATTATGAGAGAAAGGGAAATCATTCCTCTAAATAATAATGATAAAACAAAGTAGATACATAATGTATTGTGTTCTAAAATCTAATTTTCAAAAGCAGGAGTCACATTTCCTATTAAGCATATCAACATGAAAATATATTTAAATTGATTATTCTGACTAAATTTTTAGTGCCTGGTATCCAATTGTAATTAGCAGTTTGTTAGTGATAATCAGAAAATTTCAATTACTCTTCTGTTTCTCTTCACATATGGTTTCACATAATAACTCAGGGAATGGTCTTTCACTAAAATGAATTTTGTCAGAAAGAGGGGGAAAAGGCCATTTCAAAGATTTTAAGGGAACTATATTATTACCAACCCTAAGAAACAAGACAAGTTACCAAAAAAAAATTCTCAGAAGATCAGTCACCTTGGCAAAGAAATTTAATCCCTTTTGTCCCACTTGTCCCTTTTGTAACACAGAGACAATGCTGACACTATTTATTTATTTATTTATTTATTTATTTATTTAAATGTTCATTTAAATTTATTTTTGAGAGAGAGAGAGAGAGGGAGAGAGTGAGAGGGGGAGGGACTAAAAGAGGGGGACACAGGATCCAAAGTAGGCTCCATGCTGACAGCAGGGAGTCTGATGTGGGGCTTGAACTCATGAACCGTGAGATCATGACCTGGGCTGAAGTTGGGCACTTAACCAACTGAGCCACTGAGGTTCTCCAATGCTGACACTTTTAGCATAAACTTTGTTTTAATGTTCATTCAGCTTAGACTCCACTTAAAAGCATTTTAAAGTCATATTATAGACTTCTTTGGCAGGTAACATGGCTGGGTAGATGTTCAGAGAACACTTCTTTAAAAGAACATTTAAAATACTGGCTAAAATATAAAAAACATAATTTTAAATGCATGGGTAATTTGTGAGCTGAAAGGAAAATCTCCAGAGACCAAAATGAGAAAGCGTAAATCTAGGTATATAAGCAAATACCCAATGTAGGTATTGGGCATTTGCTGGGAGGGGAAGGAAGGGAAAGAAAGAGTATTTGCATTGCCCAGGTAGCCTACCTGCATTTGTTCACCTTACATGCATGTGAAAAAGGCAGCAAAGCTTGAGGCCTTCCTAGGTGGCAAGATCACATCAGAGACACTGCACAAAGTCTCTACTGCTGTCAGAGGCCACTAGAGCGACCTGATGGCTAACATTGAGGATCATCTGTTCTAGCTTTTCTTTCTACTTCTTTATTCATCTCTTGATGACACCAGTCCATTGTGCCTGCCACACTCAGGGAACATGTATTAAGATCTCTGAAACATCACTGAGTGAGGGGCAGGTGTCTCCTACCCTTCCCCCCAAGATATTTCTTCATCATATGCAAAAATCAATTCCATACAGCTAAAGGATTTCAGTGTGAAAGGCAAGACTTCAATACTTTAGAAGTAAATATGTAGTTTCTGCATAGGAATGGATTCTTAATACATCAAAATCATAAAACATGAAGAAAAAAGGGGATAAATATGATGACATTCATTTATCAAAAGATTTCCCCAAACAGAGGAAATGTCAAGTCACAAACTGGGAGAAACTATTTGTAACATATATAATCGATAAAGGATAGTGTCCAGATCATTAAAAAAAAAAACTTCAATAAGAAAAGGTAAACGATAAGCTAGAGAAGAAGGTAAAAGACATTAACAGACATTTCACAGAAGAGGAAAAATAAATAACCAATAAATTTATGAAAAGATGTTCAACTTTATTAGTAATCAGGGATATCCTAAGTTAAACCACAGTGAGATGCATTTTGCTCCCATTATATTGGTAAAATTTAAAGTATTAGAATATCACAATTTGGTGAAGATGTAATAAGTTACATGATCATTTTAGAAAACACCTTGGCATGATCTAATGAAGTCAATATACTTCATACACTCCTTCATAACTTCTACAACCCATCAGTTTTTACATATACTTTACAATATTTTATTTTATTTTATTTATTTTTTTACAGCGTTTTATAGCTATAATTCCTGATGTGCTTGGGACAGTCTGATTTATACCACTTCTCCTAGGGTAATTTATTTTCCCTAGGATAATTTTTAATAGCATCTCTTTGCTTTCCCCTGATTTCTCTAGTACTTAAAACACATACATGATTATTTAATGAATCCCTATTATTAGAAATTAGATTTTGGCTATTTTTTACCCCTTTTTTACCTTCATTTTTTTGCCTTCTAAAAAAACGTAGTCAGTATGAACCAGTTAAATTCAACTTTTAGATTGCTCCGCCATTGATAGGGTACACATGGCCCTCTGTGGGATCTGTTCAAGTCAGGGTGAAGTTAGGAACCCCCTGAAAGACAGTAGCACCTAATGGCTGACATTAAGGATGGTCTGTTCTAGCTATTCTTTCTACTTCTTTATTCATCTCCTGGTGATCATATAAATCTTTTTCTGTTCCTTTCAACATCGTAAAATAACATTTTTTTCCTTGAGAGGTATATATTTGTTTTCAGATTTCCTTAGAAATATTTTAAGAGAGAAATACCCTTAGAGAACAGTATCTCAATCTCTAAATCATTAAAAAATGTTCTTCAGAATTTCCTGAAAATTTTCTATCCCCTCACAAAACGAATCCTGCTTTTCATGACACAAAGAATTCTTGAAACAAGTACACAAAAAGTTATAGTAGTCTTGTTACTTTTTGTTATGTTTTTATGTCTTTTATTTTTTATTTTCCTTAAAGTCTCTGTGTATTTTAAATTATTAGTATTGCAGTGGTTGTTCCCATATTTTTCCCCATGAATGCATGTTTTTTTTTTTCAACCTTCACCTATAGAGATTCTGCTCAAATGTAACCCAATGTTATATGAAGAAACGCATTCTGAGTTAGTAAATGGGGGATTGACAACAATTCTAAATAATGCCACCTTGTAGTATTTTAGGGCAATGGCAACCATCCCATCTTAATCATTCATAATGTGTTCAGGTTGTCCAAGTAAACCCCATTTAAGCATGATACTTTATCTTTAGTAAACTCCTTTTATATTCCCTTCCATCTTTCCATCCTCAAATACTGACCAAGTCTACAATTTGCTATTGATAGAAAGATGTGTTAATGATATACAGTTTCTCAGTGCTTGATATCCCCCACTATAAGTTGTCTGTCTTTTAGAAAGCACATTATTTTCCCATGTCCTAAGACATTTTAGAAAATAGAAACCATGGCTTTGTGTTAATGACAGAGGTAGAAATGTACAGTATACATACTATGTCAGTATGTATTGTCCTAGCAGTTTAAGCTAGTTCTAAGAGTATGAGAACGATTATATCTCTCAATGCCTTAATTTTATGGTATGAAGTTCAGCTGAACTAAATCCAACTGACTGGATTGCTTAGTCACATACAATTCTACCATAAAATAAAGAAAATTCTATTTGTGGACCATATAAAACTCTAACAGGTTAGAAGAATACCTTCAACTTGAAGAGATTCCTAACCCAATGGTAGAGCTGTCAGAATTGTTCAGTTTAGGAGGTCTTGGAAGTCTGTATAAAGATGATGATTTTATTGATAATTTTTCCCATGTCATAACCTAAGGTTAATAGGGGCTTTTTTGTTTGTTTTAAAGAAATACAAGGATACCCTTTATGTCTTTATTGGAAAAATAATTTGTTTGACAACAATATTAACACTTACTTGAAAAACCCTGAGTTTGTTGCAAAAGAATTTCATAGCATTAGGTTTGAAGGCTTTTCACCCCTCCTTTTTGTGTGAAGAGAGGAAATAAAATCATTCTCAACGACACTTCAAAATGTAAATTACCCAGTTTAAAAATGATCAAGGACAGAGGAAAACATGTTGAAGAGCACTATGTCTTGAATCACATTTCTAAGGACATGACATCAGTGACATGATTGTTTACCTTTTGTGTTATTAGACTATGATGGGAAATAACCGCTGAATTCTGACTGAAATAAACCATCAAAAGATTATGTTTCCCATATCAAACTGTCAACTCAAACATCTTATTTATCTCTTGGTTCTTCCTTTGGGAGGCCAAATATGGGTGAATGCCAGTGTGATGGGATAAGACTTGGACTATTCTCACCTGCAAGATTAAGTAGTGTTGCTTTTTCTGCGAATTACAAGCTAGCTGCAAATAACTTATACTTCATTTTTCCCCCTCACCTTTACTGAGATATACTTGATACATAATATTGTTTAACTTTAAGGTGTACAGTGTAATGATATATGTATATGTTGTGAAATGATTATTACAATGTTAGTTAACACATCTATAGCTCACATGATTACATTTGTGTGTGTGTGGTGAGAACTTTTAAGATCTACTCTTCTGGTAGGGCTGCCTGGGTAGCTCAGTTGATTAAGTGTCCAACTCTTAATCCAACTGATTAACCCAATTTAATCCAACTCTGTTCAACTGGTCTCGCCTCAAGTCATAATCTCACAGTTTGCGGTACAGAGCCCTGTGTTGGGCTCTATGCTGATAGTGCAGAGCCTGCTTTGGATTTTTCTCTTTCCTTCTCTCTCCCTGCCCTTTCTCCACTTTTCTCTCAAAATAAATAAATTAAACTTTAAAAAAATGTGTAAAAATATCTCCTTTAATAGCAACTTTCAAATATACAATACATTATTGTTAACTGTAGTCACCATGTTGTATATTACATTCCCAGAACTTATTCGTCTTATAAATAGAAGTTTGTACACTTTAACTATCTTCACCCATTTACACTCCCCAAATGCCTGCTCCCAACCACGCCCCAGGCAACCACAAATCTATTATCTGTTTCTAGGACTTTAAGAAAAATTTTTAAAGTTTATTTATTTATTTTTGAGAGAGACAGAAACAGTGTGAGTGGGGGAGGGACAGAGAGACAGGGAGAGAGAAGAATCCCAAACAGACTCCACGCTGTTAGCATAGAGCTTGATGTGGGGCTCGAACTCATGAAACTGTGAGATCATGACCTAAGCATAAACCAAGAGTCAGACACTTAAGTGACTGAGCCACCCAGGTGCCCTGGACTTTTTTTTTTTTTCCCCCCAATTCTGCATATAAGTGAGATAATTTACTATTTGTTTTTGTCTGGCTTATTTCACTTAGCCTAACGTCCTCAATTTTTGCATCTATAATTAATTTTCTTTTTAACAAATACTTAAGTGTTGTGGGAATACCATTCTGATATTAATAGTTTCCTTTGATTCCTTTCCCATTCATTCAGCCTCTTACTTTGAGTACTTAGGGGTAATTAAAAAGGAATGCTAACTCAGTTGGTCAGAGCATGGTGTGAAAAGGGAACTCTAGAAAAAATACCTGATGTGGAGGTGTTTACAATGAAGCCAAAGAGAGTAGGGACAATCACAATATCAAAATTTGATTATTAATACAATTGCTGAAAAACAGTTATGAAAATGACAGACTTCTCCTTGCTATACATTGGTCAGGCTATCAGGAAGGATATAATGGGCACCTAAAGTGTGCACTAGGACTGAGTTTGGTCTTGAGTAGTTTACCTGACCAGGTCATCTTTCTTTCTAAAGAGGCATCTCCCAGTAAGAGGAGAAAATGGACTGCAGGCCTCTTCTTCTTTCTTCCTATCCTGCTCTTGCTTCCTATCCTATAACTTTTAAATTTAATTAGCATCTTAAAACTCACCAAAAAGGAAACTTCAAATTTAAATGGTCTTATTGGCAAATTCTATCAAATATTTAAAGAAAAATAGTGCCAATCTTATACAAAATCTTCCAGAGAATTAAAAAAGGACCACATTCCAAAGTGTTTAAGAGGCCAGCATAACCTTAACACCAAACTTGAGAAGATTAGTATAAAGCAAATATTAGGCCAATCTTACTCCTGAACATAGATACCAAAATTCTAAAAACAATGTTAGCAAATTGAAACTGGCAATATATAAAAAGGATATTATATCATAATTAAATAGATATTAGCCATTAATGCAAGATTGGTTTAATATTTGCAGATCCACTAGTGTAATTTATCACATTAACAGAATAAAAGAGAAAAATAGATAAAGAAATTTGCTAAAATTAAAAATCCACTCATGATAAAAACCTTTAACAAACTAGGAATAGAGGGGAACTTCCTTAATCTGGTTATGGACATCTACAAAAAGTCTCTAACAAGCCTCATACTTAAAAGAAAACTGTTGAAAGCTTTCCTCTGAGTTTGGAATGACATTGTTTTGTAGCCGAGAAAAACTAAAAGCTACAATGATTTAAAACAAAGAAATTAAACTGTTGTTTTCTTAGACAATATTATCACATGCATTAAAGATCCAAAATAGACTACAGAAAAGTCAGGTGACTAATAAGTAAGTTTAGCAAGTTTTCTGGATATAAGGTCAACATACCAATTTTTGTAAATTTCTATGTAACAGAATACAATTAGAAAACAAATTAGTAGTAAAAGTGACTATTTTTAGTAGCACTAAACCAGAAAATCCCTAGATATAAATCTAATGAAGGATATATGAGACATCTACACACAAATCTATAAAACACGATTGATAGAAATTAAAGACAATTTTGTTGTTAAAGTTAACAGGCTTGTTCTAAAATTTATATGGAAATGCAAAGGGCTAAGAATATCCAGAGTACTCTTTTTTATGAAATGTTTTAATGTTTATTCATTTTTGAGAGACAGAGAGAGAGACAGAGTATGAGTGGGGGAAGAGTAGAGAGAGAGGGATACACAGAATCTGAAGCAGGCTCCAGGCTCCAGGCTCCAAGCTGTCAGCACAGAGCCCAATGTGGGGCTTGAACTCACAAACCATAAGATCATGCATGACCTGAGCCGAAGTCATATGCTTAACCTACTGAGCCACAGGCTCCCCTTAAAGTACTGTTAAAGCAGCAGAAACACATGGACAACATGTACTACTGAATATCTGGCCTAAAAGCCACAGTAACAGAGAATTCTGAACTAGGTGCACACAAACACGAACACTGGATTTATGATAAAGGTTTTAGTATAGAAGTGTAGTGAAGAGATGGTCTTTTCAATAGATGGTGCTGAGTCAACTGGATATTCATATGGGAAAGAATAAAACTCAACTCCTATCTTACTCCATTTTTAAGTCCAGTTGAATAGTAAAGCTAAATATAAATAGTAAACTAATAAAATTTCTAGAAGATAATATAAAAGGACATCTTCATGACCTTGTCATGAGGAAAGATTTCTCAGTAGGAGGAAAAAAGTATTAATTGTGAGTGAAAATATTAATAAATTAGACTAAATTAAAATTAAGAAATTCTAAAAAAATTTTTTTTTGATGTTTATTCATTTTTGAGAGACAGGGAGAGAGAGACTGAGCCGGGGAGGGCAGAGAGAGAGAGGGAGACATAGAAACCGAAGCAGGCTCCAGGCTCCGAGCTGTCAGCACAGAGCCAGATGCAGGACTCCAACTTATGAACCGTGAGATCATGACCTGGGCTGAAGTTGGACGCTTAACTGACTGGGCCACCTAGGTGCCCCTAAAATTAAGACATTCTGATCATAAGAAGACACTGAAAAGAAAGTGAAAAGGCAAATCACATAGTAGAAGATATTTGCAATACTTGAAGTTGACAAAGGTCTCATTCTCAAATACAGAAAGAGTTTCTACAAATCAGTAAGAAGACATAGATAATCCAATAAAACAATGGACTCCTTTTTAACAACTGATATTTTATTTTTGTTTTTAAAAATTTTTTATGATTGAAGTTGACATACAATGTTATATTAACTTCAAGTATACAATATATACGTACATTAACATACAACTGATTCAATATATCTGTTCAGTTTGCATTGCTCACCACAATAAATTAATTATCATGTCACCATACACTGTGACAATATAATATTATTGACTGTATTCTCTCTACTGTACTTTTCATCCCTGTGACCTACTTGTTTTATAACTGGAAGTTTGTATGTCTTTAATCCTTTTCACCTTTTCGGTCCTTCCCCCCTGTCAGCCTCCCTTCTGGTAACCACCTGTTTGTTCCCTGTATTTATGAGTTTGTTCCTGTTTTTTGTTTGCTTATTTATTTGTTTTGTTATTTAGATTCCACATATAAGTGCAATCACATGGTATTTTCCTTTCTCTGTTTGACTTATTTCACTTAGCATAATACTTTTTAAGTCCATCCATGTGGTTGCAAATGACATGATCTCATCCTTTTTTTTTTTTTTTAAATTTATGTATTTATTTTGAGGCAGAGAGAGATATGAGCAGGGGAGGGGCAGAGAGAGAGAGGGAGAGAGAGAATCCCAAGCAGGCTCTGCACTGTTAGTGCAGGACCCGATGTGGGGCTCGAATTCAGGAACCGTGAGATCATGACCTGACCCAAAGCCAAGAATCGGACACTTAACTGACTGAGCCACCCAGGGGCCCCATGATCTCAATATTTTTTGGCTAATATTCTGTTACTTACATATACCACATCTTCTTTGTTCATTCATTAATCCGTGAACCCTTAGGTTGCTTCCACATCTTGGCTATTTTAAATAATGCCGCAAAAGACATAGGGGAGCCTGTATCTGTTCAAATCAGTGTTTTCATTTTCTTTGGGTAAATACCCAACTAGTGGAATTACTGGATTGTATGGCAAACTTTTATTTTTAAGTTTTTGAGGAAACTCTATTCTATTTTCCGCAGTGGTCGCACCAGTTTGCATTACTGCCAACAGTGCACAAGGATTCCATTTTTTTTTCACATCCTTGCCAGCACTTGTTATTTCTTGCCTTTTTGATGCTAGCCATAAAAAGTAACTACTGTGAGATGATATCTCATTATGTTTTGGGTTTGCATTTCTCTGATGATTAGTTATGTTAAGCATCTTTTCATGTGTCTGTTGGCCATCTGTATGTTTTCTTTGGAAAAATGTCTTTTCAAGTCTTCCTGCCCATTTTTAAATTGTATTATTTGTTTTTGTTTTTGTTTTTTTTTTTGTGTGTGTGTGTTCAATTGTATAAGTTCTTTATATACTTTAGATATTAACCCCTTCTCGGATATATTATTTGCAAAGATCTTCTTCCATTTGGCAGTTGCCTTTTTACTTTGTTGATGACTTCCTTTGCTGTGCAAGAGTTTTTTTTTTTACTTTGGGGGTAGTCCCAAAAGTTTGTTTTTGCTTTTGTTTCCCTTGCCTGAAGAGAAATATCCATAAAAATATTGCTAAGGCTAATGTCCAAGAGATGACTGCCTTTGTTTTCTTTCAGAAGTTTTGTAGTTTCTTGTCTCACATTTGGGTGTTTTAACAATTAACTCTTGAAGAGGCACTTCACAAAAGATGTTCTTCAAATTGTCAATAAACATATGGAAAGGTGCTCAACTTTTTAATTCATCAGAAAAATGCAGACTAAATCTACTCTGAGGTAGCACTATATATTCCATAAAATAGCTAAAATTTACAAACACAGGTGACTTTATACCCTGCTGATTTGAATTTAAGTTGATAAAACCTACTCTGAGAAACTATTAAACATTATTTACCAAAGTTGTGCATACCCATAACTCATGACCTCATAATTCTACTTTTATGAATAAGGTCAATATATATTGACACAGAAATACAGGTATAAGAATGTTCATGGTACCATTGTTTGTAATTGCTACATGCTAGAAATGCCTGACAACAGTAAGATGGATAGATAAATTATACATATTTATGCATTTAAACACAATACTGCAACAAACGTAAATGAAATTCAGTTGTATGCAACAACCTGAATTGATTTCAAAAGAAGAAAGACCCAAAGGAATATATATTGTTGATTTCATTTATGTAAAGATTGAATATAGGTAAACTAATGGTGTTCAAATTCAGGATAGTGGTTATCCTTGGGGAGGAGGGAGACATAAGTGACTTTTTCTTCCTATACCTGATAGATGTTTACATGGGTGTGTTCACTTTGTGACAATATGGATTCATATGTACGTATGTATGTTATCCAGAATATGAATCCCTTCTCTCTAGTGTCACTGTTAACCCCCTGGTCCAAGCCACATTATTACCATCATTTCTCACATGACCTGTAGCAATATTTTGTTGATATTTTTTTCTGCTTTTATTCTTGATCCTCTTTAATTTGTTCTTGACACAGTAACCAGAAGATTCCCTTTAAAATTAAGTCAAGTTATATCACCCTGCTGCTCAAAATCCTGCAGTGGTTCCATGTTTCATATAGTGTAAAGGCCAAAGTCCTTACACTCACCTACAAGAGCTTACATGGTCTGATTCTCAGTTATCTTTGTGTTGTTATCTCCTGCTCCTCCCTGCCAGGTTACCCACCACCCTGTCTGCCCACTACCTTACTGGGCCCACACTGGCCTTCTCACAGTTCCTGGAACATACTAGCATGCCCCTTTCTTAGAGCCTTTACAGTATTGTTCCACTAGTCTGGCCTGCTCTTTCTTGAGATAGCTGGGCTAACTTATTTCTTCCAAGTCTCTTTAAGATGTTACTTTTTCATGACGTCTATCTATACTCACCTATCTACACTCACCACCCTATTTAAAATAGTAACTTGGGGGGCGCCTGGGTGGCGCAGTTGGTTAAGCGTCCGACTTCACCCAGGTCACGATCTCGCGGTCCGTGAGTTCGAGCCCCGCGTCAGGCTCTGGGCTGATGGCTCGGAGCCTGGAGCCTGTTTCCGATTCTGTGTCTCCCTCTCTCTCTGACCCTCCCCCGTTCATGCTCTGTCTCTCTCTGTCCCAAAAATAAATAAAAAAACGTTGAAAAAAAAAAAAATAGTAACTTGGCCCACCCCTATTAGTGCTTCTAGTTCCCTTTACCTTGCCTTCATTCTTATTTTTATGTAACAGTTATATCTAACATACTACATTATGCCTTTATTGTTTTTATTTTAATTTTTTAATTTACATCCAAGTTAGTTAGCATATACTACAATAATGATTTCAGGAGTAGATTCCAGTGATTTATCTCCTGTGTATAACATGCAGTGCTCATCCCAACAAGTGTCCTCCCTAATGTCCCTTACTCATTTAGCCCATCCTCCCACCCACAATCCCTCCAGCAACCCTCAGTTTGTTTTCTGTAAGAGTCCCTTATGTCTTGTCCCCCTCCCTCTTTTTATATTATTTTGCTTCCATTCCCTTATGTTCATCTGTTTTGTATCTTAAATTCCACCTATCAGTGAAGTCTTGATATTTGTCTTTCTCTAATTTTGCTTATATTATTATTGATTCTTATTATTAATTTTATCACCTTGCTAGAAATAGAACAACACATTTATAATCTGTCACTTCCTTCAGGGATTCTTGTTTCATTCACTGATACATCTCAAGAACTTAGAATATTTGAATGAATTTATTGAATGTCTAACGTGTGACAAATTTCTGTTGGGCATTAGGGGTGTTGTGTTGAACAAAACCAGAAATAGTTGCTGCTATCATAGAGCATTTGCCAATTTGAGAGACAGTTATCACATGATAACATAAGCAAATGTTTAGTTGCAAAGTGTGATAAGGGTTTAGGGTGTTTTGAGAATGTATAATTTAGGAATGTATTTTGGTCTGAAGGTGAGTCAGAGAAGATGTCCCAGAGAAAGTGATGTTTGAGTTGAGATATGATGAAGATAAATAAATGATTCTAACTTCTTAGGCCTGGGGTGGGGTCCAGATATGGATATTTTTAAGAATATAATATAATGTATTTCTAATGTACAGGCAGCATGGAGAACCACCCTATATTGGGGCCTTCCAGATGAAATGTGTATGTAAATCACTTGGCAATCTTGCTGAAGTTTAGATTCTGACTCACAAGGTCAAGTATGGGCCCTGAGATTTCCTAGATGGTGCTGATGTTCTTTGGATTACATACTAAGAATCAAGACTAGGGACGTCTGCATGGCTCAGTCAGTTAAGCACTGGACTTGGGCTCAGGTCATGATCTCATGGTTCATGAGTTGGAACCCTGGTCATGATCTTGCAGTTTGTGAGTTTGAGCCCCACATCAAGCTCTGCACTGACAATGTGGAGCCTACTTCAGATTGTCTCCCTCTTTCTCTGCCCTTCTCCCACTTGTGCGTGCTCTCTCTCTCTTTCTCAAAAAAAAATGGGGGGGGGGCACCGGGGTGGCTCAGTTGGTTAGGCAACTGACTTCGGCTCAGGTCATGATCTCATGGTTTGTGAGTTTGAGCCCCATGTCAGGCTCTGCACTGACAGCTCAGAGCCTGGAGCCTGTTTCGGATTTTGTGTCTCCCTCTCTCTGCTCTTCCCCTGCTCACATGCTGTCTCTCTCTCAAAAATAAATAAAGATTAAAAAAAATTTAAAAAAGAAGAAGGAGGAGGAGGAGGAGGAGGAGGAGGAGGAGGAGGAGGAGGAGGAGGAAAAGAATCAAGGCTATATAGCATTGGCTCCAAATTATCTCATGAAGACACAGGACTTTCTAAATTATAGGCTGATTTGGAATCCTCTCTCCTTGCATCAGCTATGTGGATTATACATCCTGAGAAACTAAATATTTCAGCTCATCGACATGGGTTGTGCAGCTGCCTCATGAATTTGTATTATGCAGGCTTTGTTTACATGTTTTATGTGTATATTTCTGCATGTGTGTGTGTGTGTGTGTTTTTCTTCTCCCCTACGGGGTGGGTCCTCCCAAAGGGCAAGGATTGTGTTCAAGTCATCTTTGTGTCCTCTGTCAGATCCACTGTGACCATGGTAAATACTCAGTTTCTATTGAATAGTACTGACTCTATCTAGGTAAATCCTTTTATTTCCATATTGTATGTATGAGGATGATTTAAATTATCCTTTGAAATGAACCATTCATTTTCACCTTGCCATGAATACAAATGATATTTGCCATATGCCTGGTCAAACATATTTTCATGAGAAAAAGTAAAGGCAATAATAAATAGCAATAATAGAAAATAGCAGTAATACACAGTAATAAAAAAATTCGTATTTTCAGCTCATTGTCAGAGTAGTTTTAAAAATTATGGGGAGATGGGGCACCTGAGTATCTCAGTTGGTTAAGTGTCCAACTCTTGATTGAAGCTCAGGTCATGGTCTCACAGTTGTTTGAGGGAGCCTGGAGTTGGGCTCTGTACTGGGAGTGGATTCTCTCTCCCTCTGCCCCTCCCCAGCTTTCTCTATCTTTCTCTTTCTCTCTTGAAACAAAACAAAACAAAACAAAACTATGGGGAAAAGTTGAGTTTTCAAAAATAGAACACTGTTTCAACATTATTTAACGGAGTTATACCAGAAAAAGCATGGTTACTTCTTCCTTCCGTTCTCCCTTTCTTTCTCTCCTTTCCCTCTTCCTTCCTCTCTTCCTTTCCTCCTTCCTTCCTTGTTTCTTTTCTTTTCTTTTTCTTTCCTTTCCTTTCTTTTTTTCTTTTTCTTTCTCTTCTTTCTTCCTTTCTTCTTTTCTTTCTTTCTTTCAGAAATGCCCTAATTCCATAGGTTTGTTGCATGCTTTTTTTTTTTTTTTTTTTTTTAATTTTTTTTTTCAACGGTTTTTATTTATTTTTGGGACAGAGAGAGACAGAGCATGAACGGGGGAGGGGCAGAGAGAGAGGGAGACACAGAATCGGAATCAGGCTCCAGGCTCTGAGCCATCAGCCCAGAGCCTGACGCGGGGCTCGAACTCACGGACCGCGAGATCGTGACCTGGCTGAAGTCGGACGCTTAACCGACTGCGCCACCCAGGCGCCCCTTACATGCTTTTTAAGAGCAGGGATCTTGATAGCTAATTTTTTAACTTGTATTTATTTAGCACTTATTATTGGGGCTTGAGTTTACAGGGATATTAAAGGCCTTTGGTAATGATTAGGAAAAGGGTCAAGGGTATATCTGAATGTTGATGCTTACTTTAGATGGAAGGGATAATGCTCCACTTAGATGGCTCACCCATATTGGCCAAAGCAGTATACACTGATTATCTATTTAAGTCAAAAGTTCAATGAACTGATAGTTTAAAATGAAAACAACAACAAAGGTAATACTTACTGAATGCTATTCTAGGCACTTCACATGTATTAAGTCATTCAGAAGGCAATTATTGGGGTGCTTGGGTGGCTCAGTCGGTTGAGTGTCCGACTTCAGCTCAGGTCATGATCTCGCGGTCTGTGAGAGTTCGAGCCCCGCGCCAGGCTCTATGCTGACTGCTCAGAGCCTGGAGCCTGCTTAGGATTCTGTGTCTCCCTCTCTCTCTGCCCCTCCCCTGCACATGCTCTGTCTCTCTCTGTCTCAAAAATAAATAAAACATTAAAAAAAAGAAGGCAATTATTATTATTAGCTCAATTTTATAAACTAGGCCCTGAGGGTCAGAAAGGCTAAAACTGAAAATTATCTCTTCCTTGGAGTGGAGCTTATTTGAGATACCACATTAAAATTAGAATATTTCAGAGATGCAATGGAATAGAGCAACAAAACATATCATAGCTCTGGAATCAGACAGATTCACACAAGAATCTTGGCTCTGTCACTGATTTCCTGTAATCCTCGATGAATCACTTACCCTCTTAGGATTGTAGTTTTCTCATTTACAAGATGGGCAACATCACATGTACTACTTATTTTACTTATACTACTTCTACCCACCTTGCCTAGGAAGTAGATATAAGGAGCAAATGACCTATGGACTCATCACCTCATAGGCACCCATCTGTCACTGACAAAATCAGGTTATGCAATAATCTTTCCTATGTCCGTTCTGCCTCCTTCATTCCCTCCCTTCCTAAATAATCATCCTTTGTGATGCACCTGTTTCATACCAAATGCTTTACGTACATAAACTGAGCTGTTATTTATTTCCTTTCTTCTATCTTTTATTTATTTCCAGTTATTTTTTTCTAGTTTTCCAGTAAAAGAGGTGTTGGTAACCCTAAATTACAGAGGAATTAAGCAGGAGTCTGGTCCAGCCATGCACAAGTGCTTGGACCATATGCTTTAAGTGGTAAAAAGCTAGCACAAAAAAATCATAAGCATGGGAGTTACATGTTCATTTACGTGTTTTAGTTCTATCACTTACGGACAGTAAGGAGAAGGGATTTGGAGAGGGTATTATTAAAGTTGGGATGACCAGTTGGAAGGGAACAATAACAACTACAGTCACAACAGCTGTAGTTTTTATGTGTGTCAGAAACAGTGTTGTCCACGCATAATCTCACACCAACTCTAGGAGGAATCAATATTTTTGTTTGTTTGTTTAAAGTTTATTTATTTTGAGAGAGAGAGAGCATGAGCAGGGGAGGGGCAGAGAAAGGGAGAAAGAGAATCCCAAGCAGGCTCCACGCTGTCAGCACAGACCCCGATGTGGGGCTCGAACCCACTACCCATGAGAGCATGACCTGAACTGAAATCAAGAATCATTTGCTTAACAGCCTGAGCCATCCAGGCGCCCTGAGGAATCAGTACTTTAACCCCATTTTCCATATGATTAAATTGAGGACCATGGACATGAAATAACTAACCTTTCATAATTTTGAATTGACATCCAAATGTTTCTTCACTTGTTTAAATAGATTAAAATATGCAGTTTCTCATATATTGCAAAATTGAAAGTTCAAAATAAATAGTTGATAGCCATTATAATGCATTTATGCATTGTATAAATGTAGATGAACTTCACAAACATGATGAGTAAAAGACAGCAGAAGAGAAGCGTATAGTGTATGATTCCATTTCTAAAGTGCAAAAATAAGCACATCTTTGCTAGAATGTTGGAAGCAAGGATAGTGGTTAACTTTGGGGATGTAGGAATTGGGGGAGAACCATGTGTTTCTGGGGTACTAGTAATGTTGTTTTTCTTGATCTGGGTGCTGTTTTACATGTTTATTTGGTGAAAATTTATTGAGCTACACTTAAGATTTTTATGCTTTTCCGAAGATAGGCTGAACAGACACTGTATTTATATTAAAAGCAAGTAAATAAAAAATTCACAAATAAGCTCCTCTTTAATTTTATTTTTATATCATTTCTTTTATTACTTGAGCCTTTATTTCTATTCCATTTTCCTCATAGGAGTTTTACTTATTTTGTAAATATAATGCTCTAAGTCTTAAAAAATGTTTTCTTTAGGGTTGAGTTATCCTCAAGATTTTATTAGTATACAATTGGCAATATACAAATATATTATGAATTTTTACATAAAATTATTAAACATTAGAAATAAATTTTATTAGAAGTGCATCTTAAAATTAGATGGATAGTCTTTTCTTGGGAGAACAATTGGAATAAAAGACGGTTCAGTATCAATTCTCTTCCCACTAAGCATAGTGCAGATTGTAAGGCCTGAACAGGAATGAAAGGAATTTGTTTATTTTTAAAACAATCTGTCACAATTATTTGAATTTATTCTGAATCAGATACCAAAGACCCCAGCAATATATCACCAAAGTTACAGTTAATAATCTGTAATCATGATAGGTTCATCTTTAGTTTTGTTGAGAGCAGAGAATTGGGAAAGAATTTGTACAATTGTCCTTATTTACTTAGTTACAGAATTTCTGGTGAGTATTTCCATTTCATTTCACTGAGACTCATGAAGCAACTGTTAACTATACTTGTTTCTCTTTCATTTAGAGGCACTTTAAAAAAACATTTGATAGGGGCTCTTGGGTGGCTCAGTCGTTAGGCATCTGACTTCCACTCAGGTTATGATCTCACAGTTCACGGGTTTGAGCCCCGCCCTGCTGCATTGGGCCCCGTGCTGCCAGCTCAGAGCCTGGAGCGTGCTTTGGATTCTGTGTCTCCCTCCCTCTCTGCCCCTCTCCCATTTGCACTCTGTCTCTAGCTCTCAAAAATGAATAAATGTTAAAACATTTTTTTTAAATACAAAAAAATCTGATATATTCAGAAACTTCTGGGAACATTGAAACATTGTTACTTTCAGTATTTCTTTGCCAATACAAGAAATTGCATTTATTGTATCACATGCTTTAAATATTTTTTCATCAAAACTTTGAAACTACACATTTAAGTCATTCAAATTAAGGAAGATATCTGTCAAATAACCAAATAGGCATAGCAGTTTTCATTATTGAACCAATCAGGTAAATTAGACTTACTTTCTCTCAGATAAATCAGACTGAGTTTATCATTTCAAATAAATGTGCTAATATACACTGCCTGACATCTTACTCCTCAATGCTGATTTTAGGTCAGGCAAGGCACAAAGCCTTACTGGGAGTCTCTTGCCTAAATGGAAAAGGTTCCACTGCTTTCAATATTTCTACCTATACAGTCTAGCTTTATTTTCTTAGGCTCTTCTTTACAGTGATACTTTTTTGGGGGGTGGGTGGTAAATAGTTGGGTGATGCAAGAGATGAAGTTCTTTTTCTCTATTTTTATTTTTTTTAATTTACATTCAAGTTAGTTAGCATATAGTGCAACAGTGATTTCAGGAGTAGATTCCTTAATGCCCCTTACCCATTTAGCCCAACCCCCCCCCAACCCCTTCAACAACCCTCTGTTTGTTCTCCATATTTAAGAGTCTCTTATGTTTTGTCCCCCTCCCTGTTTTTATATTGTTTTTGCTTCCCTTCCCTTGTGTTCATCTGTTCTGTGTCTTAAAGTCCTCATATGAATGAAGTCATATGATATTTATTTTTCTCTGACTAATTTCGCATAACACCCTCTAGTTCCATTCACGTAGTTGCAAATGGCAAGATTTCATTCTTTTTGATTGCTGAGTAATACTCCATTGTAATATATACCACACATTCTTTATCCATTCAACCATTGATGGACATTTGGGCTCTTGCCATACTTTCGCTATTGTTGATAGTGCTGCTGTAAACATTGGGGTGCATGTGTCCCTTCAAAACGTATCCCTTGGAAAAATACCTAGTAGTGCAATTGCTGTGTCATAGGGTAGTTCTATTTTTAATTTTTTGAGGAACCTCTCTACTGTTTCCCAGAGTGATTGCACCAGTTTGCATCCCTACCAGCAATGCAAAAGAGATCCTCTCTTTCTACATCCTTGCCAGCAACTGTTGTTGCCTGAGTTGTTAATGTTAGCCATTCTGACAGGTGTGAGGTGGTATCTCATTTTGGTTTTGATTTGTATTTCCCTGATGATGAGTGATGTTGAGCCTTTTTCCATGTGTCGGTTGGCCATCTGGATGTCTTCTTTGGACAAGTGTGTATTCATGTCTTTTGCCCATTTCTTCACTGGATTATTTGTTTTTTTCGGTGTTGAGTTTTATAAGTTCTTTATGGATTTTGGATACTAACCCTTTAATGTGTCGTTTGCAAATATCTTCTCCCATTCCATTGGTTGCCTTTTAGTTTTGCTGATTGTTTCCTTCACTGTGCAGAAGTTTTTATTTTGATGAGGTCCCAACAGTTCATTTTTGTTTTTGTGTCCCTTTCCTCCAGAAATATGTTGAGTAGGAGTTGCTGCGGCCAAGGTCAAAGAAGTTTTTGCCTGCTTTCTCCTTGAGGATTTGGATGGCTTCTTGTCTTACATTTAGGTCTTTCATCCATTTTGAGTTTATTTTTGTGTATGGTGTAAAAAAGGGGTCCAGGTCCATTTTTCTGCAAATTGCTGTCCAGTTTTCCCAGCACCACTTGCTGAAGAGACTGTCTTTATTCCATTGGATATTCTTTCCTGCTTTGTCAAAAATTAGTTGGTATACGTTTGTAGGTCCATTTCTGGGTTCTCTATTCTGTTCCATTGATCTGAGTGTCTGTTTTTTTGCCAGTACCATACTGTCCTGATGATTACAGCTTTGTAACACAGCTTGAAGTCCAGCTTGTGATGCCTCTAGCTTTGGTTTTCTTTTTCAAGATTTCTTTGGCTATTCAGAGTCTTTCCTGGTTCCACACAAATTTTAGGTTTATTTGTTCTAACTCTGTGAAGAATGCTGGTGTTACTTTGACAGGGATTGCATTGAATATGTAGATTGCTTTGGGTAGTATTGACATTTTGACAATATTTTTTCTTCCTATCCAAGAGGATGGAATCTTTTTCCATTTTTTTGTGTCTTCTTCAATTTCTTTCATAAGCTTTCTATCGTTTTCAGTGTATAGATTTTTCACCTCTTTGGTTAGATTTATTCCTAGGTATTTTATGGTTTTTTGTGCAACTGTAAATGGGATTGTTTCCTTGATTTCTCTTTCTGTCACTTCATTGTTGGTGTATAGGAATGCAACGAATTTCTGTGCATTGATTACATATACTGCCACTTTGCTGAATTGATGGATCAGTTCTAGAAATCTTTTGGTAGAATATTTTGGGTTTTCCGTATAGAGTATCATGTCATCTGCGAGGAGTGAAAGTTCGACTTCCTCCTGGCCGATTTGGATGCCTTTTATTTCTTTGTGTTGTCTGGTTGCAGAGGCTAAGACTTCCAATACTATGTTGAATAACAGTGGTGAGAGTGGGCATCCCTGTTGTGTTCCTGACCTTAGGGGGAAAGCTTTCAGTTTTTCCCCATTGAGGATGATATTAGCGTTGTGTCATTCATATATGGCTTTTATGATCTAAATGTTTGATCCTTCTATCCCTAGTTTCTTGAGGGTTTTTACCAAGAAAGGATGCTGTATTTTGTTAAGTACTTTCTCTGAATCTATTGAGAGGATCATATGGTTCTTGTCCTTTCTTTTATTGATATGATGAATCACGTTAATTGTTTTGTGGATATTGAACGAGCCCTGCATCCCAGGTATAAATCCCACTTGGTCGTGGTGAATAATTTTTTTAATGTATTGTTGGAGCCGGTTGGCTAATATCTTGTTGAAGATTTTGCATCCATGTTCATCAGGGAAATTGGTTTATAGTTCTCCTTTTTAATGGGGTCTCTGTCTGGTTTTGGAATGAAGGTAATGCTGGCTTCATACAAAGAGTTTGGAAGTTTTCCTTCCGTTTCTACTTTTTGGAACAGTGTCAAGAGAATAGGTATTAACTCTTCCTTAAATGTTTGGTAGAATTCCCCAAAGCCATCTGGCCCTGGACTCTTGTTTTTGGGGAGATTTTTGATTACTAACTCAATTTCTTTATTGGTTATGGGTCTGTTCAAATTCTCTATTTCTTCCTTTTTCAGTTTTGGTAGTATATACGTTTCTAGGAATTTGTCCATTTCTTCAGATTGTCCATTTTTTTGGCATATAATTGCTCATAATATTCTTATTCTTGTTTTTATTTCTGCTGTGTTGGTTGTGATCTCTCCTCTTTCATTCTTGATTTTATTTATTTGGGCCTTTTTCTTTTTGATCAAACTGGCTAGTGGTTTATCAATTTTGTTAATTCTTTCAAAAACAAGCTTCTGGTTTTATTGACCTGTTCTACTTTTTTTTTTTTTTTTTTGGTTTCAATATCACTGATTTCTTCTCTAATCCTTATTATTTCCTGTCTTCTGCTGTTTTGGGGTTTTATTTGCTGTTCTTTTTCTAGCTCTTTAAGGTGTAGGGTTAGGTTGTGTATGTGAGATCTTTCTTCCTTCTTTAGGAAGGCCTGCATTGCTATATACTTGCCTCTTGAAACGTCATTTGCTGAGTCCCAGAAGTTTTGGGCTGTGGTGTTATCATTTTCATTGGCTTCCATGTACTTTTTAATTTCCTCTTTAACTTCTTGGTTAGTCCATCCATCTTTAGTAGGGTAGTCTTTAGTCTCCAAGTATTTGTTATCTTTCCACATTTTTTTCTTGTGGTTGATTTTGAGTTTCATAGTGTTGTGGTCTGAAAATATGCACGGTATGATCTCAATCTTTTTGTACTAGGGCTGATTTGTGTCCCAGTATATGGTCTATTCTGGAGAATATTCCATGTGCACTAGAGAAGAATGTATATTCTGCTGCTTTAGGATGAAATGTTGTGAATATATCTGTTAAGTCCATCTGGTCCACTGTGTCATTCAAAGCAATTTTTTCCTTGTTGATTTTGTGGTTAGATGATCTGTCCATTGTTGTAAGTGGGGTGTTGAAGTCCCCTACTATTATGGTATTTTTTTCAGTGATTTTTTTTCTGTTTGTGATTAATTGATTTATATTTGGGTACTTCCACATTTGGAGCATAAATGTTTATAAACGTTAGGTCTTCTTGGTGACTAGACCCCTTATTTATGATATAATGCCCTTCTTCATCTCTTGTTACGGTTTTTGTTTTAAAGTCTAGATTGTCTGATATAAGAATGTCTACTCCAGCTTTCTTTTGTCCACCATTAGCATGATAGATGCTTCTCCATCCCCTAACTTTCAATCTGAAGGTGTCTTTAGGTCTAAAGTGGGTGTCTTGTAAACAGCATATAGATAGACCTTGTTTTCTCTTCCATTCTGTTACCCTATGTCTTTTGATTGGAGCATTTAGTCCATTGACATTTAGAGTGAGTACTGAAAGTTATGAATTTATTGCCATTATGTTTCTTGTAGATTTGGAGTGTCTGGTGATGTTCTCTGGTTCTTTCTAGTCTTTGTTGGTTTTGGTCGTCCTTCCTTCCTTCCTTCCTTCCTCCCTTCCTTCCTTCCTTCCTTCCTTCCTTCCTTTCTTCCTTCTTTCCTGTCTTTTCTCCCCTCAGAGTCCCCCTTAAAATTACTTGCAGGGCCGGTTTTGTGGTCATAGACTTCTTTAATTTTTGTTTGTCTGGGGAACTTGTAATCTCTACTTCTATTTAGAATGAAAGCCTTGCTGGCTGTTAAGTCGTGCTCTTTTGCCTTAGTCTCCCTCTTTTTTTGTGCTCCATTATTCTCCATAAGTTTGTCCTCTATATTGCTGATTCGCTGCTCTGCCTCATACATCCTTGCCACTATGGCATCTATTTGAGATTGCAGCTCAGTTATAGCATTTTTATTTCATCCTGACTAGCTTTTACTTTTTTTTATCTCTGCAGAAAGGGATTCTAATCTATTTTCAACCCCAGCTAGTATTCTTATTATCGTGATTCTAGATTCTGGTTCAGACATCAAGCTCGTATCTCTGTTAATTAAGTCCCTGGCTGTCGTTCCTTTGTGCTCTTTCTTTTGGGGTGAATTCCTTCATTTCATCATTTTGAAGGAAGAAAAAGAATTAATGAGGTTAAAAAAATTAAAATTAAAAAATTGAACACACACACACACACACACACACACACACAGAATCAAATCAATGAAACTAGATCCCAGGTGTGTTTTGGTCTGGGTGTTGAAAGGGGCTTGACAGATTAGAGGAAAAAAGGGGAAATAACTGCAACAAAAAAGGAAAAATGTTTGAAAATTTGAAAAATTGAATACAATCAAATCAAATCAAATTATGGAAGTAAAATACAATTTGAAAAGTTTATAAAAAAGCAAACAATATAGAAGAAAAAATTAAAGAAAAATATTTTTAATAAAAATTGAAAATAAGAATAAATTTTTCTTTCTATATTTCAGAAAAATAAATGAAAAGAAAAAAAAAAGACAATTGAATAGATGGACCAGCAGACTGAAATACGATTGAAAATACATCATTTCCCCTAAAAGTCAAACTATGAATCACTTTATAGTCTGTAAACTAAGCAGGCAGAGAGAATTGTGTTGTTCCTGAAGAGCAAGGTTGGCCCAGTTGGGCAGGGTTTAGTGTAACAGCTCCATTCTCCACTAGATGGCGCTGCCTAGCTTACTGGGGTGGATTGTTGTGGCACTTTTAGGTATGTGTGTGCATACACAGGAGGGGTGAAAATGGCATCACCCAGCTACCCAGTCTCTAGTATCCGGAACTCTGTTTTTCCCAATCAGCAACTGTGCACCCATCCTCTGTTTCTGGTTTCTCCCTGCTCTGTGCTTTTACACTGTCTATGACCAAGCTGTCAGGTTGCCAGGCGGCACCTCCCTCCTGACTCTTATTTCATATTTGGTTGTTTATCTGACCCCTTGCTTCTGAGGGACTGCAGCTTTGACCCATTCTGCCCCTTTGCAGGAGGTTCTCACTGAGCAATGGCCAGGTGCCAGCCATACCCACGAATGTTAGTGAGACTGTGCTGCTACTGAAGCCCAGAGACTGCTGCTGGGTGTCAGCCCACCCCAGAAAAAGTTCACGCAATCGTGTAGCAACAGCATTTCAGGGATTGTGGCAAATCACCTCATACATCTGGTACCAGAGTTCACCCTCTATGACCTTGTTCCAGTACCAGTGAATGTAGTTGTTCTTCAGGGTCCACTGGGGCCTTCGCCTGTGGGGGGGCCACACAGCCTCTACCAAATGTCCTCCCAGCAGGGGAACTGCCTCTCCCTGTGGCCCAAGGACCCCCGGACTTCACTCTGCTCCTGGGGATTCACCCTTCTCATGAGAGCCCTACCAATTATCAAGCTATAGAGTTTCAGACTCCATACTCCCTTTGTTTATAGAATCTTAATAGAATTTAAACCCTTTCCTTTTTCCTTTCTCCTTTCTCTTTTGTTCAGTCCCTGTGGCTGTTTCCACTTTTCCACTTTCTCTCCAGCTGCTTTTGGCGGGGGGGGGGTGCTTTTCCGATACTCTCCCCCCATTTCCATCCTCTCTCCACAAGCAAAAACAGCTCCCTGCCCTCTGTGGCTCCTTTCTTCTCCAGTTAGCCTCTCCATGCTGCATACCGGTGGAGTTCTGTGGTTCAGGTTGTGCAGATTGTTGTGTTAATCCTGAAATCAGTTTTCTAGGTGTGCAGGATGGTTTAGTGTTGATCTGGCTGCATTTCATGGCTGCGAGACACACAAAAAACCTTCCATGCTGTTCGGCCATCTTGGCTCCTCTGGAGATGAAGTTCTTAAACTCATTATCACTGCCTTTACGGTACTGTATAAAACATCCAGATCCATTGCATCTCTACCAATGCCAAAACCTCCTGTTTTTATGCCATACTTGGCTCTTAGGAAAAATGTGTATAAAGACAGAGAAAAATATGAAGCCTAGCAAAGATTTTTGAAGTCTTGATTAAACGTGGCTTTAGTACCCATATTTTAATTTTTTTTTTCTTTGGGGCCTTGGAAAGTTTTAAATGTCTTAAAGTAGTACAATATAGTAAAATTTGGAATGAGAGATATTTCATTTACCTGTCTACCTATGTATTTAAGTATGTATCTGTTTATGTGGGAAAAGGACAAATGAGAAACTGAAAAGCATGGAATGAGAAAGGAGAACTGTATAATTCCCTCCTTCTAAAACCATTCTTAGATCAGTTTTGTGAGAGAACATAAATGGAAGGTGAGGATCTGGAAAATGACTCCTTTGAAACCATACTTGGTTGTGTAATCTTTGGAAAACTGTTAATATGCTCTCAAGGGTGCTTGTTCTTTTTCTGAAGAATGCTGTTGTAGAATTACCAGTGAGGAGGTCTATGTATCAGTAGAGTTCAGGGTGGAGTAGTGAAGGTCACTGAAGTAGCTCATGAAGTTGGCTGGTTATGGAAATGAGTGTATTGAGAAGGAGATGGAGGCCTGGTCTAGGTCAGGAGCAAGTGGGGTTGGGGCAATGGTAAGTACTGACTTACTTCAAATTTGCCCAGTGATGGCAAGAAAGCAGTAGATTTAGTGTGTGGGGAAAGAAGCATGGTGTTTATCTTTTGCTAGAAGGAGCCTCATAGGGGTTAGGATGTAATCACATGATATAATGATTGATTTGGGGGGAATAGGGTAAAAAAATTGAGGATCAGGAAGAGGATGACAGCCATATTTCTCTCATGGGAGATTGTTCTGGGATTAAGGGAATGGGAAAGGAAAACATATTTTTGTTATATCCCTATTTTTGTTATATCCCTATTTGTGTCTTGTCATATTATATACCCAGTAAATTCGTGATAAATACTTGTTAGTTGGTTAGGTGTATTTTTTCATAAGCAGTGTGATTATTTCTTACTATTTCTTATTATTTCTGTCTTTTAAGGGGCACCTGGCTGGCTTAGTTGGTAGAGCATGTGACTCTCGATCTTGGGGTTGTGGTTTCGAGCCTTGTGTTGGGTGTAGAGATTACTTAGAAAAACAAAAAATTAAAAAACCTTGATTTTGTCTGTTAAAATCACTGACAGTTCAGAGGAGGGACTCTTCTCTGTTTATCACATATCACATAAATGGTGGATCAAATTATAGTGATTTATTAAAGAAATTAGAATTGGGGAGAATACTTTATTCTGGAAAGTTATAAGGTAGTCAGATAATCTCCATGTAGGCTAGGTTACTTCAGTTTCCACAATCAAGTTACCCATTAGTGGACTTTTGATAGTAGTTTTGATAATAGACTGCATGTTTTAAACAGTATCTGAGAAACATCTTTTCCATTTACTTCTGCATTCCTCTAAGGAGACAAATATTATGGAAAGTAAATATGCAAGGAGGTTCTGGGAAAGAATGAAATTGTGTATATTCTTTAATTAAAGCAAGGTTTTCTTCTTCAGAATTGTTGATAACCTCTACAAGTGTGAGAGAAAACACACATGAAAATGTGAATGCAGTTACACACACCTTGGTAGTTCCCCAAAGGAGAAGAAACCACTCTCATTAGTTAGCAGAGATAAGAAGAGAAATAATGGATTTAAATTTGAACAAGAAGTGTTTGAAAGAGTGGAGAAAAATTTAACAGTAAGATCAACTGGGGAATGAAGCCAATTTCTGGAAGAGTTGATGAGATCACAATCACGTGAAACCTTAAGGTTGTAGCTTGTCAAACACCTACAGAGGAAACATGCACCGTGTACTTAGCACTCTCCAAAGGCACAAGTGAAGAAAGCAAATGAAAGCAGTGATCAGAGGGACAGAGAGGGTTTAAATCCCTGGTCTTATGTGGCCTTCTTTCCACTCCAATGTGAAATGAGAGGAGGTGGAGACTGTGTGTGTACCTACATGGTGAGTGTGCACGGTGACATCACTGGTGTGTGACTGAGCCTGGAGCTCAGCACAGGAATCCTGTGCATCTTTTTCTCTTCCATTGCTCTGCGAACTTAGGGAACATTGAGGTAGATTTTCTCTTTACCACAAAGAAGTGCAGTTGTAAGGAGATAAAAAATACTCTTTGCTGAAAGTTGGGGTCAATAAATGGTCCAGAGACATTTACTTCATTTAAGGGCACAAAAAGGCCTAGAGGAGATCATGACTGAGCATGTGGGGTAGGCAGATTTTTCCCTGCTCAGCTCAGAAGTCGCTGTCCTGTGACATCCTCAGATGTCCTGTGAGTGGAATTTATATTTTCAAGTCAAATGAAGACCTGGATACAGTAATTGAGAAACAGAAAATACCTATAACCATTTCTATCAGATTTTGGGAGCCAGCTTAAATGCAGAAGGGGTTATGTAGGACTGATTAGAATAATGATGCGCTAAGAGTGCCTGGATGGCTCAGTCTGTTGCATGTCTGAGTCTTGGTCTCAGCTCAGGTCTTGATCTCAGGGTCATGAGATCGAGTGCTGTGTTGGGTTCCATGCTGGGCTTGAAGACTACTTAAAAAAAATGATGCTTTAAAATTGTCTGTAGTTCAGTTTATAGCTTGCCTGCCGGAGGGATAGAGTCTCACACAAATAAGTTGAGCCATCATGTAACAGATTCAATTGTTAGCTCTTTTGTTGTGAGATTAGGCCATGTCTCAGGCATAGAGATTCCTGCACATGCCTCCCATATCCCTCAAAAGGCAGGATTGTGTTGTGGCCAGCTGTGCCTTATATGGAGAACATCTATATTACCATGGTCATGAGATGAATTGTGATTCCCTCCAAATCTGTATGTGGAAGTCTTGACTTCTGGTATCTCAAAACGTGAACTTATTTGGAAATAGGGTCTTTACAGAGGTAATCAATTTAAAATGAGGTCATTAGGTTGAGCCCTAATCCAGTATGATTGGTACTCTTACAAAAGGAGAAATTTAGACAGAAATATACATGGAGGGAAGACATTGTGGAGAGACATAGGGAGATGCTGGCCATCTACCTACAGGCCTAGGTAAGAGGTTTGGAATAGTACTGCCCCTGATGATACCTTGATTTCAGACTTTTTGTCTACAGAACTATGCGCTGATATATTTCAGTCATTTAAACCATCCAGTTTGTAGTACTTTGTTATGGCAGTCCTAGTAAACTAATATACCTACTGATTATGGATTCACATACACCATTTTTTCTCTTCTTTCTTTCTTTCTTTCTTTCTTTCTTTCTTTCTCTCTCTCTCTCTCTCTCTCTCTCTCTCTCTCCCATTCCTTTCCTTCCCTCTCCTTTCCTTTAGTCTCCTTCCCTCCCCTCCCCTCTCCTCTGTTCTCCTCTCCTCTTGTCTTATCCCCTCCCCTCCCCTCCCCTCCCCTCTCCTCCCCTCCCCGCCCTTCTCCTCTCCTCTCCTCTCCTCTCCTCTCCTCTCCTCTCCTCTCCTCTCCTCTCCTTCTTTCTTCTAGTGAGCACCGGCTATGTGTTAGACAATGAGAATACAATAATATTGGCCCTCAAAGAACTTCTAGATGTGTGATGAAGATATATGTATAAATGGACACTTTTAAAGTGCTGAAGTAGAAGAAGTAAGAGGTATTCAATTATTTGATGTCTACTATGTACTATGCAGCATGATTCAGGGTTAAGCATATTTGAAATCCAGCTTTGCCACTTTACATTCTTCAGGTTGAAGAACTATTTAATCTAAGACATAGTTTTCCCATTTGTAAAATGGGGAAAATGTGTCTCCTATTGGAATTTGTCTAAATTTTAAATAAGATACTGAGTGCAAAATATTTAGTATAGTGTCTGTGTCTTAGCTCAGGTTGCTGTAGTAAAATACCAGAGACTGGGTGGCTTAAACAGCTGAAATTTATCTTTACAGTTCTGAAGTCTGGGGATTTCAAGATTGTATCCCAGCAGATTTGGTTCCTAGTGACAGCTCTCTTCCTGGTTGGTAGACATGCTGCCTTCTTGTGTGCTCGCATGACCTTTCCTCAGTGTACGCATGTGGAGAGACAGAGAGAGAGAGAGAGAGACAGAGAGAGATATTTCTGTTTTCCTCTGTTTTTAAGGTCACTAATTCCACCTATTCCAAATTACCTCCCAAAGACCCCACCCCCGAATACCATTACCCTGGAAGTTAGAATTTCAATATATAAACTTTGAAGGGATGCAAATATGCAGCCCATAGCAGCCTGAAACACCATGTATGGCAGATGTTATTAATTACTGCTTGGGGAACATATGATAACTGGAATAGTATGCAGACAAATAATTAAGTTGAGGGCTGACAGAATAACCAAACAGAAAGTATAGTCCAGAATTCTACTTTGCTATCCATATAAGCTTTTTATCAGGGTAACATGGGAGACATGGCTTGAGTTTTTACAAAGATAATGGTAATATTTCATTTAGAAAAATCTAGGTTAGACCTTCCTGTCTGGCCTTGAGGTTGCGAGGCCATCAAAGCATTCTTCTATTTGGGAGGAATAGCTTTGTTTTGGAACCTCCAAGGGGAGCAAGAATGCTCTAGGGTTTGGTTTTGACATTCCCATTTTGAGCTGGGAAGTGGGTATTTGTGAGGATGGTGTCTTGATTTTCTGAGTTGTAACTTAGGGATATGGACATGAGATTTTATGGCTGAAGCCATTAAAAGAATTCATTTTAGGCATTTGGAAATTGTCAACTTGTTAAAATAGCAAGCTTAAGCAGAATGGGAAAAAGCAACTATTGTTTTAGGAGAAGTTGGACAAAATGATCTAGTTCAAAAATCCTCTCTTGCTTTTATTTCAAGAGCAATGACAGAAAATAATTTTAGCTTCAGTAGTAAAACTTTTTGACAATGAAGCTTTGAATACTGAAAATAGTTCAGTATCTGAATGGTGCTTTTATATCCTTGACTTTGTTAAGGTAGGGATATTTTTAAAACATAGAACCTGTGGTTCCCTGTCAAGCAAATATAGTCATCAACACCCCATGTCTTCCTTCAGAGAGGGCTCTGGTCATTATTCATTCTGTATGGAACTTGGGCCAGGCAAGGGTCTTCAGGATCTGATGGCCCCTCCTCCACCCTTGTTCCTGAGTGGGATCACTAACAACCCTCCAGCATAGAAATGATGGCAATTCTCACTGTCATCAAAACAAAAACAACAATGACAATAGAAATCTCACTGGGATAAATCATTTGCATTAAACAAACAAACAAACAAACAAACAAAACAAATCACTGAAGGCAGAGTCAGTGGAGTTGCATTATAGTGTATGAATGTGGGGAATCATTTTATCTGAACCTCTCTGTCCTCTTTTTAAAAATCCAGACCTGGTTTAGAGGATCTCAAAGATCCCTTCCAGCTTTGGGGTACTCTTGGCTGTATATGAAAACTGGAGGAAAATGCTAGAGTGCTTTTATTTGCATGGAAGGAATAACCAGCAGTCTTCCCACAGGAAGTAGGTTTTGAATTGTATTATTGATATTTGTAGTGTTCTAGATTGACAAATTGAGGATTAGAAATGGAATAAAGAAGCCATTGTTGGGAAGTGGGAAGAACAAATGGTTTGGGATAGAAGGTTATGGAATTCAAGAACAACAAGGGGAGAGGAGAGGTAATTGATTCCTCCTTCTTCTTCTCTGGTCCCCAATTCAATCAGACATCAAATCCCTTTTCCTTTCCATCTACTTTCCTGAACCAAAACTAGAGGGAGAGATTGTGTCACAACTTGAACCTGTACTAACCTATGCTCCAACATTATGCTCCTTAGGCAGTGATTCAAAATGAGATAGCCTTAACTGAGAATGAGAAGAGTTAACTTTCATCCTCAAATGGCTCTTTTGGAAGAAACTTCATGTGGCTCTGTGTAGTAAAGGAAATTAATAATATTTGACCATTTTTGCCTCTCCAAAGATTAATGATATCTGTCCATTTCTACCACACTAAATTTGGAGAGAACTTCCAGATATACATCAAGGGAAAACAGTTATCAGTGTGTTGACACATTTTCAATACTATAGATACTTCTCTTCATAAAATTATTTTTACTTATTAAAAATGGGTTATCTAATTTCATGCATTTGAAGCAACAGGGATAAAACACACTTTTGAAGTGAGATGTCAACCCAGATGTGAGGAACACATATGTTGACACAAAATTTGAAAAGACTCCATAAAAATGACAAAATGATGAAGGAAAAGCATATTTACAGCAGATCCTGACCTTTTGAGAATATGATCAGCCTGTCAGCACAAATGGTTTTCCATGTTCATAGCAAAAAGCTATGAACACCTATATTTGGGATGGAGGTCAGATGATATCTCAATATAAAAATAATGAAATAGTACCCTGTCAGACATAAAAGAATAATTCTACAACTCTTTTTCTTTTATTTCCTCATCATAGATGTACATGTTAGCATAATATGCATATGCACAGTGGGCCTGGCTCTTTTTCATCCCAACCAATCCAGTGTCAAAAAAAAATCTTAACATCCTTGTATTGATGTTATGGCGCCTGGTATAGTTATTAGGACCAAAGGGTTGTTTTGTTTTCTTTTACAGTTCTGAGAATGGGGTTAGGGGTTAGGAAATGGAACATAGCAGTGACTCTGAATCTATTTGTCTACTCAATACCCTTATTGTGCACCTGCAACTATTGGCTTGAAGCTTTCTTCAGGGGAATCTTCTATAGCTCCTAGACACTTATCCTGTTGCCTAAAAGTTCTGCCTCCTCAGCTGGGTTTTTTAATTTATCACAGTGGAGCATAGTTTTCTGAAAAAGTCCAGCAAAGCAATGTTTTCTTGACTATCTGGATTTTTATTAGTGGGTCTCGTAAGCTGACAGGAACTCAGAAGAATAACATCTTAATTTGTTCAAGAAGTGTGTGCTACATGGGAGTAACTCTCAAAGTTCCCTTCATTCCTTAAGAAAGATTGCTCATCATTGTGATTTCAAAGATAGTAAGAAGGAGAAGGTTAAAGGTGGGATGAATTCCTCCTAAAAGTGAAAAAGAAATAAAACTGCAAGGACTCCACTCATACACCTGAGTGTATAATAATAGCAATAGTAATAAAATCCTAACAAGAAATATGGGAAATAAGAGTTACAATGGAGGCAACCTATTACTGTGGACGATGACCTACTGTTCATCAGCAGAACCATGAGCAGATCTGGTGCTATGAATTGGTATCTGGATATAAGGAAATTCTAGTTGAATAGGATCACCTGCTTTAACTAAGGGGTAAACACACTGGTCTATTAAAAAAAAGCACTTAATGTTATTGAATTGATCTAGAAAGCAAGAAACAAATCTAATGGCATTTTCGCCCTCAGGAAGAGATTTTTCTGTAGGCTTCCTGTTTATATGTTAAGTATTGTAATGGCCAGAAACTGTATCCAAAACTGTTGAAGATCGAAATTACAATTTGTGATTTTTTGTTTTTTACTCACTCCAACAATTCTACACTTACTGTGCCTGTGATGTCACAGACATGTTTGGGGAATCATTCTATTTCCCTCCAGTTCTCCTGTGTGAATGAAGTTTAAAGTGATTTTTCATTTCTCCTCATGTGATAGAGCTTCCCAAGGCAGGGACAGCATTGTATAAGGAGAAAGAGGGTGAGAGAAAGTTCAGTCAGGTCTCTGAACTCTGGAAAGGCACTGTTTCAGGTCTTAGAAGAATCTCCAGGGATTCTTCATCCTCAGGTTGCATTAAGTCAAAGATACTCATTTAAATTTTGTATCTCAATGGGCAAACTCCATATTAATCATCTCTGTGGGTCATGTTCTTCCTGGCATTTCTCTTATTCCCTGTCTTTTGACATTTCCTATTCAGGGTAGCATGACATACATGAGATATCTTAGAATTTTCTGAATAAATATTCACTATAATCATTTCAAGGGAGGCACTGGTAAGTCATTGGCACAGAGGGTTCATCTGGATTTTCTTGACTTTTCATGAAATTTTTTCTTTGTGGCCCACCTGATAACTTGAGTCAGGTACTTATTTCCTTCCTGTTCTGTTTAGCCACTAGGGAAATATGCATTGTTTTACCTCAGTGATTACATATGCAAAATGGGAATAATTATACTTTCTTCTTGGCTCACTGGAGGATTAAGAAGATTAATGCATATTTTTAATTTAGAAAATACACTTCATGAGTGAAATATGCTTTGAGTAGGAATTATTATTAGGATTATTATCCTCAATAAGGATTTAAATATATTCTTTGTCAAATAGAATCCTAAAAGTTAGAATTCAAGCTAATAAACTAAAGCAGGCTTGAGGGGATATGAACTTGAATGTCTGTCAATGACAATTGGATGCAGTGAGTAATCCAATTTACTTCAGGAAATATGTTAGCTGTGGCAGGGGTGAGAAGTAGGTATGAGGATGGAAGACTAACAAAGAAAGTATATAGATATTCATTAATTCCTTCAGGAAACAGTGGGAGGAAAAGGAGGGGTTGGAAGACATATTTACCAAGAGAGGAGAGAGAGGAACTGTAAAAGTATAAAATAAGAAGAAAACCCAGAGACGTCAGAATCACTCTGAGAAATTGGCGAAATTCACAAAGCACAGACTTGGATGTTCAGGAAATGTCAACTGACT
This sequence comes from Panthera onca, assembly GCF_046562875.1. Classification (NCBI taxonomy): domain Eukaryota; kingdom Metazoa; phylum Chordata; class Mammalia; order Carnivora; family Felidae; genus Panthera; species Panthera onca. The sequence goes on from NC_138339.1 coordinate 88,757,300, forward strand.
GACAGACACAAAAGAGACTCAAGGAGAAATCAAGGAATTGGGGAGAAATAAAAAAGAGCCACCTGAATTACTCCATAATTATAACTAAAGTTTTACTTAGGAGGAAAAAGATGGTGGAAGATATATAAAGCTGGGGAAAACAACTTAAACTATTCTTGAATTCTATATCCCCAACTAAATCTATAGGACTAAAGAAGAGAACTAAGGTGCTTAAGGGTCTGGGGGTTCTTTCCTGTGATGATAGGTGGAAAAGCTTGCACTCTTCTGTCTGGAAAGGAGAAGGCAGAGCAGGCACGTGATAAAAGTCACTAGTAGAAACCCAGATGGTTTCTACTGAGAAAGTATAAACTTACCCTCTGAACCCACAGTTGAATTGAAGGGAACTCCACTTGACGCCTGAGAAAGGGGGGAAGAACACACTTCAAGCGCTCAATAATCCAACCAGTGGTAAGAACGAATATGTAAATAGATGTAAAAGACAAGTTGAATTCAGATATAGTTTTTGATGCTTCATATACTTATATTTTACCTTTTACAGTGAGATGAATTATTTTAAATTAAAATTGGTTTAAACTATCTGTTGACTATTAATGCAATTTAATTTTAAATTTTATATTATTATGAAATAAAACACAGAGCCAGAAAAACCTACCAGATGAATGTGTAGCTTAATGGCTTATTTTAAGTGAAAATCTTATAACCACTCCCCACCCAGGCCAAGACTAGAATTCTTTCAGCCACCTTCCCTGTATGTGCCTTTTTCTAATCTTACCTCTTCCTTCCCCCAGAAGTAATCACTGTCCTGAATTTTACAGAAATCACTTCAGGTGTGTATTTTTGACTTTGATATTAAGGTGGGAAGATACTGCCCTTCAAGAACATCTCGCTTGCTGCTTCCACCAGACCCATAATCTGGATGGATCAGGAATGTCACTAACTGTAGATATGCATATGTCTTTATATTCTAAGTAGGAAATCAATAATTTTAACACCTTGTGATATGAAGGAATGAAAAAGTCAACGTTCCTTTTGCTAATGCAGCAAGTTTCATTCATGTGGAGCTCTGTGCTCATGGACCTGAAAAGGTAGGGGAGGTGTGGGAAGAGTGTACAGATTACCCTCTAGTGTATGTCTTCTGCCTGTGTACTCCAGAAGCACACCTTCTGCTGTGTACTCCAGGGGTGGGGAGTTGCTGATGTAACAGTGCTGGATGGCATTCTGCAGCTGAGGCCACTGCAGAGTGACAATTGAAGCTTAAAAAGGAAGACCTGAAGTAACATCATATAACTCATCGTACATAATTTCATCAACTTCTGCTTCATCGGAAATAACACTCAGAGGCCAGTTGTCCAAGGTTAGTTTTAAACATGGGAGGTTCTTAAAATTCATGCTTCTGCTGTTGACAAAGGAATGTGTTGTGCATGATAATAGTGTGATATTCATTTATTTATTTAACGTGAATTTTTGAGTACTCTTATTTTCCAAGAATCGAGATATGGAAGAAGTCCTTTTCTTTAGAGCTAACAATATTGGGCAGTGGTTTTTGTCTCTAGCTGAGTGTGAAAATCACCTTGGAAATGAAAAAAAGACAACAGAAGTCTTCCTCCCCTGCCCTCAACATTTGCACAAACACATGGCGATTCAGTTTTTATTGGCCTTTAAATTATTATAAAGTATTTTTCAAAAGCTCCCAGAATTTTAAAATGTGCACCCAGAGTTGAGAATCACTGATTAAGATAAAAGACAAATATTGAATACATGTGATCACAAGCTAGAGATTGTTATGATAAAGGAATACATGTGGCACAATGGAAGTTTGTAATATCATGAACAAAGATCTATCTAGAGGAGATGCAAATGTTTTAAGACTTACAGAGTAAAAGTAGCAGGTTTGAAGATTACTGCTTTTATCAAGGTTTTTATCATTGGGGTTATATCTAGTTATACAATTCATCTCATAATTGCCTTGCCTATAAAGACAGTAGTAAGATAACTAGTGGGTGACAATATACAGGTTTTCTCTGAAAACTTCCTGAATCAGGCTATATATGAACTTGCTTCACTCAGATATATTAGAACAGAAGAAAAAAATTTTTAAGTTTATCAGTATTATTTTTTTGGAGAGAAAGTGTGAGCGAGGAGAGGGAGGGGCAGAGAGAGAAGAGAGAGAGAGAGACTCCCAAGCAGGCTCCACACTGTCAGTGTAGAGCCGGATGCAGGGCTTGATCCCATGAACCGTGAGATCATGACCCGAGCCGAAATCAATAGTTTGGATGCTTAACTGACTGAGCCACCCAGGCATCCCCAGAAAAATATCTGATAAAGCACCCTCCTATCACACAAAGGGAAGAATATTTCTTACCATATGCTGTAGTGTAACAACAAAATCACTGGATTGGAGTATGGAAAACTAAGCCAACTTGAATCCTTTGGAATATTGCTATGGAAATTGATAATCATTGGTCAGTAAAATACATATGCCAACAACCCAGTAACTGGATGGAGGCTTAGCACATTCCAGTTGATGGCAGGTTGCATGAGATGTTCAGGTTCTAGACAACATTATGACACAGGCATGTCTACTATCTTGGCAGAGTTATTTTTGATAACAACATGCTCTTACACATTGTGTTTCTCTATAGTAGTGCTAGATGGTGGTCATGGAAATACTCTTACCTAAAATCACATGGGTCAAACAGTACCCTTATTTAAATGGTAGTTACGGGGAGGACACTACATGAATGAGAACTCAACCTGAGGTTATCAAAGGCATACCTAGTGGCACATATGTGCAATTTTCTTAAAGTCATTAGTCTCATTTCATGGCACATTTTAGAGTAGTTCTTCTCATCAGTAGAACTTCTTTATTTTTAAGGACTCTGTCCTTGGCATCTAAAAGCACTGTTACCAGCATATTCCAGGAGGCAAGGAATTTGGAAAGTAGTTCTTTAGGGCAGGAAGGCCCATTTGTTTGTATAATTGCAGTCAATGTAAAGAAACATCATCCCAAACAGATTTTTTCATAGTGACTTCTAGGCCTTCAGTAATTATGACCTGATGCAAATATATCGAAATGGAAAACAATACATATAAATTACAAAACTTAACTTTGCTAGATCTTCAATGTAAACGAAGCTATTTGTGCGCTCTGATTAAAACACATTAAAAGCAATCAGAGCTCTCCACTGACCTGAGAGCTCTCTGGATGGATATCCTCAGTGTTGGAAGACTTCCCAGCTTGCGTTGGAAACTACTGAAAAATTAACCTGAAAGCAACCACTGATGAGCAAGTGTTTCTGCAGTAACAGGTGCCCTTTTTAGGGAAAGCAACCTAAACTGATTTCATGGGGACAAGGGCTGGGGGCAGAGCACTCCGTAGGTAGGTCCTTCAGAAGGCACAGAGGCAAGGTCGCTCAGGGAAGAAAGTGCACTTCACATCCTTTGTTACTGCTGCCTCAAATTACTGCTAGTGACCTTCTGAAACTCAAGGGGACCCGATGTAAGCCTGACACGGAAGCGGCCAATATTTTGGCGTTCGTGAGAAATGTACTTTGTTGGTAAAAGAGTCAAGCATTCTCTCTTAGCAAGCACTAAGCACTCATGTGTCTCCTGTTACCAGATATGCACAGCTACATGCTTCTATTTTAACCAGATATTTACATCCAAGCAAGGATCACAGATGGTCCTAGGTTCTTATCACATCCTGAGAAATGCTAGGAGACTTTAAACATCCGGGATTTGCGTCTTTTGGCAAACCGTGGAGATAAATGCTTTTCATTCTGCTACCTATGTATAGGTTTATCTCAGGGAGGCGCTCTTCCTTTGTGGCATCTCAGCAAGAAACTGACAGTGTCTACATTTCCTATGAGTAGAATGCTTTGCATTGCTCCGAGGTTCATAATTACATGTTTGTGACTTCATCCTCAACAGCCTCACCCCATGAATACAGATAACATCTTACAAAAGGGGAGGCTGGGAACGACTCAGACAGACAGGGGAGGAGGAGAGAGAGGCTGATGTGCTCAGTGACCATCTCCTGGCGAGGCTCTGGGACAGCCAGTGGGGGGAACTTGGCTCTTCAGGTTTCCAGAGCAGACTCTGGTCTGAAACACTGACCTTCTGTTTCGTGGGCTGTGAAGCACCCTTGGGTAGAAGAAGAAATACTCAACCTATAGGTTGACATTTTATTTATATCACATCCCTTGTTGAATTGTTCTGAAGAACCCGAGGTGGCCGTGGCATTCCTTCTCTTTATTCACTTGGTTACAGTTTAAAATTTGAATAGCTGTTTATGCTGGAAGGCTGAACACCCAATCAGCAGTCTTTGAATTGAAGCTGTATTGTTCACTCATGGAAATGCCTGTTTCATCTGTCAGTTCTCTTTTATAGTGAGCCTAATAATTTATGCTTGCTAAAGATGTTTTCTGACCTGTGATTCCATTGCCAGTTAGGAAAGGGCTTTGGCAGCATTCACACTTCCTTTCGTAATAGGGGGCCACTAAGGTACAATTTAGTGAAATTACTGCTCCAGTGCACTAATGGTACCCAGACCCAGGCTGGGGGAGGGCAGAGGGGTAAGGGTGAGGGACCCTAGCCTTTAGAGAGGGCCACTAGACTCCAAAGAAAGATATCGTGGAGAGGGGCCTCTTTGGGAGCCGCCTCCTTCCCTGGAGGTCTGCATGACCCTGTGGTGCCCTGATGGCTGAGTTACCGCCCCCCGCGGAAATGCCAGAGGGCATTGCATGCATGGAACTTCACATAGCGTCCACGAACACAAATAAAAACGATTTGTTTTCATCCAGAAAATTTGTATCAGCTCTTCAAATTTATCTTATTAAAAAAAATGTTGTGATCCTATTAGATAGGATGACCCATTTAAGAAAAAAGTTGGCAGGAAAAATCCTTTGTGTCCCTTAAGAAAGAGGATCTATATGCGCTTCAACTATGTGTTCTTTATCTTATTACTGTTGAAATCACATTATGTTAAGTGGGACTTCTGTAAATGGGCCACCCTGCATTATAATTATAGTCTTTTCAGATATTTAATTTGCAAGTTATTGGCAGACCTGTCCTGAAAAGAACTTTTCTAATTGCAAATGGAATTCTTCTCCAGGTGAAGTGTATCTTTTCCTTTTTTGATTCTCTCATAAAACTTTGTTTCTATTTTTCTCAGGGCATTTATCTTATCCTCAGAAATAATCATTTGTGTACCTGTTTTGTACTTTATCAGGTTTGTCAACTTCCTGAGGTCGGTAACTTGATCTTACTCATTTTGTATTTACTCCAGCCCCCATCTCAATGTCTTTCTTGTAGGAGGGACTCAGTGAATATTGGTGAATGGATTTCAAGAATAATTTTAACAAAACATCTTAAATTGAAATAGAATCTCTCCCAACATATTCTCATTAGCTTGAGACACAGATCTGAATGCTCTATGATGTTGAGTGCACTTGGAAAGCAGACTTTGCCATAGACATAAAGTTTAATAGAATGAATAAGTAACAATTGTGAATAAATCCAAAGCAGATATTTCAGAGGATTTTGGATTTTTTTTTAAAATTAGGTAAATATTTTGAATAATATATTTTACATCTATAGCCACATTCCCCTGTACACACCTGATCTCATCTGAATAACGTATTTTAAAAGTTTGTTCTTACTGACATTTGGCTTTAATTGTACTTGTAACAAAAATGTTGAAACACCTCTAGAGGAACTGGGGGCTTATGGGCATGAGAATCATGGTGCAGCTAAGTTTGTAAAGTATTATAAGACAATGAGAACTCATGATGTTATAGTGCTTTGAGGTTCACAAAGGGTTTTCATATTGAGGTAAGGATTAATAATCCCTTTCTAAGGCTAACTTCAGAAAGGTTCTCTGACTTGCTTGGCATGATTAAATGAGTAAAGAACAGAGCTGAAGCTGAGCATGACGCTCATACTATGAGAGCCACCTCTCTCCAGTGATACCTGCTGCCTCATTTTTGTCTTCCAAGTTATGCCTCTTTTTAAAAATAAATAAGCAAAAGATGGTGTCAGTCATCTTAAACTATAGCTTCTGTTTTACAGAGGCACAGAATTTCAGAGTTAAGAAGCACTGCGAAACTTCTGACATAAAATTATTCAGTTTAAAGTTAAGAAAGGGAGAGCTTTTATTATTTTTCTTGTTGTTAAGAACAGCAGGTTATAGGATTTGTTGAACTCATTATATTCTGGTTGCTAAGCTATTTCTATTCTATCAATAAGGACACAGAGTGCAAAAGGACCAGCAATTTGCCAAACATCACACCTAGAAAATGACAAAAGTGGGTTGGCTATACCCAAAACCGGTACAGCAGTTCAAACTTGTGCCGTGACATGCATTAGCTACAGTTACACAAGCAGTTAACAACAGAATCAGGCATTGGGATGGATTATAGCACTCCGCCAATGCTTTTGCTCAATAATTGATAAGAACTCCATGGAGTTCCTTGCCCCATCTTCAAATCCCTTTTTTCAATTGAACCTCTTTTTTTTTTTTTTTTTTTTTTAGAACTGCTCTATAGGATCAACAGACCGAGAGAATTGCTTTTAATTATGTATTTGTTTTTAACTTAAAAGTTTGGCCTACCTTTCTTGGGACTTAGATCTGACTGGATTTCACTTCTTATTTTCATATTCCAAGTTCAAATGCCTATTTATACTGAAACATGCTTAATGGAAAGTGAAAATCAAGTGATGTAACTAGAAAACGTCCAGAGAAGAATGACTGCAGTGATAAAAGTGGAAGTAGGTGTTCTCCGAAGGCAGATAAACTAAAAGAATAGGTTCAGCTTCAGTCTTGAAAGGTGAAGGCTCTAAGTATGGGCAACACCTTGTTCAAAGTTAAAACACTGTTATGTAAATTTCTAAGTAAACATGCATATGTTCCCCAAACCCCAGTACTCTCCCTCGTGGATATTTCTTTTGGAATTTATATATCACTTACATGTACTTTTCCCTAAAATAGCCTTTACTCCATGATTATTGTAGCTACTTTTGTCTATTTCTAGTTGCCTCTGGATGATTATAAGTTTGCTAAGCCTTCTTGCCCACCCTTGTGTTTCTGGTTGTTTTTGCATGGCACCATTCACTAGGTAAGTCCTTAATAGGTATTTATTTAATTTAACTCAACTGTAAGTTTCAGGTAAACATGAAGCACAGTTTTATGAGGTGGCTAATATATTTATGAGAAGTGATGGTAGATTTAAGTTCTCAGCAGATTCAAGAAATCTTTATTTAGGTAGGTTAAATACTGGCACACCCGTGTTTATTGTTAAGGTATTAGTCATATTTGCAGAAATAAATTACTTTTGGAGGTATGAATCTGAATGACAGTATGTCCTGCCACAGAATGAATCCCTCTTGGCATATTGGACTGGAAGATCCTTGGTTTGACTTAATATGACATTATCTTTACTAACGTTTTTACAAGTTGTACGAAATGAGTATGGAAACTTCATGTATTAATTTCTTCCAAATATCCTGCAGGTCATAGTTATTACAAAATATTATCCTGATTGTCATTCTGGCTGATATTACTTTGATTAACCTCACTAGTTTGGCTTTTTGGTCAGATGAGTACTTGTAGAAAGCCAACATATTAACAAACTTTTACCTCAGTGGTAAGAATGCGAATGCAGGGCTCTGTTTTTCCTTCCTACCATGTATCACACTGTTCTTCATTCGAACCCCTTGGCTCTGATCTCCAGGCTTTCTAAGAGAGCCCTACTTAGGCGACTAACATAGATGGGTCAGAAGTAGGTCTCCAAGAGCAGCTTGTGGATAGCTTCAGATTATGACTTGTGATAGTGGAAAGTGCTTATTGCTGATCCCATTTTTTCCTTTGCTTTTACCTTCTCAGTATCCTGTTGGGATGTAAGCACCACAGCTACTAATAAAACAATTTGGCTTTTTGTAACAGGGAGCTCCATCTGGTGTAAACATGTAGAGGGATGCCCTTGGTGATAGTGTGTGGGAAATGTGGGAAACAGAGACAAACTTCTCTTCATAATCCGTGTGCCCTCCAGTGAGTTCTCATTCAGTATAGGCTGTGGCTGACACTTAGGTCTTGAACTTGGACATGACCTAGGACTAGATTGTGGCTGCCTATGAACCACAGCTCTGCTGTTCAAATGTAGCGACTGCTGCAAATGTGCATTATGCAAATAATTCTCTTACACTGACCTTAAAGTAGTGACACAATCTCAGTTCGAGCATTTGCACAGAATAAAGTGATGACTTGGTAACAAGCAGGTAGCAGACACTCAGGAACGAATGCACAGACAGGGGACAAAGCATAGTCCGATTGTGCCTAGGTGAGCTGGTAATAGTAGAGGATATCAGGGACATGTTTTTCGCTTTACATCTAAAAGGTGAGAGTGGAAGGTGAAAGCAAGGGTGAGTTGGTTATAACTAGTCTTCAGGATGAGAGGGAGAATTCTCCTTGCTTAAATTTATCACTTCCCCCCCTTACCCAACAAGTATGTTAGATCAACCAGGGGAAGTTAAGTTGAGCATAGCTTCTACACAGCTTCTATAGTCTAGGAGACTCGGAAGAAAGTGGTTTATTTAGTGTATGGTGCTTTGCTAGTTGAAAAGGTGTTTTGTAAATCTTCATCATTACTTTTCATTATCATGCTATTGCTATTATTCTTGTTTCTGCAGGCTAGGCAGTGTGCCATGCCTTTCTGTGGGACAGATAGCACTTCCCCACAAACAGAATCCTTTGCCTATCCCACTTTGGTTAGCTATCGGATGAAAAGATTAGCGAATAAAGCTGTATCTGAGACCCATTCTGTAGCCTCCATATATTTACATAAATTCCTTGAAAAGTAAATAAAAAGAAGCACATGAATAAAACGGTGGAGACATATGAGATCCAAAGCAACTACTTATTTGAAGGAAGGAAGAGACAGTCCTATGTTGTTATAATTAAAGCGTGTATGCCGGTTCATTTACTATTTTCGGTGAATTTTAATTGAGTTGTGTCTCATTTTTATAAATGTTGTCAATCTTCATTTTCTCTGTCTCCCATGGACCAACTTGAACACACGTACAAATGCGAATCTCCACACCAGCATGTTTTGGGTGAGCACTGTCTACAGATATACCCTAGCACCCACTTGTATATAGTGACACCTAGAACTATAAACACGAAAGCATCCAACCTTGAGGGAACACCCATAAGACTGAGAAAAAGGCGTCTTTTAATGTATTTATTTTATAGACACAAAGCCCAGCTAGTAATCAGTGTTGATAACTTTGGATGTCTGTTTCCCTGATGTAATGGCTAGACTGGGGCAGTAACAATACTTCATTATGCTATTCAGAGTGTATGGCAGGATTCAGTCAGAGCGAGACTCAAAACCTGGCCCACAGCTGAAAGCAGAGATGATGCATTAATCCACAGCAACGCTCTCTCCCCCGCTGCTCCCCTCAGCCTTCAGCCCCTAAGACTGGATATCATTTTTCTTCATAAAACTAGTGGTACTCGAATCAAGCACATGACAGTTAAGGTTTGTTTAGTCTTTCAAGCAGGTGATCTCAGGATCGAACTTCCCAAGCGAGAAGCTGATGGAATACAAATAGTTAAGAAGAACACGTTTGAAGGGGGAAAAATTGTCCAGCCCCATCTGTCAAACTGTGCGTATGACATCATCAGATATTCTGCACTTGTTTGCAGCTATTCAGGCCGGCCCGCCCTGCAGTCTCCGCTTTGTGTTCCAGTTTCCTTTACAGGGCCAGCGGGCTGGAAAATTACCACATGCTGTCACAGTTAGCTCAGCCAGGTCTTGTTATCATTGTTTCCAAGGAATCCATTCATTCCGTTATTTTACATATTGGGCAGACGTCCTGCCACTGAGGCTTGGGCTGCAGTAACTTGAAGGGCCAAACGTTAATGGGCCTCTATTGTTGGTAGAATGGCAGTGCAATACGTGGGAAAAAATACCCAGACAGCTCCCTGACACTGGTTTAGGACCTCTAGACTTAGGGGGTAGCCTGTGAAGATCTTTTATGTAAACAAGCCTTCAATAAACAATGAATATCTCCTGTGTCAATATTCATAACCCATCAATAAAAAAAAATATAAATCTTCAACTAAAAAAGAGGCCCAAATGTATTATGGATGATGGAGCTTTTCCTTAAAGTAATCTAAAGAACGTTGGCAAGTCTCCTTCTAAACACTGCTAATTTATGAGGGGGGGAGTGGGGAGGGAAGCATTGTTGGGGCTTTGAGGAAAGAAAGGCGTTTGATTTGGGGCTGGCAGTATTCTCACTGCAATAGATAATACAGTGTGTAAGTTTTGCAGCTTCCACCAGTACTAGACAGAAATAAAGACAAGGGCCTTGGTGACACATTACATCTTCACCACGCTGGCAATTTAAAGAAAGTTAGTGAAAACATTAGAAAAATTGCTTAGGATAAAGTCTAACTTGAGGATGAATCATGTTATCTTGATTAATTAGAACATAGATAAGTATACAGTTTCCAACACTGAAAAATCCCTCACTATAGAGAAATAGGAAAATCTATTCTTTATGGAAGATATACAGTGGAGCTGTGGTTCTTGTTTTTGTCTTTTTTTTTAATGGTAAAGTTTCCTGTTCCAAGATGTATCTGATCTTCTGACCGTATAGTTGATTGGAAAGGGATCATGAAGTGATATGGATGTTCCAGTTCTTATCACTACCCTCAGAAACTTCTTCCAGTGAATTTTCTTTTCCTCAGACAAGAGAAGACTTGGTAACAAGACCTAGATGCTCAAACCAGGACAGATATGGTAATTAGGAAAGTTGACTGGAATTTAGAAAAGCTGTCATTCAAGTCTTATCGTTTTAAACATTCTCATGGTTAGCTCAGCTGTTGTTTTAGTTAGTTTGCTTTATTGGTTCACCACAGAGATCCAAATGGCCCCGGAGAAGTTTTTATCAGGATGGTTCTTATCCCAAAACATCTTTGAAGAATGGACATGGGGTTGAACCGTTCAAGTTGGGTGAAATGAGAGAGAGATAGGACTAGCCTGGTCCTGGCAAACACAATCCACACCACAGTTAAGATGAAATACGTTGTGTGAAGAAAGTTGGCCTATCCTAAAGCCAAGTTTTTCACCTTGTCTTCTTTATAAAACATCTAATTTCAACTCATCAAACATCAAAAATCAACAGATGATTTTTGTGTCTGACAGCTAATTTTAAATGGTTTTTCTGTTTAGCTGACATTAAGAGCCAAGAGCCAATTGAGATAAATTTATTTTTCCCTAAAAGTAATATATGTCAGGACTAGATTTCCTAAACCTCACCCTTCAAGCAATCATAATCGTTTTGTAAACTATTGATAATGTTATCTTTGAGAGAAAAGTTTTCTTCAGTGTATAAAATGTGACATTAAGATAAATGCTAAAATGTGGCAGTCTTCATTCAAATAGAATATTTTAGGGAATCATATAGAATTTGGAAATTGGTATTTATAAAAGAGTAAATAGCATCCTTTACAACCAATTATTCTTTCATCTCTCGATTCTTATGCCAGGTTTCTGTAACATAAAACATGAATTTGATAAAGAAGGTGTACTTTGACTTCAAAGTTACATTAGGCATGCTGCTGCTTCTGATACCCCAAAGCATCACACTTAGGCCTAGATTGAAAGTGAACTTTAGATTTAACCCCAAATTATTTAATAAATCAGACCACTAAATGATATAATATCACATTTAAGATATGCACTAAATTAAACAGGTCTCTCTGTAAGTGCTAAAAAAATATTACCTTAACTTAAGCAATACCCTACATTTATTACCATAGACAAGACATCAAGCTGTGTTATTTAGCAATTAGTTTATTGTTTAGTAATTAATACTAACTTCCACATGAAAACATATTATGAAGAGTAATATTACTAATAGTGACTTTTCTTAAAAACAAACAAACAAAATACCCCCCAAAATGAAATCACTGCAGTTACTTCCTGCATTTAAAAACAAATTCACTTGTAGAATGAATAAAAAAAATTCATGCAATATATTGACTGAGAGAAATATTTTCTGTTTATGTATCCAGTCAACTAGTGATATCCTCATGCCCAATTTCTGATTCTTTGTCACCACCTGGTTCCTATGAAGAAAATATTTCCAAGAAATCACTCTAAAGTAACTTAAACTTTTTTTTTTTTTTTCCAGATGGGCCTTCACATCATATTAGAAACTTTTTATAATATTAACAATTTTCTTTCATCTTATATTAGAATCATATAATTTTAGAATTTGAATTGCCTAACAAGATATGACCATGCAATCATTTCAGCAATTTTCATTTCATATTAGTGAAAACAAATACTAATATAATAGGATGCTAACATGAAAAACCCTAATAGAACATGACAAAACTCTTCATATTTTATATATGCATTCTTGTTGTTCTTCTCCATTTCAACATTTTCTACTTTGGTTTATGGGAAAGTTGCATGAGCTTGCATGTTTTTGAATATCAATTAAGTGATATTGTAATGAAACAGTAATGCAAAAGTTAAGTGCTGTAAGGCCAATATACTTCTCTGGGTCATCAAGTCTTCGTGTGAATGATAATGCTTGCATTTGGTTTTGCTATTTATTTCAATTAAGTTTAGAAATTGGACTATTGCAGAAAGAAAATAAGAAACTTTTTGTAGTTGAGGATGAAGATGCATTGAGTTAAAGAAATAATGCAATTATCGAGATAATTTACTGCCTCCCTCTCACTCCAAGTATCCAGGTAATAGAGATAAAAATGAGCTTTTGCCTTGAATTATGCAGGTGACTGCTTTCATTTTTTACTCTGATTCTCTTTCATTACATGGAGTATGTTCATCCAAAGTCTTTCCTTAAGCCCAGTTCATTTGAGCAGGGTTGCTGACACTGCCCATTGAGGAAGCAGACGGGAAGGAAATAGTCAAATGTCTCATCCCGAGGGTCTACTAATAGAAATGAAGAGTGAAGACACTCCACTATTCACTCTTGCTTGTTTGTTTTTTGATCCATCTCATTTGTATCAAGAAGAATTGCACTGGGATTAAATACAGCATCTTCTCGAGTGAGAAAATATTTTGTCCTAATGGTAAAACGCTTTGATCTTTTTAAATTTGCTTTGCACACTAAAGATAACAGTATTGAACAGGCATTGCTAAAGGAAAAGAGCATGAACTCTATAGTGTTTGGCAGGAAATATGACCCTCTCATCATTCATTTCACTTCATTTGCATTTATGGTGATCTGTAAAATCAAACAGGAAAAATTTTGGTCTATGTGCCCGGAGCTTTTCTTTTCTGCCATATACCACACTATAATAGAGTAGAGACATAGCTTATGCACTTCAGTAAACAGGATTCACACAAGGTCAAAGTTACCTTTGAAAAATCCTATAGGAAGTTACCACATTGGAGGATATATTTATTTATCCTGTCTTTAATAAATCCAGCACAACCTATTTGTCTTCTAGACTGCTATTAATTCAGTTGAAGATAAGATGAAGGCAGTGACTTGTATTTAGTGGTCAAACCTTCAAAACACTTAGATCATCCCATGGTGAGATGTTCACATTATGCATGGCAGGTGGTAACTGAGATTTCATATTTTCTGGATCATGTTTATGTCAGGACATGTTATCAGTGAGAAGAATGGTGGGCAGAGTTTAGATTTTTTATGTTTCTCTTTTCCCCTCTGCCAACTCTTCTTCATTTCTTTTTTTTTCTGATCTGAATGAATATAGTTGATAAAAAGTAAGTTAAGTATGTCTATAATTGTTTCCCCTGTAATTACTTGGCTAATTTTCTGTCTTCCCTTATAATGTAGCCTGCCTGAGCAGAGCACAGGACTAGGTTTATCTTATTTGCTGTTGTGTTCTCAGCACCTACTTTGATGCCTGCCATCAACCCATTCAAGAAATATTTGTTTAGTAAATGAATAAACCACTCACCCAGCTTAATGCTGGTAGACTCATACACATTTGACTTATAAGCAGAAACTAACAGAAGTGATGCCATCAAGATGGTGATATAGGCTGTTCCTGACTTCATGTCCCCTTACAAGAAGAACAAACAATAACTATTCATGAACAAGACACTGCTGTGAGAATCCTAGAACATGGAAGTGAGGCTGAAGCACCCCCTGCACCTCAGGGACCAAGAGAGACTGCATCAGCAGAGTAAGAGAGGTGGCTACACATTGAGCACTTTGCCCTGCCTCAGGGCTGTGCAGCACCACATGGAGAGGTCTCCCATGAGTCTTAGGTTCCTCCATCAGCCTCCCTTAGCATTGCGGGTTGCTTTGTGGAAACCCCTACTCTGATCTTGCAGCATGGGAAGTGCAGGAGAAACGTTGGGGTCCAGCCCCTGGCAATTTGACTATGACAGAGAAAAGGGGGAGGGGCTTGCAATAACCAGCACATGGATCTTAGCAGACTAGGTTCATACCTACAGAGCCCAAGTAGTAATCCTAACCTCTTGGCTTATCTGCAGAGCCATGTTGGGAGCACACTCTGAGCAAAGAACTTGGTGGGATGCAGATCTGCCTGATTCAGATCTTCAAATGAGGAGATTTGCTGGACCTGGATCCTAGTTTACCCGCTCTCAGGCAAGGTGTTGAGTCAACGCCCCACCTGCTGTGAAGAGTGTCTTCCAGCCCCATTTACTAGAAGGCCTGTGATAACTCTTGGAAGCTCTGTGGACCAGCAATACTCAAGCCTACAAATGGGCAGAGCAGATTGCCCTCAGAGCAAAGCCAGTACTGGGTGTAGAGCCTTCTTTTGATATATAGATATAGATATAGATATAGATATAGATATAGATATAGATATATCAAAATCTATATCTATATATCTATATCTATATCTATATCTATATCTATATCTATATCTATATCTATATCTAGATATATATATCTATATATTACAGAGCAAAGCCAATACTGGGTGATAGATATATCAAAATCTATATCTATATCTATATCTATATCTATATCTATATCTATATCTATATATAGATATAGATATATATATATCTATATATTTACAGAGCAAAGCCAGTACTGGGTGTAGAGCCTTCTTTTGATATATAGATATAGATATAGATATAGATATAGATATAGATATAGATATATCAAAATCTATATCTATATCTATATCTATATCTATATCTATATCTATATCTTCATAGATAAGGCTGAGGGTAGCTCCTGGCTATCTCCCTTTCCAAGGGAGATCCTATTTGGGAAATTAGGAGTAGTCTGGAGTGGCCCTTCCCTTTTCTGCCCAGGAAAGAGGGCTGAGACATAGCTTCACTCACTGTAGAGAGTGTCTTCCAACCCCTTCTAACCAGAAGGGCTGGTGAAAACACTTGACAGCGGTGTGGGCCAGCAGCACTTAAATTGAGAGAAGGGCAGACAAAGTTAATAGTTTGCAGAGCAAAGACAGTGGCCCTGTTCAGCCAAGAGACTTGAGGTGTGAGTTGGCTTAAGACAGCAAACAAAGTTTTACTGGTTTTAAATCACTTTTTTTTTTAATATATGAAATTTATTGTCAAATTGGTTTCCATACAACACCCAGTGCTCATCCCAAAAGATGCCCTCTTCAATACCCATCACCTACCCTCCCCTCCCTCCCACCCCCCATCAACCCTCAGTTTGTTCTCAGTTTTTAAGAGTCTCTTATGCTCAAAGTTTTACTGGTTTTAAAGCTGCCTTTCCCACTGGGCCTGGAGAGGGAATCTCATTTGTAGTACTTATTATTGTTGAATACAGCCTTCAGTTTGTCTGACCAGGGGAACTAACCAGAGTACACAGGAAGCTGCGTAGCCCATTTAATAGTCCTACATACAGTGGCACAGAGAGCATAGCCCATGGCTTCTATCTGTAGAACAAAACCAGTGGCCTCATCTGACCAAGGAATTCAATGCTTATTCAGTCCTGATTTAGGCTTCCAAACAATGAGCTATACAGGCCCTGAATTGCAGCCTGTTCCCTGCCAGGGCAGGGAAACTAATTTATACCTCAACTATTATTGAATATAGTAACAAGTCATGACCATCTAGTAAACCTGCCCAGAGAATCCAGGCTTCTGTGGAGCCCATCCAATAGTCTCACTTAGATAGGGAACCAAGCCAGCAGTCCTATCCAGCTGTTATCAGCCAGTGGCAGCCCTTCCCACCCATCTCCATTCTCAGAGCTTGAATAGTTGCCTTGCTCAAACATAGACCATAATAGCAGGCCTCTCCTGTCCAAAAACATTGCCAGCAGGCACATCCAGAAACCCAACTGAGCTGACTGGTAAAAAGCTGTTTCTGCCAAAACAAACCTGTAAAGTAGAGAAGAGGAACCTCATTACTCTACAGATACTAACATAAGAAATCAAGTATCATGAAAAATCAGGAAAATGTGACACCATCAAAGAACAATAAAGGTCCAGGAACTGACCCTAAAGAAATGGAGATCTTTGAACTATCAGACAAAGAATTCAGAATAATCCTCATAAGGAAGTTTAGTGAACTTCAAGAAAACACAAACTGACAAGTAAATGAAATTAGGAAAACAATGCATGTACAAAATGAGAAATTTGACAAGGAAATAAGAATCATTAAAAAAAAAAAACCCAAGTCAACAGAGAATCCTAGAGTTGAAAAATATAACTGAACTGAAGAATTCAATAGAGAATTTCAAAAGTAGACTTGCCCATGCAGAAGAATCAAAAACCTAGAGGATAGGACATTAACAATTACCAACTCAGAGGAGTAAAAATAAAAAAGAATAAGGAGTGAAGAAATCCTACAGGAATTATAGAACATAATGAAAAGAAACAATATTTGCATATGGGACTTTCAGAAAGAAAAGAGAAAGAGAAAGGGACAGAAAGTATATTTGAAGCAATAATGGCTGACAGCTCCTCTCTCTTCTTGGGGAGAGAAATGGACATCCAGATCCATGAGGCTCTAATAATTCCAAATAGGTTCTACCTGAAAACAGCTATACTAAGACCCATTATAATTAAATTTTGAAAAGTGAAAGGGAATTTTAAGAATAGCAAGAGAAAATAGAGAAGTTACGTACAAGGGAGCCACATAAGACTACTAGAATATTTCTCAACAGAAACTTTTCAGACCAGGAAAGAATGGAATGATATATTGAAATTATTAAAAGAACATAACTGTCAACCAAGAATTCCATACCCAGCCACGCTGTCCTCCAAAATGAAGGAGGTATAACAGCTTTCCCAAACAGAGAAAAGTTAGGGAAGTTCATTACCACCAGACCTGGCTTATAAGGAATGCTAAAGGGAGTTCTTAGAGTGGAAGTAGAAGAACATTAATTTACATTATAAAAACATAAAAAGGTATTATAAATATTATTGGTATATATATATATATATATATATATATATATATATAGCCATAGATTCTGCATTATGGTAATAGTGGTGTATAACTCAAAATTGTAATTTAACAGTTAAAAGGATGTTACAAAAATAGCCATAAATACAATAATCTGATATTAGTTACACAATATAAAAAAACATGTAGATTATAACAGCAAAAACCTAAACTATGAGGAGGAGAAGAAGTAAAGTATAAAGTATACCAATTCTATCAAAGTGAACTTGTTATCAGTTTAAAAATAGTGTAATAAATTTAAGACATTTTGTGTAAGCCTTATAGTAACCACAAGGGAAAAACTTGTAGTAATTACACAAAAACATGATAAAGAAGTCAAAGCATACTGATACCAAAAGACATTAACCCCCATCCAACAAAAAAAAAAAGACAACAGGTTAAGAAACAAGGAAAAACGGATCTCCAAAATAACTAGAAAACAGTGAACAAAACAGCAGTCATAAATCCTTACCTGTCCATAATTACTTTAAATGTAAATAGATTAAACTGTCCAATCCAAAGACATAGAATGAATAAAATGGATAAAAAACAAGATCCAACCATATGCTACCTTACTTTAGCCTTGAAGACACACATGAACTGAAAATGAAAGGAGGGAAAAAGACATTTCAAGCAAATAGTAACCAAAAAATCAGGGGTAACTATATTTATATCAGACAAAATAGATTAAAAAGAGACAAAGTCATTATATAATGATAAAAAAGTCAATGCATCAAGAAGGTGTAGCAATTTTATTTTATTATTTTATATGACAGATGGCATAGTCTTGGCTTTAGGAGTAGATTCCCATGATTCATCACTTACATACAATAACCAGTGCTCATCCCAACAAGTGCCCTCCTCAATGCCCAATGCCCATTTACCCAACTCCCTACCCCCACCAAACCTCAGTTTGTTCTCTGTATTTAAGAGTATTTCTGCAGTCAACATTGAAGCACCTAAATATATAAAGCAAAAACTAACAGAGTTAAAAGCAGAAATAAACAGCAGTACAATGATAGTTGGGATTTAATATCCCATTATCAACAATGGATAGATCATACATCTAGCAAATCAACAAAGAAACCACAGATTTTAACAGCACTATAAACCAAATAGACCTAACAGATATTTTGTCCAACAACAGCAGAGTACACATTCTTCTGAAACACACATGGAACATTTTTTAAACATTTTTTAAATGTCTTTTAAATTTATTTTTGAGAGTGAGTGTGTGAACAGGGAAGGGACAGAGAGAGAGGGAACAGAAGATCCAAAGCAGGCTCTACACTGACAGCAGCAAGCCTGTTGCGCACCTCGAACCCACAAACTGTGAGATCATGACCTGAGCCAATGTCAGACATTCAGCCAACTGAGCCACTCAGGCATCCCTACGTGGAACATTTTGTAGGATAGACCACATGTTAGGTCACAAAACTTTATATAATTCAAGAAGATGGAAATCATATCAACTATCTTTTCTGCCCACAATGGCATGCAACTAGAAATCAGTTACAAGAGGAAAACTGGAAAATTCATGAACATACAGAGATTAAACAACAATCTCCTGAACAACAAATGACTCAAAGAAGAAATTAAAGGGGAAATAAAAAAAGCTTCTTGAGACAGCAAAAATGGAAACACAGTATACCAGAACTTATGGGATGCAGCAAAAGCAGTTCTAAAAGGAAAGTTTATAGTAATAAGTGCCTACATTAAGAAACAAGAAAGTTCCCAAATAAACAACCTAACTCTGTGCCTTAAAGAATTAGAAAAAGAACAAACTGAGCCCAAAGTTTGCAGAAGAAACAAAATAATAAACATGAGAGTAGGAATATATGAAATTGAGATGAGAAAAACAATAGGAAAGATTAACTAAACTATGAGTTGATTCTTTAAAAAGATAAACAAAATTGACAAACCAAGGAAAATGAGAAAGACAAAGAAAATGAGAAAGGACTTGAATCAACAAAATTATAAATGAAAAAGGAGACATTACAACTGACACTACAGATATTCAAAGGATTATAAGATGGTACTCTGAACAACTATATGCCAACAAACTGGACAACCTAGAAAAAATGGCAAAATTCTTTAAAACATACAACTTACTAAGACTGTATCAGGAAGAAATAGAAAATCTGAGTAGACCAATTACTAGCAAGGAGAAGTGAAGAAAAGAAATCTCCCAGTGAAGAAAAGCACAGGATCATATGGCTTGACTGGTGACCAAACATTTAAAGAATTAACACCAATCCTTTTCAAACTCTCTCACAAGTCAAAAAGGAGGAAACACTCCCAAACTCATTTATAAGACCAGTATTATCCTGGTATGGAAACCAGAAAAAAGACACTACTGGAAACAAAACAAAAGAAAACTATAGGACAATATCCCTGATAAATATAGATGCAAAAATTGTCAACAAAATACTAGCAAACCAAATTCAGCAGCACACTAAAATGATCATCCACCATGATCAAGTGGGATTTATTCCTAGAGTGCAGGGATGATTCAACATATGCAAATCAAACAGTGTGATATATCAGATTAATAGAATGAAGGAAAAGAATCATGTGATCATCTCAATAGATGCAGAAAAAGCATTAAACTAAATTCAACATCCATTCAGAATGACAGTTTTTCCTCTAAATTCAGGAACAAGACAAACTTCTGTTCAATATAGTACTGGACATCCTAGCTAGAGTAATAAGGCAAGAAAAAGAAATAAAAGATATAATTGGAAAAGAAGAAATGACATTCTATTTGCAGATTACATGTTTTTATATTTAGAAAATCCTAAAGACTCAACCAAGAAACTGTTGGATTTAATCAATGAATTCTGTAAAATTGAAAGATAGAAAACTAACATAAAAAATCAGAAGCGTTTCTATATACCAACAGTGGAGTTTCTGATAAGGAAAAAAGAAATCAATCTCATTTATAATATCATCCCAAAACAATAAAATACTTTGGAATAAATTTAACAAGGTCAAAGATGTCTACAGTGATAACTTTAAAACACATATAAATGGAAAGGTATCCTGTGTCTATGTATTGGAAGTATTCATATTGTGAAAATGTCAATCCTGCTGAAATCCTGAATCTATAGATTCAATGCAATCCCTATCAACATTTCAATGGCATTTTTACAGAAGTAGAAATAGCAGTACTAAAATTTATATGGAGTCACAAAAGACCCCAAAAAGCCAAAGAAATCCTGTGGAAGAACAAAGCAGGAGCTATTACACTTCCTGATTCCATGCTATACTATGCAGCTATAATCATCAAAATTATATTGAACTAGCATAAAAACAGACATATAGACCAATAGGAAAAAAATCACGAGCCCAGAAATAAGCCCAGACCTATATGGTCAACTATTATTGACAAGAGAGCCAAGAAAACTCAATGGAAGAAAGACAGTCCCTATTAAATGGTGCTGGGATAATTAGATATTCTTATGTAAAAGAATGAAAGTGGACCCACATCTTATATCACTCATGAAAATTAACTTAAAATGGATTAAAGATTTAAATGTAAGACTTGAAATCATGAAATTCCTAGAAGAAAGCATAGGAAAAAAAAACTCCTTGACATGGGTCTTCAAAGTGATTTTTTTTTTGGATATGACACTTAAAATACAGCAGTAAAATAAAAAATTAACAGGTGGGACTATATCAAACTAAAAAGCTTCTGCAGAGCAAAGGAAACCATCAACAAAGCAAAAAAGACAATTTATGGAATGGGAAAAAATATTTGCCAACCATTTATCTGATAAGAAGTTAATGTCCCAAACATAAAGAACTTGTACAACTCAGTAGTAAACAAACATTCCTCCCCCAAGCCCAAATAACCCAATTAAAAAATGGGCAAAGGGCCTCAGTAGTTATTTTTCCAAAAAAGATACAAGAAAGGCCAACAGGAATATGAAAAGATGTTCAACATCACTAGTCATTAGTGAAATGCTAATTAAAACCACAATGACATCTCACCTATGCCTGCTAAAATGGCTATCCTCAAAAAGACAACGGATTACAAATACTGGTTTGAATATGGAGAAAAGGGAATTCTTGTGCACTATTGGTGGGATTGTAAATTGGTACAGCTAGTATGGAAAACAGTATAGAGATCCTAAAAAAAAATTTAAAAAAATAGAACCATCATAAGATTCAGCAATTCCACTTCTGGGAATATATCCAAAGGTAACTAAAACACTAACTCAAAGCAGCAGTATTTACAAGAGACAAGACATAGAAACCATAAGGCTGGTAAAATTTTGTAAAAATAAAGTATTACAAATAAAATTTTGTAAAAATAAAGTACTTTTATTAACAAGTAGGAAAGTAGTAAATCTATGGAATCTAGTACATGAAGTTAGCATGATAATTAAAGTCTGACCTTGCTGTCAGTCACAAAAATTGTTTAATCTCTTCATTCATCTGTGCATACTGAGGAAGAAAGTGGCCTGTGGAGATGTTAGTAAGCTGGGATCTATCAAAACCGTGTTATGTTAAAGTAACAAAGTTAGTTATGCTTTTGGTTTATCACTTTCTTTTTGATGCTGTAAAAGTTAACGTGGTATGTCCAATGTGCTACCTTGTTATATTCTCTTCTTTCATGCTGAATATTGCTGGAGTATGGTAGGAAAGGAATTGTAGGACATACGTCTCCTACAGACCAATCGAGTATATGACATATTTATCCCTTTCAGTTTTCAAGAGAATATATTTGGATGAAGTGCTCTGTAAGGTGATAAGACATTACCAATAAGATGTTGCCTTTTTACACATTTGGGCTAGATGACTCATACCCAAATGTATGATCTCCATCACAGACATGATCTTGCATAGGAGATACTACTTATGCATATTTAGAATTAACAGTGAAATATTGGCAACTAGCATTTTTGGTGATGGATTTTAAGCCATGACCAGAGAGATACTGTAAAAATGGAAGGAAAATGAGAAATCTTGGGCTCATCAACATGCAAATATTTTAAAGAGCACATGAATGATTTACATGTAATATGCTTGGTTTCCTAGAGAAAATAATATTCTTTTTTTCAGTAGTGGCAATATTGTTCTTGGGGCACAAGCAACATAATAGTAGGCTTACTGTTCCCCTTTTCACATTCAGAAGAGAGCCGTCATAATCCACCTTTGCCACATTTTGTCCCAATTGTGGGAATCCTGGAGCAATCTTTCTACACACATCTTGACTGTGACAGCCCTAAGAAGTTCCATGTTACATGCACGTTCTCTGTGCCACCTGAGATTATCTTGGTGAGCAGGGTGGGTATAAGGAAGTGGTGATATACAAAACCAGAAAGGGTTGTGGTAGCATTTCTTCATTTTGTTGGAGCATCATGGAAAATAAAATACCTGGTTAGAGTGACTGTATTTGGGAATACTTGTAGGTATGTGTAAGGAGGAAGCAATCTTCTCTCACAACATCAGGTGAAAGGCATGAAAAGGAGGTAATTAAGAGGGCAAAGAGAGAATAAGTTGTATTTATGTTTTAGCTTTCTCGTTTCATATTTGTCTGACTTTGGGCAAGGTACTTAGCCCCCTTATTCTTTGATTCTTTCTCTGTAAAATGGGGATAACATGGTACTTGCCTTTTACAATTATTGAGAGGATGAAACAATTAATGCATCCAAAGGGCTTAGACAGTTCCCACCTCCATAAAGTATTGGTCTTTATTAAGATGCTAGAAGCCTGCTTTAGGCTACCCCTTATCTCTCAGTTGGGAGAAAGGTAGGTTTGTAAATGATACTGTATATATGAACACAAAATTTTGTAACTGGTCCCAGGGCATATATGTTGGCATTTTAAGACCTGGAAATTTTACGTTTCTGGACTGTCTTTTAAAATAATATTTCAGAAATTTCATACATTTCCTGTTTTCTTAATTTGCAGTTTTAATTATTGTTCATTGTCTTTCAAACAATTAAGATTTTAAAAAGTGCATAACCAATTACTTAGCTTATTCAAATCTTTTAGGAATAGAGTGTACATGAGCAAATAAGATGATTCAAAATAAAATAGCAGATGTCTGTAACTTTACTGATAGTATTATATTTGATAATTTGTAAAAAATTAAAGGAATGTATGTTACTTATAATATTGCATACTTAGCAATGTGTTTTGGATGTTCGTTGATTAAACTCTGTACTTATAGTATTACTCAATCTTTATTTTTTTACATATATCTTTAAAGGTCTTTTTATTTAAAAACATCACTTTCCCTTCTGCTTTTTTATGTGTGTTTTCTCAAAGGTGTTTATATGATTAACATAGTCTTTCCAGTCTCATCATTTAGGGTTAAAGAAATCAAACACATTACTTCATACTCTGTAAATAGTTCCATGTATATTTCCTGTTATTACCAAGGTCTTGCCAAATTGAGTGATCTGTTCAAAGAAGCAAAGTTTGTACCTGGCAGAGTAGGAGCTAAGAGAAAGACCCAGATCCCTCTCTCTTTCTTCATAGTTTGTATTATCCATCACCATTCCGTTAGGTTAACAGGATCCTAATGGGCATGTGTGTGGCAGAATGTGGTTTTCAAGGCAGAAACGCCGGGGGCCATGTTAAGATCTTTTTTTGAAGCTGCCCATCTCTCATGGAGTTCTTCTGGTAGAGGATGGTTTGTGGATGTGCCTTCTTTGGCTTGTAGCAGAGTTCCTAAGTTTTTGTCCTGACATTTCTATACTGATATCATAAAAAAACGAGATTCTATATTGCTCAGAATGTATTTTAAATTTTTATATTCTCATTATAATATACTTGAGAAATTATCTGACATCACAAAAGCTTCTGATTTTATTTGATTAGAATATCCCAAGGAGGTCGCACTTTTAAAAAGTTTACTTTGAGAGGAAGAGAGAAAGAGAGGGAGGGAGGGAGAAAGGGAGAGGGAGGGAGGGAGAGAGAGAGAATGAACAAGCAGGGGAGCGGCAGAGAGAGAGGGAGAGAGAATCCCAAGAAGTGTCAATCCCATGACCCATGAGATCATGACCTGAGCCAAAACCAAGAGTTGGATTTTAACCGACGGAGCCACCCAGACCCCCCACACCTTTTGAAAAAATTGTTTTGTAGTTTGCAAAGAAGTTACTCTTTGTTCATCTGGTTAGTTATGTGTTATTTTGTTTGTATATTCATAGTTCATTAAGTGTAGGAGTGAACCAATAGGTTTACCTGATGATTTTACAAAGCCTTTTATGACTTGATGTTTTAATTCTGTGATTAAACATTTTTGAATTAGTTTCAGTCTGAAGGGAACTGGAAAGCCTTATTATCGCTGATTCTTTTTTTCCAGAGGACAGTTAACTCCTAGAACATGCTGCTGCTGCTGCTGCTTCTTCTTCTTCTTCTTCTTCTTCTTCTTCTTCTTCTTCTTCTTCTTAAGTTTATTTATTTATTTTGAGAGAGAGAGAAGAGTGAGCAGGTGAGGGGCAGAAAGATGGAGAGAGAGAATCACAAGCAGGTTCTATGCTGTCAACATGGAGCCTGACACTGGACTTGATCCCATGACCTGAGCCGAAATCAAGTCAGATGCTTAACCAACTGAGCCACCCACACACCCCTGGAACATACTTCTTTCAACAGAGTTTAACTACTTGAAGTGATTGGGGTCTGGCTCTAAGCCTATCTCAGAATATTGTCAGCTTCGCATTTAGGATTAACCAGTCGGGATTGATTTGGGATTGGGCTATTTCTTCTGGTTAGGGCAAGGGTTTTTATAATGTGTAAAGCTTCACTGAAGCTTTTGATAAAAATGCACCTGCCTGTACCCACTACAAGAAATTGTTTATCGTAGATCTGAGTTGGGGTCTAAGGGTATGTATGTTAAACAGACACTGTATGTAATTTTAATGAATGCTAACCCTTAGCAATTGCTTTAGAGAACTCCAATGACCTGCCATAATCTGTCTGCTGTTCTTGTGACTGAGCCACAAATTAGTTGGAATTGAAGATAAATTTCAGATAAATTTGCCACTCTTTGGATAGAAAACAACAGCTTCTCCCTAGTGGAGGAATTCATAAGTTTCCTTTTTTTGAGGGGCAGCTTTGAGTAAGAGATGGGCAATGGCTTGTGAAGTGGAATTAAAATCTTTCATGTTTTAAGTTCATTTCAACTTCTGACTCAGCCACTTGCTTGCTCATCAAAGCTAGGTGAATTATTTGACCTCTCTAAAGCTCATCATAAGAATGGTGATAGTGTCGTTATAGGACAAGTTTATAATAATGGAGGTATATGATTGTTTTTGACAGGTAGTGGGCACTTATTTTTAGTTTTTACTTTCTTAGTTTTTGCTTTCTCTTGGAAATGTAACATACACAGTGTTATATTAGTTTCAGGTGTATGATATAGTAACTCAGAAGTTCCACACATCCCTTGGTGCTCACCGCAAGTGCATTCCTTGATTTCCATCACCTATTTTAACCTATCCTCCCAACTCCTTCCCCTCTGGTAACCATCAGATTATTCTCTGTAATTAAGTTTATTTCTTGCATTGACTCTCTCTCTTTCATTTTTTTTCCTTTGCTTGTTTGTTTTGTTTCTTAAATTCCACATATGAGTGAAATCATATGGTATTTGTCTTCCTCTGTCTGACTTATTTAGCTTCATATTATACTCTAGCCCCATCCATGTCATTGCAAATGGCAAGATTTCATTCTTTTTATGGCTAAATAATATTCCACATCTTCTTTATCCATTTATCAGTTGAGGGACACTTGGGCTGCTTCCATATTTTGGCTATTGTAAATAATGCTGTTATAAACATATAGAGGTGCATGTATCCCTTTGAATTAGTGTTTTTGTATTCTTTGGGTAAATACCAATAATGTGATTGCTGGATCATAAGGTAGTCTATTTTTAACTTTTGAGGAAACTCCACACTGTTTTCCAGAGTGGCCACACCAGTTTGCATTCCTACCAACAGTACACGAAGGTTCCTTTTTCTCCATATCCTCACCAATACCTATTTTTTCTTGTGTTTTTGATTTTAGCCATTCTGACAGGTGTGAGGTGACATCTCATTGTGGTTCTTATTTGCATTTCCTGATAACTGATGTTGAGAATCCTTTTATTGTCTGTTGGCCACCTGTATGTCTTTGGAGCAATGTCTGTGTCTTTTGCCTATTTTTTAAATTGGATTATTTGATTTTTGGCTGTTGAATTGTATAAGTTCTTTATATATTTGGGATACTAGCCCTTTTTTGGATATGTCAGAAAATGTAATTTTAATATTATCTTATCCAAGAATGAAAAAAGACAAGAGGAACTAAAATCACCACTGGCTTGATGCTTTTCAAATACCTTGGATATGCTGATGTTACAGTGCAAGTGCATTAGCATCTGAACATTTATTTTATATCAGCTCCTCGTAAAGGAAATTTTCAACTTTTAATATTTGTGGGCTCTGCTCCTGAGCTCTCTGGGAAGCCATATTTGAACATTTACCAAGGTCAGAATGACTCAGCAAAACCTCAAAGCATGGGCTCTATGTCTGTCTGCCTTGAGCATACACTGTACATTTTCTTCATTAGAAAAAAACAAACAAAAAACAAAAGCAAAAAGAGAAATAAAAAGCATTCTGAACATAAAGATAAGAAGAAAAAAAAACCTCGCTGGTTGCCATAAGACTAAAAAGTCATATAGATTGCACATACTAACAACATAAGATAAAGTCTGTAACTTTATGGAATGTCCTTTGTCATGATGATTTGTAACTCTTTATGTAAAAAACATCTACGACCCTGCAGCAAATATTCCTTCCCTGAGGTACTCTCTTCTTTGTGAAAATTGTGTATCCTGGGCAGCTGTCCTAACTTTGGCTGGCATAAAACCCTTTTCCTTTCTCTTTCAAATTTTAAAAAAAGGTTTGTTCATTTTGCATCAATACTCCAATGGATATGATCATGACTGCTTCATATCATACCAACTCCTGTTATAATTTAGAATTTCCTTTGTTTTTCTCCTTGTAAGAAGTTGGCTTTTCTATAGGTAAACATTTCAATGTGATCTTACAGGATGAGTGTGGAATTTTATTATTGAGAAGCTAGTGCTCAGGCTTTGATCTTTTTGCAGGGTATTCTGCTATTTGGGTACTTTTCTTGTTTTTTCTATCATATATGCCTTAAAAATAAAACTCAGTGAAAATCCAAAGAAAAAATATTAACTGACATGACTGTCTTTTGTTTTTTTCTGGCAAAATCCAATTCTATGGCCTTATACGTTCTCCCCCCCCCCCCCCCCCCCGCCTTTTTTTTCTTTTTTTGCCTCTAAAACTCTTAATTTGTCTTTCCATAGAGATGTTAGAAGTTTGGGCAATGATAATTGAGCTCATCCACCACACAAATATATTGTTTGGATTTTTTGAGGCTGAATTATCTCAAGTGACTTTTTATTTTGGTCAGTTCTGTTGCTTTGGAGAGACTATTGGTGGTCATATTTATTCACAATTATTGGCTCATCTTAGAACAGAACAGACCAGTATATTTTCCAAGGGTCTATCTTGATTCAGGTAAAACATACCCAGTACACATGGCTACAGTTCATTTAAACAAACCATAAAAAGTGGTTTCTAGGTATCATGCCTGTTTGTTCTGTTATGGTGCTGACTGATTCATATAGATAATATGTTTCTGTCTATCTTATCAGGTTAGTAAAAAAAAAAAAAGCATATTCATTCTTCTTATTCTGAGACAAATATTACATATGTCAGCATGCCAGGATAGAATGGATTGGATACGGGCTACTCAAAATTACAAACATGACTTTGTGTTTTTTTTTGAATCATTCTTGAGTGCCAATTTTACTCCAGATCGGGGAACTCATCATTTTTATTTTAAAACAAATATGTATCCAGTAAGGTCAGGTCCAAAATTCATATGATATTTTATGCTAAAGTGTTGAGATATTCAGAAAATGTTAACTGGATGATAGGTCACTTTGGGTTACAGTCGGAGGCCACCAGGAGTTTAAATTCACTTTCCATACTGGGCAAGTTTGAGACCAAGTGTCTTCCTGAATGAATTCTGGGATCCTTGGGAAGCCCATTATCCTTTGCCCCAAATCTTTTCCTACCCACTAAATAGTGATAGTTCATTTGCATAACACTTTGATATATCTTGAGATGTAAATACCTCTGGGAAAGGTAATGATTCAAGCTATTAGCATTATATAACTTTTAGTGTCTAAAGTATACCAGAATTGTTTTGATGTGGGGAGAATGGGAGGAACTAGCTATTCTCCCTTCATATCTGTATTTTTAACAAGGACTAACCCTAAGAACAAGCTTTTCATCATTATATTATCATGGGAACATAAATAATCATCTTAGACTTCTTTCTTTAACTTCATGCTGTGGTATGTGATTTGCCTTTTCTTGTATTTAGCTTTATTAGGATTTGTTAGGATGATAGGTTTTAAAATTCTGTCCATCATAGTATGCTATAATAAAAGATTCTCCTACTTCCATTACACAAGACTTGTGTTAAGTTCACAAACAGTTGCCCTAACCTTTAACCCCCAAAAACTTACCATCTAGAAAATACAATTTCTTTCATTCCTAACTTTGTATAAGTTTGTACTTTATGACTTAATTAGAAAGTTGTTTGTGTTCTGGTTTCTTATTTCTTCTCTGATAGATTCTACCATTATCTGCCATATTTAATACCAGTGGTTAAAAGTCTTTTGTCCTCAGTTTTGTCCTTAGTTTTTCACATGTTTTTTAGTAAAATTAAACCTATTTGCATCTGTATACATAATTCAGGTGCTTGAAATCATACCCTTTTGGTCTATTATAGTTATTTTCATTTAATTTGTTTCATCTATTTTTACCCTTCCACTTCCTGCTAATCTATAGGTGCAATAAACACTACATGTAGCTGAGTGAATACAATGTTCTTGGAAAGAGAGATCACCTCTTTTATCTTTTATCTGGGGGCAGGAAAGACATTGTATGGCTCTCTGCTTCATATTTTCCAGATATAAAATTGACATAGCAGGAACTTGTTTGAACCTAATTTAATTGTAGAACGAGAATGAATGTGTATATATATATATATATATATATATATATATATATATAATTCGCAGTACTGTAAAGTTGCAACATATATTATTGCTTGATCATTTATCTACAGAGTTCTTTTTATTTTCCGATTCTGAGGAATAAGAGAATTATGTCTTTAAGCACTCAATTTAAAATTACTCTTATTTTCTTGAAAATACCACTAATTGTTAATATGATAAGTGTATTTGGAATTTGTAAATTTTAATCCTGTTTATGAATTTAATATAGAAAGTAGCAATCCTGAGATTTGTGGGAGAAATATCAATAGGTGTATGTATTATTCTTATTTAATTAAGAAAACTGAACACATCTCTTGAATAGTTCCTACTTCTGTGTTGTTGTTTCTTACCTAGAGTGTCTATTGATTCTCATTTGTGTACTCGGGAGTGTTATTCTCTATCTAAACCTTTCATAGTGTCTTTTATTGTGAGTCCTTGGAAATAGAATTTTTAGTATTTAAAAATTTTTTTTGCATTTACCTTAGCTTTTCTTCTGCTGAACATTTTAATGATTTTTGCCATTGATTAAAAGCCAGTATTGTCTTCAGGTGAACTATTGAATTTTTATCCTAATTTAATTTAAGAGTTGTTACGATTCAGACTCTGGATAAGGTTGTCTTCTTGGCACAAATTCCCAAGAATAGAATGTATCATAAAAGCTTACTTCTGATGCTAGGAAATTTTCCTCTGCATAAAATTAGATTGGGATGCATTTTACCTAGGCTGGACTTTTTTTGTTTGTGCTTGTTATTTTGATTATTTCTCATGTATCCATTAAAACAACATTGTTTAGAATTTATGTATGTGTACACATAGGTCTGTTTAAATGTATGTTTAAAACCTAATTTTGGGGCACCTGTGTGGCTCATTCGGTTGAGCATCTGACTCTTGATTTCAGCACAAGTCATGATCCCAAGGTCATGGGATCCAGCTCCATGTTGGGCTTTGAACTGAGCATGGATCCTGCTTAAGATTCATTCTCTCTTTCTCTCTCTCTCTCCCTCTCTCTCTCTCTCTCTCTCTCTCTCCCTCTCCCTCTCCCTCTCCCTCTCCCTCTCCCTCTCCCTCTCCTTTTCTCTCTCTCTCCTCCTCTGCCCCACTCCTCTGCTTGTGTGCATGCTTTGTATCTCTAAAATAAAAAAATAAAATAAAAATAAAAAATAAAATAAAAATATATAATTTTAAATGCAGATACTTCCTCGCATTTGAATAATAAGAACTAGCAAGAGTCACATAGTATAATAATGTGAGAGGTATGTACTTTCTCTGGTTTGCAGGGATCTGAAGGAGCTAATAGAACGCTCAAAACTGCTGCTTCCAGAAGCCTCAACATATAGGAGGTGCTCAACTTTTAAATCTAAGCATAATAATTTTTAATGAATAACCTAGACCCTTACATTTCATCCACATACACGTGGCGTTAAGTAGTTACTTTTCCTTGAAGGATTACTATAAAGATATCTAAAACTTTGCACAGATATGAACAACATTTGAGAGCTTTTGAAAAGCACTCAGGGTGCTTTTATTTCACACCACAGCATTTTATTACGGAATATTTATACGAGAATTTTGAAAAGAAAAAGAAAATTAAACCTTTAAAGAGTCCATCCAGGTTTTGCCTCTGATCTTGGCAAGCAGGGAAGGGAGCTGAAAGTTGCAGCACAATTATTGCAGAGGTGTGCCTCATCTGTTGAATGCAAGGAAGGCACTTAACTTTTTAATTTTGATTCTTGTGATATGTTCCTGTAATGTTCTCTGAAATCTGAAATCTGCCGGCTGTGGCAAGGGGTCTCACATCTACAGGCTACAGTGTAGTAAGCATTGTCTCATTCATCTTCCTGATAATGCATTCGTTAAAAGCATTTCAGTCACAACACAGACCCTTACATCGGGCCTAGGAGATCACTGGAATAAAGGAGCAGGGGGGCAGGTGGATTATTTCTGACAAAGAATTTTAATTTTTCTTGATCCCTGCTATAGCTTTTGATGCTGGAAATCATGGTGCTCTATTGAATGCCTGGAATTCATTGTGGACCTTAGAAGTATTCCTGTCTCAAATTTTCATTTCTGCTTCTTTCTGAGAAAATAGTTTGGAACTGTTTCCATGCAGTTCCCAACTCTTTGGGAAGAATGTAGTTGCTTTGGGGTTTCTGTATTAGAGTCCACGTCTTTTTTTTTTTGTAACTGTGTTCTTCTGGCATTTTTTAAGGAACTGAAAACATTTCTGTATCACGTTGTCATGATTTTACTCCTTGGGCATTTGCTCATTATTAATTAGGAAGGCACTTTATGGAAATACACTAATTTCTCTGACAGATGGAAGACCCACACAGCTTTGGTAGAAGTAATTTTCAACACTTGAGTATTTGCAGATTCAATTCAAAATTTCAACCAGAACTTCTAGGAAAAAATCCTAGGAAAAATTTTAGGAAAAAATATGCCTTTGCAACCAACTGACTGTTAGTATAGGAGAAAGAAAACTCAAAAAGTCATGGAATTGCTCCTGTAAAGGGAGAACATTATGTGAACAAATGAATTATTTGGCTCCACTTTGTTTTCCTGTTCAAATTTGAAACAAAATATTGTGAATTAAAAAAATATATAGATGTACAGAAAATTGACCTGTTTGACAAGGCCAGTCCAAAACAAAGCTATGAATTAGGAATTTTAGGTTTATTTGGCAACATCTCCAATGGTTCTTACATGCGTTCCCCTTCTTGGCAATATGTTCCTTTTCCTGTTATCTTCTAGGCAAACTCATGCCAAGGTTTTACTTTCTTTCTAATTTGTCTCTCTTCCTTCAAAATTTACCTGTATATATCTCTTTGCCTCTAAGCCAGTAAAAATAATATAAGGTTGTATCAACAGATAATGCCCTAAGATAATAACGCTATTGATAACTTTATACTTTATGAAGACTTCTGGAGATAAGCATTTTAAAACTTAAGTCAGAGAAATTAAAAGGTGATGGTGAAATTAGAATTACCAAGGAATATGTACTTTTGTCCTGACAGAATTTTTGTAAGCATCTTTCAAATTACATGTATTTACTTTTGTATGATAACTAGTCTGCGAATATTAAACACATCGAATTCATATAACAGAAATGGTTAACTTGTTATTTGAAAATGGAATTCATTAATTATTAGAGTGGTTTACATTTCTTAAAAAAATTGTTTTTAATGTTTATTTTTGATAGAGAAAGAGACAGAGTGTGAGGGGGGAAGGGGCAGAGAGAGATGGAGACACAGAATCCAAGCAGGCTCCAAGCTCTGAGCTGTCAGTGCAGAGCCTGATGTGGGCTCGAACCCATGAACTGTGAGATCATGACCTGAGCTGAAGTTGGACACTTAACCGACTGAGCCACCCATGTGCCCCAAGAGTGCTTTACATTTCTAAAGTCATTTCATGTGCATTTCCCAATGTGATTATCTCAATAACACTATGAGGAAGAGTATATATTTTCACCTTTGTACAAATGAGAGAATTTGTGCCTTAGAGAGGTTAATAGATTTGCTCACAGTAGCCAGCCAGTGTGGTAAACATAGGAAGAGAAGCAAAGTCTGTGGTTTCTTGGACTGGTAATTGTTTGATCATTGTTAGTTCAAAGATACAAATTATTTAAATTCAGTCTAATATTCTTCCCTTTATGCTGTATTTATATATTAAGCACCTGCAGTATGTTTTGACCCATAGGTGGAACAGATAGGTAAAGACATGACTTTGCTCAGAAGGAGATCCAGGTCTGGATGGGAAGCTTAAGGCATACAAACAGTTTACTGTAATGCAAAGTAGGAAGTAAAAAGTGCCACAGTTGAGGAAGAAAAAATGCTGAATGAATCTAGAAAATTCTGTAGCTTACAAGGGAATGTTGTAGTCTGGAATGGTGGAATGTGCACCTATGCGTGGCTTTGTAGGATGTCTTAGATAGGGGCGCATAGAAATAAAGGAGGAAGGGAGTATGCAGAAACAAAGGGAAAATTGAGAGCAAAGATACAGACAGGGAAAAGGGTATACGATATAGAACTTGTCTGCATTTTGCTTGCTTCACATCAATAGCCTTTCCTCTGTTGACACTACCCTAATATTTATTTATGTGTTTTGAGGGAGAACCACAGAGGACCTCAGTGCTCAGGCTTGGTCACATAGAGTTACTGTGGTCCAGGGATAGCACGTTATCTAAGACTTCTGAAATAAAGCACAGTATTTCTTTCTGCCAAGCTTACTCAGGTAGTCTCTGCTACCTAATGGGGAAAGCCTTCTGTTGGGAAATAATTCTCCATGTGTCTCTCAGGTTTCTGTACATTCTGTGGACGAAATACTGTTTGCTCTTCATTCGAGACTATATTTTCAAATATGTTTGCTTAGTAAACAGCGGTGCCAAGAGAGGGATAGAGATCCTGAGCAAAGGAAAAGAAGAATGTTTACTGCCCATTATAAAAGATTCAAGTTCCTTAAACTCAAGGTTTAAGTATCATGCTGGTGGAGGCATCACCTTGAGCTTGTCTGTGTCAGCACTGTGGTCTTTGGGGGCAAGGCGGATTCACAGAAACATACTGATGTTTATGCTGATGTCTGGGCCATGAGTAGTCAAGACCCTTGTCTTTGGTTCAGGAATCTTGTCTTCTGTCAGTATCAGGTAACCAAGGCAGGTTAACTTGTTAGCTTATAAGCAGAATAAAATCTCACACCCTTATTTTCCTCATGTTTTCCAGATAAACCAACATTGAGATTTTTAGAAAGATATGTAGACAGAGTGATTTGTCACTATATATATATATATATATATATATATATATATATATATATATCTGGAAATTAAGTGTAGGTCCAGATAATTGCTATACTTCTCAGTTATATGAGCCAACCCATTTCTTTTCTTGCCTAAGCTTTCTTAATTTCCTGTCACTTGCAAACAAAGAGTCCTGATTAATCTTGATATATGAGAACCATAAAATAATTTATTTTAGCTGAAAGTGTAAGATGTAGGAATGGGATTGCATGAAAGATTAGATTGAAAGTGGACTTACGGAATAGCTATGGATTCGATTTGGAAGAAATTGAAAGCATGGGATCTTCCCATTAGACTGAAATGTTTTGCACGTTTAATTCTTGAATACCAAAACATAACTTTGTTCCAGTGTGTTCCATGTACATACTCAAGTAGTGAAAAAAATATGTAGTCTTTAGTTACTATTAACTTTGAGAAGACAAAGAATTTACCCACAAGCAAATTCAAGTCAAGTGACTTAACTGAAGCTCCACTGTGGCCTGAAAGTAAACCATGGGTTTGTGTGATTGCCTTTAGAGACTCCATGTCTTTTTTTCTGGCATATTTTACTTGAAAATATATCATTAGGCTAATACATAAAAAAGTAAAAATGCACACTAATTACATATAACAGAACATTTGCTATATACATTTTAGGTAAAATGATAGTCTTTGAACTCAAGGGTTTTGTTTTTTAAAGTATGGGATAAGATAGATGTGACATTATGAAAGGAGTATTAGCTTGGTGTAATTTTAGCAGCATTTTTACTGGAACCCTGGGTAAGTCGTAAATTTTGCTAAAATCTTAGATTTTTTTATGTGTAAAATAGGATAACTAATCCTAACTTCATGGAGTGCTTGAGGGTTAAGTGAACTATACTGTTTATAAATGTGATTAGCAAGCCCTTGGAAAAAATACAGGAGGTACTTTATCACATTTTTTTCCTTTCCTCTGTATAAGGTGCACATATATGATTTTTTGAAGTGCTCAAAAATAATAAGAAGTGCTTTTAAAAGAATAAATGCTTATGTTTTTAGAATAAGTTCTGAAATTCTTCAGATAAATTCATTCTTAGAGATTAATGCATCACACCTGACAAATAAAAGTGGTGGGAGGTCCCTTACCTTGCAAATATGAAAACATAGCACAGAATAAAAATCATCAAAAGAGTGAAATATGTATATAAGAATCAACAGAGAGCTTAGTGGAATACGTTAGATAAATCTTTAAAACAAATGCTAATATGTAAACCAATTTATAAAATGAAACAAATAAGAAAGATTTAATTCAACAACTGTTAGAATTGACTCTTTGGGGAAAACTCATTGTATCATTTACTAATGTGATTTTCATTTGGATCTAGAAGAAAAATTCTTAAAATGGCAAGAGAATTTTTAAGCATAAAAGCAATGGAAAAAACATAAAGGTAAATATTTAGTGATTTGACCACATAAAAACATAATGCTTAGGCATGTCACAATATAAATAAAATGCAAATAATGAACTTGAAAATATTTACAACAAATATGAAAAGAGTAGAGTTATTGCAGATGATTTAAAAATAACCACCCATGGGCGCCTGGTTGGCTGGGTCAGTTAAGTGTCCGACTTAGGCTCCTGTCATGATCTTCCAGTTCGTGAGTTCCAGCCCCGCGTTGGGTTCTGTGTTGACAGCTCAGAGCCTGGAGTTGCTTCACATTCTGTGTGTCTCTCTCTCTGCCCCTCCCCTGCTCACACTCTGTCTCTTTCTCTCTCAAAAATAAATAAACATTTAAAATATTAAAATTAACCACCCAGTGGAAAAATGAATAAAGATCATATACAGCCATGTAATAGAGAAAGAAAAATAAAGGGCCTAGAAACATGGAAAAAAATTCAACTTCACTTATAATCAAACACTAATAATGTGAGATTATCTTCATTATTACTGGAAATTTTACAGAGATCTGGATTGCTGATAGGTGTGCAACCTGGTACAAATATTCTGTGAAGATATTTGTTAATATGCAGTAAGAAATTTAAAAATTCACATCTGTTACCTCCCTGATCCTAATCCTACATCTAAATCTGATTCTATCCATAGCTATAACCACAACATCCTAATCTACTTTATCACACTATTCAGATAAAATAATAATTCTCATACGATTTAATGTATGTTTCTTATAGCATGGTTTATAAGAGAAAAGTAGGCAATGAAAAGAATATAAAAATAAATAGTTAAATATTATATACATATGTAGAAAATTTCATACCACCATGAAAAACTCAGATTTCAAGAATCATCGGGGAAATGTAAATAAAATACAAAAAGAAACATGACACAGATAAATACACAGTCTGGTACCTGTTACGATAAAAAAAAAAGATCCATTTAAAAAAGAAGGAAAGGAATCTTACCAATAATGAGATCATGCTAATTTCAAAATGGTAACATTATAGGTGTTTTTAATTGTATATTTTATACTTTTGTGTGTTTTCTAAATCTTTTTTTTTTTTACAATGCAATAAGTTTCTATGGGTAAAAAAATAATCAATGTTTTAAAAATAAAGTCCTCGAATAAAAAATAAACATTCTTCCCTTGGATCAAATAGCCCATCTATAAGATATTATACTACTCAAATTTCAGAGCACCTAATAAGGTAAGAAAAATTAATTCGATTTTATGGTACAAAGGTTCAAAAATGAGATGCACACTACAAGCTTGTGATATGAATATTTTTAATACTGAAACCGCCAACGGAGAGTACACTATTTTGCATATTTTAGCTCTTTTCTCTCAGCATTACATGACCTTATGCTTGATTTGCATAATTTAAATGACTCCTTTGAGTGGCATGTAGTTGCATAATTATTCTTTTAATTACTGTTATTAACCTGTTTGTATAATAGCAGATAATTTGAATAGATCATTTTCATCTTTCAATTTTTGCAGTTTCGTATGAAATATAGATTGACTATACCAAAATGGCAAAATGATGTGAATAGACATAAGGAGAACTATAGAAAGATCTTTAAGATCACAGATTTGTTTTTTAAAAAAAAATTTTTTTTTAACGTTTTTTTTTTAATTTATTTTTGAGACAGGGAGAGACAGAGCATGAACGGGGGAGGGTCAGAGAGAGGGAGACACAGAATCAGAAACAGGCTCCAGGCTCCGAGCTGTCAGCACAGAGCCCGACGCGGGGCTCGAACTCACGGACCGTGAGATCATGACCTGAGCCAAAGTCGGCCACCCAATCGACTGAGCCACCCAGGCGCCCCAGATTTGTTTTTTTTTTTTAAGTGTAGAGAAAAATCTACATTATTTTCCTAAAAAAATTTAAAGTATCTAACTGTTACATCTTGTATAATTGTGGCAAACCATCTGCAACAAAAAATAGAATATCCATTAAATTGTGTTGAATAATATATATACTTTTTTTTCTAAAATATTTTTTAATATAATGAATGTGAGAAGAAAATCATACATCAATAAAGTACATATGGTCAATTCTGAATAACTATATAAAAATCATATTCAAAGTCAGTTGAATTTTGATGTTGTTTTCATTGTCTAGAGTTTTTTTTTTTGAAAGCAAACAAATGTGTTACTTGTAAGAATATTTAAAATTTCAATTACCTAACAGCCTTTCCTGCTCTTAGATTTATTAACACAAATAATAAAACTCTTAGAATTACAGGGCATGTCAGATCCTGTAAATTTCCTTATTTATCTTCCAAATAGACTAGGCACAAGGATTGTAGAAGTGAGGCGGATGTCTCTGATACCCCATGAGGCAAGAACATGGTTCTATGACTTGGGATCAGATAGGATTGGGCAGCTAAGGCTGGGATGTTACAGCTGTTACCTCTTCTAATTAACCAACGTTTCTTTAAATTTCCTTACACTTTGTCATAAGGAAGCATCTGGTCTGCCATAATTGAAGTCAATTTTGTTTTCTTTGTGCATATATATGTCGGGTGTCATGAATTCAATCAAGAAATAGAATCCAGGGTCCTGTACCTGTTTGTAAAGAGCTCATGCTTCCAATGGGGGAGGCCTGCCATTGTATCTGTCTCCTGCCTCCAAATAAAAACAGGACAAAGTTGTGTCCTTTTGAGTATCAAAATGTGTAGACAGTAGATTATTCCAAAGAACAAGTCACAAGATGCTAGTGCATTCAGAAGGCTACGAGCAAATTGAGGGCTTTTTGTTAAGGTGGAAGGGCCAAAGTGTCTGGACCAATGAGCATTTTGAATCAAGATACAGAAGTGAGAATAGAGTTAGAATCAATTACAATGAACAGTAGAATTAGTTGAGCCAGAAAATCTTTCTAGAAGTATCCTTTTATCTCTCACTTTCTAATTCCATTAAGTTACTAAAGTTTTCAATTCTACTTCTCTATCATCTCTCCCATCTTTACTCCTACACCTGCTATCCTTGCTGCTCTTCCCTTAATTTAGTATCCGATTAACTCTCAGTTCAGCTATTGGAATAGTCTTTGAACTGATCCCCTTGCTTACTGCCATGGATCCCCATAAACCTATCCTATATTGTGCTGTCAGTATGATCGTTCTGAGGTACAAATTATGACCATGTTAATCCCTTGCTTA
Source organism: Panthera onca (assembly GCF_046562875.1). Taxonomy (NCBI): domain Eukaryota; kingdom Metazoa; phylum Chordata; class Mammalia; order Carnivora; family Felidae; genus Panthera; species Panthera onca. Next base: position 88,796,165 of record NC_138339.1, read on the forward strand.
AAACTCTGATCTCTTCATGTTAGCTCCAAGGTTGAAGTACATGTAATTGCTGGTATTGAGTGGGTTTTGACCTACAGAAAAAGCAATTTCATAATATAACTGCTTAAAATTTTTTTTGGCTTCCAGTAACAGAATATCCAACTAAAAATGGCTTAAAAATAAAAACTATTATCTCATACAAAGACTTACATTACCTTCAAGGTTGTGTTCCATGATTTCCTTTTTCAAGAATTTCTCTTTTTCCTTTCCATAGGTAGAACTGACCAATAAATATCCTTCCTAAAAGAGCACTTATTATTAAGGATTATTACTCAACCTATAATAATTTTTAATGTCTTCCTCTCCTGATAATCACAATTTCTTTGAGTGAAGGAGCCATGTGTTACTCATCTCCATATTTCCAGAGTTTTTCACAGTGTCTTGTGGGTTGAGACACTGAATGACTAGGTAGATGAACAAATAACTGAGTAAATAGTATGTGGTCAGATCTTATATCGTAGCTGTTGGGTAACAAATGTCCCCATTCCTTGTCTTACACTATGGGTTACATAGTGGAAATTTTTAGAACAGCACATGCTTTTCTTAGATTGCTCCAAATGAATAGTGACAAATAAGATTGTTGTCACAACAGCTATCTTCTTGTTTTCAGGTTTGACAATAGAAGTGTAAATTAATATCAACATCATGATATTAATTTGTTACTTGCTTTCTAGATTCAATAAATACCAATCAGTATCCTTCCTAAAAAACATATTATTCTACTCTGATCCCATATAAATATTGTAACCATATAAATTTATAATTATACTCTCAAGCAACGTGGTTTAGAGTGAACTTGGATTTTTTTTTAGTGCTGAAATTTAGCAAAATATTTACTACTATTTCCAGAAAGTACTTTAAAATTAATTTTTTAGACACAGTGCACAAGCTGCAGAGAAGGATGGAGGGTGGAGAGAGAAAGACAGAGAGAGACACACAGAGAGAGAGAATCATAAGCAGGTTCCATACTCACCATGGAGTCTCACATGGGGCTTGATCCCATGAACCTGAGAACATGACCTCAACCAAAATCAAGAGTTGGATGCTGAACCTACTGAGTCACCCAGGTGCCCCTTTTTAATTAAAAAATAAATTCGTTTATTTTAAGTAATCTCTATGCCCATTGTGGGGCTTGAACTCATGACCCTGAGATCAAGAGTTGCATACTCTTTGAACTGAGCCAGCCAGGCACCACCAGAAAGTAGTTTTCAAGTTACCAGCTAATATTCCCTCCAATATTTGTTAATAAAAAAAGCAAGACTTGCTTCATTCAAAGATGCTTATCTAAAGACATTCAAATACCAGATATTATAAGAAAATTAAGTGCTTTATTATCACTGCATTATAAATTTTATTTTGAAGCCATAGGTGATATAGCAAAACAATGAAATAGAATCAGAGGGCATATATCAAGTATCAAAAGAAATAGTCCTGTAGATTATCAACCAGAGGTCAGAAAGTTGTTTAATCTTTTTGATTTCCATAAAATATAGTAAGGTCAAATGATCTTTTGTTTTTCCAGATTCATAAAATAACATGTTTGCCAAAAATCTAGATTCTTTGTATAGTTCTAAATAATATCATGTAAAACTGTGGTCCCCCTTATCTGCAGGGCATACATTCCAAGATACCTAGCAGAAGCCTAAAACCATGGATAGTATCAAACCCCATATGTTTTTCCCTATAATGCTTAAGATAAAGTTTAATTTATAAATTAAGCGCGGTAAGAGATTAATGACAGTAATAAGAAAACAGAATAATTATAATAATATACTATGTGGTCTTTCTCACAAACTATCTTGTTGTACTATACTCACCTTTCTTATGATGATGTGAGGTGATAAAATACCCACATAATGAGATGGGGTGAGGTGAATGATGTAGGCATTTTGGCCTAGTGTAGGCTACTAATGACCTTGTGAGGATAGTCAGAAGGAGGATCATCTGCTTCTCCACCATGGTTGACTGTGGGTAGCTGAAACCATGGAAAGCAAAACCACAGATAAGGAGGGACTACTGTATAGATCACCAAGAGATTTTACTGAGGTTCTTGTAGCTCACACTTAAAAGAAAATTCTCTATTTGGAATTGCAGATAATAAATTTATGATTTCTAAAATAGATTGCCATTTCTCACATTCGGGGAAGTATAGTGGAGTCAGAGGTGTCTGGCCTTACTTATTAATTCCACCTCTCCAACTCCTTTGAGATTCATATCTTTTTTTTTTCCAGTTGAGAATTTTGCAGAGGTGAGCACTGAAAAGAATATAACCAAGTCTTTATAATAGAACACACAGTTAGAAATTTTTATGTGGGCTACAAAAAAACCCCAGTAAATCTGAGTACAAAAACTTAACATTAAGATGAACAGTATATTCCAAGGTGACTTATCATCATAAAATGGAAGAACATGTGCATGTGCATGCACATCCACTTTATAATAAGCAAGAGTACCAATATGTAATTTCATTGCAAAAGATGCCCCAACTATTAAGTACCCAGTTTCTATCTGTTCTTGATAATTTTATTTTCAGATACTTTAGGTAAATTCAGTCATCTAATGTATGGCAAACTGGAGAAACCAGTTTGGATTTGGGAGGTCTCTCCTACTGGGGTGACACCATGGCTTGGGAGGTATCTATGGGAGGAGAAAGATTCACACATACTTGCTGGAGTTATACAAATTAGCAATTTTATATAAAGCAATATCATTGTGAATCTCTGACCCCTTTCCCCTATACTGTTCAGATCAGGAGAGAGAATGTTAAGGCAGATCAAGAATCAGAATCTCTCCTGAATTAAAATTCATTAGGGGATGGAGATCTACTGCCCAATCAGGACTAGGGAATATGGACATACCATATATCAGAGGATATATGAATCTAGAAGGTAGATCAGAGTCAGCATTAGGCAGACTTGTGGAATCCCTCTGAGCAAATCTGGAGTCATATCTGAGATTCAGGCAGCAGCAGCAGCAAGTCATAAAACTCATTCAGAGAGAGGCTGGAGCCAAAACTAGAATGAGATCAGCCACAGGATGGTTTTGTGGAGAGTGATCTTGATAGCCAGGTCCTTTTATTCCCCGAAGTCTAGCCAGAATTAGTTTGGTGTGGCCTCCTGCTGAGCGTACAGGTGGGAGAGGAATGCAGAGGCTGGTTCTCTTAGTTACTGTTAGTTTCTGAGGCAGTGCCACCTGGGTTGATTGCCAGGCAAGAATGTCATTCCCACGTCTGAGTTTCTACATTTGTCCCAATCAGAATCTCTGGCTGCCATCTTCCTTTATCCAATTACTACACACTCACCCCCAAACACTCATTTCTGGGTTTCTCACTACAGCTTTATGAGAATGCTTCTAGAATTTTTATGGAAAAAAATGAGGAATGTCCTTCTCTCCTGGACAAGAAAATGTTGACACTATTCCTCAATCAGCAATCTGTGTGTCTGCATCTCACCTCCCAATGACCCTAACCCATCTTATTACAGCTTTATATCACAAGATTGTTAGGGTCACCGATGTGTCCATTTTGCTATTTGACTCCCATGTCTCCTTTCTTTCCAGATAATCTGCCATTTCTCTTCTTCCTCTGCAAGTGTTCTTTAAAAAAAAGTTTTTTTAATGTTTATTTATTTTTGATAGACAGAACACAGTGGGGAGGAGAAGAGAGAGAGGGAGACACAGAATCTGAAGCAGGCTCTGGGCTCTGAGCTGTCGCCACAGAGCCCAACATGGGACTCAAACCCACAGACCACGAGATCATGACCTGAGATGAAGCCAGACACTTAACAGACTGGGCCACCCAGGAAAACCTACAAGTGTTCTTAATATGAGTTCTGTGAACACATATAATTCAGATGATCTTTGAATCTCTCAAAATTATAACTAAAATATTGGGTATGTTTCTAATTTGAATTTTTCTGAACAGAGTCCATGATTTTCATTGGATTTTCAGTTAAGAACCATTAATGTTTGGCAATTTGATTCATTGGCTTTCTGTCATTCCCTTTGGAATAGAACAATAACACTGCTACCACAATCATTAATGGAATTTGTACAGCACCTTATAAGCTACAATATTCTTTAAAATAATCGTTTGTGTCCATATTTCCATTTGAAACTCATGACTTTCCACAGGGGAGGACACATCTTATTGCACCTATTTTGGGAAAAGTCCCAAAAGTCCATTTCCTCTATTTCCAAATGGAATGCTCTGTAATGTGATTTTTTCTATAGTGCTTGAATCTCCTCCAACATATTTAGAAGCAAAATGATTCACTGATTTAAAATATAAAGGAATCAGTAGTTCAAGAAACTAAATGTGTCTCTCGCTTATATTTGCTGAGTTACTTTAGGCAAAACACTTAACCTTTCTTTCTCAATCTGTAAAATGGAATTAAAATATAATCTCATATCTGTAAAGTAACGGTTAATAACTCATTGAACAGTTAGAGATTTACATATGCAATGTAAATAAAAATGTTTCTGATGCTATTTTGAGCAGGTCAGTGTTTTCTGGGCTAAATTAATAAGAAAAAGTCTTGTGTGTACAAGATTGAATGTGTAATTCATTTCCTGATTAGACTGTTTATAAAAGAAATACACATTTTTTTTCTGCATTTCTTGTTGATTATTTCTCCCACTAAATTTACTGTCTCATCAAAGCAGTGTTTGTTCATTTGTAGAATCATTTAGCATGTATTGGACTATGGGGACCTGAGATGGAACTTTTCCCATTTAAGAAAATAGCCACTCTGTATTTAGATTCCTGTAGGGGACACTTTAGGAGACTGATGTTGTTATATCATGCTTACAAATACCTCATCTGGGTTTGGAGTCTCTGATATATCTGCTCATTCAAGATAGCAGCACTTAGCAATTCAACAAGATGTAAGTTGGCTAATAAACAAAGCCAGTATTCTCTGGGGGTTTGAACAACACTTCCTGTGTTTGACTCTGGTTGCCCTGAAGTTGTTTTAAGCCCAGCAGTGCCGATGATGTTTCCCCTGGTGCACTGAACAGCTCATGCAATGTCAAAGGGCATTGACCTTTTCACTTGTAGAACAAAAAAGACTGGAAACAAATTATGCTCTGAGAACCAGTCAAAGGATAACAATAAAAAAAAAAGAAAAGAAAAGAAAAGAAAAGAAAAAAAGAAGAAAAAAATTGGCTGACCCAAAAAACAAGTGATGAACAGAAAATGCTAAGCTTTAGCACATTATCTTTAGAGTGTTAGCTTTTTAACCAACTTTTCTTTAAAGTGTAATATGAGCATTTGCTTCAATTTACTCTGAACCCCCCACCCACCCACCCCCTTGGCTCCCTTTGCAGAACAGGATGAACCAACTACTGTTGTCTCTACTCCCCCCATCCAACTGACTCTATTCCAGTTTACGAGCTGTCCACCACAAAGCTGAGGCTTCCAAGAAGAATGATTCATCTTCAAGTTTCGCTCCGGCTTCTGAGAGTATATTTAGTGTGAAGAACTGGAGGCTGCAGCATATCCAAACACATGGTAGGGTACAGAATTTGAGTGGGAGGAAGAGGACAAGGCTAAAATAGAACTGTAATAAGCCAAAGATTTGGAGGCCTGGTTTAGCCTTTTCAGCTGTGTAGCTTCAGCAACACCTACAGTTCCCTGCCAAGAATGGCACACCATATTTAACGCAGTGAAAATTAGGCCTCCCTGGTGGTTTCCTTTGGAAAGAAGAAAAACATAATGTAAAAACATACTTAATGAAAACTAATCAAAAATAAAATGAACAAAGGATGCTGAGCTTTGCCATTATTTCAAGCTGATGGAAAAATAATTTCTCCTTATGTTAGTGAAATTAGACAACACCTGGCCCAAGGGCTACTTGTGCAGATAACTGTGTTGGGTGGCCTGATCACAGTTCTTGAGAAATTGTTAAGGTTGGATCTTCCATAGTAAACCCAAGGTGAATTGGACACCCTTGGAGGATCCACATTCTCCTCTTCCTTCTCCCAACTATTCGAGGTCAGTAATGGAGACTCAGTTATGATCTGATGTCTAGAATGTTCGTTGGTTCATCACTGTTCTGCCCCTGAGTCAGTATTTGAAAGGACATGATCATAAAACCTAATAATCAGGGGTCCCTGTCCCAGCACACTCCCACTGTGACCAAAGTGGCTTGCTTTTGTTTGAACAAACATTCCCCTCCGGGTCTCTGGCAGTACTTATGCATTTCTTCTTTCCTTGCTTTGTGGCTCGTTATTTCTGTTTCTCTTTTTCTGTGGCTTTCCCTCTATTTCTCTTGCCCACCTCTTTCTCTTTTTTTCCCCATGTCTTTTTTTCTTCTGTTTTTTTTTCAGTCTTTCCTGTTTCCCCCCACCTTTATCTGTTTTCCTCAACTGATTGTGACGTTGAATTAAAGATTATATTTAAATAACTGCTGTAAATCTCCACAGGAAGGTTTATATTTTCTCTTCTTTAATAATCTATAATCAGTGAAGCCAGTGTTTTATTTTGCTGTCTTAAAAAACACTTAAATCAGTTTTTGTGTATGAAACCTTGATTTCTTTCTTTCTCTTAGTAACTATTGATAGAAAAAGGAAAATTTCCTTGATCTTAATATAAAAACAAAATGGAATTTAGCAGAAAAGCAGCTCAAGTTGCCCAGATAATCAGGAGAAACTTACTTCTAATCAGTTGTTTTAAAATGATATTTAAAAAATTATTCTTCAAACTGTTTTATGGATAGAGATAATGTTTGATTTACTTTATGGACAAGGCTAACAGGTTTCAGTAATTTTAATTGCCATTTCAATTATACTTCATAAATAAGCCTTGTGTTATTTTAGTATTCATATCTTATTGGTCTAATGTATAACAAATTTTGTTCCAGTTAAATCTCTACTGTAATCTGTAAACATATAGCAACAAAATCACCAATCTCTATTTCTCTATTACATATATACACACGTTACATATAGACATATTTATATTCTTTCCTTCAATAATTGCACTTTTGGTAATGTGTCTTGAAGCAACAATTCTACGTTTAGGGGCAGGGGTATAGGCATTATGATGTTTTTTCAGAATATTATGTACATTTTTAGAAAAAGACAAAAATCAATGCTCGACTATACATAAATGACAAGTAAAATTTCATTACTTAATCTACCCCAAAGCATTTTATCCAGACATTAAAATAATAGTTTTGAAAAAGAGGTAATAACACAGGTAAATACTTATGATGCTACAATGTTACCACTTATACATAGGAAAAAAGCCTTGAAGTAAAAACACAAAATTATCAAAAATATTTGTATTAGAAGTATTTTCCATAAAATTTTTGTGTTGTCAAATTTTTATTAATGTTCATATAACAACCTTTTCAAATGCATGCAAAGATTTATACCGGTCACCATCGTCAATTCCTCCAGGAAAACTTCATTGTATGTAGTTATTTTTAGGAATCCTGATGCTCACTCGTGGGCTAATGATTTGGAGGAACACTGCATCAAAGTCTTGCAAACTTCAAAAACATGGAAAGGTAATATCACTAAATTACTTTGCATTCTAAGGGAAAAATTATATTTGAACATGTGAACTCTCTTGATGACCATTATTGTACATTGTTGTAGTGGAAAGTTACTCCTCACTTCCACCAAGTAAAAATGCTGTATTCTAAATATATTTAAAGAATTTAAAAAATCCAATTCTTACAGCCTTGGATTCATACAAAAAGAAAAGAAAAGACAGGGAAAAGATATTTTGTGGAGTTCGATACCACCATAAGGAAAGGGGGAGAAGAAGTGAAATGCAAACACAGAATTGTTATTCCTATTACAAAACTTAATTTTATTCCTAAAAAGTCCACCTTACTTACCTTGTTGGGCATCATTTACTATCTGAGGCTCATACATGACACAGACAAAAACATACCTGAACAATTGTGATTATGAGTGTTGTGTTAACAACTACTGCTGTTCTATCAAAACTGTGAACAGAGAGTGGGTATTAATTAATGGGAGACATTAGCAGGCGGGAAAAGTTGGGAGAGTATTCAATAAGCTGTCAAAACAGGAGCTGAATTCTATAGAACGGGTGTTCACGTATCTGACAAAAATCGATTCTGAAACTTTGCTTTCCCGTTTTTGCTTAGAAACAACATTAACCAGACTCTCACCTACTAGTCTTTCAGTAGCTTAGAATAATGGTGTTTATAGCATGATAATCAGATTTATTTCAGTACCTTTGAAATCAACAAAGCCACTGTGAGTTGTGGCACAACAGGGATATACAGGTATATATTTAAATCTTAGCCTGCGAGTGTCTAATTTTTACCTTGCAGGATTAAAGATTTCAGGAAGACAGAGCGTGGTTTGGTAAATAAATTGTGTCAGGTGTCCCAGTTAAATAAAGGCCATATAAATCTTCAGAAAATAAACTAGTTTTAAAACTGTAATTTCAAATATATAAATTCTATTTTATCATGTGTATGTAAAATTCCTGTGGGAAAAACAGATGGCGTGGTGACATGTAAACCATAAATAAAATGCCTGAGGTCAGTAAATTAGTCATAAGTATTTTGAGTGAATATTATGGGAGAGTACTTTGAGGGAAAGGCAAAAAAATTAATAGACAAATATCCTGATTTTCTGAAGTTCTTGTCTCGCAATGAAATACGACTTAAGGAAAAGCCCCCATCTCTACAGTTTGGGCATCTTACACAGTATCATTGTTATTCCTGGCAAAGGCCCATAAATGTCTATGATCTGATGGACCCTTAAAGGCAGATTCATCAAAAAAAGTCTTCCTCCTTTCCTTGACTCCATACCCGAAGTTCCAACATTAGTGACTTTGTTATGTTAAAAGCATTGACAATCATTTGTGAAATGCTTGTCAGAACACTGGAACAATAGGCTGTAATAGTAACCTATAAAAGAGAAAATACATATGGCCAATAAATCTATGAAAAGATGTTCTGCTTTACTAATAATTGGAACATACACATTTCTAGCAAAACTCATTGTGCCAATATTTACAACAGTGAAAACTGAATATAGTCTAAATGTCCATCAATATTTTAAAGTATGTTATATCCACTTTAAGAACTGCACTGTTGCTGCTGGAATAAGATTTAGATGATATTTCTTGACATACAAAACTATCTCTGGCACATAATTGAGTTTAAAAATCAGTTTACACAAGAACTTGCAAAAAATGATACCATTTCTGTAAAATTGTATACCTATATGTATGAATATCTGTAAATGTGTATATGTCTGATGTATCTCTGGGTAACTGGTTAACCTGGGGGTTTGTTACTTTTTTCCTGGCCTTTTCTATACTATTCAAAAATTTTAAATTATTCTAGATCATTTTACTAAAAAATGCTATAAAATTATGTATGTCATTTGTAAATATCTTAACATGCTTTTAAAAAGTGAGTTACTGGGGCGCCTGGGTGGCTCAGTCGGTTAAGCGTCCGACTTCAGCTCAGGTCACAGTCTCGCGGTCCGTGAGTTCGAGCCCCGCGTCGGGCTCTGTGCTGACAGCTCAGAGCCTGGAGCCTGCTTCCGATTCTGTGTCTCCCTCTCTCTCTGCCCCTCCCCCGTTCATGCTCTGTCTCTCTCTGTCTCAAAAATAAATAAAACGTTAAAAAAAAATTAAAAAAAAAAAGTGAGTTACTGTTAAGTCTCCTAGATGGGCCTTCTTAGGCCCCAAAGTTCAGCGGATCATTTTTGTGCTTATCAATGGCCTACATGCATGAGTACACTATTAGGCCTTTGTATGATAGAATAAAACACAGTCTGTCCCCACTTTCTAGTTGCTTATGGTTTAGTGCATGAAATATACTTGTAAACAAATCATTAGAAAGGTTAGGAAGTTTTCAGGAAGATGGGGAGGTAGGTGGTGTGAGAGGGAGGAGGAGGAGGAGAGAGCATTAGGTTTGGCCAAGACGTAGCAGTGAGAACCTATAAGACTCAGTGTACCTATCTATGGGAGGCATTGTCCAAGACCCCAGTGGATGCCTGAAACCATGAGAGTACTAAACCCTATATAAGCTGTGTTTTTTCTTATATACATATACCTACAATAGAGTTAAATTTATAGATTCAGTACAGTAAGAGATTAGCAGTAACTAACAGTGAAATAGAACAATTACAACAATATACTGTAATAAAAGTTATGTGATATGGTATCTCTCGCAAAATATTTCACTTTACTCACCCTTCTTTTGATGATGTGTGATGATAAAATGCCTATGTGATGAGATGAGGTGAAGTGAATGACGTAGGCATTGTGACGTGCATTAGGCTACCACTGACCTTCTGATGGTTTGTCAGAGGAGGGTCGTATGTTTCCTGACTGCACTTGAGCAAGGGTAACTGAAACTACAGAAAGTAAAACTGCAGATTGGCAGGGGGTGGTGGTGGGGAACCACTGTAGTTGAAAATGACACTGGACATGAAGGTTGGAGAGAGACATACAAAATGTATCCCAGGATTAGATGTTGGTTCTGATCGCCTTTTACAAGCTGGTCTAATTACTGGACACAGTTGTAATTTTCAGCAATCATGTCAGGGTTTGATAATTTAGTCTTTATGGGAGTGTCTCCACTTTATTTTGTTCTTTATGAACAGCTGATCTATGAATTCATCAGTTTACCTGGCTTTTCCACTGGCTCTAGTCCTGGTGGATTTTGATTGATAAACTTATGCTAGTAAAATAAACAGGAACTGAGATCTAGAGCATTGTTCTTGTAGGCACTCAGTTAGCTGTGCATGTCTAGTGGCTTTGCACACTGGCAAGCTGTCATTTAGTTGGAGCAGTTATCAGCCAAGTCGGGCAGAGGAGACTGCAGCCTGAAAGCTGTCGATTTCTACATCAGTGGTCACTAAGACAAGCACTACTGTCTGTACCCTAATTCTTCATTATTAAGTCACAGATCCTTGTTCTTCTTCTCATACAATGTTATTGCAACACATATTACATAAGGAGCTGCTCAGAACTTCCTCTGAAGTGGGAATTAGAAGGCTGGCCTATAGTGAAGATACTTGAAAATTACAAGTGGAAAGAAAATTAAGCTGATGTGCAACTAACTTCAGAAACTAATCAGTAGTAAAAATGCTTTTAGACACAATTTCTCTCTGCACATAGACATGATTCAGCAGCTTTCTTCTCTAGGTCTATCAGCATCTTTGAATTGATGGTGATGTCACTGTCCATGCTTCTCAGACCAGGTCCTTGATGGGATAGCTAATTGTACCACATGGAGGAGTGATCCTGGAACTCAAAATTCCACAAGACTTACACCTGACATTTTGAAATAATTTTTATCTGTGGTCTATTCAGAGGATTTCGCAAACTGCTGTCCCGTGTGAAGAGGGTGTGGGAAGAACATGTGATAGAACTGACTGCATAACACTGGGCAATACAAAGTGCAACGTAAAAGCAACCTAATAATCACAATATTGTGTAGTCCCTAGCAGTGGAAGGCCAATACCATATATTAGAAATTTGAAACAATACACAACCAGTGCAGCAATTAAAAGTATTTAATGTACATTGTGTTTTAATATTCAGTGAGATAATTGTTATATACGTGAATACTAGGAAATACAGGGAGTTTATTTTTCATTTTAAAACAAAAATAAAGGATCTATAAACAGAAGAACACAATAATTAGAAACTCTCAATAGTTGTTCAACTCTTTAACTGACTCTTAAAATTTAAATAGAAAATAGGGACTCCTGGGTGGCTCAGTCAGTTAGGTTTTCAACTCTTGACTTCGGCTTAGGTCGTGATCTCACAGTTTGTGGGTTGGAGCCCAGCACTGAGTTCTGTGCTGAGCATGGAGCCTGCTTGGGATCCTCTCTCTCCCTCTCTCTCTCTGCAACCACCCCCCCCCCCATTAGTGGGCTCTCTCTCTTTCAAAATAAATAAACTAAAAAAAAAATTAAATAGAAAATAAATTAGGCCAGTTTGTTTAGTGATTCCCACAGAGGGGGATGTCTGGTTTGGGAGTGAAGAGCTCTAGGTTTTGGCCCTAACTTGATCTGACAGGATAGCATGGAGATCAAACTCCTGGCTTCAGAGGCAGGCAGCCTGCGTTCAAGCCTCTCTCCTGACTTGTTAGATGTGTGCCCTTGGGCAAGTCATATGACCTCTCTGAGCTGTCTATTAAATGCAGGTGATAGTAACTTCTACTTATGGGGTCAAGATGAAGAAAAATACAGTTAAAGCACTGACACATAGTAAGTACTCTGGAGGTGTTACATGCTTTCATTCTTACTTACAAGCTACATCCCCTTGGGCAAAACTAGAATCATTTATCATTCATAAGGTCTACTTCTTTATCTATAAAGTTCGGAGACTAGACAAGAAGATAAAAGGTAATAAATGGATATTGACAAAAATGTTCAATACTCAAATCTATTCTGTAAGCACTTCAAGCTAAAGCCCTTTTCTGGAGGTTCATAGCCTCCAACCATAACTTAAGGAAGGCTCAGAGAAGCCCTTCAGTAAAGAGCTCTTTATTTTTTTTAACCTAACATTTTAAACTGTGTTTATACATGAAATACTTATATTTTTGAAAACACCTATTAAAATAAGTTTCAAAACACCAATTAGAATAGTTTGAGTTCTATGGATTAGGGATTTTCCATAGTCTCATTCTGGTCTATAAAAGGATCTTTTTAAAAAATGACACTTTTTACTTGGAAATAATTCAAAGTTATAGGAAAAAAAGCAAGAATAGAATTAATTCAAAGGATTTTCATAAAATTTTTGCCTGAATTCACCTATGTGAACATTTGCCCCATTTGTTTTATCATTTTCTCATTCTCTCTGTCACATGGCTCTTCATCCCTAACTACTTCAGTGTGTATTTCCTAATGGGAATATTCTCTAACATATCCATGGTGCAATGACAAACTTCAGTAAATTTAATATGGATACAGCACTTGAATTATCATCCATTTTCTAATTTTTAAAGTTGATCCTTTATAGCATGTTTCCCTCCAGTATAGGATGTAGGTCAGATAATGCATTTAATTATCATGTCTCTTTAGCCTCCTCTAATCTGTAACATCTTCACAGCCTTTTTCTCCCGTTAATGACACTGATATTTCCCTTCTTTTTGAAATAGAGCATGTCTCAATTTGGGCTTGTCTGATTGCTTCTTCATGAAACTTCAAATTCAGGTTATTTATTCTTGGCCAAGCACTACATAGGTAATGTGTCCTTCCGAGGGTACCACATAGGGATGTATGATGCTCATTTATTCCTCATCAGTGATAGTGTTTTTGTTCATGTGACCAAAGTGTTATTGATTTCTCCACTCTATAATTGCTATTTTTTCTTCTTTACCATTAATGAGCAGTCTATGTGGACATGATTTAAGACCATGCAAATATCGTGCTCCTTGTCAAAACTCAAAATTTAGCATCTATTGATAATTTTTGTCTGACCCAATCTTTTCTATAGTGGTTGCAAAATGCTGATCTTCCAACTTCAGCATTCCTTCCACATTTATTGGCATTCAACCTTAAGCAAGAGCCCTTCCTTTTATCTACCTATTTATTATTAAATTATTGATATGGACTCCTGGATTCCTATTTTTTCAATACCTTTAAAATTCAGTATTGTTCTTCATTATTTTAGTCAATAAATTAGCCCAGATCTGGATGGGGAGGGGGAGGTTTCCTTTAAATAGACTCTTTATTCTTGTGCTATGACCCATCATTTTCTTGACATTTTCTGGCATAACAAAATAGCCCATGCTCATCTTGTACGTTTTTGGCCCTGGCCCTGGAATAAGCTACTTCTTTGAGGAGTTCTGGTGTTAGAGAGACTACATGTGCTCATTACATTTTGAGTGTCATTGTTCCTTGTCCCTGTGAAAAAATCTTTTTATTATCCAAACATCATGGTGTTAGATAGATGGATGGATGGATGGATGGATGGATAATTTTTTTGTCAACTCTAAGAGAAAAATCTGGCAACAGGGTGACAAAATTTAACTCTTCAACGATACAAGGATCTGAGCCACAAATATAATGAACCTCTAATATAATGGATTTAATATCACCAAATCTTGCAGGAAATTTTCATTTGTATTTTAGTTCTTAGGATAAATGTAAAAAAGTTTCGTATTGATGTCTTCTCCACTTGTACATTCAATTTTCCTCACCTTCCTCAGGCTGTTAAGATATCTTAAACAGCTTAGTGAGCACACAATCTCAATTTTTTTTTTTTTTTTAGAAATTTGCACAAAATGTAAATCGGTTTGATATAGGTTAACACTAACAAAAAAATGCAATTTATTGTAATGATATAGGAATGTCTTGCAAAACCAAAGAGCTACATTACACTCATACATCATGAAGTGATCCAGAAACTGTTAGAAGCCTCTCATTTTGGTGTCTTTTTAAGTGTCTGTCCAGCTTTTCCTACTTCAACAAACATGTCTTACACAGTCTTTGAATTTATAGCTTATGATTTTTGCAACATGTAGGCATAATCTAATAATCTCCAAATCCTAATTCCATAATTGGGGTAAGAGGTTCTGATTGGTTGAACCCAGGTCAGGTGTCCACCCCTGACCCAATCAACCATGGTCATGGAATATAAGCATGACTGCCTTCGGGTTCATTTTTGTGAATTTAGAAAGTTGTTTTAAGATAAATCAGGAGTCCCTGTAAATTGGGCAGAGTATTACAAAAAAAGTTATACTATTTTTATTCACATGTAACATGCAATATGGAATCTTCCTAAACATATAAATGAAAGGAAGCATGTCAGAATGAGAATTTTCACTGGAAAGAGAAGACCTAAGTAGAGTCAGTATATGGAAAATTGATTTTCCTTAACAAGGTAAAAGAGTATAAAACAGCCTTAAAGTATGTATATATCAGTTATTAAACCCCTTTTAGAATATGTGTGTGTATTAACAATAGGAGGCAAAATTAGAATCGCAGTGAATTTTACTTTGCTTTTTCCCTACTTACTATGGGTGAGACAATGAATTTTGTAAACTTTACAGTGCTAAGTGTATTATTATTATAGCTATTAGGACAACCAGGCATGTGGGCATCAGTGACATTTTACTCACTAGTGAATTTATTTGTGTCCCTTAGAGGGATCAGCATCAGAGATGCCAGCATTTGGAGAGTTTATGTGGGATTGATTTTGTACACAGTAAAGGCAGACGGTCCCAGGAAGCATGGGCACCCTTCACACTATTGGAGAATTAGGTGACAGTAGAAATAATAAAAGTATTCATTTTTATATGTATAGCTCCTTTTGTAGAACCCTTTTATGCATATTATTTTATCGGATTTCTCTCAAAAAACCCATTTGGTGAAATCTGAGAGCATTGGCTGCATCAAACTCCATTTTCCAGACGTGAAAACTGAGGCCTGGAGAAGTTATGCCAAGAGCTCAGAGCAAGAAGTTGAACCAGGATTCATATGTGGGTCTCCTGACTCCACTACCCTTTGTTCAGTTCCATAATACTTAAAAGCAACAAGCAAGAGTTTAGATCCTGGCCTTGTGTTTGATTGGACGAGGCCTGGTGCTGAGGTAGGGGCTGGGTGGCACTTACGTGACCCATGGATGAACAAACAGAAGCTTGCTGGATTTTTATTCTACTTGGCTAAGTAAAAGGAAAACTCCCAGATTCTCTCAATGGGTAAAGACTTGGCCCTTAATCTGTGGATTAAAAAACAGTTAGCTTTATAAGATCACATATTTATTTTTTTTATTTGTACAAAACAAATATTATTTTTTTTTTTTTTTACTAAAAAGAAATCCAAGTTGAAATTGCTGTAGAATTCAGAACAAGAATGCAGAAAGAGCTTGAAATTATTGAGTACGTTTCAACAAGGAGCCTTTTCTAATAAAAGGATTACTCACTGAACCCTGCATGAGAGAGAACAAGGTCATAAAGATGCCCACAAAATGGTGCCACTTACTGAATTTGTACTCTGTCTGTGTCACTGGCTTTTTCCTCTTGCTCAGATGCTTGGTTTCCCAGGCGGGGAAAGGCATCTTCTCTTCTTTGGATGCCCTTGGCACTCTCTCTTTTGTACAGGTTGTGTTTGTAACAGGCACTTAGCAACATGTTTTCCAGTCCATGTTTTTCAACCACTGCTGTGTGCTTCCCACACTGATTTTGACTTTCATCTTTGAAGCCTACTGATGCTGTTTGCCGGGTTTTAAACGCTGGCATGGCTGGATGACAGTCCCCAGGAAGATGTGCACTACATTTCAAGCTTTTATGCTACGGCTTTGACATGCCATTGGATGTCAGCCATAGACCAGTATGACTTCCAACTCAAAGTCCCTCAATGTTTCAAGTGGAAGGAAGCTGGAAAATGGTACCTGGGGAATTGTACTTTATGATTAAAATCCCTGCACCAACTTTCTTCACATCAAAAGAAGAGGGGAAAAAGACAGGTGCAGTCTTACACAAACACACTTTTTCTTAAACAATCCAAAGAAAAGTTATGCTAGCTGTCAAGGCATGTAACATCCCAAGTATCTGCCAGCAGTCTGTGAGACCACACTGTTCAAAATTGGTGAGGCCCCTCAAACACATTTAAAAGAAAGAGGTCACATCTCAATCAAATGCAACTTACTTCTTGCAAGTTTCAGTGTAAGTGTTGAATTTGCTTTGTTGCATCCACATTTTCTGATGCTGTTAAGTGAGTCAGGAGACCTCTAGCAGTTCAGCAGCAGGGAGGGGAGAAGAGTCTTTTTCAATGTAATGGCCGTATTTTAGTTAACATGTTGTCAGTCTTTAATGACTAGTGGTGTAACAGCTGGTTTTGATGTAATTTCTTTTGAGACCACTAGATTACAAGCAGTTTATTGCATTCTTCCTCTCAGACTGCTCCCTGGATACAACCTAAAGTCAAAAGGTTAAAGGTCTAAAGCCATAATCTAAAGGATTTGTCATCATTTAACAGGTCACTTGTTGCTATGTACTATGCAAACTAAAAATTTTTAGTGAGCCTGCCACTCTGAAATATATATATATATATATGTATATATATATATACATATATATATATATAATTTTTTTTTCTATTTCAGTAAGGAGGAATTGAGACTATCCATTGGAGACAAATTCTCAGAAATCAAAAAATATATACTTTAAGTGTGTATATATATGTGTATGTCTTCATAAGGGTGAAATAATAAGTTAAAAAAGTCAATTTAACTGTTACTGAAAGGACCCGAAATTGAGAAATTAACTTCTGCAGAAACATGTTAAGATGATAATGGATCTTTGAAAAAGCTGTAGGTAACATATCCAAAACGAAAAGTGAGCAGACAAAAGAATGGGGTCAGACAACTCAGGAAGGTGCTAAAGGTCATGGAGCCCTATTGTTGGTTCATTGCAGATTTGTAGCTTTTCAATCTGTCAGAGTCTGACAGTTCAGCTGTGCTGCACCAGGCAAGGGCCTTCTTTGTTTAATGAAGGAACTATTCTTTGAAGAATGGGCTTGGTAAAACAGAAACAGAAAATCCAGAAGACAGTGTATGAAACAGAAGCCTTATTCCTTCTAGTTATCAGTGGCAGGTTTGAGCGAATTTTGCAGAATGTACATACCTATGTAGAATTCTCAAAGATATACAGCTGGTTACCGTTTTGGTTGACTTTATGCGAGTTTAGAATTTTTAAAAAATTCATGTGTTTATGTTCTCACAAAATGCTGTCAAGTAAACTTTGGGAAATGTTCCTAGAACGTTGGGAGTCTTTTGAACTCATGACTCATCCATAGCATCACCATTGTGGAGTCTGCTTCAAGTTGGTGACACATTGTGTCATTCACTCAAACCCATTTTCTGTGTATCTGTTGCCCTCTAGGGACTCTAACATGAAAAGAAACACCCAATGTGGTCTTTTGGCAGGAATTATTATGCTGTTGGTTTTTCTTCCCGTTACGCATTCATATTTCATCTCAACTTTTACTCTTATAAACTTGCATTAAAAATTTTTGAGTTCTGAGTAAAATTAGTTCAAAACATCAATCTGAATTATTCTTTCAAACTCTAGATATATGGAAAATATTACAACTTGGTAATTTTGATTATTTTGTTTGGTTCTGTGAGTTTAATGGAAATAGAAACATAGCAGAACTTTCGAATCACTCTATCTACCTTGAAATTTGGGAATCTTCATTTTCATTGCAGGCTGCAATCTACTTCTAATAGTCTTGTATAAAGATAATATGGTAATGCATATTATTGCCTGAGAAATAACTATGGAAAAAAAGAAGAATTCATGACAGTAGTAGTAACATGAGAAAGATTTCTGAATGTAAAATATTAGTCTTCTATTATATTTAGGAGTTCAGATAAACTTGTATATCTAAAATGTTTAATTGAAAGTCATATTCATGCTAAACCCATAGTTTCTTCACAGAAAAAAGGAACAACCCATATGAACTGGGCATGTTTTAGACATGTTTTGGTTCTAGACTATGTCTTTCTTGGCCACAACTGACAATGGGTGCCTGACCTCAGTATAATCATCAACAGGCCCAACAACTGCCTATGAGGTAGCCTGGGGTGAAAAAATATTCTGAAAAAGAAAATGCCTAGACTGATCTGATGCTCACTTTTATAGATACTTAGGAAATATGGAGAGTATCACACAGTTGGCAGCTAATCATAGTCACCATGATATATGGTCTAGAGTTATAATGAAGGAGAAGCTGTGAGATGGAGAAGCGATGCAGGGTAAATCCAGAGGGTGAGAAAGGGAGAGGTGAACACAAGAAAGCAACAAAAAACTCAGATAGAACTATGTTATGTAATGGTCCGCACTGAGGTAAAATTCCATAGGATCTGGCTGCCATGATCCCTAGAGCTGATATAAATCTGGAATGATTGTTGTCCAGGTTCCTCAAGAGGAGGTTGTGTGTCATTCCTTTCATTACCTGTGATAACTTCATTGCACCTGAAAGACCCAGAGTCCATCCCATATAACAAAAACCCCATGGTCAAGGTATCAAAGAACTTTCTAACTAATCAAGCAAAGGAAAGGTTTCCCTCGTATGTTGCTCATGTAAAAACTGTTGTCTGGATGTTTAGATTAAAATTGTCTTTAGTCAGTGTTTGTGAGCGTAGCTTGTCGATGGAGATGACTCTGCAACAAGAGTACATATTACTCTTTATTATCACCTACTTTTCCAATTTTCATCTCCTTTCTGCCAACAAACATGAAGAAAACTCTCTTGTTCCCTCAGTACAGATCCTTTAATTTCTTAGAACCTGTTTACTTAGTGGTATTGAGGAAACTCTGTTGTAGAGTGGTTAAAAAAATGAATGTTATTTGTGAAATCATTTTTTAAATAAAAGAAATTACTCAAGAAGAATTGTTACTCTGTTTCTGGTTTACTAACTGGATCACTGCTACCCAGAAGTGGGGCCCTGAACTCTGTACTTCATCTCTTGGAACTATAATTGTTTTCCTTCTACTAATTTTTGTTTCTTGATCTCTTAGTTTCTGAGAAAGTTTCCTTAATTCTCCTGTTGCTATTATAAATTTGCCAATTTCTCCTTGTTGTTCTGTTGACTTTGTTGACTATGTTTTGATGCTATGTTAAGCACATGCAAATTCAGGATTGTTAAATCTTAGAAGTGAATGTGTGTTTACCATTATATGGTAACTATTTAAAAAAAATTTTTTTTACATTTATTTATTTTTGAGAGACAGAGTGAGACAGAGCACAAGCGGGGGAGGGGCAGAGAGAAAGAAGACACAGAATCTGAAGCAAGCTCCAGGCTCTGAGCAAGTGTTCAGCACAGAGCCCGTTGCGGGGCTTGAACCCATGAACCCCGCGATCATGACCTGAGCCGAAGTCGGTCACCTAGCCGACTGAGCCACCCAGGCACCCGCCTATGGTGATTCTATTTTTAATCCTGCTTTTTACTTAAAGTCTATTTTGTCTAGTATGTGTATTGTGACACCAGCTTTCTTAGACTAGTATTCTCTTTGGAATACACTCTTTTCCAACCCCTTTTCTCTCCTTTACTGTCAAACTTCTTATGCCATCATGAATGTAAGGTAGTTTAGCACTGGGATTAAGAACATGGCCTCCAGAACAAGACTGTTACCTATAGCTGTGTATCTGGGATTAGATACACAACCTCTCTATGCTTCACTGTCTTCATCTGCAAAATAGGAATACTTCATAGGTTTATTGTGAGTATTAAATACGTTAGTGTGGGAAAATCACTTAGAACTGTATTTTATTAAGTACTCAACAAGTGCTAGTTATTTTGTTCTTACTCTAATGATAGTAGTTGATTAAACACAGATTTGGGGGACAGACTGCCTGAATTTGAGTCCCTTTCCACCTCTTCCTAATAATAAATCCTACCTCAGGGGATGGGCTATTATGATACATAAAGTATCAAATATAAAGAGCTTTTTTTTTTTTTTTTTTTTAATTTTTTTTAACGTTTATTTATTTTTGAGACAGAGAGAGACAGAGCATGAACGGGGGAGGGTCAGAGAGAGAGGGAGACACAGAATCGGAAGCAGGCTCCAGGCTCTGAACCATCAGCCCAGAGCCCGACGCGGGGCTCGAACTCACGGACCCGTGAGATCGTGACCTGAGCTGAAGTCGGAGGCTTAACCGACTGAGCCACCCAGGCGCCCCTCAAATATAAAGAGCTTTAAGATGGCCTAGTGTGGTGTGCAAAAAGTGTTACCTATCAAGCTTTAGGACGGCTTATGCTAACTGTTTATGATTGGATTCTTTTTTCATCCACTCTGAGAATATCTGATTTACCCTTATTTATATTCTAGCTATAAATACATTTTCTCTTTACCTTGCTTTTTCAAAATTTCTTTCCCCCTTTTCTCCTGTTTATTCTCTCTATATTCCCTTTTGTCTTCTAGTAGGTTGTATGTTTGCATTCTGATTCATTTTTTTTAATTGGATGGCTATAAAATAATTTACATATGTGCTAGATTTAACTAAGTCTATAAGTAATATTTTTCCACTTTTACCAATAGGACCTTTGCATGCTTTAACTCTGATTACTCATTTTTTCCTAGCTTCCGTTGTTATTGTCCATTGTCTTTAAATTTTTTTTAATGTTTTTTTTTTATTTTTGAGAGAGAGACAGAGAGTGAGCGGAGGAGAGGCAGAGAGAGAGGGAGACGCAGAATCCAAAGCATGCTCCAGACTCTGAGCTGTCAGCACAGAGCCAGATGTGGGGATTGAACTCACAAGCTGTGAGATTATGTTCTGAGCCGAAGTCTGATGCTTAACCGACTGAGCCACCCAGGCTCCCCCATAGTCTTTAAATTTATAAAATACACAGTGTGTTATTTTATAGACAATGCTTTTTCAGCCATACATTCATATTTCCCTATATGTTGCTCATATTGCTTCCTTCTGGTTTTGATTTTCCACTTAAAATAGCTTATAGTATTCAGAATCTAAGAACGGTAAATTCTCTCAGTTTTTTGAGAAGGAAATATCTTCATTTTGCTCTCTTGAATGATAGTTTTAGATTAGCAGCTATTTTCTTTTGCTCTTTAAAGATATTACTCCATTGTTTTCTAGCATGTATCATACTGATAACTATTCTCAGTCTAAATGTTTCATATGTGCATAATCTTTTGTACTCCAATTGCTTTTAAATTTCCCTTTCTCTTTGATGTTTCAAGTGTATGTGTGTGTGTATGTATGTGTATATATGTATGTGTATGTATGTGTGTGTGTGTTTGCGTGTGTATGTATATGTATTTTATTATACTTGGGATTAATTGTACTTCCTTATTCCAAATATTTATGGTTTTCATATATATTTGAAATTCTTAGCCATAATCTTTGGATATTACCTTTCTTTTGTTTTTTCTCTATTCTCTTCTTATAGAATTTCTATGAGATGTATATTGGGCTTCTTCGGTCTTTGCTCCATGCTTCTTAGTCTCTTTTCATTCTCTTTCTGTATTGTAATTTTGAGTAATTTCCTCAGATCTGTATACTTTGCTTCATATATCGTCTGTTTAGTTTTCATATTTCAACCCATCAACTGAGTTTTTAACTTAAGTGACTATTTTTCATTTCTGGAAGTTGACTTGAGTCTTTTTCAATTTCAACTCTTCTTTTTTCATAGTGTGTTATTTTTATTATAGTTTCTATTTTAAAAAATGTGTTGTTTTTAAACCTACTTTTTTCCATGGTCTCTTTCAGATTATTTTATTATCTCAAGGTCTTGAAGAGCTCCTCTTCCTATTTTGGCTCTGCCCACTTTCTCTCATGGTAAATCATGAACTGTTTGATTGTATACTTTTCTTCAGCTGCAATTGTGTTTTAAGGGAGCATTTCTGTGCTCTTGATTTTGGAAGTATCCTAACTCAGTATACTTGTATTAGTCTTTCCTATGCACCCCATAGTTTTTATTGGTCTTTAACTAGATTTTACTGTAACCTTTTCATGGGATTTTGCAATAACTCAAGAAGCATAATTCAAACTGCAAACCCATGTGTAGAGAAGAATTGGAGATAGTATTTCTTATGGCACTTTTTTTTTGCCTTCACTTTCCTAGGACTATGAATAGAGTTTTACAACTTCCTTTCCCTAGAATGGAATTTCAGGATACCAGGTGTATGTAGCACATTCCATTTCAGCACCACATTTCAGATGAGTCCAAGGCCACATGTCTTGAGACTGTCTGTGTATTAAGACCAGAGGACTTAACAATAAGAGTTTACAATGAATATTTCCCTGGCCTAGCATGGTGTTGACTAACAAGTACATGTCTGTCTTTAAGTTTCTTCTTCATTCCTGGGGTCTGAGGACTTAACTTCTTTCTTAGAGCACAGGCATATATTTTAAAATTCTTTCAAACATTTTATCCAGCAACTGAATTTATCACTGGATGAGAAAGTAGCTTTCTTTCACTCTGTGTGCCCACGGAGGAAAACTGTAAAATAAAAGAGTTTACCAATATTAGGATTGGTAAATTGGTTTGATGTTGTATGCTATGCCTAATAACTGGTAGTGGCCATCCAGAGCTTTGAGCTACCCATGATGTGAAACTAAGTTTGGGAACAGTGGCAAAGAATGTCTTGGTCAGTTAGTTTTATCTGCAAAAGGGTAGGAGGTGGTGAGTATTAACATATGTGTTTTGCATTTATTCACAAGTATGAAATAATTTATAAGCCTTTTATAGCTTTAAGGTTCTATGTTATCTCACTGTATAAGTGTCTATCTTTTAAATCTTTGATTAATTTTAAAAAAATCAATGAAGCATTCTTGATATTTTTTAGTTAAAAGATTGACAATGCTCTATATGATTTTACTATACAGTGTCTTTATCTTTACAAATACCACTTTGCTCAGATCTTTTTTTAAACACAAACCACGGGGCGCCTGGGTGGCTCAGTCGGTTAAGCGGCCGACTTCGGCTCAGGTCATGATCTCGCGGTCCGTGAGTTCGAGCCCCGTGTCGGGCTCTGTGCTGACAGCTTAGAGCCTGAAGCCTGTTTCAGATTCTGCGTCTCCCTCTCTCTCTGACCCTCCCCCGTTCATGCTCTGTCTCTCTCTGTCTCAAAAATAAATAAACGTTAAAAAAAAAAAATAAAAAAAAATAAACACAAACCACCAACACATAAAGGCATTTCAAGAAGCCAACAACATTAACATATGAACATCCATAAACAAAAGTGAAGTGATTCAAACATATGATTTGTCTTTTGTTCAAGGTATTATGCAGTTCACTCGAGCACGTCTCACAAGTGAACCACCGAAACTTGGACCTTCATGGCTTTTTAAAATCATTTTTAAATATTCCAGCCTTCTTTGCCCTACTAAAGTTCCCCCCTCCCGAATTTGTCAGACTCTCATGGTTTCCTCTAGTACATTTTACACAAGTGTATTACTCAGACTACTGTTGCAAATGAATCAGAATCAACTTCCTGTTTCTGAATAATTCTGTACAGAAGTACCAGGAAGAAGGGTGTGGCATAAAGTACCCCATTGCAGTCTGACATCCTGCGTTTCAAAGGGAGTAATAAAACAGCTTTTTTTTTCTTCCCTTGAGTTAAGATTTATTATCTGTATACCATCATCATTCATCATATAATAAGTATTCCCTGGACACGTAGAAAAATAGTTGCTATGGCAAATCTCTTCATCTGAAGAATAATACTTGAAAGCATTCTTTATGGCTTGATAGGAAAACAGGCAATAAATGAGCAAGGCATTGGGAAGAGAGTTGGGAAATCTGTTGTTTTCCAGGTTAGTGTGAACCAAAGCATTTTATGTCGGGAACTTGTATCTCCCTTTTGTTTTGTAGTATACTCGCTAGCTTTTGGTTTCATCAGACTCAGATAGTACTGGTAGTGTACTGATAAGTGTTAACAGTGTCTCTTTGCAACATCTACCCATTGTTGAGGTACTTCACCCACGCCCAGCTTCAAGATACCAATATGATGTTACTGAGCATGAAGTCTGGAAGAGAGGCGTTAAGTCCATTCTCACGAGCTTGTAAAAGCTGGCTCTAGCACACCAGAGGCTAGAATACAGACTTTTAGAAGAAAGGGATTTTGTGTAACCTATTATATGTAACTGTAATAAATTTGGTACATGGCCTTTATTAAAAGTTGGGAATTTAAAACTTTAAAGCTTCTCTACCAAGTCAATTAATTTCCAGCAATTCATAGTGAAGAAACAGAGACTAGTATATGGAAGAAGTTAAATGCGTGGATATATCCAAACCTTATCGTTAGGCTTCAGTTTCCATATTATATCAAATCTTTACTTAAAATATCAAACAAGTAGCAAGAGAAAGGATATCACCTTTTTCTGTTTCCATCCTTATCCACAACAATGCCTAAAAGTCACATGTTATCCACAATTTGAAAAACAAGCATTTACAGGATTGATAGTAAAGCTTATCTGCAAAAGGGCTTGAAATAATCTTTTATAATAGTTCATTTCATTGAGGGAAAATTAGTATATTTTATTCCACTTGCGGATAATATAATTTTTGTCCAAGATTTCAGGTCATATTGTTTCTTTCATTCATTTGACATTAGTTTTTGAGGGCCTACTATGTGCTAGGTGCCCTTCAAGATACTAGGACACAGAAGTGAACAAAAGAGAAAAAAATCTTTACCCTCATGTGGCTTACTTACATTTGCAGGAGGGGACAATGGAAAACATCAATAAACAAAAAATATAATATGTTAAATAGGGCTCATTGCTAAGGAGATAAAGTAAGGAAGGGAAATATTATAAATTTGAAATTAAAATTTTAGGTGGGTAGGTGGAGAAATTGCTGCCACCATAAGGAGAAATCACCCATGGTCTTGACCTTTGCCTTGTGTTAGTCTATGACGAACTCTACTGACCAACCCATGTGCCCAAAGCTAGTTCTGAAAAACAGCAAATTTCTAAAGCCCTTGAATAGGCATTTCTTTAGTCTGAAACTACAGAATAAAGAAAACACATCTAATGATGTATTTAAGAGATAGAGCCTGTAAGGGGACATACTACAATGAGACGGGAGAGAAGTTTTCTTTGTCTTCAATGAGAAAGGCCCAGGGAGGAGGAGGTCAGCAGTAACAAAAGGGAGAAAACGCATATATTTTTCCCTTGGTTTCTTATTTTTTGCACATTTTTAAAAAAAAGTTAAACATGGAAGATTTTGTGTAAGATTTTGAGATAATGAATTCAAAAATCACTCTTAAAAGTTAAGACATACTGCCACTCACTGTGAAGAGCATACTTCATTTAAAAAAAAACTTCAGATATTTCCAGTGTAACTACTATAGAGAGTTTAGACAGCAGAGGAAGGGCATGAGTGCACATAAAATAAAGAAATGGGTAGAAGCTTTGACAGTATTTTGGTGAAATGTAATTATTATAATCTCTTTAAACCTACTCCTATACTTAAAGATCATTAAAGATTGAAAGTTATTAAATGTATAAAGTTTACTTCATTCCAATTATACAGTATGCCACACATGTACAATATGCAAAATACAACATACATTTCAATGACTGAGCCCTATCTTTTAGTTTTGAATGCAAAAACATTGGCATTACCTCTACAGGATGGTAAATGCGAAGATGGGGGTAGGGTGGAGATTCGTGGAGATTCAGCATAGGGCAAAGGGGATGGATTTGATCTTGGTAATTCAGGGCCTGGGAATTCAAGTCGACTTCAGAGTATGTACTTGGGCAAGTTTTATTTAAATAAATGAGAAATTGGCACATGAATGGCTTAGAAAGGGTTTAAGCTTGCCTCATATGCAGTCTATGGAGAGGGAGAATCCAATTTGATAACAACATTTGAGAGAGAAAATTTTACCAAAAATCGCAAAGGGCCTTTTGCTCTGTAAAAAGACTTCTTTTGGCAAAGTGCCTGCTTTCACATAAGACTCCTGCTTAGATGTTTTCTTTATACAATTTGCATTTTCTGCTTTTTTCCCCCCATTTCACAAGTTTAACTTAAAAGCGCTTCTACAGCATTATTTCTATTTTATCTTATTCTCATTATGGCAGTTCCTAAAATAAAATATACAAATGCTCTTGGTTTTGCATTTTTTTAATGCTGCAGAATGCTGAATACTGTGGATGTGGTAATAGACGAAAAATTCCGTGAGAGGAAAAACATCGCAGATACATAGGAATTTCAGAAGATACACTGGCAATATTTGAGAATTGTTAATTTTAGATTTTCTATGGTAGAATATGTCAACCGCCATTAAACTATATGCCCCTTCCTATAAATTGCTTTAAAGGAAAAAATCGAGATAACCCCTAAGATCACACATATTGTCTAGCCAAAAACTTGCTGCAATTTTCATTGTTACACTTATCTCAGAATCCTCAATAAAATAAGTAAAGAAATCAATAGCCCCCTAATTGGTGGAAACTTCGGTGTGGTTGTATAAAGTTCATTACTGTTCAGACATTTAATAAGCAAATGTCCTCTCAGCAACTCCAAATGGCTTCAGTCCCTATTGAACACAATTCTCTTTTCAAACCATTGATGTGAAATGATTCTATTGACACTAGCTATTGAAGACAACCTTTGGTTGGAGGGAACTATGTCCAACATTTATCTCTCTTGGTGGAATTTTTTCATTTTATTTATTCTTCTTTTATTTTTGTATGTGAGAAGGAAAAAACAAAGTCAGATCAAACACATCTATAGAACAAAGTGACAGGGTTCACACCAATGTGCAAGGATGGGAAGATTCTGCTCTCGTTTGCTCTCAAAAGCCCTGATGCATTTTCCCATACATAGGCGTTAACAGTGGAGGCCTCTGCCACTGGCACAATGCCTAAGAAATGTGTTTCTCGCTTAACTTGCAGTACCCATGCTTTTTTGGACATATCTCTTAAACTTCTTTTTCTTTCTTAGTTCCTTTCGTTTCCTTTTTTTAAACAGAAGGTAAATTTAATAAGGAGCATGAGTGTAGTTACTTATTACATTTGGAGATGGAACAGTACCTTTTCCATCTTCTAGGTGAGTATGTGGAAAAGGGTCTGCACCTCAATTGCTTGGACTGACTGTTTTTATTCCAGGTTAAGTTGTGGTACTAGTTGGGTAAAGACAGTCAGAAAAGTCCTTCTGAGCATGGCAGGGTTTCTCTTTCTTTTGGTGTTTGAAGTCATTGCTCAACACATATCTACCATCCCCTGGTCCTTTAATCAGTGTCCAACCTGTCCTGTGAGAATAGCCCCAGGATGATAACCTAGACCAGACCATGGGCAGCACCTCTTTGTCCCTCTCACATGGATGGGACATGATTCCACAGGATTAGCCAACAATTATATGCTCTGAACTGACCAATTCAGTCAATTTACTGTGCAAAGTAAATTGATCCTTCAGAACAAAGGGTTCTGTCAGCAGGGAGCTACCTGAGAAAGCAGCATGCCTATGTAAACAGTTCTGTCCTTGTCCCAGTGTGGAGTGGCCCTGCGCCATATGGTGCCACTATGAACTTATTAGCTGACGGATTAACTGATCTCCGCATTTGGGATCCCCAGTTTCCAGCTGTGAGAGTGATTGATGGGCTAACTACTGCTCCAGTCTTGGAAGTTATTTCCTCCATTTAACAGAGTCAAGAAGACAGAAAATTGCCCCCTTTGTAAATGCTAATCTCACCACTCCTTCGAACACCCAACATAGCAATTTATTCAAGGCAAAGTCTTAAAATTGGTATAGTGCACATCAAATGCATACTAATTAGCAATTTCTTTTGAAGGCTCCATCACTTATTAAGGGTCTCCTTTTCCATATGTTCATCATGCCCCACTTCACCCTTTAATTACAAAACAGCACTTTCAACTAATTGTGAGAAGGTATATTGTGCCCGGAATCTGTATTAAACACTATACCTTCTGAGGCCTAATTTAGGGTCACATCGAAGGCAGACAGATAAGCAAGCAAAAAAGCTCACAACTGTCGTCTGCAATTTTAGGCATATTTGGGCATTGTTCAGAAGGAGCATTTTATCTAAGATGGCAGCTATGACATGCATCTGTGGACACTACAACAAGCACTGGGTAGAAAGAATGGGATTAATCTTAGGTTCATAATTGGGATCTTTTCTAGTCTGAGAAGAACTTACATGAGCCCAACAGATACATGATAATATTATTTGCAACTTAGCAATTTCTTCACCTATAAAGGAACCACACAATTTTATAGGGCACGTAATTTGTTATTGGATTAAATGCCTAGTCATTTAAGTATATATACCATAATTGCACTATAGGAAGCAGAATTTTGTAAAATACTTACCTGAATGACACTTAAATTCTCATCTCTTGTGAAATGCTGATGTTTTCCTTTATTAACACTCAGAGCCTTCAAGCTACCTAGGTAACTTTAACCTTGATCCCAATGATATGAGTATCACTTACAGGCTGTTACTGTATAGCTGCATTATTGGATGATGAAGAACTGGTCAGCTCCTTTCTCTGTCCCTTTATTTCCACAGAATTTTCTAGAAAGATTAGTAGAAATTCCTCCTCATGGCACTGACACTCAGAGAAAGAACTGGTAGGAATATAGGGTTCAGATATACTTAGTATGCAAAATAGGGACTGAACCAAAGAAACCTTTGGATTAAGGGTGGGGGAATGGTGGGTAAGGGATCCACATTGTCAAAGAGAAGTTCATTTTTGGAATTGAGGATTTTAGAGATTGTCTCCATGGAAGCAAGTCCCACAAAACTCTAGTGAACCTGACATCATCAGATTACAGCAGAACCCTATAAATACTCCAAGGAACCAATCAGATACATCTAATTTTAAGACTGCTTTGAGGCAGTTTTCAAAACCATCCCTAAATTTGCAGCTGGTGAATGGAAGGAATGTGAAGATTGTCAAGGGGAAAATAGGTATAGACTCTGTATTTGTTCTCTAGAAAATAATTCTGAGGACTCTACAGTGGCCTCTTTGTTGTTTGCTGCCTTCAGCCAGATGTCCTTGTTCATGCCGCTCTTTACGATGTATAACCATCCCTTTAGTTTCCAAGCTCTCACACTGGGTGTTGTATAGAAACCAATTTTACAGTAAATTATATTAAAAAAAATGCCAAGCTTTCAGATTCAGAATCACCTTGTTTTGGCTTGTGCTCAGGTGGATTCCTCCTGAGGTTTATCCAGGATTTTGACCCTAGGTTTTTTGTTCGTTGTTTTGTTTTGTTTTACTTTGTTTTAGCTGTGTGATCTTGGGTGCATTTTGACCTGAGTCTCAGTCTCCTCATCTCAGACTCCTGAGGAGAATCATGCCTCATCTGAAAGGTTTGAATTAAATCTGATGTGCTGACATGTGAGAACACTGGCATGATATGGAACAGAGGTGGAAGCTAAAATGTTCCTTTTCTTTTCCTTCCTTTCATTCACTAGTCACTTTGGTAACTTGATTCCATCAACTCTTGGTACCACACTCACCATTTAGGCTCTTTTGCTGAGAAAAGAGCTTGGATATTTTTCTCCCTTAAAGCTAAGAGCTTAAAGAAACTCGTTAAAATGGAAGGAAAATGAAAAATACCATCATATCTTCTTTCAAGCAATACAAAACATACTAAATATTAATGTAGTGTGGGGTCAATCATTTATTTTAAAATGGCTTTCTGAAATTTGGTTGCTCTTTCTTTTAATAAACAGTTGAATTTCCATATTGAAATTGTGATGTGTGCAAAGAGAACAATTCATGCGAGTACTGGAGTTGGAGAGACGATCACCATATTTATGAAAAAGGGGTGTCAAAGAAAGCTTGAAGAAGTCATCTGTGTAAACCTGGCAAATAATTGTCAGATAAGAATGATCTTAGCATTTTTTTTTTGTCTTTTGTGGGTCTAACAACCTTAACACATTTATGTTGAGTTGGGGTTATATAAACAGCCAAATAGACTTCCCCAAATATCTTCTAATTCACTAGACTGTTGCAGAATACAGCTCTGAGTATCTGACCATAATAGAAACTTTTGCTAGAGAAGGCTTTACAATATTTAAAAAGTTAGATTGGATATACTTTGCTGGGATATTAGGTTTGTAAACTACAATTTATATTTTGAAATAAAATATACAAATCTTGTTTCTGATTATCCATGCTAATTGGGAGGTTTATCCAAAAATAGTGTATGGCAGATAAATGATTTATATTTGTTTAGAAAATAGAATCTATTGTTTTTCTATCAGATTTATCTTTTTCTCCCATCCTTCTCCATCCCTTTTTGGGGCAGTTCTCTTAGACATATGTCAGCAAGCCTTATTTCTACCTCTGTATCAAATTACAAGAATGATCACATCTAATGAGGATAAAAGTGCCACCAGACTTCAAAACGTTGCTCTTTGTATTTGCTGTTTATTTTTGCCCCATACAATAAACCATGAGTGATACAGCATTCAGGTTAAGAAATGCCCTCCCCGCCCCCCCCCCCCAAGTGTCAGGGGAATTTAATTCCTTGGAACACCTCTCTCCTAACTTTTACTCTGTCCAGTTTTGAATTGCTAATGACTTGAGAGTAAGACTCTATTTGATACATCTGCGTCTTTATATATCTGGTCTTTGAAAAAAATAAATATTCAATACATATGGTTGAATATAGGAGATGGTCATGGTCTGTGAAAATCATGGCTATTTGTATTGTCAAATAGGAGCCAAGGTGCCCGAGAGCATCTGTAATATACACCAGGCCATACATTAGTCTGAGCTATACATTCTAAGTTTTTAAATTGTAACTTGGAGAGTGGAGGCCACAACTCACACCTCTTCTTACCATCTCAAACATCTACCCCACAAATACTGAGTTGCAGAGCATCAATGATTCTTTCTAGGCTTCTTCGTAAAATTTTTATCTGATTCTCTGTACTCCACTTAGTGTGTAAATATGGGTATGTAGGTGGCAGGTGTGGGGTGGGTAGATAGGCAATTAGGTGAAGAACCCTTCCCCCCAAAGATTGATTGAACTTGGACATTTTGTTGATGAGTATGAATCAATTCATGTGATACTACAGAAAGCAAAAGAAAAAAAACAGCTCTGAGATTCACCTAGTTTTATCCCTCATGAGTTCACAAAAGCTACACTTCACAGTTCATAAAGGCTACATTTGGAACCAACACTAACTCCTTAGTTTTGCATAATTTTTTCAAGTAGTTGGACCTTTTAATTTTATAGTTTAAAGGTTGCTACTGCATGTTGTTTGCCTTTGTGACACAAGTAATATCCCCAAGGTTAAAGTGTTATATTTTAAGTGATATATATATATATATATTCACAGTATAGAATGTAGAGTACCTAAGTCAACATCAGAGATTATCCAGTTTTAAAAACCCTTACAAGTTTATAGACAGATGTGTTCTTGAAAGAAGAGAATCAGTCTCAGTATTACTTTGCATTTCCTATAAACACATCAGTCATAGTTGGGGAAAGGAAGGCAGACAATGGCCATAAGAGAATTAAAGTGTTTACTTCATATATGTCACAATGTGGATAATAGGCAGATACAAAACCAATGGTTGACCAAAACCATAATTCCTTTTTAACCACAAATATGGAAATGCTTTACTAAGCAAAGTGAACAGTACTGTGATGTTTGTGATGTTGGAACTTGGCATTATTTTCATAACAAAAAATAAGTGGTCCTTAAGAATCACCAAATCAGAAATATGCCTCAGTTTGCCAATAAGTACAGTGTCAGTGAAAAAGATTGCATAAGGAGGAAATACATATAAGATTTCAGCATTTTAAATTTAGTGCAAAATTTTAAATTTACTCCTAAAATTTCTAAAAATGAATGCAAAATTGCCTAAGGAAATGATTAGTAATATTGGAAGTATACTAGGAACAATTCTGATGCTCAACAGTGGATCAAAACCAGCATTTCTAACTAGACATGTTACAGGTATTTTTGTCTTCTTTTTTGAAAGAACATTGCACTTCTTCTCCCCTTTCAAATATTTGTTATGACAGTAATCCCCATTCAAATGAATAGAGATATTTTTCATTCATTTGGATCAAAACCAGTATTGAAACATTTTTAGACTAACTCTTTTCACATTTCTTTTAGACTAGAGATTGAGGAAAGAAGCATGAAAATTGTATACTTTTATTTTTTATTCAAAACTGTCTTGAAAGACTTCAAATACTTTTTTTTTTTCTTTTACATAATGGCAGCTGGACTAACAGCCCATATGCCAAGTCAAAATCTGAAGCAATTTGAAATGACTGAGATTTTAAACCTCAAAAATTAACTGTTTATAATGGAAACTCAGACATAATAGTCCATGATGGAGATTCAGTCACCATGGTCAGATGGGTGGTGGTATTGCTATAAGGAAATGTAATTAAATCATCTATATCAGGAAGATACTTGACTAATCACTCTTACGGAGACTTATGTGCTTTCACTTCTTTAATTCTTTCCTTAATCATGCTTAGGTGTTTTATTTTCAGCTATAACTTCGTGCTGATCAAACCTGCTTCTGATTTCTCTTAATTACTGATGCGGTAAAGATGTTGCATCTTTTCCAAGCTTCTTTATAACCGAATTTCAAATCAATTTAGGCATCTCAAAAGCATTTCTAAAATACCAGATGCTCTGTCAGCTGCGCGGAACAATGTGCTAATAATTATATTTCTCTTTCTTACAACAGATCAAAGCCAGAGATGAGGTGACATACACCTAAGATATTCAAACTCTGGCTTGAAGGTCAATTGGATCTGCCGACATATGTTGCTGATTTTGTAACATGAAAGCCAGCTAAAAAGAACAGATCAGTGAAATGCATGTACTCCGTATTCTTAATTTCAATCCTATCCAAATGTTTACAGACTAGTTTGAAGAGATTTGCGGTTTCTTGTTATCAGTCTTATTAAAGCTTGGCAAACCTTTAATAACAAGTCTATCAACAGTCCTCCAGGGACTTGATTCTAGTCCTAGACTGCTTCAATTTTTGTTTATTGAACAATTTTTAATTGGATGTACCAAGACCTTTCCTGATCAGTTGCCCATATTGTCTCATGGAAGTGTCGCACGCAAGCTCAGCTTGAAAAGGCCTTGGCAGTTGGGGAAAAATAACACTTTGTGTAAGCCGAGAAGAGGGCAGGCAGACAGGCAAGCGGCAAGATTCCTTTCAAAGTAGCTTTGGTGTGGGTGCTTTGAGCTGTACAGAAAAACTAAACTTGACTAATCGCTACCTTGCACTTGTGTTATGTCTCTATGGTTTAACTTAAAACATTGGAACAAGGAGAAAAGTGCCATTCAAAGCTAGTCTACCTCAGCTAAGCCATAGCTGTGGGCCAGATTCACGTCTGTCAACTACATAGCACCTTTGAAACTGCACGTTAGAAAAAAGAGAGAAAAACAATATGGCAGCAGTTTCTCCTCTATAGTTAATTCCACATCAGTGCCAGATTAATTTTATCATATTATTCAAATGTTGAAACCTTCGTGCGCAACTCCCACATTTGTTTCAAAGCTCCCTTGAATATGAGTCCACCCTGCACGTCCAGTTCTGCATGAACGTCAGGGTTCTGAGGCCAGAATCTGAATTCAGATTCCGGCCCCTTCAGTTATGAGCTGTGTCACCTCACACAAGTTACTTACTCTCTGTTTGCCTCTGTTCTCCCCTCTGTAAAATGGGAACTAAAAGAGTGCCTACATTATGTGGTTGTTATAAAGATTAAATGAGTTAATATGTGAGCACTCCTAGAATCATGCCTAGTGCCTGGTGAGAACAGCACTGCATAAACGCTTAACTACAGTGAGAGTTCTGCTTCTTTCCCTCTCTGACTCTCAGCTTATGGTCTTCCACCCACTAAACATTCTTTATAAGGTCAGAAATGGAAGTAGTCTGGGTGCCCGGTGGCTTAGTCAATTGAGCGTTGGATTCTTGATTTCCGCTCAGGTCATGATCCCAAGGTCGTGGGATTGAACCCCGCATTGGGCTCCATGCTGAGCATGGACCCTGCTTGAGATTCTCATTCATTCTGTCTCACTCTCCCTCCAACCCCCACCTCTGCCTCTCTCCTCGCCTCATTCTCGAAAGAAAGAAAGAAAAGAAAAGAAAAAAGAAAAGAAAAGAAAAGAAAAGAAAAGAAAAGAAAAGAAAAAATTAAGAAAAGAAAAGAAAGTAGTCAAGGACCAGAAATCTCATTAGCATGGAAATCTCTGGGGCAGGAATTAGATTGTCCTTCTGGAATGATCTGTTCAGAATTCCCCTAGCCCTTTTGAGCCTCTAAACCTTCGCTTATTTGATTCTCCTTCTCTTGTGTACCTTTTTCTCCTATTTACTCAAAACGTATTCATTAAGAGTCAGGATCAAATTCTCTCTGATGCCTTTTAAGAATGCTTTGGGCTTACTGGGTTTTTTTGTTTTGTTTTGTTTTTTCAATGAACTATATCTTTTACATTTGCTATTTTTGGGTCCTTAATCATTCACTGATATATTTTGTAAAATAATATTTGCTGATATATTGATCTCATCTCCTCCAAATATACGGATAGCTTATTAAGGACAGGGACAGATTTTTCTTTCATGTCTCCTGTGGAGCTGAACCAAAAGTAAATTCTGTTTCAATTAATTCAATAAATTCTATTGAATAGGATTTAATAAAGTCATTTGATGTCTTTCTTTTCAGTCTCTCTGCAAAACTAGTAACAGTAACTCAAAAGAAAAAAGTTTAAGAGGAATACAATACTGAAAAATATCAGAGATAAAAATAAAAAACTATAACCCCCAACGTCAAGGTAGATTTTCATGAGTTGAAATCATAAATATGGGCCCCTGAGTCATTTTCCAATTTACTTCACATATTTAAAATACATTTACAAGCAAGGAAACTGGACCCAAAGAATCCCACAATAAGTTAAGCGGAATTAGTGCCAGAACCTTTGTTTTTTGGTGCTCCCTCCAGAGCACCTTATATCTACCACACCATGGATCAAGTTGAGAAAAGGATTATCCAGAATGGTTCAGTCTACAGACTTGTTAGTCTAAATGGTGTTAGAAATTAGACAGATAATTAGATTGTTCCTAATTGCTGTGAGTGACTGATATTAGAAAACATATATAACAATATATTATTGCAACTCAGCATTTTAAATATGTTGTTAGGCCTTCAGCCTTGGATGAAAAACAGCAGCTTTAGTCTTGAATTTTGATGCCGGGCTAGTTGTCATATTCATGGTGTTCTTATTTCTTGGCTATTTACAGTTTATGCCAATTATATTTATATTAAATTTGTTCAAATTTCACTTGTAATCCTTGGCTGTCTTGTCAACTTTTTAGTGGATAGGAATTATAGGCAGTGTCATTTTGATGCCCTCAAAGCTAAATAATAGAAACTAATTTTGGCGACCGTATCTGAATATTTAATATTCACTACAGATCACATGTAGATGATTGAACTCTGATGCCACTCTATGAGTTTTGAAATAAATCTGAGGCTCCTTGTAGGAATCTTCAATGGCCTCCTCAGTTGAATTTTTGTTGACTTCTTTTAACATGTAAAAATCTCCCTTCTCTTAATTTCCTTGACTCTACCCTTTCTAGGTTCTCTGCTTATGTCTTCCCTTACCCTTTTTCCAAACCTTAGTTCTTAGCCCTCCATTATATTTTCTTTATAACTTGCAATATTTCATCTCAGTCACTCAAGTGTTTTTAATTAGTATCTCTACATGGATGACTCTTAAATTTACACCTCTGCCTTCAAAATTACTCTAAAATTCCAATTAGTGCTCTTCCAAAGGCCTGCTAGATGATCTTGGATGACCTCCCTTTACCTGAAATCTAATGTATTTTGAACTGAACTCATCGTGTCCCTGAAATTATCTCTGCTTCTTGATGTTCTTGCATTATTCCTCCCATTTAATGGAAAACAAACTTCAGTGTCTCCTTTGATTCGTCTCCTTTCTGGACCCCATATAGTACTGCCTGTTTGATCTTCTTGATATCTGCAAAGTCCATTCTTTCCTATGGCTCTACCTTTCCCATTTATTCATCTGGATTGGCACTGTAGCTCAGTGCCCAGACCTACACATAATAATTACTTGTCAAATTAGTAAATGAATAACTTCCCTGTCTCAATTTCTTCACCCATCCAATATATTCCAGATTAATTGTTCCTTTAAAGCCATGAATTCATCATGTCACTCTCATATTGGAAAACCTACAACAGGGTTTTCCCAGTCCTGACTTCACATTAGAATCACGTGGGGAGTTTTTAGAGCCTCCTATGCCCAGCCTCACCCAGCCCAACTGAAACAGACTTTCAGGGGCAGGGGAGGGGCCAAGCATTAAGGGCTAATGTTCCAAGAATTTGACAAGTGACATGACAGAACACCATCCAAATCAGAACTGCTTTGCTGACCAACCAGCTTAGGCACTGACTGCAAAAAGACAGAATGGCTCTCAATACCAGCTAATTATCAGCTCTGCCATACTTTTTTAAGATTTCAAATAAGTCATTCTAATGAATCACTAATTTACAAACTAAACTCTGTATTCCTGACCCTGGTAATCAAGGCTCATTATCATATAACCAAAACTCTTTTTAAATATTATTGCCTCATGAGAAAGAATGAAATCCTGCCATTTGCAACAACGTGGATGAAACTGGAGGGTATTATGCTAAGTGAAATAAGTCACTCAGAGAAAGAGAGATATCATATGTTTTCAGTCTTATGTGGAACTTGAGAAACTTAACAGAAGACCATGGGAGAAGGGGAGGGGAAAAATAATTTCAAACAGAGAGGGAGGGAGGCAAACCATAAGAGACTCTTACATAAAGAGAACAAACTGAGGGTTGATGAAGGGGGGGAATGAGTGATGGGCATTGAGGAGGGCACTTGTTGGGATGAGAACTGGGTGTTGTATATAAGTGATGAATCATGGGGATCTAAAACCCCCCAACCCCCAAGGCCCCAAAACCCATAGCACACTGTATACACTGTATGTTAGCTAACTTAACAATAAATTATATTTATAAATAAATAAATAAATAAATAAATAAATAAATAAATAAATAATAAAAGTAGTTCTTAAGGGGCTCCTGGGTGGTTCAGTCAGGTAGGTTAGACATCCAACTTCAGTTCAGGTTATGATCTCACAGGTTTGTGGGTTTGAGCCCCATGTTGGGCTCTGTGCTGACAGCTTGGAGTCTTGGGTCTGCTTCGGATTCTGTCTCCCTCTCTCTCTCTCTGCCTCTCCCCCACTTGTGCTTTGTCTCTTTCTCTCTCAAAAAAAAAAAACATTAAAAAAACTTTTAAAAATAATAAACAAAATAGTTCTTAAATATTCAAAAATATTATTTCCTCTATTTTTTATATGAAAAAAATCTGCTTTAGTCATTTGCTCATATGCACTAAATATGACTTCTTGCGCATTGATATTTCCTTGCTTTTACTTATAGAGTGGGTTGACTATGACAGAGTACAACTTTGCCTTACTTCATTGTAATAAAGGAATTAATGGGGAATAGAATAAACATTATGTAGAAAATTTACACTGTAAACCGATCACATAGTAATTTAGAGTATTTATAAACTTTTTCAGGACATCTAAGTTTGCTTACCAGTAATGGCACTGAGCTCCAGTGAACCATAAAAAGTTGTAATAGTGGGATAAAAAGGAGCAGAAATGGAATTTTCAATTGTACTGAATATTAAATATACAGAGATGATTGCCAAAGGTTAGTTTCTATTATTTAGCTTTTCTGGCATCAAAATGATATTGCCTCTAATTCAATTCTTCTTGGTTAAATATACACTAAAAGGTTGACAAGATAGCCAAGGATTGCTAGTGGATGACAAGTGAAATCTGAACAAATTTAAAATAAATATAATTGGCATAAACTGTGAACATCCAAGAAATAAGAACACTAAGAATATGACAACTAGCCTGGCATCAAAATTCAAGATGGAAATTGCTTTTTTTCATCTGTAGAGGAAAATATTGCCAAAGAAAAGTGTGGCCATATGTGTCTATTAAACACTATACTCCTGAACTTCTTAAAAGCGTTTTATTAACTTCCAACTTGAATTTCATGAAGTCATATTTCCTTCTTTTACATCATATGAAGACATGTTGATCAAAAAAATGACTGAAGTGGGTTGAGAAAAGAATAATCTCCAAGAGTAATGGAACATAATTTCATTATTCCTATTCCATGGAGCTCTTTCCGCCATGAAATTTCTAGTGTCCTTCACCACTTCTCGTATCCAGTGTCTACAACAATAATGCTGAAAAGTAAAGGATATGATTTAGGAACCAATAAAATTTTATCTGGTATATGTCTTATTCATAGGAAGACTCAGGAGACACATAAAAGGCAGTGATGTAGGGATGACTAATCACTGTCAGCTGGACTCATGGCTATATGAGCCATAATTCCCATATTTAAGTAAGAGGAAACTTTTAGGTCACTGAATTACATCACACCTAATCTCAAAAACAGAAACCTGATTCAGGTTATATTTATATCCAGAGCATTTCTGAAAATTCAGAGGCTCATTAAGAGGATAAAGTGATTGGGGCGCCTGGGTGGTTCAGTCTGTTGAACATCTGACTTTGGCTCAGGTCATGATCTCACTGTTCATGGGTTCAAGTCCCGCATCGGGCTCTGTGCTGACAGCTCAGAGCCTGGAGGCTGTTTTGGATTCTGTGTCTCCCTCTCTCTCTGCCCCGCCCTCCATCACTCGTGCTCTGCTTCTCTCTGTCTCAAAAATAAATAAACATTAAAAAAAAAAAAAGGATAAAGTGATTTTATGGTGTTTTACACCAACCTGGATTGGAGTTTTCAAAAGGAATTTTTTGTGTATTGAGTGGGCTGCTCAGAGACAACTGTTTGACTCTAGAGGAATCTTTGGCCGCTCTCCTTCCATATTGTATCTAATGTCTTTTGGTAGCTAGTTGTATTCATGAAGTTATTCTAAAATTTAGGGATCCAGAGTATCCAAAACACAGAGCTTCATCTGGCAAAATGGTAGGTAGGATAATGCCAAAGACGTTCATGTTCTAATCTAATCTAATCTGTTGCTTTACATGGCAAAAAGGATTTTGCAGATTGGATTAAAGTTAAGGACCCAGAGATGGGTAGAGTATCCTGGACTATATGGATGGGGCCCATATAATCTCATAAATCCTTAGGAGGAGTCTTTCTTGGCTATAGCCAGAGAGAGGGCTGTGATATTGGAAGCAGGGTCAGAAAGATGTGACATTGCTGGTTTTGAAGATGAGAGAAGGGGGCCTTCTCTTGGCCTTGAGTCAAGGAATTAGAGCAGCCTGAAGAAGCTATAAAAAGTGAGGAAACAGACTTTAGAGTCTTCAAAGGGGAACACAGCTTCACCCACAAAATCGATTCTAGTCTAGTGAGAACTCTAACAGACTTCTCACCTACGGAACTGAAAGATGGTAGATTTATGTTGTTTCAAGCCAAAATTTGTTACAGCAGGATATATAAAATTGATAGAAGAATTTATATGGTCATTTGTCTTCAATGGGGAGATGGGAAGATATCAAAAAAAGAGATCCTCTCAAAGGATTTACTAAGAAATATCTGGCAAGGAGCCTAAACTATCATATTTTTGAACTTCCTAATTGTTATGTAGTGCAATTGTAATGTTTCTCTGTTAAGTGCACTATTACATGACTTTCTTTGTTAAAAACAGCTTTATATGATTTGCCCATTTAAAGTGTACAATTCACTGTTTTTTAGTGCATTCACACAGTTGTGAAACCATCATGACAATCCAATTTTAGGACATTTTCTACCTCCTAAAAGAAATTCCACTCCTGTTGGCAGTCAATGCCCATCATCTCGTCCCAGCTCTAAACAATCACTGATCTACTCTGTCTCTATAAATTTGCCTTTTCTGGACATTTCATATAAATGGAATCCTACAATACATGGCCTTTTGTATCTAGCTTCTTTGACTTAACATTATGTTTTCAAGGTTCAATCAGTACTTTATTCTTTTCATTGCTGAATAATATTCCATTATGTGGCTCTGCCACATTTTGTTTGTTCATTCAATCGTTCGTGGAAATTCAGGTTGCTTCTACTTTTCGGTTAGGAACAATGCCGCTATGAACATTTGTGTCCAAGCTTTTATATAAACATACATTTTCATTTCTCTTGGGTATATGCCTAGGAGTAAAATTTCTAAGTCATATGATCATTCTTTGTTTTATGTTTTGAGAAATTGTCAAACTGTTTTCCCAAATGACTACACTGATTTGCAATTGTACTAGTAATTTACAGGGTTTCAGATTTTTCTACCATCTTCATGAAAACTTGTTACTGTCTTTTTAAGAAAAAGTCCACTATAGTTAACATATAAAGTTATATATATATTTAAGTTTGTTTATTTAGTGTGAGGGAGTGAGAGAGAGAGAGAGAGAGAGAGAGGGAGAGAGACCCCCAAGCAGGCCCTGTGCTGTCAGTGCAGAACCTGATGTGGAGCTTCATCTCATGAACCTTGAGATCATGACCTGAGCCGAAATCAAGAGTTGGATGCTTAACCACCTAAATCGCTCAGGCACCCCAATATACAGTGTTATATTAGTTTCAGGTGTGTAATATAGTGATTTAACAATTCCATACATTGCTCAGTGCTCATCACATAACTGTGCTCTTTTAACATTTATTTATTATTGAGAGACAGAGAGAGACAGAGCATGAGCATGGGAGGAGCAGAGAGAGGAGGAGACACAGAATCTGAGGGAGTCTCTAGGCTCTGAGCTGTTAGCACAGAGCCTGATGCGGGGCTCGAACTCACAAACCCAGTGAGATCATGACCTGAGCCCAAGTCAGACGCTTAGCCGACTGAGCCACCCAGGTGCCTCCACATAACTGTACTCTTAATCCCCTTCACCTATTTCACCCATCTCCCCTCCCATCTCCCCTTTGGCAACCATCTGTTTGTTCTCTATAGTTAAGAGTCTGTTTTTTGGTTTCTCTCTCTCTCTCTCTTTATTTTATTTTTTTGATATTCTGCTTCGTTTCTTAAATTCCACATATGAGTGAAATCATATGGTATTTATCTGTCTCTGACTTTTTTGCTTAACATTATACTATCTAGTTCCGTCCATGTTGCAAATGGCATGATTTCATTCTTTATGACTGAATATAATATTCATTTGTATATGTATATACCACATCTTAATCCATTCATCTATTCATGGATTCTTGGGCTGCTTCCATATTTTGGCTAATGTAAATAATGCTGCTATAAACACAGAGGGGCATATATCTTTTTGAATTAGTGTTTTTGTA
This sequence comes from Panthera onca, assembly GCF_046562875.1. Classification (NCBI taxonomy): domain Eukaryota; kingdom Metazoa; phylum Chordata; class Mammalia; order Carnivora; family Felidae; genus Panthera; species Panthera onca. The sequence goes on from NC_138339.1 coordinate 88,837,956, forward strand.
TTCTTTAGATGAATACCCAGTAGTAGAATTACTGAATCATATGTTACTTCCATTTTTAATTTTTTGAGGAGTCTTCATGCTGTCTTCCACAGTGGCTGCACCAATTTGCATTCCCACCAACAGTGCAGAAGGGTTCCTTTTCACTTGTTTCTTGTGTTGTTGACTTCAGCCATTCTGACAGATGTGGGGTGCTATCTCATTGTGGTTTTGGTTTACATTTTCCTGATGATGAGTGAAGTTTAGCATGTTTTCATGTCTGTTGACCATCTGCATGTCTTAGGGTATAAGTAAATGGTCCAGTTGCATTCTTTTGCATGTAGATGTCCAGTTTTTCAACACCATTTGTTGAAGAGATTGTCTTTTTCCTGTTGCATATGCTTGCCTCCTTTGTCAAAGATTAATTAACCATATGATTGTGAGTTTATTTCTGGGTGTTCTATTTTGTTCCATTGATCGATGTGTTTATCTTTGTGCCAGTACCATACTGTTTTGATTACTACAGCTTTGTAGTATATCTTGAAATCTGGGATTGTGGTACCTCCAGTTTGTTCTTTTTCAAGATTGCTTTGGCTATTGGGGGTCTTTTTATGGTTTCATATACATTTTAGGATTATTTTAGTACTGTGAAAAATGCTGTTGGTATTTTGATAGGGATTGCATTAAATCTGTAGGTTGCTTTGGGTAGTATGGACATTTTAACAATATTTGTTCTTTCAGTCCATGAGCATGGAATACCTTTCCATTTATTTTGGTGTTGTCTTTAATTACTTTCATCAATGTTTTATAGTTTTCAGAATACAGGTGTTTTACCTCCTTGGTTAAGTTTTTTTTTTCTTAATTTTTGTACAGTTGTAAGTGGGACTGTTTTATTTTTTAAGTTTATTTATTTATTTTGAGAGAGAGAGAGAGAGAGAGAGAGAGAGAGAGAGAGAGAGAGCATGCAAACAGGGGAGTGGCAGAGAGAGAGAATCCTAAGCACGCTCTATACTGTCAGTGCAGAGCCAGAAGAAGGGATACATCTCATGAACTGTGAGATCATGACTTGAGCTTAGATCAAGAGTTGGACACTTAGGGACACCTGGGTGGCTCAGTCAGTTAAGCATCTGACTTTGGCTCAGGTCATAATCTCACAGTTTGTGAGTTAGAGCCCTGCACTGGGCTCTATGCTGACAGCTCAGAGTTTGGAGCCTGCTTCAGATTATGTGTCTCCCTCTCTCTCTGTCCCTATCCCACTCACACTCTCTCTCAAAAATAAAGAAATGTTAAAGAATTGGACGCTTAACCGACTGAGCCACCCTGGCACCTCTGGGATTGTTTTCTTAATTTCTTTTTCTGCTACCTCATTATTAGTGTATAGAAATGCAATGGATTTCTATATATTGATTTTGTATCCTGCAACTTTGTTGAATTCATTTATAAGTGCTAGTAGATTTTTAGTGGAGTCTTTCCTTACCAATTTGGATGCCCTTTTATTCCTTTTTCTTTCTGGTTGCTGTGGCTAGGATTTTCAATACTGTGTTGAATGGAAGTGGTCAGAATGGACATCCTTGTGTTGTTCCTGACGTTAGGGGAAAAACACTCAGTTTTTCCTATTGAGTATGATATTAGCTGTGGATTTTTCATTTATGGGCTTTATTATATTGAGTTATGTTTCCTCTCACCCTACTTTCTTGAGGGTTTTTTATCATGAATGGGTGTTATACTTTGTCAAATGCTTTGTTTGCCTCTGTTGCAATGATCACATGGTTTTTATCCATTCTCTTGTTGATGTGATATATCACATTTCTTGATTGGTGAGTATTGAACCACCTTTGCATCCTGGGAATGAATCCCACTTGATCGTGGTGAATGATTTTTTAAATGTATTATTGTGTTTGGTTTGCTAATATTTTGTTGAGTATTTTTGCATCTACATTCATCAGATACTGGCCTTTAGTTCTCTTATTTTGTAGTGTCTTTTTCTGGTTTTGGTGTCACAGTAATGGTGGCCTCATAGAATGAATTCGGAAGTTCTCCTTTCTCTTCCATTTTTTGGAATAGTTTAAGAAGAATAGTTATTAAGTCTTCTTTAAATTTTTGGTAGAATTCATCTGTGAAGCCATCTGGACCTGGACTTTTGTTTGTTGGGAGTTTTATTGATTACTCATTCAGTTTCATTGCTGGTAATTGGTCTATTCAAATTTTCTGTTTCATCCTGATCCAGTTTTGGGAGGTTAGATGTTTCTAGAAATTTATCCATTTCTTTTAGGTTGTCCAATTTGTTGACATATAACTTTTCATAATATTCTCTTACAATCCTTTGTATTTCTGTGGTGTTGTTTGTTATTTCTCTTCATTTCTGATTTGATTATTTGAGTTCCCTCTCTTTCTCTTTTTTTGATGAGTCTGGCTAAAGGTTTATCAATTTTGTTGAACTTTTCAAAGACCCAGCTCCTGGTTTCATTGATGTGTTCTATTGTTTTTGTTTGTTTGTTTGGTTGGTTTTTTAGTTTCTATTCCATTTATTTTTGCTCTAATCTTTATTATATTCTTCTTTCTATAAACTTCCCTCTTTAAGGCTTTTGCTGCATCCCAAAGATTTTGGACTATTGTGTTTTCATTTTCATTTGTTTCTGTGTATATTTTGATTTCTTCTTTGATTTCCTGGCTGACCCATTTATTGGTTAGTAGCATATTATATAACTTCCATGTATTTTTGCTCTTTCCAGATTTTTTCTTGTGGTTGACTTTAAGTTTCAAAGTGTTGTGGTTGGAAAAGATGCATGAAATGACTTCAGTCTTTTTAAATTTTTTGAGGCTTGTTTTGTGGCCTAATACATGGTCTATTCTGGAGAATGTTCCATGTGCACTTGAAAAGAATGTGTATTCTGTTTTAGGATGGCATGTTCTGAATATACCTGTTAGATCCATCTGGTCCAATGTGTCATTCAATGCTACCGTTTCCTTAATTTTCTGTCTGGATGATCTATTCACTGATATAAATGGGGTGTTAAAGTCCACTACAGTTACTTCTTTTTTATCTTTGTTATTAGCTGTGTTATATATTTGGGTGCTTTCATGTTGGGTGTACAAGTATTTACAATTGCTATATCTTCTTGTTGGATTGTTCCTTGTATATTATGTAGTGTTCTTCTTTGTCTCTTGTTACAGTCTTTGTTTTAAGTCTTCTATTTTTTCTGGTATAAGTATTGTTACCCTGACTTTCTTTCCACTTATAATTATGCTTGTGTCCTTAGGTTTGAAAGGAGTCTCTTGTAGGCAGCATACAGATGGGTCTTGCTTTTTTTATCCATTTAGTCACCTTATCTTTTGATTGGTTACACTCTTTTTTTTTAAGTTTATTTATTTATTTTGAGTGAGAGTACAAGCAAGTGAGCACAAGTGGGGGAGGGATAGAGAGAGAGAGAGAGAGAGAGAGGGAAAGAGAGAAGGAGAGAGAGAATCCCAACCAGGCTTCATGCTGTTACCATAGAGCCTGATGTGGGGCTCATTCCCACGACCCTGGGATCATGACCTGAGCTCGTATCAAGAGGTGGATGCTTAACGAACTGAGCCACCAAGGCACCTCCAAAGTAATTATTGATAGGTATGTACTTATTGCCATTTTGTAATTTGTTTTATGGTTGTTTTTATAGTTCTTCTCTGTTGCTTTTTTTCTCTTGCTCTCTTCTCTCATGTTTTGTTGACCTTTAGTGACATATTTGATTCCTTTCTCTTTTTCTTTTCTTGCATATCTTTTACTGGTTTTGGTTTGTGGTTACCATTAGGTTTGTATATAACATCTTCTACATACAGTGATCTATATTAAGTTGATGGTCACTTAAGTTTGAACCCATTCTTTACTTTTGTCCCCTACCCCCTCCGTCACATTTTAGGTTATGGTGTCATACTTTACAACCTTTTATTTAGTGAATCCCTTGACTGGTTTTTATAGATATATTTATTTTACTGCTTTTGTATTTCCTACTTTTCTTACTCTTACTCATGGTCTTTCCTTTCTACTCAAAGGATCCCTTTTAACAATTTTTGTAGCACTGACTTAGTGGTGAGGAATTCCTTTAACTTTTGCTTGCTTGAGAAGCTCTTTATCTGTTCTTCTATTCTGAATGATAGCCTTGCTGGAGAGTTTTCTTGGCTGCACGTTTTTTTCTTTCAGCACATTGAATATATCATGACAGTTCATTCTATCCTGCAAAATTTTTGCTAAATAATCAGCTGATAGTCTTATAGGGTTTCCTTTGTATGTAACTTTTCTTTTCTATTGCTGCTTTTAAAATTCTCTCTTTATCAAAAATGACGTTTTGTCATTTTAATTACTATGTGTCCTGGTGTGGACCTTCTTGGGTTGTTTTTGTTGGGGGTCTCTGTACCTCCTGGATCTGGATTTGTTTTCTTTACTCAGATTTGGAAAATTTTCAGCTACAATTTCTTCATATAATTTTCTCTTATTTTTCTCTTTCGTTTCTTTCTGGGATTCCTTATAATCCAAATGTTATTACACTTGATGCTGTCATGGAGTTGTCTAAATTTATTTTAATTATCATAATTATTTTTCTCCTTCCTGTTGAGCTTGACTGCTTTCCATTACTCTGACATCCGGCTCACTGATGCGTTCTACTTCATCTTGTCTACTATTAATTCCATCTACTGGAAATAAATTAATTCATTTATTGAGTTTTTTACCTCTGATTAGTTCTTTTTTATGTTTTCTATCTCTTTGTTGAGGGTGTCACTAAGGCCCTCCACTTTTTTCTCAAGTACGGTAAGTAGCTTTATGACCATTACTTTAAATTTTCTACTAGGCATATTACTTACCTCTGTCTTATCTCAGTCTTTTGCTGTGATTTTGTTCTGTTCTTTCATTTAGGACATATTCCTCTGTCTCCTCATTTTGTCTAACTCTCTGTATCTGTTTTTATGTGTTAGGAAAGTCAGCTGTGTTTTCTGCTCTTAAAAGTAAGGCCTTATGAAGAAGAGGTCCTGTAGTGCCCTGCAGAACAATGTTTCTGTTCACCAGAACCTGGCACTTCAGGGTGCACAGTGCCAGCAAGGCCTTCACAGGTGGGAAGGGACCTGCAGCTGCTGGGGATGAAGGCAAGTTGGGTTGGAGGATGAGAATCTTCCAAAGTGTGTGCATGGTGGTGGGACATGTGGTTTTAGCAAGTTTTACAGATCTGCTCTAGGAGGACACTTGGATTTGAGGCCAGATTGGAGGGGACTTTCTGCAGGAGAACACATGGGGTAGGGTGTGCTGTTAGGAAAGTTAAGTAGCAAGTGTCAGTGCCATGCTGTTTCCTGCAGGTGTCTTGTATGTTTATGCTGGGCAGTGTGGGAATAAAATGGTGCCCACTAAATCCTCTGTTCCTAGAGAAGTCTCCCAATAATCTCTGTGCCTCCAGCACATGCTCGGAGATTAGTAAACATATCTGCCTCCCATAAACCCCAGGCCTTTTTCAAACTACTGCTTCTCTGCTATATTTCCACCGGGTCATTTGTTGTGTTGTTTCTCTTTCTTTTTCTTTTATACTATTCTTTCTCTTATGAAGATGTAATTGATATTAAACTCACCTTTTTAAAATGTACAATTCAGCAGTTTTTAGCACATTCACATTATTTTGCAACTATTACTTCAATCTAATTTTGGAACATTTTCATCACCCCAAAAAGAAACCCTACACTCACTCCCCCTCCCTCCCAGCCTTAGGCAACCACTAATCTACTTTTTGTCTCTATGGATTCTCTTGTTCTGGATATTTCATATAAATGAGATCATATAATATGTGGCCTCTTGTGTCTGGCTTCTTTCACTTAGCACACAATTTTCAAGGTCCATTTGTGTTGTAGCATTTCATGTTACCATGAATATGAGGGTTTAATTTTCTTTTTTTTTAAATTTTTTTTTTCAACGTTTTTTATTTATTTTTGGGACAGAGAGAGACAGAGCATGCACGGGGGAGGGTCAGAGAGAGAGGGAGACACAGAATCGGAAACAGGCTCCAGGCTCCGAGCCATCAGCCCAGAGCCCAACACGGGGCTCGAACTCACGGACTGCGAGATTGTGACCTGGCTGAAGTCGGACGCTTAACCGACTGCGCCACCCAGGCGCCCCGGGTTTAATTTTCTTCACAGCCTTGCCAACACTTAGCCTCTGTGTTTGTTTGTTTGTTTATTTGTTTGTTTTATTATAGCCACCCAAATGGGTGCAAAGTGGTATCACTTTGTGGTTTTGGTTTGCATTTCTCTAGTGACTAATGATGTTAAAACGTGCTTGTTATTAACCATTTGTATATCTTATGTGAAGAAATGTCTATATAAGTCTTTTGCCCATTTTTAAGTTAGATTATCCTTTTTGTATTGCTGAATGGTAAGAGTTCTTTATATATTCTGAATTCACTTCCTTTATAAGATATATTATTTGTTAATATTCCTCCTGGTCTATGTCTTTTCATTTTCTTGATGGTGTCCTTTGATGTACTCATGCTTTTAATTTTGATGAAGTCCAGTTTACTTATCTTTTGTTTTGTTGCTTGTGTCTTTGGTGTTATAACTAAGAAACCATTGCCTAATCCAAGGTGATAAAGATTTATACCTATGTTCTCTTCTAAGAGTTTTGTTTTGGTACTTATAGTTACACCTTTGATCTATTTTGAACTAAATTTTGAATGTGGGGTTAGGTGAGGGTCCAACTTCCTTGTTTGCCAGCACCATTTGTTGGAAAAGACTATTTTTTCTCTATGGAATTATCTTGGTGCTCTTTTTTCAGGCAAATCAGTTGATCATGAATGTAAAGGTTTATTTCTGGTCTCTCAATTCTATGCCATTTACCTATCAATCTTTCCTTAAGCCAGTATCACACTGTCTTGATTACTGTAGCTTTGTAGTAACTTTTCAAGTTGGGTAGTGTGAGTTTCCAACTTTGTTCTCCTTTTTCAAGATTGTTTTATGTATTCTGGATTCCTTGCATTTCCATAAAAATTTTAGGATCCACTTAATATTTCTTTTCATTGGATTAGTGAAGTCAACGTGTGAGGAGGAAATCTGATGTATAAGAGGCTTTCTGAATTCTCCATATGTGAACATAAGAGGTGTGCTGATCTGGGAAGGGAATATCATCCACTGTATCAATGGCCTGTCCTATCTTTGAGCAATAAACCAGATCTCTCCCACCTACCTTACCCAGGGCTGCAATAAAGCTGGACCTTCCTGTTGTGCTTTCTTTTTAAGGACTGTCAGTTTCCTCTGCACCAACCCCGCCCCCCCCCCGCCCCCCCAGCTCTCCCATTAGCCTGCTGATTTTTTTTAAAAAAATATTTTAATGTTTATTTATTTTCGAGTGAGAGAAAAAGAGAGACACAGAGAGTGATCAGGAGAGGAGCAGAGAGAGGGAGACACAGAATCTGAAGCAGACTCCAGGCTCTGAGCTGTCAGCACAGAGCCTGACATGGTGCTCACACTCATGAACCACGAGATCATGATATGAGCTGAAGTCGTACACTTAACCAACTGAGCCACCCAGGTCCCCTGAGACTGCTAATTTTTAAAGTTCCATGTTTTAAGCCCCACTGATTATAAGAATTCATGAAATCTGGCTCCTCACGTTAAGGGAATTCATCTTTCCTGTGCAGCCACGTGTTAAGGGAATTAATCTTCCCTGTGCAGGCTTTTTGGTATGAGCCTGTTTCTCTCCCTTCTCCCTGCCCACAGCATCCCTCCCTCTCATGGATAGTTCTGTGGGTCCATTTAGCTCCTGCCCACATGTCCAACCTTCCTATCCTCTTCATTGCAGCCTCTTCTCTACATTTAGCTATGGAGAGTTTGTTCTGTCTGTCTTTAGGTCTAGTAAGATAAACATAAGACATAGAAAGAAAACCTGGCTTGAAATTTGGTTTATACTTGAGCAATGGGAGCTCATTAGTGGGTTTCCAAAAAAGAGTGATATGACCATATTTTTTATTGGAAGTATTATTTTCATCGGAAGGCAAAGTATATATTTCAGAGAGACAACTCTGGAAGCAGGAAACCACTTTGGAGACAAGCTTATAAACAGTAAATGAGGAAGAGATGATGAGATATGGTTAGAATGAAGATGGCAGATTGGATTGAAATCAAGAGATGCTAATGAAGTAGAGTTAGCAGGACTTAATGAATGAAGGGGAACAGAATTTGTGGCCATATTTAATGTACAAAAGAAGGACTTCTTTTTCTGTCATTATTAACAAAAACTAAACCTATTTCAACTCTGTTGGGAAAGAGCCAGTAGTAAGAAAAGACAACAAGTAGAGCAAAGTCCTTGAGACGAAAGACGAAAGGGGGATTAAGAGCCCAAATTAAGAGGTTAGCTTTCTTTATTCTTAGATGAGGGACAGCGTTTCCTCAATTTCAGGTAGGCTTAGAGTTCGCATCTGAGAGCTAGCAGGAGCCCAGACTCTAGACTCTAGGCTCTCAGAAAGGGATTGGCAAGTGTAGAAGGAGGAGATGGATATATTACCTTCCCTAGAAAGCTACTTAAGTGCCTGTCCAATTACCTGTGCTTATACTGGTGGAATTCTTGCTTGCAAACTTCTACTGTTTTTTTAAGTAGGTGATAATCTAAGAGAAATGAATAATGTTTGAAGACCATGGAGATGGTTTGAAAAATCACCAAAAGGCAAAACCATTGACTAGGAGAATATGAAGACTACCAGGCACTGTTAAGATCCCAATTATTTGTAAATTATGACTTTTTGGTGGCATCAGCCTTTGCCATTGTATGGCTTTGTCATGAGCATTTGGCTGCCTTGGTATGAGGGCAGGAAGGCTAACAACTATATCCAAAGTTAGAGTTTTACTGAACAGAGCAAAGAAAGGTGTGATCAGGAAGTAGGAATGTTAGAATATGAAATTTTAGAGACCTCTTTCTTCCAAATGTTGGCAAGGTCCCAGGGATGAGGGTAAAGGAAAGCTGGTTAAATGAGGTGGAGGTGAAGACCTTAAGATGAAGAGGTCAAGGTTTGGGGTTTGCATGGGAAATGTACCACTTACCTAACATACTGTCTAGGTAAACACATTTGTCAGCAACTCTGCTTTATACAGATTACATCAGTTAGAATTTATAACACACCTATGAAGAAAGTAATTTTATTCCAATGTTCGCATAAAAATTGGAACCTTAGAAAGTTTGAGTAACTTGCATAAGATCACACAGATATTCCGAGTAATAACAGACATTTTACAGCAATTTACAATGTGTTTTGAGGCATTGTTCTAAATGCTTTACATTCTAAGTTTTAATTGCTCAGAAAATTATTTATTATTATTATCACCGTGTTAGGGAGGAGGCTCAGGAAGTTTTCATAACTAAGGTCACATGGCTACTAAGTGGCAAGAGTTTGGACTTAGAGGAAGTGTCAGAAATAGGCTATGAGTCAAACTTGATGTTGCTCCAAAACCCATGTTTTAGCTACTCAGAAATAGCATCTACTTATGTGGGGTGCTTTTCTTTCAAGCTTCTATGAAAAGATCCCTTCCAAGAATATTAATGGAGATTTTAATTTATGCAAGGTTAAAATTTTAAGCATCATGAAATAAATGAAACTAAAATTCACATTGCAAAAAAAAAAATGAAACCAAACAGAGCATTTAAGTATAATATAGGAAGATGGAAGGAAAGGCAGAAATATGAAGGAAAATGAGGAAAAAATCAGAAATCATTGAGGAGGTCTATGTTAATTTTTCTTGTCTCTGAAGTGGCAACACTTTTTCTTACTGAATTAAAGGTGTTATTTGGTTCCTCATGAGCCTGGTTGCTTTTATTTTTTTTTATTTTTTTATTTTTTTTTGGCCAATAGCTGAAGTGCAAGGATTTTGCACGAAAGAGCCCAGAACCTTGTACAGTTACTCTTAGTACTATCCACCTGCACCCCTGGGGAAGTGGAAACTGATAGGTTCTCTGATAGTCAGCCTCCACTCTTTCCCTTCAGTCCACATAGACCCTTCTGTGCCAACTTCACCAGCTGGACCCCAGCCTCCACTTCCCTTTCTCTTCAGTGGTTACTACCCCTTCTTCCACAACTATTGATTCATATCTGCCAAAGGGGCATAAGGAAACTGAAAGCAGTCTGTCTCTTGACTCACTGGTTGTGTTGTTTACATTTAATAAAGGAGCACAAGGAAATGGCAACATCTAAGTGCTTCTATAGGAGGCTGGACTTGCTGCATTGACAGTGACTATAATTTTTATTTATAAATAACGTTAACAGAAAATGGCAACTGAAACATTGAAGAACTATCACAAGCACAATATATTCTCCCCTCAAACTTAAAAAATCAGTGTAGTTTATGGAAAGTAAAAACCTGTGAGGCTGAGAGAAGTTTTAGAGCCTTCTCTATCAGCAGTCATTTGACTTCCTGAGCATCATTCTCCTTGTCAGTGTAAATAATACCCACCTTCAGAGAATCATTATAACAACCAAATCATTAAAATGAAAATAGGTAATATATATGAATAGCCTGTGACCTGTTATAGGCAAATAGCTCATTATATTTCTCTATTTCTTCATTGAGAAAGCATAGATCTTTAGACCTGGGCCCTGAAAGTTATATTTGCTGGGTACCTGTTCCTAAGATCCACGTAAACAGCTAAAGTCAATGTAGGATGCTTTCCTTTGACAAAGACATTATTTCACAGTTGATTCCTGTGGAGCAAATGTAAATTGCTTTCACTGAAGGATAAAGTTGGAAGTTCATTACCATCACAGATGTTCAAAGTACATATATGTAGATTATTATTATTATTTTCTTTTTCCTCTGCGAAGTTCTTTTTTTTCTAAATCAAAATGACTAGTACATGCAAACAGCATATAACTGAAGTTACAGTAAAGATCACAACTAAATGAGAGCATTTGTTCAATTACGTGATTTTGGCAGCAAAACACTCAGTGATTTTATTTTGTTATTATTTATTTATTTTAAACACTCAGTGATTTTATTATCCATTAGTGTTTGCTTTATTTTGTCGGAAGTGGAAAGTAGGGAGATCTTTATCTCATTTGGGGTACGCCTGAATTGGACATTTAACCAAAACTCTGGTTGGTGTACTATTGGTTTTCTCAAGCTCTTCTGATTACTTTTAATTTCATTACATCCAAATAAAAAATGGCATGCTACATCTAGTCTGTGGACTGAATTTATGCTGGAGGCAAGTTTTGTTTGGGAATGGACGTACCTCTTGGATACGTGTACACTCCCCACCATCCTAAGCCTCCACATCTCCACCTTCTCACACTCATCCTACACCCAGCCACCTCACTCATTTATGTCAATTGCCTGACCCCAGTGGGTATTGGAGTTTGGGGCTTCTAGTTCATGGAAAGGAGGAAATAAGGAATAACCCAGGTATTTATTTTTATGCTGTCGTTGTAGCATGGAAAGAGAGTTACATTTTTATTGTGAATATATGCTATGAATACTGGTAGTGCATTCTTTGCCTATAAAAATTTTTGCAGCTAAAATAATCTAAATAGGTCTAGTTTTTCCAATAATTTCTTCAAGGTTTTGTTAGTAAGCAGCCAAAAAGAGAGGAAGGGACTACTGGATTTTCAATTAGAGAGAAAGAGAATTCCTGTCGACCTTACTGAAGGAGGGGGAAAAGAAGGGCAAATCCGGCGGGTCGAGGGCTTTTTGCTCAGTGCCCATGTGATTGCCCACAGAGCTCCTGTGATCTGGCGCTGGCTGCAGTACATCTCTCTATTTGCACATGCATGGAAACACTTTTTGTTGAAGCTACTTGACAACATTTAATGTTTATTGTTTACTTGTCATTCTGAGAAACCACACACAGACTGTTTAGGTTACACCTAATGACAGTTTTTATTCATTTTACAGTTTAATGTTTCTTTTTATTTAGCTTTTGTTATGGTTTCACAACTCCTTTCATTTATTGGAATCGTAGACAAGTTTGAAATGTGAGTGCACCCGTAAGACAAACACACATCATTACCTTTCCCTCTCCTGGTGTGCAGCCCTTTGTGAAATCTGCCAAGAGAGTATAGACGCTGATGCATGGGTAACAGAGGACAGGGGAAGGGTGGCTTCAAAAGCCCCATGTGTTTTATAGATATTTCTTTGAGAAGGTTTCTCCCGGTCAGATGGGAGCTGTGGGATAGAGATAGTAGGTGGGCTACAAAGTGCAAGGTGGTAAGAAGACTTTAGCAAGTGTATTTCTAAGAATATAAAGTCCCTGGGGAGAGCTAGTACTTAGTTCCCTTTCCTCCCTTGTCCTAGGAAAATTATACTATTTGTGATTAGAAAGGAATCACCCATGGAAAATTTGCATATACACTTTGCACCCTATCCTGACTTCAAATTAGCTAGTGTTGGGGGGTAGACGAATGAATATTTTACTTGGGACTCGTTGTTTATTCATATGACAAATAATTAGGAATAGGGCCATACTTGGCTTACTGCTGCTCTATACCACACTAGGACTGGCAGAATAAGGGAGCTGTTTGCTTATGTGTGCTTCCAGGAGTGTTTTAGCTCCTTGGTGCCATGCTGAACATCATTAAGCCACATGATAAAAATTGATGTAAGCCAGAATGCCACGCTCTTGCTGTCCCAAAGAAGTCATGGTAGCCAAAGGCAACATTAAAAATACACTTTAGGAATAACCTGACAAACAAGTAGAAGCAAGGAAATATTGACATTGAAAGTAGAAAACTGTAGCTGTTGCACTGGAGAAATTTGAGATGGCATGATAACAGTATTTGCTGAGAGTCTGCTGTACACAGCAGCATGAGTTTGGGGAAGTAAATTGGGATTCCATAATGACTTGTACAAGTAGTGGCTCAGAGGAAGGCATGTCTCTAGGGAGGGTAAAACTACAGAAGAAATCAAAGCCCAGGTCCAATAGGAGCTTTGTGAAGTCGGGGAGAGCACAGCACAGAGGTCCGTAGCCATCTTCAGTCCATGGGTGGTGCTAGGCGATTTCGTCAAAAGCAAACTGAGCTGTAGTAAAACAAATGAATATTCCCAGCTATTAGGTTTTGTATTTGTTTTTTGCTTTGCTAATCTGGGTGGACGATGAAAGCAGTTTCCCCACGTTTCATGAGTAGCTAAGCAGTTTGGTCTGGTTTCAGTTTTAGTTACCTGTTTTCTCAATCGTGGTGTTTCAGGTTATTTTTTCCTAATTAATTTTCAGGCCGCTGAGACTGTGAGTTTTTAAAGAAATTAAGAATTAGTGAGATGAATGGTTCCCAAGATGAGTTTATATTCTTACAACTTTTGTATACTTATGATGATCTTACAACATTAGAATTTTTTTGAACAGGGTCAATAAGTTTCCTACCACAGAATGAGGGAATCCCATCAATGAAATCTCTGTGATATGGATGGCTGATGAAGAGAAGGTGATGAGGAATGGAAAAGAGTGAGCCACAGAAAATGTGCTTTCATGACTCAGAGCAGCTGTGATCAGAGAGGGCCAATGGGGGTTTCTGAGGGGCTCATGGATGTGTTCACAAAAAAGAGTCAACATATGTCTGGTCCAGAGAGTGGGAAGCCAGAATATAATTTTACCACTTACCAGGCAAGTAAAAGCCATTTCATTCATTCCCTTGATCTTTTTCCTCCCATTACATGTGACCATGATGAGATAAATGAGAGCAGATAAGAAGAAGAGGAGGAGGTGAGTGGAGAAGGCGGGTGTTGCCAATTATTGGCTGAAGAGAAGGAGATTTCCTTTTGAATAAAAATTGAATGATTGCTTAATATCTTGAACTTGGAGACTCTACATAGCTGAAGTGCGACCGTGTTTGATGACTTACAATGACTAGGATTTTCTATTGCCTCACTGTGAGCAGAGGAATCAGGGGGCTGCTGGAATTTTTATGCAATTCATTTCCATCCACTAAATAATATGTCCAGGGATATAGAAAACAACATAAAATCATATTTAATCATATCCCATGTGTGTTTAACATGTAGGTTAGAAAGTAATAAAAATAAAAAACAGCAAAACCTTTCTCTAATGGGCTTAAACAAAGCCTGGGTTATGTGACTGGACAATCCAGAGATTGGGTTGACATCAGCTAAGGCTTGAGCATTCAGTTCCTTCCATTGGTTCCCTTGTGGTCTTAAGATGTTTGCCAAAAGTACCCAAAGCTGCATTCTTTTTGTTTCCTGTCTAGCTGAAAAGATAACTTCTTTGTCCTGATGTATTCCACAAAAGTAAATTGAAAGATTCAAATCCTAAGATTTGAATGGTTCAAACCCCCATGAAACTATCTCTGTGGCCATGGGGTACATATGTTGGTTGCTTAGTTTAGTTCACATGCCAGAGGGTAGGATCATCTTCCCTGGAATCATGCAGGTACTACAATCATTGCATTAGCAAGGCGGAAATGATTAATGAGTTCCAGAGAAGGAAAAGTACCTGTTTAAAATCTTTAATCTACATAGCAACCTTGTGAATTAGGTTATATTGTTGTCCCATTTTTCTGATGAGAACAATTTCCCAAGGATGAATAGCTTATAAGTAGTGATTTGAGAATGAAATCCAGGTCATTCTAACTTTGTACCTCGAAGTCATTCTATTTTGGTATACCGCCTATGCAGCATAAATTAAGCGTATATAAGGTTCTCTAATCTAGACCAGGAAAGGATGTTAATATCTGTCTTCCATAACTTTCACGTTATAAAAGAACCTGGTGGGAAGCTTAAAAGTCTTGAAATGATAAAAAGATAACTTTCTCTTCCAGAAACCAAAAATCTTATCAATCATAAATACGAAGAGTTTTACTTGAGTTTTTGAAAACTTTAAAAAGGTTCTTTTATTCTTGTTTATGGAAAACTCAGAAGTATATGTACCTTGAGAGTAATGTTCCTGTTGATTTTGGAATTATCTAGTCATCCCAAATGCTACATGTAACATTTGTACCTGTTTTTTAAACATGAACTGCATATGGCAAGGTGTAAAGCTTAGAAAGTCAAAGAAAAGGGAGGATCCTAACAAGCAAATCGACTGGAGGATTCAAGAGCTGTTAGCATTATGAATGGAAGCTATTACCTGAAAAAATATTGCCGTAGGAGGTTTAGACTGGGACATTAAAACAAATCGTTGTCCTGGGCATTGGAGTTAAATAAGGGGGCATGATAATGAAGTTTCATTGTCTTGAATCTGTGGGAAATAGATATTCCAGGGCTATGAGCTCATAAGCATTAATGCTGTAGGACTGTACCTTGATAAGTCTCCTTTGGGGAAAAGGTAACTGAGCAAATTATGTTCGTGGTACATTGGCATATCTTATAACCCACTTCTTATTTTAGAAATGCTTAATATTATTAATTTACCTAAATGCCAGGGGAGACAGATGCTCAGAGATTTTCTAATTGCCCAAAGAGTTATATTCTAAAACTGGAAACCCCAGGTGGTCCCACCTCGATTCTGAATGGCAAGAGAGGAATCTTGCTACTGTTCTTACATGTTGCCCAGCAGAGCTGGGAGAGGCTGAACTGCTTGGTCATTTTTTCCAGCCATCTCTCACCTTGCTTCTCAGGAACCACGTCGGGCAAGATTCAAATTGAGTGACTAAACAATGACAGCAGGGGCTTCAGAAAGATCAGAATGGATACTTTTATATTTAACAATCTCCTTCTTACATCTAAGTTTCTGAGTTGACACTGAAGCAGGGATGGGGGAGTCTATAAAATAAATAGAATCCCAGGGCTCCTCGGTGGCTCAGTCAGTTAAGCGTCAGACTTGGGCTCAGGTTATGATCTTGTGGTTTGTGGGTCTGAGCCCCAAATCGGGCTCTGCACTGAAAGCGCAGGGCCTTGAGCCTTCTTCAGATTCTGTGTCTCCCTCTTTCTCTGCCCCACCTCTGCCTGTGCTCTGTCTCTCAAAAATGAATAAATGTCAAAAAAAATTAAATAAATAGAATCCCAAAGCTTATTTTAATCAAATTTCTTTCAAGAAGAATGCTCTTTACTACTTCTTCAAAACCCCCTGTTTTCCCATCTATTTTTTCACTTTGCCCTGTTATCGTAAATGCTGTTAACGTGAATTTGAGAAACTGATGAAGTAATAGATTATCAGTTCTGTGCAAAATATAGGTCTCGTTCTGCTTGTGTAGGCAACTTGCAGTCATCCCAAAATGTCACAGTCTCAGGGAACTCAAAGTCTTTAGGGCCTTTAAAAGTAATATCCTTTTAGGGACATAGACATATTTACTGAAATACATAACACAGAAAATAAAGTTCTTTGCCTTGCTTTACACCCTGGAGTGTGATAAATTCTGTGGGCTGTAGACTAAGCCAGTTCCATTGTTTCTCAGAGGATTTAGTTCACTACCAGAATGTCATTGTGATTTTAGTACTTGATATTTTGGCCTTTGGAATGACCATTTGTTGTATAGAGTACGTGATGTAAAGTCCTCTGAAATGTTATTAATACCATTTAAACGTTTCCTATAATTATTTCAATAACTTTAAGGAAAGTCCCTGTTTTAAAAGATCACCTTTCTGGTGAGGGACAATTTATAGCTGATGTGTAACTCAACAGGAAGTCAAGAGAGCAATCACCAAGAGGAATGAGATAGTCAAAGTTTCTCCAGACTAACACATAAAAGGATTTCTTGGGAACTGAACCCAGCAATAAAAGAACACAGGATTAGTCACAGTGAATTGGACGCACTGGTCCCACCATTCTTTCTCCTGAGGGAAATGCCTAGTGTTCTGTAAGAAAATAGGAAGCCCTCAGGATATATCTCAGGATATATTCTACCAGTTGTTTCCTTAAAGAGAAAAGACTGTTTGAAAAAATTTTGGGGTGAGAACATGGAGAGGCAAGTGGAAAAAAAATGATGAGTCATTAACTCCCCATCATTTGCTGATTTTTAGTTTTTATGGCTATGAATATTAGGGCAAGGAATGGCCAAGTCCCCAGTTGTTTTTAGATATAGAAATTATCACTCTATTTCCCCCCATAATTTCAGGAAATATTTCAATAGAAAATGCCTCTCCATTTCCATCAGCTATTAAAATGTAATGGGGAGTTGCTATTCAGTGGGCATAAAGCTTGTTACACAAGATAAATAAGAGCTAGATATCTTCTGTACAACATTGTGTCTGTAGTTAACAATGCTATATTGTACACTTAAAATTTTAAAGGGTGGATATCATGTTAAATGTTCTTACCACAATTAGGAAAGGAAGGAAAGAAGGAGGGAAGGAAGGAAGGAAGGAAGGAAGGAAGGAAGGAAGGAAGGGGGAAATAAATAGCAACAACAACAGTAAATGTAAAGTTCTAGAAAATGGAGCCCTCACTTTTTTAGAGGCAATGCTAGTTTGGCAGAATTGAGTACAGAATTGGGTTGGCGCCACTTTGATCCCATCTTCTCTCCAGTTTAGAGGTTTCACTGTGTCCACTGGTATTCCATGTTGGTCCTGGGAAGGGCTTCACAGAAGCTATCAGTGGAGAGATTGGACCCTACCCCTACCTTTATATGTAATTCAAAATAAAAATTTTGTTTTCAAAAGGACACCACTTAAAATGAGGTGGAAATGGAAATAGTTTCCTTGTAGATGCTTTTCACCTTGCAAACTTCTGGATACATTCATCAAAGAAGAACTGGCCTGTTTTTTTGTTTCATTCTCCATCTCCCTGCTTTGTTGAGACCTGTGGCTAGTCTGCCTGTTGGGAAAGCCAGCACAGGCCTTATGCACAGCAGCTTCTGTTGCATTTTCCTTTGATCTTCTTCTAGATCCCAGAGCCATTTTTTAAAAAATCAAAGCTGACATATGCTTTGCAAAAATTTCTTTGTTTCTCTTTTTGCAGTTACTCAGTTTAGTTTCTAAAGCAAACACATGCCTCACCTGCATTTTAATTTTTCTGGTCATTTCTGTTTTTATTTTCTACTGTACAAGTTCATGCAAAACTTGGCAACACAATATTCCTTTAATATAATGGGCTCCACAAAAATGTTTGCCACACATCAGTGCCTTCTCAATGCCACAAAGTAGAAAGGATTTTATAAGTTTCTCTGGTTTTAGGGGGAATCGAACAAGAAATTTGGGATTTATTATTGTCCAAAAACCTTAATCATCTAGATACCCTTTATTCCAAAGTCATTTTCTCTGCCCTCCTATTAAATACTCCATCATTTCCCCTTTCCTTTGCCCAGGTGCACTAGGTGGATCTACACATGTGTTTTACTTCCTGAACTCAGATCCTTGGTGTGATTTTGCTGTGTCAATTCTTACTGCATGCCAAATACTTTCACTCTTCAAAATAGCTTGGGATAGTAGAAATTGACACTCAGTGACATTTCTAGTTATTTATTTATTTATTTTTTTAGGCCATTAAATCCATTTTTTTTTTCAACACAAAATATGTAGAAATTTTAAGAATAGTCTTGTTTTGTTTTAATACTATAATTTTTTTTCACTCTCTACTTTCCCTGGTCATATCTTGGGAAAGATATCAAAGTGGAAAGAAGAACTGGAGGAGCATTCGGTCCTCATCAAACACAAGAAAGTCAGATATGAATTCAAAGTAAGGAGTTTTAAAGATGACCGAAGCACCGTGAATAGTTAGCCAGGAGTCACAGAGAATGTGGGCACTTTAACAAATGAAGGCCCTGAGAAGACAATCTGATGTGTGATATGAAAGGAAGACAGGGAAATGCACTGAGGTAACAAACCCAAGTTTGAGAATCTTGGAACCGAGAGAAGCTGAAAGAACTTTCCAGAATGCTATGAAACACAAATTTTCACAGATTAAAAAGCTTTCCAAGAACTTCTCACAGAATTTCTTTTTTGTGAATTGACCTTTTTGTTCATGAGAATATAATTGGTTTCTGACCAAGAGTAATCCAAAGATTCTTTTGGAGCAGCTTAAAGGATCCAGATATTCTAGGGAAATAATTTTTAAATTCCACTCCCACATATAATCATTATGACCATTAGGGGAAACATGAGAATCAAGGGCTAATTCTTTCATGGTGTTACCAGGGACATGAGCACTGAGGGACCAGAAAAAGAGGAACTAACTATCCCAGGGTCTGCACTGCCATCACTAGAGACTTATTTCTCTGATACATAAGACTTGTTTTCAAATCCTAGAATATTATAAATGAAAGGAATCTTAGAAATAAGACCAATTCAACTGTTTTTTTTTTAATTTTATTTTAGAGACAGAGAGACAGACAGAGAGGTGGAGAGAGAGCATGAATCTGGGAGAAGGGTAGAGGGAGAGAGAAAGAGAATCTCAAGTAGGCTCTACACTCAGCATGGAGCCCTATGTGGGGGTGGATTCAGGGCTCAATCCCATGACCCTGGGATCATGACCTGAGATGAAATCAAAAGCCAGACGCTCAACTGACTGAGCCACGTAGATTCCCCAAATCCACTGTTTTATAGATGAATAAATTGAGGTATAGAATAGCCAGTTTGTTCAAAGTCACAATTAATGTGTTAGCTTCTTATCAGGGACCAGAGATGAATTCTTTTTAAAGCCATTACAGTTGGTTAAAACTGAAATCTAACCCAAAGGAAATTTGTCAAAAGAATCCTGAGTATCTTAGCCTGAGTTGCCTCAAAAGCAGAGCCTGAACAGAGGATTCTTTGCAATTTATCTGGGAATATGATGCCAGAGAACAGGGGTATGGGCAGAGGGAGAGAAACAAGGAAGGAGGTAAAGCCAATTCAAGGAAGAGCTTAACCACCCTAACCTGCACCAGGAGATCAGGTGACTGGTGCTGAATCTCTCTGAAACCCTTGTGAAATACGGGCACAAAAGAAGAAAACCTCATCCATTGGCTTCCATTGGTCAATGGTGATTCCATGAGCAATAAGTCTTTTGGGGTTCCATATTGTGTATAAAGGAGTATGGAATAGAAAGGCACTGCAGAAGGCCCTAGGTAGGAAATGGGAAGTGCAGAGTCTGGGCCTCCTGTGAGTTGCTCTCTAAATGTACCATCAGAGAGTTGATGGAAGCCTGCATCAGACTAGTGGGCACAGCATGCCTAGCTAAAGAAGTTAGGTCAGGAGAATTCTGAAGCACAACCTAAGAGGTGTCTTCTGCATTCTCCAGAAGAACTAAAAACTGCTGTGAGAAGAGCAGGAAAACTGCTTGGTCCCCATTCTTCACTGCTTCTCAAAATAAGTCTTGTAGAATCCCCATCTCTAATGTTTCCCAAACTCTTTATGTCTCTAGTCTCTATCTATCAGTATCATTCTTCTTTCTCCTGGTAGGCTCTCTTTCTTCATATGATCTAAATGTGACCCTCAACGCTTTCCAAGTTGAATATCTTACATCATTAATTCAGGAGAAACTACTCTGCCTCTCTGTGTCCCAAGCTTAAAAATCTCAAGGATGGGATATTGGTCTAATGAAGGACTAATGCCAACTCCTGGACCAGAAGGCAGGATCACGGAGGGCATGGGAAATGTGGGTGGAGTAGGAGGGAAGGCACTTGCCTTAAGAAAGGAATGTGATAGGTGGACAAAACAGTAGGTTCCTACTAAGCCAGTCCAGCATTTTGCCTTTTAAGGGTTTTCTGTTAAATGAGACCATACTTAAAGGAGTAACACTAACTTGACATTTTAATGGGCCCTCTTCAGGCTTGGATAAACTTTGAGACAGTGGAAATAAGACCCAGGATGGACACCCAGAAAAGGGGAGGTGTTGTCCCTATAGGAGATAGGACTATTTTTCCTGTTTTACAATTAACCCTAGGATTTTTCCTGGATTTAGTCCTCCTGAAAACTATGAAGGTGTAGGCAATTCAATACAATATTAGGTATGGATATATTTTTTAAACCCTTGGTGAATACTTTTATAAAAAGAAGAATTACTGAAGTTTTTTTTTTCTATCTTTCAGTGTATTTTTGCTTATTGAGGTTATTTTCCTCTTAAAGTGGAACTCACCTGGAGAGGACAAGAGGGAATTAAATATGTAGAAAATGTTGGTTTACATCCTCTCATCAGAAAATGAAAAGTTGAATGGAGATTTCAGCACTTATGTATTTAGAATACTTGCTATCTACAAATAACAGCTAATATCCTTTGAATACTTATCATGTGTTGGGCCATGTGCTCCATGTTTTGTGTGTGTTTATTTGCTCAATCCTCAGAACTTCCCTGTGAGATAGATGCTATTCCTCTCTAATTTTTCTCAGTTGAAGGAATAGAAACACAGAGAAATGATATGCCCTAGTTTTAATAGCTGAGTGGTAGACCTGGGATCCAAATGCAGGCAGTCTGGTCCCTTAGTCTATTTCCTTAACCCATTTGCCATGTTGCCTTTCTGAGAACTTTAAAGAGACTGCTCTGAACCACTACACTGAAATTAAAAAATGTCCTTCGGATGGGTTTTTAATTGCAGATTTATTTTTTGTTTGTTTGAATTCTTTTCACTTCTGCCTCTACAATGATATTTACATAAAATTGACATCTGTTGACAATGTCGTGTTGATACATGCCCTTTCCAAGTTCTTAGAGATGCATTGTGTTATTATCATTTGCCATATTTTTCACAGAGATGAATACCATAAAAAGACTTTTGACAAAATAAACCAAAAAATAATAATAAAACTGACAATTAATTATCAGCAAAGTACATGGGAAAAGAAGTTTTAAAATATTTTCTGCCTAAACATAGGTAGAAATGGGGGACATCTGGGTGGCTCAGTCATTTAAGCCTCTAACTCTTGGTTCAGGTCATGATCTCATGGTTTCGTGATATGGGGCCCCACGTAGGGCTCTGTGCTGACAGCATGGCGCCTGCTTGGCATTCTGCCCCTCCCCTGCTCATGCTGTCTCTGTCTCTCTCAAAAATAAATAAATAACCTTAAAAAATAGGTAGAAATGAGAACCTTATCTATGCTAATACTAATAAAATACTCCTCGTACCTTATTAGATATTAGGTATTGATCCTCTTGAGATCATTATATTCAAGTACTGCCTATTCAATTGAGAATTACGATTCAAGAGATGTCCCACGGGGACCAGCATAAATTTAAACACTGGTTCATCAGAAAAAACAAACTATTGTGGGCCTCCTTAACTTTTATTAATCACTGAATAATGAATTTATGTATATATGTATGTGTTTGTGTATATATATTTAGTGGAAAAAGTTTTCCTCTTTCAAATCTCCCTTCCCACCCCTGCCTCTTGGAAACACTGGGCTCCAGTAGAAAAACAGCATTTACATGCATCATCACCAGCCCGTTTTTTCTGAGCACACTTTTTTCATGCAGTAGCTATGCTAAAAGCTGGAGCTCCATCAGATTAAATGCCATAGCTCCCGTCTTATAAGCAAAATATGGAGACAGCCTACGTGCAAGAAAGATAAACAACTATAATGTAATCACATGCTGAGTTGCAAATGAATAAGGCTAATAAGAGCTATGAAAAGTCATGGAAGGACAGATTGCTGAGAGCTGGGGTGATTAGGCATTGAGAGTGGGGTGGTAGCCGTAGAGATGGGAAAGGGGGCTCTAACTCCCTACTTGTTAGGGTCTTCCTAACTCTATGAATGTTTTCCCTAGAAGATTGTTGCCTGGATTTTAAGCATTCTTTTTGAATCCACTGCTTTTGAGAGATTTTGAGGTTGAAATAGTTAAATTATTATAGTTTTGTGCCAAATCCGGCCTTATCAAAGTTGAAATGAAAGTATTTAATTTTAAAAGAAGGTTTTATTTTTGGTGGTGAAGTGGGAGCAACTTATCACAGGTTGTTCTTTGCAACATAGCACAAGAGGAACAAAGAGAGAAAGCTAATGAGGCAAAAATATCCTTTATTAGTGAGGGCTGTAAGCACTGACTGGCAAACTGTAGTCCACTTTTCATAGTTGGGATGAGAGAATGAAAATTAATGGAAAAGTTGGAATACGTAGCTTTGCTCTAGAAATTGAGTGATAAAACTGTTAACAGTGATCATTATTGGAATGTGCTAGATGCATCATGCGTCATCTGCTGTGCCTACAACTGATAATATCACCGTGAATACCACTTTTCTTCAGCTTGGGTGGGAATTGAAGACAGAAGGTAGAGGCAAGAACCTGATTGACAAAGAGCTCCCCAGATGCATAGATAGTTAGGTAGAAAATGATAAAATGATAGATAAAAATAGATAGATTAAAATTCTACATGTGCCCAGTTAATGCTTCTCTCATTGTACCTCAGAAAACTGAACATATTAATTAGGGTGAGCACCAAGTTCCTATCCAACAATCTTAAATAAATAGAAGCTTAATCTCTAATGTAACAGGCCGGGTTACAACAGTGGGGTAGCTGTGTTCCACAAACTTTTAGAAACTTAGATTCCTTTCATTTTAGGATGAAATCCCACCGTCATTTACAAAGGTGAAGTCTGGGTTGCTGGCTTATAAACAGTCCTGCTTGTGGAAATACAAACCAAAGTCCAAGAAAGCAGCTTGTCTTCAACTCAGAGACAATTTAGAATTTATATACATCATTGCCACTTGCATCCTATTGACCCCAATCCAGTAAATTTCAGCCATAACTAATGTTTATGCTAGATCCTGAAGATTCAATATGAACAAGAGATGTCCCAGTATTTTGGGAACTTACAGTCTAAAGACAAGACAAAAGTGTCAAGCTGTTCTCTAACTCAATAAAAGTATTCTAAAACTTAGGTCAGGAACTATGACTCAGAGATGGGTAGGGGAAAATTCTTATTCATCCTATTTTGTAAGGATATCACCACTGAAAAGCAACCTGAAAGGATGGCAGAAAAGGCCTTAGCTAGAAATGTTAAGCCTGTGTAACAGGGATAATATTGTTTTAAAGTATCACTGCATTTTTCCTCATTTGCATTTTCATATATAAGACTATCCTTCTAGTCATCCAGAAACATGGATTTTTATTGGAAATATTAGGCATGAAATATGCAGAATGTGAAGAGAAATGAAGAGCCAACATTCAGATTTTCTCCGTCAAAGAAGAACTTGTGAGCAACTAGTTGCAAAAACAACCTTAAAGGCCAGAAAAGCCTTGGGAGGGAAAAAAAAGATTTTCTAAATTCATTGAGCTCCCAGCTTTACCATGTGCCATTAATATGATGTAAGAAAAGGTACTGATACAAGGTGAAAATCCAGCTCACAGATAATTGGAAAGGCTACGAGAGAGAGAAATTGAAGCACGCAGGGGGATACATGCATCCAGGCTCTCCACTCCAGAGCAAACTTTGGGAGCAACATTGAGTGGGGTGGGGAGCTAGAAACATCCAGAGAGAAATGAAGACATCTCCGTATATCTGTACTAGTGGCCTGTTTTCTTAGAACTGGCCAAGGAGAAGGTACAGAGCTTTAGAAGCCAAACATTTATTCAGAACCATTTTCAACCACAGGCATGGTAGAAGGCATATTTATTTAAAAAGACAGTAGATTCAGTCCAGGTTTCTCATAGCTGCACATAGCATGTAGGTAATTCAGAAGTATCCGTGGGCCTTGGTGAGGAGAGATGTGGGGCTTGAAAGAAGAGGTAATAAAGTATAGAGTATTTGACACCTGAAGCAAATGGATAGGACCGTAAATATCACCCTTGGGAACATGATGTTTCCTGTGCCTCAGGAGATACTGCAAAGGACCCTATAAACTCAACCAGATTACCCCAGATAAGCCACTTCTTAACTGAATCCTTTCAAGATCCAGAGTACAGCACAGGGGCCCATAAGAGCAAATCCATTACTTTTCCCCCTCTTCCCCAATCCCCACAAAGGAAACTAATTTACCTTATATATACCCTAGTTCTACCCTGGGATGATTCAGGCATAAAAAAAGAACTCTGAAAGCCTGAGCATGTTTCCTCAAATAGACCACATTAAAATGAGAGACAGTGTTAAACAGGAAGATAGTAAGAGATACGATTTCTCACATATTTAACTTAACGGGGTGGGTGTTCAAAAGTAAGATTTACTCAATTATGGAAAATGACTATACATATCAAAAATACATTAGTCATTTGGGTTAATGAGCATCTTTTAAACACATAAAATGAAAAATTTAACTTTCTTTGTGCATTTGTACCTATCTATTAAGTAAAAGACACTAGTCAAGGAAGGAGACTCAGAACACAGAGAAGGAGGACGGGATAGCCCATGGACAAATAATGAGAAAGGGAAGTCTTTCCACTTGGAATGCCAGGTGACCACAGACACTGATGGTCCACGCTTGTGGCTAATATGTTACTGGTCAAAATGACATCCAATTATATATATTGATATGTGAAAATGTGCACAATATAGTAAGTGGAAAAAGCGAAGGACAAAACAACATATGTGGTGTGACTTAATTTATGTGAAAGGAAGTATTTAAACCAAATACATCCATAATATGCTTTATTTTTTTTAATGTTTATTTATTTTTGAGAGAGAGACAGAGTGCGAATGGGGGAGGAGTAGAGAGAGAGGGAGACAAAGAATCCGAAATGGGCTCCAGGCTCGGAGGTGTGAGCACGGAGCCAACGTGGGGCTCAAACTCAGGAATGGTGAGATCATGACTCAAGCTGAAGTCGGATACCTAACTGACTGAGCCACCCAGGTGCCGATAATATTATGCTTAAAAAAAAAAAAAAAACTACACCCAGGTGAATTAATAATGGAATCCACAAACTTCAAAAAATTCGTATAAGCAACAGTGTCATCTACTTCTCTCCACTTGCAGATTCCACGCATGAGGAGCATCTCTGCTGCTCTCAGTGGCCAACTAATCCAGCTGGAGATGATCCAGGCTTTGCATGATCAACAACAACAGTAAGTCAGTCCCAAACCAGCAAGTGGTTGTCTGCCCCCTGCCTCACTTCTAGCTCCCTTCTTTTTTGTGTATTTATTTTTTTAATTATTATTTTTAATTTAATTTTTATTATTGAACTATAATTGACATACAGTGTTATATTAGTTTCGGCTTATATTCAGTTGACAACTCTATACATTACTCCCTGCTCACCATGATAAGCATAGTCAACATTTGTCACCATACGAGGTTATTACAATATTATGGACTATATTCCCTATGTTGTACTTCTCATCTGTGTGACTTATTTATTTTATTACTGGAAGCTTTTACCTCTTAATCTCCTTCACCTATTTCGCCCATCTCCTAACCTGCTTCCCCTCTCACAACCACCAGGTTGTTCTCTATATTTAGGAGTTGGCTTGCTTGAGTTTTTCTTTGTTTGTTTATTTATTTTGTTTTTTGTTTTTAGACATCACATATGAGTGAAATCATATGGTACTTGTCTTTCTCTAACTTCACTTAGCATTTTGCTCTCAAGGGATATCTATATTGTCATAAATGCTAAGATTTCATTCTTTTTTATGGCTGAATAATCAGTCATTGTATGTATTTACCACAACTTCCTTGTCCATTCATCATCCATTAGGGGACACTAAGGTTGCTTCCATATCTCGGCTATTGTAAATAATCCTGCAATAAACATAGAAGTGCATACCTTTTTGAATTAGTGTCTTTGTTTTCTTTGGCTAAATACCTAGAATTATTGGATTGTATGGTATTTCTATTTTTAAATTTTGGAGACAACTCCAAACTGTTTCCCACAATGGTTGCACCAACTTACATTCTTACCAACAGTGCACAAGGCTTTCTTTTTCTTCACATCCTCACCAATCCCTTGTTATTTCTGATTGTTTTAATTCTAGCCCTTCCAGGGGCACCTGGGTGGCCCGGTCAGTTAAGGGTCTAACTCGATTTCAGCTCAGGTCGTGATTCCGAGGTTGTGATCCTGAGGTCATGAGATGGAGTCCCACGTGTGCTCCTTGCTGAGCGTAGAGCCTGTTTGGGATTCTTTCTCTCCCTCTGCTCCTCCCTCACTTGTATGTGCACACTCTTTCTTTCTCTCAAAATAAATAAATAAACATTTAAA
Source organism: Panthera onca (assembly GCF_046562875.1). Classification (NCBI taxonomy): domain Eukaryota; kingdom Metazoa; phylum Chordata; class Mammalia; order Carnivora; family Felidae; genus Panthera; species Panthera onca. The sequence continues at coordinate 88,864,843 of NC_138339.1, forward strand.
AAATAGTTAAACAAATACTAGCCATTCCAGCTGGTGTGAGGTGATATCTTATTGTGGTTCGAATTTGCATTTCTTTAATGTTTAGTGATGATGAACAGGTTTTCATGTGACTGTTGGTCATCTGTATGTCTTCTTTGGGAAAATGTCTATTCAGGTTCTCTGTCCATTTTTTTTTTAATTTTTTTTTAATGTTTATTTATTTTTGAGACAGAGAGAGACAGAGCATGAATGGGGGAGGGTCAGAGAGAGAGGGAGTCACAGAATCTGAAGCAGGTGCCAGGCTCTGAAGCCAAAGCCGAAGTCGGACGCTTAACCGACTGAGCCACCCAGGCATCTGTCCATTTTTTTAATCAGCTTTTTCTTTTGATGTTGAGTTTATTATATTATTCTTTATATATTTTGGATAATTAACTCCTTATCAGATATATCATTTGCAATATCTTCTCCTGTTCACTATGTTGCCTTTTTGTTGTTGTTGATGGTTTCCTTTGCTTTGTAAAAGCTTTTTAGTTTGTTGTAGTGACAATAGTTTAATTTTGCTTTTGTTTTGCTTGCCTGGGGGGGCACACCCATAAATATGTTGCTGAGGCCAATGTCCAACAGATTACTGCCTATCTTTTCTGTTAGGAGTATTATAGTTTCAGGTCTCACATTTAAGTCATCTATTTTGGGTTTACTTTTGTGTATGGTTTAAAAATGGTCCAATTTCATTCTTTGCATATAGCTCTCCAGTTTCTCCAGCACTATTTATTGAAGAGACTGTCTTTTCCCCATTGTATACTGCTTTCTTTGTTGCAGTTGATCATATAAGTTGACCATATAAGCGTGGGTTTGTTTCTGGGATCTCTGTTCTGTTGATCTTTGTGTCTATTTTTGTGCCAGTTCCATACAGTTTTGATTAGTATAGCTTTAGACTATATCTTGAAGTCTGAGATTATAATACCTCCAGCTTTGTTCTTTGTCAAGATTGCTTTGACTATTTGAAGTCTTTTCTGATTCTGTACAGATTTTGGGATTATTCTAGTTCTGTGAAAAATGCTCTTGGTATTTTTATAGGAATTGTATTGAATTTATAGATCACTTGGGGTCCAATGAACATTTTAACAATATTAATTCTCCCAACCCATGAGCATTGGAATATCTTTTCAGTTATTTGTATCATCTTCAGTTTCTTTCATCTTATGGTTTTATGTCTTATAGTTTGTGTCTTAATGTCTTATAGTTTTTACCTAGCTGTCTTCTGTTATGGTAAAAATAAGAAGGGAAAGAAACAAACAATAAACACAATTTAGGAAAAGTTATAATCTCTGTCTTTATTCTGCTTGTGTTTAACTTGTCTTAGAGTAAAACTAAGAAGAAGGTTAAGACACTTGAATTTGATCTTTGAAATTCAAATCCAAATCAGAGAACTTTTCAGAAATAGGTTATCAAGTTGCTGACTTTTAGCATGTCAGAGCAGAATCAGGAGAGTACTGTAGAGAAATTCTCCCTAAACAAAATCTGCCTCTCCATTTCACAAATAAGAGATTCATTTGTGTTAATAAGCTCCTTTCAGGTGCGCCTGGGTGACTCAGTCAGTTGAGCATCTGACTTTGGCTCAGGTCATGATCTCAGCGTTCATGGGTTCGAGCCCTGCGTCGAGCTCTGTGCTGACAGCTAGGAGCCTGGAGCCTGCTTCAGATTCTGTGTGTCTCTCTCTCTGCCCCTCCCACCTGCTTATGCTCTGTCTCTCTCTCTCTCTCTCTCTCTCTCTCTCAAAAATAAATAAACGTTAAAACAATAAGATCATTTTAAACATAGAAAATATTTATTAGGAGAGTTACACATGTTCACTGACCTTAAAAAAAAGCATGAGACTAATATGTTTTCTGGTGATATCTAGCGTTGCTACACTAGCATAATGGGAGAATTTTGATTGAGGTGATAGATAGGAATAAAGGAATATATCTGTTTGTGGTGGGGAGTAGGGAGGAGTGGTGGATATTATGGGGCTTTGACCTGCTCCTAGGGGTCACTGATCCAGTGGAGCTATTGGTCAGTAGGAGAACTAGGAGACAGGAGAATTTTTAGGGAGGGTGAAGTGGTCCAAAGACAACTGGGCTCTATTCAGTGGTTGTCTTGGGCCATCTGCAGGCAGATAACTCTTTACGTCACAGGAATCCACAGAAAACACTCTTGCAAATAGTTTATCTAAAATGCTAGAAACTGCCCAGGCAAAGTTCTTTCTCAGTTTCCCTATAATATGGAAGTCATAGGAATAACTGAGGAAATTCCATTATCTTCTGTTTATAATAAGAGATTCATGATCTTCTTCTTTTTTTTTTTTTTTAACGTTTATTTATTTTTGAGACAGGGAGAGACAGAGCATGAACGGGGGAGGGTCACAGAGAGAGGGAGACACAGAATCTGAAACAGGCTCCAGGCTCTGAGCTGTCAGCATAGAGCCCGACACGGGGCTGGAACTCACGGACCGCGAGATCATGACCTGAGCCGAAGTCGGCCGCTTAACCGACTGAGCCACCCAGGCGCCCTTCATGATCTTCTTTAAATTCTATACCTTCTACACCTTCTATAATTTCTGGTGCGAGACTGCTGGTTATTCTCCCCAAAGGTGTTCTCATTAAGCAGAGAAGTGGAACTGGAGAGAAGCTTGGTTTGGGACCATGAGAAAGAACTGAGAGAAGACTGTGGGGGCAGGTTTCAAAATCCTGTACGAGTCCCTTTAAATGAACTCAATTAAATTCAAGGTCTTTGCTTCTTGGGTTGGGTGTTTTTTTATTTTAGGGCAACATGCCCAGTTTGGGAAAACAAGTTCAATAAAAAATAGGCATTCTGAGAGAAAGAGGTTCCTTAGAAAATAGGGGCATGTAGGTTTCAATATGAATTTATTGAAACAACCACCCTGAGATGATCTTAATTTCTATACCAAATCAGCTGAAAATTTTCAAGGCTAACTTAGCCGAAATTGCCTCCTGAGCACAATAGTAAAACACACAGTTATAGTCAAGAGAATTGATATGTGTTTTGACTTTGTCGTTTCTTTCTTCACTGTTTTGTTATAGCCTTGTTTCATGCCAGTTCTGGAGAGAGTCAGGAAAGGTCAGTGTTAACTTTGGGATGACACAGATGGTGGAATTTTGCATGAGCACGTGTGCGCATGCATGCACCCTGGAGCTGAGAAACAGAATTACATGATCTCTGTGCTCAGGTGGAGTCTCATGACTCACCCTCTGTATCCAAATCAGCTCCCAAAGACACAGGGGTTCCTGCAAATCCTGGAAATCTTTCTCTAATGCTTACATCCCCCTGTCCTATTTAGGTTCCTGTATGCAGCACTCTTCTGTTTCAGAAACAAATCGTTTTCTATTACAATCTAGAAATACCCAGGTCCCCAAATGAACCTGAGATTTCGGCTATTCAGCAAAATTTTTATTTGCAAAGCCCATGCCTGCTAGCCTGTGTGATTGCAGTTGCTATTCATACGAATGTTGGCAACATTTCATCCTGGGGTCAATTATGGTCATTTGCCATGATGACATAATAACAACTGCAGAAATGTGAAAGCTAAAGTAGGGTTATTATTACTGTTTGTAAAGTCTGTGTCCCAGATGTTCCTGCCAGGAGAGAGAAAAGCTGGAGTGCAGAGATAGCTGACAATCGTGTTAACCATTCAAATCACCAGCGGATTGAACAATCTGCAAGACCAGGATGTAACAAGAGGGATGTAACAAGAGGCTAAAGCTGGCATTCAGGTTGCACCACCTCCCTCACCTTGAACTGCATGCTTTTTCCTTCCTGGCATGTCACACAGAAACACTCCCACCTCCGCACCCCTGCACCGTATCCCCAGGCTGAAAGAAAAAAGAAGAAATACAGGCAGAGCATTTGCCTGGAGAGATGGGCCAACAGCCAATGTCATCCTCTGATATATAACTGAGGAGGAATTTATTTCCAACTAGTAGAGGATTGGGGGGCTCATAAAACTGTATAGCTTCAACCCTATGAAATAAGGTTAGTAAAATACATAAACTCTGATACAGCACTGTGAAGTATGCCTCTAGTCACCTGCAATTCACCAATGACTTCATGATAGATATTCCCAGCACCTGGCTGCTCCTTGTCAGCTCTGACCAGTGTATGCCTTTTAGCAACGCCCATCCTCCTTCCCTCCCTCACCCTCCTTTTCCACCCTGGGCAGAGGTCTGGTGCTAGGGTAGCGGTAGGCTTGCTGATTGCGAAGATGCTTAGGGGATCCTGCAGCAGGCCTCTCGAGTGATAACACTCTGATAGCAAGCACCAGCATGAGACAAAAGCACAGTACTTGTCGAATGAAAAATACAACAGCAGTTGAATAGACGAAAAGGTAATAGAAAAAAAAATCTAGCTCTAAAAAAAATCAGCTCTGATGATGCCTGTTTTTTTTTAATAGCGAAAAAAATCACAGTAGGCAGAAACTCCATTTTTTTAACACTTCATACTTCTGTCAGTGTGATGTTGAACAAGTGCCATTAATCAAGAGTGCTTTTATTCATTAGGCACAGTGATGTACTTGAATTGTTACTTTGGTATCGTTGTTCAAAGCGTCTGGAAGAGCTTTAAAGAAGCAGGAAAGAATTTACAGCTATAGTTTACAGCTAGGACTGTAAAAGAACTTTCTCACTATTAACCGAATGTTAAATGTGGTAATAATAGTAATAGTACATTGGATTTATACAATGACTGTCTTCTGAGAAACTCAAAGGACTCAACAAACAGTAGTATATTGGCTGTCAACAACATCCTTTTGAAGAAAGCTAGAGGGAGTCATTATTAATCCTCTTTGCTATCAGGCCAATAATATGTTCTTTGTGTTTACAGTTCTCTCTGCTGTATGCTGCAGGGGAGGTGGCAGATGGGAAGGGAAGATGGGGAGATGGCGTATGAGTGATGGTGGTAGGAGCGGACTGAAAGGTTCTTTGCAGGTTTTGAGGAACTAAGCCAAAACAAATCCTTTTCCTTTGTAGTGGTTGTGAGGGATTTGGTTAAATATGATGGTAAAACTAGTCTCTCTGCACATTGGAAATTAATTATAACATTGTAATCAGAATGCACTGATAAAGGAAATACGCTTGATGTACTCTGACTGTTGGGAGGAGGAAGGGACCCTCAGGTCTAGGGCAAGTGCCCTGCCACCCCAGCCTGATGGGAAGAGTCATGCTTCTTCTCAGGGTGGCCAGTTCTGGCCCCGCCCACCATCTCACCGCTGACTGGATGAGGACTGGACCAATCAGATTCCTTCTCTCTGGCATTTGGAAATGGATGTGGGGGAGGCTGGTGAACGCGATGGATTCCTCAAGTGTAAAGTGACTGACAGCCAGGCCTGTGGTGACTCTATTTGGCCTATGGGAGAATGCAACAGAGAAAAGGGAGAGAGAGAAAGAAGGAAGAGAGAACACTTTGGCTCAGATGGGTGTTCTGTTTCTATCCTGGTCAGAACCATAGCAGGCTCTATGGTCTATCCCCAGTTCTCTCCGATAAACTATCCATTCAGCCTAAGTGTTTGTTCTGTTTTGTTTTGTTTGTTTTTTTTTTCCTGGGCAAATATATAGTCTCTAACTAAGGTAGAGAATGCCCCAAGATAATGGTACTCAGAAGATTTTGTAAGGGTAAAAGACTCCCGGGGTATTTTATTTGGAGGGCCCTTGCTGCCCCTACATATCTAATGGCTTTTATAGGGAATTCAGCCCAGCACAGAACATTCAGTGAAATTTACAACTCAACTCTGAGAAGGGTGACTTTTTTTGGTGTGGTTTATTAGCCTGTTTCCCTTTCTTCAATCCCATTTTGTTTATTTATTTGCACCCTCTGAAAATTAGTGGGTTTTTTTTACCCCCACAGAGCAACAACTTGAAAGAGCTTGGAGAAGATTGACCTGTCTTTGTGAATCACTTTGATCCAATAATACAGAGACAACAAAAATCTCAACACTTGACCCTTGGACCAGAGTTTCACGTCTGAGGGAAATACCAGAAGAAATCTGCTGAGGGAAAAATACTCCAGTGCAATATTGGTCTCCTGCCCAAAGACAAAGAATGCACACTCCAATTCTATTCCTCTGTATATCTCCTCTCATTCTTGAAGCATTTCATATTCACATCTGTAAAACAGAATATGCCCATTGGGGCATAGATGCTCAGAGCAGAAAAACAGCAGTGCTCATAACAATAAGTAAGCAATAAAGTGCCATTTATTCCACAGGATAGTGGAGCTGCCAAAACAGTGATGCTGGGGGTTTTCTTAGAGGCTGCTACTTTGGATAGGTTATGGAAACCTTCTGAGACTGTTTCCTTGCCTTCCTTGCTTGTAAAATGGAGTTAACAATAGCTACCATATAGGCTCTTGCAACAATGAAACAAAAAGATGTGTCTAAAACGCCAGACATTTGGTTGCAGGAAGAAAGGGAGTTTGGAATATTTTGGGGAGTGTTTAAGCTCTAAACTTCACTACCATGATTTAGATACCTCAATGGTTAAATGATGACACTGAGATTCAGCATACATTTTCCCTAGATGTTTTTAATATTTGAAATTTAATGATTAAGCCCCAAAAGAAATTCAAATGAAATTACATGACCCTGTACATTGTTACTAAAATAACCAAAGTGTTTCATAAGGTTGTTTCAACCTGTAATCCCTCAGCATGAAAACTGATGATACTAAGAATAACATGACTTAATGGGCAGTAGAGGGACTTCTCTGCACACTCATTTTGGAAAGCTCCACTTGCTACACAATTAAAATTATACTTTAGGAGGAGAGAGGTTTGATTCCATCCTTGAGCAAGGCAGCTGTGTTCTGAAGTGGCTTCAACAGGTTACATGTGCTGACAGCAAACAATTCAAAGGATCTTCCAAAGGACTAAAACTACCAGTGGAATAAAGCCCTTTTTCCTTAGTGCTGCAACCATTCGGGTCTTTAATCAGAAAACCCAGAGTATTACAGGATGTGACTTTTTTTTTTTGAGAGAGAGAGAATGGGAGTGAGAGAGAGAGAGAGAGGGAGAGAGGGAAGCTTAAGCAGGCTCCGCACTCAGCTCAGTGTGGAGCCTGGTGCAGGGCTCGATCTCACCACTGTGAGATCATGACCTGAGCCAAAATCAAGCATGGGATGTTTAACCGACTGAGCCACCCAGGCGCCCCCATGATGTGACTTTTTACACTGGAAAGGAGTATAGAAAGAATTGAAGAATTAATAAGTCTTTAACATGAATCTGAGTTTATTCCTATTTTCATAAAGTTCATTGTTTCTCTGATCTAGAGCCGATTTCCCAGGGAAAGGCTGAAGGAGCAATCTCTTTAGGATTTTTGATGGAATTTTTTGCCTCCATCGCTTATGACACTCATTCAAGAAAATTAAAAAAAAATCTGCTGTTTCAAGTATTGATAATACAGTGATAATCTCTACAGAGATATAGAAGTTTCTTAGCATGTATAGAAAAATGGCCATAAAGTAAATGGCCATTGAGTAATGTGACCTTAGTCCTGTCCTGGAGCAAGGGATCTCCCTGTCTGTGTCATTTCAGCCTCTCCTCTTTCACTAACTAACAACCTGTAATTTTCACCCTGAGCTTCAGTTTCCCCTTGTGCTTGTGGGCCAGGTTACTTTTTTGTTGGAAATCATGGTATTTAGGATAAATTCTAAACTCCTTAGCAAAGAATACAGGGCTATTTATGATGTGGCCCCTACTTATATCTTGTAACTTCCTTCTTCTAACCCCACAATAATCAAACTTAATTACCTCCCAGTCAGCCTCCCGCTCCTTTCTCCCCCAACTCTTCCCCCTTGATTCCTCTCTTGTCTGTCCATGGCCTGTGTAAATGTAATTGCTTCCCAGGATTTTGTTTGTGACACCATAGGGTGAGCAAAAGGAATCTGATATTGAATCAGGGTCCCTATGAAGGGATCACCTCGGGGTGAAAAGACCTTAAGAAACCTTAAGGCAACCACTTAAAGTGGGGGACAGAAGGAGGACTTTGATGAGTCTCAGTGTCAGCTGTGTCATCATGAGTCAGGGTGGGTGTCTCGTCAGTGAGGAAGAAGAAACCAGCTCTCTAGAACCAATTGTTAGCATTGCCCACTCCATGGCAATGTTGCTCTTAGTCACTGCCACAGGAGCGAGGCCAAGTCCTCTAAACCAGAAGCTGAGCTCAGCGATAGGTCAGAAAGCCAGGCGTGACATTTACATGGAAGCATGAGCCCCTCTCCTGCTGCCGAGGGATTGCAAAACCTTCTTCTGTGATCAGATACCACGGGGGAGGCATGAAAAGAAGACAGAACACTCTCGCATCTGAATAGTAAGTCTACCCGAACAGCGCTTACCTAGTGTGAAATCGGAAAAGACTGAGTTACATTAAATTGGCAAGTTAATTTTGAAAAACATTTTTGGGGGCGCCTGGGTGGCTCGGTCGGTTGAGTGTCCGACTTCGGCTCAGGTCATGATCTCACAGTCCGTGAGTTCGAGCCCCGCGTCGGGCTCTGTGCTGACAGCTCAGAGCCTGGAGCCTGTTTCAGATTCTGTGTCTCCCTCTCTCTGTGACCCTCCCCCGTTCATGCTCTGTCTCTCTCTGTCTCAAAAATAAATAAAAATGTTTAAAAAAAAAAAAAAAAAAAAAAAGAAAAACATTTTTGCTACTGAGTGAAAACAGAAGTACTAGAACATGATGAAATCAGCTAAAGAAAAGATGTGTGCGTGTGTGTGTCTGCACATGAATGCACAGTGCAGTGTATCTGAGTAAATTTTGACTCTTCTGTGCATTTCTTTCTATTCTACTATATTGGACTTAGCTGTAGTATTGTTATCCATCTCTTGTCATACCCCCCAAGTAGATTTTGAGGTTTTTCTCAAAGGTTGTGTTTTACCTCTTGATATCCTAAGATTCTCATGACGTCCTATACAAAGTAGGCTCTCCAGAAATAAACAATATAGAATCTAAAAAAACTGTAGAGCAGATCAACGAAACCAAGAGTTGGTTTTTTGAAAAAATAAACAAAATTGACAAACCTCTAGCCAGGCTTCTCAAAAAGAAAAGGGAGATGACCCAAATAGATAAAATCATGAGTGAAAATGGAATGATTACAACCAATCCCTCAGAGATACAAACAATTATCAGGGAATACTATGAAAAATTATATGCCAGCAAATTGGACAACCTGGAAGAAATGGACAAATTTCTAAACACCCACACTCTTCCAAAACTCAATCAGGAGGAAATAGAAAGCTTGAACAGACCCATAACCAGCGAAGAAATTGAATCGGTTATCAAAAATCTCCCAACAAATAAGAGTCCAGGACCAGATGGCTTCCCAGGGGAGTTCTACCAGACATTTAAAGCAGAGATCATACCTATCCTTCTCAAGCTATTCCAAGAAATAGAAAGGGAAGGAAAACTTCCAGACTCATTCTATGAAGCCAGTATTACTTTGATTCCTAAACCAGACAGAGACCCAGTAAAAAAAGAGAACTACAGGCCAATATCCCTGATGAATATGGATGCAAAAATTCTTAATAAGATACTAGCAAATCGAATTCAACAGCATATAAAAAGAATTATTCACCATGATCAAGTGGGATTCATTCCTGGGATGCAGGGCTGGTTCAACATTCGCAAATCGATCAACGTGATACATCACATTAACAAAAAAAAAGAGAAGAACCATATGATCCTGTCAATCGATGCAGAAAAGGCCTTTGACAAAATCCAGCACCCTTTCTTAATAAAAACCCTTGAGAAAGTCGGGATAGAAGGAACATACTTAAAGATCATAAAGGCCATTTATGAAAAGCCCACAGCTAACATCATCCTCAACGGGGAAAAACTGAGAGCTTTTTCCCTGAGATCAGGAACACGACAGGGATGCCCACTGTCACCGCTGCTGTTTAATATAGTGCTGGAAGTTCTAGCCTCAGCAATCAGACAACAAAAGGAAATCAAAGGCATCAAAATTGGCAAAGATGAAGTCAAGCTTTCGCTTTTTGCAGATGACATGATATTATACATGGAAAATCCGATAGACTCCACCAAAAGTCTGCTAGAACTGATACATGAATTCAGCAAAGTTGCAGGATACAAAATCAATGTGCAGAAATCAGTTGCATTCTTATACACTAACAATGAAGCAACAGAAAGACAAATGAAGAAACTGATCCCATTCACAATTGCACCAAGAAGCATAAAATACCTAGGAATAAATCTAACCAAAGATGTAAAAGATCTGTATGCTGAAAACTATAGAAAGCTTATGCAGGTAATTGAAGAAGATATAAAGAAATGGAAAGACATTCCCTGCTCATGGATTGGAAGAATAAATATTGTCAAAATGTCAATACTACCCAAAGCTATCTACACATTCAATGCAATCCCAATCAAAATTGCACCAGCATTCTTCTCGAAACTAGAACAAGCAATCCTAAAATTCATATGGAACCACAAAAGGCCCCGAATAGCCAAAGTAATTTTGAAGAAGAAGACCAAAGCAGGAGGCATCACAATCCCAGACTTTAGCCTCTACTACAAAGCTGTCATCATCAAGACAGCATGGTATTGGCATAAAAACAGACACATAGACCAATGGAATAGAATAGAAACCCCAGAACTAGACCCACAAACGTAATGCCAACTCATCTTTGACAAAGCAGGAAAGAACATCCAATGGAAAAAAGACAGTCTCTTTAACAAATGGTGCTGGGAGAACTGGACAGCAACATGCAGAAGGTTGAAACTAGACCACTTTCTCACACCATTCACAAAAATAAACTCAAAATGGATAAAGGACCTGAATGTGAGACAGGAAACCATCAAAACCTTAGAGGAGAAAGCAGGAAAAGACCTCTCTGACCTCAGCCGTAGCAATCTCTTACTCGGCACATCCCCAAAGGCAAGGGAATTAAAAGCAAAAGTGAATTACTGGGACCTTATGAAGATAAAAAGCTTCTGCACAGCAAAGGAAACAACCAACAAAACTAAAAGGCAACCAACGGAATGGGAAAAGAGATTTGCAAATGACACATCGGACAAAGGGCTAGTATCCAAAATCTATAAAGAGCTCATCAAACTCCACACCCGAAAAACAAATAACCCAGTGAAGAAATGGGCAGAAAACATGAATAGACACTTCTCTAAAGAAGACATCCGGATGGCCAACAGGCACATGAAAAGATGTTCAACGTCGCTCCTTATCAGGGAAATACAAATCAAAACCACACTCAGATACCACCTCACGCCAGTCAGAGTGGCCAAAATGAACAAATCAGGAGACTATAGATGCTGGAGAGGATGTGGAGAAACAGGAACCCTCTTGCACTGTTGGTGGGAATGCAAATTGGTGCAGCCGCTCTGGAAAGCAGTGTGGAGGTTCCTCAGAAAATTAAAAATAGACCTACCCTATGACCCAGCAATAGCACTGCTAGGAATTTATCCAAGGGATACAGGAGTACTGATGCATAGGGGCACCTGTACCCCAATGTTTATAGCAGCACTCTCAACAATAGCCAAATTATGGAAAGAGCCTAAATGTCCATCAACTGATGAATGGATAAAGAAATTGTGGTTTATATACACAATGGAATACTACGTGGCAATGAGAAAAAATGAAATATGGCCTTTTGTAGCAACATGGATGGAACTGGAGAGTGTGATGCTAAGTGAAATAAGCCATACAGAGAAAGACAGATACCATATGGTTTCACTCTTATGTGGATCCTGAGAAACATAACAGAAACCCATGGGGGAGGGGAAGGAAAAAAAAAAAAAAAAGAGGTTAGAGTGGGAGAGAGCCAAAGCATTAGAGACTGTTAAAAACTGAGAACAAACTGAGGGTTGATGGGGGGTGGGAGGGAGGGCAGGGTGGGAGGGAGGGCAGAGTGGGTGATGGGTATTGAGGAGGGCACTTTTTGGGATGAGCACTGGGTGTTGTATGGAAACCAATTTGACAGTAAATTTCATATATTAAAAAATATAAAAAAAAAAAAAGAACATGGAATAAAACATGATTGCTGTTTTCATGTTTGCAAAAAAAAAAAAAAAAAAAAAAAAAAACAAAAAACAAACAAACAAAAAAAAAGTAGGCTCTCAATGTATTAATAAGCATGGTCATATCCATATCATTATCACACTTACTGAAGGCTATAGGACACACCAATCTGTCAGAGTGGAGAAAGACCTGGAAGAGATGTGACTGCATTTGCAAGTGTCCACTTTGGGGAAGTTTTCTTGATGGAAGTGAGCGTTGAATAAAAGGAAGTGGGGATAAATAAGGCTGTCCATAACAGAATACTAGTTTATGAGAAGCCTGACACCAGGGAAAGGGTGAATGTCCATGGGGATTATCTTGGACGTCAGAGTAGACAGGTCTGTAGCAGGAGATAATAAAACTGTTTTGGGAAAGAAGATGGAAGTGTGATGGTCACAGGTAAGATAGTGAAAGCAATGCCTTGTGGCCTGGAGATGTAGAAGTTTCTTAGCATGTATAGAAAAATGGCCAATGGGACAAGGGGTGGGAAGTACATTTTTTAAAAACATTTTGGATGTTTGAAGGAAAGAGAAAAAAGAAGTGAAGACAATCTGTGGGAAAAGGGTAGGCTTGTTTTTTTGATGTGTGTGTGTCTGGAAGTACTTTTCACATAGTGATTACTAAATAAATGCATGAACAAATGAGTTTGTACATGAACTGATGTATAAGTTTAGCAAGTTAAAGAAAATATAGATAAAAACTCATTTCGCAGATTAAATGAGTTCATTATATAACATAAAGTACAAATAAAAACCTGAGATGCAAAAAGATTTATACAGAATATTGTATATTATCAAAGTTATGTCTACTTTCCTATTATTACCTACCACTGAAGTATTAGCTTTCAGCATAATTTAATTCATGATCATAAATGTTATTAGCGTTTTTTATTGGATGACTATTGAACTTCAACGTATACTATGTGCTATAGAGAACATCAAATAAGACATTGTTCTTTCTTGGTGGTTTCATAACATAACTTAGAAGGGCCACCTTTTTTTTTTTTTTAACTTAATGTGTGTCCATGGCTCATCAAGCATTTTAATATCCCAAAGGCCAAAGATACGCTGCACATTTATATTCAGGTTCTGATATTTATATATTGTAATGTGCTGGGATCCCTATTACTTTCAGTAACACCATCTAGTTCTAAAGGGCAAAGTACACAGAATTCCGAACAAGTTCATCTTTTTCTTTTTCTTCTTTCCTAAAGGAAAGAATGGAAAATTATCTATATTCTAAAGAATTGTAGAGCAGTGGACAATGGAATTCTCTTTTATTTATTGCTGCTTGCACTAACTACTTGATATTGAGGACTCTTATTTTCATTATTTCAATTATTTCTTAATTTGAAATGAATCTTTTTACTCTAATCAGCTGTAGCTGTAATCATTAGAAACTGATTAGAAGTGATGTGGAATATTCATTTTTCTTCATTGCCTTTACAGAATCATAGGACTTCAGACTTAGAAATAATCCTGAAGACTACTTATTCCAATTGTACCCAATACCTGCCCACAAGTTTATTGCCACAAAACATTTAAAACATAGAGGACATTGAAAATGCAAACTCCTGAGACTCACCTGCCTTAGAGTAATTGAATCAGAATCTGTAGGGTATGGCCCAGATATCTCTGACAAAAGGGATTCTGATGAGGAGACATTGACTATATTTTGGTTAGGGAAAGTGGCTTTCAGATACCAGATACATGCAGGGAGATGCTGGCTGTCAAAATTAGAAATAAAATCTGGATTTACCTTTTCTTAGTCTAGTGCTCTTTCAGATAGACCACACTGTTTCACATACAAAAGAATTTATTTGTTTGATGTTTCTTAGTTCAGTTTTGACCATGAATGACGTTTGATTTTATCACAATTCCAAACTATCATCAAAAGATCATTGTTGTCTTCAGTGGAGGTTATAATCAAGAATAAGGAATTAAAAAATGCAATGATACATCTATATGATGGAATTCTATATAGCTTTCAAAAAACATTTCAAAGTAAACATTTCAAAAATATATATGTATGTACATACATATGTATAGTGTGATTCCAATTTTGTAAAAATAATATATGTACCAAAAATGACCAATATAGTGTAGAGGAAATGGCGTTTGTTTAAATGTTTATTTATTTATTTTGAGAGAGAGAGAGGGAGCACATGACTGAGGGAGGGGCAGAAAGAGAGAGACACACACATATATATATATATATATAGAGAGAGAGAGAGAGAGAGAGACATATAGATAGACATATATGTCTATGTCTATGTCTATCTATATCATCTATATCATCTATATCTATATCTATATCTATATCTATATCTATATCTATATCTATATCTATAGAGAGAGAATCCCAAGCAGGCTGTGCACTGTCAGCACAGAGCCTGACACAGGCCTTGATCTCACAAATCATGAGAAATCTGAATTGAAATCAAGAGTCTGACACTTAATCAACTGAGCCACCCAGGCGCCCTGTATGAAAATGTTCACAAAGTTCATTTCTGGTCTACGAGACTGTCCCGATATAGACATTTAATTCTATAAATTTCTCTAAGTCAGGATTCAGCAATTTTTTTTCATAATAATATTGGATAGTCAGTATTTTAGCCATTGCATGCTCTATGGTCTCAACCTCATTTACTCAATTCTTCCACTGTAGCTTAAGTGGCCATAGATAGTATGTAAAAATTTAGTGTAGTTGTAAATTTAGTGTAGTGTTCCAGTAAAACTTTATTCACAAATTTAGCTGATGGGCAGAATTTGGCTCACAAACTATAGTTTGCCAACTACTCTAGCTGCATCCCATAGGTTTTGATATGGCATGTTTTCCTTTGTAGTTAGAAATGCTAATTTTACTTTTCATGTTTTCTTTGGCCCTCCATGGTTTTGTTAAAAGTGTGTTATTTAGTTTTCAAATGTTTCAAGATTTTAAAGATATCTTTTAGCTATTGATATCTAAATTAATTCCATTGTGGTCAGACAAATACTTTCATTTGAATTATTTAAAATTTATTGATGGGCACCTGATTGGCTCATTCGGTTAAGCATCCAACTTCGGTTCAGGTCATGATCTCGTTGTTTGTGGGTTCAAGTCCCATGTCGGGCTTTGTGCTGATGGCTCAGAGCCTAGAGCCTGCTTCAGATTCTGTGTCTCCCTCTCTGTTTGTCCCTACCCTGTTCATGCTCTATCACTCTCAAAAATAAATAAACATTTAAAAAATTAAAAATAAAATAAAATTTATTGAGACTTGTCTTATGGCCTAGAAAATGCTCTATCTTGGTAAATGTTATGTGTTCATTAGAAAATAATGTGTATTCTGTTGTTTTTGAGTGGAGTATTTTATAAATATCCATAGGTCAAGCTCACTGATAGTATATTTCAAGTCTTCTAAATCTTTATTGATTTACTGCTTCCTCACCTTACAATTATTCACAGAGGGATGTTTAAATTTCTGACTATAATTATGGATTAGTCTATTTCTTGTAGTTCTATTAGTTTTCTGCTTCCTATACCGTAAAACTCTTTTCCTTTTGTCTGAAAGACTTCCTTTAACATTTCTTGTGGTGCATATCTGCTGCCGATGAATTTTTTAGCTTTTGTATAACTGAAAACAATCTTTATTCTACCTTCTTTTTTGAAAGACAGTTTCACTGGGTGTAGAATTCTAGATTGACATTAAAAGTTTTTTTCTGGGGCAACTGCGTGTCTCAGTCAGTAAAGCAGCTGACTTCAGCTCAGGTCATGATCTCACGGTTCATGAGCTCAAGCCCTGGTTCAGGCTCTGTGCTGACAGCTTGGAGCCTGGAACCTGCTTCAGATTCTGTGTCACTCTCTGTCTCTGCCCCTCCCCTGCTCACGCTCTGTTTCTCTGTCTCTCAAAAATAAATAAACGTTCACAAAAAATTTTTTTAAAGTTTTTTCTCATCGCTTTGATGATATAGCTCCATTATCTTCTTGTTTACATTGTTTCTGACAAGAAATCTGCCATCTTATGTTTGTTCCTTTGTATATATCTTTTCTCTCTGGTTTTTTATCACTGATCTTGAGCTGTTTGATTATGATGTGCCCTGCTGTAGTTATCTTCATGTTTCTTTTGCTTGGAGTTCATTGAGCTTTCTAATCTGCTATCTTATAATTTTCATCAAATTTGGAACAGTTTTTTGGAACAGCTATTGTTTCTTTTAATATTACTTACCATTCTCCTTCCCTCCTTTGAGAACTCCGATTGAATGTTTATTAGGGTGCTTTATTTTTTTCCACAGGCCACCAGTGGTCTGTTAAATTTTTCTTAGTCTTTTTTTTCCTCTCTCTGCTTCAGTTTGGACAGTTTCTGTATGCACTAAGCATACTAGTTTTTCCTTCTGTAGTGTATCATCTGCTGTTATTCTGTTCAGTATGGTTTTCATTGTACATATTGAATTTTCATGTCTATAAGTTCAGTTTGGATCTCCTTTTGTTTCTTCTATGTTTGTATTTAACCACGCACGTGTTCCTCTAGCTATCGAATACATGGAATACAGTCATGGTAACTGTATGGTATTCCAGTTATGGGATACAGCTATGGTACAGTAATGTAAGACACAACTGTTCAATGTCTATGTCTGGTAATTCTAACGTCTGTGTCAGTTCTTGTTCAGTTTGGATTGATTTATTTTCCTCCATATTATGGATCATATTTGCCTACTTCTTTGCATACCTGGAAATGTTTAATCAGTTCCAGACATTGTGAATTCGACCTTGCTGAGTGCTGAATATTGTTGTATTCCTATAGAATACAACAGCCCTGTATTCTAGAGCTTTGCTATTGCATGTGCTTATATTACTTGGAGCCAGTTTGGTCTTTTGGGTCTAGTTTAAGATTCATAATTAAAGCAAGCTTAGTGCTCTTTATTCCTCACGATTGAGACAATAGTGTCCATTCAACACTTCATGAATTGTGAAGCTTTCCCATTTGACTGGTAAGAGCAGGCACTATTTCTGGCCTGGTGTGAGTGCTGAATATTGCTTCCTCTAATCCTTTCAGGTGGGTCTCTCTTTAACCTTGGGCAGTTTCTTTACATACAAGTGGCGATTAGTCCTCCAGTTAATACTCAAGGGGGGCCCTCTGAAGATCTTTTGAGTAATTTCTCTGTGAAGCTTTTTCCTCTCTGGTATTCTGTCTTTCATAATCTAGCCTCATTGGTCTTCCCAGATTGTCAGCAGCACATTGTCAACTCATGGAGTCCACTGCACTCAACCTGCTTCTCCCAGGGATTGTTCTTATCAACATGTACTCCTGAGATCTAGATCTAGTACAGTATCTGAAACATAGGCGGTTCTGTGGGAAGTAGATCTATTATCTATCTATCTATCTATCTATCTATCACCTATCTATCTATCTAATCTATTTATTTTAGTTAAAGAGTTTCTGCCCTTGCCACAAATTGGAGGCTTTCCACTTGAGTGAGTCATTCATGGAACATCTGTGCCTCCTAGCCTCATAGAATGCCTTATAAACCAAGCACTGGCTTTGGTATCATTGCTTTTCACAAGGAGAATATCAAATCATCTCCAATGATGCATGGCTTTAAAAGATCACCAGATGAGCGCTATTTACTCAGCTTTCAATGATGGCAATACAGGTCGCTATAAATATGTATTGGAATTAGTATGAAGATATGTATAGATATATAATAAGATATTAAATTTAAAATCCATTACATGGGTTATTCTTAATTTAGTATGTATCACAATCATCTGGGAAGCTGGCTTGTACCTAAGAGATTCTGGATTCCATCAGTGCCCTCCAGATGATTCTACTGGGATTAATCCACAGGTAAATGTAGAGTATCAGTTTCCTCGTCTGCAAAATGGGAAAAATGGTTATTCTTAATTCACTGGGTTGTATGAGTCTCAATGAAATAATGCATTCAAAGCATGTAATTCAGTAGTTACATATAGTGGATGCTTAAATATTATAAATATTATGTAAAATATATTTTCTTGAGGCGAGATATACACGCACACAATAGACAATTTGTTGCTTGCCTTTACACAGTGATAATTTATACCTCCTCTCTAGAATTTCCTGTTACCTTAACCCAGAGTCATCTCTAATGACTGTTAAATTACTAAGAGTTTAGGAAATTAGAAGTTTTCTATTAGCAGATGTAAATGTAAGTAATTGGGGATTAGAATCACAATGGAAAGATAGGCAAGTGAGAATAACTGGAAAGTGGGCTGAGTTTAACTACAGGAGTCATACAAAGTATTTTCGTCAAGAAAATGAGTCACTTGGGGGTGTTCAGTTTAGAAGATTTCTTCATAATATTGTGAGACTCGAGTGAATCTTTTCTGTAGGCACCTAGGCACTTATAACTCATCTTATTTCCTTTCATTTCCTTGGATGGCGCCAAAGCTTGGTTAATAGCAGATAGAGAGGTGCGGGAATATCAGTATTAGGAAAGAGCTAGTTTTCCTATACTTAACTAGGAATCCAGGTCTTTGCTTGCCGTATTAAGTTATAATTCTGTAAAAAATGCCTCAGGTGAACTTAAGGTACAAGTCCCTAAAAGCTCATCTGGGATATTAGGTTCCTATTAACAGACTCTAGTCAAGTCACACTTTATTTTCATAATGTACCAGGTAATATAGGTCAGTAATAGAAGTGGGAAAAATCCCATGATCACCTAAAAATCAATCAATTCACAAGGTAAGACTATTCAACAGTGAAAATATTCACTGTGAAATGTAATACAAACAAGGAGATTCCCCCGTATTTCTTTATGATTTTCCCATAATATGTATGCCTGGGGAGTGATTTCTTTCATTAATAACCACTCCTCTAGAATGTATTGAGATCTTGCAGGGTGTAGTTCAACTCTGCATGAGACATGATGGGAATTTCAATAAAAAAGGACAGTACATCTCCCAAATGTCCAAGAAACTGAAAACGAAAACTCAAAATTTATAATCCCTAACAGTGTCTTAACTGTTTCCAACACAAACAAATGAAAGATTCACTCTATGCCCCAGATCTGAAAGCTTTCCGATCTATATTGAAGCATATTCAGGATATATTATTGAGTAAAATAAGGTATTACAAAAACCCTCATAGATCTGATGCCCCAAGACCCAAAACACAGTACTATATACTTGTAATTTTCAATGATAGATTTGTTATTAGTATCAACAAGAGTAATTTTACCTTTTAGTACTTAACTCCCAGGCACTTCCCAAATTCATGATATTATATAATAAGACATGCACATGTGCTTTGAGCTTGGCTGATGACATGTAGAATCAATTGTTCTATGTCCAAAAGTAAAGCTAGATAATTAAAAGAAAAAAATCATTTGTGGGAATTGAGGCATCACAAGGACAGTTACACTGCAGATTGTGTATATGTGTAGATTGTAGGGGGAAAGTGTTTTACTGAAATAAAGGTAAGAAAATGATTGCACTAGCTACAAAAGCTGAAATTGTGTTTCATTTTCAAAACAACTTTCATTTTGATAAGAGTGATGTTAGATATTTTTTCCACACCATTTACCTAGCTCTTCTCTTTATTCAATTATTTAGCAATGATAAGTCAAATAGCATTTAGTTTACTAAGGTTTGTGTAGTACAGTGTGTTGAAATCAAAGGTGATTTATAGCATGCAAAAAAATTTGTGTACTAGATCTAATTAATTACATTTGTAGCAGAGAGTAAATATTTATGTACATACTAATCATACTTTCACTCTTACACCTGAAAGCACATAGATTGGTTTTAATAGCAGAGCCAAAAAGGACACTGTTAATAAAGTTAGGTCATGGAGTTAACCACATACGTTTTTTGGAAAGACATGAAAAACAAGTATTTATGTTAAAGATATAAATAAATATTTATGTTAAAGATATAATTTGAATATATATTTTCTGCTTCAATTTTACATAGTAGCATTTTTAGTTTAGTTGTTTTTGTTTGTTTGTTTGTTTGTATTAAGAAGTCAGTTCCCACTTTAAAAAAACTTATGCTCAGGGGGACCTGGGTGGCTCAGGCAGTTAAGTGGCCGACTTCAGCTCAGATCACGATCTCACGGTTCACGAGTTAATGCCCCATGTTGGGCTCTGTGCTGACAGCTCAGAGCCTGGAGCCCACTTTGGATTCTGCGTCTCCCTCTCTTTCTGCCCCTCTCCTGCTTGTGCTCTGTCTCTCTCACTCTCAAAAATAAATAATAAAACATTAAAAAAATAAAAAATAAAAAACCCATGCACACATCTTTCGGGGATACAATATTTTAGTGGATTGTTCAACCTGTTCTGGGAAACCCAAGCTTTTTTCCCCACAAATGTCTGTGATAAATGATTAAAATGCCAGCGTCCAGTTGGAAGCAATCATGAATATCAGTTGGCAGCTTGTGAGTAGATGTATTTTTCTTCCTGAGGATGTTATGCTGTGCACCTTAAACACATTCGACATCAGGCCTATTGAGAAATCCTCTTTGTGAGCAGGGTGGATTTCACAGTAGCTTCCTCACAGGTTCATGTGTTTAATTAGCTGACAGACGAAACAGTAGGGGCTGAAGACTTGCAAGAGAAAATAACTTGAAGGTGTAGTGTAGATCTTACTGTGTCAAGCACTATTAACAAAACACTAAACAATCAAAGAGGAAAAAGAGAATGAACTGGACTTTTGCATTTGTTAAAGAATCCAAATTTCCTAAGTCACCTGGTTTGGATAAATTGTAGACCCCACACACAGCTCACTCAGCATCGGCATGCCCCGATTTCCGACAGCGTATCTGAGCTCAGGTCAGTGAAGCCAATTGGAAAGATAGGGATGAGGTTATGGTCCTGGAGGTCGTGAATGAAACTGAGATTGACGTAGTCTAACTGCAGCCCTCACGTTATACTTTTAGAAGCGGGAGCACCAGAAATAGCGCGCACACGTCCTGCGCTTTGTTGTATCCCAGATGTTACATATTCCTCTCACCTTTTAATGGAATTGTCTTGTATTTAAAAATACACATATTCCATATGATGCTCTTGTGCACATATACGTTAACTTTAGGAAGTACCCAGACAAATGTGTAATTTTAATAACTTCTGTGTCATACGAAAGCCTGGAAATACTTTTTAATCAAAACCTTTGTAACTTGCTACCAGAAAAATATATAGGAAGTATAGCAAAAACTTATTTAAGAAAATGTTTTAACTAGTCCCAGCACTGGGTTCGCTGCCACGTTTTACATGATGATCACTGATAATAGTAAAAATGAATTTTGTCAAATTCAGGATTTATTTAAATCTCTTGGGTGATAGTACTGGATTCAATGTGAAGGAGTTTAATTTCTTTTCAGATTTTTCTTTTTTAAGAAGAAAACATCCTTATTTTAAGAAGAAAAAAAAAATGGCTTCGAAGAGATTATACCAAAGAGTGAAGGGATTCTTACATCTCAAATAGCTTATAAAATAGGATTTCTTGAGGTGCCATTTGCAAATAATCCAACATATGTAAATTTAGACATGACTGGCTTTTACTTCAGGATGAAGTACTTGGAAAACTATATGACAATTGTTCCAGGATCAAAAAGCAGGTGGCAAGTGGAGAAACCCTTTTCTGAATCCTAGGTAGTAATTATGGATTAAATTATACTAGCTCTTTCTTAAAATCGCAAATCAGGCATTTGGGTAGCTGGCCCTATACTTCTTTGTACCTGTGGTGGACCTGGCGAGTCGCACAGCCCATTTCACAGCTGGAGCATGTGGATTTTGCATGGGGCCTGAACACCTATGCCTGGATACCTACGCTATGTGAGTGCCCATAACACAGTGGCCAGAACTCCTTTATCAAGGGAACCTGTAAAAAGCACGTTTAGGCCTGGAGATGCTGGTCTATTAGTGGAAACTCAAGGGCAAATTTGAACAGTTAATCCCAGGGAGAAAGATATAGATCCTGTAGATGGAAAGGGTTATTTGAGGGAAAAAGAAACATTCCAAGATCAGACCTATTCAAACCAGAGCAGATCACCTGTTCTTACCTCCCTAGCTAACTCTAGGGTTTTCAGAATCAAGGTGGGAACCTGGAGTGCGGCCAGAGAAACCCTGCTGCATGTACCAACTGGTATTCATGCCTGCCTATTGGATATGGTAACATAGCTAATTTCCTTTGTAAATTCTTTAAAGTAAAGATGGCAGACAAATTTATTAACATTCTGGATATCATTGGAAATTGGTTAAAGGCTAACGCCCCTCTCTCGAAGAAAATCACAAGTTCCTGAAGGCCTGAGTGTTGGAATGTCTCTGAACCTCAGAATAAGAATCCTTGCCTCTAGATGGCTACCACTGTTACCTTAGGTTGAAAGACTAACCTTGTGCCAGTGATATGTCCGAGTTGGCTTATTGTGGCCTTTTGAGATGCAGTCGCCATTGAAACATGATGAAAACAGGTTTTTACTTTTGGAGTCAGGCTCTCCTTTGGTAACTTAGGCTTTTGAGGGAAGTCATCAATATTTGTAGATAGGTAGTTTTGTGATTTGTACAATGCTTGTGGACTGAGGTACAATAATAAGGGTAGCATTTACTAATTGCGCTCTGATAGGTGCTTTATATATATTATCTCATTTAAGCCTCGCAGCTCTCTGAGGTCGGACTATTATTGTCACTAATTTGCGGATGAGGTTAGATAATTTGCTGGAGGTGGCAGAGCTGGAGCGGTAAATCCAGGGTTAGAAACCATGTGGTCTGCCTCTACACCTGGTCTCTGTAGCTACAGTGACAAAGCCACCTTTGAATTCTTTTGGTTGTCCTCATTCTGCTGCCCACACTTCCAGTGGGTAAGAACTCCTCAAGAGACAGCTTTCCATCTTTTGCCTTAATTCTCTGCTCTACTTTATCTTCTCATTTTCTTATTGTCCTTTATATTCTTTTCTTTTTTTTTTTAATTTTTTTTAACGTTTATTTATTTTTGAGACAGAGAGAGACAGAGCATGAACGGGAGAGGGGCAGAGAGAGAGGGAGACACAGAATCGGAAGAAGGCTCCAGGCTCTGAGCCATCAGCCCAGAGCCCGACGCGGGGCTCGAACTCACGGACCGCGAGATCATGACCTGAGCCGAAGTCGGACGCTTAACCGACTGAGCCACCCAGGCGCCCCTATATTCTTTTCTTATGACTTTCCAGAAGAGTCAAGAAAGGGAGCCTAGAAGGGGGAGTGGGAGTGGGGAGGTGCTCGTGTTATTCAGATGACACCGTCAGGGATGGTAAGAAGGAGATGGAGTCTGGTTTTTTAATTATGGGGATTATTACAGCTCTTTTTCTATCCCACCTTCATCCTTCACTACATGGTGAAGGTATCAACACAGACCCACTCTTGAATAATTGTTCATGTGTATGATCTAAGACAGGCAAGTCAGTTTAGGTGAGGGTGAGTTTGAAAAGACAGAATTGAATATAGGACAGAAAAGATGAGGACAAATCTCTAACTGCTACATGAATGGGGCTTGGCCAGCTTTTCCTATTAGAGTTTTAAATTCTACTCTTTAGGTGTGTTGTTTCTATTGCTTAGAAACATTTGTCAATATTTGTTTTTAAATGAGCTTTTACAATATCAGTACAATGAAAAAATTTCAAGTCACTTACATAAAAATTTAGTACATCCAGACATTTCTATTACAGTGAACTAATAATTGGATCTTTGCATCTAGTAAATCATCACGGACTCTTCATTTTTATCAAAAACAGAGTAAATAATTGAAAAGCAAGACAAAACATGATTTGGAGTACAGAACAGCTGATATGTGAATATCCTTATTTCAGAGAGCCGCTGTACTTTAATTGAAATAATTGAATATCATTAACATTTTATTCTTCAAAATAGCCTATATGATAAGTATTATCTTTATTTAGAGATTAGAAAAATAAAACAGGTTATGTTTTATTCAGGATTTTGAGGTAGATCAGTGAAAGAAGCCACTCTTACACTAAGGAAATAAAAAAAAAAAGAGACAATCATCCATACAATAAAGTCTCAAACTGCCATTTTTTGCATTGATTGCATTTTGTTCAAATAAAAGGTATTTTTTTAGGAGCAAATTCCTAAAATAGATATTTTTCTGTCTTTAAGAATGGCATTGTTTAATTATGGAACAAGAAAGAAGGCTTTCGACTGACTGACTCACATAACATTTCTTTTGGTACGTCTATTTAAAGAAAGTCATAAAGGAGAAAATCACAGCATGGCAGCTATGTTAATGACTGATGAAAAAAAATAAAGTAAAAGACATTTTTTTGGTACACAGTTAACCCTTTAAAACAACTAGATTAAATAGCTACGCTTGATAACAATATTTTGTAAATTTTTTCTAAAATGAATTCAAATACCCAAACTTGAAAACTACACTCCATAGCCATCACAATAAACAAGTAAATTATTCTAAGCTTTATTTAACAACTAACTGATCTTTCAAAAAAAATCAGTTTTGGACACAAATACAGAAATTAAATACAAAAACTAGAAGTGTGCATGTCAGTGCCACTAAGAAGATACAAATACATGTGAACACTCACAAAACTACACACAGTTCTTTTCTCTCTGAAGAGACTAGAGAATAGAAACTATAGCTGTATCCCTTTACTGTTCCATTTGCCTCTCTGGAAAAAAAATATCTAGCCTCTTTGTTTCCTAACATGCAATGCCCAAACATAATAGTATGTGATTTTCCTGTGGGAACTATTTCCTTTTCTTAAATCACAGCATGAACCCAGAAGCCTCCCTTGTTCTTAACTTCCTATTTTGGCATAACAACAGTTCAAGGAAAAGGAACTCTGTGTCTGTCTTTCTCTCTTTCATTCTTTCTTTCTCCTCCTGAGGAAAAGGGGAACTGGCTTGAAGCTCTAAGAACTCAACGCATCATGACAATTGGAATTAGCACGTTGCTTTGGTGACCCCCTACCAGCTGCTGTCATTTGGAGTGTGAGTGCCGGAGAAGCTACAATGGGTACAGGCATCCTCCTGAATAAAAAAGAGAACATTATAAACGAAACACATTAATTGGCCATAATGTAAAATCAATAAAAATAAACGAGCTGGGAACCAAAGCAGATGGACCCTGGTAGCTTGTCTCTTTCTTCACCAGAGTTTTTCTGTTTAAAACCATCTGGAGGGGCGCCTGGGTGGCTCAGTCAGTTAAGCGTCTGACTTCAGCTCAGGTCACGATCTCGCGGGCCATGAGTTCGAGCTCCCCGTCGGGCTCTGTGCTGACAGCTCGGAGCCTGGAGCCTGTTTCAGATTCTGTGTCTCCCTCTCTCTCTGCCCCTCCCCCATTCATGCTCTGTCTCTCTCTGTCTCAAAAATAAATAAACGTTAAAAAAAGTAAAAAAAATTAAAACCATCTGGAGAAAAGTAATGATGAAGTGAGTGAGCATGACTCTCCTGGTCACGAAACAAATACTAGTGTCAGTTCACCATTTTGGAAAACACTCACTAAGCTAAGACAGGACCGACTTACATAACATGCTTTAAATTTGTCTGAGATAAAGAGTGCCGGGTGAAAACTTAGGTTCAGGTGGCAGTCACGGTGATAGGTTTTACTAGTGTGGAGTCAATAAAAATTATTGTTTGAGCCATTAATAGCTTAGTACTTTGCCATTTTGTATAATAATTTCCCACATCACATGAAATTGCTTTGAAGCCTCTGATCAAACATTGTCCCATTGGAAAAATCTCTGACATCTATATTTTCTTGATAAGGTCCATTTTGTATCAAACACAAACTTTATTTGGAAAACATAAGATATAAGATGGTCCTTTTTATGTGTTGTGATTGGAAGCACTTAATACATAGCATGAAGAAACCAGAATCACAGAACAGCAGAAATAGGTTTTATTTTCAGACAGAAATAATAATGCCCATAATTTCTGCTTGCTGGCAATTATAAGTAGAAAAAATTTGGCTCTCTATTGATCATTTCAATGGAACACAAACTAATGGTTACACTATTCATATACTGTCAAGAAACAGGCCTTTTGTAAGCAACATCTTTTTCATTCTTACTATGTCCCCCAAATATGAACTAGGTATTAGCTGGAAATCTCATCCTACATTATGCAGATGGTAAATGTTTCTCCAGAAAACCACCAGTTTGATGTAAATTGCTCTCAAGTGTCCAGGTGCTTAAAGTTATTATTGGTAACATAATCAATGATTGGCATATAAAGATGTGTTTTGTGCCTCATTTCTTTTTTATTTTATTTAAAAATATTTTTAACGTTCATTTATTTTTGAGAAAATGTGAGAGACAGAGTGTAAGCAGCAGAAGGGCAGACAGAGGGAGATGCGGAATCTGAAGCAGGCTCCAGGCTCTGAGCTGTCAGCCCAGAGCCCGATGTAGGGCTCAAACTCACAAACCATGAGATCATGACCCGAGCAGAAGTCGGATGCTTAACCGACTGAGCCTCTCAGGTGCCCTGTGCCTCATTTCTTTAAAAAAAAGACATCTACTTTTTAAAAAATGTTTATTTATTTTTGAGAGAGAGAGAGAGAGAGAGCACAAGTGGGGGAACGACAGAGAGAGAGGGAGACAGAATCCAAAACAGACTCCCAGGCTCTGAGCTGCCAGCACAGAGCCCAATGCAGGGCTGGAACCCACGAACTGCGAGATCATGACTTGAGCCGAAGTCGGACACTTAATTGACTGAGCCACCCAGGTGACTCACATCTACTTTTTTCAATAACGATTTTATATATTCATGCATGGAGGCATAAAGAGACAAAACACCATCATTTGTGTTGCTCATTACTGCTTCAACATGCTTATATGTAATGGCAAGATGTAGAATATATTCAAATCTGCTTGTGTGATTATGATCCTGGAATCATTATTTTAAGAAAGTCTGTTGGCTTTTACTCATTGAGGTTTTTGCTATCACTTTGCCTGTTACTAGATTGAGGTGTAGGTAAAAATCAGAATTTCCTAATCTTTTATACCCTAAACTCTTGAGTTTAGCTCTGATAGAAATACAGGCAGCTAGTGACCCAACTTCATTGTAGATAGAGGCCTACAGAGACAGGTTAACAATAGCAATGGTGAGACAGAGCAGACTTGCAGGGCCTGGGCTTTGTATTATACCTTTACCTGGACCAGGGTAGCCATGGTTGGGCACTGACTCAACAGAAAACCTGCAAGCTGTCTCCTCTGCAGCACGTGGCACAGACCCACTATGATGTAGTGATGGGTCTCTATTCATGAGAGGAGGTCTGGATAGGGAATCTAGCAAAAGATGAGTGTGGTCTTAAAAACACAAAGGCTAAGTCTGCCAGGAAATTCTGTATCTTGGCATTTATCCTCAAAGGGTATACAGTCCGTCTGCATGAGGTGAATTTTGACATTTGTTCACAGACTGACTCTAGCCTCAAGGGGCATTAATAAGAACAAGGAATGGTCTGGCTCTAGAAAAAAAAAATGCTATGGGCAATGACAAAGATAATTGTCCAGGCAAAAGAAATAAGGCAGAAGCCACTTCACTAAACTGGGGTTGAAGGTCAGAGCTGGTATGGCAAATGTGAGTTGCCAGAGGAGTGAGCTGAAACTTCTTGAATCCACTCCATTTTCCACCTCTTGGTTCAGACTGGACCAGGAAGTTACAGGTACAATCAAATAACTCGATCTCTGGAAAGAGTCTGGAAGTCTCAAAAATATGCTCAGAAGTACCCTGATGGTGAAAAAGAAAAGATTTTCACCAACTACTCTGCAAGCAACTGTCTTGTGTTCATTTGATACCTTAATTGGATTTTCTCATAGACTATACAAGTTTCACTTCAGAGGAAGTATTAATGGCAGACAAGTCCTTCAGTAAGTTTCTTAGCACCTACTTTATGCAAAACCAAATTTCCATTAGCCACAAGGAAAGGATAATTAAGAGGAAAAGCAAATGAAAGCATCTCTGCCCTCCAGAAATTTAAAATCTAATACTTATGAAGAAAGCAGTACTGCATGTAGTGGAAGCTGAGAACTAATAACAGATGTTAGATGCTGGAGCTGAAAATTTCTTACTTTATCGGAAATAATAGCTTCAGAGCCATAATATCAGAAAGATCATCCAGCCCTTGGCTCTAAGAACCCACCCAACACCAACATACAATACGACAAGCCATATTTCAATGTAATGATGTTCCTAAACTATTGCAAAAATAGTTCCTAAACTATTGTAAAAATAAGAAACCGACCAATGAATGAGAAGGAAAAAGTAAAGGAAGCCAAAAGTGGGTAAGTAGAGAAACTAAGATCAGACCTATGAGAAGCATAGGAAATTGCTCTCTACACAGCCTGCAGAAGAACCACAGAGGATTGGGTGAGGATGTAAGGATAATTGCCCCCAGGGTAATTCCATTATACTAAGGGAAATATGTTTCCAGATTCTTACTCCTTGTTCTCATGTTTTGTCTTAATCACTAAGTAAGTGTGCCTGCTATTTCAGTATTTTACCAAAGCAGTTATCTAGATCTATCTCATTTTGATTTTGAACATTTTCTCAAATGATCCAGCTTTCTTTTTCTAAACTGAATGTGTCACAGAAACCTATAAATTGCAGTAATAAAAATGAAGTTTTATGATTTTTTCCCTAAGCTATTAAAAAGATTCAGCATTAGATTCTTATCTAAGTCAACAGAGAAATAAAGTAACTTAAGAGGATGGCATGGTTTCTTAGAGTCAAAACTGAAGGAGGAGCTCATGAAACTCATTGTTTAACTAGCAAGGCTAGGAAGGATTGATTCCTTTATTTTTGTTTTGTTTTTTACGTTTATTTTTTATTTTTTGAGAGAGAGTGTGCATGCCAGTGGGGGAGGGGCAGAGAAAGAGACAGGACAGAGGATCCAAGGTGGGCTCTGTGCTGACAGCAAAAATCTCGATGTGGGGTTCAAACCCACAAACTATGAAACCATGACCTCAGCCGAAGTCAGCTGCTTAACTGCTGAGCCAGCCAGGTGCCCCAGAAGGATTGATTTCTAACTTCTAAACCACGATATATACAAATAAAGTGCTACATACTAACTAGGTCGTAAAAAAAAAATCTCAAAGAATAATTTTAGAGCCACATAAATAAAAAAAAAACAATGATTTCTCCTAAGAGAGAAAATGAGTGAGTGAATAAAAGCCTTTAGCCCATCTTAAAAATCCTTAATAACATAGTATGACATACCAGAAAACAATGAATTGGCCGCACAAAAGACAACGCATTCATCAGCCAGAGACAATAAAGTTCCCACCATGTGTTTAATATAGGGTCTCATGGTCACGATGTTTATGATTTCTCTTTTGGCATCTTCTAGAGGTGGGAGTGGTAAATGTTGCCGAAATTTAAGAAATTGCATCCAACTTAACACTGAGAAGGTTCCATTGCTGAATTAAGATAGAGAAACCTGAATTCACTTTCATCTTTTTTTACTGGAATAATTAGTTGATAGTGGCCAGAAACACCAAGTTACACAAAGATACTAGAGTCCACCTACACTGCTAGGCATGAC
Organism: Panthera onca; assembly: GCF_046562875.1. NCBI lineage: Eukaryota > Metazoa > Chordata > Mammalia > Carnivora > Felidae > Panthera > Panthera onca. The sequence goes on from NC_138339.1 coordinate 88,894,389, forward strand.
TAGGAATTCTCACATATCAAGTACATCATGTAGCTATTTTTTAGTGGTAAATTGCACTCACAAAACAGTAACAGAGTTTTCAGAACACAAAAGTGTATATCATGTATATATGGTCTTTGTTGAAAATAGAGAAGGTAACTATAAAAGAAAATTAGAAATTCATAATTTGACACATAATTCTACATCATTGAAAATGTTCTTAATTTAAAAAATACATATGTAAAACAACTGTTATTAAAATTATCATGTGGTTTTTATCAAACCCTTTGGAAACATTTAAGCACTGGTATGTATACTTTATTTTAAAAACAAAATTTTAAATTTGGCTACATATGTATTGGTGCATTAACTAAATGCTCATATTACTATATTCTAAATTTGTGTCTTTTCGGATCCAATATATATATATTTTTTAATTTAAACTTACCCAAATTAACAAATTTACATGTGTGGTGATTCAGTGGTGTCTTAAAGTATGTTAAATACTAGACTATATGTTAAGATTTGTCTTAAATTTTTACCCACTGTACAAATAAACAAAGAAGGCTTGTCACTCAGAAGGCTTACATCCAAAGGGACTGTGACTATGAAGTGTATGTTTTCAAGTCATGCTTTGTGCAGAGCTCTAAGAGACTGTGATCTTGTAAAGGAGTGACAGGCAGATATTTGAGGGCAGATGACTGATGATTTTAATTAATATAACCAAACATTCATCAAAATCAAATGCTTCAAAGTGGTCATCTTGTAGGTATTAAATACTCATTTCAGTGATGCTACCATTGCTGAAACCAGTATTGGATGTTCTCTTGATAATTGCCTTTAGAGGCTACTGCCCACCCCTTTGAACATTTTTCATAATGGAAAATCTTTCTCCAATAAAAGAAGACTGACTTTGGGAAACTTATATGGAGTCAAGTGTGGTAAACATAGATATCTATACCTTGGGTTTAAACGTGCAATCTCACTATTAAGAATATATGAGAAATATATAAGAATATATAAGAATATTTTTCTAGTAGCTGATAGTCGAACAATTCCAAAAGAAGTGTTTGATAAATGGTTTGAGCAATGGGGAGTGGGGAGGGTACTGGCTTACATGAAACATGTATATAGACTCTCGGGGTAGCTGCTGTAAAGACAAGCCAAATGTCTCCTTGGATCATAATAGTCATACTTGGTAAGAAGAGACAAAACAAGAGTTTTGCTGACTGACTTTCCAATGAAACCTCCCAATGGGACCTGGGACTTAAACATTTAGCCTGAAAGTAAGGAGACTTGACTTTGCTTCTTAGATTTGCCCTCGAAGGAGTTTGGCTTCTAAGCATTGTCTTTACAGATGTTTCCAAGTTCCCTATGCTGAATGAGAAAATTAATGCATGTACTTTGTGAATATGCGCTGAGCATGGACTGGAAGGCCTCTGTCAGGTCAAAAGAAAGCCTTTAGCTTCTATATGCAAACATCTCTTGGCTATCCTGCTGAAATTGAAGAAAGTGCTAGTGATAGTATTTTCACCCCCAATAGATCGAAAGAAAACTATAGCAGAGTCCATCCAAATACCTTTATGTGAAAGCTCCAGGAAAAAAGGCATGCAATCTTATAGTTTTACAAAGTTCTGTGTGAAAAATACTATATAATTTCCTGTCCTGGGAAATTAAATTTACTTGAGTTTTTCAGTAATCAAATATAGAGAAAATTTAAGATTCTGAAAGGGAAGAATCTTCATGTGTAGAAAGCACTGTCAGGTACTTACCCACTTCAGAAATGACAGCTGAAACATTTGGACAAAGTTCATTCCACTGAATCTACCACAAATAAACATCACCATGAGTTAGATGTGTCTGAAACAAAAAATAATTAAAGGTCCCTACCAACTTAATTTTAAAAATCCAATGTCTATTTCATTGAGCTGTTCTTTCTCATAGTAACAATGTTGTTCAACTTAAGTGAAAATTAGCTCTGCTACCCTTCCCCCAATAATAAAGTGAGTATGACACTTCTCACTAGGAAAAATATATCGTATTTGACCCAACAGAAGAAACTGTTTTGCAGGGTATGTGCTGCAGCATTTAGGATATTTTCAGCACAGTTATTCTTTTAAACAATTTATTCAATTTTTGCTGTACGTCAGGTGCATGGGACTGTTTGAGGTAATGTTTTTGTAAGGTAGAAGGGAGTACTGTTTTGTCTATACATCAATATAATCCTGGCTTTAGGAGAATCTTTAGAAGGTATATGAAAAAATCTCTTATTTTTCTCTGACACTTCGATAAATATTTTAGAAAAAAAAGTATATGTGATCCTGCATAAAAGAGTAAAATGGTATGAAATAGACTTCTTTCTGTGTTCTTAACAGTTAAAAAGAACTTAAGCAAAATATGTGGCACATTTCTTTTTTTAGCTACAGTTCTAATACAGATTGGAATAATTTTACAGTACTGTTAAAACTGTTAAATAAGTTATTTTTGGGGGGCACAGTCTTTGCAATCTTGCTTGCAATCTTTAAATGTGATGGAAGAGAAAAAACTCAGGAAAGGTACCTCTAAAAAATGACAATATGAATTTTTTGCAAGCTAAATATTATCAGTATTATCACTATTTGTCACGTATGGAGAGTACTGAACAAAATTTTGGTAATTTTCTTACTATAATGATTTATTATTAAATAGAATTGTTTCAGTGTAATTTTCCCAGACAACTTAAAGAAGAGTTAAAATTATGGCATTAAAAAAATGGAAAATAAAAAGGTACTTTACGAGCATTTAAAAAGTCCTATTATTGCAACTTAAATGGTCAGTTATTTTACCTTCTAGCGACTTGCCTATGATAGAGGGCAATCTAAGATTGCTAACTGATGACTGAATTAAAACTTTATTGTACATTAAAAGAATAATTCTCAGGTTTCTTTTAGGAAATAGAAATCAGCAAAGGAACTGAACTAATCAGCATAACACAGGTAACACTCACTTGAAGAAAATCAAATCTAAGGAAATAATATTAGCAACAGATTTTGTCATTTAATTATCTGTATCAGTTACCACATGGAACTTCAAAGTTTTTAAACTGGCTTACAGCATTTATAACAATGTATACACACCATAATGCTTTAAAAAGAGACTATGGTCCATTTTATAGCTTGGCAACTTTTTTGTTTGTTAACTATTCTTTTAAAAAATGTTTTAAAATACTCATTAGACATATTGATTTCAAAGTGTTAGGCATAGTTAATACTTTAATTTTTTTTATTTAGAGTATAGCCTTAGAAAGGTGTAGAAATAAAAATAGGAAAATAAAATTTATGAATTATAATATTTGATGCCAAATGTTTAAACATTTTAAAAGAATGTAATGCCTAATTTCAAAGTTTAAGCTAACTAATCCAGGGGACTCCAGAAATGGAAAATACTGATTAGCAATAAGAAGAAGTTTGAGTAGATTTTAAATCATTCAATAAAAATTTAATTTATAAATGCAAATTAAAATTTTGCAAATTGTGTGAAAAGAAACAAAAATTTGCCTAAAACAAATTAATTTCATACCGTTCTCATTTTCTATGGTTATTGTACCAAATTAAAATGTAAAATTCCTGTGTTTATTTTGGAAATCCATAATTCAGAGGTGATTTTAACAAAATAAAAACCTTTGCATAAATTCCTAAGTTTTATTTTTAAAGGAAATGTTATTAATGCTTTATTTCAAATAGTTACTACTGTTATTATCCATCAACTAGAAAAGAATTCACCAAAATAAATTTGTTTTTAAATTTGTTTTCATTTTGCACAAACCTTGATTTCTAGTCTTCTAAGACAATGATAGTTACTAGCGATATTTTTTTCAGATGTCATTTTCATGGCATATGATGCTGTTTCTACAAATAATTATTTCTCTTGAATAGGAAATTACTCATCTTTGACAGCACACTAACAATTTCAGTATCTAGTGCTTTTAACTATGATTTTCAATAGCAATACTAGCTGCCTTTTTCCTAACCGTGTAACTACTATTTCCAGCACAAAAAAGTTGCCTTTACGCCTGCATATTTTCTCTCTCCCCTTCCCTCCCTTCCCTACACCCTCTTCTCCTCTTCTCTCCCCTCCCCTCCTTTCCTCTCCCCTCCTCTTCTGTCTACTCCTTCTCCCTCCCCCTCTCCCTCTTCTTCTTCACTCCCTCTCCCTCTCCTCTCACTCTCCTCTCCTTTTCCTCTCCTTTCCTTTTATTCTCCTTTTCTTTTCTTTTTTCTTTTCTTTTCTTTTCTTTTCTTTTCTTTTCTTTTCTTTCTTTTCTTCTTTCTTTCTTTCTTTCTTTCTTCCTTTCTTTCTTTCTTTCTTTCGTTGAAGTTATTGAATCAAGTAGCTGTCTAGAAGGAGCAAATGTTATTACCCATAGTCAACTGGCAAGACAAATGAAAATCTTTATCACAGGAGAAGTCATTAAAGCAAGCAGATTTATGTAGAATAAGGCCTGAGAACAAGGAGAAGTTGTCGGAGTCTAGCACATAAGCTTAATTCTTGTTTAGGAGTTTTTGGTGAAATGTCTTTACTTTCTGAAATGCACTATGCTGATTAAAAAAAAAAAAAAGCTGACAGTTAATTAGCACAGAGTCTTATTGCAGAAGTCTCCTCTAAAGCAGACATATTCAACTTATACTGAGGTGATTGTCATAAAGGGGTTGTTTGCTGTGGCGCTCACAGATGGCAGAAAAGACAGCCCAGGAACGCAAACAGCCTGATAATCACGATAGCCTTAAAATATGGGTGAGTTTTCAACTCTGATCCTGGCAGCAGCCTCTTTTCAAATATCTTGGGTTGTTATGTCCAAGTGGTTTACTTTAAAGCAGCCTTGTCATCAAAGGGGTCCCAGAGTCAAGAATAATTATGATAATTACTCAGAATTGCACCCCCCCAATAATCATAATAATAATCCTGAATCTTAACCAAGTATAACATTGTTTGTGCAATACACTACTACATTAAAAAAGATGAAGTGCTCGACAACTACGATCTATTCTTGACTGACAAAGCTGCTGTAATTGTATGACTTTCTGGGATAATGGTTTAAACAAAAGTAAATAGTAAAAAAAACAAAAAACAAAAAAACAAAACCAAAAGCCCCCCCCCCCCCCAAAGGATTGGAAAGCTTAGCTGTGTTTAGTGCCCATTGATGAAAGCAGTGTTCTGTGATCCATGCTGCTATTGTTGGTTTTAGTTTAGCTCCCTCTCAATCAATATCTAACAGGGCATGATTTAATAAGGTTTTATAATCTCCAAAAATGGTGGGGGAGGGTGGTTGTGGTATTGTCATTCATCAAAGGGGGCCTTTCAGGTTTCTTTGCTTTCACCTGCTGGGACCCATTTGGTCTCTTTCAAAGAGAATGCAATGACAAAATGAATGAGAAATGCTAGAATAAGAGTCCCTTATTCTACCCAATAGTATAATCAATGGGTACTTGTAATCCCTATTGTACCTCACAGAGGTAGTTGTAAGACAATTAAATCTCGCTTCTCAGGCAAATGATTTTGGTAGTTAACCTGAAACAGCCAACAATATTGAGGAGAATGAATGCATCTGAAGCAATGATGTAATGGGATACTGCCTGGCCAGGAAAGCATGCATGTGCATTGACGTGTGTATGTGTGTATGTGCACATTTACCTCAATCCTCCATGAACACAGTTTTCATGGTTCATAGTCCCTTAAATAGTACATGGGTAAGTGGAAAAGATTTGAAACAATTTCCCACTCTGTTTTGTAATTTTTATTTTAAACGAACATGAAAATATTCTTATTTTTACAGCACGAGACACTCTAAACTGTAGTTTTATAAACAGAAAACATTTACATAGTTAACATCAGTTTGATGTGACAACCAATTTAGTTTTAATTTCATTTGCATCAGCTAAATTCAATTTCTTCTTCCCTCCTTACTGAGTCGCTTGAATGTCAAAAGGAGGCTTGTAGTCTTTGGAAGACACGTGCACTCATTTCAGTGTGCATTATTTGTTCGCCTTCAGTTGTGTGCACTTCATAGTCTATTTCAAGTATTGTCTATCAAGAAATCCTAGAGTTTGCCCTGTTTAGGAAGGAATAAAAATGGAACCCGCGATAAAATTTATAGCACACACAAACCTGTTAGGATTTGTGAAGAAAAATTGTACCATTGTTGAGAAGCCTTACACTTACTGGTAAATATTAAATATGAAATAAAGGGGGCCAAGAGATTGTTATATAAGATACACAAAGATGCATTTTAGTTCACAATAATTTAAAAATTAAAGGGCCCTTACTTTAGTGTATAATTTAAATATACTCTTTTGATTTCCTTTATGTCTCATTTATGTTGAAAATGCCCATATTCCTTTATCAAAGTTCTCTGAGAAACCTCAGTGTTATTATTTACAGTAACTCCCAACTTTATTCTTGAGGCAAAAATCTTAAATTTAGTTAACCCACAAACATGTAATAAACATACTTTTATCTCTAGAGGTACATGTTTTCTTTTTTCTTCTCCATTTATGGGTTTTTTTTTATAAAGAGCTATTGATTTGGGTGCTGTGTACCCCCAAATATATTGACCTAGATACTCACATATTCACAGATGTGCCCTCTGCAAGCAGTGCATATGTATTTTCATTGAGTTATGCAGAATTGTAGCTACCTTATATGTAAATAAAAGAGCTCTTCATTGAACCTTTTACACACAGTTCTTTCAATTATCTTTGAATATTGAAAAGTAACACTTGGAGAACGAGAAATGTTGTCCTGTGTGACTTCCAAGGCAGAAATATTTAGTATCAGAATTCTACATACTTGTAGATTATTTTTTAAATTTGTTATTTTGCTATGTTTAGATCATAGAAGAATAAAGAAATCCACTAGAAACAGAAATTGACCTGAATAAAACAATGTATTCTCTCTTAATGCTGAGTTTAGAGAAGAGTGAGACACCCGACTCCTCGGGATATTTCCAAATGAGCCTAGCTAATTGGGGTAACCCAAGCCAATGGCCGTTTGAAAGAGTTGAGGTCAGGTGTTTTATTACTGGGATAGTATTCAAAAAAATGACTGTCAGGGGTGAGCGAAGAATTATGTCAAGAGCATTCAGCATTACTGCCACTAAAGAGAGAGGAGGGGGAAAACATTGTGAAGAAAAACATGTCACTTTCTAAATGAGCTAGGGGAGGAGGATAGGGCAATAATGTGGCCCTCAGCTGTTGGTTTATTAGGTTTCCATTCCCATGATCCACATCTGCGTTAGGCAAAAATAGTTTTACTTTTAATACACTTGCACTCGACCACTTTGCTGTCTTGCTGAGTAAAAAATAGCTGTGAAAACCATGCAGATGAGGTTTGTTCTTTGTGGTTGTTTGTTTCCCCATCTCCTATACTATTTTCCTGGTTCTATAGCCTATCTTAGCATTGTTGTCTGATTTGCCATGGAACAGTGAACATTGCTTTTCCTAGCCAAATCATCCAGTGTTAAATGGTATGTGATACAGATCAATAGGGCATCTACAGCTGTACAAAAAGGGCAATGTTGTTTCTATTAACAATTTTGAAAGAGAGTGTGGACTGGTGGTTAAAGGATTAAATTGGGTATTGAGGTTTTTGATGTCTTGAATTCTAATTCTACCTAAGCCATTGGATGCCTGGTGAAGTTATTAGCAAGTATTTTCATTTCTCTCTCTCTCTTTCTGGAAAGTGGCAAAAGTGGTTGCAACAATATATCCACATGTTATATACTTGGCCTCTCATGTGATCATTTAATAAACACTGGGGATTTGGAGAACTGATAACAAAAACTGGAAAACATCTTGGTGACTTCAAAATGTATCTCAAATTTCTACCGGGTTAATTGCTCATATTCTTTTCCACATGATGTTTCTATGCTTCCGGCTGTTTTTCTATTTCGTCTGAGCCCACTCAGCTGCAGCTTTACATTTATGCATTTGGGGTTTCAGTCAAACTGGGGCAAAGGTTTGTGTGGGCCTGGTTACCTTCAGTCTTCTTCAGGATCAGGGTGTGTTTTTATTTCATGTGAGCCTCTTCTTGGTGGCATTTTAACATGGAAAATAACTGAAAAAGCAGTTGGCATTTGTTGCTATCGCCAATGCCAGGTGCAAATGGTCATTCATAAAGATTGGCAGCACACGTCCCCCTTTATTTCAGTTTGGAGTAGAGGTCTGTTTGAGTGTATGTGTGCATACCTGTCTATATATGAGAGAGAAAGACATAGAGACCGAGGCAGAGAAAAGTGTTTTACGAAGTTGTACGTTGTTAACTCAAGTGAACCACTGGAAGAATGATAGGCCTTCATACTGTATTTCCTGCTTAGATTTCTAGATTCCAGTTGAACTGAACCTTTTCTTCCTTCATCTCCCTTTCACTCTCTCTCTCTCTCTTTCTGTCTCTTTCCCTCTCTCTCTCTCTCATTCTGTTCCCTCCCCAGTTCATCTCAGAATGTTACATGTTTTGTAAACAATTCATTCAGTCAGCAAATCAGAAAAGGAGCAAAGTGACATACTAGTCTTGGTGTAAACAAATAGAGGGGCCCAACATTATTCAACTATCTGTGGTTTTGTTTTGCTTTGTTTTATTTGTTGACTATTGTACTCAGTAGAAGTGGAAACATAGCTGAAAACTGATGAAAAGCTAAAAGTTATGAAGCTGATGGAGGTTGTGCTCTTACTCTGGGCTTGAACTACTCGACCTCAGTCACAGATTAAATACTTAGGGCAGTGCATTGTGGGAAGACACTGTGAAAGCACTTGGGAAATTAGAATTAATGTATCGATAAAGTAGTTGCCTTGATTTTTAGGATAGATGACTTAATCACTTGCGCTTCTGTGAAGGAAGTAAATGAAATAGCCAGCAAATAAATAGCATTCTTTCTCCAAATCAATGGTGAATTCTTAATAATTTCTTCTATATTTTGCATATTAAAGAGATAGGAGTTTTAGTCACCTCAAGAGGCTTTAGTGTTTTCTATGGCCTATATGCTTCTGGCCTTGAAAATTTTTTTTCCCAATTTCTTCCAACTTAAGATTTTTATTTTAAAAATGTAATTCAAATCTAAGATACTCCAAACCAACAAAAGTGAAATTCTGTGTGTGTGTGTCTGTGTGTGTGTGTGTATTCTTAAAGGAGGATATTTATTTTATTAACAGCTTCCACATTGTTAGTGAGTCCCCTTTACTTTTTCTTAAAAATATACAATGACTCTGTAGAATCTTGACCACAAGATGAAATAAAAAAATTACTAAGGAAGAGAAGTTTAGGAGCTTATTTCTACATAATCACTGTCTTCTGTTAATATGTGCTATTTATTGTCAAAAGGGGAATGTGATATTTAATTAACTGGTTGGCCAAATAAGCCACCCAATATTAGAGGAAAAAAGCCTGTCTCAAAACAAAACAAAATAACACCCCCCCCACAAGAAATGAACAGAAACATAGTTTTTTAATGAGATTTTGATCAATAGATTTTCTTTTATATTTTATAAATACTAATATTACTGGCAATCAATTGACAAATGAGAATACAATGCATTACTAATCATTTCAAATACTGGTTGAATCTGCTTGGTGTGACCCCAAATATAATTTAAATGTGGGTTTTTCTGCTTGACCTAGCATATCTACGAAATCATTAAGAAAACACTTTTTCCATAGGTTGTGTTTGCATAAAATGATATTGCAAGTTTTATCAACCTCTTTGAATATATGAATATAGAAAGAATACAATAAAACATTAATCTGCATTGCTTCTAGCTACCACACCTCTTCCAACCCTCTACCACACTTGAAAGTATCTTCAGTCTTCCATTTTGTGTAAGTAGTTTACTCATTTATCCACAAGGAGTCCAAATTTTAAAAAGGATTTTTAAAAAAGGTTTTCATTGAAATAATGAACTGCAATACTTAGGGAGGCAATGTCCTTCTCAGAACCAGTGAAAAGCTATTATTTTTCAACACGTAATCAAACAGAACTGAATAGGCAGTTTCTATAGCACATATATACCCTCCCAGGTGGATTTTCAAGCATAAAGTGACTTTATGCTTCAGTGGTGTGGAAGAGTTAGATGCCACAAAAAAAGTTAGTGGTCATTCACAATCAGTTGAAGTCATAATTCTAGAAAGGGTTTTAGCTTGGTATATAAAATCACTCACTTTAAAAGTATTAACCCATTAGTCTGTATTATATCCCTTATGACCAATTGTGAATTACATAGAATGTCTAAGTAAATCAGTTGTGCACACAAGGTTCCGGTTTCAGGATATCTTATATCTATCTCTATCATCTATTATCTGTCTGTTTTATAGCAACTCATTGTATACAAATAATGAAGATTTTTAAATGATACCAAAAATCAGAGCCATAATTAAAGCATGACTCACAGGACTTATTCCATGGATCTATTAATATGACAAATTAACTTATGTTCCCATAAACCAGAACTACACAGGGTAAGAACAAGATGTAACATTGCCTATGAAGCAATTTTTGCCAAGTTGTCCATTTGGTCTCCAGTATTTGTATTTTAAAGAGGTATGATCACGTTTTATTGAATACTTGTTTTTCTAAATAGTTCAAGTGAATGTCCTTATAAAATCTCTATTGTTTATCAATTTATTTAAATCAGGCTAAGAAGATTACTTGAAAAATGATAATCTTGCTCTGAGACATTATACAAAGGAAAAAAAAAACTTTCGAAAGGTGGCACAAAACTTAAAAAAAACCACTTTTAGAAATCTTTGACTTTGAATTGTATAATATGTAAAAACTGTAAAACCCATTATATGTATAAACATAGTTATATCAGTAGCATACAAAATAAATTATGCAGTTCAGTTTGCCAATGTGTAATATAATTTTTGATCCTATGTAAATTTGCTATAAGAGGTTTTAGAAGGACTCTTTTAAAATATACCCCAAACTACAACAGATTTGTCATTCATGCACTGCTGAGCATAGAGGCCTAATTTTACCTTTTTGCTATTGTTTTAAAGTAAAGCACTTATCCAAAAGATCAAAACAGCTTTTACAATGGACATTTGTGAAGAGAGATGGTGATAAAATCTGCAGGAATATGGTAATTGTTCCTGTCGTGGAGGCACAGGGAGGTATCTGCCTTCTACATATATTGGAAAGCTGGAAATACACCCAACATAAAAGTATATCTCAAAGTTTGGAGGGTAGATTAGAAGGTGCCTAGTGATCAGGCAGAAACATTAAATGAAGCAAAAACATTGCATTTGAAAAGCAAGAACAAAGACATTTCCTTTTGCTTTGCTGGTGAAGAATATTAAAACAGGACAACTGCCATTCTGAAAGCAGTTTTAAATCCGGCTTTTCATATTACAGTCCTTAATGAGAGATCCCACAATATCAGATGAAGAAAGACAAAGAGAATTTTTGATGAAACAAAAAAATCAGGGGAATGAGAGAGATGACTGAGAATATGCAAACTTTGTCTGCAGTTGTTTGAGCACAGGCAAAATGCTGAAGGGACTTCTCTTTCCCTCTAACTACCTATTAAGGAAGGCTGCATAACAAATAGCAGACTATCCCCTGAAGAACTGAAAGGTAAAGTTCTCAGGAAGCCCCAGTAAATACTGAAATGATTTTTACTATTCCAAATTTAATTCGACATTTTCTGAGTGTGGGGGGGGGGGAGGGTGGAATACCCCCTTTGTGTCCTGAGAAGTGTCATGCGACACAGAAAGATTTCTCTGAAAGAGAATGCATCTTACTTGACTAAACATTGAGCTCTTAGCAGGAGAATAAACGCCTCAATGTTGCAAGCGGCAGTGTGGCCAAGCAGGCGCAATGCAGTGCTCTCATGCCATCTAGTGGCTGTGTGAGAAGTCTCCCGAAGACCTCGTCTCAGGGAACCAATTCGTGTCTGTACCGATTCGCGTCTGTGTTTAGTGTCTACAAGGCAAATAAGAGAGGAATGATCATAATTATTCAGACAACTCAGTAAAAAAGGCGTTTTTTTGCTTGAAAAACATAAAGACTTTAGGTTAAAGAATCCCAGAAGTTGAAACAACCTAGCTTTAAATTTGGGGTGCCATTTTGGCTTGAGTGGAAATAGTTCAAAAATTAGCGTTCTTTTTTCCTTTCCTTTTCCTTTACATTCTATTTTATTACATTCTTTCTCGACAACTTCCCTTTAAAATTCCTATTTTGGAATTTTAAAATTTCAGTTTTTCAAAGACTTAGAGATTGTGTGTGTGTGTGTGTGTGTGTGTGTGTGTCTGTGCATGTGTGCTTCTATTAGGCTCCCCACACCCCTCCACCCCCCATAAAAAGTCCACTTCAGCACTCTAATACTGACATAATCTAAGGTGATAAAATCAAAGAACCACCTTCTTGGAAACACCTAAAATAGTTATACTCTCTGACACTTTTTTCTTACCACTGCTCTGATGTGCTATCCTACAAGCAGTGCTTGGAACATCAGACTGTAAAGGTATAGTTTACCAGCTAAGGTATTTTTGTCACTCTCAGAAACACAACTTTCCATTGTCATCCTTGCAAAATGTCATTAAAATGTCCTTATCCACACTATTCATATGTATAGCGAGTGTCCATGAACTTTCTTTAATAAGTCAGTCTTCAACTGATATCAACTGCCCTTAACCAAAATCACACATTTCTGTCTTTCCTGAGATTTATTCCATTGGCATAGGAATTCTCCCTTTTGATCCCACTGATTCACACACTTTAATATTATATTTATTGTACCTACAGATATAAACCATTCTGCTCTGGAAATATAGTTGCCTTCTTGTGTAATGTGAAAAGATTAGCTTTATAATATTTTCACCGATGAGGTATAGATGCCTTCTAATGATGCAAAGAAGCAGATTTCCATATTTCTGTAACAAGCATCAGTATAGTTTTAGACATGGATCAAAGATTAAGGTTTGTGAATAATCAATAAAGGGGGCTTTCAGTGTAAAAAGCTGTGGCATTGTATCTGTAAAACACAAATTTTTGAAGAAACTGTGGCCTAAAAATCATATTTTTTATTGTGGTTGGAGAGCAATAAGAAATACAGGTTGGAACTTTATTTGTATACATGGTGATCAATGGCTGATAAATATTTCCTATAAGATATCCCTACTTGAAAGGATTTAGTAAATGGATTTAGTTCTTTTGAAGAGGTGTGGAAACAACTTTTCATACATTTTACATAATATTGTTGTGGGAAAATAATTTTATTGGCTATTTTCCTTATTTTTGGCATATGTATTAAATATTCAAAAATTCAGTTATAAACAAACAAAATTAAATTTAACATTTTCTGATTGCTATGATGGATTTGCCTTAGTTGTGTTCTTTTTGAACATTTGTGTTTTCACCATTTAATTTAGATGAACAGATATTTTAAAGTAAGGATGTTCTTCTTAAAAGCTGCACCAAACAGAATGTTCTTTAATTTCTCCACTTTGTACTAAATTTTAATATAAATTTGCTTAAAGAAAGGTCAATCCATGTTTTCACTTTTGTCCTCATTTGTAGATTTTAAACAACTATGGTGGAAAATTTATGTCACACAAAATACTGAATATTTTCCCCCAATTGTTTTGCCTTACTTAGCAATGTTAAATCTTAAGCAAGAAATACTTACTGATATTTTATATCTATATGTGGATAAATATATATATATATATACATACACACATATATGTGGATATATATATATGTATATATAATTGTACAACTGTTTCATGATTTTCCTAAAAGTGATTTTCTCATATAATTTCTTACCTGATTGATAATTTAAAAATTATATTCAATTTTTACTTTTTATTTTTTACTAATTATTACATATATACTTCAGTTTTATTTCCATATATACAAAGAAACAACTTATAAAATTCTGAGAAATATTGGTTCAGTTTTTAATGTAATATTCTATAATAGTTTAATGCATACATATTTCAATTCAGTAGTTTATCTATACTTTCCTATGTCAATAATATTACAAACCATAGTGTCCCTTAAGACATTCAAATTACCCCCCCAAAACTGGAAAGATAGAAACTTTTTTTTGGGTAACATACCAGTACTTTTCTTCATTTCTTTTATGTAGATTCACATAATCAGAAAGGAAAAATAGGCTTTCAAAGAGTTTTGAACATGTGTCTCAATAAAAGGCTAGTTTTCTGGTAAAGATAAATTCAGGGCAACTACACGTATTCATTGTTTTAAAGAAGTGGGAAAAAAATCTCAGGGAGGTTTCATTTCAAAGAAAAAGGCATATGGGCATCACACACGTTGCTGTCTGAGGACAGTTCTGAATTTTGATGAGAACAAAAAGCTATAATTGGAGTGATAATCTTTTACACTGTTTTTAATTGTAATCAGTGCAGATGTTTGTAGCTTTATGATAGGAAAAATGGTGCTTTAAAATATGTATAGTCGATAAGTTTTTAGGCCACAGGCTGCTCAAGTTGGCTCATCCTAAAAGATGAATTTGATATTTAAAATTACTGAAAAGCAAGGAATCCACAAGTATTTAGAAAAAATCAACTGTTGGTGATGAATGTACGTGTTTTAATCTTACCAAACTTACATAGGTAATTTTCTTTCTTTGTATCATTTCTATAGAAAGTGAATAAACAAAGAAGCTCCATCTATAAAACTAGAGAAAAAGGGAATTTGAATTATGATTAAAATATTTTTGATACAGAAAATATTAAGATATTCATAATTTAACCTTGGTTTCTCCAAGGATAAAGTATTTGGCTCATTCTTTAGATGTTACACTTGAATCCCGATGAAAACAATTCTGTGCATTTTGCATTTCTCTCTTTTTTCCCCTCTATTTTTATCTTAGTACGAATTTATCTGATATGTATAGATTTAGATTGATACAGATGTCTGAAATTTTTAGTGTCTATTCAGGTGCTTTTAATGGAATTAATGGAATTAATCGACTTTGGCATTTTATGTTATATACCCGAGGGAGAGTCTTTCTATATTTTCTGGAGGAATGATTTGTAATCTCATAAACACAAATCAAGGGGGCTCTTTCCTCCCTTTCATGTGTAGGAGTGTATTTGGTGTACAGAAATTTCCTAATGAATGTCCTTGCTCAGGTGTTCTCTACCTGATGCTGCACTTAGAGGCAGATATTCTGAATAGTCGATTCTTCTTGCACTTTTTCTGGGCTATATTTTTCTTTGGGGCACACAGCTAGGCTGCAGCACTACCCCATTCTATCTGCTTCATAAGTGATGCAGAGGGTAGAAATGTGCCCCACACAGAAGCATCTGCTGTATTTAAAACAATACATGTGTTGAAGACTCAACAAGGCATTTTGAATCACAGTGAGCTTTAGAAATTAGCAGATTAATTTTCCACAAAAATCCTAGGGGAAATTTGCCTTTCTTTCTTTCTTTCTTTCTTTCTTTCTTTTCTTTTCTCTTTCTTTCTTTCTTTCTTTCTTTCTTTCTTTCTTTTTCTTTCTTGTATCAGAAGCACAGTAATTTAACCTATTACAAATATCTGATCATATTTTGTAGAAAAGTGAGTGTATATATGTTTTAGCTAAGATTCTGAGCTAATTTAGTTAATACCTAAATTAAGGACTACAGATAACAAAATATAAGTAATATATTTCTGCTTACAAGATTCTAGAATCCTAACTCAGGAAAGATGTCCTACCTTCATTACAATAGCAATTTAGAAATTGATTCATTCCCAGAGTGCTTGTGAATTTTATAAGGGAACTTACAATTGTTACATGACTAATAATGATAATTTTCATAATAATAGCTGTTACTTAATGCCATCTGCCATGATTCACATTTTATTTTTGCTCATCTTTAGAGCACTCTTACAAAATAGAAACTATTCGTATTTTACACACGAGGAAACTGAAACTCAGAGAACTTGGTTGACTTGCCCATGATCACCAGGCTATCAAATGACACAATAAATTCAAATCCATGTCTGTTTCATTCTACCACATTTCTTTCCTCCATGCCATGATGATTACTAATATGAGTCAGAAACTGTCCGATGTTTTTCATATATATCATTATTTGATTATAGAGACTGAGACATTTCCTAAATGCTTCTTAAATTGAACTGAATATAGATTTGTAAATAGCAATATAGTTACAATATTTGCTTTTCAGAAAAAGCAGACACAGAACTCTAATCAGATATGTCAGTTATCAAAGCACTATTCTTTGGTCAAAATGAAGGGTCATAATGCTAACAAACGATTTAATACAATATTAAAATCAACCCTGATGGATGAATTTGGTAATTATTCTTTTTTATATATTCTGTATCAGTACTCCATTTTATGGATTGTGGAATGGCACCATTTTTTCTTTGTTCATAACTGCTGCCTTTTATCTCATTTGCCTAGAGAGAGTCTTACACTTGGCTTATTCGTCTTACCACTTCAAACATAAAACACAGTAGACCTAGCATGGCTTGTTAATCTCTGTCTTGCCTGGCCTTGTAGCTTTCTTCAAAGTCCATTGTGAGATTCACCTCCAGGGAGTTTGTGGTGATTGATATCACTTGATCGAATGCCTTTCTGTCTTGGCACTGCTTGATGTTACTTTCTACCAGATCAGTTTTGTAGAATAAACTTATTTCATTTCATATATGTGTTTGATATTTTAAATTATATTCAAAGCCTTTACAGTGGAAGAAATGTTCATTTCTTACGTTTCTGTAACATCCTTCCAATGTACTCCATGGAATGCTCCAGAAAAAGAGATACCCTTTTCGAGAGTTACAAGTGAGCCAGATGGATGCAGGTCATCAAGTCACTTCCCCAGAGTCTTAGGATAAGGAGCAGTGCTCAATTCTATCATATATGTTAAGAAGATGTTACATAAGATGAGGCCAAGACTAATTCTTCGAGAATATTATTTGCTAAACATTTTCTGGGATGGGGTGCCTGGGGGATTCACTCAGTTAAATGTTCAACTCTTGATTTCATCTCAGGTCATGATCTCACGGTTGTGAGACTGCACCCCACATCAGGCTCTGCACTATCAGTGCAGAGCCTGCTTGGTATTCTCTGTCTCCCTCTGTCTCTGCTCCTCCTCTGCTTGAGCTCTGTCTCAAAATAAATAATTATTAATTACTAACTTCAAAAAAAAAAAACATTTTTAGGATGGTCCAGAGTCTATTAACCTTTCTCTGAGTACAGTTTTAAAAAAATGTTTTTTTTTAACACTTATTTATTTTTGGGAGACAGAGAGAGACAGAGGATGAGTGGGGGAGGGGTAGAGAGAGAGAGAGTAGGAGACACAGAATCGGAAGCAGGCTCCAGGCTCTGAGCTGTCAGCACAGAGCCCAATGCGGGTCTCAAACCCATGAACCACAAGATTATGACCTGAGCTGAAGTCAGATTCTTAACTGACTGAGCTACCCAGACACCCCTTCTGGGTACAGTCTTATATCCATCTGAAAATATTTACTTAATCTTAACCATAGTTGATTAATGAACACATCATGAAGATCAGAATGAAAAGTTTTGTTGAAGTTATGCTATATTATAGATTTATTTATAGATTTATTCTTCCATCTATGAAATATTTTTAATAGTGTATCTAAGAGGAATTGTTCTTAATTCAGCCACACTGATTATGGTTGAATATCCTTAATTTTAAAAAAGGGTTTTTGAAGCCGTATATTGGAAATAGCTGCACACATATGTACAAGTTACATGGGTCAAATAAGTAGGTATGGACCATTCACTCCACCATTTAGTAATAAACTGGTAGCTTCTGGGTTAGATTCCATCCTCATATGTGCTTTGTTTGGCCTGCCCAGTTTCCAAAAATAAAAAAGGGGGGGTTAATTAAAAACCAGAGCATTTTGGGGCGCCTGGGTGGCTCAGTCGGTTGAGCAGCCGACTTTGGCTCAGGTCATGATCTCGCAGTCTGTGAGTTCGAGCCCCGCGTCGGGCTCTGTGCTGACAGCTCGGAGCCTGGAGCCTGTTTCGGATTCTGTGTCTCCCTCTCTCTGACCCTCCCCTGTTCATGCTCTGTCTCTCTCTGTCTCAAAAATAAATAAACGTTAAAAAAAATTAAAAAAAAAAACCTAGAGCATTTCACATTAAAAAAAACAAAAAACAAAACCTTGCTTCTCATAAAGAATTGGAAGGTTTTATAACACTGGGTCTTACAGGGTAAAATCATCTGGGACTGAACATTAGCTATTCTCTTTAGACAGGGCATACTTTCTTCAATTTGCCCCAGTCCTCAGTACTTCTTAGATTTCCACCAACTCCACTTCAAGCATTCATTATCTGCCTTCTGTCTGTAAGCATTTAAGTAATTCCTGATTTAGTCTAAGCCCTGCATTTTAAACTATTAAAAAGGAAAGCTGAGTCATTTATAGTGATGCATCCAAGCCCTGGGTGTTATCCACTGAGCGATTAGATGCTTCAGGAGTGAGTTACTTTTAGAAATTTTAAAAGGATTTTTTAAATACTCAAAGCATTCTATTATAAATTTGCACATACATATATATGTACATTATATAATTACCCAGATCAACTGTAACATGAATTATTTTACAAAACATTTTCCATATTACATTTTTCTAAAGATTCAACAATAAATGGGTAATATGTATTTTCATTAGATATGAAAAACACAAGGTGTTCTATGTATATAAGAGAAGAAAATATAAAGAGTTTGAATGTAGATAGTTCTGCCTGAGAGAACTGAGTTCTTAAGCATATGAGTACAACTCTGCCTTTGCTGTTATCTTTCTATCAGTTTGTGCTGGAGTGTCTGATGGTGAGGAAGGACCCAGTCCTGAAGAGAGTGTTGATAGGGCAATCTAACATTGGTCCATGCACTAGAGACTTCTATTCTTCCATGTATCCACAAGAAGGATTAAAAGAACTG
This sequence comes from Panthera onca, assembly GCF_046562875.1. Classification (NCBI taxonomy): domain Eukaryota; kingdom Metazoa; phylum Chordata; class Mammalia; order Carnivora; family Felidae; genus Panthera; species Panthera onca. Next base: position 88,913,289 of record NC_138339.1, read on the forward strand.
AAGGCTCTTCATGCTCCCAAGAACTGTGTATAAATCTGAGTCCTTGGAATTTTCTTGCCCTTTTTGAGCAGAGATTCTAACTCTGGATCAGGGAGAGATTATTCTCTAAATAGATTCTTTTCTCAAGAAGAAAGTAAACCAGGGATTTCTTTTATTTTTCATTTATAACAGAGCATTTCTTTGATGAAAATGAATTCTTCCCCCCAAATCACACACACTGGCACTCACCTTGGGCAGTTTCTATTTATCACCTATCAAATTTACCCCAGGCAAATTGAAAAAGGATAGAAAGTCAGGTTTAGCATGGTAGCAATAGCTGATAAGCCCACCTGCCACCATATACAAGAGCTTTTATCAAGATATAATAGAATGTTAGAGAACTAATTATAGTATCATTTTTCAAACATGACACTCTCTAGAAGTTCAGGTTAATTTATTCCCTCAATATGTATTTTTTTTCAGTGCAAACTTGATGAAAGGAACAGGTTGATGTACTGACGATGACAAAACAAAAATACAGGATCAAAGCCCTGCCCACCAGTAGCTTACTGTCCAGTTAGAGAAGAGTCACAGAGCAAAATTGTGTATGATCAACACAGGGAAGAGGAAAATGAACATTGTGGTTCTAAGAAGAGCTACGTAGAGCTTATTATAGGAGAGGTGAGACTTTGAATAATGGGAGGGAAAGAGTTTGAAAAAGGCTTGAGGTCAGAAACACACTTTGTTCAGTTGATAGTAAAGATCCCCAGCTATCTAGAGAAAGGTTCACATTGGCAAGAAGCAAATTAGGTAGACTGGAGGGAGTTTCATGGCTAAAAACTCATGCAGGGCTAAGCAGCTTCGGTTTGAATTTTGGATCTGCCACTCACTGTGTAAAATTGGCAGATGACCACACCTCCTAAGCCTCAGTAAAGCATCTATGATGGTTATAATTAGAATAGGACTGATCTTATAGAGACATTTGAGAGAGTATATGAGTCCATTTATACAAAGCACTTAGCATTGTCCCTGGCACATTAATTCCAGTCCATAAATGTTAGCTACACTTAGTAGAGGTGAGAGAGAACCCAATATTAGATGAATTTGAATGCCAGAATGAGAGGTCTAAACTTGACCCTGTAAGTAAAGTGAAAGCTTTAGTGTTTTTATTTGTTTTTTAATGGATTTGAGACATGATACAGATGATGTTTTAGTAAGATTGATTTGATGGCATTTTCTATAGATGATGACTTAGAGAAAGAAGACAGGTGGTAAAGAAGGCATGTGGGAAGCATAGTCGGGGTGTGAGCACTGATGATCTAGATGGAGAAATTTTTTTTTTTTTAATGAGGCAAGTTTTATTTATTTATTTATTTTTCAATATATGAAATTTATTGTCAAATTGGTTTCCATACAACACCCAGTGCTCTAGATGGAGAAATTTTAAAAGAAAAAAAATCACTGGGAATAGGCCATAGGACTATCATAGGACTCCTCATAGCCATAGGATGCTGAGTTAACCATTTGGGGACATGGGGTTTCTAGTGTATCTGATAAAAGTTAAGGATCATCCTCTCATAAGTATAGAAGTACAGTTGCATAAAACCTACATGCAATTTCAAGCAGGTATGGGTGTCTGAAAGCCTGCACTTGGACTCCAGATGTAGGAGATGAAAGAAAAGGCAGAGGAGAAGGCACTATTATGAGGAAATGTAATAATCAAAACAGCATAATGATAAAGTAAATGTAATAGATCATATTGCATATATTATATTGCTACTTTGCACTTAGTTTGCGGACTTTTGCAATTTTAGTTTTCCCCTAGAGCACTGACATATTTTTTGTCTTGACTTATAATAACCGCATTTACTTTTATCCTTATTTTATTTCTCTTGAAAAATCTTACTTCATTTAAGTGATCTGTCACATGCCACTTTTATGCTTCAATGGGCAAGTACAGGATATCGTATTGTGCTCTACACTGGCAGATTATGATTTTCTCACCTGTGTCTTGTGTCTTTTGTATTTAAATTTCAAAATCAGGTAGCGAACATAGTCCAAAATTATTTCTGTAGTTTGCAAATTAAGAAGAAATCTGTATTGGAGTCTTCCCTTCTCCATTTCTAACACCAATTAAACCTGAAGCCTGGGAATGACAGGTCTGTTGTATCAGTCTTAGCCTCACTTACTACTGATTACCCTTCAGCCAATTTATTCTCTGCCCCCTATTATAATTAAGATGGTTAAATCATAGCCAACACACCCCTAGTTTCACCTTCCTACATTCTTCTGTAAAAGGAGACAAGAAAGTACAAGCAGAGGGTATGCGTTTTCTTTGGATTAGCTCTCTGATTCCCAGTAGTCACTGCAAAAGCCTATGATCAGGTCTTTTGTTATTTCTTTTATGTTCAGATCAAGCCCATCCATACATAATTCTGTGACAGATAACAGGAAAAAATTGTGTCTTAATTAAAAGTATTCATATGTCACACAGAATGTGGACACAAGTTTTTGCTAATGATGTATACATTTTCTTTCTGGTACACTGATTCTTTAGGAAATCTCAAATAGCATTTTATGAATATTTACCGGGCTTTTATTATCAATCCTGGAATCAACACTCTTCTGCTTCCATTTAAGCTACCTCTAACACAAGACTGGATCTGCTGTTTTGAAAACTATATATATATATATAATGTTTGTTTATTTATTTTTGAGAGAGAGAGAGGGAGTCACAGACAAAGAATTCCAAGACCCCGTGAGATCATGACCTGAACTGAAATCAGGAGTCAGATGCTTAACTTACTGAGCTGCCCAGGCATCCCCCAATTTTTATATTTTCATGGCTGTTAACCACATGCACATATCTTTAAAGGAGAACAAATGTAATTCTCTTCCAAATAAATGGGCATTGGCCTTGAAAAAGGAAGTACGGTATCTGAGATCTTCAGTAAATCTCACTCTAATCATGAAAAAAAATGTGGATGAGCCATGCCTTCAAGGTATTATTAATCTTAGATCATGCTAAATGTGTTATAATAGAATTAGTCTATAATTTTTTGATAATGTTTGATATTTTATGTATTTACATAGGTCTAAACATAACAACAAACTAAGAGCAATTTAGTTTAAGTCAGAAAATTTAAATTCATAATAACAAATGAGTTGCAGTTAGATCAAGACTAATTTAAAAAAACAAAAACAAACTTTCCCAGTCTTTAAACATGGTGAGTTGCCATGGTGGAAGGGTCTCTGAGCTAGAAGTCTGAGGATTATGTCTGTGTTGATTATGTTTGCTGTCACTTAACACTTCTGAGGCCTTTTCCTATTGTGTAAAATGGGAATTAAAATAACTTCCATAGCTCTTTTGACAGGTAATTGTAAGGATCAAATGAAATAAAAGGTGAAAACACTTGAATAATGAATAATTAATCTTATGTGACACAAAGTTATTTAAAGAGTGAATTATGCTATTCCAAATATTGATTTGTTTTCCTGCAACGGTCATTTTTTTCCCTTTGATTTTTATTTATAGTCTCTGACCTCCCTTACTCCAGGTAAAACTTTGGAACTATTTTTTACGGAATTAGTACAAAAACCTGTATCAATTAGCAAGATGCCTTAATCATCACATGTAAAATTCCAAAGAAAATCGTTTAGGCCTGTGGGCCCCACTATTGTACAGGCAATGTTGGTGGGGAAGCATGTAAGTAGAACTCCATGTAGTATACTTAACATTTACTCCTCACTAAGCAGAGAAGTCTACATGAAAGGAAGTCCAAATGTCCACTCTCGCTTCCAGTTCTCATGCTAACAAAGAGAACTGTGTCTGTCCACTTCAGCAAAGGCAAAGGAAGAAGGCCTTTTTAATAAGCTGTCTTTAATTGGCAACATCTTGCGCTACACTAAAATCTTAGCAACCTTGCTATAGCCGACCCAGGCGAGCCCTGTGCATTCTTTGCTGTCCAAGGCCTGGGGACAGAGCTTGGTTTGCACCGCCAGGAAGTGGGGAACTGCCAGCTGGCAGGAGGGTATGGCTCCGGGTTTCCCCAGCACTAGAAACAAAGTGTATGTGTGTGGGGGGGAGGCGGGGGGAGGAGAGGCACCCCTTGGTATCCTTTCTAAGTGATTCTTAGGTTACTCTGATTTTGTTGTAGTCATCACGTGAGTTAATTACAATGCTAATTAACCCAGTTTACGGAGACTGCCAAGCATTTGTACACGAGGGTTCTTTGTTTGATCTGCTACATCATAAGCTTAGTCATCTGCTTACCAGCATGGAGGGATAGCATGTATAATTGAACGTGGAAGAACACACCTTCATCTATTTTAACGAAGAAAACTATTGAAAACCAACAGACCAATTAAGGGTAATGATGAACAATTTTGATCAGCAATTATTTTTTTAATATCGAAGTTTGCTACTGGAAAGAGTAGGGTAGGGGAAGCTTGCCTTCCAGCTTTCTACCCAGGAAGGTGAAAAGAAAAAGAGAAGGATCCTGCTTCCTTTCCTTTCCTTCTCCTGTAAACTGTTTTAACATATAATTGAATTGATGCTTTTATTTCAAAAGAAAAAATAATTATAGAGCTTGTTGGGATCATTTTCTGAAGAGAGTGCATTATGCGTGCATGAATTCCATTGGTGATCTGAAGGGGAGCAGGCTGCTTGGACCATTACCCATCATTGTTGAACAGCATAGTAATTAATTAGGCAAATACGTCTAGATCTGGCAAATTCACATGCACAATAACTAGGCAGCGGCAACATACATACTCCTGTAATGTGAATAAAATAGCAGTAGTTTTATGTGCCTGTGTTATGTCAGATGCCATTTTTCCCCCTCTTGGCTTTACCCATCAGATTACTTTATCCATCTTTATGTACTTGCTTGAAAAGGGGTTATTACAAAGGGAAAAAAAGACTGCAGATGAGCAAGTTTGGCTTGTATATGTCTGCTTATTTTTAAAGGAATGAATTTGGTTCACTATTCCTCCACTAATTTGAAAAATAATTTGATATTTGTACTAAAATGGGTTAAATCGACAGAAGAGTCTTTTTATGTTCCAAGAGGCTTCTCAAATAACTACCAAAACATTCTGATAACTGTGTAATATTATTGCAGAAGTTTAAATTTTCATTTAAAACTGATCTATGGAGGTAAAAAATAAGGCACAACATTTGCCCTGGATCAAGTGATGACGGTTATTTGATTACCACCTTCTTAAAATAGTTCTCTATAATAGTGTAGGCAATCAAGAAATCTAACACTTTATTTGAACATTACAAAAAACTTGACAAGTGTTTAGAGGAAAAAAGTATTTATTTTTGTTATTGTTTTTAATGTAAATCATCTCTGATGGTTTAATCTAAACGTAACAAGAAAGCTTAGGTTTTGATTTAAAAGGAACTCAATTGTCTAGCATCTTGACTTCTCAAGAGGTTAAATGACAATTTTTTTTTTTTGTTCTGATCACATTTTAATCCAGATAACAGAGGACTCGCACTTCTAATTCAGGCTTTCTGGTAAGGCTCAGCTTGTCACAATGTATAGCTTTCTTTCTTTTGATAAGGTCAGTTTGCCAAAAAGAACAAAGTGCATATGAGTAATACATTACTCAACCACTTGTATACATACATCTATTTTTCTTACCAGGTCTCACTATTCAGAAAGGTACAGACATGGCACCATGATAAAAAGGGTCATTTAAAAGACTTCGCAGAGGCTCTGTACTGTGAAGGATTGAATTTTCACTTGAATGCCTACATTTTCACATCTTTTTCTTTGCAGAAATATTCCTTTTGAATGGCAGACTGCAATTGGGTAGGTTTTTTTTTTTTTAAGTCACTGACCAGGAATATATAAAATATTAGAAGGCATTTGTCCCAGTGGAAGAACACAGTTCACTGAAAAGTACTAGGTGGTTATTAAGAAGGTTATACAACTTTGCCTCTTTAGATTGGAGGGCTCCCTTTGACAAGAGCCTCAAGTTCAGTCAAGGTGGAACACCAATGTATGCCACTTCTAAATGATGGACAGTTTAAATAACTTGTAAAATCATTAACCCCAAAGCCATCTACCTGGTAATTTTTCTTTTTCTTTCTTTTTTTTTAAATATATGAAATTTATTGTCAAATTGGTTTCCATACAACATACCTGGTAATTTTTCGTAATCACACCCAATGTAGATTTTGAGGAACACACAATGCTGATTCTGGTTTATTTCATCTTTCTACCTACTTTAACATTTGATCAGAATATTATGAAAAATAGGCTCATGATTAATTTTTAAAACATCTGATTTTTTCTTAGTGGTTTTAAATATCCAAAGTTCACTTACAAGGAGAAGAGGAAGAGAGACAGAATTCTATTTAACAAATACACCAAAATATTTACTTCTGATTACAGGATTCTCAGTGGAGTTCACATTTTTCAGTTCAGTTGAATGCAACAAATCTTTCTTGATCTACTATCAGGAAAGTATGGCACTAGGATCATGGGGAGATATAAAAATGAATGAGGCATCTTCTCTCCCCTTAAGAATTCTACAATATAACAAAAAAGTAGCGTGCACAACCACAATAAAAGGTAGACTATGATGAATAAGAACAGAAAGTCACACAATTCCATCAGAACAAACCAATGAGATTTCTTCCAGCTGAATTAAGGAAGACTTCACAGAGGAGAAACCACTTAAACATCGCCTTGAAAGATGCAGACAGTTGGTGTAGCAGTATAAGGGGGACAGGAGTGGTTTGACAGAATTGATACATCTCAGACAGGAAAATGGCAAGAGAAAAATCCTCCAGGTGGGCAAATGCAGAGCATTTTTGTGTGACATGGAGTACCTGGACTGGATATAACATAAACTGCTTGGGGAGGAGTGATGGAAGTCAAGAGTGAACAACTCTGTTTATGCTCAATGAATTTGCTAAGGAGTCTGGAGTTGGGTTGTGATTCTATAGGCAACAGGGAATTTTTGAGCAGGAGAGTGTCTATCAGAACTATGATTTGTATAGCTCATAAAATATTGTTTCTTTCTTCTCATGTATAATTTATCTGTTTCTGCCTATACTACTAAAGATTTTTCTTGAACTTTAATTATCTTTCTTTCCCTCTCCTGTTGGAACTAAATCAGAGGAATATAGAAGTCACAGACAATCTACGACACACACAAGTATTCATGTCCATTTGGGAACCCAACAAAATTGTTAAGAAACTCCATAGTAACAGTAATGATTTTGCAACTCCAAGTCTAGTGGAAATTGCATATTGTTGTTTTGTAAAAATACTCAGAATTACTTCTGAGTTATATGGAATCAGAAACAATTTTAAATTCCTTTGAAAGCAGGGCAAGAACATCTTGTTCATACTCTATAACAATACTGGATGAAAAGATATTTCTCAGACTTTTAAGAAACGAAGTTTCAAGCCTACCTAAAGCGTGGGCAATTTTATTTCTAAATGTTGACTTTTGGAAAGTTATAAGGAGTAAAATATATTGATAAGTCTGTATAAAAACATCATCATATTATTCAAATACAGTGCTCAGTAAGCTCTACCCGCTGTCATTCACTTCTCTGCTAACATTTTTGTAGTTAACTAAAAAGGTACCTACATTTTACAAATTCAGGCCTTGATTAGTAAAGGCAAATATAAATGATTCCTTTCCAACTTTTGTATTACTCTTAGATATGGAAAATAAAACAAATTCTATTTGGGGGAAAAATGAGATCATTGAAATGGGAGAGAAGAAATGGCAGCAAGGGAAAATTTCAGTTCAGTATTGTTTTCAGGCAAAGCAATTTATTGGTACAAGATTCATACAATTAGAAGGTGTGCTAGAGCTATTCCAATGGCCTAACAGATCAGTTATTGTAGTGTACATGACTGAATAACAGATCAGATACATTCTATTCATTTTGGTGTTATGTGGGTTTTTTTATTCCAATCAATTGTTAACTATTTAGCCATTATAACAGCTGAAGCAAACGATTGGACACTGAAATAATTGAATTAGTGGCCCCACATTCATTCTCAATATTTGGAGTGGGAAGACATAATAGGAAAGTGGGAAGACAAAGCTTTTAAGGCAATCCGATGAAAAAGAAATGCTATTCTTTCATTTATATAGAATAATAGAAATATTTGTATATATAGGATTTAAAATATGGCATTCGCCTTTTGCAATTTCAACACCAGATACCATTTTTTAAAAATCTGAGAATAATGGCATTAATTTAGATATTCTGTCATGGCTTGAGATGTTGACCTTAGTGTGTAAAATCTAATTTCTCTTTATATTGGAAATTGCTTCAACTAAAAATTACAATATAGCAAGGGAAGAGAATTGTGATCTCTGCAAAGTTAATCTGTTGACACTGCAACCAGCAAAAAGGCTGGATGACTCATATTTTCCAGTTTCATGAAATATACTGACTTCAGTTTAACATTCTTAAATTTGGACACCCATGTTGAGTTCAAAGAAATATAGTTCAACTAGGAATTTCTATCTCTACTTAGATCTCTAGATAAACATTTGATGAGAATGGCAATACCTAGTCCCTAGTCATTGCTCTAAAGAATGCCATGAGTTTTTCTATTCCTTGCTACCCCCAAGCCCCTGGAACCTCTCATTCTCCTACCCAGGATAGTTATTTCATCCACATCATATTCCCCTGCTAGTTGTATTATCAGTGTATCTTATTCCTGCCATGCATTGTCTTTTGAGGAGTGACAGTTATCTTGCTCCAAATTATTTTTGTAAAATTCCCACTTCCTACCCCCTCCTGGTTTATAGTACATTTTCCCTCTGTCCCTCAGACTATCACAGTATCACTTAGAGTAGGCTGCTTACATAAAATAATTCAGAGATCTCTCTGATCTCTGAAAATATTTGAGTCAGTACAGATCTCCCTGGCAGAAGTTTGCTTTGTGACCTTCAAGTTCAAGAAAATGTCTTCCTGTCCTTCCAAACTAGTTCCGAAACATGTTCTGGCACCTGCAAATATGATAAGTCAATAAGTATTTATCAGAGAGATATAACAAATAGCATACTATGTTTGACAATGTGTGAAATACAAATCAGAACCTCACAGGTATCATATACGGGCAAGAAGGGAAAGATTTGTAGTCAAATGACCTTTGTTTGACTTCCAGTTAACACCTGATAGCTCTAACAGAGGGCAAAACACTTAACCATTCTACACCCCATTTCTGTCTCCTATAAAGTAAAGACAAGAAAATTCTCTGCAACACAAGATTCTTGACAGAGTCAAAGAAGATAATGTATGCAAAAAAAATTCTTTATAAATATTAAACTATTAAACAAACATGAGAAAATGTGTGGGGATCCTCTGGGAGGGATGGCCTGAGTTTGGGGATGAGCTGGGTGAGGACGAGAATTTGTCTTGGGGAAGCCCCAATCCCGATGTAAATAAGGGAGACAAGAAAAAACACCAGTTTCCTCTAGAGATAGCAAGAAGTTCCTAAGACTTTCTGGATGAGTTATAAGGAGTAAGAGAAGGAGCTGGAGAAAGATGTCAGCTCCTAGTAAAAGAAGTTATAAATTTCAGGCTTGGGGACCAGCAAAGCAGAGTCTGTCCACTGTCAATATTGGTATCAGAAACGGAAGTAGCAATACCATTAGTCCAGCTTCATTTTAATATATTCACTCTATGGCTCCACATAAGGGTAATATGAGGAGAGTATACTACTGTACTCTTGAAAACATAGGCTGACCAAAGAAGCAAAGGCAGTACTGAAGGAAAAAAGAAGTAACTAGTAGCAGAGAGAAGGAACTTAGGAAAGAATGCCAGCAATTACACCTGAGGCCTCAGAGCCACAAGTCTTGTTGTATTATTGCTGTGCTGACTCCTATTCCTTGATTTGACCCATTAGCTGTGAAGCCTGGAAAGTACCTGATACTTAACCATTTAAGAACTCTAAGTGGAGACAGAACTCCCTTTAAGGGATTTTAACATGATTAGGTTGAAGGGACATGCTAGTACATTGTCTCCACTTTCCAGAATTCTGATTACATTGAATTTTGGCAGGACAATTTGTGTTCTCTTCTGATATATATATATATATATATATATATATATATATATATATACACACATATACATATATATACATACATATACATATATATACACATACATATTTTTTTCCCCTTCCCACACCTTAAGAAAATTGCCAAGTCATTGTCTTCTGTGACCCAGGAGTTGTTAAATTTCCAGGAATCTAAAGGTAACCTTCACCCAATAGTCTGGCTTGGAAAAGCCCAGCCCCTTTGAAATAATGGGGCTGTACATGTCAGTGGGGAGAAGACCCTCGAGGATTAAGTGAGTCCAAAAGGAGCCAATGAGAGAAGCGAGAGAGGTTTGTAGAGTGTTTTGGAAGATGGGGTAAGAAAGGAGCTGGAGTCTTACTTGTTCTGCAGGTGACAGGATCAGAGCTTTGCCCCACGCAATATCACAGAGGTGGCAAGACCTTAGATGGAAGCAGTTATGGTAATACTTGGAAAGGATGGAGACTAGGCCCTGAGTCTATAATTTTAGAGCATTTAAGCCACTAGTCTTCAAGGGATGTTGCTCAAGCATTGAGCCTTTCAAGGGACCAGTGTGAACTGAAGGCCGGAGGGTGATTCATCAAACAGTCTGAGTGGGTAGAACCCCAGAATTCTTACATGACTAAAGAGGTTAGAGTGGGAGAGAGCCAAAGCATAAGAGACTGTTAAAAACTGAGAACAAACTGAAGGTTGATGGGGGGTGGGTGATGGGTATTGAGGAGGGCACCTTTTGGGATGAGCACTGGGTGTTGTATGGAAACCAATTTGACAATAAATTTCATATATTAAAAAAAAATAAAGAAGTTGAGACTTAGAGAATTAAAAAAAAAAAAAAAGAATTCTTACATGACCTAAGGTGGAGGAGCTTCCCAAATTATCACAAATATTGTCTTTCCTTCCATTCAATTAGGAAGGGACTTGAAGCACTTTTATCTACTTTAGAAAAAATTTAAACAGTGACAATTCTTAAACTTGATGAGTTATAGAAGAGAATTCATGCCTACTATGTCATGAAGGGTTTCGATATTCTTTTTTCTTTTAATTTTATTTACCTTTATTTATTTTTGAGAGACAGAGACAGAGCACAAGTTGGGGAGGGCCATAGAGAGAATGAGACACAGAATCCGAAGCAGGATCCAGGCTCTGATCTGTCAGCGCAGAGCCTGATGTGGGGCTTGAACCCACAAGCCCTGACATCATGACCTGAAGCTAAGTCGGACACTTAACCTACTGAGCTACCTAGGCGCCCTGGATTTCAATAGTCTTAAGTATGTACATGCTAATAGTGACTGTGTAGTAGACACTGATTTATATTTTTTTAATGTCTCAATAATATAGGTATTAGTATAACAATGTTGCAGATGAAGAGAATGAAACTCAGATATAATTTATCTTGCTCCAGTTTTCATAACTCATAAATTATAAAATCATGATTTAAATTCAAATATTAAGCTGCAAGGTCAAGTTCCTGACATTAACTGTGCTGTTTCTCTAAAGTATTGTTTTCAGAGAATGATGTGGTTGATGTTATGAATGGGTCAAAGGAGAAGTGATTCATTCATTCATTCATTTGTTCATTCATTCAACAAAAATTTATCAAAGATCTCCTATGAGCCAAGCACTATTCTAGGGGCCGAGGAAATGGCAGCCAACAAAGCTGGCTCTCATGGATCCCACATTTTAGTAGTTGGGGTTGGAGAGGGGACATTTAAAAAGGCAAATATATGTCAGATGGTAATAAGTGATAGGAAGAAAAATAAAGGCAGTGGAAAGGGGATGGGGGGTGACAGGGTGCTGTTTTACAGGTGATGATCAGGGAAGACATCTTTGATCAAAAGACATTTAAGCAACAGTGTGAAATTCTTGATGGAGTGAACCATGAAGATCAAGGGGGAGAAACTTTCTCAGCAGAGGAAACAGCAAGTACACTGGCCCTGAAAACAGGATGTGTTTGGTGTGTTGAGGAACAAGAAGGATCCAGAGTGACTATAGGGGAGGCAGAGAAGCATAGAGAGGGGGATGATAAGGTGAAGTTGCATGGCAGGCCCCCTCGGATGGGGACTCACAGGCTCTACAGATCTACATAGATCAACATACAGATAAACTCAGAAACCATCTCCTCTGATTTGACTGAAAGGTTTCAGATCTTGGTAAAAGTAGTTTCTAATGCTCTCAATTTTGGTTTCCGATAAACTTGGTTAAAAAAGTCACGATGCATTTTAACCTTACTTTGTAGGTATCACCTGTGAGTCCTATTTCCTATTAAAGAGTCAGGTATGGGGTACCTGGGTGGCTCAGTCGGTCAAGTGTCAGACTTCAGCTCAGGTCATGATCTCACGGTTTGTGAGTTCGAGCCCCGTGTTGGGCTCTGTGCTGCCAGCTCAGAGCCTGGAGACTGCTTTGGATTCTGTGTCTCCCTCTCTTTCTGCCCCTCCCCTGATCATGCTTGTCTCTGTCTCTGTCTCTCTCTCCATTTCTCTCTCTCTCTCTCAAAAATAAATAAGCGTTAAAGAGTCAGGTAGGATCACTTACAATGATTCTTTTGGTCACCTTATGAGATCAAATTAATAACCCCTCTAATCTAGTGTTCGCTCTTTGGGAAGGGTTTATCTTGCAGAAACACACTTTTCCTTCACGATAACGAAGCACAAGTGTTTCAGGATAACTATCAGCCATGGTGAAATACGACCTTAAATAAAATAAAACCAGGAACACAAAGCCTTGCCTTTCCATTTGAAACTTGACAATTTTGTGATTTCCAAAAATAGATCTTATTTTGTTACTTCTTTTCTTTCAAGCAATTATCCTTAAGTTTTGCCACTGCCCCCATCTACTATACTTTACGAGGGCAGAGTAAATTTTCCAAGAGAGTGAAAACGATTTAAATAATATTCCAGTCTGATAGTTTGGTCACATAATATTAATTAGGAAGATGACAAATAGGAAAGTTAACTTCAATTCTACATGACCTGCTGTGTATGTCAGCTTCTAGTTCATCCAACTTGCATCTCTCACTTCCCCAACAGATCAGATACTCCATGTGGGGATGGCATCTGAATAGAAATTAAATGATCTGTTCTCCCACCGGTGCCTAAGGAATTGCAGGGGTAACTTTCATTAACCTTGATGGACCTCACACATAAAAAGCCCTTGAATGTCACTGGGAGACTCCAAAGGGTTTCTTCTACTTTCTTTAATATTGTTCAATTAATCAAAGAATGACAATAAAGCAGTAATCATCAGAGATTTATACAAAAGTATTTTAAAACTTTGAATGAGACCAACAAATGCTTCACAGAATCATTTGTCAACCGTGTCAAAGATGATTGCTACAGAGATCTTCAAAAATATTTCTTGGTAAACAGAACAAAACACTGAGACTGCTTCTCCCGACTCAGAAGCATTAAGGTAAATTTCTTAAGTGAAGTGAATCATCTGTGCCAACACTGGTCCCTTGCCTCTGATTGGAGTATAGCCCTAAAACTTAGTTTTCCAGCCCATCATCACTGTGTGTCTGAAAGTAATCACAGTGCTTTGCACTTTGCATCCTTTTTGAGCTCCTGCTGCAGGGGAAGTGCTGCAATGGGCCTCTTAGAAGTCTCACTATTCTACCCATTTCAGCATCAATAAGGCAAATATTAAATACATTAAGAGGAAGGACAGAGCCTTTTGCTCTCCCACTCACTCACCCCTCACCCACCCACTCACTCATCAAACATAAGAGCTCATTGACCCTATTGATAGGAAGGGCCACTGAGGATTGCAGGATTTTGCAAATTAGTTTGTGTCCCTTGTGATTATACAGTAATTTATACTTAATAGGAATTATAAAGAGGTCTTCTACCAAAATGTATCAGAGAGGCAATGGGTTAATAAGAAATATGAACTTAAATTCCACAGAGAGGAGGCTGAAAGCCCCACTCCAAAAAGAATCGATACGTGAGGGAATGCAGAGATGCATGAGGGAATTCTGTAAAGGAGTGAGCAAAGAAAAAAGAGGCCTCTGAATTGGTCAAAGGCAGCATTGAACCATTGCAAAAGCAGGTGACTTTTATAGGGAGCAGGCATTTTGATTAAAACACACACACACACACACACACACACACACACACAATCAGTCAATTTAACTGCTGATGGGTTTGGCCTCTCTGGTGGCGGGGTGAGTAATGAGACAAATTGTTAGATGTCAGAGTAGACAAAAATATTCAGGTAACTGACACCAGTTCTTCATTTTCCGACAGACTGTTGTAGTTTGTAAATGCAGCATCAGTATGTGCATGTGTGCGGCTGTGGGTGGGTACACATTTGCTTGCGTGAGTAAGGTGGGAGAGGGGGAAGGGGGGCAAAAAGATGTCCTTACCCTGAGGCAAGGCTGTGCTAATGACCTATGGGACTTCAATTTTCCTGTGGTTTACAGTGCTTACCTCACATTAGCGATCTTTGCTTAGAAAACAAAACTTAGATATCTAAGAAAGTTAAATTGTTTTAGATCATCATGTTTTAGTTTTGAATATAGCATCTCAGTGTGTATTATGTCATTGGTAGTTGGCAAGGTTATCTTTTACACACCGACATCACTCACACCATACACACACACACACACACACACACACACACACACACACACTCACAGAGCTATGTATATACATGGAAGATTATTGAGCCTATGCCATAATATTGTATTTTGGCAGTGGAAAATACTTTCAGAATAAGGATTCTCAAAAAACACGGGGAAAGTTCACCTAAAATTCTCCTTTTATCTCTCTCTCTCATTTCTTTATCATCGTTAAAGCTGACTGGTTGAGCCAGTGAGAAAAAGAAGATGATAGTGCAAGCACTTGGCTGCTGAATCATTTGTTCTCCCAAGACATTTTAAAGTTTTTTGTAATGTTTATTTATTTTTGAGAGAGAGAGAGAGACAGAGCATGAGCGGGGGAGGGGCAGAGAGAGAGGGAGACACAGAATCGGAAGCAGGCTCCAGGCTCTGAGCCATCAGCACAGTGCCCGATGCGGGGCTCGAAGCCACGAACCGTGAGATCATGACCTGAGCCAAAGTCGGATGCTCAACCGACTGAGCCACCCAGGTGCCCCTGTTCTTCTAAGACACTAAAAAAAAAAAATGGGAGATCTTAGCAATTGCTTCAAATTTCAGCCATTTTTAAATAAACTGATATCAAAAATGGGTTTTTTTTGTACCAACAAAGGTATAACCATTGCTAACTAATAAAGGTTTGTTTAACCAATGCTGATTTGTTCAAAACAGTGTGCAATTCAAAGTCACTGGTAGTCCTTAATAGATTAGATGTCAGGCATTCTTTACCAAATGCTAAATAACTTGGAAGAATTTAACCTCAAGTCAATCAGTTAATGTTGTTAAGTTCGGTTTGCTGCTAGATGAATTAATAAGAGTTCACGTCATTCAGTCCTGGCCTCACTTTTGGGTCTGAAAGTATGCCAGATACGCATTGTAGTGCCTCAAATGGGTTGAGTGGCTGTTGTAGATTCTCCCTTTCTGCCACCCATCTTCTCCCACTATTCAATTCTATTTTTTTCATGGAGATAAATGACCAACACAGCTTGCTAGAGAAGCTGTGTGGTACGGTAGTTAAAAACATGGACTTTAGAGCCAAACTGTTAGGGATTGCAGTCACAGTGCAGCCACTTCCTAGCTGGAAGACCATAGGCAAGTTGCTTCATTGTTTAGCACCTCGGTTTGTTCATCTGTAAACTGGGGATGATAATGAAGGTTCATGATTCAGAGGGTTGTTATGAAGGTGAAATGAGTTACTGTTTACAAGGTGACCAGAGGGGTGCTTACCACATACAAAACTCCAGGTTAGTATTTTTAATAAGTCAATGTTCTCAGCCAACATGATGTGACTGGGTAATTATGATTATTTTAAATGACCATACCCATCTTTTCATAAAGGAACAGCAGCAGTCAGAGAGGAAAAGTCCAAACTCTGCTGTTTTGGCACTCTTCTTCTCCATTCCTGTCTCACTTCATCTCAAATTCCTTGAGACTCAGTTATGTACAAAAAGGGTAATCTGCCAATCCCTTTTCCAATCCAGAAAAGAAAAACAGCTTCTTTTGTTCTTATAATCCCACTTCATTTAGCACTGAGATTGCAGTTTCAGAAGACCTTTGTAGACGGACTTCTTATATGGTCTCTAAAAAACCAATAAGCCCAAATTTCCACATCCTCTAATATTAAATATGTCCTATGTATGTCTGCCCTGTCTTAACAAAGAATTGAGATGTTATCTATTCTTTCAAAGTGAAGCAGCAAATGTGAAGCACAATATATACTCTTTTTTTTTTTTTCCACAAAAGAGTGCTGTCTTCCCTGAAAGTTTTTTTCCTGTGAAATTAACTTTACTTCCCCATACTCTGGACAGTAGCTGAAGATGGGAAAGATTGATACTCCCATGATAATGGCCACTTTTCTACATAAAATCCAAGTTCAATCTGTTTTTTAGTCTGTTTAAATTCAGTGTCGAAAAGTTACGTTGTAATTTCCTTTTATGGATAAGAGTAAATCTAACATGTGAATTATTTAATATCTCACAAGTCAAATATGATATAAATAGGGCTGTAGGGAAAAATGGATCCATGGAAACATATCAACACAATTGTACTAATTGCCAAAAACATATTCTCAATGAAAAACAACTTATAGGATATTATAACTAATTTTTCACACTTCAAGGAACTATAGTAAGAACATTGCCCCAAATAGTCCGTCATTTCAAGGAGAAAATTAAAAACAAAATCATGCTGGAATTCATGATCGAATAAAAGCTCATAAAACAGAAGTATTTTCCTAGAAGCCTCTAATAGGAGAAAAATGTGTACTTACAAAGGTAATTTTTCACTTAAGTTTTAAATTTTAATATTTCAAAACTATTTATTAAAAGTGATTGTTTTTGCTTTATTTTATTATTTTTTTTATGAAAGCAGTTTTAATTATCTGCCTCTCATTGACTACTAATTATATAGTGTAAATCTTGGGGGAAAAATCAAGGAGGGGAAGCAACATCATAGAATACTCACCAGCTTCACTGAGTGTCAGTGGACAGGAGCCCCTGCTCTCTGGTAGAGGAAAAGGAAGCAATCTCACTTCTAAGCAGGATCAAAGAATGCTTCCTGTGTCTTTCAGCACAGGGGAAGGGAGGTTTGGGGTATATTAAGAATGTGTCTCTATCATTTATGGAGTCATTTCTGTGTGTCAGGATGTTGCCAAGTGTTTGATATACATCATCTCAGCGAATCCTTATAACCATTATTCCCATTTTACAAAAGAAGAAGCTGAACCTCTGTGCGGTTAAATAATTTGCTCAAGGTCATGCGTGATAGAACTGGGATAGAAACCAGGTCTGCCCAACTCCAAAAACATCTGCTTGTCCTCAGCACAGGTCACATAAAGGACACACATTTATGAAGGGCAAGAAGATCAGACTGAACCTTCAAATTCCATATCTCCTCTCCATCCCCAAACAAAGAATTTATTGATCTATATTGAAAATGATTAATTTCAATATTGTGATTTTTATAATACCAGTGATTTCTGGGCTTTGAAAGACACACTTCTATCACCATCTCTACGAATAATTTCTACTGCCATTTACTAAGCAATTACTTTAGGTATTTTGCTGAGCACTATCATATATTATTTCATTAAAAAAAAGAACTGGCCACATATTCTACCATCTAAATCTCAAACCGAATTGAAACATGTATATATATATTTTTTCAGAAGTGGAAAACAAAAAGACAATTTTCCATTTCCCTGATACTACTTTCACTTCAAGTGGACAGATTTTCTATTGTCCCAAGTCTGGTTCATACAAGTCTGAATGATTAAATCCATACTGTAGTCCCGAAGCACATGTAAACAGTACTGAAATCAGCAAGGGCTTAGGAAGGTAAGAGTTAGATGAAAGACCCAACTTAGAACTAATTAAAATCAAATTTACTCTTTTTTTTTTTTTTTTTTTTTTACCTGTTCATGCCAGTTGATAGAAGCTAGATACAGTATGACTTAGGTGCTTCTTCCAACATTCATCTAAGTTAGCAGGCCAAAATACTGTCACCCTGGGCTAACCGGGGGAGTAACTGCAATTTTCACCAGTACAACATTAAAGGAAATGAATCTCATTTTGTTCTTTTTTTGGGGAGTAATTTATCAGATGATTTATTTACAGTGCAATCCGCATGACAAGTAAACAAATATGTTATTTTTGCCCACTGTAGTTGGATTTTAAACACAAGAAAGAGACAGAGTAAGTGTCTTTCTAGGATATGTGAGTAGCTCTGACAACAGCTTTGAAAAATAAAGGAACTCCATTACCAGGCGTTTAGCAAGGACTGATTTACATACTAGAGTAGATCTTTCATGAATTCTGCCAACGTAGAGGCAGAAAGGGGAGGGAAAAAAAAGGTTCCAATTGCACGCTACCACTGTGCATGTTGATGAATCCCCCAGCACATGTTAATTAATGCCCTATTGTGTTTGGCAGACTACCAGGGACTGTGATTGTACACGGGCTGATCCTTTAAATGGAGAGTGGCTTACTCTATATTGAAAAGAAAAAGATTTGTATTTGTGTAAGCCACAACTATTCCTTAGGAGTAAGTGTTTTGCTTTTAGTGCAATTAAGAGAGAAGAACTGCCATCTATCACAATATTTTATCATTACATGTAAAAAAATCCTCAATCCAAGTAAGTAAAAAATCACAGAAATGTCATTGTTTTTAAGGAAAAATAGCATTGCTCCCACTGCCCTATCCAAATCAGTGTCCAAATTTCATCCGCAAATGATGATAATGAATACTGTTCTCTACCATCTTGTGCTCTGGCTGAAGCAGAGGATCGTATTCAAGCAATTAAAAGGAAATCCTCATAATAAACACATGGCAGTCTTGAAAAAATTAAATACATAATGCCATTCTGGCAACAGAGGTGAATTAAATAGGGAAAAAGGACTGGAAGATGCAAATTCCTTAGGCTTAAAGCTACAGAAATCTTATGTCCTGTTAGAATTTTAATTTTAATCATGGGAAAAAAAAAGTTGACTAATCAGTCAGCTCTTATTTCTTATTTGTTTTAATTTTCTTTTTACTACTTGCATCATAAAGAGCTGATAAATACTGGATGCCTTAAAGCTTGAGTGGCCTAGGAAAATAAATTGCCTTATACAATTGTTCCTTATGAATAAAATTGACATATCTAAGAAGCTGTTGCAGTAGAGTCCAGAAAGATATTGCAGCCAAATCGATTAATTAAGTGTCTTCCCACACTCTAAGTAATAAGGTTCAACTGTGACTTACTAAAGAACCTACCTTTTCCCTAAATCTACATTGCTTTAGCTGAAATAGGCTGAGGTCTCTTTTATTTTTATTTTTTCATTAAAGACTTCAGCCACTTGGGTTTCTTTGTATGTAAAACTACCTCCACATTTTCCTCAGTACCTTTAAGCTTTATTTAAAGAGTAACTTTCAAAGTGGGGCACAGAGGCCACCTAAACCAGAATTGCATGGGGATGTTTGTTTAAAATATAGGTTCTGGGAATCTATGCCTCCAGAGGCCCAGATTCAGCAGCCTAGTATAGAAGTCCAGAAATCTTCATTTTTAATAAGTACCCAAGTGATTCTGATCATTTAAACTACTCTACATGCTCCTTTCTTTTGGAGTTCAATGGCTTTAAAAAAAAATTCACTAGCTCTTCTTTTTTGCTGCAATGCATGATTTCACTGGACAATGAATATCCCTTAGAGTGTGGTGTCATGAACTTTGTTTTAGATGGCCAGGTCTGTTCTCCTTTTGGCTCGAGGAACTTGGGACCCAACACCATAATGAACTTAAACTCGAAGTACTAGTATTGTTGGCCCTCTTTGCCAGTGGAAAGTATCACTTTGTTGTGGGGACAGGACAGTTCAAGACCAGAGTAGACATAATCACCAAATGGATGCTGAGACCTTTGATGGGCCCTCCAACTTTGGGAGACCTCTTTCTATGACACTGTTTGTCTCATTAACTCTTAACTCATGTTTGTGTCAACATGGATGTATGATGAACTAAACTCCAGGCTTATAAAACAGATATATCCCATCGATTCTTTTTGCGTAGGATTCTTTGACTTATTCATGAATAATAGCAATAATCTGTTGAGTATTTACTATGTGTCAAGCAAGAGCTAGGTGCTTTGTTTATATTACATCATATAACTTTTTGGCAATAACCCTTGGAGATAGGTATTACAATTTCCCATTTTACAGATGAAGAACTAAGGATCTGTGTAGGTAACTGGCTTACTTGAGGTCCCTGGTGGTAGGCTTAGCATTTTATTCCAGGTTGGTCTGACTCCAGGGCCCGTGATCTTATGCAGGAGGCAATCCAGCCTCTAATCTTAAGTGGGTTTTCTCTCTGCTTTCTAATCAGCTAGTCCTCGTGCTTCATCTCTTTGAAATAAAGGGTAGGTTCTATATGAGCATCTGCTTCCTTTGGGAGTGCCTCTAGCTACTATTATTATATTATAGGTTCTTTGAGATGAGAACAAACAGATTGAGCCCCACCACTGGGTTCCCTTGCCAGTGCTGTCAGAACTACAGTGCCATGGTGACGTGCTCAGGCTAAGTAAGTGAGGTCCTGACGCTCTATTTTAGGATTCAGAGCTCTGACAGAGAGCTTACTGTTGCATTATCGCACAACATGATTACAATGGATGATGTCACTTTCAAGGGAAGCCAGAGCCTATACCGTGCCAGTACTTTGTTTAATGAGCCCAAGACAAAAATAACAGTATCTAATGGGCAGGGAGGCTGAGAGAGTGACACAAAACAGTCTTTACAGAGAGCAACTCTGAAATACAAAGTAAGGCAAAGGCAAGCTGTGAATTGATTTTTAAAATCTCACTTTGTCCCCCAAATCATTGCTTTCTATAGAGGATTCTTCCTTGAGTGTATCCCTTGAGATTTTTACCAAGTGTGATGACCATTCTCTCATCAGGCTTTCCCACCTGTGCACCACTGCTCATGCCATTGCTCTCATTTGGAAGCCTCCCTCACTAAAATCCTCCTTTCCCAAACTGTCTGGCTAATGGCAGATAATTTCTTTTAAGATGAGGGACAACATGGCTGTGAAGTTGTGCTTTTGCTCTTTTAAAAGAAATCTAGGCAAGGAGATTTAGTCTTGAAAATTGGTTCTGGCCCTTGAGTCTCTTAAATCCACAGCAAATTTTGATGCTTTATTTGCTTTTGCATGCTCTTGACCTGGCTTTGGTCATAACTTCGATTCCAAAATTTGTACCATTTAGTTCTTATAACCGCCCATCCTCATAAGGAAGTTTTGGATTCCGATTCTGCCCCTGGAGGTCACAATTCCATGGAGTGGGTTTGGTGGCTGGCTGCTGTTAGTTTAGTATAATCCCTCAAATCTCTAGATATACTTTCCTTTTCTCTCAGTCTATGAGTAATGTTTGATACAAGGACTGGGAACTAATGGTCAACCTCAACCAAAATCTCCCTTAATTGTTTATGCAGGAAGTGATTTATTCCTCCCCAGTACTTGATTTAGACCACTTTATGGTATTTGTATTGCCTGCTATATTGATTATTTGTATACTATATTATTAGTATGCATTAGTATATATTTGTACACTGAATTATTAGTAGTACATATTTGTATACTGAATCATTTAACTACTTGGTGTTAGGAACCAGGTCTCATTCACTTATATATTGCCTGCAGTGCTTTGAATTAATAATAATAACAGTAATTGTATTAGATAGCATTTAGTGAACTTCTAATAATGTTCCGGGCACAGTGATACAAGGTTTTCCCTCATTATCCCTTTTAATTCATACAGAAATACTGTGCATAAGTTATTATTGTCATTAAGATTTAATGAGGGAAGACACCAAAGCTTAGAAATTTTCAGAAGTTTGCCCATATTTATACAGCTAGGATGTGTGAAACCAGCATTCCAAATCAGGTCTGCCTAACTTCAGAACAAGAACTCTTAATTGTTGTAATGGAGTTTTGGGTGAAGTGGTTGAATAAATAAACCCATTTACAAAATTAAAGTAAAATAAATTATTAAAATTGGAACTCTATTCAATGTTTCAGATAAATACATTACAGACACAATATTTTTAAATATCAAGAGGGTCTTTTTCTCTGGCTCTATTATATTTAAAGAATTTATGGCATTTAGAATTGACCTGTTAAAAAATTTTACATTAAGGATAAAAATAAAATGAGATCCATTCAACCAGCTGGACAGTGAATGGAAAGCATCCTTTATATAATAGGAAAAGTCCTTTATATATAGGAAACACCCATATTTGTTGAATGAAAAAAAAAAGATTGAATTAATGAACCATTTAGTCAATGAACAAACATACAGAAAATCAGCTTGTATATTAGCTTCTTTAGAATAAATATGTAGCAAAACCTATAAAATATTTAGAATTATACCATACTATCAACAGTATATACCAGTGCAAGAATGGAAATACGTATGGAAGTTGATCCCAACAAAACCTAAATAGTGTAATCACACCTGATATCAAATCCCAGGGATACCTGGGTGGCTCAGTTAGTTAATTAAGTGTCTAACTTCGTCTTAAGTCCTGATCTTATGGTTCATGAGTTCAAGCCCTGCATTGGTGGGATTCTCCCTCTCCCTCTCTCTCTCTCTTTCTCTCTCCCTCTCTCTGTCCCTCTCCCTCCCTCTTCCTTCCCCCCATCCCACTTGCATGCTCTCTCTAAAAAATAAATAAATAAATAAAAATCTCAGAGTTAGCAGCTTAAACATGTCATTTGTTTGTGGTGAAGATGGCTAATCCTACTTACCTAAAACATTGTAGACTAAATGAAATGTAACATTTATGTACATTAGCTGGGCACGTAATAAGCATCCAATGAATGTCAGTTCTCTTCTCCCATCCCACACCTTTCTATCCTATTCATTTAGTTGAATGGTTTTAATTAATTATACTTCCTGAGACCATACTTTTTCTAAGTCTCAGATCACCATAAAAATGGTGGAAATTATAACTGGCTTCCTCAGAAATCCTCAGTTTCATTAACTAGGGACAAAGGAGAGTCAGAATATTTGTGGTAATTCCTCTCCTCTCTCAAGAGAGGTCTAAAGGGAACCCTTGGGGAAGGGTAGTATCTCTGCCTCCTCTAGACCCTCTAAGTTTCCTCAGGGTAAAGAAAGAGACTGGATTGCGAATTACAGCAAAACCCCATGTCCAAAGGAGTTTTAGCTCCATCCACAAGTGTAAAGGCTGAGTCCATGGTTTGGACTTTGACTATCCACGGCTTCCCCAGGCCACATGCATGTCCCAACAGGGGTCTAGAGGGAGGCCTAGATAACCAAACCTTTCAATCTCCTCAAACTTATTGCTCTGCTGCCTTGTTGTGTTGGAATATACCAGGACATGTTACTCCCGTTCTCCCTGTATATGTCGGTCATCAAAAGAAGCCCTTTATATCTGTCTCTAATTTTCACAGGGCTCTGCACAGCCTCTGACCCGTTCCCCTCTCCCAGCACTCACCAGTTCATTTAATCCTTCTACCATGCCCTCTGGAATTTATGGTCTGCAGTCAACAAAACCCCTTAGATCCTTAACTTCTTTAATACCTCTTTTATCTTTTTCATTCTAGTGGAAACCTGGCTTTTCTATAGGAAGGCTGCTTTGCTTACAGTGCCTCTCAGGTAGGGGCAGGGTGTTTTGTTTGTTTGTTTTCAGTTGTTCTTTGTTTTTCTTCCACAGTCCTTATGGACCTGGAAATTGGACACATGTCCTTATTTCTTCATTGTCTCTTCAAACCATTCTTTCTTACTTTCTAGTGACAACCATATTGCTAAATCCACTGGGCAATTTTTGGTTCTGATTTTACTTTTCATTAGAATTTGACAGAGTTGGTTCCTTCTTGAAACTTTTCTTCATTTGGATTCTAGTTTTCCACATTCTTCTGATTTCCCTTCTGTATTGCTAGCTATTCCTTCCCAGTCCCATCTGCTGGCTCCTCCTCACATCTCCAATGAAGTGAATACCTGAGTTTCCCATGACTCAGTCCTTAGGGCTCTTCATTTCTTTGTTTCATATCCCCAGTGATTTTGTTGAGTCCTATGGATTTAATAACCATCTATATGTTGATAGCTTCCAAATTTATATCTCTGGACTTCACTTCTGATCCCTAGATCCACATAGTTAGCTGTCTATATAACATCTCCAAATGGAAGTGTAGTAGAGATCTTGTACCCTTGGTCTCCTACAATCTACTTTTAATATGGAAGACAAAAACAAAGATTCTCAAAAATAACAGAGCATGTGTATAACTCTCCTGTTGAAACCCTGCAATGACTTCTTTTTCAACTGAGAACAAACCCTAAAGGCTTTATAAAAACCTACAGGGCCTTACAGGATCTGGACCATGATACCTCTCTGACTCCATCGAGGATCACTCTTTTCCTCACTCTACTCCACCCACACACTTTATGTGCTCCTACCTTAGGGCTGCTCCTTTGATCCGCAGAGCTGCCCCACAGATATCTGAAAGTCCAACTCCCTCACCATCTCCAGTCTTTGCTCAAGTATCACCTTCACAAACAGACTAACCCTAACCTGATATATCTGGTTCATTCGGCAACCCATCCCCAACCCTACACTCCTAAAACCCTTTACCTAGCTCCATTTTTCCCCCTTTTCCCAATATATTTATCCTTTTTAACATATAGTGACATTTACTTTTTATTTTATTAACATCACTTGTTTTCTCTCTCCCCTACTAGATGGTGAATTCCATAAAATACAAAATCTTTTTTGTTCTCTGATTTGTCCTAGGAAAATGGAAATATGCCTGCATGTAGTATGTGAATAATAAGTATTTGATAGATAAATGCTAGGTTTATATAGTGTTTCACAGTATAAAGCATACTGTAATATGTTACAAAATTATACCCTTAAAATTATCCCTTGCTATTGGCTGAGCAGTTATCATTATTTCCATTAGTCAGATTAGAAAGCTGAGGCCAGAGACCATTTTTCCTAATTCTTAAATTTTTTGTTTTTACAACTTTATTCTGGTTATCAGGGCATTGTTCTTTAGAATTGTGCTTAAATCACAGGATAGAACGATGACACAGACCACTATGGGCTGTTCATTATTCACAAACATAAAATAGAGCCCAGGGTCTGGCAGTCCATGTTTTTGGGCAAGAAAGATATGCCTGGGTCTTGATTCTTAAAAGGCAGAGTGCCTTTTCTTTATTAGCAGAGCTTCACAGACCATTGTGTCAGTAGTTTGTCTCCAACTCACAAGCCACCTGGCATCCTGCAATTGGTTTGACATGTTCAAATCAGGGTTTTGATCTCAGCATTACTCTGAGATGACACCTTGGAAGGTGACTAATACAATTTTATTAAATTTAGATTTTGGTAATTTGTCAGCACTTACTCACTTGACTAGGGGAGCAAGGGTCCTTTGGTACTTCTGATTGTGAAATTTAAATAATAAGGCTCTTGCTGATTGCTCTTGAATGCATTAAGCATATTTTAAGCGCAGCTTTATGATTGGTGACCAGAAGCAATCCCAGCTGAATAGAAATTCTTTCACTGGACATTTCTTGTTTCTCTGAGCTGTGGTCACAATCTTACCCCTGGCTTCCTTGCGGAAAGCATTACTCCCTAAGGAGCTTCTGTACCTACTACCAAGCCATACTGGCCCTTACATTCTTCTTGTTTTCTAAGAGCTATCACCCTTGTTTCTAGCCAGCTATTGAATTCTCAAATTCCACTCAAGCATTGATCTAAATTTTCTTTGTTTAGGGGTTTTTATTTCTGACCAGAGAGAGCAGTTGAATTGATCCTAGTAATCAGTGAGGTTGTTTTGAAAGTCTTGAAGTTGATTTGCTGTAATTATCAGTTCTTGTTGAGTGTGAAAAGGAGCATGTTTACTGAGTGCTCACCTCCTGTGTGTCACAGCTGTTTGAGGCACTTCACACACATTAGTTAGTGCAGTTAGCCTTGCCATCGCTCCAAGAGAAAACTATGCTCAAGGCCTTTTTGCAGATGAAGATATGAAGACTCAGGGAGGTTAGGTAACTTTCCTAGAGGCCACATTAGGAAGAGACACAGCCAGGATCTGAAATCGTATCTTTAGCCTGCCTCAAAATGTGTTGACTAATGTTTTCAGCACTGCACATACCTACAATGTAGCCACATGAAATCCAAAGAAATATGGAAATAACAGGTAACACAGCCTCATATTTGAGAACCATGCCTGGAAAGTGCCAGTAAGTAGAAGCCCTAAGCCAACCAAGACATCACTATAGGGGTCAGACTGAGAGGCTATGGAGACACTTCTTATCAATCATCTTATGAGTGATTAAGACTCAACCAGATGTATAGGAAAATAATTTAATTTGAAGTTAAAATAAACTGACAAATTGGATGTGGCCATTCATACAGAATAAGATTCTGAGCACATGCTTCCATTGTCTCAATGTATAGCATAATGACTAAGTTTGATCTGGTGTCTTTGTCTCAAACTCCAGGAACTCATGTGCCAGAGAAAAAAATTGTGGTCTTCTTTTCCTTTCCCTTCCTCTACTTCTCTTTCTTCTCTACCTCCTAGTTCTTTTCTTTTTTTTTTTTTTTTTTACATTGAAGTCCATACTACCAAGAAGCTGAGAGCCCATGAAATTGATAACCCTGTCTCAGGAGTCCTTGGTTCCAAATTTTCAACTATGATTATGGAATTTTCATTATTAGAACCGAGGATCAGAAGAACATATCTATCAGTACCCCAATTATTTTTTCTTTTCTGGAAAACTGAGGACGTGCCTTGGCTCTGTTCTTTATAAAATACACTTTTCATGACTTCTAAGTGCCCACGTTTGATTTTCCACTTAACTAGTCCATCCTCAACTTCTCAATATCCATTGTTTAAGGCAGGAATGCAGCTCCATGTCTCTTATAGGAATTTGATTTTCTCATTGGTTTAGAAGAATCCCGCCCCCAGATGTGTTTAATTCAGTTATCATGATTTTCATTTTGCTTTTAACATAATTTGAATGGTTTGGGAGGAGGCATATGCTGTCCTGTAAAACACAGTCCTAACACCTCTCAATTGTTTAGTTTCTGACTTCTTCCTACATTTATGATAGTTGCTTAGGCCCTAAAGGCATTTCAGTTTGCAACTCGTATTCAAATGAAAATCAACAGTAATATGATTTAATGATGGTTCAAGATATCTTCAAGAATATGTATATAGGTTCACCACACAATATATTTCATTTCACATTTTATGTCTTTATGATCAGGTTCTGTGCCAACAACATTCTTACCATATCCATTTGAAAAATTTGTTGTCATTTTTGCAGCATTTCACTTTTCTGTAAAATGAATATGAATTTCACAGAGTCATTTTTGGAAGAAAAATTTGTCCTAGCAAATATATTTGGACCTTTGTCTGCCATTGATAGTTTAGTGGTTTCAGATACAGAAGTGATGGCAACCTTCCAAATATTTTTTAAGCCTAGGTATCTTTGTGGCTGTCAAGTCCAGCTGTATAGATATTTTTGAGAGACTGTTAATATTTAGGGGATACATACACAGTATAAGAGATAACTTGTTAAAGACATTTGTTTTGTTCAAGTGAGGGAACTTACTGATCAATAGCTAATACATAACAAGTTGTCAGTTGGGTTCTCATTTAAGGAAGCTATCCAACCACCAAATGAGGATCTGACCCCAATGGACATCTGAGGGAATAAAATAGTTTGGACTTAAAAATATAAATTGCAATTAGTTTGCAATACAAAAAAAATGCCAGTTTTGTTTTTTAGCATATTTTATTATAGGTTCATTCTGAATATGAAAAAGACATACTGTACTTACCAACCCAAGGGAAATAATAAATAATTATTACTCTGTTGAGGTCTTTTTATATTCTTTCCTTTATATTTTTCATAAGTCAAGTTACTAAGAAGTTGACTTTAATACTAAAATACAAAATACTTGTATTTTACTATTTTAAATGTCTTTTCTTATAAAACTCAAAGACCTAGTTTCCAAATGTGGATCAACTTGTTTGTCCTTGAAAAATTTACATTAATTCTAAATACCACTTATGCAGATACCAGAGAAAAAAGGTTGAGTATTTACTGGAAACGTCAGAGATGAACAAGAACTATTGCAATAAACTATTAAAAAGAATGAGAATTATGTAAGTCTTTGTAGAAAAGAGTATCTGTATTTTCAGTGACACAAAGCCTCAATGCATGCAGTCTTCACACATTAAGACTGTGAAAAATTAAGGCTAGAAGGAGACCTAAAACACCTTTTGTTGAATACTTCATTTAATAAATGAGAAAACTATGATTTGGCCAGATGTGGAAGAACTGGAACCAGAATCCACTTTTCTTAATGCCTAAACCAATGTTCATTTCGCTACTGCCCACACCCACACAGGGCATCATATGTGGTCAGAACAGCTACCATTTGTCTGGCATGGAAAGTCTTACTTTATTCTCTATATTAAAACCTATAGCAATCCTGTAATATAGGTTTTAATATCCCAATTTTACTCATAAGTCAATTATAAATTTCTATTTTAGGATGGAGTAACTTGTTCAAAGTCAACTTACAGAGCCAGCAATCTAAGAAAAGCTTGTCTGAATTCACCCTCTTGCTGCAGAACTATCCATTTAATTAAAAAAAAAAACAAAACCACAAACAGATCTGTAGAGTTGTATAGGAAATGGAAAGTACAATATACTGATTGGCTTTTCTCTTTTCAGCTTTCCCATTATGTAGATAAAGTTAAATATTTATGTAAAATTTATAACCTGTACTCATGATGGGATATTTGATCCAGAGAAACCTGAGAGTAGCTAATCCACCCCACTCATTTATAAATGAGGTAATTAAGACCAGAAAGGTCAAGCACTTTCCACCAGAGGGATAGTTGTAAAACTAGATAGAGCAAAAGTTCTGGCTTGAAGTTCTCTGGTTCCTCCACAAATCACATTTTTGTGGGTGAAGTGTGGGGAGGAAAGACGAGGAAAAAGGGCTGGGAAGTCATGTAAGTACCACAGAGTGAGCTGGGTCCTGACAAAGTCAATGTTAGTACAATTTTTTTGAAAGATAGTGCTGTTTGACCTTCAAAGAGCCTCATAACTTTTAGCTTTTCTATATATCTTATGAGGGACACATGATCAGAATGTGCATTCCATGTTTGGCTAAGAAAAGAGAGCCAGTAAATTTTATATTTCATTGTGTCCTCCAAAATGTATATTTTGTCATGAGAAGTGAAAAATAAAATAACTTAGTTAAAACACTAGTCAGCAATTAATTTTCATTTTCTTTTTTATCTAAGTCTTGTCACTGATTTATCCTTAGAGAATTGTTCTGATGAAAAGAAAAGCATCTACAGCACATTTAGTAATTTTCCCCATATCTAGTTTAACTCATTTTTTGGGGGAGAGCGAGGTGGCTATAAATACCTTTACCACTTGATCTTGTAACCTTAAACGAGGGCAAAACTCCCATTGGCACTAACAAGAATTTTGACAGCGGATAGTTACAGAATTGGGTCCATGACGATTATGAAGCAATTTGGTTCTTTCCCAAGAGATAGAAACTCCAGCATGAATTTCAGATGGCACATACATACAAGCACCTTGTCCATATTCCTAATAATAACACGAATGAAAGGAAGAAAGAAAGCCAGGAATTCTTGCAGGCTTTAGCCAGCTTGCTTCAAAAGCCTGTCAGCTAAACAAATAAAGTGAGATTGTGGGAGGGAAAGACAGGAAATTAACTGCTGTGGGCTATTAGTTAATGAGTAGTCCAGCGAAAAGGATGTTATGGCCATGGAAGTGCACCCATAAAATGATAAAAAATTAACATTACCAAAAAGAGTTAGCGTACACAAATTAGATTTTTATTCAATTCTGAAGTTTATTGCTTTCTTGTGGGATCTGCCTCCAACCAGCTACAGAAGCTTTCCCCCATCCCCTCGTCCCCAAACAAGATGAGTGAGATCAATCAAAAGATTGAAACTTTGAAGCATGGTTAGGCTGCTGGGTAAAAACATGCAAAATATGTCTGAGACTTCATTAAAAAATGCCTACACAACACCTTGGGTAAAACCCATAGCAGCTTGGCATTGCCGCCTCATTAAGAGTAAAATGAAGTGGTCATTCCCTGAAGACTGCCCCTGCTATAGTCTGACCAATCCCTGGGGGATCCTGCTTACACTCAGTGATTTAAAGCATAAATGGACACACGTCTTCTCAACTAGGGCTGGGCAAGGATCTTTTGGCTTTAGGCAATGAGGCCCATGCAATCTGTCCAGCCTCACTTTTAAAAGAGGAGACTGAGTAGGGCACCTAGGTGGCTCAGTTGGTTAAGCCTCAGACTTTGGCTCAGGTCATGAGCTCACAGTTTGTGAGTTCGCGCCCCGTGTCAGGCTCTGTGCTGTCGGTTCAGAGCCTGGAGCTTGCTTTGGATTCTGAGTCTCCCTCTCTCTCTGTCCCTCCCCCAGCTCTGTCTCTCTGTGTCTCTCAAAAAATGGATAAACATTAAAAAATAAATAAATAAAATAAAAGAGAAGACTGATAGGAGATAGTCTACAAAAAACTTTTTGCTTACCTTCAACTATTTGAAAACAAATGAATTATCAACAACTTATTTGAAGAATTAACTTATTAAAATAAACGCTGCTCTGGAAGTAAGAAGGACTAGAATTTTGAGATAGGGACAATACATGGAAAGAGGGACGTTCTTGAAACAAAAGCTCTGCAACCGGCTATCCCTATACCAAGTGCCTTTGGGAACTAAAAACTAATAAGCCCTCAGGACGGGAGAGGATCCAGGCTTTTTGCAATGCGTTTTCTGTGATCGTGCTATTTAAGGAGCAGTTCAGGGAGCATACAACTGGGAGCTCATTAGAAATGCAGAATTTGGGACAGATCCCAAACCTCCTGAATCAGAATGTGCATTTTAACAAGATCCACCCAAATCATCCCTTTGCACATGAAAGTTTGGGAGGCGCTGCTCTGAGTCAAGGGTTCACAATGGCGAATATCACTAGACAGTAGTAATAGAAATCTTTATAATACCATTCAACCTGGGCAACTTACTTTTAAACACTTTTTCTGTCAATGTGCTTTCAAGGAGCTAATGACACAAGAGGCTTCTGAATTATGCTACTACAGAGTACCATTACTTTGAGACCCTGTAGTTGGTTGGGTTTGACATAAAATGATGTGGGCCAACTATTTTAGTTAAAATATTGATAGCACCATTACCAACTTTTATGCTGGAGGTGAAGAAAGTGCTAGAAATAAAGTGTGTGTTTTTCAAGGTTAAATCTTTAAATAATATAATGCCCTGAAAAGGACATAGAGGGGCTTAGCCCACAGCTGTCTGCTGAGTCATTTTACACTAGTCATTTCCAAACCAAACTTCTTACAATCAGAACTAAACACATGCTGTCAAGGGCAAACCTGTCATCACCTATACCTTATGTTAGCACATGCATGTATGAGTCAAATGTGTGCTGCTGAGATATCCTTCAGTTAATTCTATGGCTGTCATTAATGGCTCTATTTTTATAATAATTTTTGGCTTGTATGTGTGCTTTTGTTGTGATTTTGCAAAAAAAAAAAAAAAATACAACAAAAACAGCCTGGGTATTAGACTGATTCCTAAGAGCATAATAAATGCCATGAAGACTCATGTTAGATGGACCAAGGTCCATTAGCCAAATTTTGTCTACGAAGATCTTGGCTGTCATCTTGAAATTTATATTTACAAAAACAGACATATTCCTAGCTTTCTTATGTTTAGTTACTACTGTATTATGGTTCCATGATTTATGGATTTACCAAAATCAATGTTTTCTAAAGTATGTTTGGAGGAATATAAGTGATAAGAGACATTAAGGGACCCGTGGTTAATTAAATTTGGAAAATATTGGAATAAATGAAATTATAAAGATAACTTTTCTGCATGACATCTTAGAGCCTCTAGTGTGCTAAGATACATCATTAACACTCAAAGCGGGGATATAATATACGATGTTTTTGACCTCAAAAGCCAGTGTTAAAGAGTATTCTCTATGATTACTGTCTTCAGTTACATACTTTGGGATACCCTAATCTAATCTAACTTCTAATCCTGTTTGGAATTTCATTCTTAGAGGACCATATTATACCACTCACAGTAAAAACAATAAACTAGCACATTTGTAGTCTGTGTTATAAAATTTAGCACTTGTGTATATACTTTTGTAGTTTTCATTATTGTTTTGCCTCCCAACTAGATTGTAACTACTTAGGCAGTATGAGTCATGCCTGATGCTTCCATATCCACCATGGAATTTAGCACTGTGTTGGACATGGTAAGTAATAAAATAATTACTGGTCTACTGACCTGTGCTAAAATTAAGGATTTCAGGTTTCCGTGGGGTATTTAGTTTCTCTAGCATTTTAAGATTTGATGAGATAGATAATCCATTTACTTTAAATAGAACTTTCTTTTGATTTTGTAAACTTTGAGCCTACATCCAATAAGCCTTTGTCTTTCTGAGCTGATAAATATAAATGTTTCTTGTATAGGATTATCAGAGTACCCCCAACATCTGGATCTTTTTCCAGATTTAAGTCTTTAACACAGACTCCACCTGTGTTATAAATGCTAGAGAGGCTTTCTTCATGTGCAGGAAGCAGACATGCCAGAAAAATTTCAGCACAAATGCCCCATAAATTTGAATCTGTTCTGTTATTCTTTCAGCACCAGTGAGGTCCTTAATGAGACCCAACAGTTGTTCGAGTTTGACCCTGCAGGATAATGTTGAAATTGTAAGTCTGAAAGCTACACAAACCTTTATTCACATATAAGGGGCTGAGGCCCAGGGAAGTGAGGTCACTGTCCTTTAGGGGTATTCACAAATCCGCCTGCATTTGGTCTTGTTGACACATCATTCGTAGAAGTACAACTGCCATTAAAATAATAACAAAAAGAATAACAGTTTGCTATGAAGTCCATTTGTTGCTTTTCTCTATGCTCATCCATACTGTGAGCTCCTTCTTGAATTTAGTTTTTTTTACATGGACATTTCAAAATTAAGGAAAGAAAAGCACTTTCTAAAGCTTAGAAATTCAACTTAACATTCCATTCCCCAGGGTGGGGGGGGGGGGGCGGGGGGTGTCATGAGTAATGCAGAAATTAGATATTCTTATTCCCACTATTTCAGGCCATTGAAAAATTCTCTTGATAGTCGGTTCCTTTTTATTTTTTGGCAGTAGATCCTATAAATACACAGGTATTCGGGATGATATGGAGAGCTTGTATTGAGTTTCATGAATAAGTGAATAATGGTCACTCATGCCCAAACCTATTCAAAAGTACGTTGGTTTATAATTGACTAGATTCTATCCAGTTATAGAATTCAGATTACCTTACCAGACACACATTTGGGTAATATTTGGAATTGTCTTAGTCCTTTAAATTGGCATCTTGGTGAGTAGGGAGAACAAATTGCTTCCTTCTGCACTTAAAAGATAAATATCTTTGATTGTTTTACATATCTGTCTTAGGTGGTTTGGCTAATTATCTGCCTAGAGGCAGAAATATTCTTTATTATGTTAGTTTATTTATCCTTCAACTGATTCCTTTTTTAAAAAAAAGTTGGCATTCCACGCTGTGAAAAACAATTTAACCTCCCCTTAAGGATTTGTGTCCACAGAGGTAAATTTTATTCTCAGGCATAAAGGTTAAAAAAAGTAAGAAAGTAAGATTTCAAAGTCAAGGAGATGCCTCAGAACACCTCTCAACACTTCTACTCCCATCTTGTTCTCATCTGGACACCATTAGGAGAACCACTAAAATTGAATTCAACTGCTATGTATTATGCATGACTGCATTGTTTACTGTATTGTTTTATGCCGTTCAGTTCACCTGAGATGAAATCAGGCAAAGGAGGTAAATTAAGTCTACCTTCAAAACTCTAGACTGCTGACTCTTATAAAAATGGATTTACTAGTTTATCTAATGTTTTAAAAACTCATTTTATTAAGTTGTAAATCATATCATCCGGTACTACTACATCAGAAGGTAAAATTAATGATAGAGATAAGGACATTAGCAAAAGCCACAGCATGGCTACATGACAACATGAAAAAAATTGATGAATAGCAGCTTAGGAGCAGTGACACAGGGTTCAGATTTAATTTGAATGGTGAAGGGCATCATCCTATTGAGCCGACTGGATAAGGGTAAGTTCATATTGGCACATGGTTTGATGTCCTCATGGGTGACACAGAACAGTGGTACAGTGAGAAAATGACATGAGGTATTTTGAAGACCAGAAAAATAAAAATTTGAGGTTAGCCCTGAATGGAAGTGCTTTTTCTTTTCCAGATAAAGAAACATTATCCAGTAATTCTGAGCTCTAAAACTGTTTTTTTTTTTCCTATTAACTCTTTGGAAGTAGTCTAAAAAGAAAATGAAATTGATGGCAGGGTTGTGAGGTCATGTTAAGTGTAGGTGGCAGATAGACAAATTTGTGAGTGAAAATTTAATATCTGTGTAATTTTATCAGAATGCATGCTACATCAGGAATTTTAGTACCTTTTACATAACAAATGTACTTTCTATGCTTCATTATACCAAAGCTCATGCCTTCTTAAGGAAGGGGATGGATTTAAATAGAAGATAAAAGGGTCTCTAATTTTACTTAGAGTTGAAGAAGTTGAGCTATAAAGTGAATGTCAGTGTAGGTAATACTTTCTATAAAAAGTTCTAAGTCATCAACAATCAGTTACTCTCAAGATTGATCATAATGCATCATTAGCCATCAAGCTTTATTTTGATTAACATTTAGTTCAAGCAACAACTTATGCCATCAGACCTGGCCACCAACCTGTCCTCTTATCACCTGCATCAGAAACTAGCTCCA
The DNA here is from genome assembly GCF_046562875.1 of Panthera onca. Taxonomy (NCBI): domain Eukaryota; kingdom Metazoa; phylum Chordata; class Mammalia; order Carnivora; family Felidae; genus Panthera; species Panthera onca. The sequence goes on from NC_138339.1 coordinate 88,948,328, forward strand.
CCATGGTCATTTATTTGAGCACGTGTCCCACCTGAAGCTGCAGTCACAACACAAGGAAAGTCAGTCACTGCTCCTCATCACAAGGAATTCGGAAATCCTGACTTCCTTGCTTTACTGTGTCAAGAGTGCTCATGAAGATCAGAAGGTGTCACTTCACAAATGAGGAAAATAAGACAAGAAAAAGAAATCCTCCCCTTTTATTCACCTAATGACAGATCTAGGAAGTGCATTCTGGTTTTCTGTCTCTGTTATAATAAGCTTGATCGCAGCAAGTAATCAGTTTGCTGCCTTTTTCTTCTTTCATGGAAGAAATACTGCCTATATCTTGGATGAGTCTCAGAAATAAGGAAAATGTCTATTTTCAGGGGGAAAAAAAATGAACCTGTGACACAAAATGTAAAACTTACATTTTTCTTTTATGGAAGGGACTAAAACTAACTAAAGTTGTAGTCTCAACAAGAAAATGAGAGAATAAGGTATTCAACAAAATCTTTAAAATGATATAACATTGAACCAGTTACCAGACTCTGAAAATGAATCAATCTATGTATACGATGATAAAGATTTGGAGATGCTAATACTGAAAATTTAGTATGTGTGTCAGGCCTCCTGCCTGGTTTGAAATGAACACATTTAAGGCTCAGTGCATGTGACTGTTTCCTGGTTTATGAGTGAGACTGAGGCAAGTGTACACTTGCCCAAGAAAAGTAGACCTCTCCAGAGCTCCCCTTCTGACCATTGAGGAATCACACTCACAGCATGAGATAATCAGGTCTTCGCTCATAAAATAACCACATTCGTGTTTCTTTATTCCTGTAAGACTAAAAATTGATTTTTAATGATGAGCAAGCAAATTCTGTGTCTTTGAAATAGAAGCAGGGTTTTAGAAACTTTTATTTCAGTGCATGATACATACCGGATCACTTGTTCACCTTTACAATGATGTGGGAGGGGTTCAGTGCTGTAGCACCTAACCTAAATATTTTCCCTTTCTTTCTTTGTTTCTTTGTTTGTTTCTTTCTTCTTCTTCTTCTTCTTCTTCTTCTTCTTCTTCTTCTTCTTCTTCTTCTTTAATAAGTAAAGAAACAGGCTAGGATCTTGCAAGTGTCTTCAGAACCTATGGGCAATGGTGAACATGCCCCAGCATCACTTGCTTTTCTTCAATATTGTACCTTTTATATCAATTACAAACGGAGGAATAGTGCACAAACAAGGATGATAGGAGTGGGAAAGAAAAACAGAAAAGAACACAGGGTATTATAGGAAATAAGGCAAAGTACAGAAGGCAATAAAATATAGTTGAGAGGAGTGCCTGGACAGGAATGTCTACATGTGATCAAAAGGTATATGGCCAAGTTGATCATCTGTATTGTGTTAATTTACTGTATTAAAAGTTGTACTTATTCACTTTTTACTCATTTGAATCTCCTTATATGATAATCTTATTATCTGCGTAGAGTTTGGAAGTTTCATTTTTTAAGAGTTTCATTTTTTAAAACTTAGGAAACAATTAAAATGGAGAGATTAAAGCAATTACTAACTTTAATTTTGGGGGCAACAAATATTTATTAATGTCCACATGCACTGGAGACAAAAGGATTTAAGGAATAAATAAGAGCTCAGCATTCTAAGAAGCACAGGTAAAAATAAACCAAGAATTAAGGATAATGAAAATAAATACAATATGATTACAGCTGATTTTCACCTTGAGAAAGGGGTCACTGATTAGTTTAGCATAGAATGGATACTAGCGATTATTGAGTGGTTTCTAGGGAAAGAACAATGATGGTGGAGGGTGGAGTGAGTGTTCTCACAGGAACTGACCCACTAGCAGGTTTCATGTAAGAAAATAAAGTAGCAAAAATAACTGGTGCCTTTTATATGCTTTATCAATAAAGAATAGATCTTCATATAAAATGTTAAGTAAGGCAAAATTATGTAGTATCAATGCAGACTTTCTTCACTTGCCCATTTAGAAGACCTCTCTTACAAGGCGAGAGAAAAATATTTTAATTGTTCTTTCAAGTGCACTCTCTTAAATCTTAATCCAAATACAGATCAGTTCACTGGTAGTTATCCATCAAGTTATGGCTGTATGGATCAACTATTATATTATTAAGCCAATTATTAAAGGCAAACAACGTGGCCATGTTTCAAAAGTGATCCTGGTATTTTGATAGTACAATAATCCTGTTTCCAACTCTTTACCCAGTTTCCAACGTTTGGGTGGACAGACAATGTAGAGGATGCTGCGCCAGTCAACATTTCTCCCCATTCTGGGAGGAGGATTGAGGAAACCCACAAGTTCATAAGAACTTGTCTACCAGCATTCAGATCTCGAGAGTATGGCCGAGTGCAAAGCTGCATTCATGGAAACAAAGGTTCTTACCCTGCTGGACTGGGTGGTTGGAGACTTCGCTCCTTCAGACCCCATCACAAAGTATGTTAGTGAATAAATTCTTAAAGACAAAAGGTTTCCTGCAACCCTTTTAATAAAAGCAAGGTTCTGGACTAACTGTCTGGAAACAAGGTGGGTGAGCTTTTAGAAATAAAAAGTAAATGCCTGACTGTTCTGAAAAACAGCATAAATAGCATATTTGGGTTTCTACTATGCTAAATGTTGTGCTAGAAACTGTAAAGAAAATAGAAACTACCTTGTTTTTCATGGATAAGTATCATTTGAGTAGTTATATTGCAACAATGTGGTGACTGTAGGGGTCAAATAATCAGAGACTAGGCCGTTGTGACGAGCCACTCCTCCTTTCTTTCATTGTTTGCCTTCTCCACAAAGACAAACTGTGCAATTCTCTTTTTGTAAGTTAGATGATAATTCAGTGTATTTATACACTGTTTACTTTATTTAATAAATCATCATATCTAAGGATTTCCTAAATTAATGCTAAATAGAAAAGAGTAGGAAAGAGGTAAATATTTTCCTCCTGAATCTAATCTTTTATTAATCTGCATACATGTTATTCCAAATATATACATGTAGATCGCCACATATATATGTGCATAGAATGTATAAATACATATATATTATACATGAATGATTTATTACAGAAATATCAGTGTTTCTAGATTACACTGCATACTTGATGAGCTGTCATTAGTGCAGAAAGGATACATAGCTTTTCAACAAAAGAAAAGAATGAGGCTGCCAGAGTGTTGCAGTGGTTTGGGCTTTTTTTTTTTTTTTCCAGCATCCATCCCTGCCAATCTCTGCACTGCCAGTAGGGAAAACCATATCCATGGCAACCAACCGTACCATTCCAACCCACATCAATGACGCCTCCAATCTAAACTGTCAAATATTCTATGCACATCATGTAAAATAGGTCTCTTTCCCCTTATACCTCTGTGCATCTCGTTTCCGTGGCTACATGTTTATGCAAATGAGAATTGTCCTTTCTCTCTCAGGTTGATTGAACACTGAATTTGTTTTGCACCTTGGCAATGCAAAGCCATGCTGTCTTGCCACCTGGTCTACCACATAATTGCAAAAAATTACATTATAATGATAACTGTCCCCAAATTAGCCTGATAACACCATCTACCTGCCTTGTGAGCGAAAGAAACAGTGTGCAATAAAGAAGGATGTTAAAACAGAGTCGAGATAGGGGAATAATGTTTAATTGGCTCTCCAGAGTCTACTAATTTTCAGAATTGGAAACCTAGTGTTTGATTTGTTCTTTTTAGTCAGTGAGAAGAAAAAATATCCTTCATAAATTCTGAATGACAAATTTGCCCATCCTTTTTTGCATGTGGTTCCAGCATCCCAGGGAATCTAAAGTGTCATTTCCTCTCTGGAAGAAAGGAAGCACAAAACAAGCTAGGTACGTACTCTAAATTTTCACTCAGTATCAGCTCCAGCTATAAATTTCCCTCAATCCTTGTGTCTCCCTCATTCTTTTTCCCCAGCCCCCTCAAAATCTTGGATCAATATCTTTCTGTTATAGTTAAGATGCAGGATTTTTATAGGATGGCACATATTAAAATTAGAATACCTAGAATAAAATTAGAATAAAATAAAGCTGGGAATCTAAAAGAATTGCCTTCTTTCCTTCCCCATCTCCTTGAATCTCTTGCTCCCCACATTATTATATCCTGTAAATAATTTTGTTGTGGTAGTGGTTAGTTTCTTTTTAAGAAAAATCACAATTAAGCATCCTGCAAACTATAAAAATGATCAATTCCCTTTTATTTCATTCATTTTTAATTATAACTTACATTGAAATGGTGACTTTGACTAAGGGTATTTTTAATGCTAATTTTTCTACAAAAAAGGACATGACAGGTAAAAATGTAGTTTGTAGTATATTTCCCCAGGGTGTAAGTGACAAAATCAAAGATACTAAATTCTATTATGATTAATGTTGGGGATATTATTATTTCTCCCACTGCTTAATTCCTCTCTTTCTGCAAAACAAATCCTTCACTATTTTTTTTTTTAAACAGGAACAATTTTATACAATTCATGAGATTTTTGTCTCCGACTGATCTTTTGAACTTTGTTTATAAAGACTCTGAGTCACCTTTGAGTGGATTGGGGAGACACAAAGGTTACAAAGATGGACAAAGTCTTTTTTTTTTTTTTAATTTAATAGATCATCTGTAAATGTGTCCTGGCCAAAAATAAAAAGTACAAAATTTCCAAAGCCAGAGCTGTAACCATCTTTTCTCCCATCTCTTTCTTCAAACTCTACATACCTTTTAGGTATTAGCTGAAGCCCCACTTTCTCCCTGACTAAGATCACAAAGTGATGACTTCCTTCTCTGATCTCTTGGCTCAATGAGTGCTGCTTTTTCAGCATTTCATTAGATGCCATTTCCTCCAGTCTGACTTGTCTCTGACACAATTGTAAACCCTGGGGCAGAGTTGGAGGAAAATAAATTCATATAATTCTTTTGTCTTTTCAATCCTTAAAGTGAATATTTTGCTCAGTTAAATTGAATATCAAGTCTTGATTGTTGCTGGGTTTTAGGCTGAGACATTTAGGCAGTGAAAAGCTAATAAATATGCCTCAGGTCATGGCAGAAGAGAAATCAACTTTTAGTGGTGTTCACTATTGTTCAAGAAATCATGTCAAATGTTTTACATAGGCAACAATAATCTGTTCCTCATTAAAATTTACTTTTAAGTAGCAGATTATATTTTTCAAAAGCAATAATATTTGAAAGAGGGGACATGATGTCCTTAAAAATTCTGTTTGATTGTTATATCCCCACCAATAATGTTGTTTCCTGAACACTGCTCTTGCTTCTTTGGGGAATTACTAGGGAAGTGGAAGACCCGATTTTATAAAGATTACGTTCAAATAAGGTGATAAATACATGTAAACACAGGTGATGCAAAATTAAACACCATGGCTCAGTATCAATTATGACTATTAATATCACCATCTAGTCGATTTATGAAATGTAATATATAAATTTCTAAGTGTTTTGGAAGGCTAAAAAAATGATCATTGATGTCATGTCCTAGAAATACAGTATGGATGAACAGCTTAAGTCAGATTTACCTGAGGAGGACAAATATTTAAGGACTTGACTTTCATAAGGTCAATTTTTTTAAAACCTAGGGTTTGTGAATTTGAACTTTCTTCACTCATTCTCAATATTGGAACTCCTCATTCTTCTAAATAGCCTTTTTTTCTGGGCAGAAGAAACTTGCTTTTAGAGTTTTACTCTATTGGGGAATCACTTGCTGAATCCGCCGTATTTCTCTTTGACTTTGCCCGTGCACGTAAACTGAAATGGAGATACAAGGTGGCATTTATTTGCAAAGTATAAGGGCCCAAAAAGTTTGTTTGAGTCCCACAGGTGAAAAAGAAGAGAGTTTATGCAAATGACTAGAAATTGCCTTCATTCTCTTATCTACTTTTTGTATCTACGCGGTTAATACTACCTAGATTTCTCCCCTAAAGAGATGTTTTTCATGGAATCGTTACAGAGAAAAATAAACTAACAAAATCCAAGAGTCTGTCACCCACAAGTACCTACTAACTTGTGAGGTGATAATACTATTATCAAATAAATAATAATCGCAAATTCTTATGAGACTCTATGTTCAAGGCACTATTTTAAGCACTTTGCATGACCTAAATCATTTAATACTCATGACAGCTTTATAAATTAGGTACAATTATTTATTTTGTTTTACAGATGAGAAAACTGAGGCATATAAGGGGTCCTCAAAGTTACACAGCTGGGAAGTAGATCTCCAAGACTAGATGATCTTGCTGTAAAGTCTCTAAAGTCTTAACCTTTTCATTTCTATGCCGTATGACCTTTCAAGAAATATTTTTATTTTCAATGATCACAATTAAGTTTTATCAGTAAAAAATCTCTTGAAATTATGATATCCCCAAAATTCAATCATCATAACTCAAATTCCTTTTCATTTAATCTTTCAAAACATGAAATGGAAATTTCTCTTGGGGAGAAGAACCCTTTCTGAGAGACTTCAAAATTGGAAACATTACTTTTAATGCCAGCAATGATTTAGAAGACTCATGGTGATTTTAAAAATATCCAGATACAAGTTCACTCAGTGAGTCATACAGTTAATAAGTGCCGCCACTGATCTTGGCTCGCAGGATCCAGCAGGGAACCAAAGAAAGTTCATGCCCTCATGGGACTCACATTCTAGTGAGGAGAGATTAGAGAAAAATTGAATAGGATAGGATAGAATAGAATAGAATAGAATGGAATAGAATAGAATAGGGGTGGCTGGATAGTTCAGTCAGTTAATTGTCTGACTCTTGATTTTGGCTCAGGTCATGATCTCATAATGGTGAGATTGAGCCTGTAGTGGGGCTCTCTGCTGGGAGTTGGAGCTTGCTTAAGGTTCTCTCTTTCTCTCTCTCTCTTATTCCCTCTACCCCTTCCCAGCTCACTCTCTTTCCCTATCTCTCTATATCTCAAACAAATAAAAAAGAATAGAATGCAATGTAGTACAATACAATAGAAAACAGAGAGTAAGAAGTGCTATAGAGAAAAATTAAATAGGATAAGGGTATATGGAACAAGGAAAAGGAGGCTGCTCCTCTAACAGGCTGGAAACGGTGTTTTGGTACAGTGACATTTGAGCAGAAATTTGAAGGAAGTAAGGAGGGAGCCCAGAGTTTAGAAATTGGCTGGCTGGGGTAAAGGATTGTTAGAATGGCTGAAAAGGCTAAAGGAGAAATTGCTGCAGGAGATGCCATCAGTGAGGAAGCAGATGGTCAGATCATGGAAAATTGTAGGAAATTTTTACATACTCTTCCTTTTACTCTGAGAGAGACAGGAAGACCTCCAAGCATTTTCAGCAGAGGAATGATAGGAACTGACTTCTTTTATAAAAGGATCACACTGACTCAGAGTGAAATCTGGAACGTAGGATTGGGTAAGATCCTGGAGCCCCATTCCAGAGGCTGCTGTATCATCCAGAACAGTAAGTGATGGTGGCTTGTACCAGGATGGCAGGAGATGACTTGGGAGGAGAGATTTCACAGTTGTAAACTTCAAGATTCTATAGTATATTAGATGTGGAATGTGAAAACTTGAGGCATCAAGGATGACTCTATTCCAAAATGAAATGGAAAGTTTTATGCTTAGCTAAAAATTGTAGGTAAAAACTAAATATTTGAAATTAGTTAAAACCTACAAAACAGTTAAAATTCTTCTCAGACTCTCTGAATTTGTTAGATGCTCATTTTAAAACCATTATTGATCATTACTTCTTAATTGCCAATATGTTTTCAGTGCTATCCAACCCTTTGTTGAAGATGACTCGATGGATTAGCAAAATTTTCTAACTTAGAAACAGCAGTTCTTCTCCCCAGTACCTTTTTTTCTCATCTTCCAAATCTCAGATGTTCTCCCCTTTTGTCCTATTTCTTACACTGTTCTCTCTTAGTCTTTTTTGCAGGCTCCTCTTCCTTGACATTTCAACTCCAGTTCTTTCTTTGTATTTTGTTATAGGCTATCTTTTTATATCAGTCTATAACTCTACTTGGACCAGCTGCACCCCTAGAAAAGCTTTTGTCATTATCTAAGTCCTGATGGCACTGAATTTTTAGTCTTGTACTGTTCAGTATGGTAGCTACATGCTTCTAGTGGTTGTATGCCGCTATACCATCTATATATACAATAGTGGTACTAATAGCTAAGAGTGGAAATATAAGTAATAGTGGTAGGATTACGATCCTACTGAATCCTATATATGCTATGTGTAACCATATATATATTGCATATGTTGTTTAAAATATATTATGTTTTTCCTGTACATACATACCTATGATAAAGTTTAACTTATAAATTAGGTGCAGTGAGATATTAATAATAATGAACAATAAAGGAGAACGATTATAACTATATACTACAATAAAAGTTATGTGAATGTGGTCTCTTTCTCTCAAAATATCTTATTGTCCTGTACTCACCCTTCTTGTGATGGTGTGAGATGATAAAAATTCTGCATGATGAGACGAAGTGAGGTGAATGACGTAAGCATTGGGACATAGCATTTGGCTACTAGTGACCTTCTGATGACAGGTCAGAAGGGGTGTCATTTATTTCTGGACTGCAGTTGATAACAGGTAACTGAAACTATGGAAAATGAAACTTTGGATAGGGAGACTACTGTATAATAAATGTGACATTGAAAATCGGTAAGGAAAACGTACAATTTGATAAAAAATTGTTGTGGCAAGTACAACAAGTTAACCACTTGGCAAGAATAAATTTAAATATGTAACCCACACCTTAAAATAAAATTAATTCTCTAAATGAATTGAATATAAGTATATAATAAAATGTAAAACTACTAGAAGGAAATACAAGTGCATATGTACAGGTGAAGAAAGCCCTTTCAATCAAGACTCAAAGCAAAAATTCAAAGATCTAAATAATTAAATATTTTAAGACATTTGTGTGGGGAAAAGCACCATAATCCAAGTGAAAAAGGAAATGACAGACAAGGAAAAATATATAACTATGAGTGACAGAAAAAGGTTGATGTCTGATGTAGAAATCTTACAAACTAGTAATAAAAAGAACATATAACAGGCAAGGTACAATAATCAGAAATATAAATGATAATAAGTGATGAAAAATATTTCATCTTACTAGTAATCATAACCATGGACAAAAAGACTAGATATCCTCTCTTTTCTCATCAATTATCAGGCTGTCAAAGAGTTAAAGAAGGAAAATGCTCAGTGTGGTTCCCTGAAAAGAAATGGGCTCTCACAAATTGCTGGCTGGAGTAAAATTAGTAGAAACTTTGTACAATGTAGTTGGAAGCAATGTATTTAATTCAGAAATTCCACTTCTAAATTTTTTTTCAATAATCATAGAGATTCATAAAGATAGAAATGTGAAGATATATATTACAATATTATTATAATGGGGAAAATCTGAAAATAATTTAAATATACAGTTATAGGTTATCACTTGAATAACGTATATATCCATAAAATGGAATTCTATTCAATAATTACAAATGATGGGGTCAACCTATATTGATCAATATGTAGTATGTTGATGATATGTTGGTAAATGCAACATATCCAAAAAATGTCATACTATGATCCCACTTTAAAGATACATATATTTCATCCATGCACATTGAAAATAACATATAAAATATTGTTCAAAATGCTATTGGTGGTTACATACTATTAGCAGAAATGTAACTAATAGCAGTTATGGTGGTAGGAGTATGGGTAATTCTTTTCTGCTTGCTTTTATTTTTTGCATCTATTTTCTACATAAATATGAATAATTTAAATAACTTTAAAATGCAAGAAACAAATACATTTATTTAAATATCGTGATTATTATAGCAATGCTAGAAGCCTTAGACCAGATGCTATGTTTATGTCATAAGAGCTCACTTGTGCCACATTTCTTCTCTACCTCCTGACACAGTGACATCTCATGTCCAGAATCTCCACAGAACATCTATGTAGGTGCTTGTATTGCAGCCCACAGACTTCAGTCCAACTCTGCAGAAAGCAAGTGCTGCCATGCCGTCCCTAGGACAACATAGTCATATTGGCATTGGGTGCCTGAGTTCAGAGGAGACTGTTCTTAATCCCTTACAAAAGCGTTCACTGGGATTTCCGTGCACTCTTGAGACAGCCTCGTCCTCCTTGTGCTAGGAAGATAGTTTGGTTTCAAGTTCTTTATTCTAAAACAATTATGTTTATCTTTAGAACTTTGTTCTAAAACAATTATTAAAAACAATAAGAGTTTTGGGGTGCCTGGGTGGCTCAGTCAATGAAGTGGCCGACTTCAGCTCAGGTCATGATCTCAGGGTTTGTGAGTTCGAGCCCCATGTTGGGCTCTGTGCTGACGGCTCAGAGCCTGGAGCCTGCTTTGGATTCTGTGTCTCCCTTTGTCTGCCCCACCCCCTCTCACACTCTGTGTCTGTCTCTCAAAGTAAATAAACGTTATAAAAAATTAAAAACAAACAAACAAAACCAGTAAGAGTTTTGCTCATTTGAATAGAAGCTCCCATTTATTTTTCAAGGATTCTTGTAAACTATGTTGGCTGCTGTCATCTTCTCACAGGTTAGGAAAATAAGATTCAGGGATTTTACATGATTTTTTTCAAGGTGGCAGCAGGAGGATTCAAACTTGGTTATTTTTCTTTCGAATCTGAAGATCTAATTTATTTTATCACATAGCTTTCTACACCTGTCATTGAAAGCCAGAGACTTTAAATAACTAGCAAGAAGAGAAAAACCAAACACTTGTGGTTTTAAATTTTAATTGATGAGAAATTATAAATGATTACTTCATAAAATATTTTCCAACTTTATTTTTATTTTACAATGAGGAATAGCATAAAAGAGAAGATAAAGGGAAGGTAATCTTTAAATTCTGTAAAGAGACTATTTTCTGAAAGCTATTTCTTGCCCAAGATTTTTTTTTTAATTACTGGGCAAATAAAACTGGAATAAATACACTGTGAAATCTACTGATTTATATGTGTTACAGATGGTGTACTAGAAAGAAAACACTAAATTTGAGGAAAATATATATGACAATGCTGCAAAGTATATTGCCTATCTAATTCATCTAGTATTCTTCAAATGTAAATTATCATTATATTTTAAAAACAATCATATAGCTTATATCTTAAAAGCTAAAAGAAAGGTGGAAAATGGTCTAAATGTTTCTAAATCAAAGGTTTAGAGCTCTTTATAAAAGTGTAATTTGGTGTAATATTTTTCTGATGCTGAATGAGCCTCCTAATGCATTAATATCCAACCAGAAACAATGTCATGCTCTATGAACATCATTGTCAAAGTGTCCAATCAATTTGTTTGTATTATGAATCATCCCCTATTCCTGTTGGTTTTCTGCGCATCAACATTCAACTAATGGGCTCAAAGTCTATGTTACATATGTTAATCTGAAACTCCTCTGTATACAACCTCTGCAGAAATAACTGAAAAGGAGAGCATATCGGTCATATTACTTTCATGTTTGAAACCTAACAGTTGCACACTCCAGGTCAATGCCAAATGGAGATTTTTCTAGTAGGTAATATAACTTTTCATTGCAAATTGGATCTGGCATATGCTCTTGCAAATAGTCACATTTTTTTTTCTTGATTCATTCTTAAATTAGTTGTCAATGCAAGGTCAATAGTGACTTCTTCATGTCCTCCAGCTATGGGGATTGGCCCACAGCCTGCTGAAATGCTGATCAATTTTACATTATTTCATTTGTCTTCTTCATATTTACAAAAGTTCATTGGCATACAGACCCATGGGTCTGCATACTGTTTTTTAATGAGTTATAAACAGTTGTCCTCATTAAAATAATATGTTTTAGAATATTTAAAAAAGAAAAGGAAAAATCACACAGTTACCACAGCAACACAACCATTGTTTGTACTTATTATTTTCTAGTCTTTTTTATTAGTGAATCTTTAAAAACTATTTTATATTTTTTTAAAAATGTGTCTTATCTTTATTTCCTGTTTGGCTTGTAGATATACATAATTGCAGGAATCATAATCCTAGGTTCATGACAACATTCTCATTAGTGGTTCAAGCATGTACTTATATGTAGTACTATAAAATCCCTCAGAAATTCACCTCCATCCTCCCAAAAACTATGAGTTCGACAACAACCTACACTGTACATTGTGTCTCCCAGCCCTCACCTACCTTTCCCCCCCAGAAGTGTCATTCAGAACTCTATTGTTACTATTCCCTTACTTCATATGTATGAAAAATATATAATATATATATATACATTGCATATATATATTATATACATTATAAATATATGTAATGGTGGTGTATATATACATCTATATAAATTGTAAATTGTATCTATATGTGATCCTAAAAACTATATATTTTATTTCTGACTTTATAAAAAGCTTAGTATACTGCATGTGGTCTTTTGGAATCTACTTTCTTTAATAATCTTGGTACTAAGACTTATTCATAAGGTCGTCTGTCATTCTATGGCATTTGTTATGACTCTGTATAACAAACCACAGTGCACATGCCACACTTTTTTTTATCTTTTCTCACTTGGATGGGCATTTAGGTTGCCATTGTTATAGTCTTCATAACTATCAGTTTTAGTAGCTTCGTGGTGTTCCATCAATTTTCTTAATCAGTTCTCCATTTTTTTAAATTTAGTTGCATCTAATGCTTTGCTGTACTGGTCAAGGTTGAAGCGAGCACCTTTGTACGAATAGATTTTCTACACTAAATATTATACCTAACATAACTAGAAATGGAATTATTAAGTTGAAAGATATGAACATAATAGATATTTCTAATTTGCATCTCGAAGAATAACTCCATCAGCAATTGTACAATTACCAGGTTGCCATAAGCACGGACTTATTCCTTTTTGATTGTTAATTTAAGAGAGAGTTATGTTTTGTTTTTAGGCTTCACTGACTTCAGTCAATCAATATTGACATATTATAGAACCTCAGATCTGGAACCTTATCTTCTGATCTGGTAATTTTCATTTGAGGAGAAAAGGCATTAAGGTAAGCCATTACAAAGGTAAAGATTACGAGTAAAATAATGACTCATAGCCTGGCTTGAAAGTCTAGTTTCAAATTCTGAATGGAATATGTTGTCAATGAGTGTTACTTATTCTTACTAGAGTGATCCTCAACTCAGAAATGATGAAGCTGAAGCTCAAAAAAAAAAAAAAGGAGGGACTTACCCACAACTTATATAGCAAATTTTCTGTCACATTATATTGCTTTACAACTCATCAAATATAAAGTAGACCATCCAAACTTTGATCTCATTTTCATTCTGAATGAACTCTTTTCCACATTCCTGTAGGATTTACAATCCTGGTTTTGTAATGTAGTTAGTGCTTGAAGATGCTCCTATCATTGTTGCTCTTTTTCATGAAAAGTACTCTTTTCTTGCTGATTCTTCTCCCTCCAATTTATCTTTTATAATAGGTTGCCCCATGCTAGGTCTGGCATAGTTCATTAATACAGACTGGCTGAGCCGGCCTGTTGGAAGTTAAAGTCTTTCTACATTGGAGACACTTGCCTACCATTCCTCTAAATAAAAGACTTATAAATTACATAGTTTTGATATCTCATTTTCAACAGACTCCTTTTTTTTAATATTCTCTATGTTCAATAATATTAATACTGATTACAGTTTTCATGACCATGTGGCATAATGTGCGTTGCAGTGCTTGTCTAATTTTTGTAAATTCCTGCTGTGATTTTTATGCCCTAGGAATGATCACATTACTTGGCCAATGGAAACAGTAACAGAATTTTTTTTTTTTTTTAGGCTCACTCAGGATGAGAACACTTGCCAGCACTCATATAGCACACTGGCTCTCTCTTCTCAATAACCACAACCACAGACAATTGTCGCTCAGCCTGATTCATCCCTAACAAAGCAAACACATATTTAACTCTTGGTCTTAATGACTAAAGTCAGCGATTTTACTCATCATAACTGCATGTTCCCACCCTTTCCTCCATGCCTGCAATCTGCATCTGAATTGCCCGGTGATTACTTTCCTCGGTTCATTTTGCCCACTCTTATAAACAGTTGCCAATCCTTTTGGCCCAGTGCAAAAATAGACCCCTGGATGGGTTTTTCGTTGTGTGTCCGAATACTGGACAAGTCTGTAAAAACAAATTCACTCTTGTCTTATTTCACTCTTGTCTTATTTCTCCCAACCTCAGCCTGGAACAAATAGCTTTCCCTAGGTTTTATTAAAAAGGAGTATGACAATATATAACATATTCTCTTTTTTTCTCCTTCTGATAGAGCAGTTTCTTTGACTATAGAAAGATGAATTTCACACATTTATCAGATAAAAGATTCTTAACCCCTTATCCTCCATAACTTAACTACAGCATACAACTGTTTTAGTTAGTAAAACCCTTTCCTGTGTTAAATGCATCCTTTCTTCACAGCCCTGACAGTCTATGTATTTCCTTGGAACGTGGGTTGATTTTATGTGCACAAAAAGTGGACGCTGAGCTCTTTAACACACTCTTTTGAATGGTAAGCGTACTCTGCACTGTAACACGTAATGCATTTTCTCAAGGACTTTTTCTGTATTTTGAAAACAAGAACTGAGGGTATTTGGTAGATGTGGAACCTGATTCACAGAAAACTGAAATAATCAACTTGAGCTCAAACAGGCAGTGCCTGGGCAAGTTTGATCAGAACCTTGACCTTTTAACTCTCTCTTTTGCTTTAACATTTTGTAGAATCTTTTTTTTTTTCATCCAGCTAGAAAGAAAAAGAAAGAAAAAGCTTTAACAGACATTTGAGAATGAACTGTTACCTCTTACTCGTCTTGATATATAAACCCTTGACTGTCAATGCTAAACAAGAAAATCTCAAGGGAAGAAATTCAGTTATATTGAAATACCATCCACAAACACCATAACAAGAAATGTAGACTTAAACAGGTAAATTCTGGTAGCTATGAACTTTTGAATGAATTATGTGAGTTAAAAGTTAATTTTGATACGGGCTGGATCTTAAAACATATTTCACATTGAAATTATGTGTATCTGCTGAATATGTTCTTGGGAAAGAATGAAAAAAAAGCCTATTTAATGCAAAATGGACTTGAACAATTGTAATAATAGTAGTACTATTTCAACTATGCCTCACATGTTTCAGGGGGAGAAAACATGTCAAGCTCTGGACTTTCACACCCAGACCACTTCAAAAGCATATGTGACTGATTCCGGCGGTAGCAGGAGATACACAGGGAGCAGACTAAATGACAGACAAACTGAAGATGGGAGCAGGTTTCAAAACCAGTTTCTTAATTCTACATCTCTATAGGATAAATGACATTTTTCTGTCTGCAGAAAGGATGTCAGATGGTCCTTGGGTTCCCCAAATTGAAAAAGAATAAGAAGTTATTCTCTAGCAAGTGGAGGTCTGAATGCAGACCATCCCTCATTCTATGTGTAGACCTGCATTGTATGCGAGAGAGCGGTCTTTCTGATGGTGGCCCAAGACCCAAGGTAACACATAGGAAAGAAAAGCAATTGAGGAGGGAGGAAACACATGGCAGGTGGAGTCTGGATAAGGAATACCTTAATTTGTAGAAAACACACCACTAGTAGTCATAGTGAGGAAGAAAAATATGTCCAATGATGTATCCTGCTCAAGCCATACCTTTAGTATTTAATTGGGAAAATCGGATTTGATTCTTGGTTTCCATAGCTCTGAAAGGAGGATATTAAATTCAATGATTTCTCGAGGACTTCTCAGCTTTAAAATGCTATCTTGTATTGTCAGCATGCATACATAGTACACTTGTGTGGCTGGAGGTGGGCAACGAGAACCTGGCAGAGGCCTATGGTTGGAAAATGAAGACTTGAGAAGAAAGTGACGGTAGCAACCAGAGCCCAGGGAAATGAAACAGAACCCAAGGTGGAGAGTGGGAGTTGGAGCTGAGGTAGAGGCCATGTTCCAAGACCAAGCTTTTTAAACTGCTTCTAGTTTCTCTGGCACCAAGTGTCTGAGTATTAAGCAAGACCACCTTAAACACCTTGTGTCTGGTCAGGATTTAGCCTGGAGATTATGGTAGAAAGAAGTCATTATCAGCCATAGCATCACATCTTGTGGTGACAGAGATTTTGAAACTATTCATAATCTTTTATTTTAACCTGGATTAATGCTATTTGGGTTTTGACTTCCCCTTTCCTGTCACCCCAGGGAAAATTACTACCACAGTAAGTCATTATTTCTGATGAAAATAAGTCGTAGCCTTTGGATGTCATGGGGTGAGGATAGGGTTGACAGTTATGGTCACGTTGGGAGAAGAGAAGGCATACAGTGACAGACTGGGCATAACCTAAAAAATATATTGACCATCTGATTGTTTTAAGCTGGATATTGTATTAGATTATATGGTCTATCTTGGATGGAGTTAGCCTTAAATTTTTTTTTGCTGTTAAATAAAGGTGCATACTATATCCAAAGGATTAGAAGTAGCCATTATAATACTATTGGCAATAATTTCTTGTTCTTATCCATGGCCTTGAAACATAGGAATACATTGGTATATTATGTCATTAAGTCTTCTGATGTTTCCCCTGAGTTCATGTTGATTTTGCAGACATGACTTTAGAAAATATTTTGTACACCACTAAGATAAGCAAGACAATTATTTATAAAAATTGGCTGCATTGTTCCACTTATAATATTCTTCAGCAGGTAGATGATTTTCTACCAAGTAAAATTAAGATTTTAGAGATTTAAAGAAAAGAATGACATAACTCGTTACTAAACAAGTGCTGAGAGTAATCATATTACAAAGAAGCAGAAAAGATAAACCAACATGGAAACACATTTTCCTTCAGAATCTATATAACTGATAAGAAGTTTTCTGGTTCCTATTAAATGGTTGAGAAGCTTCCATGGCATATTCGTGGACAATGATACTTATGCTTCAGGTAGCTGAGCCTCATATTTAAAAGAAAAAAAAACAAAGTTTTAATAACGGGTAAAGTAGATCAAAGTTTCACTAACATCTGAAATACGGCCATAGACTTTCAAGGGACAATCACGTCTACCATAAATGAGTAGGAAAGACATTTAATAGGGACAAAAGTAATTTTTCTCCTAAATTAGTTGTTAGAAATTTCAACTCCAATGGAATCTCACAGAAGCTATAATATTAAAGAGAGATTTATGTCAACTATACTTCATAAGAAAAAAGAGAGAGATTTGGAATAGAAGTTAGAAATATGAAGCTAAATTATAAAATGGGGTTCAATTATAAAATGGGGTACTTAAACATGACAAATGTAAGGGCAAAGATTCTTAAATAAAAAGTTGTAATAAGTTAGATGTGAATTTTCAGTGCAGTGTGAGAATCAAATTACCATAAATTTGGATATTGAGTCTACATGAAGGAGAAAATTACACTAATATTTATTAAGAACCTAAAATAAGTATGGTACTACTAGGTCTTTACATGTTTATTCAGTTTAAAAAAAATTTTTTTTTACATTTATTTATTTTTGAGACAGAGAGAGACAGAGCATGAACGGGGGGAGGGCCAGAGAGAGAGAGGGAGACACAGAATCCGAAGCAGGCTCCAGGCTCTGAGCTGTCAGCACAGAGCCTGATGCGGGGCCCAAACTCACGGAGCGCGAGATCATGACCTGAGCCGAAGTCGGACACTCAACCGACTGAGCCACCCAGGCGCCCCTTATTAGTTCAGTTTTAATTCTCACAGATCAATATTAATATTGACAATATGGCAGACAAAAACACTGAGGGCCTAAGAAACCAAATTTGTTTAAAGTCATATACTTAGTCCTTCTGGTTGCATGAAACAGTCCTCCAAATCTGTGATATGCACAGGACAAAACTACATTGCTCATGTCTTCTTGTAGGCATCTTATTCCTTGAAATATTTGATGTTTATCATTTGAAAAGATGAATGTTCCATCTATTAAGTAAGATTTTTCTTCAAAACAAGAGTCATGTTTTGCCATTTGACCTTGGGCAAGTTGCATTATGGGTATGGAGGATGCTGTGCATCAGTTTCCTCATCTATAAAATGGTCATACTAGTAGAACCTACCCAGAGGGCTGCTATGAGAGTGAAATGACATAAGGTATGTTAGGTGCCTTGAAAAGGGATTGACACACAAGAAATGATTAATAAATTATCATTTACCATTATGATTATATTTCAGATATGTCATCAGTTTAAATAATTCTCTTTAAATTATAGGGAAAAGAAGAGGGGGTTTAAATAAAACACTCATGCTACTTGCTCTTGTAAACGTTAAACCTCTCAAGAGAAAAGTTAGGTCTTTGTCTCAAAGTGCCTGAGTGTAGTCCCTGGGAGTGATTGATACGGTGGAGCGAATCATTCTATTTCAGATCCTCACTGGCCCAGATAATCAAGACTTTGGAAGATTTAAGACTAGATAGCAAATCATGAAGTACTAAGTGAACACACTGCAAATATTCAAAATTGAAAAAATGATCCAGTAATTGTATCATGTTTACTTTAAAGTATTAAACAGGTTTTGAACACTTTAAACTTATTTTTACTTTAACTTCATTAATGCCTAAGCTGGATGCAAATGGCAATGTTACTCTCACAGGGAAACAGCTTCTTTGTACTTGTTTGTGAAAGCATTTTGAGAAGTTGAAAGTAATGTATGATCATAAGAAAGTGCCAAACCAGGAAGCAATGATGTTTTCTACATGGTAAATCCTGAACACTATAACCCTGTAAAAAATGATGGTAAATATGTGATATAAATAGATTTATGGAGTCTGATTGGAAAGTAGAAAGTTTCAAATAAGATTATCTATGTGTTTCTAGGATCGCCTTACAAGCAAAGGTATCTTAGGACACCTGGGAAAAATGGGATAGAAGTTTCCTGATCAGTTTGCTCGTAGGTCCTATGTACTAAGGGAGAGCCCGTTGGCCCTCAGTCTTTGTTTTTGTTTTTTGGTTTTTTTTTCTCTTGATTTCAACTACTTGTTTCCAGTTCTGTACATAAAAGGGAAAGGAAGATAAAAGACTTGAAATAGATTGGCCAGAGTATCCATGAGGTATTTGTGTGTGTTTTATTTAAGTGCAACAAAAAATTATGATATATATTAACTTTTAAACAATTAAACTCATGTCTTTTGACCTTCATTCAACAAAAAGCTGTTAGTCTCACATCATGAGGATAATTTAATAGAAGCAATGGCTTGGAAGAGGGAGGAATTTTAAGTAAAGGAAGTGAATTCTTTTTTTGCTGTCATGGAAGGAGGAAGATGAGAGGCATGAATGGGAGACAGCGGTTCAGCTTTGATGACATACACCTTCAGACAATCTGTGTTATTAAAAATAACATTTGGAAATATTAAAGTGGTAGTTCTTTGAGATGGCTACAAAGCTAATGTTTACTGTAATTAATGATTTAAACATTTATGAAAAACATTGTTAGCAATTCATAAGAATATGAGTGGTGAAACTTGGAATGGGGAGCTAGATATTTTTAGCAATCACTTCCATGAAAAAGATAATCAACTTGAAAAAAAATGACAAAAGCAACAAAATGTGTCTCTGTCTTCCCAGTTCTGCATTGGAAGCAAACAGCTCTGCTTCTCTTAGGGGTGTTATCAGAAGCCCTGTCTTGCCTTTGCTCCAGAGAGCTACCAACTTGCTTCTCACATGAGATGGCTCCATAATCCAAGCCATTTATAGAGGCAACATGATGAAGTTATCAACTCTTTTAACGTGATCATTTCCAAATGTTTTTATTGATTACTGAAGACAAGCCATCTCCCTTTTTTCACAGAAGAAAATTTCAATTCCTCATTACAGCTCAGCTAAGAGAACAGAGACTGCCTTGTCATTAGTCTTTTATTGCATTCATGAGATGTGTTGCATCCCTAACAACAACCGAGTGAATTCCATTTCACCTTTCCTCCACCCACAGTGCTGTCTGCATCAATTATCAGGGTTGAAAAATGATGTCTGGGTGTCATTCTCAAAGTAAAAAAGGGCTTGACCTTGTCAATCCGGTCACAATGAAAGGGTGCAGTATGACCTTGGAGTAGAGTTTAGAAAAGTTGGGCAGATGGGAGACCAATAAAAATATTGCTAGTTGAATTGCAAAACTGTAATAGCAGCAATTTTGTTGCATATCCAGCTAGAAACAGTCCACTGAAACAATAGTCGAGAGCCATAACATTTCATTTTGAAATTCATTCAGAATAATTCACTAGCAATCAAGAGGAGCATAGCATCAGTACAAGCTTTATTTATAGTTTAAAATATATCTTGTTTCTTAGTTTAACATTATTTCATTTTGGTGTAGAAGTTTTCAATTTTGTACTTCTTCCAATGATTTCTCATATGACGAATGAGGGAGTTGTCCCATTGCATTTGGAGATTTCCTGCAGTGTTCCAAGGATCTCTCTCCCTAGTATTAATTCCTTAGTTTTTTCATTCCTTCCAGTTGTACAACATAATGTATGAATGTTCTCTTAAATAAATTGTGTTCCTGGAGTTCTTCCTTGCTCTTGAATCGAAAGCAGACATCTAAGTATTTAGTCATGGTGTCTCCTAAAAGTACATGTCCATTTTTTTTTCATATTGGAAGTCACCAATAAAAACTTTTACTTTTGAAGAAAGAAAGTATTAATTTAATTAAATTTATTAAGTGTCTATTATATGCCAGGAATAAATATAGGCACTGGAGATAGACCTGCAAACCAAACAAAAATCTCTGCTATCATACAACTTATATTTTGTTGCAAGAGAGATGAATAATAAAGAAAATAAAGTAAGTATGGAAGATAGTTGATAAATGTTATAGAGGAAAATTTTAAAATAATGATTTTTTAACATTTACCTATTTTTGATAGAGAGAGAGAGAGAGAGAGAGAGAGAGAGTTGAGCATTGGTGGGTTTGGGGGAGCAGAGAGAGAGAGGGAGACACAGAATCCAAAGCAAGGTCCAGGTTCTGAGCTCTCACCACAGAACCTGATGCAGGGCTCGATCATGCAAGCTGTGAGATCATGACCTGAGCTGAAGTCGGACATTTAACCAAATGAGCCACCCAGGCGCCAGTTATAGAGAAAAATGAAGGAGAGAGGGGAGTCAGAGGGCACTTGGCAAACAAGGAGGTGGTTCTTAAGAGGATTAAGGTAGATCTTGTCACAAAGATCACATTTGAGTAAATTTCCAAATGAAATGAGTGAGGGAGGTATCAGTTAATCTTGGAAAGAGCAATCCAGGCACAGGAAAAAGATATACATGGGAGCCTGAGGTCTTAGTGGAAGAATCAGTGTAGCTAGAAATGAGGGCTTGGCAGAGGAATTAAGGTTTTAGAGGGAAAGGTGTGAATGCTGGGGCCAAAAAGTTGAGGGAGGAACATTGTTTAACACCATTTTGTAGGCCATTCCAAGGATATCAGTCTTTTTCTCCGTGAGCTGGAAGCCACTGGAAGAGAATCTGAGGGAATTTTAGTCTTCTCTTTAACAATTGTAATGCTCTGAGGATTTTTTTTACTGGTGATATTAAGGAACTATAATTCAATTATTTTTGTAAGTAGATTAAAACCTCCTAGTTGCTCACTTTATGTAGTATGAGGTATAAATTTTAAAATAGATCCCTTTATATTAAATCTGTCAGGCTACAGATAATTTATTTTTGTTTCTGGAAGCTGGAAATTGAATTAACCAATTTCGATGAGCCCACAGCATTTCACTAACAGTTCAGAAACTTATCACGAAGTAGGGCCAGGGTGCTATCTAGTTGATATGCTTTACACGTTAAAGAGATTCAATTAGTAATCAGGCTCAATGAAAAATTTCTAAGTTTTAGCAGGAAATACATAAATTCCAGAAAAGATGTAAAGGAAAAATATTTTTTTAAATCACAATTTAATATGAAAGTTTTCTTTTTACCAGTAAAAGTTTTGGAGTCTTTGTAATACTTATGAGCAATTATTTATTGCTTACCTAGTTTAGATACTGAATAAACTCTTTGTTTATTGTCTTTATCACTCAGCTATTACTTTTTCCTAATGTTATTATTATATATTAATATGCCATTCCTATTATTAATATCTTCATTTTAAAGAAGTGAAAACTCAAGCTTAAATTTAAAGAGGTCAAGTAATTTTTACAGTGAAGAGCTAGAATTGGTTTTCCAACCTGGTTACGCTGAACCTAGAGTCCCAGTACTATGGTAAACTGCCTTTGCTTTATAAAGTTAACTTTGGCAAACTTAGAAATCAACTCGGAAAGCTATTATGCATGGCAGCATTTAATGCTATGATTATAACATACTGCTTGTGTATGGGCGACACATAGTAGGAGTCCATAAAATTGTAGTTCCCTCACCATTTCTTCTCATAATTGGTAAAAACACTTCTTATTCTAAAAAGAGCAAAGGAGACTGCACATGGAGTCTGTTTCAAGAATGTACTTCTTTTTTTATAAACACTTCTACAGTATTGAGCATCATTTTATAGGGAAATGCACTCTTCCTGTTGATGCTGATAGTATTTCTCTACAACAACGGTGTAGACTGTACCGTAATTTTAGAGTGGAAACATAATGGTAATTTTAGAGTGGAAACATATCAATCGCAATTTGTACATACATTTTTGGAAGACATAGTATGCCACAGTGTCTCCTAGGAATGTGTTTGCAAGGAAATTAAATAGTGTTCTACAAGAAATGTTAATGAATGTATCACCACTGTGTTCTATCTACCTTGCACTCAAACTCCTTGCAAAACTAGACTTTGACATGTATAAATTTGACAACTCTGAACCATCTGGAATCCTGACCCCTATTCTAAAAGATTCCTCTTTTGTACAACTAGAACTAGGCTCTCTCTCTCTTGCTCCCTCTCTCTCTCTCTCTCTCTCTCTCTCTCTCTTTGGTATAACTTATTCTCACCTTCCATCTCCATATTTTAACTTTGGGTTGTCTCAAGTCATTATTAGCTTTTCCCCTCAATTACCCCATTCAAACACTGGAAGCTACAGAAATTGTAACCTGGGTCTAATACCATCCTGAGTCCATGTCATGGCACTAACTTATAATGAGATCTTTTTGGCTTCTCCAGCAAAACTAAATCTTGGATAATATCCAAGACATATCTGTCTTTTTTCAAACTCTGCTCCAAAGAATGGATGCAGTGGTACAAATGTAGACAACGGTAAATACATCTCCAGCTCCAGGAAAACAGTAACTTTAATTAAATATTAATTTGTTGCCTATAATACTTTGCAGGTTTTAAAGAGATTTCAAATATATTATCTCATTCTTCACAGAAGTCCGGGGTAACAGATAGAATAGAAACTATACTCACATTTTACCCACGAGGAAGCTAAGACTCTGAGACAATAAGCAACCTGTCTAAAGTTAGACACCTGGAAAGAATTGAAGATGGTTTCAAGCTGAGGATTTCTGACTCTTATTCCAGAGCTCTTCTCACCACACCATTAAGTGAAAAAGTTGAAGTGAGGTCACTCATAAATTTGTGGTTAAAATATAATATTTTCTTTGGGGCCAAATACACAAAGAGATCTTGGAGTCATTCCTTATTTGGCAATGCGCATTTTTCCTGCAACTGTCAAAGTTTCATTCTGCTGAGAGTTTTCTCTGTTTCATTCTCAGTTTTCTCTCAAAGTTTCATTCTGCAGTTTTTTTCTGGAAGATTTTTTCAGAGTATCAAAAACTTGAAAATTATGAACAACAAAGGGAAACTAGCCCAACCAGCTATAAAACAATATTATAAAATTAAGAATAATTTAAAAAATATAGTACTGGCACAAGATTAGCATGGATCAGTTCAAAAATGGACCGATAGGGGCGCCTGGGTGGCGCAGTCGGTTAAGCGTCCGACTTCAGCCAGGTCACGATCTCGCGGTCCGTGAGTTCGAGCCCCGCGTCAGGCTCTGGGCTGATGGCTCGGAGCCTGGAGCCTGTTTCCGATTCTGTGTCTCCCTCTCTCTGCCCCTCCCCCGTTCATGCTCTGTCTCTCTCTGTCCCAAAAATAAAAAAAAAAAAAAAAAAAAAGTTAAAAAAAAAAAAAAAAGAAAAAAAAAATGGACCGATATATATTAAATAATTTAATATATTCCAAAGGAAATAGAAGTGGAAGAGTTAAATTATTGGAAAATTGGTATTGTAAAAATTATCCATCTTCCTTATCCATCTCACAACAGTGAGTTAAATATATCCAAATGGATTAAATAATTACATTAAAATACATAGGTAAGGATTTAACAAATTGATGTTGCTGAGTATAGTTGCCCAAATTGTAGACTCAGACCAGAAGTTATATTCACATTGACTAACACACCCTCTTGGATGAGAAATGTTAGCACCTTGTGACTGGTTTTTGGTTGGGGAAGAATTTTTTAAATGAGAAAGATGTATAAAAATTACATAAAAAGAGACTGATAGAATTGACCACATAAACACATTTGAATACTATACATAAAATATCATAAAATTAAAAGACAAACAAGAACTGGTAAAAACATCTGCCACAAGTATGATAATATCATAGGATTGATGTATGAAATATATATATATATGTAATGACAGACATCAAATTTATCATTACAATACCCAAACCCCAAAACACTATTCATTACTTGTATAAGTTAGGGTAATGCTAAAAGGTATAACAGAAAGACTAAAAAATGTAAAATGGCTCAAACATGATGCAAGCAAATGTTCTTAAATTTTTTTTGTACCAGGGCCGTGTTAGCAGTCTGGTGAAACTTTGGACCTCTTTTCAGAATAATGTTTTTAAATACATAAAATAGAATGTAAAAGACTCCAAAAGAAACCAATTAAATTGAAGAGGAGCAATAAAATAGTAAAAGAACATGGGCTATAATAAGAAAGGTGCTTCTTTATTAACATATTCAATAACAAAATATAGCAGCAGGTTTAATTAATACCACAGTTTCAAAGTTTTGAAGAGTATGAACTAAATTTCACATATCTGCTGCAATTGTCGTGTGATAGAAAAATACTTCTCATAGGCACTGATAATACGACCAGTTTGTTGCCTATTTTCATAAATTGAAGTTAAGACAATGGTGAAAATAATAGTTTTTCCCATTTCAAGTTCACTGACACCTCCCACCACACACACGAATTCTAGCCATGGACCCCTTAGAGATCTGTGAGCCTTAACTGAAAGAACTGTTGCAAAAGAAGTTTATTTCTTGCTCATGTTGTGCCCCTGCATGGGAAGGCAGAGGAGTGGGTTCAGGACCCAGCTAAAGAACGCCTCAGGGAGTGATGCAGGAACTAGCACATTCAATACGTGGCTTTCAAAGTTTCCATCATTGTTCCCATCTCAGCCAGCCCAAAGACAACATGCACAGATACTTGTGAGAGAATTTTATGGGCCATGCCTGGAAATGCCACACCTCATGTCTACTCATATTCTACTGACTAGAACTTGGTCACATCACCACACCTATCTGCAAGGGAGGTGGGGAAATATAGATAAGCTGTGTGAACAGGAAGAAGAGGAAAGTATGGGCTTTGATGAGTTGGTGGTAGCCTTTGCCAAATCATCTATCAAATTAGTAATTTCATTTTTAATGACTGTATGCAATGAGGTAAAGTTTAGAGTGAAGAAATTAGAACTGTTGTGGCAATAAATTATGTAAAAAAAAAACATAAGAGAAAGCCATCAAGATGGATCAAGTGTTTTAAAATTGTTCAAACTCCTTTATCCATTAATTGAATTTCTATGAATTTTTCTCAAGCAGCAACGTGGATGGAACTGGAAGGTATTATGCTGAGTGAAATGAGTCAGTCAAGTAAGGACAGATATATGTTTTCACTCATATGTGGATCTTGAGAAACTTAACAGAAGGCCATGGGGGAAGGGAAGGGGAAAAAGTAGTTACAGAGAGGGAGGGAGGCAAACCACAAGAGCTCTTAAATACAGAGAACAAACTGAGGGTGGATGGGGGTTTGGGGGAGAGGGGAAAATGGGTGATGGGCATTGAGGAGGGCACTTGTGATGAGCACTGGGTGTTATATGTAAACCAATTTGATGATAAACTATATTCATAAAAAAGAATAAAAAATAAACTGAAGGAAAAACTGTGCACAAATTGTCCTTAGCAGCATTAATTTAAATAAAAAATATTATTAATTATAAAAGATATATGTACTTACAATAACCAAAATAAATTGGCAGTGTCAATAAAATTGAGGTACATCATCATATCATAGACTATTGTGTTTATGAGTTCTAATAAGTATTAGCTGAAATTTCTTGAATACTTATAGATGTTAGGCATTTTGCCGATCATTTTACATGCCTTAAGTCCTCACAATCACCTAGTGAGATACTTTTTTTTATCTCATTTAATGTGAAAACTCTGATGTCAGGAAGACTGTTTTGCTGAGGATTATACACCTATGGTTTAGTCTCTCTCTTCTTCCTTACTAAATTCCATTTTCCTTTCTTCCCTAGTAACAGGTCTCCAATTTTATTTGAGTTTACAATGTGCTCAACCACCAGACTAACACAATTGAGGCTGGCCACATGACTAATTATAGTCAATGCCATTTAAGCAGAGATTGGTATTCCTAAGGAAGACTCCACTGGAATGGGCCTTTTCAGTCTTTTGACCCTCATCTTTCTCCTTTTCTTTTCCCAAAGGGGCAGGTAAAGGCTGTACGTGTAGTAGTTGTAACCATGGCTGAAAACCACCAGCTAAGAATGGCAGGACAGGAGGCTAGGAGAGGCCTGGACCTTGAGGCAATTATTATGGACTGCACCATCCGAGGTTTGGAAAGTCCCTTATCTAAGTTTGATTAAATCACAGAAGTTAAATTGTTAGTAAGTGCTGCCAAACACAATTCTATTTGATGCAAATGGTCAGTGGAAAAGTCAAGACTTAAGCCCAGGTCTATTCGACCCAAAGACGTTCTAAGTATTAGTATACATTGATTTTGTGCTTAAAAGCGTTAACTTTGAAAAGTAAGATGTTAAAATTGTATATGTGGTATGATATCAACTATATTAATATGCCTAGAAAGAAGACTGGAAGAGCCCCAAATTTTAACAATGGTTATCTCTGGGTGGCAAGATTATCAGGGTTAATTTTAAAAATAACTTTATAGGGAGATTTTATTATAATAAATGTAATACGTGCTTATTGTGGATAATTTGCAATTTAAAGGACAGAACAAAGGAAAATGTAAAATGTACTACCTTACAATTTTCCCTACACTTATTTATTTAAATTACATATACTATTTTATATCCTGCTGTTTTTACTTACTATTATTATAAGCATTTATCATTGTTGTCAAATATTTCAGAAATACCATGTTAATGGCTGCCTATTATTCTAGCATGTGGATGAGTACAAATTGTTTAAATATTCTTCAGTTGTTGCAATTTTAGTGAGCTTAAAATTTTCAATAATAGGAATAATGCTATGGGAATACCTGTGTTTATAAATCTTTGTCTGTTTTACTGACAGTTTTCTTAACATAAATTCTCCAAAGTAGGACTTCTGAGAATCTTGTTGTTGTTGTTGTTGTTGTTGTTGTTGTTGTCGTCACAAACTTTTTAATAGGTACTTGGAAAATATTGCAAAAATACTGGCACCAGGTGTCTATGAGCATTCCATCATTTACAGGCCTTGAGAGTGTCCTCTTGCCTTTATTCACCTCCAGCCAATTACAAAAACACAATTGGTTAGATGGATTTCCAGAGTATGTTATTTTATGTTAATTAAAATATCCCTTGCAAAATGGTGAGGAAATTACTGATTGTGCCAAAAATACTTATAATTTGTACATAAAGGAATCATACGAAAATAACAGAGCTGAAATTTCTCCGACTTCTGGTAGGAGTTCTTTGTCAGCCATATTATAAAGTAATTCAAAGATGACATAACATAGAGTAAGAAGACATTAAGAACAGAACATCATTCATAGCTAACCTTCCCCTAAATGTACATATTTTCCTTGAAATAGCCAATGAAAATGGAAGATATATATGCATAAAAATAAGTAGATATTTCTACACTGAGCTTGTATTTTTTAAATTTTTAATTAATGAGGTGCATGGTCAAAAGTCCAGGGAGTACTTTAAAATTAAGTAATTTATATTACTGGTTCTATTTTTAAGATAGTAATTCCTTATTTCAAAAATAAAGTTTCCAATGACCTAAAAACAATTATTTTCTCAGAAAAGCCAAATCCTAATTCTATAATACATGTTCAATATATGTGTTTTGAAGTGAGCCAATATTTCATATGGCCAACATAGGCAATATGTATTTCCATCTGTCTACATTATTGACACTTCCCCATTTTTCAGAATTGTACATCAGTTGCACAGAGTTGGATTAATCATAACCTATAGTTCATTATGTTCTCTCATTATCAGTCTAGGCATGTCCTATGTTTTAGTATTATTTAATTATTATTTTAAATAGTAAAATAAACAGTTAAGAACCCACCACCCAAAACAAAAGCTAGACACTGGACAATAATCTTACTTATGATTTTCTCCAACAGTCCGTTCTTTTGCCATCCTATGGTTTTGTTTTCATCAGGATGTCAACAGACTTTTCACATTTTGTTTTATAAACAGTGTCTCCATGTTTTCAAATTTTGAAAACCATTTTTAATCTTCATTTTAGTTTTCAAATGAATACTTTGGTTGGTTAGAAGTGAAATGGTAAAGTTTTTTTTGTTTTTAGTTTTGGTTTTTCTGTTCTAGAACCTAGTCTGATGTCATATTTGAAATCCAATCCAAGTAAATAGTCATAAGCATGTTGGACAGGTTTTGGTGGCTTTGTAATGCAAATCATATAAATCGTGTCCTTTCTGCTATAGAAAGTATAGAATTGCTGTGAACCGTCCCATTGGATCTAAAGCAGTGAAAGTTAAAAAAGGGCTTATAACAAACAATAGGCTTGTTTTAATTAAGTTCATTAAATTTTATTAAACACCCACCAAGCAGGATGTATAGAGTTTGGCATTGGTGGTGGTGGCGGTGACTCAAAATGAGTAGGATAATGACTTCTTCCTAAGAACTTTAAATTCTAAGAAGGAACCTAGAAACAGAACCATACACATATTGACACTCAACGTATGAGAGAGGTAGGAGATTAGGCCAATGGGGAAAAGATGAGTTATTCAATATGTAGTATTGGGATAATTATTAAATAATAATTGAAATTATTATATAATAAGAGAAATTATAGGGGTTTTTATCTGTAAAATAAGATTGCATCTGTATATCACACCAATAAAAAAATTAATAGAAGAGAGACACACCTGTGATTCAAGAGAAAATGACGGTAACATGGAAAATGTGACATTTAATGTAAACCTTCAAGGCTGAGTGGGATTAAAATAGGTCTAAGAGATGGAGGTGGAAATATGGGAGGAGTTTTTCCAAAAGGTTGTTTTCAAGCAAGGTGACTAGTTCTAGCACCGAAAAGTGCCATGTCATGGGAAAAGGAAAAATCAGGACAGTTGTTTACCTACAAAAGGAGAAATGGTAGCCATACTTTCCATACCACTCCTCCCAGTTTCCTAAATAAAGAAGCAAACACACATAGTTCCATAAACCCAAACTGAACTCAGCCTTCCCTGCACCTACCACCTTCTCCGTGAGAAGGGAGATTTGAGATTCCTTAAGTTCCTTGTCCTTCTCTGTTGCCTCCAGCAGTGTTTCTGTTGAAGCTTACTCAGGCCTTAAACCCTTCCACTGCTAAGATGTCAAATTTGGACCTTTCTCTGATGACTACTTCTCATTCTCTTTGGAGTTGGTCATCTATCTCCACCTGTGTTATTTTGTATTCACCTCTGCCTTTTACTTCCATGTGAATTAAGCAATAGAGTTAACTTCTCTGAACATGTTTTCTCAGCTGGAAAATGGGAGTTAATATTGCGTTCTATTTTATAGGGTCCTTGTAGAAGTAAACTGGATCACCCATGAAATAGTGTTTTAAAAAAGGAGCAGGTTTCAGAATGGTATGTTCAGTATGATCATACTTGTTTCTAAAAAACATATCGAGTATATCTTTGTGTATTAATGTTTACAAATGCACTAAAAAGAAAAAGAAAACCAAATTCTTAACAATGATTACCTTCCATAAAGGATATGAAAAAGGAGAGACATGTTAAGTAAACTAGTTTTGTGAATATTGTGCAATAAAGTTAGGTTAAATTAAAACATAAATGAAATCAGTACAAACATGAACAAACATTAAGACTTCACAGGGGGAGTTGGCACTTGAGTCTCGAAGAATGCATGCTCCTTATGTGGAAGATAAGAAAGGGAAGGGTTTCCCAGCACACAGAGTAGTGGGAGCTACAGAGTTGATAGGGCTGTACTGCCAGGACCCTCCAGAAGTCTTGAATGATGAGGGGATGGGTACAGATAGATGTGAGTGTGTGGGGTGGCGGCGGCGGGGGGTGGGGGGAGGCTCACAAGACAAGAAGCTGGAGAGTTGGCCAGGGCTGGACCTGGGTGTCCTTTGAATGTCATCCTCAGGATTATGAACTTAATCCTCATAGTAATGGGAGAACCTTGAGGGGTAATACAAATGGGAAAAATAATAGAAGCTTGCATTCTAGAATGCTTCTGTGTTGAGGATTGAGGGGGGGTGGGCAAGACTATAGATTTGAAAAGGAAATCAGAGACTTCTAGTAGTCACAACAAGAGTTGAAAAGGGCCTGAGTTATCAACTGAGACCAAATAATATGTCAATTTTATGTTGTGACTAATATTAATAGCTAGGATTTATTGAGATATTTGTTTATGGCTAATATTTATTTAGCCAAGCTTAAATTGGATAAGAATTATAAATGGATATGTCATTTATTTCACATAAGAACTCTGTAAGATAGGTACTATTAATATTACTAATATATAAATGAGGAAACCAGGATTCGGAGGGGTTAGGATAGTTGCCCAAGCACACCTAGATAATAAATGGTGTGACTAGGATATGAATCCACCCCGCTTGGTTGCTTGGACACTCTTTTAAATAGTCATAAACCCTTGGGGCGCCTGGGTGGTGCAGTCGGTTAAGCGTCCGACTTCAGCCAGGTCACGACCTCGCGGTCCGTGAGTTCGAGCCCCGCGTCAGGCTCTGGGCTGATGGCTCGGAGCCTGGAGCCTGTTTCCGATTCTGTGTCTCCCTCTCTCTCTGCCCCTCCCCGGTTCATGCTCTGTCTCTCTCTGTCCCAAAAATAAATAAAAAAAAGTTGAAAAAAAAAAAATTTAAATAGTCATAAACCCTTAAAGGGTTTTTAGTGTCAGAGAAAATAGGCATGGAAAAATTTCTTTAAGACTATTGCAGTAACGGAGAGAGATTGAACTCAACTCTACTCGGGGGAAAGCAGAGGATTTTTAAGTGCTGGTGTAAGTCAGTGAAAAAAATTTCTGAGGGATAATAGAGGGAATGTTGGTTAATGTGAGTAGGTAATCTGTGTTTTTAAATTGTTGCATATTGAAGTTATGCTCCACCTTCTCACCAAGGATGGGATATAGAGGTGCTACATCCTTTGATGCTTACATTTCGATGTGTTGGCTCTCAAGTCCTTGAGAAAGACATTCCTGTGTTGTAAAATTGGTAAAAGTCTGGAGGAAGTTTTATATCTTGAAAAGGCAGAAAAAGAACTGAGAATTTCGTTTGTGAAACTCAATGCTCTAAGAGAAAGGATGTCAGAAAACCTAGAGTCAAGAAGAAGCCTGTCTAAAGATCTATAGTCTGAAAACTATAGAACTCTTCTGAAAGAAGTTGAAGAAGACACAAAGAAATGGAAAAACATTCCATGCTCATGGATTGGAAGAGCAAATATTGTTAAAATGTCTATATTACCCAAAGCAATCTACACAATCAATGCAATCCCTATCAAAAATTTTCACAGAGCTAGAATAAATAATCCTAAAATTTGTATGGAACCAGAAAAGAGCCAAAGTAATGTTGACAAAGCAAAGCAGGAAGCATCACAATTCCAGACTTCAAGCTGTATTACAAAGCTGTAATCATCAAGACTGTATGGTACTGGCACAAAAACAGACACATAGATCAATGGAACAGAACAGAGAACCCAAAAATGGACCCACACCTGTATGGCCAACTCATCTTTAACCAAGCAAGAAAGAATATGAAATGGAAAAAAGTCTCTTCAACAAATGGTGCTGGGAAAACTGGATGGTGACATGGAAAAAAATGAAACTGGGCCACCTTCTTACACCACACACAAAAATAAATTCAAAATAGATGAAAGACCTAAGTGTGAGACAGGAAACCATCAAAATGCCAAAGGAAAACACAGGCAGCAACCTCTTTGACCTCAGCAGTAGCAACTTCTTACTAGACATGTCTCTGGAGGCAAGGGAAACAAAAACAAAATTGAACTATTGGGACCTCATCAAAATAAAAAGCTTCTGCAAAGCTGAAGGAAACAATCAACAAAAGTAAAAGGCAGCCTATGGAATAGAAGAAGATATGTGCAAATGGCATATTGGATAAAGGGCTACTATCTAAAATCTATAAAGATCTTACCAAACTCAACACCCAAAAATAAATAATCCAGTTAATAAATGGGCAGAAGACTTGAAAAGACATTTCTCCAAAGAAAACATACAAATGGGTTGACAGACATGAAAAAAATGCTCAACATCGTTCATCATTAGGGAAATACAAATCAAAACCACAATGAGATACTGCCTCACACCTGTCAGAATGGCTAAAATTAATAACTTGGCAAATTAAAGATGCTGGCAAGGATGTGGAGAAAGGGGAATCCTCTTACACTATTGATGGAAATGCAAACTGGTACAGACACTCTGGAAAACAGTATGGAGTTTCCTCAAAAAGTAAAAAACAGGACTACCCTATGACTTAGCTATTTCATTATTACACATTTATCTAAAAGATACAAAAATACTGATTCAAAGGGGTACATGCACCACAATGTTTACAGTAGCTCTATCAACAATAGCCAAATTATGGAAAGGTCCAAATATCCATCGGCTAATGAATGGATAAAGAAGATGTGGTATATATACTCAATAGACTGTTACTCAACCATCAAAAAGAATGAAATCTTGCCCTTTGCAATGATGTGGATAGAGCTAGAATGTATTATGCTAAGTGAAATAAGTCAGTCAGAGAAAGATAGCATATGATTTCACACATATGTGGAATTTAAGAAACAAAACAGATGAACTTTGGGGAAGGGAAGGAAAAATGAAGGTAAAATGAAGAAGGAAACAAACCATAAAAGACTTAACTATAGTGAACAAACTGAGGGTTACTGGAAGAGAGTTGGGCAAGGGTATGGGTTAAATGGGTGATGAGTATTAAGAGCAGCCCTTGTTGGGGTGGGCACTGGGTGTTACATGTTAAGTGAGGAATCACTAAACTCTACTCCTGCAACCAATATGACACTATATGTTATATCTTAACCAACTTGAATTTAAATACAATCTTGGAAGAAAAAAAAGATAAAAATGTGGGGTCCCCTGTTCAACAATTATTGAGCCTCAAGAAGCAAAAGAAGAGCATTAAAACAAACATAGGACCCTCTAAGTGCAGGGTACTGTGTGACTGCATAGGTTGTCAGTGCTCATGAAGCTGGCCCTGCCCTTAAGTTCATGCTTTCAACCTTTAGGTGGGCTATATTCCCTCTCTCCTGAATACGTTATTAAATAAGGAGGTCCCTGGGGGTAGCCAGAGTTCTTAAGTGGTTATCAATTGACCTTTTTTAATGCTCGGAAAAAAGAAACTTTCTCACAGACAGGATTTGGATATTTAATCCTACCTGTATCACACAGCTTCTCAGTGGGATATCAAAGTATTAGAAGACTTGAAACTCCCTACTGAGTTTCTGTCTGAAAATAGTAAATGCTGGGAACAAAGCAGATTCTTACATACAAATGGGAACTACAGCTAAATACTAGCCTATGTAGTGTGGCTCCTTTCACAATGTATTTTAATAGCAAGTATCACTGCATCCAATTAGAACTGAACTTGGGATGACCTAGTACAATATGTAGATGACAAAGAACATTAGCAATACAAACAAACAAAGTGTTTTTTTTTCATCATTAAAGAGAAAGATACATGATAGTACTGAAGCTACTACCGGAAAAGGGGTAGATTAGTACTGAATAAAAAAGTGTCCCCATTCTGAAGCACAGCATGGTTGAGCATTAAATGAAGACATTTTCTAGAGTACAATTCCATTGTTCATGGAGGTGAGTATGGTCCAAAGTGACTATTATCGCTACATGATGCCTTACTGGGGCTTGGGTAACTTAACACTGTAAACAGCAATGACTGAGAGTGGCAGATTCAGATTTCATTATAAAGGAGGTTAGTTTTCATTGTAAAAGTCCATTTTGCTTTTTAATAGAGGTAGAACTAAAATGAAGCTAACCATGGACCAAATATAATATCCAATGTGAACTGAGGTAAAGCTTATCAATGTAGTTTTTTTTTCATTTGTATATCTCTAAGATCAGCTACCTGAAACAATTATATGAATTTTATAATTGAAATTTGGCATTAGGGGAGTGCCTGGGTGGCTCAGTTGGTTGAGCATCCGACTCTTGATTTGGTTCAGGTCATGATCCCAGCATCCTGGCATAAAGCCCCATGTTGGGCTCCATGCTGAGTGTGGAGCCTACTTGAGACTCTCTCTCTGTTTGTCTCAACCCCTCATCCCTCTCTCCCTCTCTCTCTTTGAAAAAAAAATGGTATTAGAGAAAGAGAAGAGAATATTGTCAGAGTGACATATATTCACATATTCAGTTGTTTGGCATTTTGCATCATTTTTTGAAAAGTAGTATTCTGAATATATTAACTAAATGCTAAGAAGACTTCTTGAATATTACTATGAGCCTTGACTTAAGTATAAATATTTTTGTTCAAAACGAAGCAGCTCTATTATGTAAGGTAGTTTGTTATTAACTTCATTAAGATATAATGGACATAGGGGAAGATGGTGGTGTAGGAGGATGCTGGGCTCACCGCGCATCCTGCTGATCACTTAGAGTCCACCTACACCTGCCTAAATAACCCAGAAAACCGCCAGAGGATTAGCAGAACGGAGTCTCCGGAGCCAAGCACAGACGAGAGGCCCACGGAAGAGGGTAGGAAGGGCAGAGAGGCGGTGCGTGATCCATGGACTGGCGGAAGGGAGCCGGGGCAGAGGGGCAGCCTGCTGGACAAGCAGAGCCCCCGAGTCTGGCTTGCAAAAGTGGAGGGGTCGGACGGAGTGTGTTCCGACAGCAAGCAGGACTTAGCATCTGGGAGGTCATAAGTGAACAGCTCTGCTAAGAAAGCGGGAAGGCTGGAGGACAAAGGGAGGGAGAGTTGCTGAGCCCCGGGACGACAGAGCTCAGTTTGGTGGAGAACTTGCCAGGGAAGTTCCTGCCAGGGAACTTGCTTGCTCAGTGCAAACACCCAACGCTGTGCTTCTGCGGAGCCTCCCCTCCAGCAGCGGGTCTGACTCCCTCCCGCTGCCACAGGGCCCCTTCTGAAGTGGATCACCTAAGGAGAAGCGAGCTAAGCCTGCCCCTCCTGCCCCCGTGCACCTTGCCTACCCACCTTGCCTACCCCAGCTAATACGCCAGATCCCCAGCACCACAAGCCTGACAGTGTGCAAGTAGCCCAGACGGGCCACGCCACCCCACAGTGAATCCCGCCCCTAGGAGAGGAGAAGAGAAGGCACACACCAGTCTGACTGTGGCCCAGTGGTGGGCTGGGGGCAGACATCAGGTCGGGCTGCGGCCCTGCCCACCAACTCCAGTTATACACCACAGCACGGGGGAAGTGCCCTGCAGGTCCTCACCACTCCAGTGACTATCCAAAATGACCAAACGGAAGAATTTACCTCAAAAGAATCTCCAGGAAATAACAACAGCTAATGAACTGATCAAAAAAGGATTTAAATAATATAACAGAAAGTGAATTTAGAATAGTCATAAAATTAATCGCTGGGCTTGAAAACAGTATAGAGGACAGCAGAGAATCTCTTGCTACAGAGATCAAGGGACTAAGGAACAGTCACGAGGAGCTGACAAACGCTTTAAACGAGATGCAAAATAAAATGGAAATGACCATGGCTCGGATTGAAGAGGCAGAGGAAAGAATAGGTGAACTAGAAGATAAAGTTATGGAAAAAGAGGAAGCTGAGAAAAAGAGAGATAAAAAAATCCAGGAGTAGAGGGGAAAATTAGAGAACTAAGTGATGCACTAAAAAGAAATAATATACACATAATTGGTATCCCAGAGGAGGAAGAGAGAGGGAAAGGTGCTGAAGGTGTACTTGAAGAAATAATAGCTGAGAACTTCCCTGAACTGGGGAAGGAAAAAAGCATTGAAATCCAAGAGGCACAGAGAACTCCCTTCAGACGTAACTTGAATCGATCTTCTGCATGACATACCATAGTGAAACTGGCAAAATACAAGGATAAAGAGAAAATTCTGAAAGCAGCAAGGGATAAATGTGCCCTAACATATAAAGGGAGACCTATAAGACTCGTGACTGATCTCTCTTTTGAAACTTGGCAGGCCAGAAATGATTGGCAGGAGATCTTCAATGTGATGAACAGAAAAAAATATGCAGTCGAGAATCCTTTATCCAGCAAGTCTGTCATTTAGAATAGAAGGAGAGATAAAGGTCTTCCCAAACAAACAAAAACTGAAGGAATTTGTCACCACTAAACCAGCCCTACAAGAGATCCTAAGGGGGATCCTGTGAGACAAAGTACCAGAGACATCGCTACAAGCATAAAACATACAGACATCACAATGACTCTAAACCCGTATCTTTCTATAATAACACTGAATGTAAATGGATTAAATGCGCCAACCAAAAGACACAGGGTATCAGAATGGATAAAAAAAACAAGACCCATCTATTTGCTGTCTACAAGAGACTCATTTTAGACCTGAGGACACCTTTAGATTGAGAGTGAGGAGATGGAGAAGTATTTATCATGCTACTGGAAGCCAAAAGAAAGCTGGAGTAGCCATACTTATATCAGACAAACTAGACTTTAAATTAAAGGCTGTAACAAGAGATGAAGAAGGGCATTATATAATAATTACAGGGTCTATCCATCAGGAAGAGCTAACAGTTATAAATGTCTATGTGCCGAATACGGGAGCCCCCAAATATATAAAACAATTACTCATAAACATAAGCAACCTCATTGATAAGAATGTGGTCATTGCAGGGGACTTTAACACCCCACTTACAGAAATGGATAGATCATCTAGACACATGGTCAATAAAGAAACAAGGGCCCTGAATGATACATTGGATCAGATGGACTTGACAGATAGATTTAGAACTCTGCATCCCAAAGCACCAGAATATACTTTCTTCTCGAGTGCACATGGAACATTCTCCAAGATAGATCATATACTGGGTCACAAAACAGCCCTTCATAAGTATACAAGAATTGAAATCATACCATGCATAGTTCCAGACCACAATGCTATGAAGCTTGAAATCAACCACAGGAAAAAGTCTGGAAAACCTCCAAAAGCATGGAGGTTAAAGAACACCCTGCTAAAGAATGAGTGGGTCAACCAGGCAATTAGAGAAGAAATTAAAAAATATATGGAAACAAACGAAAATGAAAATATAACAATCCAAACACTTTGGGACGCAGCAAAGGCAGTCCTGAGAGGAAAATACATTGCAGTCCAGGCCTATCTCAAGAAACAAGAAAAATCCCAAATACAGAATCTAACAGCACACCTAAAGGAAATAGAAGCAGAACAGCAAAGACACCCCAAACCCAGCAGAAGAAGAGAAATAATAAAGATCAGAGCAGAAATAAACAATATAGAATCTAAAAAAACTGTAGAGCAGATCAACGAAAACAAGAGTTGGTTTTTTGAAAAAATAAACAAAATTGACAAACCTCTAGCCAGGCTTCTCAAAAAGAAAAGGGAGATGACCCAAATAGATAAAATCATGAATGAAAATGGAATGATTACAACCAATCCCTCAGAGATACAAACAATTATCAGGGAATACTATGAAAAATTGTATGGCAACAAATTGGACAACGTGGAAGAAACGGACAAATTCCTAAACACCCACACTCTTCCAAAACTCAATCAGGAGGAAATAGAAAGCTTGAACAGACCCATAACCAGCGAAGAAATTGAATCAGTCATCAAAAATCTCCCAACAAATAAGAGTCCAGGACCAGGTGGCTTCCCAGGGGAGTTCTACCAGACGTTTAAAGCAGAGATAATACCTATCCTTCTCAAGCTATTCCAAGAAATAAAGAGGGAAGGAAAACTTCCAGACTCATTCTATGAAGCCAGTATTCCTTTGATTCTTAAACCAGACAGAGACCCAGTAAAAAAAGAGAACTACAGGCCAATATCCCTGATGAATATGGATGCAAAAATTCTCAATAAGATACTAGCAAATCGAATTCAACAGCATATAAAAAGAATTATTCACCATGATCAAGTGGGATTCATTCCTGGGATGCAGGGCTGGTTCAACATTCGAAAATCAATCACCGTGACACATCACATTAATAAAAGAAAAGATAAGAACCATATGATCCTTTCAATTGATGCAGAAAAGGCCTTTGACAAAATTCAGCACCCTTTCTTGATAAAAACCCTTGAGAAAGTCGGGATAGAAGGAATATACTTAAACATCATAAAAGCCATTTATGAAAAGCCCACAGCTAACATCATCCTCAACGGGGAAAAACTGAGAGCTTTTTCCCTGAGATCAGGAACATGACAGGGATGTCCACTCTCACTGCTGTTGTTTAACATAGTGTTGGAAGTTCTAGCATCAGCAATCAGACAACAAAAGGGAATCAAAGGCATCAAAATTGGCAAAGATGAAGTCAAGCTTTCACTTTTTGCAGATGACATGATACTATACATGGAAAATCCGATAGACTCCACCAAAAGTCTGCTAGAACTGATACATGAATTCAGCAAAGTTGCAGGATACAAAATCAATGTACAGAAATCAGTTGCATTCTTATACACTAACAATGAAGCCACAGAAAGACAAATAAAGAAACTGATCCCATTCACAATTGCACCAAGAAGCATAAAATACCTAGGAATAAATCTAACCAAAGATGTAAAAGATCTGTATGCTGAAAACTATAGAAAGCTTATGAAGGTAATTGAAGAGGATATAAAGAAATGGAAAGACATTCCCTGCTCATGGATTGGAAGAATAAATATTGTCAAAATGTCAATACTACCCAAAGCTATCTACACATTCAATGCAATCCCAATCAAAATTGCACCAGCATTCTTCTCAAAACTAGAACAAGCAATCCTAAAATTCATATGGAACCACAAAAGGCCCCGAATAGCCAAAGTAATTTTGAAGAAGACCAAAGCAGGAGGCATCACAATCCCAGACTTAAGCCTCTACTACAAAGCTGTCATTATCAAGACAGCATGGTATTGGCACAAAAACAGACACATAGACCAATGGAATAGAATAGAAACCCCAGAACTAGACCCACAAACGTATGGCCAACTAATCTTTGACAAAGCAGGAAGGAACATCCAATGGAAAAAAGACAGTCTCTTTAACAAATGGTGCTGGCGCCACTCAGAGTGGCCAAAATGAACAAATCAGGAGACTATAGATGCTGGAGAGGATGTGGAGAAACGGGAACCCTCTTGCACTGTTGGTGGGAATGCAAATTGGTGCAGCCTCTCTGGAAAGCAGTGTGGAGGTTCCTCAGAAAATTAAAAATAGACCTACCCTATGACCCAGCAATAGCACTGCTAGGAATTTATCCAAGGGATACAGGAGTACTGATGCATAGGGGCACTTGTACCCCAATATTTATAGCAGCACTCTCAACAATAGCCAAATTATGGAAAGAGCCTAAATGTCCATCAACTGATGAATGGATAAAGAAATTGTGGTTTATATACACAATGGAATACTACGTGGCAATGAGAAAGAATGAAATATGGCCTTTTGTAGCAACATGGATGGAACTGGAGAGTGTGATGCTAAGTGAAATAAGGCATACAGAGAAAGACAGATACCATATGGTTTCACTCTTATGTGGATCCTGAGAAAGTTAACAGAAACCCATGGGGGAGGGGAAGGAAAAAAAAAAAAAGAGGTTAGAGTGGGAGAGAGCCAAAGCATAAGAGACTGTTAAAAACTGAGAACAAACTGAGGGTTGATGGGGGGTGGGAGGGAGGGGAGGGTGGGTGATGGGTATTGAGGAGGGCACCTTTTGGGATGAGCACTGGGTGTTGTATGGAAACCAATTTGACAATAAATTTCATATATTGAAAAAAAAGATAATGAACATATAATAAACTGTACATATTAGAAGAGTAGAATATAAGTTTTGAAATATATATTAACCCATTAAAATATCACCAAAACGAAGATCATGAACATATCCCTCACTCCTCAAAATTTCCTTGGGTTACTTGGTAATCCCTCCTTTTCCCCACCTGGTTACCCAGGCAACCATTGATCTGCTTTCTGCCACTATAAATTAGTTTGCATATTTTTTCTCATTTCATAAAACTGTAATCCTACAGTATGTACTGCTTTCGCTAAGCATAATTTTGGGATTCACCCAGATTGTAGCACACATCAATAATTCATTCCTTTTAATTGTTGAATAGTATTTCATAATATGCATCTACCACATTTGTTTATCTCTTCACCTGTGGATGGACATTTGTGTTGTTTCCAGTTTGGGGCTATAAAAAAATGAAGCTGCTATGAACACTTGCATATAAATCTTTGACAGATGGGTATGTTTACACCCTGAGTGCATAGTCAGGGTGGAATGAATGGATCATTTGGTAGATGTATATTTAAAATTTTAAGAAACTTCAAAACTATTTACCAAAGTGGTTGAACCATTTTATATTTCTTCCAACAGTGTAAGCAAGTTCTAGTTCCTGCACATCCCTGCCAATGTTGGTAGTAAATGCAGTTTATATTTCTTCTGTAAATGCTCATATTTTAATTTTCATGTCAGATAATATGCATTGATAATGAAGATATAAAGCACAATTTATCTGAAGTTGAAGGGCAGAGGCAAATATATTTCATAGCATCTTGAGATATATTTCAGATTTCTTTTAATTTTCTTGTCACTATCAGTAGCCATAATACCTGAAATTTAAGTAGATATTATTTAATGGTAGAATTATAGCTTCTATTTATGTATGAATGTAACAGTTACAAATAAATTGATCAGAACTATTGGCGAAGGTCAAAATGTAAACAAATTAGATAAAGTACAACTTCTCAAGAAATAGGAATATAACTGGTATGGTTCTAATGCATCAGCTGAATGAGAAGTATCTATGTGGTAAGGACATTTGTGGTTAGATTAGAGTAGCATTTTTTTTCTCTCTTAAATAAATTTGTATTGCATTCAAAATAATCCAGAGTACCTTGAGTCACTAGCCAGGCCAATTTTGTTTGGCTAATTACTAGCCAGGTAATTTCACATCAGTTTCCTTCAGAAGACGGAGTATGCTTTTGTGAAGATGCGAAGTAAATATCAGATCTCTATTTCAAAAGTTGGAGAAGATAAGGTTGGCAGTTGTGACCCCACAAAACTCTGGTGCATTTTTCTCTTACTGGTTGATGTGGACAAAACATGAATCAATCCATGTGTAGCTCCCTGTGGCTGGTACTCACAATCCGACTCTGGTGTCTTCCCTTATTGCCCTGCAAGGCAACTAAAGATGAACAGCATCCGTCTGGTGTAGTCGCACAGTGGTGAAGGGGTTACGGGCCCATCTTTCCTTGCCTTCCCTGGGTGCTGTTAAGAGTGATACATACCTACCTGAGTCTTTTGTTATAATACATTGAATTGCATGATAAAAATCCCATTCTTAATTTATTTTATCATGATTATAGAATATCATAGTAGACTCATATGATCTTGCAGCCGGAAGAGATCTCCTGAGAAAATCTGTTTTGCTTGAAGAGTGTTTAATAGATAGAAGGTGCTTCCTTCTTAGGAGCTGAAATTTACCTTCTAACCATTCCTTTCAGTCCAATGAAGATTCCCTACTGCAAGAAGGGTGTAGGAATACCACAAAAAGGGTGACTGTAAATCACTGTTCCACCATTTACTTCTCTTTACAAGTCCCAGATAATATTTATCTTTTTGAATCTCTGTTTCTTTATCTTATGAAAAGGAGATAATAATCACATCTTAAAGTTGTTCAAATGCTAAATGAAATTATTATAATGCACAGTCCCTAATTGGTAACTACTAGTTCCAACGACAAGTTCCATTATTCTCTCCAGTGCACCTGATAACCTAGCTTAAGTTAGAAAGGTCAGGCTTTATCTTGGCAAAAACTGTTACTGCTGATATCATTTGATCTTGATTTACTTTTAGAAGTTTCCCACATTGAGACTTTTAATGAGAATTGAGTGTTAAAATTTGAGTGCTTCCAAAATGATTTCTATGAAGTTATTTTGTTCATCAGTTCCTTTTTGGTTTTTAATGTCTAAAATTGAAAAGACTGTCTAAGTAAGAGCCATTGTATAAAAATAAACTGAGAATTTTACACAAGGGCATAGAAAATATTTTCACCTTCTTTGGATACAACATTCTGACCACAATGGTCCCAGTGCCTGTCTACCTACCTACCTGCCTACCTATCCATCACCGGTGGATTCACCTCTCACTGTGATCTGTCACAAATCAGCTATATTCCAGATAGGTTGGATTCCAGATTCCCAGTGGAATCAACAATAAATACCGTTAAATCCTAGTAGTGTTGACTATAGCGGAAATGGAGTAAACTCATCAAACTCAGTGAGCAAAATAGTTGATTTGTGTTTATCTGTGTGGTGCAAAAGTGCCAGTGTGTGAAATACCCAAAGTCTCACTGCATGCCTGTCAGAAGCTATTGACAACACACTTAATCACCGAGTTCTCTACATTTGGGAGGTTTCACTCCTTTTCTCTGGTATTCTTTAAAACATATCTTTCTCCTACCTTTCAAGCCATTCGCAAAGCTGTCAATTTTCTGGTATGTGCTCCTTCCTCTGAATGTCTATCTTTTTGATGGTACCCTATAACTCAAAAATAAAATATACCTAGCATCCTACTGAGCACTTTCAACTTATCCAATCTGGTTTTATACATTTTTAAGTTGTCAATTTTTAAAAAAAATTTTCTTACTATAATTAAAATTGCCAGTTGCCAGAGGACAAAGTGAAGGTCTGAGGCAAAATAAAAGTAGCAATATTCGACATTTATAATTTAGAATCCAGATCGTTTACATTGTTTACAAAATAATGATCATCCTATAAGTTATCATTCTTTATTTTTTCTCCCTCTACCTCCTGATTAGCCACTTAAAAGAAATACTCGCCACCAATAAGAATTCTTAATAGTATTCTCTGACTCCCTTTATCCAGTGACAGTTGAAAGGCAAAATCTTTTAAGGAAAGCTTTGTTCTCTCTGGATGAAATGAGAACATTTTATTGAGTACCTCAGTGCGTTATATTGTCACTCTGGATTTCATCTGCTCTATATGTTGACTCTAACCAAAATATTGCCACCACATCGCCTACATCAGCAAGTCTTCTCAGTTCTCCTAGCTGAGTATTTGCTGAATGTCGCCCCTTTTGACTTCTCAACACTACTCTCCTTAGTCCACTCCACATTCTTTCTTCCTTTGTCATCTACTACCTGGTCTCTCAGTTTCCTTTCAGCATCTCAAACACTCTGTCCTTTATCTTGTAGCCAGAAGAACAATTTAATATGTAAATCTGATAATGCATTGCCCTGATTAAAACTTTCTGGTCACTTACCATTACCTTTGGAGTACAATGCAAACTCTTACTCTCACCCCCGAAATCTTGAGCAATCTGTTCCCTGCCTCTCTCTGGGTGCCCCTCCCCTAGCACTAGGCTTCACTCATGGCTGTCCAGACTTACTAGACTTCTG
Source organism: Panthera onca (assembly GCF_046562875.1). Taxonomy (NCBI): domain Eukaryota; kingdom Metazoa; phylum Chordata; class Mammalia; order Carnivora; family Felidae; genus Panthera; species Panthera onca. The sequence goes on from NC_138339.1 coordinate 88,992,320, forward strand.
GCTATTTCTGGGATAAACCCAGGGCATCTCTAACTGGGGACCTGCAAGCCATTTTCCAGAGCTTCGTTTTGTTGGCTTTGCTACCTCCACGTGGAAAAATAGTTCTTCCCATCATTTTCTTTTCTACCATTCTGCTTTAAATTATTTCGAGAACTTTTTATTCTCATGATATAGAATTATATTATACATTCGAAATACTTGTTTGTAGTCTGCTTTTCCAGTTAGAATAGTTCTTTGTGGTGCAGTTTTTGCCTTACTACCATCCCACCCGTCTCACCCCTCCCCTCCCCTCCAGCTTAGATCAATGCTTGCTGGGTAGAGGGTCCTCAAGAAAGATCTGCTGAATGAAAGAATGGAAGAGCAGCCTATTGACTATTATCACTAAACTTGTCACTGAGGTGTCCCCGCAAGACATTCTTCTAAAAATGCTCTTGTAGGTTGTAACAAGAGATGAAACTTTTATGTGTTTTCAGAAAACATTTATCTTGGGGCACCCGGGTGGCTCAGTGGGTTAAGTGTCTGACTTCAGCTGAGGTCATGATCTCACGGTTCATGTGTTCCAGCCCTGCATCGGGCTCTGTGCTGACAGCTCAGAGCCTGGAGCCTGCTTCAGATTATGTGTCTCCCTCTCTCTCTGCCCCTGCCAGGCTCAGGCTCTGTCTCTCTCTCTCTCTCTCTCAAAAAGAAATAAATATTTAAAAAAAGAAAACATATATCTTATAAGAAGTGCTCATATAAATACCTTTTAACATTTTTTAAAAGTTTATTTTATTTATTTTGAGAGAGAGGGATAGAGTGTGCACATGTGCATGTGTGGAGTGTGGGGGGAGAGAGAGAGAGAGAGAGAGAGAGAGAGAGAGAATCCCAAGCAGGCTTTGTACCACCAGTGTGGAACCAAGCGCAAGGCCTGATCTCACAAACCATGAGATCATGACCTGAGCCGAAACCAAGAATCAGAGGCTTAACTGCCTGAGCCACCCAGGTTTTCCCCAAGCACCCTTTAAAAAAAAACAAAACAAAACAAAACAAAGAAACCTTAAATATTCCAAATCAAAATACCATGTGTTATTCACTAAACAAGGATCTCTGGGTCATACGATCACCTAGTTAATACTTGAATAGCTTGTCCTAGTCTCAGCCTGGTGGCTAACATAACATGAAGAGATACTGTTCTTCTTTGCAAGGGTAATTGTACTGAAGAGAGAAGATACCCATAAACAATGACAATTACTAAAAGGCGGTTAATTCAACAATGAATTTGATGACATAGAAGATATGCTCTAAGAATTTAGAAAATGGTAGAAGTGAAATCAAAGCAAATGTAGAAGATGTCATAACAGGAGTAGCTTGTCTTGAACTTCAGTGGGTAAGGGACTCCTCCTCTTGACTAGTTTATCCCTTCTGAATACCAAAAATTGCATAGAATGGCCAACCAGTTTCTCTAGTTGGGCATCTTTCCTCAAAACATTTCAAGCAGTCTTTCAACAGAAAAACTTTTAAAGCTGGAATGGCAGTGGTTTGTGGAAGTTTTGACTGAAAATAAACAAGTCCACATTTGGAATAACATCTCATTATATGTGTATAAATTTGTGTTTGTGTTAGAATCTATGTCTTTTGTACATATACATATATATACACATATACATATATATGTATATTTGGGTATCTGTCATAATTAGAAAGAATGGCATATTTTTAAAAACTGAAATAATTTAAGTCAGAAGCACATACGACTTTATTTTTCATGTAGCGGAAATTCATAGGCAGGCTTTCCTGAACTTTGGCCCCTCTGAGATTTCACCCATAAATCAGGCTCCTTTGATTTTTTTTCCCTCTACATTTTTAGAATATTGTTTCTGTGTTCAAGTTGTCTCATGGTTTTAAAATAACTGCTTCAGCTCCAGCCATCATATCCATGTTTCATATAGTAGGAAGGAAGAAGGACAAAGTGCACAAGGATGTAGCCCTCAGTTAAAGAAGTTTGCTGGGAAACTCATCCATTGACCTTTGCTTACATTTTGTTGGATAACTCTCTTTTAAAGGAAAGATGGGAAATGTTTTATCTGTCTACATTGGCACCCTCACTAACAGAGATTTCTTTATGTAAAAAAAATTTTAATGTTTATTTATTATTGAGAGACAGAGAGGGACAGCATGAGCAGGGGAGGGGCAGAGAGAGAGGGAGACACAGAATCCGAAGCAGGCTCCAGTCTCCGAGCTGTCAGCACAGAGCCCGATGCAGGGCTCGAACTCACAAACCGTGAGATCATGACCTGAGCTGAAGTCAGACACTCAACCGACTAAGCCACCCAGGCACCCCAAATTTCTTTAAAAGGAAAAAAGGGTTCAGTGGATATGGGGTAGGTAGCAAAGAGTCTCTACCTCTATACTAATATTACCAAACTTTGAAAAATATACATAAATAACTAAGGTGTGAGTTCTGAGGAGGAGATTCTGTGGTTTTTGTTCACTGTTGTATCTCTAAAACCTATCACAGCATATAGATATTAATAAATTATGCAATCCAAATGAGGGAAGGAAGGAAGGAAGGAAGGAAGGAAGGAAAGAAGGAAATAAGGAGGGAAAGAGGGAAGGAGTGCCTGGTGTAATAATCATCTTTAGTTAAGGTGTAACTAGGCACAATGTCTCTGGGGCTGTTCCGGTATAACTGTTTCCTTTTTACTCATACGGCTCTGTGTCATTCCATGAGCATCATCCATGTCCCTTAGCATGTTGATCCAATCCAGTTCATGTCAACTGCTTACTCAAGTGAAACTTGATAAGCTAATAGCATGCTGTTCAAAGTTTTGATTTTAAAAGTTTAGAATATTCGCCAATTATAATTCTAGATAATAAGCTGTTTCTATTTCTGTGTTCTAATGCACAGAGATAGGCAAGTGCTGCAATTTCAGGCTAAGCTTTCCAATTCTGCAAGTAAGTCTACTACTAGGAACATGTTTTTAAACATGTTTTAAACATCTTTCTTTGATGCCGTGGCTCTGGCAAGAAGAAAACAACTCCAGCTCTTGTACTCACAAGTCGTGGGATCAAAGTTTCCTTTCTGTGCCAATTACCCACAACCAGAAAAGGTTAAATAAATTCTGCTTTCTACCTAATAACAGTTTTTCTATTTTCATGCTCATCTGTGTTTACCTTAAAGAAAAAGCATTTATATAGCTTTCTTGGAAATTATCTCCCCCCCATTTTTTTTCTGAACTTCCTGCTTTCGACTAGGGTGGGTATAATATTTGTACTTTGTGGGGCAATGTCCTCTAATTTTCTGTACTTTTCCGTCTTGTTAAACTGTTCAAGTAATCAGAGAATGAAGGCAACCGGTTTATATATGTAATGATGAATTTTAAGGACTGAGTGAAACTTGTAACAGATTAATATATATCCTGAAACATCACATTATTATATGATAGCATTGTAACCACAGAAACAAGTCTCCTTCACACACATAACAACTTTGAAACTTTTCATTCCATGCATTCAGATGCAAGAAAATAATGGAGAAACGGAGAAATGTCACTAGGAATAGAAAAAAAAAAGAATGAATGTAAGAAGGTATGAGATAACCCCCATATAAAGCGGGTGTGTTAGGCCTTAGGCATAGAGGTAAGGATAAGAAAGCAAAGGAATATAAGAGAGATGACTGCCAAAAACAATTAAAAGAAGCTCAATAATATAGCCACCTACTCAGTCTCAGAATTTGCTGTTGATGTTATTTGTTGACTGAAGGGAAGTCTGTTTCAGGTAAACATATGAGCACTTTATTCTAATGATTTTCTTGAAATTAAAAAAAAAAAAAAGCCAAAGGAAGAAATTGTTTTACCAATTGGCAGATTAAGATACAATTTAAGTTTGATGTTTTGATGATCCTGAACTCTTGAATCAAACTAATGGTAGGTGAAGATTATCAAATATGCATATTACCTGTAACTAATATTTTTCCAGGTAGTGTATGAGTTGGTTCTAGAGATAAAATTCGGTAGAATGTAAGTTCTATAGGGGCAGATGTTTCTATTTCCATCTCCAGCACCTAGAAGGGTACCTGGCCTATTATATGTACACAATGAAAATTTGGTAAGTAAATAAATAAATCTAGCAAAAAAAAGGGGGGGTCGCAATTGTTGATATCTAAAAGCAAAACAGGGGCTTCTGGGTGACTCAGTCAGTTAAGCGTCCAACTTCAGCTTAGGTCATGATCTAGCAGTTCATGAGTTTGAGCCCCACGCTGGGCTCTGTGCTGACAGCTCAGAGCCCAGAGCCTGCTTCAGATTCTGTGTCTACCTCTTTCTCTGTCCCTCCCCCACTCAAGCACGCACACTCTCTTGCTCTCTCTCTCTCAAAAATAAATAAACCTTAAAAGATTTTTTTTTTTTAAATAAAAGCAAAACATCCATTATCTATAATGTTTACCTGAGGTCAAAAAAATCTATTTTCCACCTAATTAAGAAAAATATGGATTATATTAACTAGAAATAAAGTCTAGAATTCATAATTCCAACCATACCTATTATATTTACAATAGAAATAATCTAAGTTTTATTTTAGGGATTCAGTGCAAAGCATTTGAAAGTATCTTACACAATGTTTATCACATAATAAAAAGTCAGAAAAAGTTTTTTTAAAAAACAGCTTTTCTTCCTTTTGCCTTTTCTTTTTAAAAAGCAAAGTGAATTTTTAATCTTTCTAATTTAAAAATAACTGTATTCATGTGAAGGGCTATGAAGGGCTGGAGTTCACATAATAAAACACAAAACATCGGCTTTTGTGTTAGACTAACCCAAACCTCAATTTATAAGTGGGTGGTCTTGGATAAACTGGCCCTTCCTTTTTTTTTTTTTTTTGTAATTTTTTATAAGTCTATTTATTTATTATTTGAGAGAAAGAGAGAGGGAGAGGGGCAGAGTGAGAGGGAGAGAGTATGAAAACCCCAAGCAGGCTCTGCACTGTCAGCACAGAGCTTGATGTGGGGCTCAAACTCACACACTGCGAGATCCTGATCTGTGACTGACCTATCACCTTCTCAACTGTAAAATGTAGCTGATATGCATTCTCATAAATCAGTGTAATTGGGGAGATAAAGTGAGATGATAGATGATATATCTGAAAATTTTAACATTGTCTCAGACACATAGATCTTCAGTAGATATTTTTTAACTGCATCTTGTGACCAGAGCAACATGAAGTCATCAAATCTCACCTGATATTTCAGCTCATCTGTTGTTAAAACCATAGAAAACATATACACTGTTGCTGCAATGCAAAGGTGTGATGTTTTGTAACTATACATAGTTCAACAAATAGTTGGTTCTTTATTTTAGAAAGAAGGAATTTTGAAGGCTAAAGCCCCAAATTTGACCCAGACTCCACAGTAATTCTCCCATAGGCAAATAATGAACAACTTGAGAAATTCAGCACTATTTTACACGGTCACAAAGCAAAGGATGATCAAATAGTGACAACAGAAAAAATGGTGTGTGGTGAATAGCTTTACTGCAGAAAATGTTCTCAAGGCATTTGACTTTCTAGAGAACGTATGACCTATCAGATTCGTTCAACCAGTCAATGACTGCCTTATTTCAAATCAATCAAAAGTGATGTGTTTATGGTGCCAGAAATTATACCTAGAAAGTATTAGGCATTTCATATTGAGTCATTCATGTTTTCCCTGGCATATATTCACATTGGTAAACCGATTACACGAAATACACACATATACTTAACGAAACTTTTTCAGAGACTGGTTCAGTGAAGCATTTCTGTTAATTTGACACTTTACACTTAACCCGTGTTTTCCATTTTAAGCCAAAATAAGGCGAGAGAGTAATAAAATATTCATTAACTCCATTGAAGCCCATTTATAGCAGATGGTCTCTGGAGGGTAAATTTCAAAACATTTGCTAGAGAGCACTGTGGAAAATGTGCAGTTGTCCCGACACTGCAACTAGTGTGAAGAACAGCAAACGCGGTGGCAGCTACGTTTTGTCACGTGGACTGAGAAAAGGAGGAGTCACGTTTGCTGTTGCTTATCATTGGGGGATTTGATAGGTACGTACAAGATGTGTCCATAGTCTTATCAATATGATGGTAACTCCTAAAAATTCTTTGAGACCTTCCTTCAACATTCTTTAAGTTCTTAGAGAATTAAAATGTTTAGGCACATAGGGCCATGGTAAGCACCTACAGGTATTGCAGGGTGGAAGGAAGGCGAGGAAGGAGGAAAATTACATATGCGTGGATGGGTGAATGGATGGGTGCTTGGAAAGTTAAAGGCAGCTGCAGAGCTAGATAATTAAAAATACCAGAAGCACACGTGTGCTTACCGCCCACCTCGGCGTCTGCCAGGCATCAGTACACTTAGTCCACTTTTTACGCCTTTACGCCAGCCCTGCTTCCGCGAGAGCCTGTTTGTTCTTAGGGTCCTGCACACACGCCTTGCAGGCAGCGGTGCCATGAGTCTGACTTCTACGTACGAGTTGAATAGATCGCAACAGGTACCGTTGCTCCTGACACAGCTGCGATTGATTATCTAGCCTACAAAAGGTTTAATGTTAGAAATCATCACAACAAATCTATGGTAAAACCTCACATCCAGAAAGACAGCCACAAGATAGTAAACACGCTTTTGACATGGAGGCTTTGGGAGATAAAGCTGTGTTTTGCCATTGTTGGAGGTCCAAAAAGTTCCCGTCCTGTAATGGATCTCACACAAAACACGATGAGGAGGCAGGCGAAAACATGAGGCCTCTGATCATTAAGAAAAAGGACTTAAATGGACAGTTTTGATGCTGCAAACCAACTTGTCGTGATGTTACCTGATTGTTTGATTAGAATAATGACCACTTCTGTCTAATTCATTTGTTCTGGGTTCTAGATGTGGTATATTACAAACTGCAGCTTTTATAGTCGCAGCATTTGTCTTATTTATTGAACCATTGTGGGGCACATTTGTTTAAACAGAAATAAAAGCAAAAAAAAAAAAAACAGGAAAAAGTAAAAATATCAGAAACAAAAGATGATAAAAATTTTAATCAGACTGTACAACAAAAGATGACTGTGCTCTAACTCTCCAGGAACCAAATATAAGTAGATATATCTTAGAATAAAGTGGGCATTTTCCAGTTTGCTCAATTACCTATACCCAGATTTTTCAAACTTTAATTTCATGTATGTTACTGACTTCCTCTGTTAAACACTTTGAAATTATACTGTTCTTTCAGAAATTTGTTAATACTTAATTTTTTAACACATTTGAAACCATTTTTTAATGTTTATTTAGTTTTGAGAGAGAGAGATTGACAGAGCACAAGTGGGGGAGGTACAGAGAGAGAGGGCGACATAGAACTTGAAGCAGGCTCCAGGCTCTGAGCTCTCAGCACAGAGCCTGATGTGGGGCTTGAACTTGTGAACTGAGAGATCATGACCTGAGCTGAAGTCAGATGCTTAACTGAGTTACCCAGGCGCCCCAAACCATTCTTTCTTAATAATGAAAAGTTTGGCATAATTTGGGTTGAGTTATTAAAACTCTTGAAAATTTTTAATTGCAGTAAAAACAAAAAACAAAAAACACGTGACATAAAATTGACCATCTTAACCATTTTTAAGTGTACAGCTCAGTAGTGTTAAGTCTATTCACATTACTGCACAGTGCAACGGAGCTCTAGAACCCTATCCTCTTGCAAAACTGACACTATTCCTGTTGAACAAAAATGCCCGTTTCTTCCTCTCCATAGCCACAGAGGACTACCATTCTACTTTTTGTTTCTATGAATTTGATGACTTTAGATGCCTTGTATTAGTGGAGTCGTGTAGTATAGTCTTTTTTTGTGGTTAGCTTATTTCACGTAGTGTAATGTCCTCAAGGTTTATCCATGTTGCAACATGTAAAAGGGTATCTATTCTTTTTAAGTCTAAATAACATTCCATTGTGTATGTATATACATAGGTTATATGTATAGATGTGTGTGGGTACATATATATGTGTATATACCACATTTTGTCTGTCTCTTCATCCAGTGATAGAGTTTGGATTTGGATTGCTTCTGTGAATAACGTTGCTATGAACGTAGATGTACAAATATCTCTTTGTGACCCTGCTTTCACTTCTTTTAGAAATGTAAGGATTTCTGGATCACATGGTAATTTTAATTTTTTAAGAAACTGCCTTATTGTTTTCTATAGAGGTTGCACTTTTTACAATCCTACCAACAGTGCACAAGTGCTCCTCTATTTCCACACCTTCTCCAGAATTTGTTATTTTCTGTTCTTCTGATATTAGCCATCCTAATGGGTGTGAGGTATTATCTTATTGTCAATTTGGTTGGCATTTCTTCAATGATTAGTGATATTAAGGATCCCTTCATACGTTTGTTAACCATTTGTTTATTTTATGTAAAGAAATGTCTATTCAAGTTTTTTGTCCATTTTAAAATCAGATTATTTGTTTTTTGTTTTTGAGTTGTAGCGGCTTTTTATATATTCTGGGTATTAAATCCTTATAAGATATCTGATCTCAAATATTTTCTCCCATTCCATAGGTTTCTTTTTCAGTTGGTTGATTATCCTCCGATGTGCATGAAGGTTTTAAGGTTGATGTAGTGTTGTTTATGTTGAATTTGTTACCTGTGCTTTTGGTGTCATATCAAAGAAATATTTGTAAAATCCAATGTCATCAAGTTTTATCCCTATGTTTTCTTCTAAGAGTTTTATAGTTTTTGGTCTTACATTTAGGTTTTTAATCCATTTGAGTTAATTTTTGTAAGATAATATCCACTTCATTATTTTGCATGTAGATAATGCAATATTCTTTCCTTTCTCTCTCCCCACACCCTACCCTAGGCATTTAGATGAAAGGGATGTTTTTTGATTTTTTAAAAATTCATCATCTGCTCTTGCTTCATATTCTCTTCTCATGCTTGCATCTATTTTTTCGCATATTATAATCAGCCTCAGTAAAATTTATTTTATACAATTATCAAAGACTAACCTATTAGGTGGACAAGAACAGAAGAAGCAGATGAACGCTTAATACAAGATTCTTCTATGTTTCTGGTAACATAAAGAGAAAAAACCTACAAATTTTGACATAAAGAGGAAAGTATTTCTAAGCAATGTTTTTATTATTATTTTTTTTATTGTGACTGCCCTTTAACAGATTGCCTCACGTGAGGCTCAGTACTTAGAGAAAGTTATTTATTGTTTATTTTTCAAAGAAAAAACCCAGGAAGATAGAAGACATCCTATGCTTTATTTATAAAATATAAATACTGGTAATATAATACTGCATTGTACTTATAAAAGAATGAGAACTCTTTTCCAGGAGAGTCCTTATATAATTGCAAGATTTGGTATGGGATTTGACTCTCTTCCCAGCTTGTTCCACTATGTCACACAAATCTGCCATCAAGTAAAAATCCTATCAGGTTGCACAAAGGTATGGTAAGTTAATTGTAAGTAAAAACTCCCAAAATCTTGATATTACTACTTTTAAAACATCATTTATTGTCTCAGAGATATCAAGAAACAACCACTATTGAGACTTTATTCTCTGTTCTGTGTGAAATCAGATTCTCTCCAGGGTACTTTATGTGACTTATTAAAATAGTCTGTTGGTAGGCAAAATTCTTCTCACTGTAACCAGAAGACTTCAAAATTGGTGGCAAAGGAATTTGGGTAGTCTCAGAGAAAAAGAATCACTGAGTTGGGTATTTGAAGTTAGGTTTAATGGTCTAATTTAATGTGAAAATATAGGTGCAAGCTCAGACATATTTTGATACAAATATCTGGGAACGAGATATTGAACTAAACAATTTACAGACCTTGAAATAAGTAGAAAGTTGCACTTGAAATCATGTTAAGAAGGAAATGTAAAATTGATCAAATTGGAATGAAAATAATCATGGCTAAAACATATCTCAGTAATGTGTGATTTGTATTTAAAATAAAGTTTTTCCTACATGTTTGACAACTTGTATATAGCACTAGCATTTGAATAATTATTTTCCTCTCCTCAAATTTACTTACATTTTAAAAGCAGATAAATTAATCAGAGCCTTTTTAAAAAATTAACTAAAGTAGGTCAAATTCATATACTATAAATTTTAAAAAGTGTAAGGAGGCTATAACTGATGACAAAATTCTAATGTCATAGCTGTCAGTCAAGGTTACCATATTCCACAAGGTTACTATATTCTATAAAACACCTTTTCTCCAGAAAGTTCTTATTTTCTTTTTGGAATTTATTTCATTATATTTCTGTAGTTGGGGCACCTGGGTGGCTCAGTCCGTTAAGTATCTGCCTTCGGCTCAGGTCATGATCTTAACGGTTTGTGAGTTCGAGCCCCACACTGGGCTCTCTGCTGACAGCACAGGGCCTGCTTCCAATTCTCTGTCCCCCTTTCTCTCTTCCCTTGCCTCTCTCTCTTAAAAATAAATAAATAAACTTAAAAATTAAAAAATAAATGTGTATGGAACTTAAAATATTTCCAACATGTAGCTTTGACTGCAGCATTTGTTTAGACCAAATGACTTATCATGTTACCAGGCTTAGAGGGAAGAATAAATGTTGGTATTAATACCAGTTCATTCTAGAAGAATTTTTGAACAGGCAACTAAACAATCACATAAGCGAACAAAACCAACTCTTGAAACAAGTAAAAATGCAGTCTGTGATTTTTATGTGTGTCTATTTATTAACTGAGAATTTAACTTAACTTAATGTTAAAATACCAAGGGCATGAATTGGATTTTACTAAGAAAATACTATCAAAGCAAGCAGAGTAGAATACTGATGCACTTTTTCATTAGCTTTATCTGATTTTAAGATAATTTTGTGTTAGTGGTCCACTCACAAAATGGAGAAAGCAAAACACAAAATCCCAAGTAGATTAGTGATCTTCTGTGTGAGTCTAAAACAATTGTGTGTTGCAAGGGCGCCTGGATGACTCAGTTGGTTGGGTGTCCAACTTCAGCTTGGGTCGTGAACTCACAGTTCGTGGGTTCGAGGCTCGCATCACATTGGGCTCTGTGCTGACAGCTCAGAGCCTGGAGCCTGCTTCAGATTCTGTGTTTCCCTTCTCTCTGCCCCTCCCCTGCTCATACTCTGTCTCTTTCTCTCTCTCAAAAGTAGATAAATGTTATTGTAAAAATTAAAAATAAATAAAATGTGTATTGCATTGTGAACTTTTCACAAATACTTTCTAAGAAATTAGGGTAATTGTGTTTAATTGTGAGCACAACATATTTCAAATACTATTTTGTGGACTATTTGAGCTCTTGTCAAAATGAAATGATACAGTTTTTAAAAAGTCACTAAGAAAAATCATGTTATCAGGATAGCAGAATAGGTGTCTTTCCAAGTAGATTGCCTCCAAGGCTAAAGTCTACTGATAGCCCTATGAAATGGTCTGGTTGTGATTATTTAGGATAAAAGGTTTCTACATAAAAAATAAGTTCACCAAATTAATAATAGCATCCCATTCCATTTTCTGTTTATATGAGTGTTCCATTGGCTTCTAAACATAGGATAACTTTTTATAGAACCACAGAATTTTGAAGCTAGAGCAAAGCTTTGCAACAATTTCTCAGGAACTAAAGGCCACACAGCTATAAAAATAGAAATGAATGAAATTAAAGAGAAGGAAATGATATAGATGACCCCAAACTACTTCTTGAAAGTATTGATAACAGATAAACCGCTTACTTGCAAGAGTGACCAAGGGAAAAAAACAGAATATCACAAATAGATAAAATACAAAATGTAAAAAGGGACATGTCACACATATAGTAGACATTTTATAAATCATAAGAAAATGCAATGAAAAAGTTCATGTTAATGAAGTTGAAAGTTAGGTGCAAAGAACCTTTTTCTAGAAAAAATATAAATGATCGAAATACACACAGGAAGAAATAACCCAATTGATCACTACCACTCCAGAACTTGAATCAAGAAGAAAAAAACATTCCCCTCAAAAGATGCCTGGCCCAGTTAGATTTATAGGCATTTTTGCAAAACTTGAAGAAATAGATAATTCATATACAACCTGTGTCAGAGAAAAGAGGAAATCTGCTCAACACATTTTATAAGGTTAATATAATTTTGATACTAAAACTTGACAAAAAAAAACCCCAGTTTTTTTAACCAGCCTCACTTAAAATTAGAAATGCAAGAACACTGCATATAGTACTCTTTGAATCCAGAGTAATTTGTTCAAGAGTCACGATAAAAAAAATTTATAAATGTAATACACTATGCTAACAAATAAGAGAACACATGATAATCCTAAAAGAGCCTCTTGTTAAAATTTCTCCTTACAGCTCTATTTTAAGTAGTCATCCCAGGAAGATTCTCAATATATCATATATGTCCTTCATAAATGGTATGATAGAAGACTGAAAATGTTTTAGTTCCCTCAAAAATAACCTTTAAAATAGAATTTTAGTTATAAATACTTTTTGCTCTCCTCACCACTAAGTTCAGAGTGCCACTGGGTCAGTGGTACTTAGGAAATTGCAAACAAAGTCTGAACTTAAAATTTAATAAAAATATATACTACCTAAGCCAGTAGCATCTTTACTGATATTGGCTGATAACCTAAATATGACAAGGACTATATTATAAGAATAGCTATGAATTCATTACCCAATAACTTTGCAAACCCTACCCATTAAAATATTGAGTATACAAATTCTAACCAATAGAGTCAAGCCCCCAGAGTAGTTGAGGGGAACTCCAATCAGAATAAGAGAACTCAAAAGTAAGCCAATTTGTCATCTCCTTTCCTCCTCCTTGGCCTCCTCTATACTAAGAAACTTAATGGGATAACTCACACACAGTGTTATTAAACAAGACTTGGTCTCTTCTGTCTAGATTTAAACAGTATTATTTCAGGAAAATGAAAAGAAAATTTCAAGTATATTTGCCAATGTGAATGATTGGGTTCCTTGGAGAAGAGTGACACTGGGTGGAGAGATTTGTATATGGATCATGTCAATTAGACTAAGAACTCCTAAAGGACATCCTAGATTTATTGAGAACATTCAGTCTTTTATAAGGATGCATGAACTTGCTAGGGGATCTGTAAAAGATAATTGATATCTCTTGCCTTAAGGTGATATTCAGTTCCAAAACTTCTGTATAGCCAAGTGTTCCTTGTACAGATAAGTTTAAGGCTTCAACTTAAGTAGACCAATCCAGGTTTTATTTTATATAGATCAAAGCACTGGTTGGTTGCAATTTTCCTTAACTACCAATTGATTTAGTAATGACATATACACAGCTTTAATAGCTTAAATCCCATGAAAACAATTTTTGGACAATTTTCTGACAATTTTAATCAGAAGATTACCTTGAGGATGGAAACATTACAGATAATAGTATCTGAATGTTTATTTTTTATCCACCAAATACAGAGTGATCAGATGTTAAAAAATCTTTTTTTAATGAAAAATGTCTTTTAAATGACAGTATAAACATATACCTAACTGCTTTTCTTCTTAGATGTCTAAAAATATAAAAGCACTACATGAAATGAGACTATTTGAAAGATACAAATTATTTTTCTTCCTTAGGAATGTAATGTATCATAATTTTAATTATATTTTTGTGATGATTACTTTCCAAAATTTAAAACAAATGCTTTGTTTTCTTTATACAAAGCTTATGCAATACAAGATGCCTGCTGCCCTTCTAGGAAGAATCTCTTACTGAAATGAAAGGTAAATTTTGTGGTCATTCACTATCTTGGTGGTTTCCAACTTCATTTAAAATATGTTGTCTTCAAAAGAGCTTCAGTTATTATTCCAAATAATATAAAGGGTAAAAGCACAAAATTATATGTACCTAAAATAGAATTATAAACATGCTGTCATAGATCTAAAGAAGGATAAGATCTCTTCTGAAATTATAACTATTAATTTCTTGTTTAGAAAATACTTTTGACTGTTTTGAAACAAGTGAAAGGACTAAATATTGAAGTAATGTAAGTTTAGCTGATTTCACATGAAAAGTATTCGGTAGAATGAGCATCACTTGAATGAGAATGTTTGGTTAATTAGTTCCAAATCTATAATCTCTATATAGTATAGTAAAGATTGCTTGCTCTTTATTATAGCTGTAAACATTTAATGGCTGATAATTAAATAAACAGCATCCATACTGAATCCTGCAAGATTTAATTAAATATAGCACACTGTAGATGTGAGATTAATATTATTATTTATAATTAAATATAAAACAAAATTGCTAATATAAGTACATGGAATTCTGAGAGATATTTGCAATTTTATCTCATTTTAAACAATTTTTGTTTTGAATTCCTTTTTCCATATCATTTATTATAAAGTATTTTGTCAACAGGTAAAATAATAAATATGTCAAATTTGCTTATGAAAGTTGATTCTGATTGAAGGAATATTATCTCAAAAATATTTTTTTAGTGTATTGATTCTAAAGATATAGAGAAGGAAAGAAAGAGAGAGAAAGGGAGGGAGGAAGGGAGAGAAAAAAAGGAAGGAAGAGAGAGAGGAAAGAAGAAGGGAAGGAAGCAGGGAGTGAAGGAAGGAAAGAAGGAAGAAAGAGAGAGAAAAGAAAGAAAGACCCTCATCTAACTACAAATAATTCAAATAAAGGGAAATGGAAACTAGTCCAACACTATCATTAGCTTTATAGAGAGCTAGAAAAGGAAATGAAAAGGTTTTCATTTTTCTTCAGCTTCAGCATCATATGAAGCTCATATTTGAATACTGTTTATAAAAAGACTGAAAAATAATACAGTGTAATATTGATTTAGAGTAAACTTAAAAAATTATGTGGCAAACCTATGAAATACTGAGAAATTTTCAGCCTTTTTTGTTAGTTGTTAAGGATGCCTTTGGTATTTTTATCCATATAATATATAGAAAATACAATGAACTTGAAGTACTTTTTAGTTGATTACACAGACTGATTATACATGTCATTCACTATACCTTTCATAACAGTAATTGTTCAACATCTTATTTGTGATACATTCCTGTATGAAGTAGGAAAACAAAAATGGAATGTGCCAAAGAGTAAATTCAATTTATACCATCCCCCAATCCCCTATTTCTGTAATGTTTCAAGATCACAAATGCTTACAGTGAGAATCTTGTCAGTGAGGACTCTGAGACCAGAAATGCAAATGGCTAATGTTCAAGTAACTAACAAAGAATGGTGTAAACCTGCGTGTTCCTCATCTCCACAAGCATAAAGGCATAATTTATTTTTAGTAAATCGTGGGAGTGAGTTACACCCTAATATCTTAATTAATTAGCTGGTCATTCTTAATTAACAGTTTTCCTGTCACTATCGTATGGCAAGGAACTACTAAATTTAAAAATCTGTAGGTGGGCTGAGAGGAAACTATAAATTAAATATTACACAAGAAATAATTTGTCAGATCATATATGCTTACTATATGCATATACAGTGCCATAATTGTCCATGGCATTTTAAAATTGATAAAAGAGCCTCAAAGTTATCTATTCAGAGAATATTCTGATAAAGAGAAATAGATGGATCCTAGCGATGGAGCTGTTCAGGGCTCCATATGCATGTGACAGTTTCTTATTTACATGTCGCTCATGTTTATGCATGTTTAGAAGAATACAGCTGCTACCCCATTCTCCAGAAATCATAGATACCGGTCAAGTCTACAAACGGTAGCCACATTTGAGCTTGTAATGTATTTATCATGAAAAGCTACAAGTTCTAATGTTAGGGAGGGAGAGAAGAGCACAATTTGCTTTGAAAAGATAACAGACATTTTTCAAAAAACAAATACTGTATATTCAATTCAGCCCCTTTAGGTGCTTTCATGTTATAGGAATTCTGCTGGTGATGAAAACAGCATTCAGCCAATCAAATGGCGGTACCCTAGTGCCATCCAAAGTAGAAGCCTAGTGTTTAAAATAACCCTGATGAATTATTCATAGATCTGATGTTTATGCAAATTAGAGAATCATGCACCCACCTGACCACCAAGGGAAGAAAAAAACACAGGGAAAAAAAAACCCCACCATGCTTTTAGCATTCTCCAGAACCTATGTAATCAAATGATAATATTCTTTCATTAAATGCATCAAGGAATTACAATCCTTACCTGGTTAGTTTGTAGGGCCTTCAGATTTTCTGGATGAAATAACTGACTGTGCGTGCAACCAATAAAACTGAACTGAAAAGCTGATTAAGGGCACTTACTTAATGCAAAGCCACTCACTGAATATTCATATGATGCCTGTGTTTATGCAAATTAAAGCAAAAGCAAGCCCAAGGGGATTGGTTGCCATAGCCCACAAATAGTGTGTACAGCAGAAAATATAGAGAGTAGTGACAAATAAATCTTAAAATTCATAGCTTTGGAGCAACAAAGAAGAAATAGTAAAATATTAAAAAGGCTAGGTGAATTACAGTTTTAAAGTGCTTTATTTAATCATATTACTTTGGGGCTATTGACTATTCCTACCATGTAATGATCTATAATTATCTTAATGCCAAAAGATACAGTCACTTGTGTTTGTCAGCTTTATTTATCTTGCAGTCATTTATATGAGCATATCCCTTAAGCATAGAAGAGTAAAGAAGAAACAATTAGAATAAAAACATAATTCAGTACATTAATAACTAAACCCAGGGCCATATGTGGCCCTTTGTTAAGTCTCATGTGATCATCCTTCAGTGGTTATATCTTACTAGGGAGTGACGTGTCAGTGGGAGATCTCCAACATTAGGCTCAGCTCTTTGCTTTCTTAATATTGATATGTATCTGCTTTATTTGAAATGGAGATTATTTTATATTAAACATATTTTATATATTTCACAATGGATATTGTGAATCTTTTGACCAAGATGATTTTGGCATATGCAGTTTCAAATTCCAAGGATTTTCACTTTTGGAGCCCAAATGCAATAATGTTTTCCGAAATGCATGCTAATATGTAGTGTTCTAATCATGAAACGATGTGAATCCTCACGTATGTATGTGAGAACTGATTACAGGCATTGACAGGATTCATAATATTTAAGTGATACAATGCATGTCAGGCATAAAATGCTTTCTGTTGTCAAGGATATTCTCCACTTTTCACTTTTTTTAATAAGTAAGAATGGAGATGGCTAAAAATGCTGGAATACATCTGATAGGCATTTTTGTTTGCTTTTGATTTTCTCTTTGTTTTCTGGAACATACTTTGCAAACTTCACAAATAAGAGGTCAATGTTCTTCACTGCACTTGCCACTGACTGAAGAGTATTTATCATTTCCAATATTTTCCTAATAATTGTCACATCTTCACTCTGGTCACTCTGATCTCCCTCACATAATGTAATAAATTTTCCAATACTCTTAAGACATAAAAATATTTAAAGCAACTTAAGCTTTTCTACAAAGCTGCCTATCCTTATCAAAGATGCTACAAACACTAGATCCAATGGTTATTATCTTGATTGTGGTGATGGTATCACAAGTGTATGCATGTGTCTAAACTCATAAAATTGTATGCCTTAAATGTGCGTGCAGTTTTTTTGTCTGTTAGTTAGACCTCAAGAAAGCCAGGGCAGGGAAAGAAGATCGGATCTAATTCCTGGACACTGTTTTCCTAGAAGGCATGTAGAAAAAAAGAAATTTCTTTGTGGTGCCTTATGGTTGCCTAAGTATGGCTTTCATGCTTTCAAATAATTTCCTTTCTTTCATAGTTGCTCATTGGCTTTCCATGAAAGTAATCCTCATAAGTGTACATTTATCAACATCCACATGGATTTTCCATAAGTGATATTATATGTATATGTTAATTCTAATCAATGTCTCCTTAAAATTCCCCTGTTTCAGAACTGTCTTGGGAAATGATGCAATTGGCATATCAAATATTTAGAATAAAGTTGGTGAAATTTTGGAAGCCATGACCTTCCATTATTTGTTTATTGGCAACTCCTTTCCTTTAATTTATTAATTTTTAATTTCATATCTGTTCCAAAGTACAGAATAAAAATTAATGGATAACTGATAGTACACTTGCTTTTGATATCATGCAATTCTTTTTCTTCTACTGATTTAAGAATATATTGTTCAGAAGGTAGACCGGTAATTTCTTAGCTTCTAATTAAAGAATCCTAAATTTAAAACTTCTACTAAGAAAGAATATTTAGGTTAATCAGTAACAGTTGCCTTTTATTAAGCTTCTCTATCTCCATAAAGATTATTTTTAAAAAATCAGAGCACATAGTTAATTAACTGGTACCAGATCTTTCTCTAAAAAACATTTCTTCATGTAACTTAATCCCAATAGAAACATTTGCAGACAAAATACTTCATTGGTTAATAATAATAACGATGACAGTAATAATTATTGTTTTCAATATAAGAACCCCAATTTGAAGTTCTGGAAGAAGTCCTCATGTTGGTAAATTCATATTTTTCTTTTAAACATCAGAATTTTCCAACTTTCTAATTAAAATTCAAACACGTTTTTACCAACACCAATTATTGCTTATTTAAGCTGCATTAGCTATGCTTTGGTCGTAAAAAAACTAAGCCTTCCTTCAGAAAGATATTTCTATTTTCAAATAAATACATTACACACACACACACACACACACACACACACACACACATCTCAAATGAACTGTCAGAGCAAAATATAAGTGGGTATCATTAATGTCATCCTTTGTCCAATTCCTCATATCATTAGTGGGATTTCTTTTTTCTTTTCTTAGATTGAATCTCTTAATCTCTGGCCCTTGCACAACTCTGGGGTATTTCTGACATCTTTAAAATATTTGTAAACCAAATCCAAACTGCCCTAGGCCACGGTCTCTTCAGACCTTTATCTTGTACCTATGTAGAGCAAGAGTAGTTTATATTCAGTGAACTAGGTTCTACAGAAAACCAAAATAGTGTGTTCCACATGAAATAATCAGATGCTTTTGAGACTAAGTTAACTGGTTTAAATGATGGATTCACAATGTCCAGTTTCATAATTCACTCCATTGTTTACTCTGTGAACAAAATTAAATCCTAAATTACCTATTTAAAGTTCTTCTAAAGGTTCCATAAAGAGATAAAGTTCAGCTCATTTGCCGATTACCTAAAAATTCTGAGTCTCTCTTTTGAAGCCACCCGTTGGGCTTTATATAATGAATCCAAAGAAAGTAAATGAATATATGGATGCAACTAAATCTCAATCAGTAAATCAATCAGATGAAATTGATAGTCCATTGGCCCAGATATAAAATTGGGCCAGAGACTGGCTTCTCCCTGAAAAACATAAACACATAAAACTTGTTTGGTCTATAAATGTTTTAAAATTAAAATAAGCCGACAAGATTAAAAATTACATGATTTTACATACAAACCTAATTTCCTGATTTTCTTGGAAAATCAGAAAGTGTGTCGTTCTGGGCTGACATCCCCCTGAAGTAATGAACCTCTGGAGCCAGGTAGAACTGCTTCTTCCAAGCAGGTCCCAGTTATCCATCTGCCAGGAGTTCTTGCCAAGATGGTTTGTTCTTTTATACTATCCCTGGAGGCATGAATTTGTGACCTGAGGCATTTGAGTTGAGTTGTGAATTTGGGGTAGCACTGTTTTCAATCTACACATGTCTGATTTTTATATTTTTGATAGTTGTATGTTTATACATTTGTTGTCCAAGGAGTCATTTAGAAGAAAAATAATCCACATGAAGGGTAGGTTACCACTGGCTTGCCAGGCTGTTTCCATGGCTACACATTGACATTTCTGCTTATGTTAGATATGATCATGCTATCCTTTTTATAACACCATCATCAAGAACATCTGTAATAGAAAAATAAAATAAAACATCAATACTATTTTACAGATCTCTATTTATCGTGGGGAATCAATCTCTCTGCTCTATAATCTCACCTACAGTAACAAACAACCTTTAGGTTTTGGTTGAGGTTAATCGAAAGCAGCATTTCTTTCCTGCTTGACTCCTTAGTAAGCATTGCCGGCATTATGAGCAAGTCCACCAAAGTTAGATATGTACCATGCTTTAGTAAGATCATTTGGTAGACTTTTTTTTCCTAAAAAATGTTCTGTCTCCACACGGGAAAATATTTTAAATCAATTCAGGGAGCTTAACTGCTTACTGAACATTATAGTTTTGTTATACATAAGATGGGAAGCTCATACATAGACAACTGGGTCTTCTCTGCCTGAAATTGCTTGGTTTGTATGAACCCTACATCATGATTATAGAGATGCTGACTACATTCAGCTCTTGATTTTGCTTTCTCCCAACATTTCAAAATTCCTTTTACTGCTTTCTCTTTTTAAGGGCTCTGACTGGCATCTAGTTCGTTGAAATTAACTTGATAAATTAGGTTGATAAACAGTTTACTAAAAGGGCCAGTGGCAGAGAAAATCCTGTTCAAATGAATCTTTCACATCACTCTGTATATGCAAGAATCAGCCAAAACAATATCGGCTCTCGTGGCACCTAAATTCATTGATGGCTTGATTTAACCTGTGGCTCAATACATGTGTAGGTGCTATTGTGGTAGCCCACAGTCTCATTTCCTAAGGTGATTTCTGACCTTGCATATTTTGGGAGAGATTGGTGTTTTGATAAGAATATTTTCAGAATAGTGAACAGTTACTGTCCTCTGGTTACTTCACTCCTGTGATACATCTGTTGAAGTCCCCCGTATCTGTTTGCATCATGACCATCCCATCTTCACGGCCATAACTTACAGGCTTCCCGTCTATTCTTTAATCTTATTTCAAATATTTAATTACTTCACTTAAAGGTTGGCAGATTGAACTTCCACTTCATGTATCTTCCAAAATTATGGATTCGGCATGCTTACTCTAAGTATCTCAATTCTGTTTCTATAGATTTGAACCTTGTCATCACCCATGGCATGCCTGTACCTTTCTTTCCCCTGTACCTACAGCTCACCTATTTCTTCTTTTTCATTTAACCTTCTTCTCATTTTCAATGCATCTAGTATATCTCTGTTTTTATTTTGCTCTGTACCAATTTGAATTCTCTGAGTAGCCAGAGTAAATATGTTCTCACCCCCTGCACTATCCACCCTCAGAGACTTCCTATCCAGAAATAAACCCCACATTTATTTCCTTTACTCCAGTTTCCATATAGTCGCGCATATGAATGTTGAGGTTTTTTTGTTTTTGTTTTTGTTTTTGTTTTTTTTGAGTGCACTATGAACTCGTGTTATCATCCTTGATCTCAGCAGTGAGATGGACATCTCATTTCTTCACATGCTCTACTTCCTGCCCAGGAGGGATGGGATATGACATTGAAAAGGGTATGCCAAGTGCCAGGCGTATATTTGACATTATGTACGTGCAGAAAGCTACCACTGCAAAGCAGATACAGGATATCATTACTATCCCAAATTACTCCTTTCTGGTCAATCTCCACCCCTCATGCCTGGTACCAGGCAACCATAAGCCTGCTTGCTGGCACTGTGACATATTATGTTTTTCTTGTTCTACATAAAATTCTTTATAATTTCATTTAAATAGAATGTAGTCTTTGTGTATGGCTTCACTTACTTAGCACAGATGTTTGAGATTCATTCATGTTGTTGCATGTGTCAGTGGCTTATTCCCTGTTAGTACTGAAAAACATTCCATTGTATATACCTCATAATTTCACCAGTGACTAGACATTAGAATTGTTTCCAGTTTGGGGCTATTATAAATATATTTTCTATGAACATTCGCATACAGATCTTTATGCAGACATACGCATTAATTTTTCTCTGGCAAATATGATTAGAAGTGGTAGTGGGGTTATAGTGTAGACTTACCTTTCAGCCTGACTATGGAAGAGAATTTATGTTAACCCTCATGATTGCTGTCTCTTGGTGTTCATACTTTTTATAACCCCATGCCTTGAGTGTGTGCAAACTCTGTGACTGGCCCCTAACCAGTTAAATGTGGCAAATGTGAGTAGATATCATTCTTGTCAACACATTGCCTTGCATACAAATCTGTGCTGAAATCACTTTAGAGTTGCTGTTGCCCTTGCTCATTCAAGTGAGCTTCCATGAATTCCACCATCAAATTAATTCTGCCAAAAAACCCGAGGGAGGTGGAAAAGGACCCCAAGCCTCAAATGAGAACCTAGCCCTGGCCACACTTTAATGGAAATTTTGTGAGACCCTAAGCAGAGGACCTCCCTATTTCTGCTCTGTAAAGACCATGAATTAATACTAAATGTGTTTTTTAAGCTGCTGCTGATGGTAATTCGTTACGCAGCAAGAGAAGATTAATATGTTAGCTATATCACTTTGTATTTCCACCAATGATGTGCATTCCAGTTGCTCCATATCCTTGATTTGGTATTATCAATCTTTTCTATTTTAACCCAAAAAACCTTGCTTGGATTTAATTCAAATGGCATTGAATCTACAGATGAATTTAAGAAGAATTGACTCTTAATATTGAGTATTCTGATGAATGAACATAGTAGATATCTCCATTTATTAAAATCTCCTTTAATTTCTCACAACAATTTTTGTGATTTTTTTCAATACCTAGGTCTCACATCTGGATATATTATGTGAAGTTTATCTCTAAATAATCCATGATTTTAATGCTAGCTTCAATGGTATTTAAAAATTTTAATTTGTAATCATTTATTTGCCAGTATATACACATAAAAATGGTTTTGTACATTGACCTTGTATTCTGCTATCTTGCTGGGCTTTAGATTTTACTTGTGGTTTCCCTGGCATTTTCAACACTTGTTGGGGTGGGCTGAAAATTTTGCTCTCCTTTACTGTAGGGATAGTTTAGTCTTACATGGTTCTTCTGAGGTTTTTACCAAATTCCCTGAGTGAACATCACGGGCTCTCACATCTCTGTGCGCTCTGGAAAGTGTTCAGCTTAAAGCCCCCGCCCCCTCTTTGCCCTTGCATACATAGTTGAGTATTCAGCAAAGATTCAAGAGAATTCTCGTGCTGAATTTTGAAGCTCCTTTTCTGCTTATCTCCCCTTCTCCACAACTCTAGCCTGCAACCCCTGGCTACCTTAGCCTCCCTGAACTCCAGTCTCTGGGTCGTCACTTCAACAAGAGCAACATTCTGCTCTCCCAGTTTCACAGTTTGCAAAGCGGATGTGCCTCCAGGCAGAAAGCCAGGCAATTGTAGAGTTTTCCCATTTTCTTTACCTTAATGGTCCTACGCCGCCTATTGGCCAATGTCTTAACACAGTTCTTTTAGAAATTTAATCCAGTTTTGTAATTATTTCCTATGGAAATCTAAATCCAAACCCTGTTACTATGTCATGGCAGGAAATGTACACCTCTGCGTGTGTTTCAGACTTTTTAAATTCTCCAGTTAGATCCTATTTTTTTTACCTTGTTTCACAGATTATTTGGAATTTCTGGTCCACCAGCTACCATTTTCTGCATGCTAACAGAATGGACAAAACATGAACACATTAAGAATTGATGTGTACACAGCCATTAGGCATTTTATGTGGATATCAACAAATAAAATAGACAAAAAATAAATAAGGGTACAGAGAATTTTAGTAACACATTTGATAGCTTTAATCAGGTTGATTTATAGAGGATTTCTTACCAATAACAGAAAATATACGTTCTTTTAGAGCATACACAAAACATTAAAAAGTTAACTGTTTGGTCTCAGCATAATCTCAAAAATTCCAAAAAACATAAACCATGCAGATTATAATACTAGCAATAGTGTGATAAAGTTTGTGATGAACAATAAAAAAAATAGCTAAAAATATGCATTCATCTGAAATTAGAACATGCACTTTGAAGCAGCTTTTGTGCTAAAGAAGCCCTCGAAAGAAAAATTACAGATAATAATGGAGTTGCATCACATGCAAATTTAGCTTCTGCAGATTCAAATATGCTTACTTATATGAGGAAAAAAGAGTGAGAGTGAGATATAAATAACTATCTAAATAATGGGGTTGATTCTTACTGCCATTCCATTCAAAGAGCAGATGCATGTGAAAAGAGAGAGATGTTCTGATCTGTTAGCTCTGCTCCTCTTCATGATGTGAGTATCACACCACACTGAATAGCATACATTCCTTTAAGGATCCAGGAAAGTGCCTCGAACTTGTAGTAATTGGTGACCAGGTAATTTGGACCAAACCACCAAGTGAAGACTAGCTGAGGAGGATTTACCATGAAGCTTAGGTTCCAGGGTTTTTCACTTGTATGCTTCCTTTCAAGACTCTGTGTCTGATTTTGTGTCCTTTTCCAAAAGATGGGTCCATAAATCATATAAATTTCTGGGCCCACAAAACATGATCATCAACCAAAAGAAATATTGGAGTTCAAAATGATAGGAGTAACCATGTCAATATCCAGGAGAACATAGAAATCCAAAGATCTTTGGAGTTCCTTCTGTGCAGGGGACATTTTCAGATCTAGAAAGAACTTTGAGGAGTTGAGCAGTATCTTTGACGATTTCTTTGATCTAGAGCAACAAAAGCTGAGCCCAAGGCTTAGCAAAGGAGGGTAGCCCTGGTAAACAACCCCTAAGGGTCACCCATGCCTTAGGAGTAGGGACCAATAGAAAGTAATGCAATCCTTTCAAGCACTGAACAAGCTCTAAGGTATCTGGTTTCCACAGAAAACCTCAAATCTTGAAATTAACTTAAGATCACCTGTTTTGCTTGTGTCCCAAGATGCCTGACAAAAGTAATTGGAAATTCTTTCTGAAGGAAGATAACTTCATTTCAGCCTTCAAATTGTTTCTGCAATTTTTTTTCAAAAACATTAAGCACACAGCCAAAGATGAGGGGAAAAGACAACATAAGCAACAAGCAACACAATAGACAATGAAATAGATCCACAGGCACACTAGGCAATGAAATTACTGGTCACGGATTGTAAAATAACTATATTTACTATGCCCTTAGAATTACAAACATAATTTTCAAATGTAAATTAAGAACTGGAAATTATGGGGTTCCTGGGTGGCTCAGTTGGTTAAGCATCCGACTTCGGCTCAGGTCATGATCTCGCAGTTCGTGGGCTCGAGCCCCACATCGGGCTCTGTGCTGACAGCTTGGAGCCTGGAGCCTGCTTCAGATTCTGTGTTTCCCTCTCTCTCCGCCCCACCCCTGCTTGTGCTCTCTCTATGTCTCTCAAAAAATGAATAAATGTTAAAAAAAATTTAAAAAAGGAACTGGAAATTATGAATAGTGATATAGCCTGGAAATTCTGGAGCTGAAGTACACATTGAAAAACAGGTAGTTTCTGGATATTGCAGTGGCAAATAAAACATACACACACAGGGAGAGAATTAAATCAATGAGAGACAGAGATCGGAACAAGTGTCCTCTTTCAGAGAAGATGGCTTTCTGGCCTATACAAACCACACTGGAGACAATGGTCTTCAAGTTCTTTTGTTATGATTACAATCTCACAAAGAAGTTGACACTCCTCTCTTACTCTCAATTCTAATTTGGACTTGAGAAAGGACTCTGACTGGGCTGTGTAATATCAAAGATCTACCCTTGGTCTAATCACAGTTGATTAGGAGATATCCACATTCTGAAATATTCCTCAAACACAGGTTAAGGCATGTATACTATAATTGTAAATGCAGAACCTGAAGTCACTACTCTAGGTATAGACTCCTTTCCATGATTGCAATTTTGCCTTACATTCAATTGAAAATTGTAATTAAGAATCTTAAAAGATATTGCATTATCTTTATTAGAATTCCCCAGCATGTCACCCTTCTTTTGAAAAACTGCAATATGGCCATACTTGGTGAGTTTTGTTTCATATTTAAAGAGGGACCTTTACATCATGTATCTAAGAGACACTTATTTTTCTTGATCTTTCTATAGCATTTGATAACCCCAACTACTCCTTTCAAGAAATACTCTAGCACTGGCTTATGTAATACTATACTTTCATGGTTTTTCCTATATTTTTGGCCATTATTCTCTCTCTATTTACTTTGTAGTCTCATTCCCCCCTCTATCTAGCCATTAAGCATTGGGTTTCCTTAAGGTTTTCCCCTAGATTGTCCTTGTAAATTTACTGCCTAGGCAGCCTTATCCATGGTGAGAGCTTCAAAATCTATATATTACCATAATCCCACATTTAATCTCTAGTCAGAATCACTCCTCTCATTTTGGAAATATTTAAGTCTTCTAACTCAATGTAATGTGAGATGTTAGTAACAGAGGAAAATGAGTACAGAGTATATGGGAAGTGTCTTTGACCTTCAAAGTTTTTCTATAAATCTAAAAAAAAAAAATTAAACAAACTTTATATAAAAAAAACTTAGAACCAAATTACTTAGTGGTTAAATGGAAAAACTGTACTAAGGAAGCTAATTAAATGTTCAGTGCCAGAAAATGGACTATCAACTCCTACACAGGTGTGAGGGAAAGGACGTGTGACCCGTGAATTTTATGCTTGGCTAAATTATCATTTGATTTAAAGGTCAAAACAAATATTTAACTCTTCTGGAAAAGACAAATGAAAAAACAAAATCCAGTGTTGAAGATATAATAATTTTTTTTAATTTATGTATTTAAATTCAAGTTGGTTAACATACAGTGTAGTATTCGTTTCAGGAGTAGAATCCAGTGACTCATCACTTACATATAACACCCAGTGCTCCTTCCAAGAAGTGCCCTCCTTAATGCCCATCACCCATTTAGCCCCTCCCCCCACACACTTCCCTCCAGCAACCCTCAGTTTGTTTTCTATAGTTAAGAGTGTCTTATGGTTTGCCTCCTTCTCTGTTTCTACCTAATTTTTCCTTCCCTTTCCCTATGTTGATCTGTTTTATTTATTAAATTCCACATATGAGTGAAAGTGTATACTATTTGTCTTTCTCTGACTGACTTATTTCACTTAGCATGATATACTCTGGTTCCATGAACATTGTGGCAAATGGCAAGATTTCATTCTTTTTGAGCACTGAGTAATTGAATCAAAATTTTTATAATTTAGGAATAAAAGGCTGTTTTAGCTATCCATTGCTACATACCTTTGTAAGTCATAGTTTCTGTGGGTTAGGAATTTGGGGGTGGTTTAGTGAGATGGTTCTGATTCAGTGTTTCTCATGAGTCAAGATGTTGGCTAGGACTGAGTCCTGAGAAAGCTTTATCGGGGCTGGAGGGGCAGCTGGAGGATCACCAATGGCTACTGGCAAAGGACTCAGTCCCTAGCTAATGTTCCCAAGGAGCCCCAGTGGCTCACGAAGTAGATGTCTCCCTAGAGCTGTTTGAGTGTCTTTATGATATAGTATATGGCTTCCCTCAGAATGAGGGGTCCAAGGAAGAAAGAAAAATAAAAGTCACAACACCCTTCATGTCCTAGTCTCAGAGGTTACTCTTTCCCATTCTCCAGGTGAGTTAGTTTTATCTTTTGTCAAAGAATTTGTGGACATATTTTTAAAAATTTATGGTGTAAACAAGTGCCAAGTGAATTACTTTTATTTAATACCTGGGAGTTAATTGGCATCTAGAAATTTTTAATGCAGTGAAGATTTTATTTTAATGCCTAAAGAATTTGCAGTCTTTCTCCCCCCTCAACCTTATAGGTATATTTTAGAAACTAACATATCTTGTGGTGAAGAAATGTTTATGTGAAGTTAGCAGTTATTCCAGTGTCACTTCATTTCCTTTTTCTTTTGTTGCATTTAAATAAAACTAATTTATTACTTTATTTTAGAGTGACATGTGCAGTGCATTTCTGTTTATGAAATTGTTTCTCTTATTTCTACATTTCTCTATCCTCCGTCTAGAGATGTGACTAAAGAGATGTCTATAATGATATGTGCCTAATATTTCTTCTATATCTAGGTGATGTTATTATTATTTTTTACTTTCTAATTTTCACTGTTCTGTATTGTGAAATTCGGACCATGTGTATTTGTTTTTTGTGTTTTGACCATGTGCGTCTTGCCTTCTCAGAGGTTACATAATCTTAAATTCACAGGATTCTTGTTAGGTAGTGACATAAAATGCTTTATAAATTTTTGTTCACAGAAACAAGACCAACCAGATGACATTGCCTGCTGGCGGAGGGAGGATGCAGACTAGCAGGGAGAAAACCATACTAGCTCTCCTAGGGTGATGTCCATCTCCAAAAAATGAACATTTCATGTGATGTCCCATAACTGCTCCTTGCTCTGGTCTATCTTCGTTTTAATTAAAACTCAGGTACATGGAATAAATAAAAAAGCTTACTATCATCATCAGTCCATTTATGACCCTGCTTCTATTTCATTTATTTTGTTTTACTTTTTGTTCCTTTATCCCTGCTGCCTAGTCCCATTCCCCACCCACTCTATTCTGAGATAACTATTAATCAACTACGATTGTTTTATTTTAAAAATATGCTGTAGAATTAGGTTATACAACATTTCAATTCAGGATTTTATGTATTTTTTTAAGTGGAATTAACACGCATTTTATTTTCTTTTACGGTTACAATTCTGTTTTGTATTAAGGTAGTGTTCATTTAATAAAATGGGATTTTTTCTATTGAAACAGCTTGCATGAAATATTAATTATTAATTCTAAAAAGTTTGCTCCAGTTTTTATGTATACCTGGTGAGGTCTTTAGAGAAGACTTGGTGAGTAAGTATGAATCCTCCCTGTGTCTGTTCTTCTAGATGTTCACTATCCTCACATTAGCCCATATTTGGCCTCTACCAATTGGTTGAAATTTTTGGCTAAATCATTCTTACTGGACTGTGTGGTGTTAAGACAGTAAGTGCTCATATCTTGTCTTTCCTTGAAGGTTCCTGTGTTTCCTTAGATTTCAGGTTAGTTACCCTGAGACCTGAACTTCAAAAGTAGTTGTGGGTTCAAAAGTAGTTGTGATTCTATTGAGTATCTGAATGTTTTTATTATTTTAAGGCTGGGAGTGATGTGCTTTTCTGCTTTATATACCCTCAACAGAACCCAAAACTTCACTCTTCTGTTATGAAGAAGGTCAAAGCCAAATTCTAGACTACAATGTAATTATCCTATAGAAATCTGTGGTGTGCATTATAGGTTTCACTTTTATATTTGGCCTCATTTTATTGTGTTGCATATATTTGTTTAAAATAACCTCAAACCTTTTAAGAAATTTCTGCCTAATAAACAAAAAGATAGGTAGGAAGGTCTATCTGCTTTTCTGTCACCTCCCTTTTAAGAGAATTCTAGCTTTCCCACTTAGTTTCTCTTCTTTTCTTTTTTCCTTTTGCCTATGTTTTTATTTGAAATGGGGACCCAAGAAGAAAAGGAAAGTGAAGAGAGACAGTAGCATCCAGATTAGAATTAAAGTAGACGTTTTTAATAGTCATTAAAAATGAAACACAGAAACATCTTGAATGTGCGAATAAAAAAAAGGGAGAAAAAGGAGAACTTAAATGAGTACCGCTGTGGAACGTGTATTCTTGCATGAGGTATAATGAGAGACAAATAAAGACATTATTTTAAAGGTTCTTTTTGGCTGAGAGATTTTTTTCTCTTACGTGAGATGAGGCCATGCACGTCATGCAATGGCTTTATCGTATCATATAAAAAATGTTTGGGGATTTTGTGAAAGATTGTTAAAACAATTCAAAGATTTCTTTCATCTTTAACATATATTGTTCTGCATTGTTTTATAAAATATATAATATTCCCTCCCACTAAGTTACATATTCCCTCCCACTAAGTTATGTATATATATATATATATATATATATATATATATATATTGTAAAATCTGTGTTTTAGAGACTTTTCATTATTTTTGAAAACTGTTGTAATGATGATATATATTAAATAAAAAAATAAACACACTTGACATGAAGTCCTGTTTGGGGGAATATATTCCCCCAAAGCAATAGTATAATATCAGTAAAAAAGTGTTTATTTCAGTATTATTTCTGAAGCAATGCATAGAAATAATCTAATGTACAGTAAGACAGAATGGGTGAATAAATTATGATGTGTCGTATAAAGTGCAAATTATACAAGAATTAAACAGAATGTGATAATTGACATATATATATATAGATTTGGAAATTTGTGCATATTATATGTTTAACCAGAAAAAGCATTGCATTGAGCAATAAACATATTTTTCTAAAACCATATCTCTACAAATACATATATATATCAGATATATATAGGAAAATAGGGAAAATGAATACCAAGCCAGTTATTTCTAGAAGTTGCATCTGAAGAGAAGGAGGACAGAGAAACTTGCCCTTTATTCATATACTTTTTTAAAGCGATGACAGAATCAGGAATGATCTGGGTATTTCAATAAACAGTTACAGATACAACTTCAGTCAATGGTCTAAAAGAGGTACATACTAAATAATTAATAATGATCATACCTGTGGGTTAAGGTGGGGAAATCAAAGGGAGGATTTTCATCAGATCATTATATACCTGTTTAATTTTTTTCAATAAATACAAATCATGTTTGACTAAAAATAAAAACAATCTGAACCAATCTGAACCACTGTCTTTTCCACTGTAGAAGCTCAAATTGAGTAGTCATGGTGTTGGGTTGGCAATTATGCAAAGACCCAATAGCACAGGCTTCTCAAAGAGGTTGAACGTCCGATGCATCAGAAGTGGAATCTGATGTTATTTACTCAATATTTTATTAACTCTTGAGGAGACCTATCAGCTATTTGGTGACAACTTAATTTAAGCAAGTTATGTCTTCTCTGAGGTGCATTTATGTAACTGGGATAAACTAAGGCATAACTAACACTTCAAACTTCTCTTTGGATCAGGCTGACACCACCTTCCAGGGCCTTTGCCTGAAATAGCGCCTGATTAGCTTCAACCTCTTCCTTGTCTTGGATCCTGCACTCCTGTATTGATTTCTCCTGGAAGCACTTTCCTATTAAACCACTTACACCTGAATCCTCGGGTTAGGATCTACTTCCGGGGAATCCAGCCCGAGACCCTGGCAAACCCAAGGCTTTTCCACCAGCCCCGTCTCCTCAGGATTTGCCTGCTGCCTTCTGTGTCAATCTCCAGCACTGCAGCGCGAGAATTCTGGGTAAGTGTCTGGAATTAACTTCTACCTAATGCTATAGTTCATTACATGTAGAACTGCAAATATTCCTACAAAGGTATCCTTGTGCCTTGGCATGTTCCCGCCAAGTCCAATAATGGTGACTTACAGAAGGATTTATTTTCAAAGGTCACGTTAATTTCTCCTGATGTGTTTGGCACAAGAGGTATGAGAAAATCACTCATCGGGCCTTTACTATTATGCAGTCTACTTAAACGTTATGCAATGTACTTAAAACTGAAATTTTAATTTAAAAAAATAATTAAAAAGTATACAAAGCTGAATACAATGAGTTTCTGGCACTGCTGATATCTAGCCAACAGTCTAAATATGGGGAATTACCATCTAAAAATAAATGCTAGTATTGAGTAATTGCTCTGGTTAAGATTGTTTTGAACAATCACTACATGTCATTCTCAGTTGTACCTTATTTGCTGAAAGAACATTCAGATTTCATTCTTCCTAATTCAAATCTTCGTTTAAGAACAAGCATAATTGGGAAGTGAACTGAAATAACTTTGGATTCACTTTCTCAGCTAAACTGATTTTTTTTCATGTTTTAATTGCTCCCTAATTTCTGTATTATTGCTACATGTCCTAAAATAAATTTTCCATCTGCTTTCCATGTTTGATTGTCATGTTGCCTCCCTTTGAAACTGCTAAACAAGCAGCTTTTCTAATCGCAATTTGTGGCTGTAGTGCATTTCAATGCTCACTATGCATATGGAAAATGCACTTGCCATTCAAAAATACAGAATAGATTGAATATAACTAGATAATTTCATTTGTGGATATAGATTGTACTCTGCAGCAGTTTTATTCCCATATTTAGTAAATTCTGGTGAAAGGAACAATTTCTGGGAAAAAGTGATTAAAAGGGAACAGCAAACATCTGTGCATCTTTCTTCCAATTTTTTTCCTCTAACTTTTTCTCTAAATTTTTCTCTCACCAGACCCTCAAAAGTTTTTAGTTTAATTTGAAAAGGATAGCATATGTTTTTTTTTAAAGAGCATAATGACATATTCCATAATTAGACACCTTTCTTAAAAGATAAGGAAACATGTAGTTATGTGAATACATTCCATATTTCTAAGGCATGAATTTACACTGAAGTGATTGAAATAGCAATGAGTTATTTCAGAGGCTTACCGGTATACAAGATTAAAAGATAATTAAAAGTATAAAATTAAGTTTATTTTCTTTCTAAGATTATGCTGGAAAAGTACAAGAATAAAAATAAAGGAGTATACCTTCTTCCATAGTAAATTTAGTTTTCTATATAAGCTAATAGAAAAATCCAATAGCTGGAGCCTGAGTCAAGGCAGTCCATTGTCCAATGGTAGTTATGGTGTTAATTTCACCATTCAAAGATATGAATATAAAGTAAAACTAACTCTACTTTGAGGGTAGTAAATTTGGAAAAGGTGATTTGGCCATATACTGTGTATAAACCTTAAAATTTTCAGTATCTTTTGGTAATCCACTACAAACAAGTTAATCTAAGAAGATAGAGATACTTACAGAGACATGTTCAATGATACTCATTTCAATGTTATTTGTGGTCATACATAGTGTAAATTGGCTGTCCAATAGAAAGGGAATGGCTTAATAAACTAGATGTGTTCATTTATGGGCAATAATTTAGGAATCATTTTAGGGGAATATTTGATCTCTTATAAATGTTCACAAATAAAAAAAATGAAGTTATAATATATTCATAGGATTACAATTTGTTAACATGAGTATAGGAAAATTATGACAAGATTATATAAAAATGTTAATGGTGATTTTCTCTGGTATGAAATTATGGATAATTTTTATTTTCTTCTTTCCATGGTACATATTTTCCCAACTTCTGCAGAGTAATACTCCTTTTAAGTAGAGGAAAATTACAGAAATGGTATTTTAAGCTTTTTATGTTGTAATGCTAAATAACTACTTTCTATATGTACCAAAGAGATGATTGAGGGCTAACTTAATTAATAGGATTGGTGTGGAAAGAAAAATGCAGACGGGTAACTATTTTCAGGTGAAATGTGCATGAAGGAAGTCAGAAGTTTTTAGTATTGTTTAATTTTTAGAGTAGTTTGTTACATGAAGAGACTAAAAAACTCTTACCTTTTCACCTCTAGTTTCAAATAGAAATGTGTGTGTGCAGCCTGAATCTCTGGGATGATATTTCTGTACTTCAAGCCTGTCAATCCCTCACCTTTCCAGAACACTAAACCAATAAAGTGAATTATTTTCAAGAACAACGAAACAGAGAAAATGTGATCCATAAATTGACTTCTTTGTTCTCCCAATTGACTAAGTGACACTTAGTCATCTCTAAGTGCCTGGAGAAAATAAAAGGCATTTCTTTAGTGACGCTGATGAACAATTAGGCAATTGTAAAGCATTGAACGACAAAGTGCAGAATGCAGCGTAATATTGTTTTAGGCGTCTTCCTTCCCTTTCTCTTTTTATTTTTATTTTTGGAGGAAAAATGCTTGAGGCCCATATTTTACTCCCCCTCCTACTCTCTACCTTTTAAAATAATGAAGAACATTTGCTATGGCTAACTTAGAGGGATGCAAGCCACGGTTCAAATATAGAAGTTGTTTTCTAAGTCAGCCAACACATTGTTTAGTGGGATAAACTGTTGCCAGGCTTTCTAACTTTGTTCAAAGTTCAGAAGGTCTGGTAGGTACTTCCATATCTCATTCCCTGCAACAAATACAAGGGTTTCTTATTAGGGATTATAATACACTGCTGTTTGCAATATTCCTTATCAAACTGAGCTGAGATGGTTAGAGAGCGTCCTCTCTACAACTACAGAGGCTTTGAAAGGTGTCATTTGTAAAGGATTATTTGGTTTAGACAAAATAACCTAGCTCTCTTTATAAGGTTAGTGCTAACAAAAATTATATTATGTGGAATCATAAAACCATGCACTTGTTTTATTTCACTGGATAACTTCAAATACCTACACCAGTGCAAAATTTTTTAAAAAGCAGCAAAAACACAAAAAGCAAAAACAAACAAACAAAAAAAGCAAATGTGTGGTTCATTTGGTTAAGCCTCCAACTTTGTCTTAGGTCATGATCTCATGGTTTATGGGTTCAAGCCCTGCGTGGGGCTCTGTGCTGACAGAGCCTGGAGGCTGCTTCAGATTCTGTGGCTCTCTCTTTCTGCTCCTCCCCCATGTGTGCTCTGTCTGTCTGTCTCTCTCTCAACAATAAATATTTTAAAAAATTAAAAAAAAATACCTACATGTATGTGTGAACATATTTTTATATTTGATGACAATTGCTATGGGTAGACTACTCTGTAAAGCAACATAACAGATTGAACTCTGCAATATGACCCTACTTGGTAGAAATGCTGGATAAATACAGACAAACAGACCCACTAACAAATGTTCTTTTGGTCACAAATGGATCAAAGTCAAAGGATAGCAGTAAGCATTAGGTAGCCACAAAGTGTTAGATAGTGAATATAGACTAAAGAGAGTCGATCTGGGGTTCTAACATTCACAGAGATATAGAAAATAAGACCTTAAGGCTAAATCACAATGAAAGATACAGAAATGTACAAATTTCAGAACAATAACAAGAATTAAAGAATGAAATTTCTAATTCAATAGTTAAAAAAACAGGGATAAGAGGAATCTGGAATATTATAAATGTACAACTAAAAGTATATAAGTTCAAATAACAGTAATGTCAAATATCAACTTAACTGATAGAATAGGTTCTCACATAAGCCTAGATATTAGAACAAAAGGAGACAGAGAAACCAAAAATTGAAAGGAAGAAATCTTTATTGAGTGAATTGAAGTATTTTTCCAAGAACTGAAGGAAAGACCTCTTTCTAAATGAAAATGGGTCATAAAAATGGAGTAGAATATATACATGCCAATTTACATTATGAAATTTTGAATAACTGAGAGAAAAGAGAACATCCTAAGAGTTTTCAGAGGTGGGCGGAAAAGGTTTCATACAAAGGATCAAGAGGGCAGACCTCTTGATCAATAGTGATACTGGAAGCTAAAAGAAAATGGAGTTCTGCATATGGAATGGGAGAAAATATTTATAAGTTATATATCTTCTAAGAAACTAATCAGAATAAAGAACTCCTACAACTCAACAAAAAATAAATAACTCCAATTAAAAACTGGTCAGAAGATTGAGTGGACATTTCTCCAAAGATGATATATAAATGGGTAACAAGCACCTGAAAAGATGTTCAACATCATTATTAGAAAAATGCAAATCAAAGCCACATGAGCTCATTACCGTTAGAATGGCTACTATATAAAAAAGTTAAAAGGTTTTGGTGATAAGGAGAAGTTAGAAGTCTTGTGCATTGTTAGTGGAAATGTAAAATGGTACAACTATGGATAACAGTATTGGGATTTCTCAAAAAATTAGAATTACCATGTGATACAGTAATCTCACTTGTGGGTATGTGTATCCAAAAAACTGAAGGCAGAGTCTCAAAGTGATTAGCATACCCATGTTCATAACATGTTCATAATAGCATTGTTCACAATAGCCAAGAGGTGAAAGCAATGAAACTTCTATCAGTGGATGAACTGAACAAAAATGTGACATATATATATATATATATATATATATATATATATATATATATATATAATGGAATATTACTCAGCCTTAAAAGAAGGAATTTCTGTCATGTGCTGAAACATGGGTAAACTTTGAAGAGAATATGTTCAATGAAAGGAACCAGTTACAAAAAGACGTATACTGTGTGATTCCAGTTGGGTGAAGTACCTAAAGGAGTCAAACATAGAAACAAAAAGCAGAATGGTGACTGGAGGGAAGGGAGAAATGAGGTGTTGTTAAATGGGCAGAGAATGTTAGTTTTGCAAGATGAGAAAGTTCTGGGGATCTATTAAACAACAAAGTGAATATGCTTAACACTATCAAACTGTACACTTAAAAATGGTTAATACGATAAACTGTAAGGTTTCTTTCCACAATTAAATTTTTAAAATTATTTTTAAAAAGTAGAAATACTTTTCTTGTCAAGATGGAATAAGCATCCTCTACCCTTGTTTTAGCAAATGAATGCAACCAACATTTCTGGACAGAAGGCATAGAATGGCTGAGAACTGAAAAATAAATGTTATTTCCCTTTTTGAATTTCCTACCCTGAATGAATTGTAGCCTGAAACCCAACACAGCACATCAAGCACAGACAGAAAGAGTTCCAACAGACTCTCTCTATTTACTTTATGAGGATTGGGAAAGTGGGCTCCTATGTGTCAAAAGAGTAATTTTATGCCTTTAATTTTGTTTTTCAGTTCCTTTCTTCCATCCTATCCCCACCACACCCCCCCTCCAGGTCACCCCCACAGTGGCAGTAGTGAAAACAGCAGTGATAGTTGGGCAAATGTGTAAAACTTGAATGTACAAACCTCTTCAGGAGGTCCAGTGGTTGCAAGAGCATAGGGAAAATCCCCTCTGCCTTTTTTCCCCCTCTGTTCTTTTTACCACTTTGCCCTGCAGGCATCTGTAATAATGGGAAGTACATAGCAGAGCCATGGAACCAAAACTCCAGCTTTACAGCCAAAGAATCAGGAAGAGAGGGCTTCTGGGAACTGCAGAGGGTTGGAGAGATAGTAGAAAGGAGTGAGCTCAGGGAAACAATCCCACAAAACTGTATGAATCCCCGGGTTCACTCCTGAACTGCAAATGCATGGACATCACACTTAATAGCATACACAAAGCTTTGAGAACTGACTGTAGGTGAGGCATGCCCCAGGTCCTAGACTGGCCACTGGACAGTGGACATGCAGGAAATGGCACTGCAGAGGTTTTGAAAACAGACGTTGAAGCCACAACAAAAAATGTGGAAATAATCAAAATTTTGTATAGGATTTGAACAAGACTCCAAGTTTCATAACATGATATTCAAAAGAGCTGAGATCTTGTAGAGAATTATTTGGTATACAAAGAACCATAAACATTTGCATATTACAAGGAAAAAATATTAGTGTGTACACAAAGATAAGACAGGGGAATCATAGATATTAAAGAAAAAAGCTATTAAAACCATGTTCTTGAAAGTAAGGGTCAAACACATGTATAACATATGGAAAGACAGTATTAACAGAGAAATAAACATGGAGATAAAAAACAAGTGGAAATTTTAGAACTGAAAACAACATAAGCAAGGTAATTTCCTTGGATGGGTTCAACAGCGCAGTGAAGATAAGAGGAGAAAGATGAGTGAACTTGAATATAGATCAATAGCAATGATCCTATCTGAATGACAGAAAAATAGATTCAGGGATCACTGGCAAAACATTTTTAGAAGGTCTAATACTATATTTACAGATGTACAGAAAGAGCGTACAGAACAAAACGTTTAAAAATATAACAGCTGTTCCTCTCTGGGTTCAGACCTAGTATGCACGGACATGGCTAAATGCACCAAGAAAGTCAGAATCGTCAGTAAATATGGGACCTGTTATGGTGCCTGCCTCGGAAAATGGTGAAGAAGATTGAAAAAAGCTAGCACACCAAGTACACTTGCTCTTTCTGTGACAAAACCAAGACAAAAAGGGAGAGATGGGCATCTGGCATTGAGGTTACTGAATGAAAATGGTAGCAGGTGTTGCCTGAACCTGCAACACCACTTCTGCCATCACAGTAAAGTCTGCCATCAGAAGACTGAAGGAGATGAAAGACACCATTGGGAACATTGCTAGCTTAGAATAAATGGGTTAATTTATGAACCAACACAACAAAAATATAATGACTGAAAACTTGCCAAATTTGGTGAAAAATGTAAATGTAGAGTTTGAAAATGCTAAGCAAATAACAAAGATTATACCGCCAAAGGAATGTATTAAATGTACGTTATAAGCAAAATACTGAAACCTAAGGGCAAAAATTCTTGAAAGCAGCCATATGAAAATGACCTATTGAGATTATAGATTTTGTATCATAACCCATGAACACTAGAAACAGAGTAACATTTTAAAGTGCCGAAATAGAACTATAAACTCGGAATTCTATATCCAGTGAAAATACCACTCAGTAATGAGGGTGAAGTGAATACATTTTCAGATTTAAAAAAAAATAAGAGAATTTGTTGTAAGGACATATAATCCAAAAGAATTGCTAAATTAAGTACTTAAAACTTAGCATATTTGTATATATTCAGAAGGTGAAAAAATCTCAAAAACTAGAAAACATTCTGAACTATAAAAATATGAAAATACAACACATGAAAGTTAGTGGGATGCAGCTAAAACAGTGATGAGATGGAAATTTATAGCATTAAATGTTGTCTATTAGAAAAGAAAGGTTTCAAGCCACAGTCTAAGCTCTCATGTTAATAAACAAAACAATTTGGAAAAGATCTTAGAAAAGATCTAATTGATAAACCTGCACCTAGACTAACAAAGGCACAGAGAGAGAGAGAGAGAGAGAGAGAGAAACACAAATGACCAAAATCAGGAAAGAAAGATGCATAAGAATTCATATTCCAAAATGATTAAAAGAGTTACAAGGGAATACTATGAATAGTTCCATGCACATAAACTTGACAAATGACATAAACCAATTGCTTAAAAGCCACAAACTGTAAACATTTATACATAAAGAAATAAATGACTGGATTTGTCCTATGTATAGAAATTTCAGGGGGAGAACATCTTTCCAAACCCAAATTGTACTTGAAGAAGAAAAAGAACAGAAAGTAACAAATTCTATACAATTACTTTCAGAAAGTAAAAGAAGTATGAGAACTTGCCAACTCATTTGGTGAAGTCAGCGCTATTCTGATGCCAACACCAGACAAAAACAGAACAAAGCATAACTATAATACTTCTCACAAAAGCACAAAAAATTCTCAAAATATTTGTAAATGGAATTCAGCAATATGTAAAAAGAGACAGCATGATGTAAGGTTGGCTCAATATTTGAGAGTAAGTTGATTTGGTCTATCATATTAACAGACTGAGAACATAAATTATATGATCACATTCAATGATGCTCAATAGCATTTGAAAAAACTTCAACATCTCTTTGTAAGCCAGAGAAAACTAGGAATAGAAAGTAATTCCCTTAATCTGGCAAAGAGAATCTCCAAATAAATTCATAACCAGCCTCATAGTTAGTGGTGAAAGACTGAACACATCCTTTTAAGATTATAAACAAGGCAATGGTGTCCACTGTCATCACTCTTACTCAATATTTAATAGCAAATATTATCGGGGCACCTGGGTGGCTCAGTCATTTGAGCGGCTGACTTCAGCTCAGGTCATGATTTCACGGTTTGTGAGTTCAAGCCCCACATTGGGCTCTGTGCTAACAGCCCAGAGCCTGGAGCCTGCTTCTGATTCTGTGTCTCCCTCTCTTTCTGTGCCTCCCCCCACTAAGTTTGCAATAATTTTTTTGGAGCAGCAATTTAAAATAAGTTAGAGTATAAATCTAATAATCTAACAGAATATGTAAAGAATCTATATGTTGAAAAAATTTAAATGCTGATGAAAAATTTTAAGAAATCTTTTGAAAAATGGGGAGACATACCCTGTTCATAAATTGGAAGACTTAGCATAGTAAAGATGTAAATTCTCCACAAATTGATCTATGGATATGATTCAGTTTTAGTGGGAACCTCAGTAGAAATTATTGTAGATATAGATCAGCCAATTCTAAATTACAGATGAAAAAGAAAATGAATTAGAATAACTACGACAATTTTGAAAAACAAAGTTGAAAGAATCAGAGTACTCAATTTTAAGACCTATTATGATACTATAATAATTCACACACTGGTTTTGGTGAAGGGGTAGACACATTGATCAATGAAGCAGCAGAGAGAGTCTAGATTTAAACCCATGCCAATATGACCAGATATTTCTGGCAAATGTGCAAAGGTAATTAAATGGGTAAAGAATAGTCTCTTCAAATGGTGTGAACAATTAGTCTTCCATTGGCCAAACAAACAAAAACCCAAAGCAAAATATCATCCTAAACTTCTCATCTTCTGCAAAGTAAACTCAGTAGATCAGTGAGCTAAGTGAAAAATACAAAATCTAAAACTGTAGAACGTGGAATAAAACCCTTTTTTAATCCTTTAACCCTTTTTATTTATTTTTGAGAAAGTGAGAGAGATCGTTAGCAAGGGTGGGGCAGAGAGACGAGACACAGAATGTGAAACAGGCTCTGGGCTCTAAGCTGTCAGGACAGAGCCTGATGTTGGACTCGAACCCACAAACTGTGAGATTATGACCTGAGCTGAATTGGACACTTAACCGACTGAGCCACTCAGGCACCCAGGAATGTGGAGTGAAATCTTAATGATATAGCATTAGGAAAGAAGTCTCCGATCTGACCTTGAAAGTTCAATTCATAAGAGAAAAATACGATCAATTGAACTTCATCAAAATTAAACCTGTGTTTTGTGAAAGACATTAAGAGATTGGATTGAGAAGCTACAGACAGAAAGCATTGGAAGAGTTAAAGAACTTGTATTGAAAGGATTCTTAAAACTCAATTCTTAAAACTTAATAAAAAATGGATAAAATATTTGAACACATACTTCACAAAAGACTGTCTCTGGATAGCAAATTATCACTCGAAAAGAGGCTTCATATTTGCTGTTAGGGAAATGCAAATTCAAATCACATTTGGACACCATTGGTCCCCTATTTAAATGGCTCAAATTAAAAACTGACACAACCAAGTGCTGATGAGGATGTAGAGCCACTGGAACACTCACACATTGATGGTGAGAGTGCAGAATAGTATAGCTACTCTGAAGAAGAATTTAGAAGTTTCTCATAAATTTTTTAATGTTTATTTATTTGAGAAAGAGAGAGAGGGATTGCATAGTCAATGAAAAGAGAAAAGATACGTATCTCGCCTGTCTCGTAAATTGGCATTTTAGGTATATAAGGAAGGCTCATTTTCATTCATTTGTAATTACTAGAAATTTTTTTTTTAAAAAATTGATATTTTCCGTTAAATCATGAATCCAGTCAACTTAGCTTCAAATCAGACTCAAAACAGCTAACAGACCTATTATGAGCTTTTAAAAAGGCCAAGGTTAATAAATACTATTTTCCACAACCATAAATATTCTTACACAAAATAGAGATAAATTCTCATAACAAACAAAAACCCCACTCACCTCTACTTTCCTTTGGTGGGGAAAAAATTCTTCTCTTAATTTTAAGGGGCACTTTGGTTTTTATTTTCCTATCTTTAAAATAAAACCTTTTAAAAATATGTGGTTCATCTGCCTGAGCAGAGTATGAAGGACCAATTTACAGTTGAGGCCATGTAGTGCTGATGAAAATCTTACTTGGTCTTTACACTGGGCATCACACTGCATCTGTTTTTATGACAGCATTGGATTCAGAAATTAAGCACAGCAGGAAGAAAAGTCTTGTATAGATTCAAAATATATTGCATGTCTTGACATTGTAACCTACTTTTACAGGGGAAAGGCCAAAACACCCCTCTTCTGTATTTAGAGGAAGCTAAATCAGGGGCAAACTGTAGTCTTCCTTGTAAAGAACATTCACCAGCAGTTAATCCTAGTGTATCTTTCTGACAGGAACATGTACAATCACACAATTATTTCCAGTGTTGCAAACAACCTAAATTATGTGATTGAGAAAAACAGTAACCTGTATGTTGAAAAAATATTCTATAGTACTATATGACACATATAGAAACACATGTATCTCAGGGAAATAACATGAAGTGAACATCCAGTTTAGAACACTGAAATAGATCAAGTAACAGAACACTGCCAGCACTCAGAAATATCCTCATGCCCCTTCAAAATTAAGACCCGTGTCTCTAAACGCTATTTAGTATTGAATATTTTAAAAATTGTATACAGATAAAATCTTAGAATGCATTTTATTTTATTTCTGGTTTCTTTTACCCCAAATTATGTTTGTGAAATGTATTCGTGGGTGAATATAACTAAAATACCTTACTTTTTGTTGCCTTTTTGGTGGTCCCTTATACAAATGCACACAACCTATTTATCCAGTCTACTGTTATTGGGATTTATGGATTGTTTCCAGTTCTTAGGTATTAGGAATAATGTTGCCACAAACATTGATGTACACCTTTTTTGGTGCATATGTATGTGCATTTTTATATACCTGGAAATAAAATTGTAAGATCACATTGTAGATTCAATTTTAGAAGATAATCCTAAAATTACCCAATGTGTTGAAAGAAATTTGCATTTTCCAACAGATTATGAGAATTCCTATTCCTCCATTTACTTAGTGACTCACCACTATTTGGTAACATCAGTCTTTTTCCTTTAAGCCTAGCCATTTTGGTGATATGAGGTGTGCAACACTCTAGTTTTAGCTTTAATTTTCCTTAATGATGTTGAACATCTTTTCATAGGTTTATTGGTCACTTACATATCCTCTATTGTAAAGTTCCTGCTCAAATATATTTTCTATTGTTCTATTGGATTATCTATCTTAATGACTTGAAAATGTTTTTACATGTTTGATACATAAGCTCTTTGAATATTATATGTGGTGATTATATTCTTCCCCTTCAGAGATAACATTTGCACTTAAAAAAATTAATGTATTTTTAAAATGCCAGTATAATTAATGTACGATGTTAGTTTCAGGTGTAAATACAGTGCTTCAACAATTCTCTACTTAGTGCTCATCACAATAAGAGGACTCTTAATCCCCTTCATCTGTTTGACCTGTCCCCCTACCACCTCTCCTCTGGTAACCATCAGTTAGTTTTCTGTAAGGTCTGTTTTTTTGGGTTTGTCTGTCTCTTTTTTTCTTCATCTGTTTTGTTTCTTAAATTCCACACATAAGTGAAATCATATGGTATTTGTCTTTCTCTGATTCCATCCATGTCATTGCAAATGGCAAGAGTTCATTCATTCATTCTTTCTTTCTTTTTTTTTGCAGCTGAATAATATTCCTGCATGTGTGTGTGTGTGTGGGTGTGTGTGTGTGTATGTGTGTGTGTGTGAGTGTATACCACATATTCTTTATCCGTTCATTTATCGATGGAAACTTGGGCTGCTTCCATATTTTGGTTATTGTAAATAATGCTGCAGTAACCTAGGGGTTTATCTTTTTGACTTAGTATTTTTGTATTCTTTAAATAAATAATCAGACTGGATCATAAAGTAGTTCTATTTTTAATTTTTGAGTAACCTCCATACTGTCTTCCACAGTGGTTGTATCAGTTTGCATTCCTACCAACAGCACACAAGCGTTCCTTTTTCTCCACATACTGGCCAACACTTGTTGTTTCTCATGTTACTGATTTTAACCACCCTGACAGGTGTGAGGTGCTATCTCATTGTGGTTTTGATTTGCATTTCCCTGATGATATGTGATGTTGAGCATCTTTTCATGTGTCTATTAGCCATCTTTATGTCTTCTTTGGAGAAATGTCTGTTCATGTCTTCTGCCCATTTTTAATTGGATTATTTGGGGGGCTTTATTTTGGTGTTGAGTTGTATCAGTTCTTTATATATTTTGGATTCTAACCCTTTACTGGATATGTCATTTACAAAAATCTCCCATTCACTGGTTGCAATTTAGATATGTTGATTGTTTCCTTTGCTGTGAACAAGCTTTTTATTTTGATGTGGTCCCAGTAGTTGATTTTTGCTTTTATTTCCCTTGCTTCAGGAGACATTCTTTGTTATATGACTGAATAATATCTAGACATATCTAGAAAAATGTTGCTATGGCCAGTATCAGAAAAACTAATGCCTATGCTCTTTCCAGGTGTTTTATGGTTTCAAGTCTCACATTTAGGTCTTTAATCCATTTTGAATTTATTTTTGTGTATGTGTGTAGGGTTTAGGAAATTGTTCCATTATCATTCTTTTGCCCGTAGCTTTCCAGTTTTCTCAACCAACTGTTTAACAGATGGTCTTTTCCCCATTACATATTCTTACCTCCCTTGTCAAAGATTAATTGACCATATAATCCTTGGTTTATTTCTAGGTTCTCTATTCTGTTCCATTGATCTATGTATCTATCTTGTGCCAGTACCATACTGTTTTTGAATACTACAGTTTTGTAGTATATCTTGAAATTTTGGATTGTGGTACTTCCAGTTTTGTTCTTCTGTGTCAAGATTGCTTTGGCTATTTGGGGTTTTCTTATGGTTTCATATAAATTTTAAGATTATTCTAGTACTTTGAAAAATGCTACTGGTATTTTGAGAGGGATTGCATTAAATCTTTAGATTGCTTTGGGTAGCATGGACATTTTAATAATATTCTTGCAATTCAACAAGCATGGAATATTCATTTCTTTGTGTCATCTTCAATTTATTTTATCAAATTTTTTATAGTTTTCTGAGTACAGGTCTTTCACCTTGGTTATGTTTATTCCTAGGTTTGCTGAAATTGTAAATGGGATTGTTTTCTTAATTTATCTTTCTGCCATTTCATTAGTGT
Source organism: Panthera onca (assembly GCF_046562875.1). Lineage (NCBI taxonomy): Eukaryota > Metazoa > Chordata > Mammalia > Carnivora > Felidae > Panthera > Panthera onca. Next base: position 89,036,824 of record NC_138339.1, read on the forward strand.
ATAGAAATGCAACAGATTTCTCTATATTGACTTTATATCCTGCAACCTTACTAAATCCATTTATCTGTTCTAGTAGTTTTTTTGTTGTGTCTTTAGCATTTTCTACATATATAGTATCAATGTCATCTCCAAATAGTGAAAGTGTTATTTCTTCCTTACCAATTGGATTCTTTTTTATTTCTTGTGTAATTACTATGGATAGGACTTCCAGTACCATGTTGAATGGAAGTGGTGAGAGTAGACATCCTTGTCTTGTTCCTGACCTTAGGGGAAGAGCTCTCAGTTTTTCCCCATTGAAGATGATTTGTTTTTTTTCCATCTTCAATGAAATAAATGTTTTTCATGTATGGTCTATTATATTGAGGTATGTTCCTGTAAACCTACTTTGTTGAGGGTTTTTATCATGAATGGTTGTTGTACTTTGTCAGATGTTTTTTTTTGCATATACTGAAATAATCATATGGTTTTTATACTTATTAATGTGATGTATCATGTTAGTTTGTGAATGTTGAACCACCCTTGCATCCCTGGAATAAATCCCACTTCACTGTGATAAATGATTTTTTAATGTGTTGTTGAATTCTGTTTCCTAATATTTTGTTGAGAATTTTTCTATCTATGCTAATCAGAGATATTGGCCTATAGTTCTAATTTTTTAGTGTCCTTATCTGCTTTTGGTATCAGGGTAATGCTGACCTCATGGAATGAAAGTTTTCCTTTCTCTTCTATTTTTTGAAATAGTTTGAGAAGAATAGGTATTAACTCTTCTTTAAATGTTTGGTAGAATTTACCTGTGAAGCCATCTGGTCCTTGACTTTGTTTGTTGTAAGTTGTGTGTGTGTGTGTGTGTGTGTGTGTGTGTGTGTGTGTGTGTGTGTTTAAATTACTGATCCAATTTCATTGCTGGTAATCAGTTTGTTCAAATTTTCTATTTCTTTCTGGTTGACTTTTGGGAGATTTTATGTTTCTAGGCATCTACCCAATTCTTCTAGGTTTTCCAATTTATTGCCATATAATTTTTCATAGTATTCTCTTATATCCTTTGTAATTCTGTGGTGTTGGTTATTTCCCTTCATTTCTATTTTTGATTGAGTTCTCTCTCTCTCTCTCTCTCTGTCTCTGTCTCTGTCTCTGTCTCTGTCTCTCTTTGATTAGTCTGGATGAAATTTTATCTTTTTTGTTGATCTTTTTCAAAGAACTGGCTCCTGGTTTCATTGATGTGTTCTATTGTGGTTTTTTGTTTTGTTTTGTTTTTGGGGTTTTTTTTTTTTTTGTTTGCTTGTTTAGTTTATATTTCATTTATTTCTGCTCTAATCTATATTTCTTTCCTTTTACTGGTTTTGGATTTTTTTGTTCTTTTTCTAGCTCCTTTAAGTGTAAGGTTAAGTTGTTCATTTGAAATCTTTCTTGCTTCTTGAAGTAGATCTGTATTCCTATAAACTTCCCTCTTAGAATAGATTTTGCTGCATCCCAAAGATTTTGGACCATTGTGTGTTTCATTTTTATTTATCTCCATGTATTTTTGTATTTCTTCTTTGATTTCTTGGTTGGCTCATTCATTGTTTAGTAGCATGTTACTTAACCTCCATATATCTATGTTCTTTCCAGATTTTTTCCTGTAGTTGAGTTCTAGTTTCATAGTGTTGTGGTTGGAAAAGATACATTATGTGATTTCAGTATTTGTGAATATGTTAGGACTTGTTTTGTGACCTAACATGATCTATTCTGGAGAATATCCCATGTATACTTGAGAAGAATATGTATTCTACTGTTTTAGGATAAAATGTTGTGAATATACATGTAAGATTCATCTAGTCTAATGTGTCACTCAAAGCCATTGTTTCCTTGTTGATTTTATGTTTCAATGATCTATCCATGGATGTGAGTGGGGAGTTAAAGTCCCCTACTTTTGTATTACTATCAGTTATTTCCTTAATGTTTGTCAGTAGCTGCTTTATGTGTTTGGGTTCTCCCATGTTGTGTACGTAAATATTTGCCATTGTTATATCTTCTTGTTTGACTGTTCCCTTTTTGAGTATGTAGTGTGCTTCTTTGTCTCTTGTTAAAGACTTTGTTTTCATGTCTGTTTTTTTCCTATACAACTATTGCTACCCCAGCTTTCTTTTCACTTGTATTTGTATAATAAGTTTTTCCAACTCTTCACTTTTCATCTGCATGTGCCTTTAGGTCTAAAATTAGTCTGTTGTAGGCAGCATATAGATGAGATTTGCTTTTTCATCCATTCTATCACCATGTGTCTTTGGAGTGTTTAGTACATCACATTAAAAGTAATATTGGTAAGATGTGTATTTAGTGCCATTTTACTTGTTTCATGGTTGTTGGGTTTGTTTTTTTTTTTTTTAGCTCTTCTCTGTTCCTTTCTTCTCTTGCTCATTTCTTTCAGTGTTCTGGCTTTCTTTAGTGATATATTGGATTCTTTTCTCTTTATTATTTGTGTATCCATTATTGGTTACCATTAGGTTTGTACATAGCATCTTAGGCCTATAACAGTGTATATTAAGTTGATGTTTAAGTTGGAATCCATCCTAAAAGCACTAAATTTATACTCCTGTCTCCATATTTTAAGTATATAGTATCATTCTTTGCATCCTTTTATGTTGTGAATCCCTTGACTGATTTTTATAGATATACTTAATTTTACTGCTTTTGTACTTCCTACTTTTCTTACTCCTGCTTATATTCTCTCTAGTCAAAGAATCCCCTTTAACTTTCTTGTAAGGCTGGTTTAGTGGTGATGAACTCCTTTCACTTAAGTTTGGGAAACTCTTTATCTATCCTCCTATTCTAAATGGTAGCCTTGCTGGATAGAGTATTTTGGTTTCAGGGTTGTTGATTTTTTTCCTCAGCACTTTGAATGTATCATGCCACTCCCTTCTGGCCTGCAAAGTTTCTGCTGAAAAATCAGCTGATAGCCTTTACTGGGTTTCCCTTATATGTAATTGTTTTCTCTTGTTTTTAAAATTCTCTGTCACTTTTTGCTATTTTAATCGCTATGTGCTTTGGTATTGACCCTCTTGCATGGATTGTGTGTGTGTGTGTGTGTGTGTGTGTGTGTGTTTATGGGGGGGGCTCTCTGTTCCCCTGGATCTAAATTTCTGTTCTTTTCCTCAGATTCAAGAAATTTGCAGCTATTTCTTCAAATAAATTTTCTGACCCATTTTCTCTTCTCCTTCTGGGATCATTGTAATGTGAATGTTACTACATTTGATGGTGTCACAGAGTTCCCTTAGTCTATACTCATTTATTATTATTTTTTTCTCCCTGCTGTTCAGCCTGATTGCTTTCCATTACTCCATCCTCCAGGTTACTAAACCATTCCTCTGATTTCTCCACACTTGATCTTAGCCAAAAGGCCGAGAAGCGATACCTCTGCTTTCTCTAGTCTAGTGTTCATTCTATCCAGAATGTTTTAATATGAATTAGTGAGTTCTTCATCTCTGATAGGTTTTTTTAAAATCATTTCTCTCCATTGAGAGTCTCAATGAGATCCTCCACTCTTTCCTCAAGTCCAGTGAGTATCTGTATTATGATTATTTTAATATCTCTATCAGGCATATTACTTTTTTTCTGTTTTATTTAGTTCTCTTGGTATGATTTTGTCCTGTTCTTTGAAATGTATTCCTCTGTATCCTCATTTTACAACTCTGTTTCTATGTGTTAGGCAAGTCAGCTATGTCTCCTGCTCTTAAAAGTAGTGGCCTTATTGTAAAGGAGCTCCTAAGTGTCCCGTAGTGAAATGTCCTCTGTTCACCAGAACCTGGTGTTTCAGGAGTGTCTCCTATGCATGTTGGGTGTGCCCTATTATTATGGCTGAGCCACATTAGCCTTCAGTCCAGTTGTATGTGGTGGCTGTCTTTGCCTGTTGTGGGCAAGGTTTGATTTTATTAATGGGCCAGTCTGGGCTGCCTTGGGCTTAAGTTGGGTCAGACCAGGCATTTGTCAGAAATGTAGTAGCACTGACCTACCTATAGGGTACTCTCCCTAGGTTGTCCCCCTGGGAGATTTTCACTGGTGGGCTAGACCTGCCATCAGACCAGGTGTCTGTCTGCCCCCAGCCCACTGCTTGGACTTCAGTCAAACTGATGTGTGTGAGTATCTTCCCCTCTCCCAGGGACAGTCACTTTAGAATGATCTGGCCCCTATTGAGGCTCCTTGCGCAATTCTAAACTTTTAGCACATTGTTGGATATATTTATTTTGAGGCCAGGTTGGAGGTGGCAATTCTGTAGAACAGTATGGTGGCAGAATACATGACATTGGCATGGTTTGTACAGGTCTGTGGTGGGAGGACACCTGGTACCAGATTTGGAAAACTGTGGAGGGTTTGTTGGAGGTGCTGGGTCCACTGAAGAGTGTGGGAGCAGGGTGCTCTGTTAGCAAACTAGGTAGAGAGTGTGCTGTGCTGGTTCCCACAGGTATCTATCTAGACTGGGTTGGTGAGGGAAATGGGGGAGGAAAATAGGGCTCACCAGCTCTTTTGTTTTTGAAGAAGTCTCCCAAAGATCCATGCCCCCCCAGCACATACTCCAAAATTAGTAAATATGTTTCCTTCCTATAAGCCCTACGTGTTTTTCAAATTGCTGCTCTATGCTGTCTTTTAGGTGAGCTGTTGATTGGGTTATCTCTGTGGGGACAGGGACTCAGTTTCTTTTTACTCTGTGGCTCTCCTGAGTCACTTATTTTTAAAGTACCAGGTGTTAATTCCCACTGATGGTAAGAACTCATGAAATTATGCCCTTTGGATTTTCAAAGACAAATCTTACGGGGATTCATCTTCTCAGTGCAGGTGCCCCATGCCTGGGGTGTCTGGGGTTGGAGCCTGTTGGTCTTCCTTCTCTGTGCTTGCAGTGGTACATCCTCCTGTGGACCGTCTTGTGGTGCAGCTTGGTTCCTGACTGCATCTCCACCCTACCTACTGTTTTCAGTATGGCTTTTTCTCTATTGTTAGCTGTGGAGAGTCAGTTCTGCCAGTCTTCTGGCAGTTTTCTGGGTTACTTACACTGATGTGGATGGTATCTATGTGTATCCATGAAAGGAAGGGAGTTTAGGATCCTCCTATTCCACCATCTTCCTGGAAGATTTTTTCTACATTTTTGCCTTCTTAAAATTGTCTTTGATTGAAGCTTTAAATTTTAATAGAGTAAAAAGCTACCAGCATTTTGACTGTAAAAATACTTGAAAATATGGTAAAAATACATTTCTGATGATAAACATACTTGTCTTGAAAACAACTTCAGGTGGAAAATTTTCAGTATTTCTCACTGAAGTGTGACATTTGTTATAGGTCCTTTACAAATAAACTTTTTCTTATGGAAGTTCCATGCCATTCCTAGCCTATTAAGAGGTTTTATTGTGAATGGATGTGGAATATTGTTTTATTGAATACATTCTGTGTGTAATGAAATGATTATGTGTCTTGTGTTTTTTGCCCTATTAATTTGATTGATGTATTAAATTGGTTGATTTCAGAACATGAAATCAACTTTACATCCCATAAATAAATAGATATATCATGATTTATTTTTTTAATTATTGGATTCTCTTTGATAAATTGGGAGGGTTGCATTTAGTTTTATGAGGGATTGGCCTGTAATAGTTCTTTCTGGCATCATCCTTGTCTGCTCACATAAAACGAGAAGTCACATTCCTTTCTGTTCTATTTTGTTATATTTGGATAAGATTGGTGGTATATCTTCTTAAAATCTTTTGAGAATTCACAAGTGAAGCCATCTGGGCCTAGAATTTTTCTTATGGGTATATTGTAAATTACAGATTCAATTTAATATGTGTTGGCCTATTTAGATTTTCTTTTCTGTTTTGGTAAGATCTGTGTTTTTAGAAATTGACTCATTTATCTAAATTTTAAAATGCCTTAGCATAAAGTTATTCAAAATATTCTTATTACCTTTTAAAGGCTGTAAAATCAGTAGTAATGTCTCTTTTTAGGTTCAATTTTCCCCATCAGTCATCAACGGCATTCCTATCGCGAAATGCATCATCAGTTCTTAGTTCTTCTTGTGTAAAAGTACATATCACACACTCTTTCTTCTTTTATAGTCTCTTCACTTGACTCCCAGATGTACTTTCCTGGTTTTCCTCCTACCTCACTGGCTGCCTTTCTTTATATCTTTTGCTGGTTTCTTCTTATCCCTCCCACTCTTGACAGTAGTATGCTTCTTGTACCTCTTCTTCTGTCTTTGTCCCTGACTACCTTGGTTACCACATCAGTCTGTGGTTTTAAATGCTATCTGTAAAAGGATGACTGCCAAATAAATAATTTCATTCATCATCTTACCTCCGATCTCCATACTCAGTACATCCAGTGGTCTCTGTGACTTTTAAATGTAACATGGTATTTAAACTTAACATGTCGGAAACTTAGCTCCTGATATCCTTCCCAAATCTGACTTCCCACTGTTTTTCCCATCTCAGTAAATAGAAACTCCATTTTCCAATTGCTCAGGTGGAAACCTTAGAGTAATTTTGACTTGTGTCTTTTTCTCATACCCCACAGTTATTGATCAGATTATGTTGTTGGCTCTAATTTCAAAATACCTTTATCATTCACTTCTCATCATCTTCTCTGCTACAATTTTTGTCCTAACACTATTATTTGCCACCTGGTTTTTTTGCAATAATCTCCTAAAGTCCACTGCTTTTGTCCTTGCTACTATTCAATTTTTTCTTAACACAGCAGAGTGTGTGACCCATTAAAGCTTAAGTTAGATCATGAAGTTCCATTGCTCAAAAAATTCCAGATTTTTCACCCCATTGAGAATAAAAGTCAAAGGCATTGCAACAATCATAATTCTACCTTTTCTAGCCCCACTACCTCTCTAACTTCCATTTCTTATATTTCTTTCTCTTCATTGAGTCATACTTTGCTTTACTGAAATACATCAAACATGCTTCTATCAAGGCCTTTGAATTGCTCTTCTCTTTACTTGAACTTTTCTTTCTACAGCCATTTATATGGCACACTCTCTCATTTTATTCATGTATTTATTCCAGTGTAAACTTCTTAATGCAGTTTTCCTTGGCCACCTATCTAAAATTGCAACTTCATCCTTCCAAAAAACTTTTTACTTTCATACTTACATACAGTCTGCAATGTAGAATTTAATCTTAGCTGTCCTATATAAAATATGTGAAGTCTCATTAAAGTGTAAGAGCTTTCAGGTTGTGCTATTATGGCAGAAATAAAATTTTCTCTATTGTTGGGATGTTGGGGTTTTTTTGTGAGTTTTTGTTTTATTTGGTAGCTATCATTATAACAACAGTTATTTCTTAAGTAAAAAGAAGCAGAGGAGTGTATTGGGGGAATGATTGCTTTATCTGTCAAACTTCTTAAACTTGCCTAATTCAACACCCTGAAGTTAGCCATGGGACTTTCTTTGGCCAGTTGGATGTTAGCAGATGTGATACAACCAGAAGCTTCTCTGCCTTTGCCATGGATCATAACTGGCTAGTCTGTTGAATGAGGCAAGAGAAGAAGAACTGAGTTATCCTAGTTGTCCCAGTTGTGGTGGTCGTAGATCAGAAAAACCATAGATACTTGAGTCACAGGTGTCATCATCAGAGTCTTCTAACCAAGTGGTTCACATATGTGGCAATAAGTGATTACTGTTGGAGATTCTGTGGTTGTGACATCATTTGTAACCATAAATAACTGGCAGAGAATGATTTACGATTCTGGAGAGAAAAGTCTTTTAGAATTTTTGTTTAAAGTGACCAAATATATTTTGGTAGATTTAGTCAATCAGACAACAGTTTAAGATGAAATTCCAGCATTTTTGAAGAACAATTCTTATATACACTAAGTTTTGGAAAAAGAAGCATCATTGATTTTAAACATCTTTTTCCATCAAAATCTTAAAATGGACTAGACTTTACCTATACAAGTTAAATCACAAAGAGTCTTACTACTAATTTCCAGGAAAAAAAAATAGTGATTTTCCTGGTCTGGTTTCAGGTATTTTGTTTTGAAGAATACTACCATTAGGTTAAATATTTTATTTAATATCTGATAGAACATTAAGCATTTCAGATAAACAAAGAGTTGATTTCTTTTGATGAATCATATTGCCAACATATGAGTCCTATTCTAAGATGAATTTACATAAGAAAAACTAACGTTTTGATCAAAGATTTCAGTAGAATAACATCTACAGTGATAGATATTTGATTATATAGCTTATTAGTATACGTGACATTGTTCAACTGCATGCTGAAGTTTTACAAGCCTCTATATTCCACTTTTAGAGAACAGATTTTTATGTAGTTAATAATGTCAACCCCATGATGAAGATCAAATCCAAAGCAATACCCAAATGACCAGAAGGTCACAATGTAAATTTGCACCAGTATGAAGAATCTCAGGAAACTTGGTTTGATCTTAATTTTATAAAGCAACTCTACAGACTTTGGGGAAATTTCAGAATCCATTATACCTGCAGTTTTCCAAGTATGCAAGTATCTCAAAGTCCGTGCTATTTTATATCAGCTATACTGTAGATTAAATGGTGAGTTTTTTAGTTTCTGATGTTTTGATATTTGTTTAAATGGATCTTAAAGAACAACTATGTTAGAAGATTATGAACAATGCATTGTTATAGCATAGAAATATGCATTATCTCTCAGAATTTCTAAGCACTTAATACATAAATGAATATTATTATTAAATACTAAATAAATATTATGTGTTAAGTGCAACATTTATATTTAGGAGACTTTGGCTAAAATATGTAAGTAGTGAATATTCTTCAAATAGAATGTGATCTTGGGGCGCCTGGGTGGCTCAGTCAGTTAAGCCGCCAACTTCGGCTCAGGTCATGATCTTGCGGTCCGTGAGTTCAAGCCCCGCGTCGGGCTCTGTGCTGACAGCTCAGAGCCTGGAGCCTATTTCAGATTCTGTGTCTCCCTCTCTCTGACTCTCCCCCATTCATGCTCTGTCTCTCTCTGTGTCAAAAATAAATAAACGTTAAAAAAAAGGTTTTTCAAATAGAATGTGATCTTTAGAGTTACAGAATGGGATTAAGTGTTGGAAGGGAAACACATGGAAACACTTTACAACCACATTGCCTTAATACTTTTTTTTTTTTAATTACCTAGTTTTTTTCTATTTATGCATATAAAAATACATTTATAATTCTTTGCAACATGCTCATACTTACTGGAAAAAGATTTAAGTTTCATGAAAAATACATGACATTTCCATATACATGCAATTGAAGGTTGTAACATGGTGCATTATTTTCAGCTGGCACTGCAATTAACATAAATTGGCAGGTTAAAGATTATTTAAATGTATAAAATACTACATAATATCAACTGCTTGGGTACATAGTGAATAAACATCACGAATTTTTAGCAGACTCCTGAAGCAGTATGTTAAAGACAAATTCTTTTCTTAATTGTTTAAATTTTACTTAAAGAGACAGACAAGTAAAAGTAACTGTCCCCGTTTTTTAATTTAATAATGCTAGTAAAGGGACTTGGTAGGAAAAAATCTATTTCTTACTAGACTAGTGGGAGTTTGGCATCAGAAAATCTAGGACTGTACATTGAGGGGAGGAAAATAGATATCTCTTATATGCTAAGGCCAACATGAATAAGACAGATTGGAGAAGAAAAAGACAATGGAAACATCATGGTTGTATGAAAACTATGATTAAGGTTTATAACATGTGTGTACAGATTATATCTCAAGAAATTCTGTCACCTATCACAAAGGGCAAAGCTGGGTCCAGGCTCTACGGATGCTCAGAAATTATTATGAACCATGGTGCCTGAGAAGAACAAGTCTTTCCTTGATCTCTGTTTGTCTCCAGCAAATGCTACTTGACATATTTGATGAAGTGCTGGAGTATATTAAGGCAAATAGGATAGAAAAATTACAGTGGTGCTGGTATTTATTCCATCTTAATGAGACTGCCTGTTCACCACATGCAGGCTTGGTCTGGCCGTAGTAATTTTCTCAGCTTAACCACGTCCAAGTGGAAAGTCCAGTTGGTCACTTCGTAGAGTTATAATGAAAACTCCAGTGAAAGTGTTGAAAGAGATAAATAAAAAGGCGATAGCAATTATCTTGAATCATTTGAACCCCTTTCAGAGGATAAGAAGTAGGGCAACTCATATACACATTCCTTAAGGATTTACACCAGTGATGACACATAGAAAGTACAAAGTAAAATGAATGTTGTATTTGTAATTTTACATAGTTCTCTCATTGCTTCCATGTAGTTGTACTTCATGTAAAACCTCTTTGGCAAACAAATTCCTACACGTCATATAAGTATCTTTACATCTATACATCTATACTTCATTTATATCAGGTAAAGACTTTATGCATCAAAAAGATAGACCACATTTTCCACCCTGTACCTAGGCCATATATTGAGTAGTTTAGATTAGTTGAGGGTCTCTTTTTATAGAACTATTGGTTTCCTAATGCCCCTACTAAAATAAAAAGTTTTGCTGGCAGAACTCTATTTCCCCTTGCCCTTCTCTGGGTCTGCTTGGCACGTGACAGTGTTATCGTCAGGCAACTCATTTACAAATACTGTAATTGAGTACATTATGAAACTTCTAAAGCACTGATGGTATATCTGCACTGCCAGCTGCTCTAATGATGGATAAGCTGCTTTATTCTAAGGCTTGAAACACTCCTTGTGGCAGGACTCTGTGTGTATGTGTGTATACATGTACATGCATTTGCACTTGTACATGTGCATAAGCCCATGAATTTAACTGAATTTGAGTTTTTACATTTTTAAATTGAAGTGTAAGTGACATACAATATCCAATTAGTTTCAGGTGTACATCATAGTGATTTGATATTTTTATATATTTGCAGTGATCCCCATGATAAGTCTAGTTACCATCTGTCACCATACAAAGTTATTAAAATATTATTGACTATATTCCCTATACTGTGCATTATGTCCCTATGAATTATTCATTTTATAACTGGAAGTTTATACCTCTAATCCTCTTCACCTATTTTATCTGCCCCCAATCCCTTCCTCCTCTGGTAACGAATAGTTTATTTCCTATCTCTAACAGTGTTTCTGTTTTTTTTTTTTTTATTCTACATCGAAGTGAAATCACACAGTGTTTGTCTTTGTCCGTGAGAGTTATTTCACTTAACATAATTTCCTCTAAGTCCACCTATGTTGCCACAACTGTTAAGATTTCATTCTTCTTTATGGGTGAGCAACAGTCCAGTATGTGTGTGTGTGTGTGTGTGTGTGTGTGTATGTGTGTGTAACCCCCACACCTTTTTATTAATTTATCACTGGCTACCTAGACTGCTTCCATATCTTGGCTATTGTAAATAATGCCACAGTGCACATAAGTATGCATATATCTCTTTGGATAAATACCCAGAAGTAGAATTGCAGATCATATGGTAGCTATCTTTTTATTTATTTGAGGAACTTCCGTACTGTTTTCCATAGTGGCTCTACCAATTTACATTCCTGCCAAAAGTGTATGAGGGTTTTCTGTTCTCCACATCCTTGCCAACACTTGTTATTTTTTTTCATCTTTTTGATAATAACTAACTTGCCAGAATAAAGTGGTGGTTTTTTGTAGTTTTGATTTGCATATCCCTGATGATTGGTGATGGTGAGTATCTTGTCACAGCTCTTTGGGCATCTGTATGTCTTCTTTGGAAAAAATGTTGATTCAAGGTCTCTGCCCATTTCTCAATCAGCTATTTGGAGGTATTTTTGATATTAACCTGTGTAAATATATATTTTGAATATTAGTGCCTCATATCAGATGTATGTTTGGCTAATACCTTCTTCCTTTCTCTTGGTTACCTTTTCATTTTTTTGATGGCTTCCTTCACTATGCAAAAGCTTTTTAGCTTAATGTAGTTGCATTTATTTTAGTTTTTGTTGCCCTTGCTTGAGGAAACTGGTCAAATATATGTATATATTGCTAAGATCGATGTTAAAGAACTTACTGCCTGTGGTTTTTTCAATGAGTTTATGATTTCAGATCTTACATTTAAGTCTTTAATCCATTTGGAATTTATTTTGTATGTCGTATAAGATCGTGGTCCAGTTTCATTTTTTTTTTTTTTGCTTGTAGCTATTCAGTTTTCTCAGCACCATTTATTGAAGAGACTGCATTTTCCTCATTGTATATTTTTGCTTCCTTTAGCATAGATTAATTTACCATATATACCAGGGATTTTTCTGGGTTCTCTATCTATGTGTCTGTTTTTATGCCAGTACCATCCTGTTTTGATTCCTATCCAAAGCTTTGTAGTACAGTTTGAAATCAGTTGAGTGTGTATGTGAGTTTTGATTGAACCCAGTTAGGACTTATACTCTGATTCTTTTAAATAGGAGCCTACCAGGATAGAGGAAGGTAATTGTGATACTGAGGGTGTCCGCCTTCACAAGAGAATAAAGATAAGAAGTAAGGATTGGAAAATACCTCTGTGTTAAATTGAAATGTATTTATACTTTCTCCTTCATTCTCCTCAAAAGAGGAAGAAAGGTGAAATTGTAGAACTCATTTCATGCAAGGAATACAGGAATTGCTTCTACCGTTTTGAGAGTTTATTTTTGCTGTTATTGTTTTTTGTTCTTCTGAGTTTTTCCTCCTTTCCTCTCTACCTCCCTTTCTCTTACCCAATTTTCCTCCCTTCCTCCTTCTCTCTTTCTGTTTTGTTCATGTTTTGAAAGTCAGAACTCTAAAGACGGAAGTAAAAAAATCTAGGGAGGGACCATCGCATCTTTACCACAGTCTAAAGTAAAACATTAATACACTATAAGCTGGATCTGTGACAAATCAGCATTATTCACATTTCAAAGTCAACCTTAATATCCCATTCTGGACCAGATTTTAGTGGTCCTGAGCATAATTAAATTAGTTTCAGAGACTGTGGTGCCAACATGTAATTTCAAGTGTCTCTCAGTGCCAATTACCCTGAGGCTGTGATTCGAGCTACTACTAGGACTCTTTGAGGACAGTAATGTTGCCTGTGTCTAGTGATTCTACAGTTAAGTTTATCTAATTTCTAATTCACCTTCTCTGTGACTGAATGGAGAGAATTTTACCATACATAAACCCTGAAGCATGACACCCAACAGTCTCACATATGTGCCGATCTATCCTTGCCTACTTTGCTAGCAAGTCTGATTTTTAAAATATTTTTCCTCCAATATTTTTAACCCGCTTAGAACTAAAAAATATTGAGGGGCACCTGGGTGGCTCAGCGGGTTAAGTGTTCTACTCTTGGTTTCAGCTCAGGTCATGATCTCATGGTTTGTGAGATCAAGCCCCACCTTGGGCTCTGTGCTGACAGTGCAGAGCCTGCTTGCGATTCTCTCCTCTTTCTGTGCCACTCTTCTGCTTTCACACATTCTCTCTCTCTCTCTCTCTGTCTCTCTTTCTCTCTCAAAAATAAAGAAACTTAAAAAAACACTATACAATAAATTTATATACTTTTATTCTCACTTAAAGCTTTCTTACCAAGTTCAAAGTCTATTTTAAAGAAGAACAGATAAAGAAAAGGAAGGACATGATGTGTTAATATTTAAGACTTAGGTTTCTGCATGGCATTGCCCACAAAGAAAAGATACAGTGTCGATTAATTTATTAATATTTTAACATTAAATTCTTGACAAATGTCCAAAATGACTAATACAATTTATATATTAGTAATAAAATGTAATTTCCATATTTACTAGAATAATATTCTAGGTAAATAATGATTTAACAGAGGCCACTGAGTGTGCAATACAAATACTTAATAAGTTTTATAGATAAATACCTCTAGTGTTTACTACAAAATATACATGAAAGAAAAAAGACAAGGGAAGTGGAAAATATGCGCAAAATAATAATAGTGAAAAATTATGTAATTCAAGAAAAAATAATAGAAGTAGAATACAAGTCAGGTATATCATTTTACATTTTCTAGTAGCCACATTTTAAAAGTAAAAAGAAACGTTATCTTAATTTTAGTGTATATTTTATGTGATCCAGTATATCTAAAATAATTATTTCAATATGTAATAAACATAAAACTGTTAATGAGATTTTATATTTTCTTTTGTATTGTTTTCAAAATCCATGATGTATTTTGTACTTAAACCATATCTGTTTCAAAATTTCATTGGAAGCACTTAATATAGATTTTAGAAAATAAAAAGTTGAAATCATAGGTTCATATACAAAACTGGATCCAAAGATAATTGAAATTTCAAATAACTAAATTCAGTAACAAAGGAAAGCATTTCCTCTAATATTTTCTTTAAAAAAATTTTTTTTTAATGTTTTTATTTATTTTTGAAGGAGAGAAGGAGAGAGAGAAACAGAGCATTAGTGAAGGAGGAGCAGACAGAGAGGAGACACAGAATCCGAATCAGGCTCCAGGCTCTGTGCTTTTAGCACAGAGCCTGATGTGGGGCTTGAGCTCACGAACTGTGAGATCATGACGCTTAACTGACTGAGCCACCCAGGTGCCCCCATTTCCTCTAACATCTTCACCCATGTTAAAGAAACTGGTTCATCTTTTATGGAAAAATTTGTTAATCTTTGACAAAGAACATTCACCATCTCTTATGTCAACTAAGTGCGTTGTCATTAAATTATAAAGGGTCTTGAAAATGAAAAGCAACTGTAAGTGTATCACAAAAAGTTTTTCAAAATTTTTTCTTACAGTTTTTTTGCAGCCAATTTACATAACACCAAAAGTTACAATTGAAATATTCTGTATATTGACACTGCTTTAGATGTGTAAATCATTATTACTGATTTGTATTTATGCAAACTTTCCATTTCAGCATTTTTTTCCCTGCCTGACTAGGTCATAAACTTGAAACTTTAAATTTCCAAGAAAATCTTTATGTTGAATTATCAGCAAATCTATTCAAAACAGTTGATCTTAGTAAAATTTTTCTAAGACTCAACCAATGTGCATTGACAAAGAATACAGGATCAGTGGATTATTTATTATTTTTTTCAACAGTTTTCTAAGCAGCTGATACTGTACCATTACACGTATATGCTAATCAATTTTGACACTATTTTCCATGACACTTTTATAGACAGACCCTACCTCAGAAATCTGAGAGTAAATATTTTCAATATACATTGGAGGAATGAAACAAGAGAAATAATCATCACTTGTTTTAGAATTTAAATTTCCAAATTAGTAATTACTATCTGATAAATGTGCATTTTTGATCTAATATAATTGTAACACTGTCCATCATGATATAAATTCTTTTTTTTTTATATGTAGCTCAAATTATTCTTTGAAAGATACAAGTTTCAAAAAATCTATGCCATGAGTGGTGTGTGTGTGTGTGTGTGTGTGTGGGTGTGTGTAGGGGGAAGAGACACTAATTAAGGACATTTCTTCATATCTCCATTTAAAAATAGTTTTATGTTCCTGAGTCTCAGCCACTTGGTAGCTGGCCAGAGTTAACAAGATCAGATCCTATTAAAAACAAGTTTCAAAATATTCTAGGGACATTTAATTTGATTTTTGATGACCAGTTTCACCAATTCTCTACTACTGGGAGGAAACTTATTAACAAATGCATTGTTTTTTTTTTAAAAATACCTCTTAGTATTGCCAATTAATTTAGCATTGTTTTGTAAATGACAATTACTTTTTCACTTGGCTCTAATGACACAAATTCTAATTGCTAAAATTTGTACATAATTTCTTCCAGTCTCGTTTTTTTCTTTACTATTGTGGCAGTAGTACTCTTTACTCTTCTTCACTCTTCATTATCTTATTCATTTTTTTATCAGTAGTATGCTTTCATTTAAATTCAGTAAATGTGTTTGTACTTATTAAAATTAAACTAATAACAAATGGTTAAATGTAATTACCAATTAATTCTGATTCTAAATTAGAATCTCCTAAAGCTTAAGGTGTCCTTTGGCCAAAAGATAGACATATTTGGAAACTATACTCTTTCAGGCTTCATTGATCAACCAAAACAGAACAATTGAAGAAATTGATTCAGAATCTAAAGACATCTAATTTGCACTGTGCACTATTGGTAGTGGGTAGCTCTTGTTCATTACATGGTGTTTTTTTAAAAAAATGAAAGACAGCATCCTTTCAGATATGAACTTTGTGTCTGGGTTGGGCTGACGACCATGATGTCTTTTGTTCTCCAAATAACGCATTTTTAACAGTGTCGTGATGATGTGGTCATCTGATTCTAAGTCTGAAATCACTTGTTCTAATAGTATGACAAAATACCAGTTGGAGCAAAAAAGTTAGTTCCTTGCTAGGAGGAAATGGTATTTTCAGCTCCATTCTCCCTCTTCCCTTGGCACACTTTGTTACCTAGGTTCCCAATGCATGTCACCTTGGTCATAATCCCTGTGAGTATTCTCTTTTTGTGAAGGGCCTCAAATTCGACATAATAATATAGTTCTCAGCCCAAAGACAGTGATGTGTAGGTTCAGAAGGGTTTCAGGGGTGATTTGAAGAAGGAAATATAAAAGAACACAAAGTTTCAGAAAATATAGTGAGGGTTAAAATGAACTTGGTGAAAATGTCACCTCTCTCCCCTCTATATGTCTCCAGACTTATAATTTTAGCTCCTTCACTGGTACCTGTTCTTTATCAGTGTCAGGAGCACAGAATCCATGATGCTGTACGTAGGAAAGAGCAAGCTGTGCTGTCCCTGAGCTCAAGCCTGATCAAGAGATGAGAAATCATCTGACAGGTGATTCCTGACCTAAACTTTTTACTGCTAGTGAGAGTGTGTGCAACAGGAAGCAGCATCAATTTGCAGAAGTGATACTGGCTTATAATACCAGACTGTCTTTGTCTGATAAACATGGGAAATGTAATAAAGCAGTGCCTGAAAAGGAAAAGATAGGATTGCTTAAACTTCTTAAGAGATAATTTTGATTCTGACATTGAGAGCAAAAATGTGGGTTTATCCACAGGTGTTCAGATTAAGGCAGTTGGATTATGTTTCACTGGAATTATCAGTTGGATTTATCAAGGAGAAATCTTAGATGAAGTTGAAAGATTTCTCTACATTAAGTTGTGCTAAAAATAGACAAATTGGGCAGCTGGCATCTCAACTGCTAAAGGCAGGTCATTTAATTTTTTTTTTTTTACATTTATTTATTTTTGAGAGACAGAGACAGAGCGTGAGCAGGGGAGGGGCAGAGAGAGAGGGAGACACAGAATCTGAAGCAGGCTCCAAGCTCTGAGCTGTCAGCACAGAGCCTGATGCGGGGCTTGAACCCAAGAACCGTGAGATCATGACCTGAGCCGAAGTCAGACGTTTAACCGGCTGAGACACCCAGGCGCCCCAAGGCAGGTCATTTAATTGTTTACTTTTTGCAAAGCAGAGCTCAGAATATGATGTGGTAAAGAATATGAATTTCAAAGAAGAAGAGCAGTGAAAATAATAATTGGTAATGTTACTGAAAGCACTGTCTTGTGTGTTTTACATATGTTATACCATGTGACCCTCACAAAGCAATCTGTGAGACTGATGTTTTTTTTCTTCCTACTTTACAAAGAAGAAAAGCCAATGTAAGTGTTTTTTTCGAGGTCACTCTGAGTAAACTCAGAATCCTGGCTAGAACCCTGCCTTGCAGCCCCTATCCTTAGACTGAAAATTTATACTTATAAATCACTGAGTTAATGGAGTTGGGTAATATGTTTTAAAATTAAAAGAAAAAAACAAAAGACACACATTGTCAGAGACCGAAGATTTATTTTGTGTTATTTATTATGTATTGTTCTTAGTATACCCGTGTATTCTTTTAAGTTTACTTATTTTGAGAGAGCATGTGGAAGAGTCAGGAAGGGGCAGAGAGAGGAAGAGAGAATCCGAAGCAGGCTCCAAGAGTATTTTCAGGCATTGTGCTCCATAATTTCATACTTGAGGATACAAACAGGAATTACTCATAGGCTCCTCCTTTGAGCAGTGTATAATCTAGAGGAGGAGACAAGTTCATGAACAAAGATTGCTAACACAGTGGAGTAAATGCACAGAGAGCTCAGAGAGGGCAGCGGATTGAGCTGAGGTGAGAAGGAGGTAGTGTTCAGGAGCAGTGTATATCTGGGTATGGGGGCAGTTGGGTGCAGCAGCACCAAAGAGATGGCCGTGTTTGGGGAGAAATTCTGTGAGACTGAGGTCTGGAGTGTGTGGCAAGGAAAATAGTTAATATTGAGACAATAAGGCAAATTAGAAGGAAAATACCCAGTGACTGTGAAATATAACTACCATGTGTCCTAAGGCATGATGTACATTAGAAAAATACTGAGGAAGAAAACGTTGATAAGACGTTTTTACGAGGTGAAGAAAACATTCTGAGATTTTAGGAAACATTCCACAAGACTTCATACTAATTTTGAAAAACCAAGTGATAAAAGCATGGCAGTAAGCCAAAAAAATCGCCTGTGAATTGCAATTTATATTTAGCTTTACAAATTGGATGAACTAGAATAGTTGGTAAAATTAACATTCAAAGCCACAGAGAAAAGATGCATTTACATCCTGCCATATGCCATCTGAGCTCCAATTCTTGAAAGATGGACAAGCTTCGTGCACTGTTCAACTTTTTTTTTCAATTAATTACCCAATTACTTCACAAATTATATACTTGCTGCAAGTTATGCTATTTTGAGATATTATATTTAAACCAATTTTCTTTCTTGTATGTTGAAAAACTCTATACTGATTTCATGTGGCTGAACGCCCCCTATTGCAAAATTTTAATTCAATTCATGAAGTTCAGGCTGGAATTTATTGTATATTTCATTTTTCACAGGTTCTCTTGGTATGCAATATACTCATAACCCTCAGATCGCCTGCTTGTTCTGTTTTTGTCACCTGTCTCTCACACATACATTGATTAATAGTCCAGTAGTCTAAGAAATGTTTGCTGATTAATAGGAAGTATATTATAGTTAAATATTTTTAAATCCATCCCTAAAGGAATCAGCCTTTTATTTCCATGGGAATTGACTTGGATCTGTCTTAATAAATGCCTAAAACAAGGTAACAGAATCATTAGTGGAGTGATATTTTTATCTTGGCACAGAAGCATATAAGGTAGAAATTTAGAACTCACTTTGATATTGAAATACATTTCAGTCAAAGAATAATTGGTAAGCCCACTATGTGTTTAGCTCTCTGTTCATCTGTATTATCACCTAAATTCATCGAGATGTACTCCTGAGAGAGCAGGGGAATTTTACAAAATTCAGTATTTGTAGCTTGAAATATTAAAAAAGGAAAGGCAAACTGAAGTTTATTTTACCTACAATTAAACAATTAAAAGCAATATTGCCCTAAATGCCAGCCTCCTTGATCTCTTTGCAATATCATTCAGAAATCTTTTTTAAAAAGAGTCTTTGGGGTGCCTGGGTGGCTCAGTCGGTTGAGCATCCTACTTCAGCTCAGGTCATGATCTGTCTCCCTCTTCGTGGGTTCGAGCCCCATATTGGGCGCTATGCTGGCAGCTCAGAGTGTGGAGACTGCTTCGGATTCCTTGTCTCCTTCTCTCTCTGCCCTTGCCCTGCTTGCTCTCTCTCTTTCTCTCTCTCTCTCTCTCTCTCTCTCTCTCTCTCTCAAAAATAAGTAAATATTAAAAAAAAATTAAATTAAAAGTCTTTCATGCAAACTGGAGCAGACCATTGTTTCCTGTTCTTTTAGAAAAGTGGTAGAATGTTGATGTTTGTATAAGAGTAACAGAAACAGAAGAGAGTAAACAGAGTTGCTATTTTGGAGTCAATAAACTTTGGGAGAAAACAAAAACTGAAAATCTCATGTATACTTAGAATCGTTTTTCCATTCTAAAATGCTATTAATTGCAAGCATATTTAGCTTCAATTATGACAGCTTTTTGATAAGCAATATGCAATAAATGTTAACTGTGTGCATTCATTACTTGACCTCTCTAAATATCAGATATATTAAAATAGGAATGATGGAATTGAAACATTAGCTTATGCATACAAGGGAACATTTTCCCTATATAATATGCATATTCCTAGCTGGCATGGGTGCATACCTGCTTCTTGAAATCTCTTCCACGGTTTGGTTGCATATGCCTCAGGCATTCAGCTACAAAGTGTACAAAGAGACAAATAACCACCCACACATCAATACTCTATTTAGTAGTTTAAAACATCTATCATCTACAACATAGTTCTTTAAAAATTCTAAATACAGTCAAAGATCTGTTACATAATGACAAAAAGGAAGAAAGAGGTACGAACTATAGCACTTTTTAATGGAAATAGATAGGTGCTCTGGGCAAGATCTGTTGGAGAGGGGAAGGGTCAAGCTTTGAAGATTTGATTCCCTTCCTATCCTGCCTTTTAACTTTTCACAGTAGTTGCTAAGCTCATGTCTATTTTGTGTTCTGGATGCTTTAGCATCCTTTAAAAATATTTAATTATCTAGTACCACGGCAGGAAAAAAGGATGGTAAGACTTAAAATGAAAATCATGTAGGCTAGATTTAAGTTTTGACAGCCCTCTGTTAGATATTGGCTAAGAGCACTATATAGATTTTCTGTCCCCAAACTGACAGCTAGCACTTTCAAAGTGTGTGGAGAGGGATGTACAGAGTAGACTGGGACACAGTCCACTTAATGTGCTTCACAGTGTCTCATATAAATAATTTACCCTGTAAATCCAGACAAATAATGAACAACTTACATAATTTATCCTGATAGTCTCTGTAGTCTTGCATTTGGCTTTGGTTCCATGTAAACACACAATCTTAGGTCTGAGAAGGAACACAACGTAATCATGGCAGTGCAGGATACAGAGAGAGAGGGCCTGCTGAGTCTCATGAAGTCTTAACTCCCATTTGGTTTCGATAAAGTTGTCATTTGAATTTAGTTCATGTCAAAATGCAAAAATAAAGCTATTCCTATAAAAAATATTTTAAAAAATTGTACTATGACAATGAAGGACTATAAAAAAATAAAGGATGAGCACAAGTGTTAGAATTGTGAATAACTATTGTTAAAATTTTATATACATGTATACTTCCCCTAAATACCATAAACTCCCCCAGAATAAAAGCTATCTCTTAATGTTTCTTTCTATCCTCACGGTGTAACACACCTCTGTACACAAAATAGGCACTTAAAAATCATTGATGATTTATCCATCCATTCAGTTTATTGAATTGCTATTATGGACTGTGAATTGCTACAAGGCTACGAAGATGAAACAAATGTAGATCCTGTTTTCAGGGAGCTATCAATCTACCTCCCAAGTGGGTAAATGATATACACAAAATTTATAAGATCTGCAAGATACACCAAATAAGACAAACTGCGAAGAGGACAATGTTCTAGTCAAAGCACAGACAAAATTCACCTGGAAGTTCAAAGGAAGGAATTCAGTAAATGGGAAAGGCTTCAGGAAAGAGGTAGAATCTAATGGTGATAATCGTAAAAATTTGAGTCAAGGATGTAGCATTATTTCAGAAATAAATATAGTAGAAAGACTTGGATGTGAAAAAAATTAGATTCCTTGGAATATAGAAAAGTTTAAAATTGCTTCAAGAAGGTGTTTTCTTTGTGTTTATCTGTTCAATTTTGTGTATCTAATCTATCCTATTCCCAACAGAACTATATACATGTAAAGTGTGGATTTCTTACTTGTCCACTCATTTAATCTGCTATAACCATTTTATTTTATTTATTTTTATTTTTTACTTTTTTTTTTGTTTTTTTAATGTTTGTTTTTGAGAGAAACCGAGTGCAAGCAGGAGAGGGGCAGAGAGAGAGGGAGACACAGAATGTGAAGAAGGCTCCAGCCTCTGAGCTGTTATCACAGAACCTGATGCAGGGCTTGAACTCAGGAAATGTGAGATCATGACCTGAGCCGAAGTCAGATGCTTAACTGACTGAGCCATCCAGGTACCCCTGCTAATAACCTTTTTAGTATGATCTACTAAAAGCACCATGAAGTATTAAAAAGCAAATAGACCCCTTCATGTACTCTAGGAGCTTACTGTTTAAGAGGGTATATATACATTCAATTATTATTAAGGTATTAGGAGGATATAGAAGCAATTATTCAGATAGAATTGGTTAATTATAATCATTCACAGTAGTTGTGTTTGGTTCACCCAACACATTTTTTTATTTATTTTTATTTTTATTTTTTATTATTTTTTATTTTTTTTAAATAGAAATTTATTGTCAAATTGGTTTCCATACAACACCCAGTGCTCATCCCAACAGGTGCCCTCCTCAATGCCCTTCACCCACCCTCCCCTCCCTCCCACCCCCCATCAACCCTCAGTTTGTTCTCAGTTTTTAAGAGTCTCTTATGCTTTGGCTCTCTCCCACTCTAACCTCTTTTTTTTTTTTTTTTTCCTTCCCCTCCCCCATGGGTTCCTGTTAAGTTTCTCAGGATCTACATAAGAGTGAGGACATATGGTATCTGTCTTTCTCTGTATGGCTTATTTCACTTAGCATAACACTCTCTAGTTCCATCCACGTTGCTACAAAAGGCCAGATTTCATTCTTTCTCATTGCCAAATAGTATTCCATTGTATATATAAACCATAATTTCTTTATCCATTCGTCAGTTGATGGACATTTAGGCTCTTTCCATAATTTGGCTATTGTTGAGAGTGCTGCTATAAACATTGGGGTACAAGTGCCCCTATGCATCAGTACTCCTGTATCCCTTGGGTAAATTACTAAAAGTGCTATTGCTGGGTCATAGGGTAGGTCTATTTTTAATTTTTTGAGGAAACTCCGCACTGTTTTCCAGAGTGGCTGCACTAGTCAGAGTGGCTAAAATGAACAAATCAGGAGACTATAGATGCTGGAGAGGATGTGGAGAAACAGGAACCCTCTTGTACTGTTGGTGGGAATCCAACACACTTTTTAAAATAGAAAATAGTCCTATGCAGTACTTAGCAATTTTATCAAAGATACAGGAGATTCCTGTCTTAACATAATTGGTTTCTAGTACAAGCAAAGCTCCTATAAGTCAATCACTTGATGTTAAAACTTAGGGTTTCATTCCTGAAAAAACATTTAATGCCATAATGTGCTAAAGTTATTCATGAAAATAAAATAAAGCACCAATACCTTTGATAAATACATACTAAGTATATGTGGGGAAAATAGCATAATATGAAGTCACATTGTATATTTCTTTGGAGGTATATTTCTGCAGTTGTTACTATGGCTATTTTAATTACAATAAGAAAGATGATAAATGCAGAATGGCACAATTTAAGATTTTATTAAGTCTGGGCTTTCCCATGGGATAAAATACACTTAGAAAATTTTATGGATTATGGTTTTTATTTTGTTTTTGGAAAGCACTTCAGTTTCTTGCATTGCCTCATTTCATCATTTATATGACCTACTTGGTAATATTTGTAATCTAGTCTTTATATTTGAGCTGTTTCTTTAAATCCTGGATAGATAGGCAACTGAAAAGACTTTCACTAACAGTAAACATACACATACAGTATTGACTAGAATAAAATATAAAATTCAGAGATGATTTTAGCTGAAATATATAAATTTGGTGGTTAGAGGGGGAAGAAAAGTGGAGTAAGAAGTGCAAGTGGCCATAATTAGAAGTCTCATTATTGACAGTAATTTAAATATCACATTATACCTGGACAAAGATAATCATAATCTGTATTTTCAAATTTTTTGCTTACATATCTCTACTTAAGACTTGAAACTTTAACTTATTAATGTGATTCTTTCCCTCTGCATTTATACTGCAGATGACACTATCTTCTTGTTATCACAAATATGTGACCATATGTTGCAGGCATTTTTTTCTACACTCAGTCCCAACCATAAATTTATTCATCCCAAGGTGTCCCCTGGCCAACACCAGACAAGGTTGTTCCTTTTATGAAAGAAATAATTCCTGGGAGGGCTCTTTTCTTTTTGATGTTATTATAGCACTGGCTTGGTTATTAATCTGCTAAGGTGATCATGTCCTGCTTATAATACCTTCTTATCCACATGCAAATGAATCACATAAAGAACTACATTCATGCACTCAATTATTAGGTTTAATTCATTGTTATTTTTAAAAGAATATTGGTATCTGAATATGTAAATGAGGCTATAAATGCAAGTCAGTCATTGCGATCTACTTTGTTCTACATTGTCTGATATTTCTCCTAAGCTGTTGTGCACCTGACTGGTTGCATGGCTTTAGCCCCCATTAAAATAGGTCTGAGACTTAAAAAAAAATTATAGCTAAAATTGGGACTATTAAAGTTGTACAGTGCCAGTCACTAGCCAGCAGTGGCAATGCAGAGGACCCATAAAGAACAACAACAACAAATGTATGTAATGGTGTGCTCCATTCATCGCCGCACATCCAACTTTGTTAAGCTCCAGAAATCGGCATCATACACTTTTGTCAGATGATAACTTACAAAACCAAGTTTGGTACAAACTAGCTTCACGGCGCTTAGAAAGTGAAATCTTCTCAATGATAAATGTAGTCATCTTTATTGTAATCAATATTATTTCTTATATGTAGGGTATTTATAAGGCATTTGAGCAAGTAAAAAATATATATAAACATGTTCATTCTGTAGTAGGTATGTATTTTACAAAACCATCTGTAACAAAGAGGTGTCTTTTCACACATACATAAAATATTGATAGGGAAAAAATGGTTGTTGATTCTAACAAAGATCAGAAGAAAAGGGCAAAATTAGTGTAGGAATTGGAAGGAGGGTGAAAGAAGTTCCACATCCTTGAAAACTAACCACCTTCCACAGTACTTGTTACCAGTACCATCACTAAAAATATTCCCCACATCTTCAAATGCCCCCCCAGGTCCGAAATCAAGCCAGGACACGGTTGTGAGCATTTCTTTGTGAGTGTACACACATTTCCTTTAACTCTACCCTTTTCCCTACATACAAATATTTGGGCTTTTAGAATGACTCAGTTTTATTGAACAGAATTCTCAACCTTACTTGAGTTTTTAGATACAGGTGAAGCATGAAAATATGTCAAGGTTTCAAACCTGAGGTATGTGGGTAAAGAAATTGATCTCCAGAGCACCAGTTTGATCTGGATGAGTAAGTCTAGGTTCTAGAACAGTTCATCATATGGACTCTAGAATAAGGCACAGCAGGCAGTAATGTATGCGTAGTCTGTGATTGGTCTGGTCTGTCCTTTGCAACAGGAAAAGTTGGTTGTGGATGATGACTGATGTTGATATGAAAACTGGGCGTAGCACACATTTGTAAAAAATCCCCTCTGTACGATTTTGTTTAGTACACCTTCAGTGGGTAAGAGATGGTGAAAGGGAGGGAGAGAGGTACCTGAAAATAAACAATAAACAACCTGGAAATTTGTGTGCAGAAAGGGTTCTTGTTATACTGTGAGGATAGTCATCCTACAAAGAATCAAACTGTGCTCTATTTAAAACTAGAAAAATGGCCTGCATTCCAACTGAGTTGAATTCAAGGTAGGAAAGTTGTAGTAGAAAGTTCTTTTTTATACCTTTCCATATTTTGCAAGTCAATTAGGTTCTGAATATTTCTTATACTGTTAATTATCTTCTATGCCTATTACACTACTGAAAACTTATATATGATTTTGTAGACTGTTCGGTATAGTAGCTGTTCATCCTCAACAGTCTAGTCTTGTAATGCATTTCTGAATAAATATATATTGTAGAATGTCTATTCCCATATCCCACAGCTCATCATTGTCATGTCAAACAGCCTTCTCTTTACTAGGGTCTTCACTATAGAAGCACAGTACCAATTAATTGATTATACTTGTTCAAACTTGCCCAGAAATAAACATTATTTTAAATTATACAAAGATGGCCAAACAGTCCAATTAAAGGAGATACAACAGTGGATGGGTCTTCTATCAATTGCAATCACCTGGTTTTTCTAAACTACATAATCAAAAGGAATTAATACTTGATCCTCATGCCCTACCACCCATTATTTTCAGTGTGGGTATGGAATAAGCACATTATGTTGGGTTGAACAGATGTGGAGATTCGTAATACCATCTTCTAAAAATAGACTGTGGCTTAGCTTCAAAGTGCATACTCAAAAATAGACTGGCATTTTGGGTAACTATTAGAATACTAGCCCACATAGCTAAGACAAAAGCCATCCCAATCTAATTACCATTTTTAAAGTTATATGTCAATGCGTTTTTCAAAGCCAATATCAGTGTGAAGTCTTCTGATATTCCAAAAGACCATATGTTAGGGAAATAAAATCTTAGGAATACAACATGTCATCGATGAAACTTTCAGTTTAATTGTGTTTCAAAAGCTCAGCTCCCATGTGTGTATTTTAAGTTAGCTCCTTTCCAAGACATTCTTATGCTTGTCTATTTCGTGTTTGTCTTTCCTAGTGCTGATAAATTTAACAGTATATTAAACTCTTGAGTTTTGCCCATCAAAGCAAACACTGTGTTTAATAAACTACTTAAAATATTTGTAATTAGTAACTGTTACTTGAAGTAACTCCCATTATTTTGTACTTAAACGCTATGTAC
Organism: Panthera onca; assembly: GCF_046562875.1. NCBI lineage: Eukaryota > Metazoa > Chordata > Mammalia > Carnivora > Felidae > Panthera > Panthera onca. The sequence goes on from NC_138339.1 coordinate 89,063,367, forward strand.
ATACCAGTTGAGATATGTGTGTCTGCTTTTTACATGAACGTATAAGTAAAAGTATTCTCTTTTGATATTTGAAATCTTGCCAGGATTCTTGACATTTTACTGACACATATTTATCTTCAGGTCAGTCATAAACTTTACATAGTAAACAAGATAGGGAGCTGAGAAAAAAAAGAGGTCAATTCAAACTGCAAAGCAACAAACAGTAATTGGGTTCGGTCAAATTGAATAAAATGAAAGCAGTTCTCTGGAAGCATTGAAAAGCTATTCTAATGACGTAATAGGATGAAAACATTTGTATTCAAGACGTTCTTGTGGGACATCAGAAACTATTTGTTTGTTTATATATTTTGAGACAGTGAGAAAGAGAATGAGAGCAGGGCAGGGGCAGAGAGAGAGAGGGAAAGAGTGAATCCTGCCAGCATGGAGCCCAAGGCGGGGCTCAAACTCACGAACAACGAGGTCATGACCTGAGCCAAAATCGAGAGTCAGACACTTAACTCACTGAGCCACCCAGGGGCCCTGGATTCTTTTTTAAAAATTTTTATTTAAATGCCAGTTAGTTAACATATAGTGTAGTATTAATAGTTTTAGTAGTAAAACTTTGTGATTCATCACTAAAATATAATACCCAGTACCCATCACAAGTGCCCTCCTTAATACCCATCACCCATTTAACCCATCCCTTTGAACTTGTCCCTCCAACAAACCTGTCTGTTCTCTATAGTTAAGAATCTGTTTTAAGGTTTACCTGACTCTTTTTTCCTCCATATTCATCTGTTTTGTTTCTTAAATTCCACATGAGTGAAATCATATGGTGTTTGTCTTTCTATGACTGCCTTATTTCACTTAGCATGATATATAATAGCTCTATCCATGTCATTGCAAATGGCATGATTTCATTCTTTTTTATAGCTGAGTAATACTCCAGTGTGTGTGTGTGTGTGTGTGTGTGTGTGTGTGTGTGTGTGTATACAGCAAAACCTTGGTTTGAGAGCATAATTCATTACAGAAATGTGCTTGTAATTCAAAGCACTTGTATATCAAAACAGATTTCAAGAACTGATTGGCTCAGTTGTGATCATGATGTTTTGCATCATGTACTACTTGTACTGCAAGACATCCCTCATTTACCAAGTTAAAATTTGTTAGAAATGTTTGCTTGTCTTGTAGAACAGGTGCAGAAACAAGTTACTCACAATCCAAGGTTTTACTTTGTGTATACTATGTATACACACACATACACACATACACACCACCTCTTCTTTATCTGTTCATGATTCGATGGGTATTTGGGCTCTTTCCATAATTTGGCTATTGTCGACAATGCTGCTATAAACGTCTGGGAGTGTGTATCCTTTTGAACCAGTATTTTTGTATCCTTTGGATAAATACCTAGTAGTACAATTGCTGGATCATAGAGTAATTCTATTTTTCACTTTTTGAAGAACCTCCATACTGTTTTCCAGAGTGGCTGTACCAGTGTGCATTCCCAGCAATAGTGTAAGAATGTTCCCCTTTCTCCTCATCCTTGCCAACCTCTCTTGTTTCATATGTTACAAATTTTATCTGTTCTGGAAAGTGTGAGATGATATCGCATTGTGGTTTTTATTTGCATTTCCCTGATGATGAATGATATTGAGCATATTTTCATGTGTCTGTTGTCCATCTGGATGTCTTCTTTGGAAAAGTGTCTATTCATGTCTTTTTCCCATTTCTTCACTGGATTATTTGTTTCTTAGGTGTTGAGTTTGATAAATTCTTTATAGATTTTGGATCCTAATCCTTTATCCAATATGTCATTTGCAAATATCTTTTCCCATTCTGTCAGTTGCCTTTTAGTTTTGTTAATTGTCTCCTTCCCGGTGGAGAAGCTTTTTACCTTGATGAAATCCCAATAATTCATTTTTGCCTTTGTTTCCCTTGCTTATGGAGACATAACTAGTAAGAAGTTGCTACAGTGGAGATCAAAGAGATTGCTTCCTGTGTTCTCCTATGAGATTTTGATGGTTTCTTGTCACACATTTAGGTCTTTCATCCATTTTGAATTGGTTTTTGTGTATGGTGGAAGAAAGTAGTCCAATTTAATTCTTCTGCATGATGCTGTCCAGTTTTCCCAGCACCATTTGTTGAAGAGACTGTCTTTTATCCTTTGGGTATTCTTTGTTGCTTTGTCAAAGACGAGTCGACCATATAGCTGTGCGTCCAGTTCTGGGTTCTCTTTTTGGTTCTCTGGATCTATATGTCTGCTTTGATGCCACTACATTATGTGTTTATGATTACAGCTTTGTAATACAGCTTGAAATCTGGAATTGTGATGCTTCCAGTTTTGCTTTTCTTTTTCAAGATTGCTTCGGCTATTCAGAGTCTTTTGTGGTTCCATACAAATTTAGTGATTTTTTGATCTAGCTCTGTGAAAAATGCAGGTGGTATTTTGACAGGGATTACATTAAATGTGTCGATTGCTTTGGGATACAAAATCAACACACAGAAGTCTGTGGTATTCCTATACATCAATAATGAAGCAGCAGAAAGAGAAATCAAGGAATCAATCCCATTTTTAGTTGACCCAAAGACCATAAGATACCTAGGAATAAACCTAACCAAAGAGGTAAAAGATCTGTACTCTGAAAACTATAGAACACTTATGACACAAATTGAAGATGACACAAAGAAATGGAAAAACATCCCATGTTCATGGATTGGAAGAACAAATACTGTTAAAATGTCAATGCTACCCAAAGAATTGTGGATTTTGATGCTGATTTGAATCAACCTTATTATCTTCAGCAAGTAGTTGACTTTGCTAGGTTTCATTTACTTCACAAAGTTCCTCTAAAACACAAGATTTTATTTATGAGAATTAAAACATTATCAAGAATGTTACAAATTGGAAACAGATTAAAACACATTCTCTAAAAAACAGAATTGGTATCCTAAGTGTGTAATATATTAATCTCATATATGGATGTTACACACATTATCAACAGTGGCAATATTATAGATGATCAATTTGCTAGAGTTTGTGAGCCTTTCTTTGTGAGTGTACACAACTTTAGTATAATTATTCCAATCTTGGATCACTTGAGTGAGCAATTTAATGAATTTTCAGTTGCATCAGATTGGATATTTTCAAGCAACTATGATGTGTTACACAAATAAAATACTTTATTGTTTAGAAAACAGCTTATGTTTAAACAGTGATTTCATAGAAAAGGATGTAGTAAATATGTCACCTAAAGACATTAGTGTTTTCAAGCATGGCTACAAATATAAATGAGGATCTACATTTTTTATTCAGTATTTTCTACTTATATATTTCATGAGTGTCTTTAGGTTTTATTCATTTGAAGTTGTGGTGTCAGGATTTATTTACCCTTTTCAAATACTTTTTACAAGTATCCTAGAAGTTGAGAAAGCCCTAAGATTCCTTCAATTCTACTTATTTCAACTTGCAGTTACATAAAAAGGAATAAACAATAAATATAGGAACTAAATCCATCTGAATGGAAAAAAAATGGATGTATAAAATTTACCAGAATTAAAATGTTATGGACAAATATAATAGAATATAATAAAATACTATGCAATAATGTCATTTTAAAATGCAAGTAATGTGAAAAATTGTGAACTTGTAATTATTCTTCTATTTTTAAATGTACTTTTTTAAAAAGTTGTATTTATTTTGAGAGAGAGAGAGAGAGAAGGGGTGTGTGTGTGTGTGTGTGCCCGCGCGAGCGCGCTTGCCTGCACATATGCATGAGTGGAGGAAGGGGCAGAAGACAGGGAGAGAGAGAATCACAAGCCAGCTCTGCAGAGCAGAGCCCTGCTCAGGGCTTGATCTCGAGAATGGTGAGATAATGACCTGAGCTGAAACAGAGAGTTGGTTGCTTAACTGACTGAGCCATCGAGGTGCCCTTAAATGTACTTTTAATTGCATTGACTGTATGCAATCAAAGATAAACAAACAAACAAACAAAAAAACTTTTAGGAGCACCTAGGTGGCTCAGTTGGTCAAGCATCCAACTTTGGCTCAGGTCATGATCTCATGGTTCATGGGTTTGAGCCTCGCATCAGGCTTTGTGCTAACAGCTCAGAGCCTGGAGCCTGCTTCAGATTTTGTGTCTCCCTCTCTCTCTCTCTGCTCCTCCCCTGCTCATACTCTGTGTCTCTCTCTCAAAAATAAATAAACATTAAACAAATTTTTAAAAAGATAGAAAACTTTTAAAAACGTAACTTATTAGTGAGAGGTGAAATACTTACCAATGTTAAGAAAAATCCCTGATGAAAAGTGTCAGAAGCTGTTATTTTTCTTAGGAGCTCATCTTTTTGGTGTAAATAAAACTTTTTATTGCAGGTGAAACTATACACCAGGAATAGACAAAGGGTGGTGAAATGAGCCCTTACCAATATTTTGAATTTGACTAATCTTAAATTATATTTTTCTTTTTCACCTCCCAACTTAGCTGTTTTTTTCCTTATATTGTATTTTACAAGCTCACTGATTACTTCTTAACATCACCCAAGAAATGTATAATTTATTTAAATACACTCATTTTTTACATTGAAGGAAAAGCAGACAAAGCCCTTCAGAGTTACTAGAAATGAAAATAAATACAAATTTATTTTGTTTTAAATGAATACAAATTTTTGAACAGCATCAATTATCTTTGCATCATCAATCAAAACAATATTGGCACCCAATCAATGTAAATAAAATTATTTTTAACTGCCAATAAATATCCCTATACCACATTGTTTATAGTTTTGAAATTTGTGAAATAAACTTCCAAAGTGCTGAAAACAATTTGTAGCATCTTAAATTTAGAAGGTTCTTGAGACAGTTTCTAGGATGTGTACCCCGGATAGTCTGTCCAAAACACAAGCCTTAAACAGTCAAATGAACAATTTTATTGTCCCTTAGTTTCCCTACTAGTTCATAATAATGGAATTTCATGATTTGGGAGAACAGTTGCTATTCCTAAAATGTTTGCTAAACTAACACTGGCTCTCAAAGAACCAAAGAACTAGCCGATCTCCTCTCGGTGTATGGTGTGCCTCGTATGTTGTACAGATCACTACCAGTTCTTAAGGACGCACATCTCAAGGCCTCCTCTGTATCAGCTGGCCCCTCCCCAAGAAAAGGACATTTTTAGCCTGTCCAGATAGACCACTGGCAGGGCAAACTCTATCTGCATATCTATAAAACCAATTGCACATTTACTGGTGGCACAGTATTAATTTGTCTCTGGGAAATCTTAAAACAGTACTTTAAATTTCTATATCCCTTCCCATCTATTATTAGGCAGTTTAACACATCTTTCCTAGAATAAGAATATATATTTTTTAATATTTAAAAATGCTGTATCTGGTAGGAGCACAAAGATCTGTCATTTGAAAAAAATGCAAATATTAACCGATCATACTAAGACCTCTTCCGGAGAAATGTTAACTCCAAAGGATTGAAATATTTACTGGTTTTATAACTAATAAATTTCACTAAATGCATGTGCCTACATTGTTTTGTAAAGGAGGTGGCATAGATAATCATTGATAGCTTTTTTTTTTTAATATAAGATCCTCAGGGCCACTGTTCTCATAAAGAATGACAAAATGATACACCAGGTTTATTCAACTTCGAAGGCAGAGAACCTCGGCCTCTTCTCTGGAGAGCAATACTTTTAATGACTCCAGAGACAAGGTTGTTATTTGGAAATCAACAAGCACAGCCTGAATTGACAGTGGCCTCTCCGTGTTTTACCTTTTAATGTGAACTAATACTTTCTCCAATTTCTCATTTTTTCCTACCTACAAATAAACCAATATAAAGAGTGCGCTATAATATTCATCCCACTCACTTCTCTATTCGATATGGCAGCACTGATGTACCAGGTCCCCAGACTAATCCTTTATTTGGGGATAGAGCTTTTTTTCCAGAATAAATAAAACCAGAAATTTCTTCTTAATAAGGCAAGTGCACCCCTCTGCTGCAATTTCAGCTACTAGCAATCATTCTGTGCATCAATTTAGTTTTCTTGGAAAGAAAAATAATGCATAGTTTCTATCTCATTGTATATAACAGAGATCACTAATACACCACTTCTTAAGGAAATGCATCTATAAATGAATGAATAAAGATACATGTGCTGCATAATATAATACTCTGTAGAAATATTTAGAAAAGGAAAACTTAGGAACACTCAGGAAAGAATTTCAAACCTGGGAAGCCAATAATCTAATAGGTTTTTGAAATAATGTTTAAACAATACAGTTTAAGCACCACAGAGGCATGTTAGTGCAGCAATCAAAATCACTTTTATTCTTTCATGTTTATATTTCTTAGGGGGAAGCATAAGTCCAGACAGCTGAAAAGTAGCAATTTTAAGAGAAAAATGTATAGAGAAACTATGTTTCTACCATGGCACATAACTGAGGCAGAGTAAATAAATGAAAAAAAAATTTTTATTTTTTTTCCCTCTCTAGGGGATAAAGTTGCCTTTTCCTTTAAAACCAAACATCTGTTCACACTATAAGTTTCCTTTTTATTTATAGAAGTTGATCAAGAGAACAATGTGTGATATATTTAGGAAAAAAATGTTTTCCACATTAGAAAACAACATCCACTCTAGAATTAATTCTGAATTCCCTGTCAATAAATCAGTAAAATATCTGAATCAGAGTTTCAAATGACAGGGGCTACAGATCACTTCCATTGGAATCTCCCGAAATGGTTGTCAATAATTCAGATTTCTGGACTGCATCCCAGATGGAATCATCTGATTTCAAGGAATTTACCTTTTAATCAGCTTTCTATAGCTTGAGAATGATTTACACAATTAGTAATACTTTATACTCAAATATCAACATAGTAAGACTGTAAGGGCAGTGAGAGGTTTGCAGAGAATTCAGCCACTAAAACTTACAGAAGAACAATGATGATTGAATTTTTGAAAGTAAGCTCCTCATGCTCTCTGAGTGCCAGAAACTAAGATAGGGACTTCAGATGCAGTGATTAATATTGCCTGCTTCCTGCTTCCCATGCTTTCATGAGACCAGAGTTCACAGCCAGGAACCTTAAGCATTGGTGGTGGTTGTTTGTATCTTGCATATCTTCAAGTTTGTTTTTTTTTTTCTAAGCTCTCAGTCATACTATGATTATAGTGAATTCCCTTTTTAGTCTTGAGACCGTTCTTTGAGAAAAGCCTTGAATCATTCTACTCCAGACCAGCTTGGTTGTCATAGGACCAAACAGATTTATTCTTCCCTACTTATTTGAGTTGGAGCTGCTGTTTCTGGTAGCCCTCCTCCCCCCATGTCCTCTTTTTTTTCATTTACTCTCTTGTTTTCTGGGTATACATCCTTGAACAACTTATTAAGAAGTTATAAGTGGGAAATAAATGTTGTGAGTCTTCGGATGCCTGAAATTCCTTTATTCACTCAATGGGTAGTACAATTAGGATACAATCCTAGGTTGAAGTGACTTTTTCTTTGAATTTTAATGGTTAATTTCAGTCTTCTAGCATTCAGTACTACTCATGAAATATTTAATGCCAAGGAGATTCTCTTTTCTTTATAGTTGACTTTGTTCTGTTATAAAGCCAGAGCAGCACGAGGCGAGAAAACTCTTGGAAAATCTGATTTGTTTTCCATGAAGCTTAGAGTTACAAACCTGGTGACTTAATCTCAATTGGAAAACAATTGAGCAAAGACTGAGAACTCCAGTGGCCCTTAATCGCTCAGGTTTTGATGGGGCAAAAACAAGGTTGTTGTTGTCAGTATGTTGTCATTGGTTTTTCCTCACAGGCTAAGTAAATACCACAGAAAGCAACTTGAATAGAGACTTGAAAGATCACCTGCCTAAAGGATTTATGTCTGGTGTAAGGTCACATCCTCAGAAAGGACATGGACTCTGTGGCCAGGACAGAAGCAGAAGAGGAGTCATAGCAGGTCAGCCAAAGAGTGAACACTATTTTAAGGGGGAGACTTTCAGCTCCACTGGGGCCCCAGAGTGGTGGGTGGGGGGATATGGATACATCTAAAGGTATGTAAAACCTCATAAGATAGGGGTGCCTGGGTGGCTCATTCGGTTAAGCGTCCGACTTGATGTCAGGTCATGGTCTTGAAGTTGGTGAGTTCGAGCCCTGTGTCTGTTTCTCCCTCTCTATCTGCCCCTCTGCGCCCCCTCAAAACAAAACACTAAAAAGATTAAAAAAAAACTCAGAAGACACAACATTTAGACAGCTGCCGGAAAGTAAACCTAGCAGCCAAAAAAGTTACAAATGAACATTTTATTTTCCTTTGTTACTCATCACTCTTTCCCACTTTAGTCTTGAAAGATCCAAAAACAGAATAGTGAATGGAGGGAGAGAAGAGGATGAGCTGAGAGGAATCAGTTATAAAATACAGAACATGTTTACCTGTTGTAAGTCCCCCAGCCCTGGTCAGGCCTCAGGTAGGGGAAGAGGTGGGAATGCAACCTTTGAAATGAATATGAAATAGAAATTTTGGTTGAGGTCAGATTAATGAGATTTTATTATCTAAAATAACAGAAACATCTATCAGATACACCTGACAGATATCCAGGGTGGGAAAGGGAAATTCAACATGGCACAGCAGAGGTTGAAGAAAATTAAAGCTTTATTTTCTTTCTTGTATCTTCACCAATGCCAGCCCATTTAATGAACCAGTTATAATATCTTTTTTTATTTCTTTACTTTCATTTTAATGAAGTTCTGGTAGAGAAAGTCAAAAACGTGAGCTCAGTCCAACATTTTAATTAAAGGTTCTAGAAATTGTTTTTTTTTAAATTTTTTTTTCAACGTTTTTTATTTATTTTTGGGACAGAGAGAGACAGAGCATGAACGGGGGAGGGTCAGAGAGAGAGGGAGACACAGAATCAGAAACAGGCTCCAGGCTCTGAGCCATCAGCCCAGAGCCTGACGCGGGGCTCGAACTCACGGACCGCGAGATCGTGACCTGGCTGAAGTCGGACGCTTAACCAACTGCGCCACCCAGGCGCCCCTAGAAATTGTTTTAAAACATGTTTTGAATGCAATTGTTTTTTTATCCCTTAGTATTTCTCTTTTAATATATTTTGTGAATTTGGAAAAGCTGGTACTAACAAACTTTGATTCTATCAAAGAACACGTTATGCCCAATAGATAGTTTGGCTGTTTTTCCTACAACTACATTTTTTTCAATCAAAACTGACACATTTATTTTGGTTTCAGGGAGATACAGTTTGTATATCTAAGTGTGTAACCATTGTCATAAGTGGCTAGGTTTCAGATTAAGTAACAAAAGGCCGAACAAACTAGTGAATATTATGAATGTGACAGCAAGGTGTATAGAAAGATGATCAAGTTTGATTTGAAATGAGATGGAGCTAGGGTTGGGGCAGAGGGTTCTTAGTAAATATCACAGGTCAAGAAGATGAGCCTCTTTTAGCTCCTGCTTCTCTACACAGTGCCTTATTTGCCACCGTCACTCCTATTGAATAGCTTAGCTGACAGATAGTTTTGCAATGATTGGCAAAAAGAAAGAAAGAAAAGCAGCAGTTGGGGAAAGAAAAGATAGAAGAAAAGGAGCATAAGAAAGTAGAAGGAAGAAAGAATGAAAGATTAAGGGGAAGATGAAACTGAAGGATGGTCAAGAATAGGCTATTTTATGAAGGAAATTGACTCCATTAAGGGCAACCTTTTAATCTAAATGTCAGGCAAGAGAAGGTTCTAAAAGAGCCTTGGGGAACAAGAGTAAAATTTTCAGCCCTCATGTCATATACAGTAGCCAAAAGTTATATATGCTATTTAAAGGTAAGATTAAATGAATTGAAATAAAATAAAATTTAAAATTCAGTTCCCCAGTTTCAGTAGCCACAGTTAGATGCTCAAAAGTCACACGTGCTTACAGATTACCATATTGGACAGCACAGACCTGTTTCCATCATCATAGAACATTCTATTGGACAGTGCTGTTTGGAGCCTTATGGTCAGCTTAGGTGCAAACCAGTTCTGGGAAGAGCAGGTCAGAATGGCTTTAGGGGGAGGGAGGGATTATTCTGGATAGCAGTATTCATTGGTGGGCAACTTTGGTTTATTAAGTAGGGTGAGCAGAAACAGTTAGTAGCCAAGGCTATGTTAACAGGTGGTGGAGAGGAATAGTTGTATAGGACAAGGACATGTAAACATACAGGGGAAGATTTTTAGACTTTCAGAGTCTCTCATAATCCCTCCTATTAGTCAACAGGGAAATTAAGCCTCAATTTTGACCCTAGCTTGATGGCACAAGGGACATGTACTAATGTCTGAGACATTTTTAGTTGTCACAACTTGGGAGGTCAGTGTGTGTACTACCACTGACCTCTAGGAGGTGGAAGCTAGGGATGCTACTAAACATCTAGTCACATACAGGACAAACTCTCAAAACAAAGAACTATGTAGCCCCAAATGTCAGTAATGCAGAAATTGAAAAATCCTGCCATAAGTGTGCTAAAAATGCCAGACTTCAGAAAGCTCTGAAGGAGAGGTCTGTTTGGGGAAACGAGGGCAAAATTTTTAGAGCATTAGCAGAAAGGGTCAGACAAAGTTCAGTTAATTTGGTCAAATTAGTCAAAAATGGTTCTCTGAATAGGGAGGAATTGTTCTTGCAGGTTAATAGGTATTGGTTGGGTAATTCATACTCATCAAGAGGAGTGGGGAAGAGTTAGGTGCTAAGGTCATGCATAAGAAAGAATTGAAAGGAACAGCTGTGGGGGTCAAGGACGTGTGAGGGTCAGAGTAGACAATTCTCATGCAAGAACACTATGAAACACAAACAGGAGCTCCATGGGGGTGGAAACATGTTATGAAAATGCAGAATCCTGCCTAAGGGAGGAATTTTGTCCCTTTAGAATAAATAAGAATATAACGCATAGTAATTAAGTTAGCTTGTTGTTCAAACAGCTATGTAGTACGGGATACAACCTGCAATACTAGCCTGGTCAAGGCAATAATATTTAGGTAGAGAATATTAAACCTGTTCTGTTTCTCTTTTAGAGCCATACCAAAGGTTTTTAATTGAATAATTTTAACCTCACAGCTTCTTCCCAGGCTGATCTGAATACAAACTAAACTAAAGTGGCAGGATTCTTAGCTGTGGTGGACAATCTCCTAAAACAAACATGGTTAAAAGTAGTTAAAGGAAAATGATGTGGAATATAAACAGTCTGGCTTGTTTGACCTGGATGAATGAAATCTGTGAAGATTGCAGGCTTCTATTCAGCAGTACAGAAGCAGTTTCTTTGAAAAATGTTTTTATATATAAACATCAATTCCTCATTAAGCCTACATGTTTTTAAATGGTCCTCCACTAACTTTTTTAAAGTGTTAAACAAAAATATTTGAAGGAAATTTAACAGGTTTCAATAGGTGAAAAAGGCTTCCTATCACAATCAGGCAGAGAAAATGACATTTGCATTAGTGGAGGCCTGCCATGGAAATACTTTTAACAAAGCATCTCCCACAAAGCAACCTGGTCAAAGACTGAAGAACAGAGATATGCATATGAGGAAGCACAATGCCTGGTAATAAACAGGCCTGTTTCTTTTTAATGTGTAATCTTTTAGCTTTCTGCCTGGATGATGTTATATAAGGCCATCATAATCAACAAATTTCACTGCTGCTGAGGAGAAGAGGAAGTCTAAACACATCAGCAATTTCTTAAGAAAGTGCAAATGCCAAACAAATCAGGAATTCATTAACTAGATGGTGCTGACATTTCCCAGTGGCTTTTGGAGAACTGAACCATTCATTCTTCAATCTCTATCCAGGAACGGGGGGCTCTCTGATAGTATGTATGAAGTGTGATTTTGTTTAGACTTTTTAAACAACGTGATCTGATGTGCCTTCCTACCTGTAGGTTTTAGTATTTTACTGGACATGACCCGAGGTGCCTCAGCAGATGAGGTGAATCTGTATCTGATTCCCCATTTGTACTCATTGATCTTCTCTTGACTGGACTTTCAGCATCATCCACAGCTTGATAAATCACAGAACAAATACAGCAAAACATCTTTCTAAACTCCTTTTACATTTTCTATAGAATTTATTCATTGGTTTTTTTTAAATACTAATTTTATAGTTTCTTCTTTATATTATTTAATTCAGTGGAGTCCGAATCTATTCACAGCCTTAAACAGAAAGACTAAATAATGCCAACTCCTTTCTCTTTACCACACAAATATACAGCCCACTGGTCCGAGTAAGAGGAGTCTTAAAAGGAAGACAATAATAAGCACATAAAACATGGGCACACAGCTTTAACTAGTGTGGGACCTTCAGAAATGGCCTGTGTGAATAATTAGGTTGAATAATTGAATAAAACAAAATGATACGATCAAGTGGATTAACAAACATTTCCTAGCTTGGGCTCCTGGGGAAAAAAACCTTCCTCAAATCCTTCCTATTTACCTTTCATAATATAAGATGCTGATTGATTCATGAATTATTATCAACCATCTATTCACAAAAAGTTGATTTTAATCTTAGTCACATTAAGTGAAGCAGATAAACTCAGCTGTCTATTATAATACCAATATTATGTCAATATTTCAAAGAACTTCTTATTGTAATTTACATTTTCGATTTTACATACACATGGCATTATATTTGTTTTAAAAACATTAGACATTTTATTTTAATTGTTTTTAACGTTTATTTATTTCTGAGACAGAGAGAGGGCATGAACGGGGGATGGTCAGAGAGAGGGAGACACAGAATCTGAAACAGATTCTAGGCTCTGAGCGGTCAGCACAGAACCCAACGCAGGGCTTGAACTCACGGACTACGAGATCATGACCTGAGCTGAAGTTGGACACTTAACCGACTGAGCCACCCAGGCACCCCAACATTAGACACATTTAAAATTATTTTTTCTGACTTAAAAAATTTGAAGTTTTGACACTGATTAATATCTATAGACATTCTTGTTTTGATATTATTCTGGGATATCATTTCAGAGTGGTTTTAAAAGTCTATTTATTTTGTCATTTAGTAATAAGCAGGAGAAAAGATTAATATGCCATAGTTTTATAAATGTAGCAACTTTGACCAAAATGTTGTTAAGTCAAAAAGTTTATAAGTCTGTCAAATCACCAGTAACCTATTTGCCCAGTGGAACTCTTCCTAGTGTACTATTTTTCAGACTTTACTACCATATTCTTGAGTATTTAAATTATTTTCTATTAGAAAGAGTTATACACTATCAAGTTGATGGCTCCTTACAGTGAAAATCAAGATCCACAATTCTTAATGGATTCTAAAATTTTACTGTGTATAAGCTCAGAAGGAAGATCTTGAGCCTCGTGGCTCCTGTGGTATATGCTTTCCCTATGCATATTGCCTATATCGGCAGAAAGCTAGGCAGTTGATCTGAAAAGATGATGTAATCAACATTCCAAATTCTAAAGTGTCTGGTTGTCTAACATATTCTAAAGCCAAGAAGTGCTTAAAATACTGGCAAATTTCTTAGAGTATTTTTATAGTAGAGCTTTTAAGTGTTCAGCTATAGTTACCATTTATTACTCTCCATATTCTGCTTCTACCCAAAAGTTTTAACTATGTTCATACATGAAAATATTCAATCTCTCTGTATAAATCTGAAAATTCCAAAGCTACTAGTCCTTTTGCCCAAGTTTTATCACTCATCTCTTGGTTTCTTGAAGTTTGCTCTCTAGTAGTTGGCTCAAGCACAATTTATTTGGACGATATTTGTTGACCTCTTACATATTCAAAACATTTTCTCCATAGCCTTTGTACTTGAAGTAAACTTGATATAAAATCATGGGCTATACATATTGTTTCTTTAGATAACTACAAGTTTTACTGGACAACCTTTATCCTTAAAGTCAAATGATTCTTTTTTTTTTTTTTTAACTTTTTTTTAACGTTTATTTATTTTTGAGACAGAGAGAGACAGAGCATGAACGGGGGAGGGGCAGAGAGAGAGGGAGACACAGAATCGGAAGCAGGCTCCAGGCTCTGAGCCATCAGCCCAGAGCCCGACGGGGGGCTTGAACTCACGGACCGTGAGATCGTGACCTGAGCTGAAGTCGGACGCTTAACCGACTGAGCCACCCAAGCGCCCCTAAAGTCAAATGATTCTAAGCAATGCATCTGTGTGGCTCATTCTGGGACAGGTTTTATCTATTAAAAGTATGCCCTTTCAATTTGAAATTTCAAGTAGTTTCATTTGTCTCAAAGCATTTAGTTACGGTTTTAAATAGTTGCTTCCCTATTGTTTTAGTTTTCTTTCTCTGGGACTCCAATTAAGCATGTTTTGGACTTCCTTTGAATGACTTACCTATCATTTTTTTCTATAATCCTTTTTTATGTCTTTATTTCTACTTTATATTTTAAATTGAAGTGTAGTTGACATACATATCATATTTCAGATGTACAACACAGTGATTTGACAATGATATACATTACAAAATGGTCAGTGTGGTAAACGTACTTATCTGTCACCATGCAAACTTATCATAGTATTACTTACTTATATTCCCTATGTTGTACTTTTCATCCCTGTGACTTCTTTTATAACTGAAAGTTTGTACCTCTTTTACTATCATCTCCCACCTCTCCTTTGGCAATTACAAGTTTGTTCTCTATATTTAGGAGTCTATTTCTGTTGTGTGTGTTTTTTGTTTTGTTTTGTTTTGGTTTTAGATTTCATATGAAAGTGAATTCATATGGTATTTGTCTTTTTCTGCCTGACTTAACACTTAGCATAACACCCTCTAGGTTCATCTATGTTGTCAATAATCACAAGGTTTTGTTATTTTTAAATAACCGAGTAATATTCCTTTGTATATTTACACCACTTCTTTATCCATTACTCTATCAATAGATTCACCTATCAAAGGTTGCTTTATCCATCCATCTATCAATGGGTTGCTCCTTTATCTTGGCTATTAGAAATAATGTTGCAATAAACATAGGGGTACATATAGCTTTGCAAAGTAGTGCTTTTATTTTCTTTGGTTAAATACCCAGAAGTGGAATCCTGAATTATATGGAATTTCTATTTTTAATTTTTTGAGGAACCTCTAGAGTGACTGCACCAATTTACATTCCCACCAACAGTGTATCTTTTCTTCATATCCTCACCAACTCTTGTTATTTGTTTTGTTTTGTTTTGTTTTTGATACTAGCTATTTTGACTAGCGTGAAATGATAACTCATTTTGGTATTGATTTGCATTTCCTTCATGGACAGTGATGCTGAGCATATTTTCCTGTGTCTTTAGGCCATCTCTATGTCTTTTTTGGAAAAATGACTGTTCAGGCCCTCTGCCCATTTTTTAATTATTTTTTTGAGTTTTTTTGTTTGTTTGTTTTATAAGAGTTCTTTATATATTTTAAATATAAACTCCTTGCCAGATGTGTCATTTGCAAATATCTTCCTCCATTTCATAGGTTGTCATTTAATTTTGTTAATTATTTCTCTGTGCAAAACTTTTCAGTTTGATGTACTTCCACTAGTTTGCTTATTTTTGCTTTTGCTGCCATTGCCTGAAAAAACAGATCCAGAAAATTATTGCTGATACTAGTTTCCAGGAGATTACTGTGTATGTTTTCTTCTACCAGTTCTATGGTTTCAAGTCTTAAATTTAGATCTTTAATTGATTTTGAATTTATCTTTGTGTATGTTGTAAGAAAGTGGTCAAATTTCATTCTTTTGCATGTAGCTATCCTGTTCTCCCAACATCATTTACTGAAGAGACTGTCTTTCCTCCATTTTATATTCTTGCCTCCTTTGTCACAGATTAATGGGCCATATAGGTGTGGGTTTATTTCTGGTCCTCTATTCTGTTCCATTGAGGTATATATCTATTTTTGCACCAGTACCATACTGTTTTGATTACTGCAGCTTTGAAGTATATCTTATTTTTTACTTTTTAATTTTATTTTTTTAATTTACATCCAAATTAGTTAGCATGTAGTGCAACAGTGATTTCAGGAGTAGATTCCTTAGTGCCCCTTCCCCATTTAGCCCATCCCCCCTCCCACATCCCTTCCAGTAACCCTCTGTTTGTTCTCCATTTTTATGAGTCTCTTATGTTTTGTCCCCCTCCATGTTTTTATATTATTTTTGTTTCCCTTACCTTATGTTTATCTGTTTGTCTCTTAAAATCCTTATATGAGTGAAGTAATACTTGTCTTTCTCTGACTAATTTCCCTTAGCATAATACCCTCCAGTTCCATTCATGTAGTTGCAAATGGCAAGATTTCATTCTTTTTGATTGCCAAGTAATATTCAATTGTGTGTGTGTGTGTGTGTGTGTGTGTGTGTGTGTGTGTGTGTATACACAACATCTTCTTTATCCATCCATCCATCAATGGACATTTGGGCTCTTTCCATACTTTGGCTATTGTTGATAGTGCTGCTATAAACATTGGGGTGCATGTGTCCCTTCGAAACAGCACACCTGTATCCCTTGGATAAATACCTAATAGTGCAATTGCTGGGTCATAGGATAGTTCTATGTTTAGTTTTTTGAGGAACTTCCATACTGTTTTCCAGAGTGGCTGCACCAGCTTGCATTCCCACTAACAATGCAAAAATGATCCTCTTTCTCCACATCCTCGCCAACATCTGTTGTTGCCAGAGTTGTTAATGTTAGCCATTCTGACAGGTGTGAGGTGGTATCTCATTGTGGTTTTGATTTGTATTTCCCTGATAATGAGTGATGTTGAGCATTTTTTCATGTGTAGGTTGGCTATCTGGATGTATTCTTTGGCGAAGTATCTATTCATGTCTTTTGCCCATTTCTTCACTGGATTATTTGTTTTCTGGGTGTTGAGTTTGAGAAGTTCTTTATAGATTTTGGATACTAACCCTTTATCTGATATGTCATTTGCAAATACCTTCTCCATTCTGTCAGTTGCCTTAAAAGGCAACTTAAAACTTAAAACTTAAAAGTTTTGTTGATTGTTTCCTTTGATGTGCAGAAGCTTTTTATTTTGATGAGGTCCCAGTAGTTTATTTTTGCTTTTGTTTCCTTTATCTCTGGAGACATGTTGAGTAAGAAGTTGCTGCGGCCAAGATCAGTGAGGTTTTTGCCTCCTTTCTCCTCGAGGATTTGGATGGCTTCCTGTCTTACATGTAGGTCTTTCATCCATTTTGAGTTTCTTTTTGTGTATGGTGTAAGACAGTGGTCCAGGTTCATTCTTCTGCATGTCGCTATCCAGTTTCACTACTTGCTGAAGAGACTGTCTTTATTCCATTGGCTATTCTTTCCTGCTTTGTCAAAGATTACTTGGCCATACGTTTGTGGGTCCATTTCTGGGTTCTCTATTCTGTTCCATTGATCTGAGTGTCTGTTCTTGTGGCAGTACCATACTGTCTTGATGATTACAGCTTTGTAGTATAGCTTGAAGTCTGGGATTGTGATGCCTCCTGCTTTGGTTTTCTTTTTCAAGATTGCTTTGGCTATTTGGGGTCTTTTCTGGTTCCATACAAATTTTAGGATTATTTGTTCTAGCTCTGTGAAGAATGCTGGTGTTATTTCGATAGGAATTGCATTGAATATGTAGATTCCTTTGGGTAGTATCAACATTTCAACAATATTTGTTCTTCCTATTCAGGAGCATGGAGTCTTTTTTCCATTTTTTGTGTCTTCTTCAATTTCTTTTATAAGCTTTCTATAGTTTTCAGTGTATAGATTTTTCGCCTTTTTGGTTGGATTCATTCCTAAGTATTTTACGGTTCTTGGTCCAATTGTAAATAGGATCGATTCCTTGATTTCTCTTTCTGTTGCATCATTGTTGGTGTATAGGAATGCAACAGATTTCTGTGTGTTGATTTTATATCCTGCAACTTTGCTGAATTCATGAATCAGTTCTAGCAGTTTTTGGTTGAATCTTTAGGGTTTTCCATATACAGTATCATGTCATCTGCAAAGAGTGAAAGTTTGACCTCCTCCTGGCCGATTTGGATGCCTTTTATTTCTTTGTGTTGTCTGATTGCAGAGGCTAAGACTTCCAATACTATTTTGAGTAACAGTGGTGGGAGTCGACACCCCTGTCGTGTTCCTGACCTTAGGGGGAAAGCTCTCAGTTTTCCACATTGAGGATGGTATTAGCATTGGGTCATTCATATATGGCTTTTATGATCTTGAGGTATAATCTTTATATCCCTACTTTCTTGAGGGTTTTTATCAAGAAAAGATGCTGTATTTTGTCAAATGTTTTCTCTGCATCTATTGAGAGAATCATATGGTTCTTGTCCTTTCTTTTATTGATGTGATGAATCATGTTAATTTTTTTGTGGATATTGAACCAGCCCTGCATCCCAGGTATAAATTCTGCTTGGTCATGGTGAATAATTTTTTTAATGTATTGTTGGATCTGGTTGGCTAATATCTTGTTGAGGATTTTTGCATCCATGTTCATTAGGGAAATTGGTCTATAGTTCTCCTTTTTAGTGGGGTCTCTGATTTTGGAATCAAGGTAATGCTGGCTTCATAGAATGAGTTTGGAAGTTTTCCTTCCATTTATATTTTTTGGAACAGCTTCAAGAGAATAGGTGTTAACTCTTCCTTAAATGTTTGGTAGAATTCCCCTGGAAAGCCATCTGGCCCTGGACTCTTGTTTTTTGGCAGATTTTTTATTACTAATTCGATTTCCTTACTGGTTATGGGTCTGTTCAAATTTTCTATTTCTTCCTGTTTAAGTTTTGGTAGTTTATATGTTTCTAGAAATTTTTCCATCTCTTCCAGATTGCCCATTTTATTGGCATTTAATTGCTCATAATATTCTCTTATTATTTTTATTTCTGCTGTGTTGGTTGTGATCTCTCCTTTTTCATTCTTGATTTTATTTATTTGGGTCCTTTCCTTTTTCTTTTTGATCAAACTGGCTAGTGGTTTATTACCTTTGTTAATTCTTTCAAAGAACCAGTTTCTGGTTTCATTGATCTGTTCTACTGTCTTTTGTTAGTTTGTTTTCCTTTCAATAGCATTGATTTGTGGTCTAATCTTTATTATGTCCTGTCTTCTGCTGGTTGTGGGTTTTATTTGCTGTTCTTTTTCCAGCTCTTTAAGGCATAAGGTTAGGTTGTGTATATGAGATCTTTCTTCCTTCTTTAGAAAGGCCTGGATTGCTATATACTTTCCTCTTATGACTGCCTTTGCTGCATCCCAGAGGTTTTGGGTTGTGGTGTTATCATTTTCATTGACTTCCATATACTTTTTAATTTCCTCTTTAACTGCTTGATTAGCCCATTCATTCTTTAGTAGGATGTTCTTTAGTCTCCAAGTATTTGTTACCTTTCCAAATTTTTCTTGTGGTTGATTTCAAGTTTCATAGCATTGTGGTCTGAAAATATGCACAGTATGATCTCAAACTTTTTGTACTTGCTGAGGGCTGATTTGTGTCCCAGTATGTGGTCTATTCTGGAAAACGTTCCATGTGCACTGGAGAAGAATGTATATTCCGCTGCTTTAGGATGAAATGCTCTGAATATATCCGTTAAGTCCCTCTGATCCAGTGTGTCAATCAAACCCATTGTTTCCTTGTTGATTTTTTTATTAGATGATCTGTTCATTGCTGTGAGTGCTGTAATACCTACTATTATAGTATTACTATCAATGAGTTTATGTTTGTGATTGATTTATATATTTGGGTTTTTCCACATTTGGCTCATAAATGTTTACAACTGTTAGGTCTTCTTGGTGGATAGACCTCTTAATTATGATATAATGCCCTTCTGCATCTCTTGATACAGTCTTTGTTTTAAAGTCTAGATTGTCTGATATAAGTATGGCTATTCCAGCTTTCTTTTGTTGACCATTAGCATGATCGATGGTTCTCCATCCTCTTACTTTCAGTCTGAAGGTCCTTAGGTCTAAAGTGGGTGTCTTGCAAACAGCATATAGATGGATCTTGTTTTCTTATCCATTCTGTTACCCTATGTCTTTTGATTGGAGCATTGAGGTCATTGACATTTAGAGTGAGTACTGAAAGATATGAACTTACTGCCATTGTGTTGCTTGTAAAGTTGGAGTTTCTGATGGTATTCTCTGGTCCTTTCTAATCTTTGTTGCTTTTGGTCTTTATTTTTTTTAATTTATTTATATTTTCATCTTTTCTCCCCTCAGAGAATCCCCCTTAAAATTTCTTGCAGGGCTGGTTTAGTGGTCACAAACTCCTTTAATTTTTGTTTGTCTGGGAAACTTTTCATCTCTCCTTCTATTTTGAATGCCAGCCTTGCTGGACAAAGAATTCTTGGCTGCATATTTTTCTGATTCAGCACATTGGTTATATCCTGCCACTTCTTTGTGGCCTGCCATGTTTCTGTGGATAGGTCTGCTGCAAACCTGATCTGTCTTCCCTTGTAAGTTAAGGAATTTTTTTTCCCTTGCTGCTTTCATGATTCTCCCCTTGCCTGAGTATTTTGTGAATTTGACCAGGATATGCCTTGTTGAAGCTTTAAAGGGTATCTTGAAATCAAGTACTGTGATACCTCCAGCTTTTGTACTTCTTTCTGAAGATTGCTTTAGCTGTTTGAGGTCTTTTGGAGTTCCATACAAATGTAATGATTATTTATTCTATTTCTGTGAAAAATAGTATTGGTATCTGATAGGGATTGCATTGAATCTGTAGATTGCTTTGGGTGGTATGGACATTTTAATAATGTTCTTTCAATCCACGAAAATGGTATGTCTTCCCATTTTTGTGTCCTTTTCAATTTTTATTCCTAATTATAGTTGTCAGAATATAGGTCTTTTACCTCCTTGTTTATATTTATTCCCAGGAATTTTGTTCTTTTTTGGTGCAGCGAGATTGTTGTCTTAATTCCTCTTTCTGCTATTTTTGTTATTAGTATATAGAAACAACAGGTTTCTGGTTTTCAATTTTTCCTCTTGTAACTTTAACAAATTCATTTATTCTAATAGTTTTTGGTGGACTATTTAAGGTTTCTTTACATAGTATTATATCATTTGCAAATAATGACAGTTGGGTTTTTGTTGTTGTTGTTGTTGTTGTTTGACTTCTTCCTTACCTGTTTGGTTCCCTTTTATTTTTTTGTCTGATTGTTGTGGTTAGCACTTCCGTTACTATGTTAAATGAAAGTGGTATCTTGCTCCTTGTCTTATTCCTGATCTTAGAGGAAAAGCCTTTAATTTTTCACCATTGAGTATGATGTTAGCTATGGATTTGTCATATATGGTCTTTATTATGTCAAGGTATGGTCCATCTAAACCCACTTCGTTGAGAGTTCTTATCATGGATGAATGCTGAATTTTGTCAAATGCCTTTTCTCCATCAATTTAGATAATCATATAATTTTTATTCTTTATTTTGTTAATGGGGTGTATCACATCAATTTGCCGATACTGAACCACTCTTGGAGACCAGGAGTTAATCCCACTTGATCGTGGTGTATTATCCTTTAATGCACTCTTGAATTTGGTTTGCTAATAGTTTTTGAGGATTATTGAATCTATGTTCAACAGAGATATTGGCCTGTATTTTTTTGTATTATCTTTGGGTTTAGTATTGAAGTAATGCTGGCCTTAGAGAATTAATTTGGAAGCTTTCTTTTCTATTTTGTGGAACAGTTCGAGAAGAATAGGCATTAACACTTTTTTAAATGGTATAATTCACCAGTGAAGCCATCTGGTACTGACTTTGGTTTAGCAGATTCTTGTTACAGATTCAGTTTCATTACCAGTAATTGGTCTGTTCAGATTTCTGTTTCTTCCTAATTCATTCTTGGAAGATTGTGCCTAGGAATTTACCCCTTTCTTCTAGGTTGTCCCACTTGTTGGCATATAGTAGTTTTTCATAGTAGTCTTCTATAATCTTTTTTATTTATGTGGTGTTGTAATTTCTACTCTTTCATTTCTGGTTTTATTTCTTTGAGGCCTCTCACTTTCTTTCTTGATAAGTCCAGCTAAAGGTGGATTATCAACTTTGTTTATCTTTGCAAAGTACCAGTTCTTGGTTTCATTGGTCTTTTCTAGTCTCTATTTATTACCTCCCTGATTTTTATTATTTCCTTCCTTCTACGAACTTTGGGCTTTACTCTTCATTTCCAGTTTCTTTAAATGGAAGGTTAGATTGTTGATTTGAGGTGTTTCTTGTTTCTTGAGGTAGACTTGTATCTCTGTGAACTTCCGTTTTAGAACTGCTTTTGCTGTATCCAAAAGATTGTGACCCATTGTGTTTTTATCTTCACATGGCTCCAGATTTTTAAATTCACTCTCTGATTTCTTACTGACATACTGGTTATTTTTTTTTCTTTTCTTTCTTTCTTTTTTTTTTTTTTTTTAAAGAAAGGCAGACTGCCACGTGCAGAGCCTCATTTGGATGTGTCTGGAGTCTTGGAAGCTTGACTACCCTACGTTCTCCTACAAATGGACCTTGAGAGCTTGTTTGGAGGTTCTAGCAGGGGAGCGCAGCTACTCGTATACCCTTGACCCAAGAACAGTCCTCCTCTATCGGGGAAGGTCATCCTCTTCGACCGAGCGTGCGGCTTCGGGAGGGACGCACATGGAGCGGTGAGGGAGGAAGGGGACACCCGCCTAGCCAGCCAGATTAGCCGAATCAACCCTGGCGATCAATGGGGTGACAGATGTCGCAGCCAGATCGCCCTCACATCCGGACATACTGGTTATTAAGTAGCATGTTGTTTACCCTACACAAGTTTGTGTTGGGGGTGAGGTTTCTAGTTTTATTTATTGTAATTGATTTCTACTTTCATACCATTGTGATCAGAAAAGATATATGGTATGATTTTATTCTTTTTAAATTTATTGACCTTTTTTTAATGCCCTATCTGGAGTTCAGTTCTGGAGAATATTACATGTGCACTTGAAAAGAATGTGTATTCTGCTATTTGGAGATGGAATGTTCTCTATATATCTCTTAGGTCCATCTGATCTGAGTCATTGAAAGCCACTTGTTTCCTTGTTGATTTTCTTTTTTTCCCCCTTTATTTATTTATTTTGAGAGAAAGAGAGAGTGTGTATGCACATGCAGGGGAGGGGCAGAGAGGGAGGTAGGGAGGAAGAGAGAGAGAGAGAGAGAGAGAGGGAATTCCAAGGGGGCTCTGCACTGACAGCACGGAGCTCAACACAGGGCTTGAATCCATGAACCTGAGCTAAAACCAAGAGCCAAACACTTAACTGACAGAGCTACCCAGGCACCCTTCCTTGTTGATGTTCTGTCTGGATGATCTATCCATCAATGTAAGTGGGGTGTTAAAGCCCCACTACTATTATTGTATTACTATTTCTCCCTTTAGCCCTCTTAATATTTGCTTCATGTATTTAGGTGCTTCTATGTTAGGCATATAGATGTTAACAATAGTTATATCCTCCTGTTGGATCAATCCCTTTATCATTACGAAGTGCCTGTCTTTGTCTCTTGTTACAGTCTTTGTTTTAAAGTCTATTTTGTCTGATATAAATATTGTTTCCTTGGCTTTTTTTTTTTTACATTTGCTTGAAATATCTTTTTCCATTCCTTTATTTCAGTCTGTATATATCTTTGGATATGCACTGAGTCTCTTTTAGGCATATGGGTTTTTTTTTTTTTTTTATCCATTCAGTCATGCTGTGTCTTTGATTGCTGCAATTAGACCATTTACATTTAAAATAAATATTCATAGGGATGTATTTATTGCCATTTTGATAATTGCTTTCTGTTTTTGTGTGTGCATGTTTGTAGTTCTTTTTCCTTTTTTCTTGCTCTCTTCTGTTGTGATTGATGACTTTGTTTAGTGTTGCACTTGGATTCTTTTCTCTTTATTTTTTATATATCTGTATAGGTTTTTGGTTGTGATTGTCATCAGGTTCATATATAACATATGTATCAGTCTATATTAAGTTAATGGTTGCTTTAGTTTGAACACATCCTAAAAGCACTACATTTTTATTACTCTCCCCCGACTTTTTATGTGTATGACTTATTTCACATCTTTTTATTTTGTGAACCCCTTAATTAGTTAATCCTTTAACTATTTTTGGATAATACTGGTTTTACTACTTCTGTCTTTTAACATCCATATAAATTTATAAGTGATTGATCTACTAGTTTTACTATATGTTTGCTTTTACCCATGAAATGTTTTCCTTTCATAATTTTCTTGTAGTTACAGCCTTTTCTTTTTCACTTAAAGAAGTTCCTTTAACATTTCTTAGAAGTCTGGTTTTGTGGTGAAACTCCTCATCTTTTGTTTGGGAAACTTTGTATCTCTTTTTTAAATTTGAATGATAATCTTGCCAGGTAGAGTATTCTTGGTTGTAGGCATTTTTGTTTCTTTCCTTTGAGCACTTTGAATATATCATGCCACTCCCTTCTAGCCTGCAAAGTTTCTTTCAAAATCAGCTGATAGGCTTATGGGGTTTTCCTTGTACATTTGCTTTTCCCTTATACACTTGCTTTTTTCTTCCTGCTTTTAAGATTCTCTCCTTATCTTTAATTTTGACATTTAAACTATTACATGTTGTGGTGTAGACCTCCTTGGGTTCATCTTGTTTGGGACTCCCTGAACTTCCTGGACCCAAATATCTGTTTTGTTGTCCAGATTAAGGAAGTTTTTCACCATTATTTCTTCAAACAAACTTTCTTCCCCCTTTTCCCCTCTCTTCTTCTAGATCCTTGCAGAACAAATGTAAATATTAGTGTGCTTGATGTAGTCCCAGAGATTCCTTAACATATTCCCTCTCTCTCTCTCTCTCTCTCTCTTTTTTTTTTTTGCTTGTTAATCTTTGCTATTCAGCTTGGGTTCTTTCCATTATCCTATCTACCAGATCATTGATCTGTTCTTGTGCATTCTCTAGTCTGTTGCTGATTCCCTGTAGTGTGTTTTTCATTTCAGTTACTATATTCTTTAATTCTGATCGATTCTTTTAAATATTTTCTGTATATGCTGAATTTCTCACTGAGTTTATTCACTCTTCTTTCCAGTCTAGTGAACATCTTTATGACTATTACTTTGAACTGGTTATCCTGTAGATAGCTTATCTTTGTTTTGCTTAGTTCTCTTTCTGAAGTTTTGTCGTGTTCTTTCATTTGGAGCATATTTCTCTGTCTTCTCATTTTGTTGGACTTTCTGTGTGTGTTTATATGAATCAGATGAAATAGCTACCCTCTCAATCTTGAAGGAATGGCCTTGTGTAGGAATGTTCCCTTTGTATATTGCATGTGCCTTGTGGCTTTGGCTGGCTATCTGGAGCTGGAACGGTGTGGACCAGGAGCCCCAGTGTGGTCTACATGAGGGCTGTCCTGGAAGGACAGCTGGAACTAAAGCAAGTTCAAGTAAGAGCACTCCATGCAGGGAGCACCTTGGTAGGATAGATGGAGCTGAACCAGGAATGGGCCAGGTGGGCTACCTTGGGGGAGGTAGAGTTAATATGGACTAGGGCCTTGAAGCTCATTGAGATAAGACAGGCTAGAGCACCTGGACTCTACCCTATCCAGGTAAAGTGGCAATGTAAACAATGGTACTCACCATCACCTCTGTCCTAGGAGAAAATTCCAGTAGTTCCGCTACCATTTGGCAGGTGCTCTAGGGTTAATAAATGGGTTTTCTTCACTTACAGTCTAGTTACCCTTTAAACTGCTTTCTTTTTTTCTGTGCCCCACATTTGGTGACTCTATCTGTGAGTCCCTCACTGCTATTCCTACCTACTACATTTTGTAGCATAAGGACTGTAGGTTCCCATCACTATTGTGTCTCCATCTCTCCTGCCATTCTCTTTGTAGTCTTTCTATTCTTTGTTGTGCACAAGCTTTTCAATTAGGCCTCAATTCTTTCACAGGAGGAATTTTATATGTAGGTGTAGATTTGATGTGTCCATGGGAGAGGTGAGTTCAGGATCTTCCTATGACTTTCTCACGGACCTCTGTCTCCAATACTTCATTTGTGTGTGTGTGTGTGTGTGTGTTTGGGCGGGGGGGGGGGGGGGGAGGGGAGGGGGCGCATATCTGTCTTCCCTTAATGGACTTTTGTACTGTTAGTAATTAGTCTTTACTTTTTTAAGTTTTATCATTTTCTTTTTTCCTACCAAGTTATTCCAGTTCCAGTTTTATACCTTTATATTGTCTGACCATTACCTCCCTGAGGTAATGTGATTTTCTTCTATTATGTGATTTTTTCTTCATGACTTCTTTCATTTTAATTCATGTTGGTATGCTGGATATAGTTTTCATTTGTTTTGTCTTAAATTTTTTTCTGGTGAATTTCTATCATTAGGAAAGTCGTCCTACTTCTTACATTTTTATAATTTTTTTATGAATACTGTAAATATTTTTATATGAGTAAGTTAAAATTTTCCTCAAGTTTTCAAAATATTGAAGGAACTGGGGTAACTTTCCAGGCTTCACCAGTCAAGGATCTCTCAAGCCTAAGGCCATTTTCTCATCAAATGTTGCTTCTGTAAAGAGTTCCCTCCATAACGTCTTAGAATCTAGTCTGGCTCTGGAGGATTCCTACTGCCGGCCCTCAGTGTCTCCACTCTTATTTTCTAGGTTGTTGTCTCAGGTGAATAGCTCTTGTTTTACAAATGATTTTTTTTTTCTTTTTTGACTGGAACTTTCTATACTTTCTATCTTCGACAACTCTAGAATTCATGTCCTTGTCCATAGGAGTTTGGTCTCAGTGTAGGGTCTTATCTTTGGGGGATGAGTATCTGCTGTAAATTTATGAGATCTGCTGTAGCTGGGCTTCTCTGCACTCTTCCCACGGTTCTGTCACAACCTCCCATGTGGGCCTGCTTTCCAGGTCAGTTTAGTTCCTATGAAGCTCTTGCACATAGTTTTGAGTTTGCAGGTACTTTCTCTTTCTCACCTTCCTCTGTAAAACACTATAGATGGTAGATTTTGTTTGTCCTGTGGTGTTTCCAGAAGGGAAAAAATGAGATGATTCAGAACTATATTGCTATATTCCAAGTGTAAGTGAAAATCTTATGAAATTTTTGTTAATTATAATTCTCAGACAAAATCAAAATAAAAAATGTTTTCTTAGAGTTAGATTACTAAGCAATTATATATTCTGAAAGCAAATTTTTTTACAGAGTAGAATTTAATAATTCAAAGTAAATTTTCACATACTCTGAAATATACTTGTTTCACTCTGTTACAAGGTGAGTTTTGAATTTGAGTTTTGGGGAGACAAAATTCATACATTGAAGATGTAACCCCTAGTACCTCAAAATGTAACTATGTGGATGCATACACACAGAAAAAGGCCACCGTCTACAAGTTCAGCTATCTCTAAATTAAGGAGAGGCCTTATAAGAAACCCAACTTGCCAACACCTTGATCTCGGACTTTTTGACTCCAGAACTGTTAGAAAATTAGTTTCCTTTGTTTGAGCCACCCAGTCTATGGTATTTTGTTATGGCAGCCTCAGCCTTAGCAAATTAATATACACTGCTAACTCTGAAATTGATTGAGAAAGATTAAGCACACTTCTCTAGCACTCAGGGAGAAGGAAAGGGAGGTTTGTTGTTATGAGCTGAGATAAAGAATTTGGAATGCTCTTCACAGAATTTATGATTATACCCCATTTTTAGCTATAGGGCTTGTTGCTTATATGACCAATGCAATGTGATTTTATTCCTGAATAAATAGGTTTCCAAATGATGCATTCCACATCTATTAAAAATTAGCAATGCTTCCTTTTTCCTATTTTCTTCCTCTTGTCATTTCTTCCATCTTTCCACCTAAAACATTCTTTTTTTTTTTTTTTAATGTCTAACATTCCCTTATCTTCTGCATACATCCTTATTTGTCATCTTGTCAAAATCCCATTATCATTCACTAGGATTTTCTAGACTACAGCCAAGTGTATTTTTTGGAATCTGCATATATGTTGATATTGCTGCGCAGTTGACCCGGGATTAGGATTGCAGGACAAGAAATTAGAGGTGTGGGAACCATAGAGCATGTGCATTGGCATCTATGCCTTGATGCTCTCTACATGGCTCTAAAATGCTTCCCACCCAGAACCCCACCTCAGCTACAGTAAAGTAATTCTGCAGTCAAAAGCCTGATTAATTAGACAAATGTGAGGAATAGCTGGTGGAAAGTTTTCAAATGAGTTAATCAGATCTGTAGTGTAAGGGCTTAACATAAGAATGGATTGACTTTAATGCCACATTTACAGTAACCCTAAAATATTTGAGAACATTGAGTATACACTTTCCCTAAGAAACTACATTGTAGTACAGTGTGATTTTTGTTTTGCCCATTATATACTTTTATGCTGTTCTATTCACATTTTGTTAGACATATTTTTGAATAACATCTTTAAAATAAGTGTTAACAATGAGAATTTAGCAGATACCTTAAAATCTATGTGTACTTCTAAAAAAGGTACATATATATTATGATGTTCTGAAATTTAAAAATTAGACCAATAGTCTAATTCCTCTTCTTAATTCTATATGTGTGGTATTACAATTAAGATTCAAGATAGTTCCCTGTTTATATATTTTTTTTAATTTTTAATTTTTTTTTTAATTCATTTTTGAGACAGAGAGAGACAGAGCATGAGCAGGGGAGGGGCAGAGAGAGAGGGAGACACAGAATCTGAAGCAGGTTCCAGGCTCTGAGCTGTCAGCACAGACCCTGAAGCGGGGCTCAAACTCACGGACTGTGAGATCATGATCTGAGCTGAAGTCAGATGCTCAACCGACTGAGCCACCCAGGCACCCCACCTATTTTTGTTTTTATTTTTATTTTTATTTTATTATTTATTTATCTATCTATCCACCTATTTATTTATTTATTTATTTATTTATTTATTTATATTTATTTTTATTTGTTTTGTTAAAAGTTTATTTTGAGAGAGGGTGGGGAGGGGTAGAGAGAGGGGGAGAGAAAGACTCCCAAGCAGGCTCTGCACTGCCATCTAGAAGCCTGATGTGGGGCTCAAACTCAAAAACAATGACCTGAGCTGAAGTCTGACGCTTAACCGACAGAGCCACCTATAACCGACAGAGCCACCCAGGCGTCCCTAAAGTTTCCTGTTTTTAAAGTGCTTATATTAAGTATCTGTACTTATTATTTTTCTAGCCAAATACTGTTGCATTAACATGTCAGAAAGTCTTTCCTGGACTGCTCAAGATTTTCAATCCATTTACCATACAACTTCCATTTCTTGATGTCTGAATTTCCTTCCTTACCATTTTGGGTTTATAATCTATCACTCCCTCAGAACACCTTTAATTTCCTTGCCAAACTCTCTGTTATACTTACAAGGTAAAATGGAACTCTTTATCAACTATTATCTGCTTGCTTCTCACAAATATCAGTACAATTAATTAGGGCTAGAGAAAAGTACAGCGATTGGCCTTACTATAAATTTATGACCACAAAATTCAAATAGACATGAAGCATCTTATGTATATTTACTCCCCTACTCTCTAAAATGACTTGTACCTTTTCTCTTCAAATATCCAAACCTCTTACTCTGCCTTTTGCTTTGAACGTATTTTCTTCACATTTCACTAAAAAATACATTTCACTAAAAAACAGAATCCATCATATGGGAACTAGTTTATCTTACTACCACCATATCTACCAACTTCCTAGTATCTGGACTAATATTACTTGCCTTCCCTCATAATGAAATTGATGAAGGCGGTGAGCCATCTCTTACCCAGGGTCTGGGCTTTCCTTTGTGCTCTCCACTCCTCTTCTCTCTCACTCACCAGCTACCCCATCCTTTTCCTGATCATCAGCTTCTACCATCAGCATAAAAACATTTTGGAGTTTCTCCATCTTTAACAAAAAATCTTTCTGTTCCCTCCCATCCCTTTTTTGATACCCTCTGATTTTCTGCTTCCCTTTAATACAGTTCTTAAAGGAATTGTCAATAGTCACTCTTGCTCTTCCTAATATATTGTTCTTTTATTAACCCACTCCATTTGGGCATCTGTTCGCATTGTCCTGTTGATTCTACTGCAATTACATGATAAATGGCTTCCAAGTTCTTATCTAAGATGACTCTTCAGCTACCTTCCATATAGTCAACTACTCTTTCCTACTTACAACTCTCTGGCTTTTACAGCATCACACTCTCTAGGTTTTCTTCTACTCCATTAACTGATCCTCCACAAATTTGTTTTCTGTATTCAAATTCTCTTTCATGTCTTGAAATATTGGTTACTCTAGGACTCAGCTGCCTTCTTTCCTCTGTGTGCACAACCTTCTCCCTATGTGAGCTCTTACCTAGTCCACTGCTAGTCCAGTGCCATCTGCACTTCTGTGCAGCACTATCCACTCCCACCCTGGTCACTTACCTTGCTTTCTGGCTAGATCAGCCTTAGGAATAGCTTGCATCGATCTGATGCTTATGTAGTCAGGTCATTGCCAGTGCTGCTGCTGTCACTACAGACCAAGAAGCTCCACATAGGAGGGCTCACCCACTTCTAACCACTTGTTTACCTGGACAATTGAGGCTCTGGCTTCCCTAGTGGCTGTTAGGCATTTGAGTTAACACCTTATGGAAGGGAGCTAATGCCTCATGGTGCAGACTTTGGCCAAGAGAAACATGGAAGTAAAATGAACCAGAAGAGAATTTTGCTCTTTTCCTCTCCCCTGGAAAGACTATTTAGAGGCATGGTGGTTGCAGACATCCGCAGAGAAGACATCTCATGTGATCAAGCAAACAATTGGTTGGCTCTGTAATGCCCCCTGTGTTTGCTTTCACTCCCCTTTCCTCTCCAGTTTTGCTGGGATTGCCAGTAACTTGTTGATATGTAAGAATTAAGACATGATCAGTATGCAGATGATTCCAGTAAAAATCTCTAGTCCTAAATTTCCCCCAGTCTCTGAACTTGTATATCCATTTACCAGCTTGATTTCTTCACTTGATATGTAATTGATCTCACACTTAACAAATTTGTAGAGTTTCTCCAGGAAAATCTTTCTCAGACTCTCCCAGATCAACACATGATGCCAATCCATCCAGGTGCTCAAGTCAACAAATTTTATTCTTCCTTTTTTTAATCTCTCATATCCAATTTATCATTCTGTCCTGTTGCTCGATTACATAATGACTAAATAATTCTAAATAATTGCTTTACATTTTTTCCAAGTTTACTTGAATTTCACCTAGATTATCTGAGTGCCTTATTGTGTTATCAAATAGTTCATTTTTTGTAATAAAAAGTAAAGTCTAATTCGATTGAAATGCCTATAAAGATCATTGAAATTGCCCAGTTGAGTTAGTTTGTTTTGTGTCTTGTGCCCCTTGTGTACTAATCCATTAAAATAATACAGATAGCTTTTCTAGTAAAGTCTCATTCAATTATTTATTGTTAAATAAAGACATAGGACCCCCAAATGAAAGACAGTTTGTTAAAAAAAAATCTCAACACTGTATGTTAACTAACTAGAGTTTAAATAAAAATTTGAGGTAAAAAGGAAAAAATCTCAAGTGAAAGGAAATGAAATTGTAATCATTTTGCTTTTATTCCACAAAGAAAGAATACTAGTGTGTGAATCTCCTGTATCCTCAGCCTTGGATGCCAGCAGGGCTGAGAAGGCTGGGTGGAGTGACAAGTACTCTGCAAACGGGTTTGCATTAAGATCAGTGCTCTCTAAACCTGACTGAAGGAAGTAAAGCAAGAAAACAGCAGATTAAGAGAGCATCAAGGTGGCCAAACAGCTTGATTTACTCTCCCATCTCAGAAACTTTCATTAAGATTTACATCATGATGCTGACCTAAGTGGCAAAGCAATTTTTTCATAGCTGAACAAAAAAACTAATACTTTCCAGTTGGGTCAGGTAACCTTTTTCTAGCTCACAGCAAGTAATGGAGTTTGCCTCTTGTGAATGAGACTGACCAGTGGACATATATGGCTGTATTCCAGAGAAGCAGGTTCTCCATGTGATAAATCTATGCTCCACTTAGTAAGTTTTTTTAAAGCTCTCTCTTACTTTATTCATTTTTCTTAGTGAGCCTAAGAAAGACTAAATACACACTTTAAAAAAATGAATGCCCAACATGATTTCCTATTATTTTTTAAAGTTTATTTATTTATTTTGAGAGGGAGAGAGAGTGCAACAGAGGGAGGACTGAGAGAGAGAGGGAGAGAGAGAGAATCCCAAGCAGGTTCCGCCGTGTCAGCACAGAGCCCCGTGCAGGGCTTAAACCCATGAATGGTGAGATTACAACCTGAGCTGAAACCAAGAATTGGTTGCTAAACTGACTGAGCCACCCATGTGCCCACCCAACATGATTTTTAAAAGCACCTGTAGAAAAAAATGACCCAATACCTCAAGGAACAAGTGGCAAAAATAAAACTAAAACAAAGTAGGGGGCTGGGTAGCTCAATCAGTTAAGCATCTGACTCTGGATTTCAGCTTAGGTCATGATCTCACTGTTCATGAGTTCAAGGCCTGTGTCATGCTCTGTGCTGGTAGTGCAAATCCTGCTTGTGATTCTCTCTCCCTCTCTCTCTGCCCTGGCTCCCACT
Source organism: Panthera onca (assembly GCF_046562875.1). Classification (NCBI taxonomy): domain Eukaryota; kingdom Metazoa; phylum Chordata; class Mammalia; order Carnivora; family Felidae; genus Panthera; species Panthera onca. The sequence goes on from NC_138339.1 coordinate 89,095,843, forward strand.
TATGCGTGTGCTAGTGACTATCTTAGAAACTGTTGCATTAATATTCCCAAAGCAGCAAGATGTAGAATTATAATGTAAACTAGTGAATGACATTAGTGCTATTCAATTGGGCGTAGGATAAGAATCATTTCAGCCAGACAGAGATGGTCTTGCCTTGGTCATGTCAGAGAATTTTCTTTATCTAACTAAAATCCAACTGGTTCTCTTGAGCTAATGCTTATGGTCTCTCCATGTGGATGTTTAAAAAAGAAACTTTACTTCCTCAGTAAAGAAGTTTTAGAGGAGTATATTATTTATTTCTCAATAACAGCAACAAACTCATTTCACACAAATTACACAAAATCGATAATTAAGTATCAGGGAGAAGAAAATTGAGAATTAAGAGCTAAGTCATTAAAATATAATAGTTTGTTATAAAAAAAGTTGTTTCCATTAAAGCAAGAGAAATAATGTTCTTTCTGGCAGTATTTAAAGCTTACTAGTGCCAATATTTCCACTTTTATATAAAAAAGTGACTATATAGAAATCTTTTCTTAGAATTAATGACTTTAAGGGTTTTTTAATTGATAAACTGATAAACAATATTTTATATTTTTTAATTGATATTTATATTTATATTTTTTAATTGATAAACTGATAAACAATATTTTATATAAAATATAAAATATAAAATATTTTATATTTTTTAATTGATAAACTGATAAACAATATTTTATATTTTTAATTGATATTTATATTTATATTTTTTAATTGATAAACTGATAAACAATATTTTATTAGTTTCCTATGTTCAATTCAGTGACTGGACATTTATATACATTGCAAAGTGATCACCACAGTTACTCTAGTAACTATCTGTCACTATACAAAGTTATACAAAGTTCATAATATTAACTGTACAAAGTCATTTAATACTATTGATTGTATTTCTCATGCTGTATGTTTCTTCACCATGACTTATTTATTTTGTAAGTGGAAGTTTGTACTTCTTGATTCTTTTCATCCATTTTGTGCTCCTCCCCCCCTCCATTCTGGCAAGCACCAGTCCATTCTCTGTATCTATGAGTTTGGGTTCTGGTTTGTTTTGTTTGTGTTTTCATTGGACATGTAAGTGAAAGAATGTGGTTATTGGTGGTAATTGTCATTCTCTGTCTGAATTATTTCATTAGACAGTACTCTGAAAGTCCATCCATATAGTGGCAAATGGCAAGATTTTATTCTGTTTTATGGGTGAGGTATTATTCCACTGTGTGTGTGTGTGTGTGTGTGTGTGTGTGTGTGTGTACACCACATCTTATCCATTCATCCATCACTGGGCACTTAGGTTGTTTCTATACCTTGGCTCTTGTAAATAAGGCTTAAATAATGCATTAAAATGAGGGTAAATATATTTATTTGAATCAGTTCATTTTCTTCAGGTAGATTATATGCTAGCTCTATTTTTAATTTTTTGGATACTATTTTTCATAGAAGCTATATTCCCACCATTGATCACAAAGGATCCCTTTTTCCACACTCTCATCAATACTTGTTATTTTGTCTTTTTGATACTAGCCACTCTGATAGGTGTGAGGTGACATCTCATTCTGGTTTTGATTTGCATTTCCCTAATGATTAGTGATGTTGAGCATCTTTTCATGTGTCTGTTGGCCATCCTGTATGTCTTTTTTGGGAAAAAAGAGGACCTTTTTAAGGTCCTCTGCTCATTTATTAAATTTTTTTAAAAATATTTATTTACTTTGAGAGAAAGAGGGAGAGGGAGAGAGAGAGAGAGAGAGAAAATGCACATGCGTGAGCTGGAGAGGGACAGAGAGGGAGTGAGAGAGAGAATCGCAAGGTGGCTCCATACTGTCAGCACAGAACCTGATACAGGTCTTAATCTCATGAATGATGAGATCCTGACCTGAGCTGAAATCAAGAGCCGAACGCTTAACCAACTGAGACACTTAGGTGCCCCCCTCTACCCACTTTTTAATTGGAATGTTGGCTTTTTTGTTATTGAGTTGTATGAGTCATTTATGTACTGGGGATATTAAGTCTTTATCAGATAAATTATTTGCAAATACCTTCTCTCATTTAGTAAGTTAGCTTTTTGATTGGTTGATGATTTCCTTTCCTGTGCAGAAGCTTTATAGTTTGATGTAGTTCCAGTTGTTTATTTTAGCTTTTGTTTCCCTTGACTGGGGAAACAGATTCAAAACAAATCATTGCTAAGACAGATGCCAAGTAAATTACTGCCTGTATTTTCTTCTAGAATTTTTATGGATTCAGGTTTTATATTTAGGTCTTTAATGCATTTTGAGTTAGCCTTTTTATATGGTTTAAGATGGTGGCCCAATTTCATTATTTTGCATGTAGGTGTCCACTTTTCCCATCACCACTTATTGAAGAGGCTGTCCTTATGCCATCATGACTCCTCTGTTTTAGATTAATTAACCATAGATGAGTAGGTTTATTTATGGCCTATCAAAGATTAGGGAGTCATTAATTAATCTATGGGTCTGTTTTATGCCAATATGACGGTGTTTTATTTTGTTTTAAATCCTGGGTGCTTACCTGGTGTTATGATCTCTCTTTCCTCCTCCTGGCTCATGGGTACCAAGGTCAGAAGTACTCCTCACTTTCCAAATTTGGAGCAGGACTTTTCAACCCATGCCTCCCACACAGCTGAACACAGAACTAGCTGCTCTTGGGAAAAGCATACTTTTTTTTAATTTCTATTGCTTTGTAGTATAATTTGAAATCAGGAAGTATGATACCTCTGGTATCATATGAGTTTAGTATATTAGTTTAGAATATGTGTAAAATGTCACTGGAATTTCACTAAGGATTGAACTGAATCTGTATGTTGCTTTGAGTAATATGGATATTTTCATATTATTCTTCTAATCCATGAGCATGGATTATCTTTTAATATATTTGTCTTCTTCAATTTCTTTCATCAATATCTTATTTTTTTAAATTTTTATTTAAATTCTGGTTAGGTAGCATATATTGTAATATTGGTTCCAGGAGTAGAATTTAGTAATTCATCACTTACATATAACACCCAGTGCTCATCCTAAGAAATACCCTCCTTAATACCCATGACTCATTTAACCCATCCCCCACCCACCTCCCTTCATCAACCCTCCATTCTCAATTGTTAAAAGTGTCTTATGGTTTACTTCTCTCTTTTCCCCCCTTTCCCTATGTTCATCTGTTTTGTTTTTTTAATTCCACATATAAATGAAAATATATGGTATTTGTTTTTCTCTAATTATTTCACTTAGCATGATACACTCTAACTCCATCTCCATCATTTCAAATGGCAAGTTTTCATTCTTTTTGATGACTGAATAATATGCTATACACACACACACACACACACACACACACACACACACACACCACATCTTCTTCATCCATTAATTAGTCAGTGGACTTTTGGGCTCTTTCCATAGTTTGCCTGTTGTTGATAATGCTGTTTTAAACATCAGGGTGCACGTATCCCTTCAAATCTGTATTTTTGTATCCTTTGGGTAAATACTTAGTAGTGCAATTGCTGAATCATAGGGTAGTTCTATTTTTCACTTTTTGAGGAACCTCCACCCTATTTTCTAGAATGGCTGTACTGGTTTGCATTCCCACCAATAGTGTAAGAGGGTTCCCCTTTCTCTGCCTGCTAGCCAATAACTACTGTTTCTTATGTTGTTAATTTTAGCCATTCTGATAGGTGTAAGGTGGTATTTTATTGTGGTTTTGATGTGTATTTCCTTGATGATGAGTGGTGTTGAGCATCTTATCATATGTCTCTTAGCCATCTGGATGTCTTCTTTGGAAAATTGTCTTATTCATGTCTTCCCATTTCTTCACTGAATATGTTTTTAGAGTGATGAGTTTGGTGAGTTCTTTATAGATTGTGGATACTAACCGTTTATTAGATATGTCATTGGTAAATATATTCTCCCATTCTGTAGTCTGCCTTTTAGTTTTGTTGATTGTTTTCACCTCTGTACAGAAGATTTTGTCTTGATGAGGTCCCAATAGTTCATTTTTACTCTTGTTTCCCTTGCCTCCGGCAACATGTCTCATAAGAAGTTGCTATGTCCCAGGTCAAAAAGATTGCTGCCTGTGTTCTCCTCTAGGATTTTGATGGTTTCCCATCTCACATTTAAGTCTTTCATCCATTTTGAGTTGATTTTTGCTTATGGTATAAATAAGAGGTCCAGTTTCAATCTTTTGCATGGTGCTGTCCAGTTTTCCCAACACCATTTGTTGAAGAGAATGTCTTTTATCCACTGGATATTCTTTCCTGCTTTGTCAAATATTAGTTGACCATATAAGTGTGGATCCAGTTCTGGGTTTTCTATTCTGTTCCATGGAACTATGTGTCTGTTTTTGTGCAAGTATCATACTGTCTTGATTATTATAGCTTTTAATAGAGCTTCAAGTCCAGAATTGTGATGCCTCCAGCTTTGCTTCTCTTTTTCAGGATTGCTTTAGCTAATTAGGGTCTTTAGTGGTTGCATACATATTTTAGGATTGTTTGTTCTACCTCTTTGAAAAATGCTGGTGCTATTTTGAGAGGGATTGCATTAAATGTGTAGGTTGCTTTGGGTAGTTTAGACTTTTTAACAATGTTTGTTCTTCCAATCCATAAGCATCAAGTGTTTTTTCCATTTCTTTGTTTCCTCTTCAATTTCTTTCATAAGTGTTCTATAGTTTTCAGAGTACAAATCTTTTACCTCTTTGGTTAGGTTTATTCCTATAACAGTATATTAAAAGAATTATTCACCATGATCAAGTAGGATTTATTCCTGGGCTGCAGGGGTGGTTCATTTTTCACAAATCAATCATGTGATACACCACATTAATAAAAGAAAGAATAAGAACCATATGATACTCTCAGTAGATTCAGAAAAGACATTTCACAAAATACAGCCTCCATTCTTGATTAAAAAAAAAACCCTCAACAAAGTAGGTTTCGATGGAACATGGCTCAACTTCATAAAGTCCATATATGAAAGACCCACAGATAATATCATCGTCAATGGGGAAACACTGAGAACTTTTTCTCTATGGTGAGGAACAAAAGAGGGATATCCACTCTCACCATTACTATTTAAGATAGTACTGGAAGTCTTAGCTTCAGCAACAAACAAAAGGAAATAAAAGGTATCCAAATCAGCAAGGAAGTAGTCAAACTGTCACTATTTGCAGATGACATGATACTCTATGTAGAAAACCTGAAAGGCTCCACCAAAAAAAAAAAAAAAAAAAGATTGCTAGAACTAATACTTGAATTCAGCAAAGTTGCAGGATATAAAATCAGTGTACAGAAATCTTTGGCATTTGTATACACCAATAATGAAGCAGCGGAAAAGGAAATCAAAGAATCAATCCCATTTATAGTTGCACCAGAAAACATAAGATACCTAGGAATAAACGTAGCTTTCATCAGGATCTTAAAGTTTGCAGATGACAGTTCTTTAACTTCCTTGGTTAAATTTATCCCTAGATATTTTGTTTTATTATATTTTTATGTCATGGCAGGTGTAATTGTTACCTTGATTTCTTTTTCTGATAGTTTTTTGGCATAATGTTCAACAACAGTTTTTTTTTTGTATAATTCTATCCTGCCACTTTGCTAAATTAATTTATTATAACAGTACTTTGGTGGAGTCTTTAGGAATTTCTATATAGAGTATCACATCATCTGCAAATAGTATAGTTTCACTTCTTTTTTCTAATTTATGTGCCTTTTATTCTTTTTCTTGCCTAATGTCTGTAGCTAAGACTTTCAATACTATGTTGAATGAAAGTGGTGATAATGGATATCTTTGCCTTGTTTCTAATTTTAGAAAATAAGATTTCAGGTTTTCATTGTTGAGTATGAGATTAGCAGTGGGTTTCTCATGCATGGCTTTTATTATGTTGAGGACATTCCCCCTATACCAAATTTACTGGGAGTTTTTTCATAAATGGATGTTGTGTTTTGTCAAATGTTTTTTCTTCATCTATTTAGATAATCATATGATTTTATCTTTTAGTTTGTTAATGTGATATGTAACATTGATTAACTTGTGGATGTTGAACCAATCCTTGTATCCCAGGAATAAATCCCACCTGACCATGGTGAATTATTCTTTTAATTTACTGTTGAACCCAGTTTGATAATATTTTGGTTGGATATTTGAATCTATGTTTCTATGGGATATTTGCCTGTAATTTTCTTTTATTTTATAGTGTTCTCTGGTTTTGGTATCAGGATAATATTGGCCTTGTACAATGAGTTTAGTAGCTTTCTTTTCTCAATTTTTGGATGCGTTTGAGAAGGTTAAGTATAAAGTCTTGATCGATTGACCGAATTCACTGGTGAAGCCATCTGGTCCTGGACTTAGGTTTGTTGGAAGATTTTTGATAACTGATTCATACCACTTACTAGTAATTGATCTAGTCAGGTTCTCTATTTTTTCCTGACTTATTATTGGAATGTAGTAAATTTCTACAAATTTACATATTTCTTCTAGGTTGTCCAATTTGTTAGTATATAAATGTTCTTTCTGGTCTCTTACGATACTTTTGTATTTCTGTGGTATCCATGGTAACTGCTGTTCTTTTATCTCGGATATTATTTGAGCTCTCTTTTTTTCTTGGTGAGTCTAGGCGAGATTTGTCAATTTTGCCTATCTTTTCAAAGAACCAGCTCTTAGTTTCATTCATCTTTTCTGTTGTTTTTTGGTATCTATTTCATTTATTTCTGCTCTAATCTTTATTTTTTCCTTCCTTCTAACTTTTGGGCTGTGGTAGTTCTTTTTCTAGTTGCTTTAGGTGTAAAGTTACAGTATTTATTTGAAATTTCTCTTGTTTTTGAGGTAGGCCTGTATTGTTAGAAAATCCCCCCCCGCACCCTGCACCCCCTGCCCAGAACTGCTTTTGTTGCATTCCGTAGATTTTGGTATGTTGCATTTCAGTTTTTCTTTGTCTCTAGCTTTTTTTTTTTTTTTAATTTCTTCCTTGTTTTCTTCTATTACCCAGTAGTTGTTCAGTACCAATAAGTTTAATCTCCACATATTTTTACTTTGTTCTGTCTTGTGATTGGTTTCTAGTCAGAAAAATGCTTTATGTGATCTCATTTTTTTTCAGTTTATTAAGACTTGATTTGTGGCCCAACATGTGATCTATCCTGAAGTGTTAAAGCACTCTAGTATTATTGTATTGCTATCCATCTCTCTCTTTATGTGTTAATTCTTGCTTACATAATCCAGTGCTTCCATGTTGGATGCATATATATTTATAAATGTTATTCTTCTGCCTGAGTTGACCCTTTTACCATTATGGACAGTGCCTCTTTTATTAAATATTAAAATATTTTTATTTTTATTAAAATATTTGTTTTAAACTCTTTTGTCTTATATAGTTGTAGCTAAACCAACTTTTTTTTTCCTGTTTTCATTTGTATGGTATTTCTTCATCCGTCCTTTCACTTTCAGTCTCTGTGTGTCCTTACTTCTGAAGCAAGTCTCTTGTAGGCAATATATAGACATGTCTCCTTTTTGTTTATTTTTTAATCATTCAACCATTCTGTCTTTTGATGGGAGAATTAGTCCATTTACATTTAAAGTAATTACTGATAGGTATGTACTTTTTGCCATTTTGTAATTGTTTTCTGTCTGTTTTTGTGGTTCCTTCTTTCTCTTTTCATGTTGTTTGACAACTTTCTTTAGTGTCAAGTTTAAATTCCTTTCTCATCTTGTGTATTTACTATAAGTTTTGTTTTGTGGTTGCTATAATAGTCACAAACAGCTATTTATGTATATAACACTCTATTTTAAGTTGATAGCAATTTAAATTTGAACACATTCCAAAATTCTATGTTTATACCCATTGTACTTTATGTTTTCAATGTCATATTTTACATCTTTTTATTTTATGTATCCCTTAACTAATAATTGTAGTTTTGATTTTACTCCTTTTGTCTTTTAACCTTCATAAATGATAAATCTACTACCTTTACTATGTATTTACATTTTTCATTAAGATGTTTACTTTCATGTTTTGTTATTAATTAGTACCATATCTTTTCAGTTTAAAAATAGTCCCTTTAACATTTCTTTTAAGGCCTTTTTAGTAGTAATGCAATTCTTTTTTTTAAATATGAAATTTACTGTCAAATTTGTTTCCTTACAACACCCAGTGCTCATCCCAACAGGTGCCCTCCTCATTGCCCATCACCCACTTCCCCCCCTCCAACTCAGTTTATTCTCATTATTTAAGAGTCTCTTATGGTTTGCCTCCTTCCCTCTCTGTAACTTTTTCCCCCCTTCTCCCCCCGCCCCAGTCTTCTGTTGAGTTTCTCAGGATCCACATATGAGTGAAAACACATGGTATCTGTCTTTCTTTCTATGACTTATTTCACTTAGCATAACACTCTCCAGTTCCATCCACATTGCTACGGAAGGCCAGATTTCATTCTTTCTCATTGCCAAGTAGTATTCCATTGTATATATAAGCCACAACTTCTTTATCCATTCATCAGTTGATGGACATTTAGGCTCTTTGCATAATTTGGCTATTGTTGAAAGTGCTGCTATAAACATTGGGGTACAAGTGCCCCTATGCATCAGCACACCTGTATCCCTTGGGTAAATTCCTGGCAGTGCTATTGCTGGGTCATAGGGTAGGTCTATTTTTAATTTTTTGAGGAACCTCCTCACTATTTTCCAGAGCAGCTGTACCAGTTTGCATTCCCACCAACAGTGCAAGAAGGTTCCCGTTTCTCCACATCCTCGCCAGCATCTATAGTCTCCTGATTTGTTCATTTTAGCCACTCTGATGGGTGTGAGGTGATATCTCAGTGTGGTTTTGATTTGTATTTCCCTGATGAGAAGTGACATTGAGCATCTTTTCATGTGCCTGTTGGTCATGTGGATGTCTTCTTTAGAGAAGTGTCTATTCATGTCTTCTGCCCATTTCTTCACTGGATTATTTGTTTGTCGGATGTGGAGTTTGGTGAGTTCTTTATAGATTTTGGATACTACCCCTTTATCCAATATGTCATTTGCAAATCTCTTTTCCCATTCCATTGGTTGCCTTTTAGTTTCGTTGATTGTTTCCTTTGCAGGGCAGAAGCTTTTTATCTTGGTGAGGTCCCAATAGTTCATTTTTGCTTTTAATTCCCTTGCCTTTTGAGATGTGTCATGTAAGAAATTGCTGCAGCTGAGGTCAGAGAGGTTTCTCTCAGCTTTCTCCTCTAGGGTTTAATACTACCCAAAGCAATATACACATTCAGTGCAATCCCAATCAAAACTGCACCAGCATTCTTTTCAAAGCTAGAACAAGCAATCCTAAAATTTGTATGGAACCATAAAAGACCCCGAATAGCCAAAGTAATGTTGAAGTACAAAACCAAAGTGGGAGGCATCACAATCCCAGACTTTAGCCTCTACTAAAAAGCTGTAATTATCAAGACAGCATGGTATTGGCACAAAAACAGACACATAGACCAATGGAATAGAATAGAGACTCCAGAATTGGACCCACAAATGTATGGCCAACTAATCTTTGACAAAGCAGGAAAGAATATCCATTGGAAACAAGACAGTCTCTTTAACAAATGGTGCTGGGAGAAGTGGATAGTAACATGCATAAGAATGAAACTAGACCACTTTCTTACACCATTCACAAAAATCAACTCAAAATGGATGAAGGACCTGAATGTGAGACAGTAATGCAATTCTTTAAGTTTTGCTTATCTGAAAACCTTATTGGATAGAGTATTCTTGTTTGGAAGTTTTTCTTGTCAAAAGCACTTAAATATGTCATGCTATTACCCTCTGGTCTGTATCATTTCTGCTGAGAAATCTACTGGTAAACTTTGTGTGTTTGTGTGTGTGTGTGTGTGTGTGTGTGTGTGTACGTGCGCACACACACGTGCACACATGCGCTCCTAACAATTTGTGTGTCTCTTGTTGCTTTTAAATTCTGTTTAATTCTTGTGATTTTAATTATAATATCTCTTGATGTGAAATTCTTTGTTTTCATCCTATTTGGAACTCTGTGTGCTTTCTGAACCCACATGTCTGTTTTGTTCCCTGAATTAGGAAAGTGTTGAGCCATTATTTCTTCAAATAACTTTTTGGCCCCTTTATCTCTCTCTTCCTTCTTGGACACCTATAATGTTAATATTGTTATTCTTAACATTGTCCTATAGGTTTCTCAAGGATACCTTTTTTTTATTAATTCTTTTTTCTTTTAGCTGCTCTGGGTGAGGTCTATTGCTCTGTCTTTCAGCTCACTGATACATTGTTCTGCTTTATTTAGTCTGCTATTGAATCTCTCTAGTCTATTTTTTAATTTATTTTATTCTTGACTATATGACTTCTGTTTAGTACTTTCTTACCTTTTCTCTTCGAAGTTCTCACTGTGTTCATTCATTCTTCTCTGAAGTTGGTGAGCATCTTTATGACCATTACTTTGAAATCTTTATCAGATGGATTATTTGCCTCCATATTATTAAAATCTCTTTTTGAGGTTGTGTCTTATTCTCTCACATGGAACTTATTTCTCTGGTTCCTAATTTTACTCAACTCTCTGTATTTTTTTTTTTTTTATGTATTAGGCAGAAGAGATACTCCTCACTCATGAAGGAGAGGATGTGTGTAGGCAATGAACTTTCTCATTCAGCTTGCCTTAGCTTTTGGATGTCTCTAAAATCTTTGTGATTATCTAAACTGCCTGATTTATTTTTTTCTTATGTCCGCATGGTTAAGGGTATGCCTTGTTCTGTCAGTGTTGCAAGTGAAGAAATTTCATTTACCATCTATTTTCAGGCTGATAGGAAGCCAGGTCCTCAGCAGCTTTTAATGTATGCAAATATATATAGTCCTATGGGGCAGCAATCTAATCCCTGCTAAGACCAGGAAATCTGGAGGTGTCCCCTGGGTGGCAGTTGCAAATATAGGGGCTCCAGACTAGTGAATAGCATTTTTTTTTGGGAAGTCTCACGGAACTGCAAAGCCAAGAAGGTGTGGAAAATGTCTTTGTGTTTACATTCCCTGAGAGTTCATCCTTAGTCTCTAGATACCTAAGAAACTTGAAATCTGTCCCTCAGGCTGAAGCTCCAAGCTAAAAGAATAGACCTTTTTCTCAGGAAGTTTGGTTTAAACTGCTGTTTGTGCAGTACTCTGAGGGTGGTGACCTGCCAAGAATTATCTTTCCAATTGTAAAATCTCATGGATGGAACTCAAGAATACCAGCCCCCATGGTTATCAGGGTCAGGTGATCAAGGGTAATGCCACATGCATGGCTTACGCTTGGCTGCTGACTTTACTTAGGTAGATGGAGAGTGCAGGAGGTGGGCCATCCTCCCTGCTTCAGAAAGGCAGAGGAAAAATGGCTTGATTGTGTGCACCCACAGGGTTTAAGGTTGCAGCTGAAAAGTACCTTGTTTGTGTATGCCCACCAGTCAAAGCAGGGAAATATTACAACTGTAGTTGTCAGAGAGTTGGGGAGTGTTGCAACCACCCTTGCTCACTGATTTTACTAGCAAGCAGGGGGCACTGAAACCACCAGTGCTTTTCAGCTTCAGCAATGCTGCAGTCACTTGCCCCTGTCCCTACTAGGAAGGTTGAGGGAGGGTCCCCTGTCCAAGCTTGCCTGACTGTGCTAGCAGGCTATGTGGTGGGTACAGCAGTGGTGTCCACAGCATCTACATTTCCAGGGATGTCTCGATTGTTGCCTGCGCTTTCAACCAATCCCCTCAGATCAGGAAATGAATCTCACATACAGTCTAGGCTCTTTTCAAACTCTTTTTCTCCTGCCTGGTCTTGGGACAAATGAGTCAACATGTAAGCCCTCCAAAAGGAGGCTTAGTTACCTGTAGCACTCTGGGGCCCTTAGCCATCAGTACTATTGGTTTTCCATGCCACATAGTCTGTGCTTGTCTCTCTAATGCAAATGTCAGGGGTATTGGTGTCCCATGTGGGGGATTATGCTCTGGCTCCTTCTGAAGGGACTGATGGGATCCCTCCCTATTGTGTGTTGTGACACCAGGGGAAGGGGTTTTTGTCAATACCATGTAATTGCCTCTTCTACCTAACTTCATATAGACTTTTAATGCTTTGTTATGGAGAAGCAGTTCATTTGTTTTTTAGATTTTTTTCAAAGGAAATGATCCATAAGTAGCTGTAGATTTGATGTTTACACAGGAAGAGGTGAGTTTAGGATCTACCTCTGTTGCCATCTTGCAGAAATTCACGTTAAATTTTTAATAATATGTAGTTTTGAGATTTAACATCCTCCAGTGAGAAATGATAGTTGAAAATTCAAATAGATGTAAAACTATAAAAGTATTTAGAAATCTGTTTTTTAAACGATTACTGCAAATATGTTGCAATATTGCAACAGGAGTCCCGTCACATTTTAGAAAGCAACTGCAGTTTTTAATATTTTCCATATATCGACATCCCATCAATATCACACTTCTTTATTGTGGTCATTGTTAAATGTCAAAAGTAAATTTTTTACATAGATGTATTTTTTATGCAATTCCTCAATTTATATAGTTGTATTTTATTTTTATGTAATTCTTCAACTTATATATGTCATCCAGATCTGTGCTTCTCAAACATTAGTATGCATATAAATCACATGGGATCTTGTTAAAATGCAGTTAATGTTTCAGGGCCTGAGATTCTGCATTTTTAACAACTTTCCAGCATGCCAATCTTGGTATGTGGATCACACAGGAGGGTCATGATATTCTTTTAGTATCATAAAGGACTGTGTAAAGAAGAGTTAGTATTTTATCTTAAACTTGTAGTTTTTAAAAATAAAATGTGTATATTAAGCTTAAAAAGTTTTAACTTTTTTGACGTTGATTCATTTTTGAGACACAGAGACAGAGCATGAGTGGGGGAGGCACCAGAAAGAGAGGGGACACAGAATCTGAAGCAGGCTCCAGGATCTGAGCTGTCAGCACAGAGCCAGACGTTGGGCTTAAACACATAAACTGTGAGATCGTGACCTGAGCCGAAGTTGGACACTTAACCAAATGAGCCACTGAGGCACCCCTAAACTGATAAATTTTAATAAAGTTAATTTTTATATTGATAAAATTTCCATATTAAAAATAAATAAATAATTTCTATAATATATTAGCTAAGCACCACTTTTCAGTCAATTTATATTTAATACTGCTTGGTGGATTATTGGTAAATGTATATACATTATTACTTCATGATTCATGTCATAATGAAAATGTTTATGGATTTTAAATTGTTACTTAACAGAAAACAAATGGCACATTATATAAACTGGAATACAAAATGTCAAATTAGTCGGTACACTTATACTAAAAGGGATTATTAGATTTTTATTTGATTTTAAGGTACCATTCACGACTTCAGTGGGAAAAGCAGCAGAGGGTTCTTATTGAAATAATTACATTAAAAAGATTTTTCAATTACAGGGTATCTTCCTCTAAAAATTAACAGAATATACCTGTTGTAATAAGACACTTATTGTTATTTGTTAGAAAACTATTGTCATATACTGAATTTGTGTGAAAAGTGCAGTCCACTGCCATTTGCTGTAACACTGTCATAACAAATATACAAATAACTTATATGTGGAGACAACAAAGTTAGAATCCATGTGCAAACATTTGCTAACTATTAGAAACATATATCAGGTGTGCATCGTGTCCTTATGTGTGACTCCTTGTGTGGTGTCAACCTTAAAAAATTATGGTACTTTGACTCCACTTCTCTGATCTGAGGATGAGGACTGGTCCTTAAGTGGTCTTGAAACATTGAAAGAGGAACTGATGCTGTCCTCCTGAAATAGCTTCAGAAAGGACAGTTGCAGACCTGCTTAGCATAGAAGAGGTACAGCAGTCTTGTGAATGGGGCCTGAAGGGTCTTGAGGATCTGACTTTACCACATGGCTTACACCTTCTGGTGTAAGCCTTCTTAGGCAGAAGATGGACTCGACTTCTGACTCAATAACCACTTTCAGTGACTGTTGACTTTCAAATATCCAGTCATTGACTTATCTCCATTCTATGAGAAGAGATAAGGAGCTATCACAGAATATAATTGTATCTCTTCCTCCCTTGAATTTATACAACAGATTTTGAAAGTTAAACATCAGGAATGTAATGCTGTTCTCCGTTCTCTTGTTCCTCTTGCCCATGGGGACCCTGCCTGGATAAGAGCCTGGAATGGAGATGGGAATCCTTCTATTATTTTTGTATTTCACAACATTATTTCATACCAGTTAGTAAACTTTGAGAGGTGTTCCATTAATATAGTCCATAATATAGTCCATTTGCAATCACATGGATGGAGCTAGAGAATATAATGCTAAGTGAAATAAATCAGTCAGAGAAAGACAAATACCGTAAGATAAAACTCCTCTGTGGAATTTAAGAAACAAAAAAGCAAAGGGAGAAAAAAAAGAGACTAATGAAGAAACATACTATTAATTATAGAGAACAAACTGATGGTTACCAGAGGTGAGGTGCTTGGGGGATGAGTTAAATAGGTGATGGGGGTTAAGGAGTACACTTCTGATGAGTACCAGGTGCTGTATGAAAGTGTTTGAATCCCTATTTGTACACCTGAAATTAATATCATACTATGTTAACTAACTGGAATGTTAACTATGGAATATCATACTATGTTAACTAACTGGAATTAAAATAAAAACTTAGGCAAACAAAGCCAAAACAAAAAACAAACAAACAAAAAATGATAGTTCATTGGGTTGTCCCATTTAAGAAATAATGCTTCAAACTAATTAACTTTTATGGTAACTGTACTAATTATAGTACCTTCTGGGAACATTCTTGGTAAAAGATAAATAGAAACAGCTGTCATATTCTATTTCTGTCTTTTGATGGATATCATTCAGAAAGTGATCACACAAATCTGATAGAAAATGTTTTAAAATTGTACTAAAGAGATGTGAGACAACATGGTGGGATAAACTAATACAAATAAGCATTTTTCTCATTACAAACACATAGATAACCTGGATACATCATAACTCCAAATTTTAAATGGATAGTCAAAATGAAAACAAGGGAAACTCTTGGGTATCAAAATAAGAGAAAAACTCGAGCTGAGATTTTGTTCGTTCATGAATATTTCTAACTAGCTGTAGGCCCTGGGGTACAAGGATCAGGGTGCCCATGACCATATCAGGGAGGATTTGTGACCACATGCTGTAAGAAGTGAATAATTTTATCTATAAACCTAGTATTTTCTGACAACTCCCATATCTATTTCTTCCAACTAAAGCCCTCTGAGGAGCCTTTTCCTCCTGGGATAATTCAGTACTAAAGTCATTAGGTGGGTCTAAATGTGATGGGAGGAGGAGGCAGAGGTCCAAATGAGATGAGGCTAGAATATACAAGAGGTGGGAAATTGACCCAAAGTGAGTTTCATAACACGAGTGAGGTGAAGAAGTCTACTGTATAGTGATGCAGAGAAGCACAGGAGATTGCAGCAAGAGTAGCGTAAGGAGAGCATCCAAACAATGCCAGAGCCAGTTGGATGGGCTTGGTATATTACTGGGACATGGATTACAAGCAAGGGCAATGATAGAATAAATAAAATAAAATTTCTCTCTTGACCTTGGCTAGAGCAACTTCTTACTAGACACATCACCAAAGGCAAGGGACACAAAAGCAAACATGAACTATTGGGACTTCATCAAGATAAAAAGCTTCTGCACACTGAAGGAAACAATCAGAAAACTAAAAAGCAGCCTATGGAATGGGAGAAGATATTTGCAAATGACATATATGATGAAGAGTTAGTCTCCAAAATCTATAAAAACTTATCAAACTCAACACCTAAAGAACAACCCATTTAAGAAACAGGCAGATGATACGAATAGACACTTTTCCAAAGAAAACATCAGCATGGCTAACAGACACATGAAAAAATGCTCAACATCACTCATCATCAGGGAAATACATATCAAAACCACAATGAGATACCACCTCACACCTTTCAAAATGGCTAATATTATTTTTTAATGTTTGTTTGTTTATTTTTTAAATATGAAATTTATTGTCAAATTGGTTTGCATACAACACCCATTGCTCATCCCAACAGGTGCCGTCCTCAATACCCATCACCGACCTTCCCCTCCCTCCCACCCCCCCCATCAACCCTCAGTTTGTTTTCAGTTCTTAAGAGTCTCTTATGTTTTGGCTCCCCCCTTCTCTAACCTTTTTTTTTCCTTCCCCTCCCTCATGGTCTTCTGTTAAGTTTCTCAGGATCTACATAAGAGTGAAAACATACGGTGTCTTTCTCTGTATGACTTATTTCACTTAGCATCACACTCTCCAGTTCCATCCACGTTGCTACAAAGGGCCATATTTCATTCTTTCTCATTGCCAAGTAGTATTCCGTTATGTATATAAACCACAATTTCTTTATCCATTCGTCAGTTGATGGACATTTAGGCTCTTTCCATAATTTGACTATTGTTGAAAGTGCTGCTATAAACATTGGGGTACAAGTGCCCCTGTGCATCAGCACTCCTGTATCCCTTGGGTAAATTCCTAGCAGTGGTATTGCTGGGTCATAGGGTAGATCTATTTTTAATTTTTTGAGGAACCTCCACACTGTTTTCCAGAGCGGCTGCACCAGTTTGCATTCCCACCAACAGTGCAAGAGGGTTCCCATTTCTCCACATCCTCACAAAATGGTTGATATTAACAATACAAGAAACAACAGTTGTTGGCAAGGATGTGGAGAAAGGGGAACCGTCTTGCACTATTGTTGGAAATGCAAACTGGTGCAGCCACTGGAATTGTATCTGAAATGTATCAAAGCATTGAGCTCAGCTAGCATCAGATATTGGTTTTAAATATCATTAAATATCATTAAATATCATTATTCACTTAATAGAACCAGGGTTCCTAAGAGAAATCTTTCATTCCAGGGAAAGGTAGGAAATGTATAGACATGTCTGAGAAATTTTGCTATGCTAGAAAGCGATGAAGTGTTCAAAGAGTAACGAGGTCATGGCAAAAAACACAGGAGTCTGCTTCAGGGAGCTCCCAATGGTTAAATCTTAGACAATATGAGCACTAAATAAAAAAGACAATGTGGATCGTAGCTTATTGAATAAAATAGGAAACCATAGTCTATTATGATGAATGAATACATTAGTTTTGAGGAAAATATTTATCTAGCTCTACAAGGCAAATACTTAATAATTACAAAGTTTAAAAAACTAACTTGAAAAATGGAGATCCTAGCAATTAGTTTAGTAAAAGGATCAAAGTGAACATCAGCAGTAATGGGACAAATCAAAATTTGTGCACTCAATTACAGAATGCAATGAGAGCACAGCATTGCTTTTGTGATACTTTGCAAAGATGTATAACCTGAATCTAATCATGAGGCACATTAGACAGAACCTAATTGAGTGACATTCTATCAGATAATGTTTCAGTAATCTTTAAAAGTGTTAAGGTCATGTAAGCCAAGGAAAGACTGAGGAAACGGTCCCGTCTGAAGGAGGCAACATAGCTAAAGGCAACACATAATTTTGAATTATACCCTTTATACTCTAAAAAAAAAATACTGAGAAAGTAATGGGTGAAACATTAGAATCTGAGGATTATAAAAAAAGTATCAGGGTTAATGTTTTAATATTGATAGTAGTACTGTGGTTATATTGGAGAATATACTTGTTTTCAGTGAATGCACTAAAATATTTGGAGATCTAGGGTGGCAAAAAGATCTTAAGTGGTTCAAAGGAAAAATTATTTTTATTGTTTTTGCATCTTGTCTGTAAGTTTGAGATTGTTTCAAAGTAAGAAAAAACATTTTTATTGAGGTATAGTTGATATGCAATATATAGTTTCAGGTGTAAAAATAGTGATTTGAGGGGCGCCTGGGTGGCTCAGTCGGTTAAGTCTCTGACTTCAGCTCAGGTCATGATCTCACCATTCATGAGTTCAAGCCCCACATCGGGCTCTGTGCTGACGGCTCAGAGCCTGGAGCTTGCTTCAGATTCTGTGTCTCCCTCTCTCTCTGCCCCTCCCCTGCTCATTGTCTCTCTCTGGCTCTCAAAATTAATAAACATTGAAAAAAATTTTTAAATAGTGATTTGACAATTCTGTATATTACTCAATGCTCACCATGGTAAGTGCAGTCACCATCTGTCTCCATACAATGTTATTACAATATTATTGACTGTATTCTTTGTGCTGTACTTTTTCTCTCTGTGACCTATTTATTTTATAACTGGAAATTTATACCTCTTAATCCCTTTCACCTATCCCTCCCTCACACCTCTCCTCTGGCATCCACCAGTTTCTTCTCTATATTTAAGAGGCTGTTCTGTTTGTTTATTTTTTAGAATTCACATATAAGTGAAATTGTATTTTATTGTCTGTATGATTTATGTCACTTAGTATAATACCCTTTAGGTCCATCCATGTTGTTGCAAATAGCAATATATCATTATTTTTTATGGATGAGTAATATTCCATTGTACATATATACATCTTCTTCATCTGTTTAGCTATTGATGGACACTTGGATTGCTTCCAATTTTTGGCTATTGTAAATAATGCCAAGGTAAACATGGGAGTGCATATATCTTTTTGAATTAATGTTTTAACTTTCTTCTTTTTTTTCATTTTATTTGAGTAGATACACAGTAATGGAATTCCTGGACGATATGGTATTTCTGTTTTTAATATTTGAGGACTTTACATACTGTTTTCCACAGTGGTTGAAGCAATTTGTTTCCCACCACCTGTGCATGAGATTTCCCTTTTCTCCATACCCTTGCCAACTCTTATTTCTAGTGTTTTCAATACTAGCCCTTCTGACTGGTGAAGTGATAGCTCACAGTGGTTTTGATTTACATTTCCCTGATGCTTAGTAACGTTGAGCATCTTCTCATATGTCTTTTTGGCTATCTATATGTCTTCTTTGAAAAAATGTCTATTCCAGTCCTCTGCCCATTTTTTAATTAGATTCTTTGGGGTTTTGTTATTGAGTCATGTTCTTCTTTATGTATTTTGGATATTAATTCCTTATCAGATGTATCATTTGCAAATGTCTCCTTCCACTCAGTAGGTAATTATTTCATCCTGTTGGTTTTCCTTTGCTTTACAAAACCTTTTATTTTGGTGTGCTCCCAATAGTTTATATTTGCTTTTGTTTGCTTCACCTGAGGAGACGTAATCAATAATTATGTTTCCAAGAGATTACAGCCTATGTTTTCTTCCAGAAGTTTTATGGTTTCAGGTCTCACTTTTAGGTCTTTAAACATTTTTAATTTGATTTTGTAAGTTGTATGTAAGTGGTCAAATTTCATTAGCTGTCCAGTTTTCCCAAAAGCATTTATTGGAGTCTAGATTTTCCCATGTATATTCTTATTTGTCATAAATGAATTGATCATACCAATTAAGTGTGATTAAGTGTGGCTTTATTCCGGGGCTATTTGGTTCTATTTATCTATGTGTCTATTTTTGTACCAGTACCATAGTGTTCTGATTTCTATGCCTTTGTAGTTTATCCTGAAATTTGGGACTGTGATACCTCCAACTTCAATCATCTTTGTCAAGACAGCTTTGACTGTTTGCGGTCTTATAGTGCCATACATATTTTAGGATTATTTGTTCTAGTTCTGTGAAAAAATGCTATTGGTATTTTGATAGGGATTACATTGAATCTGTAGATTGCTTGTGGTAGTATGGACATTTTAACAGTATTAGTTCTTCCAGTACATGAGCATGGAATATCTTTTCATTTGTTTGTATTCGATTTTTTTCATCAACGTGTTACTGTTTTGAGTGTGTAGGTCTTTTAACTCATTGTTTAGATTTATTTGTAAGTATTTTATTCCTTTTGGTGCAATTTTAAATGGGATTGTTAATTTTTCTTTTTTTTTTATTAATTTATGGAAATGCAACAGGTTTCTGTATATTAATTTTGTATCTTGCAAGTTTACTGAATTCATTTATTCTAATGGCGTTTTGGTGGATTTTTAGGGTTCTGTATCATGTCATTTGCACACTGTGACAGTTTTACTTCTTTTTTACTAATTTGGATATTTTTAATTTCTTTCTGTAGTCTTATTTCTGTGGCTAGGAACTTTATTTGTTTATTTTTTAAAAAATTTAATGTTTACTGATAGTTGAGAAAGAGACAGGGTGTGAGTGGGAGAGGGGCAGAGGGAGAGGAAGACACAGAATGTGAAGCAGGCTCCAGGCTCTGTGCTGACAGCTCAGAGGCTTGAACTCATGCATGCATGGTGAGATCATGACCTGAGCCAAAGTTGAATGCCTAACCAAGTAAGTCACCCAGGCGCCCCTGTGTGTACAGGAAATTTTAGTACTAGGTTGAATAAAAGTGGTGAGAAAAGGCATCTTGTTTTTGATCTTAGAGGGAAAGGCTTTCATTTTCTTACCATTGATTATGATATTAGCTGTGGTTTTTTTCCTAAAAGGCCTATATTCTGTTGAGGTATGTTCTAAGTTCATTTTGTTAAGAGTTTTTATCATGAATAGATGTTGTATTTGTGAAATGCTTTTCCTATTTTTTTTTAATGTTTATATATTTTTCTGAGAGAGAGAGAGAGAGAGAGAGAGAGAGAGCGCGAACGGGGAGGGGCAGAGAGAGGAGGAGACACAAAATCTCCAGCGGACTCCAGGCTCTAAGCCATCAGCACAGAGCCAGACACGGGCTCTAACTCACAAACTATGAGATCATGACCTGAGCTGAAGTTGGACGCTCAACCGTCTGAAATGCCCAGGTGCCCCATGAAATACTTTTTCTGCATCTATTGAGATAATCATATAATTTTTATTCTTCCTCTTGAAACACCCCTGCATCCCTGAAATAAATCCCACTTGATTTCAGTGATGAATGACTCTTTTCACGTATTAATACATTCAGTTTGCTAACATTTTATAGAGGGTTTTTGCCTCTATGTTAATCACAGATGTTGCCCTGCAGTCTTTTTTTGTAATGTCTTTGTCTGCTTTTGGTATCAGAGTAAAGCTGGCCTTACAGTATGAGTTTGGAAGTTTTCCTTCCTCTTCTAGTTTTGGAATAGTTTTAAAACAATAGATATTTACTCTTGTTTGAATGTTTGGTAGAATTCACCTATGAAGCCATCTGATTCTAGACATTTTTTTGTTGGGAGTTTTTGATTACCAATTCAAATTTGTTACTAGTAACCAGTCTGTTCAAATTCTCTATTTCTTCCTTGTGGCATTATGGGATTCTTTAGTGTTATGCTTGGATTTCTTTCTTTTTATTTTTTGTACTTCTATTATAAGTTTTTGATTTATGGTTACCATTCGGTTCATGTATGACATTGTATATGTATAGCAATCTATGTTAAGTTAATGGTCACTTAAATTCATATATATAATTTAAAAGCACTGAATCTTAACTCCCTTCTTCATGTTTTATACATCTGATGTACTATTTTACATATTTTTATTTTGTGTATTCTTTGACTAATTTTTGTAGATGTAATTGATTTTTACTACTTTAGTGCTTTAACCTCCATGCTGGCTTTCTAAGTGATTAATTTACTTCCTTTACACATTTGCTTTAAATACCAGGAGAGTATATTCCTTTCATAATTTTCTTCTAGTTATGGTGTTTTATTTCCACTATGGAATTCCCTTTAACATTGCTTGTAAGGCTTGTTTAGTGGAGATGAACACCTTTAACTTTTGTCTTGGAAACACTGTCTGTTTCTATTCTGAATGACTTGCTGGGTGATTTCTTGGTGATAGTTTTTTTTCTTTCAGCCCTTCAAATATATCATGCTACTCCCTTCTGTCCTACGATGTTTTTGCCAAAAACTGAGCTGATAGTGTTACAAGGTTTTCTTTGTTTTCTTTGTAAATAACTGTTTTCTACTGCTAATTTTAAAATGATCTTTTATCCTTATTTTCTACCATTTTATTTATTTTTTAATATTTATTTATTTATTTATTTATTTATTTATTTATTTTTGAGAGAGTGAGAGAGCATGCATGTAAGTGAGTGGGGGAGGAGCAGAGAGAGAAGGAGAGAGAGAGAATCCCCAATAGACTCCAGGCTGTCAGCACAGGGCCCATTGAAGGGCTTGATCTCAAAAACTTTGAGATCATGACCTGAGCTGAAATCAAGGGTCAGATGCTTAACTGACTGAGGCACCGGGCACCCCATTTTTACCATTTTAGTCATTGTATGTCTTGGTGTGGATCTCCTTCAGTTAATCTTGTTAGGAGCTCTCTGTGCTTCTTGAAACTGGATGTCTGTCTCTTTCCCCAGATTAGGGAATCTTTCAGCTATTATTTTTTTCAAATAATTTCCTGCCCCCTTCTCCCTTTCTTTTTCTGGGATCCCTATAATGCAAATGTTATTATAGTTGATGGTGTCACTGAGTTCCCTTAACCTCTTCTCATTTTTTATTCTTCTTGCTGTTCACTTTGGTTGCTTTCCGTTACCCCATCTTCTAGGTTACTGATCCCTTCTTCTGTATCCTCTAATCTCCTGTCGATTTCCTCTAGTGTATGTTTTATTTTAGGTACTGAATTATTCAGCTCTAACTGGTTCTTTCATATATTTTCTCTTCATTTAAGTTCTCACTAAATTTATCCACTTTTCTCAAGTCCAGTGAGTATCCTTATTATGATCACTTTGAATTCATTATCAAGCATTTTGCTTATCAATATTTCATTTAGCTCTTTTACTATGATTTTGTGTTACACTTTCATTTCTGACAAATTCCTCTGTCTCCTTATTTTGTCTAGCTCTCTGTGTTTGTTTCTATGTATTAGGGAGGTCAGATACATCTAGTCTTAAAAGTATTGGTCTTGTGGGGGCGCCTGGGTGGCTCGGTCGGTTGGGCGTCCGACTTTGGATCAGGTCATGATCTCACGGTTCGTGGGTTCGAGCCCCGCATCAGGCTCTGTGCTGACCGCTCAGAGCCTGGAGCCTGTTTCAGATTCTGTGTCTCCCTCTCTCTCTGCCCCTCTCCTGTTCATGCTCTGTCTCTCTCTGTCTCAAAAATAAATAAACGTTTAAAAAAAAATTTAAAAAAAAAAAAAAGTATTGGTCTTGTGTAGGATAAGTCCTATGCTGCCTTGTAGAGCAATTTCCCCCCGGTCACCAGAACCAGGCAGTTTGGGAGTATCCCTTGTGGGCTACATGTGCCCTTCTTTTGTGACTAAGACATGATTGCTTTCTGCCCAGCTGGCTCCAGTGACCTGTTTTGTCTGCTGTGGGTGCAGTGGGCAGGATTTCCTTTGCACACTATTGACAGTTCTGTCTACAGTAACCCTGGGCTTGTTGATGGTGGGTCAGCAGACTGTCTACAATTAGCCCTTTGCCAGAGCTGTGGGTGCACTGAAGGGCAGGGCTCTCTTCCTACATAGCCACCTAAGATACCTGCCTACAGGAACTGTAGATGCAGTGGTGTGTGAGGTGGGGTTATCTCCCCCCGCCAACTCATCCCCAGGGTGGGAGTCTCTTTGGAGTAGTACCAGTCTCAGCCGGAACTGCCCAATGAATGTCGTAGGGCAGGTTCTGCTTTGGGGGAATGACTGCTGAGGGGGGGCTGTTTGGAGGGACCACACAGGAACACCAGGATGGGGCATGCGGTGCTAGCAAAGTAGACCGACTATTATGGCTGGCTCCTGCAGTCTTCCAACTATTAAGGATAGTGGAGGGGAAGAGAAATGGAATCCACCCACCTTTTTGTTTCCAGAGAAATCTGCAGATCTCTCCCCTCTCCAGCACACATTTTCTGATTAGTCCATAAATCTCCTATACACAAAGTGCTTTTCAAACTGCTGCTTTTGCTGTTTTAGGCCAAGTTACTTTGTATGCTGATTCTTTAAGGGTGGGGACTCAATTACCTATCTCTCTCTGGCTCCCCTGGAGTTAAGCCTGCTGGTTTTTAAGGCATCCAGAGTTAAGCCCTGATTATTTTTAGAACTCCTGGAGTTAAGCTCCACTGCTTATCAAAGCTAGACATTATGGGTACTGTCCCTCCAGTGTGGGTCCCTGGGGCCAGGGGTGCCTAGTATGGCATCTTTCTGATCCCTCACTCCTCTCTGCTTATGATGTCACTCCCATTGATGTCTACTTGCACTGGAGAGTTGGTTTCTGACCATGTCTCTGCCCCTCCTACCCTTTTTGATGTGGCTGTCTATCTACAGTTAGCTGTGGAAGATGTGTTTTGCCACTCTTCAGATTGTTTTCAGAGTTAGTTTCATAAGTAAAAGTTGTTGCCTCCGTGTGTCTACGGGTTGAGGAAAGCTCAGGACCCTGCTAGTCTGCTATCTTCCTCAGCTCCAAACTCAAGACATTGTGTTTTAAATATCAGTACTGCATCTGTACAAACAGTGACAAACACAAAGATATTTGTATAACCTAAAGTTGTGCAATATGAAGAACATTAGAAAATAATTTAGAACATGCCCCTGCTAAAGATGATTCCAATTATTTTCTACATATGTCAACTAATTTCACAACACTATGAGCATTATAAAAGGCAAACCTGAGGAATTTAAAGATTACCTAACTTGCCCAAAGTTACACCAAAAACAAGTGGCAGAGCTGGTACTATATTTATATAAAATATTTAAATCTTCTTTAACCATATAGAAATGTAATTGGTTCAGAGTAATTTTTCTCTTATATTTGCTTTAGTAAAACCTTTATTCAAATAAAACTCTTTTTACCCTTATAAACTATTATATCAAGCTTCAGATATAAGATATTTGTCCAGGGTTAAGAGGGTCCCTTCCAAAGGGAGTCACAGAAAAGCTCCCTGGTCAAAGTCAACAAATGCAAACAGCAGGAACAACCATAGCATAATTAATTGGACAGCTTGTTTCAATACAGCTAAGTCAGTAGAGTCCTTTTTCCCATTTCTACTTACCGTGTATACAAAATATGATCACACTTGGCAGCATGGGTAGAGTTTAGACATTGGATAAACCTAAGAGATATTCTCTCAGGACATTGGACAGTCTTTATGGGAAAGATATAAAAAGGGTACTGGGGACAGCAATAATAAAAAGAATAACTTACACCTTCAATGACACACTGACAAAAGAAGAAAAAAGTCGCTCAGAAGTCAGATACTCTAAAGCTATTCACACCCAGAATAAAGTCTCACTTACTGGTGCAGTTAGGAAGACTGCTAGTCTGCACGCTCTGCACACATTTATAGGAAATCTTGCCTGTCAACATAAAACAAAATTAACCCTCCTCCACCCCTCCCCAAATTTAATGACTATTGAAGACAAAAACTTCCTTAAAGCAAAGAAACTTATGTTAATGTTTCATTCATAAATACAACAAGAGGATCAACATTTACTTTTTTTTTAAATTTTTTAATATTTACTTATTTTTGAGAGAGATAAAGAAAGAGACACACAGAGATGGAACATGAGCAGGGGAGGGGCAGAGAGAGAGGGAGACTCAGAATCCGAAGCAGACTGCAGGCTCCGAGCTGTCAGCACAGAGCCCAACGCAAGGCTCGAACCCACAAACTGTGAGATCATGACCTGAGCCGAAGTTGGAAGCTTAACCAACTGAGCCACCCAGGCACCCCAACATTTTAAAAACCATTGGCAAGAAAAGAGAAGGTCAAGATGAACATGTGGATCACTATTCAGAGATCACCAATAAAAAGTTGATGCTGAATATAAACAGCCAATTGAAAAGGAGGAAACATGAATTGCTAGTAAAGATGTACAATGAGGGGCGCCTGGGTGGCTCAGTCGGTTAAGCGTCCGACTTCAGCTCAGGTCACGATCTCACGGTCCATGAGTTCGAGCCCCGCGTCTGGGCCATCAGCCCAGAGCCTGGAGCCTGCTTCTGATTCTGTGTCTCCCTCTCTCTCTGCTCCTCCCCCATTCATGCTCTGTCTCTCTCTGTCTCAAAAATAAATAAACGTTAAAAAAAATTAAAAAAAAAAAGATGTACAATGATATTTAAGCTGAGGAAGAAAATACTCAGTCCTGGTATGTATATTGTTCTGCATAATATGCAGGTATCACCTGGAAGCATGTTGCTGCAGCAATATAAACCCATCCCCGGGTTGCTCTGAAGGACACTGATGAAGAGAACTGACTTTTCAGGAGGCTGACTGTAAGCAGTGCACCTACGGGTTTGTTTTGCCCGGAAAAGTGGACAGCCAGATACATAGATCTATACCAAAATGTGAGCTGTGACTAACAGTTTGAGTAGATAGACTCCTGGTAAGAAAACTGTAGAAATACCTCTCTGAACAGGTTCTGAATATGAAGATACTTGTATCCCATGTGAGTGCTCACCGGATGATGACCCTATCAGAGGAAGATTTTAAGATTAGGTGGAAGATTGCACAATGAGGACTTCAGACAACATCCCTCTCCAGCCATGGCAGCAGGTAGGGAGGATGCCTGCGTGAAGCAGCATGATTTCCACTCATTAAGAACCATCTGGCAACAGCCAACTAGTGAGTACTCAGTCCTCCAAAATTACACACCAACACTGAGCCCCTGATGGGGCATATTTCTGCAGAAGGAACAGCCAGCTACTCAGTAGCTGGTTGATTAAACTGGATTGCTTTCATCATGAAAGGAGTAATAGACACTGACAATGTATTTGCCTTCTCTGCCTGCAACACTTCTGTCAAAACTATCTCTGACTTAGAGAATGTCTCATTCATCATAGAATTTTTCACAGTATCATTTCTGACCTAGGAACTCATTTTATATCAAATAAGGTACATGTGTATATCAAGGAAAGCATGTTTCCATGTTCATGGATTTACCATGCATCTAAAGCAGCTGGTTTGATGGAACAATGGAATGATGTATTGAAGACAGCTGAGAGCCAACTGGGTGGCAATATCTTGCAGTACTGGGACAGTGTCCTCAAGATACAACCTATACTCTCAAATCCATGATCAGTATATGATGCTGGTTCTCCGAAAGCCAGGATTCATGTGTTCAGAAATCAGAGGAAGAAAGTGGGATTAATTTATATCCCTTTACTTTTAGTAATAAGGTAGCAAAATTTCTGTTTCCCATTTCTACATATTTGGGCTCTGCTAGTCTAGAAATCTTTGTTCTCAAAGAAGGAATGTTTCCAGTGTGGTACACAACAATAGTTCTGCTTAACTGTGACCTGAGACTGCCATACGGCTACTTTAGGCTTCCATACTAATAAAGTAACAGGCAAAGTAGAGGACTTTGTTACTGGCAGTGGCAATTTATCTATTTTTTTAATTGAAGTATAGTTGAGATACAATATCATTTTAGTTTTACGTGTACATAGTAGTGATTAGACATATACATTATGAAATGCTCACCATAAATATAGTTGCCATCTGTCACCATAAGATGTTACTATGTTACTGACTATATTCCCTATGCTGTACATTACATCTCTACTTACTTTATAACTGGAAGTTTATAACTCTTTTAGAGAGGGAGAGAGAGAGAGCGCGCGCGTGCGCGCACAAGCAAACAGGGGAGAGGAGCAGCGAGGGAGAGAGAGAGAATCTTATGTAGCTTCCATGCTGAACAACACTCCCTACCCCCCATGCAGGGCTGCATCCTATATTCCTGGGATCATGACCTAAGCTGAAATCAAGAGATGGACTTTCAACCAACTGACCCACCCTGGCACCTCTTTCACTTTAATCCCCTTCATTTGTTTCACCTGTCCCCCACTTCTTTACCCTCTGGGAACTACCAGTTCCCTGTATCTGAGTCTGCTTTTGTTTTGTTTTGTTTGTTCATTTGTTTTTTAGTTTTCACATAGAAGTGAAACCATATAGTACTTGCCTTTCTCTTCCTTACTTATTTTTCTTAGCATAATACCCCCTAAATCCACCCGTGTTATCACAAATGACAAGACTTTATTTTTTTAATGGATGAGCAATATTTTGTTGCATATATACACACAACATCTTTTTAATCCATTTCTCTATCAAGGACCACCTAAGCTGCTTCCATATCTTGACTATTGTAAATAGTACAGTCAACATAGGAGTGCATATATCTTTGGATTCCTGTTTTTGTTTTCTTGAGGTATATATCCAGAAGTGAAATTGCTGGATTGTATGGTATTTCTTTTTTTTTAATTTCTGAGCAAACTCCATATTGTTTTCCATAGTGGTTGCACCAAGTAACAGTCCCAACAACAGTGCATGAATGTTCTTTTTTCTCCCCATCCTAGCCAACACTTGTTTTTTCTTGTCTTTTTGATACTAGCCATTATGACAGGTGTAAGATGCTATCTCACTGTGGTTTGGCTTTGCATTTCCCTGATGACTAGTGATGTTGAGCGTTTTTTCATATGTCTGTTATCCATCTGTATGTATTCTTGGGAAAAATGTCTGATCAGGTCCATTTTTAAGTCATATTCTTAATTATTTTGGTATTGAGTTGTATGACTTCTTTATATATATTGGATATTAAACTCTTTCAGATACATCATTTGCAAACATCTTCTCCTATTTGGTAAGTTGCCTTTCTGTTTTGTTGATTGTTTGCTTCACTGTGCATAAGCTTTTTAGTTTGATGTTGTCCCAATTGTTTATTTTTGCTTTTGCTGTTCTTGCCTGAGGAAACATAAAAAAATTTTTTCTAAGGCCAACATCCAAGACATTACTGCCTATATTTTCTTGTAGGAGTTTTATGGTTTCAGGCTTCACATTTAGGTCTTTAATACATTTTGATTTTATTTTTGTGTATTGTGTTAGAAAGTGGTCCATTTCATGCTTTTACATTTAGTTGTCCAGTTTTCCTAGTACCATTTATTGAAGACTGTCTTTTCCTCATTGTATATTCTCATTTGTCATATATTAATTGATAATATAAGCATGAGTTTATTTCTGTGTTCTCTATTCTGTTCTATTGATCTATGTGTCTTTTTTTGTGCCATAGTACAAAAATACTATGTACCATAGTATCTTGATTACTATAGATTGTGGTACATCTTGAAATTTGGTAGTGTGATACCTCCAACTTCTTTTTTCTCAAGATTGCTTTGGATGTTTGAGGTCTTCGGTGGTTCCATACAAATTTTAGGATTAATTGTGCTGATTCTGTGAAAAAAAATTCTCTTGGTATTTTGATAAGGATTTCATTACATCTGTAGATTGCTTTGGGTAGTATAGACACTTTAACAACAATAATTCTTCCATTCCATGAATATGGTACACTTTTTATTTATTTTGTATCATATTCAGTTTGTTCAATCAATGTCATATAGTTTTCAGAATACAGGTTTTTCACCACCTTGGTTAAATTTATTCTATCTTGATGACCAAGGGAAAATTAGGTTGCTATTATACAATGAGGCTAAGAAGGAGTATGTCTGGAATACGTGAGATTCTCCAGGCACCTCTTGGTATTCTCCTGATGTATAGTTAAAGTCAATGGCAAACTAAACCCAATAGGAAGGAATACTAATGATCCAGACCATTCAGGAATGAAAATTTTGTTCACTCCCCAGGTAAGAAATCATGATCAGCTGATATGCTTTCTAAGGGCAAAGAGAATGTGAAATAGTGAATGAAGGATGTTATAAATAACTACAATGATGTAACCAGTTGCAATAATGAGGACTGTAATAGGTACGAATGTTGCTTTCCTGTTGTTCCTTTTTCTCATCTTCTAACTATCAAACATAACATAAGTTAGTAGTAGTTAACTTGATATGTCCATATTTAAGTTAAAGGTTATCAAAGGAATTGTATGAGTCAGTTAGATGAAGAATGAACATTACCCAAAGTTGGATAGTGGGACATTGTATCCTTTTTGTAGAGAAGGTTAATATGTTTCATTTATGCACTAAATAGATGCTTCATCATGTTAGTTGGTTTTGTGATGTGTAAACATGGCTAAGCTAAACTATATTTGCCAGAAATCAATTCCCTGAATGTTTCCAATTAAAGTTACCACAACAGAAACTTACTTGATACCTAGAAAGCAGAAGTGCAGAAATAGGCACAGTTTACTGTCTGCAGGTAAATGCCCTTCGGGCTCTCTTTGGAGCCCAGAGAAGCTTTCACAGAGTCCACAGCTTCTCCAGCTATTGAGAAATCTTTTCTCTGTTTCTCTGAATCTGAGCCAGGTACAACAAAACAACAACTTGCCCAGCAGATCATCCATGGAAGCAAAATCAGTCTTTGAGTTACAGGGAAACCAGGGAGTTTTGCAAGTGATGGATGCAGGTTTCAGTTTTTTCCTCATGGTTTCCAATTTTTCATGCTGCCCCCTTGCTTTTCATTTTCTTCCCACTAGCCTGCCATGTGTGTGTAGACTTAGTACCACATACAGAAGAAACAGCCAAAATAAGGCTGTTTTTAACAGTTCCTGCAATTTCTTAAAGTCAAATCTCTCTCATAAATCTCTTATTCTACAGTATTCCCAGTGGTTCTGCTTCTCTGATAGAACCCTGGCTGACAGAAGAGATAATTTTGCCACTTATGACCTGGAAAGAAAAAAAAATATTTTGATTTCTAGAATTACTAAATCATCTCCCTAGGTAAAAGATATAATAATAGGCAAACCTTTATATCTTTAAATGTGGTTTAGGAGTAAATATGCATTAAGAGAAGTATATTATCCTGGGTTCCTGAGAAGGAAAGCGAAACCTGAGACAAGGAGAAAAGTGCTAATGTATTATTTGGGAAGTCCTTGCAGAACTGCAAGGATGCGAAAAAAAAAAAAAAAAAAAAAAAAAAGGAAGTGCAGCAAGGGAAAATGAGAAACACTGTAAAGAGAAGCAGGACAGTGCTGAATAATGCTTCACAAAAGTGACAAGGAAACTAGCAAGTCATGTGGCTGGTGCATAAGCTGAATACCTGGGGCTTCTCTAGAGGCTGCAGGCAGAAACCTTGAATCCCTCCATGGGAGAGGAGGTGGAGGAAAATGCACCTGCAAGCTTCACTAATCTCCTGTTTTCCAACAATCAATGTTCAACACAGACTGCTAATGCCCCTGAACTTTCAGGTCTCATTATTGGCCCCTTTGAGGAGTGCTCTAGGTGCCAGATCCCATACTAAGAGTGGTAGTGGCAAGGGAATCAGAAATCCCCTCTCTGTACCTGCATCATGGAAGCCAATGGTGAGGGTGAGGAAGGGTGAGGAAGCAGCATTCCCAGGGCATATGACTGGTTGACTTCAGCAGTAATGATGCTGCATCTTCAGAAGAAATAAAAAGGCATCTTTTTCCTTTAGAAGAGAGGAAACCATCGGGGCCAGTGAGCCCTGTGTTTGATAAAGTAAATAAGTCAACAAAAGATAGTTAAGGCTAGTCTTCTGATGAGCAGCTTTGGACGAGCCCAGAAAGAAAGTCCCCTGGCTCTGCAAAAAGAAATAAAGGGGAGCTAGTTAAATGTCCAAGAACTTCATGTTTGATGAAAAACACTAAAGCATGTCTGTAAAAGTCAGGATCAAGGCAAAAGTGGTCAGTAGGATATCACGTACTTGCCATCTCTCTGCAGAAACTAGTCAACATACTTATAAAAGAGGAAAGAAAAATTATCAGTGTAAAAATCAGAAATGGTAGAGTATTATTGTTTGTAGGTAATATAATTGCATCTTAGGAAATTTAATAGAACTACTGTACTATTCTAAGAGATTTCCGGGAGATAGATGGATACACAATTAATAAATAGAAATCCTTGGTCTTATTTATACCACAAACCATATTATATAGGTTGTGGTACAATATGAAATGAGAAGGAGCTTTATAAAATACTGTAAAAGGCTGTTATAGTCAAGAAAATAACATGTGGACAAATAAATAGAAGATTACATGACTGTACATGGGAAAATTCAGTAAGTTAATATTTCCAAATCTTGGTAAATTCATAAGCATATCAAAATCCTAATAAAATTTAAAAAATAGTTTTTCTATGTAGACAGATGAATCTTTGGTTTTTTCATATGGAAAAAATAAATGAGCAAGAATAGGCTGGGAAATTGTGAAGAAAAAATACTAATAAGGGGCCTATTAAATATTAAATCAAGTTATATTATAAAAACCTAAGTAGAAACATTATAGGATTGGCTTATGAATAGATGACATTTTAAAAGTCCAGAAACAGACTCAAATATATATGCAAATTTAATATATGATTAAATTATAATTACAAATCAGTGTGGAAAAGATTTGTAATTTAATAAACAATTTAAGGAAAATATTAGGGAGATTCTATACACCACATGGAAGTAAATACCAGTTGGATCACACATTTAAATGTAAAAAGAAAAAAAGAAAAAAAGAAAAATGAAATTATTAAAGTACTGGAACCTGTATTATTCTTGATAATCTCAGAATGGAGAAGGCCGTCTATAATGGAAAGATCCAGAAAGCCACCTCCTTGCCTCATCCTGGGATGAACTCTGTATGTTTTGTGATCTGGCTTCTGTGGGATCAGACTGAAGCCAGACTCCAGACCACTCTGTCCTACTTCTCTCACTGTCTCTTCCCTGAAAGAACTTCTTGAAAAATCATATATACAGGATCCACTTCCAGGGAACCAGGACTAAAACACTGGTAAATTTATTGTCTATTAGAAAGTTAAAATGAAAGTTAAAATAAAACCTACATCCTGAGCCCTGATTATAAGTTAGTTTTATTGTCGAACATGCCATGTTTTATTTACTTTATTAATTTGAGATCCAACGTAAGCCTCATTAATTTCCTTCAGAAAAGCTAACCTCTTGGTATGAAGAATGAGAGGCTGGTGAGAGGGAGAGAATTGACTGCATTATTGTAGTTCTGCCTCCTGGTATTTGAGACGGTGGAACAGTGAGAGTGTAGACTAAAACTTGGAGCCTTCATGGCTGTAAGTCAACAACTACAAGACCATCAGATCTTTTTGCTTTCCCATCCTTTTCCTCAGCCATGCTTTCTCAACAAATGATCACTGCAAAATTTTGAGCAGAGAAGATAATGTTTGCAGACAAGACTCCACTAGCTTTAAATCCAGCATGTCGGCCCATAGTTTCGTCAAAAGTTTGACTAATTTTCCTCATGTCAGCAAAGACTGATCCCTCACAGCAGACATTTCTCTGTGTGTCCAACCACAACCTCAGCATCTGGTCTCAAGCATAAAGCATCCTAGATCTCACGATCACCTAGGAAGGTTTCTTCTCACTGGTGTTTTGTTCTTCCAGTGTTCTTGTATCTGTAACTCTTCAGTGGTTTTAAAGAGGGTACATATATTAGATTTACCTGCCAATTTCTTGTTATAGAAGAAGTAAAAAATGTCTTTCTGCTTTCTAATAAGAGAACCTCCAGCCCTACTCCAATTATTTCCAACTTTATTCTGAAAGTTCTCTCAATACAATAAGATAGAAAACAAAAATTAAAAAGTATGGTAGTGGAGGGTTGCCTAGGTGGCTCAGTTGGTTAAGCGTTCTACTCTTGATTTCAGCTCAGGTCATGATTCCATGGTTCCAAGGCCCAAACCGTTGGGCTCTGTGTTGACAGTGTGAAGATTGCTTGGGATTCTCTCTCTTCCTCTCTCTCTGCCCCTTCCTGCTCATGTGTGCATGCATGTGCTCACTCTCTCAAAGTAAATAAACTTTAAAAAGAATGAAATATGGTAGTGGAAAGGATGAAGCACAATATGTGCATATTGCGGCGCCTGGGTGGCTCAGTTGATTAAGCGTCGGACTTCAGCTCAGGTCATGATCTTGTGGTTCATGAGTTCAAGCCCCACATCGGGCCCTGTGCTGACAGCTTAGAGCCTGGAGCCTGCTTTAGATTCTGTGTCTCCCTCTCTTTCTCTGACCTTCCCCCATTCATTCAAAGCTATTCACTTAAAAGAGAATTCAAATTCAAAGAGAATTCAAAGCTAGTCTAAAGATAAGATAAATACGTAAAAGAGTTTTTCCATATAATACAGATAAAATGAAAGAAAATATAGAGTAAAAGCTTAACAATAGTGACAACTCCTGCAGCAAGAAATAAATATCTGAGAATAAACAAAATAAGTGAGATCTTTATGAAGAAAATATTTACACATAATGTTTTCCCTAGATAGGAACACTAAATATTGTTTTTAAAATTCCATTTTTTTTTTAATTTTTAATGTTTGTTTTGAGAGAGACAGAGTGTGTGTAGGGAAGGGGCAGAGAGAGAGGGAGACACAGAATCTGAAGGAGACTCCAGGCTCTGAGCTGTCAGCACAGAGCCCGTCACGGAGCTCAAAGCTATGAACTGTGAGATCATGACCTGAGCTAAAGTTGGATGCTTAACTGGCTAAGCCACCCACGTGCCCCCAAATTCCATTTTTTGAGAATTATTTTATAAGTGTAATGCAATTTCAGTCAAATTTGAGGATGCTTATAGTTTTAAACTAGGAGTTCAATAAAGATCTCACTGAGATGGTGCCATTGGAGCTAAGACCTGACAGAGGTGAGGGGGCAACTATGAAATTTGGGGAGTAGCATTCCAGGTAGACGGAAGTGAGGCCCTAAATCATGTATTCACCCTGACAGGTTTGAAAAAACAAAGAAACCAAGGCAGTTGAAAGGGAGAGAATGAGGAATAGATTCAGAATTGGAAAGTAGTAGGAATGAGATCAGAAGGCAAATGGGATCAAATCATGTAGGCCATTGTTAGGGCTTTGCTCTGAGTGAAAGGACAAACCAGTGGAGGGTTTTAAGTAAAGGAGTAACATGAGCTGAGCTACATTGTAATAGGATCTCTTGAATTGCTGAGTTGAGAATAGCCTGGTAGGTGGCAAGGATAGAAAGATCAGTAAAAAAAGATTTATAAAACAATGAGATTACTATAGTTAAGTAAGCAAGAGACAATTTTTAAAAGCTAAAATATGTGAGAAGTTTAATTTTGCTTAAAAAAAACCATTTGAAAGAAACTGAAGTAACATTTCTTGCCCAAAGACCACATTACCAAATATGTTACAATAGTATATGTTGGCTGGCAAACATCCATTTTCAGGAACTACTGGAGAAGATGCATACCCACTGGCTCAGTAATTGCCATTCCGGGTATTTATCTTAAAGTCAAATTTGGAAACTAATTTTTCCACAAACGTGTTTGTCACTTGTTGCATATTCTATATACCTGGAGTGAGCAATCTGAAAGTGAAATTAAGAAAACAATTCCACTTGTAATTAAATCAAAAAAATAATTAGAAATTTGACAAAGTTCAAGGCTGGTACACTGAAAATTATAAAACGATATAGAAAGAAGTTAAAGACTTAAATGGAAAGACTTCTCATGTTCATGGAATGGAAAACTATATTAAGGTGTCAGTGATCTCTAAACTGATCTGCAGATTCAGCCTAATTTCCATCAAAATTCCAGTAGCCTCTTGTAGAAATTAATAATCTCATTGTTAAATTGATACAAAATGCAAAGGGCCCAGAATTTTATTGCCCTCTACTTTATAGAACTCATGTTTTGTATATGAAGTCTTTAAAAAAGAGAACAATGTTGGAGGACTCAAATGTTCCAGTTTCAAAACTTACCATAAAGCTAAAATGATACTGTATCATTGCATAACAATGGATATGTACATTGATGGATTAGAACTAAGTTCCCAGAAATAAAGTCATGTATCTATGTTCACTTGATTTTAGGCAAGGATGCCAAGACAATTCACTTGGGGAAAAGGAGAGTGTTTTTAGTAAGTTTCCTTGAAAATTGGACATATACATGGAAAAGAATAAATTTGGACCTCTTCTTGACACCATGTACTAAGCTTTATTTAAAATAGATCAAAGGGACACCTGGGTGGCTCAGTCAGTTAAGCGCCCAACTGCAGCTCAGGTCATGATTTCATAGTTCGTGGGTTCGAACCCAGTGACAGCCTAGATCCTGGAGCCTGCCTTGGATTCTGTGTCTCCCTCTGTCTTTCTGTTCCTCCCCCATTTGTGTGTGCTCTCTCTCTCTCTCTCTCTCTCTCTCTCTCAGAAATAATAAATGAGTAAACTTTATTTTAAAAAATAAAATGGATCAAAGACTTATATGTAAAATTGAAAACAATAAAACTTCTAGAAGAAAACATGTTAGTAATACTGGATTAGGCACTGGGTTCTTCTATATGACATGTAAACCACAAATAGCCAAGGTAAAATTAGATAAATTGGACTTCATCAAAATTAAAAAGAAAAAAAAATATGCTTCAAAAAACACTACCAAGAAAGTGAAAAGACAACCCACACAATGAGTCATCCCTTCTTCCAAACTCTTGTTAATGTTGATATTTTTATCTCCTCCCATGAATCATAAGTGTTCTTAATGGCATGTAAAATGGCGAATCTTTTCCAGAAGGTTTTCAGTTTATTTTGCCCAGATCCATCAGAGGAATCACTATTTAAGGCAGCTATAACCTTACGAGATGTGTTTCTTAAATAACTAAACTTGAAAGTTAAAATGACTCTTTGATCCATGGGCCGCAGAATGGATGTTGTGTTAGCAGGCATGAAAACAACATGAATCTCATTGTATATCTTAATCAGAGCTCTTGCGTGATGAAGTACATTGCCAGTGAGCAGTAATATTTTGAAAGAAATCTTTTTTTTTCTCAGCAGTAGGTCTCAACAGTAGGCTAAAAATATTCAGTAAATCATGTTGTAAACAGATGTGTTGTCATCCAGGCTTTGTTGTCCCATTTATAGAGCACAGGAAAAGTCAATTTAGCATAACTCTTCAAGTCCCTGGGATTTTCAGAACAGTAAATGATCATTGGCTTTAACTTAAAGTCACCAGCTACATTAGCCCCTGAGTCAACCTGTCACTTTAAGCTTTGAAGTCAAGCCTTGACTTCTCCTCTCTAGCTATGAAAGTCCTAAATGGCATCTTCTTCCAATATAAGGAAAGCTATTTCCTCTACATCAAAAATCTCTTGTTGGGTGTAGCCACTCTCATGTGCTATCTTGGTTAGATCTTCTTGATAACTTCTACATCAGCACTTGCTGCTTTACCTTGTACTTGTGTTATATAGACTGCTTCTCTCCTTAAACCTCAGCAGTCACAGAACTGAGGACAGTTGGAGCCTTTCTCTAGGTTAGGCTTTGACCTCAGGGGAAATGTGTCTGGTTTGGTCTTCTATCTAGTGACTCAAACTTTCTCCATAATACATCCATAATACAATAGAGTGATTATACAGACAAACAGAACTTAAGTTACCTCAGTTCTCTCACTCTATGTGGTTACATGGAATTTTTATTTGTGCTTAAAATGTTTAAAACAACAGAGTGCAAAGGTGCATAACATTTTGGTTGAGGAAGTACAAATTTTTTAGATGTGAAAAACATACGTGAATATGAATGTGCATGAGATATATTCTTTGAATACTACTGATAATAATTTTTGTAAATAAAAGAGGAAAGATGTTTTAAAATGACACACTCTGTCATCAAATAACTAGCTACACCACTGTCCACTACTACCCTCCTTCCTTGGTAAGTCTCTTTCAATCCATGTGTGTAACACAATGCATACTTTGACTAGTAAATGCTTTGAGATGACACATATTCAGAATCTGATTATTGTTACTAAAACAAAGCATCTAGGTAACATTTAACTTAAGTAACAGAAGAAATACTTTAGAATGCCTCTTGAAAAGAATTAAAACCAAATCATAACTAAACTATAAATAAATAAATGTGTTCACTTACAAAAACACAGACATGTGTATATGTTTATATACAAAGTATTTTATGTATCTTCTTGGAAAGAATTAAAACACTCTTCTAAGCAAGTCTTAAGTGAAAGAGGAAATTAAAACCGAAAATAGGTAACATTCACAAGTGAGTAGCAATAAGAAGGGACTACAAATGAAATTGGTGAAAAGTGCATAGGATAGAATTAAAAGGAAAACACAGAAGGTTTAATATCTTTATCAGAAAACAAAGCATGTTAATAACAAATTAAACTTTTAATTCAAGGAGCTAATAGGAATATTAACTCTGCATAGGAAGGGAAGATTAAAAAATAACAGATTTTAATAAAATAGTATGAAATAGTTGTAACAATTATAATAAGCACACTAAGAATGAATAATGTTTACTCTCTATACATTAAAGGAATTGAAAAAAAGTAATAATTTTTAAATGGACTAATATGATGAAAAGGCAAGAAACATAAAATATGCTTAAACTCATTTACAATTAAGGAATTGCAAACAATTTTCCCATCAGATGGACTCATCTCTTATGGATTACATCAAGCTATAGAAAAGCTGTAAAACAATGAGGTCTCTGATATACTGTTGATGGAATTTGAATTGGGGCAGCCCTTTTGGAAGGGATTTGTCTGTTGTTACATAACCAGTGATCATACCATTGTGACCTGATAATTCCACCTCTAGGAATTTGTTTTACAAAAAGACTTGTATATCTGTTCACAAACATATTTGTACAAGAATACCAGTTGCATCACTTTTTATAATAACGAAAATTAGAAAACAGCCTAAAAGTTAATCAATGCAGTATTTCCATCTTTGGAATGTTATGCTGTCATTAAATAAAATGACTCAGATCTGTATGTGATGAAATAAAAAGAATTGAACTCCATAATTCCAAAACACATTATTAAGTAAAGAAAGTTAACCCATGGAAAAATATGCAATATTATCCCATTTGTGGAAATAGTTTTTTGTTTTTTTTTTAACTTAATGCATGGATATAGTAAATGCGTGGAAAGCAGTCTGGAAGAATACACAACAAACCTCTTTGTCTTCTGGTGGCCTCAGAATTGGGCTAGGGAGAGAAGAGAGAACTTTCATTTTTCAATCCATATATTTCTTTATTATTTACAATTCTAACAAGAATGTACTGATGAATAATTTGAGATTGTGAAATATATAATACATATATAAAGATCAGCACAAGAGTGATCAATGGAAGATAGCCCAGAACCTAATATGAAAGACATGATAATTGTAGAGTGATCTCTGGAACCAGCCTGCCCTTCTGCCACTGTGTGGTCTTGAGAAGGTAATCAACTTCTTTGTCTCAGTTTCTTCATGTGTGAAATAGGGATAGTTAATGGGATATTATGCAAGAAAAAATGTGTAAAATTCTTTAGTTCAGTGTCTAGCATTTATAAAGCACTCAGTATATATAAAAATAATGTTAGCTCTTTGTGTTAAAGTCAAGGGAGGAGCATTTTCCAAGAAGAAATCCTTGCCATTCTCAAACTGGATATGGGTAAGAAATAAATGAAAACATATGAGAAGTTATTTTCATATTTGAGTGGACTGAACAAAAAAAATAGTTCTAATTTTATAAGAAATGAAAAGTGAAAGCAACAAATATACTGGTAACTTAAAACACTATACAAGAAGAGGAAGTGGTAATGACAATGCGGATTAATTTGTGGGGCAGGTTTAAAGAAAATGTTTTTAGAAAGAAGTATTCACTATGACCATAACAGTGGGAAAAAAGAAACAATGGGCAATTGAAGAGGAGCTGGGAGGTGAGAATGATGAATGGAAAATGATCTGAGAGGGGACGGAAGGGGATGAAATCAGTTGCACAAAACAAGATGGTAGGGAATTGTTACTGCCAAAGAGAAATTGAATCATGGGTTTGACATTCTAAAAAACAAAACTAACACAGAATTATAACTCTGGAGTTTGAAATCTGTTTTGTACTGAGAATACTTACATAGTTTGTGTAGACGAAAGGAGCAGTTGCCATGGTGGCTTAGGAAATGGGTATGGCTAAATATTGAGTGACAAATTAGGGTATTAAAGGACAGGAGGAAATTGCAGAGCATCAGAACTATTGATGAAAGTCTAAAAGAATTGTGGAGATATGAGGGAAAGTCAAATCTAGGTGTGGAAGCTTAAGAATGAGTGTGCTAAATCAATCAGTCACAAGAAACTTGAAAGTTTTAGTGAGACTTTCAAACATTTCTCTAGCACAGGAAAAAATGGACTTGGTAAAATGAACTATCTACATAAATCTCTAAGGTTTGTACACATGATATTTTTGTTGTGATCATTTATTTTGGCATTTTGGTAGCATTTTGAATACCATGTATTTAATTTGTATTAAAAGACTTTCCGTCATAATACACTGAATTTGCTATGTTTTAAAATAAAGTTATGATATTTATCATATTTGTTGACCCCTAAATTTCAGTCTATGTTTATTTTTATAGTTAGTAAAGAGATATGGAGAAGAACCACAAGCACAATTTCAGCAGCTTTAGTTACAGCTAACTCCACTCATACCTGTCATGTCTTAAATCTCCTGGCAAAAGATGATGTATGAGGACAAGAGAGAGGAGGCTGAAGGGTGAACAAGGGAGCAAATGGAATAGGAGGTACACATGACATTTTTTCCAGCACACATTCGGATATATCCCTCCAACACCTACAACTATTTTAATGGCACTTAGATTTTTTTTTCTCACTCATCTGTTTTGGAAGAAGACAGATGAAAAGAGTGGACAGACACATGGAGAAAGTGAAAAGGGCCAATGTATGCCTTTGTAACAAGGAAATGTCCTTTTGTGCATAGGTACATGGATCCTTGAAACTTGCAAGACTGTATCTCACAGTAAACACAGTATATAAAAATAATATCTAATATGTGCAAAACACAAATTAAGAGGTTATTGTTTATTTTAAAAAGACTATTTCATGTCATGAATTTGTTGTCTTGAGATATTTTTTTAATTAGCAAGCAACCCCTCCATACCAAACATAAGAATTGATTTCCACACTGTGTTTTAGAAATGCATCAAATTATGCCCAAATTCCAAAAGCAGAAACATAGCTATGTCAACTTTGGGTCGCTGATAATATTTCTACAATTCTTAAGGCCTAGCGTAGACAAGCATGATGGTATTTTACAAGCTTAATAATCTTTTGGGTGGGTGGAGAGGTTTTCCTAAGCTACTTATAAAGTGAAATTGGAAGAATTAATGAAGAGGAAGTTTCTGCTCAACAAGTGGATTGGCTGAATTAAAAGTATGTTCTTGCTTTGTCACCTATAAAATTCAAGAAAATGTTTTATAATACACATTTGAATATCTATTTTCGTTTCCTGATCTTAGATCTCTGTAACACTTAGAGTAGAAACTTTGCCAGGCTTTATCCCTTTTTGATATCTAATTAAACCTGATTTAGTGGAGAATTTATCAGCCTGCCTTTTCCCTCATATTTCATTTATGAATATGGACAGACACCCATTTTTACCATGCACTGTATGTTGAAAGATCAAATACATCAGCATAATTTAAATAAATCTGAGCCCTATAAATTCCCACTGGATGCAA
Source organism: Panthera onca (assembly GCF_046562875.1). Lineage (NCBI taxonomy): Eukaryota > Metazoa > Chordata > Mammalia > Carnivora > Felidae > Panthera > Panthera onca. The sequence continues at coordinate 89,137,106 of NC_138339.1, forward strand.
GACCACAAATGGAAACAAGAACAAGGGCATGTTCAATGACATTAAAATGCAACTAATTTAAAACACAAAGGAAATACATTTCTATGGAGTGCCTAATAAATCTACAGCACTCATTTCCACAGGATTTTAGTGAGGCAAATACCTCAGCAAATTTCAAGAAAGAATTACACATTCATAGCATAGGAAAACAATATTTGCGGCTATGAGGCTACACGAACTATCAATTTGCATGCTTTGTTTTTGAGTTGAGAGACACTCTAGCCAACTTTCAAGAATAGCAAAATTTCCTTGATAACTAAGGAATGTGCTAAAGTAAAAATATCTTTAGATTTGGAGTCTTCGTTTCTCTAAGTCTTTTGACTGATGGGTTCATTTCATCTAGTACGGGAATTACAGATATGGCCAAAATGTATTCTTGGTTGCTTTTGAATTGATTAGACCAGTAGGTCATCAACATAATCATCAAATCAATCTCCTGAAAGTCCAGATGATATGCAAAAACACTAATTTCTATGGTAACAGAAATAAATTTGTGTAAGAGTATTAGTGGAAGAGAAGGAAAAGAAGAGAAAAATGATAAAGAGAAAAGACAGAGTGAATGGGCGCTGGAGGTTAGAAAGAAAACAAAAGGCCGATAGGTCATAGAATAGCCAGAGCCACAGAGTGGTTCTGAACCAAAACAGAGATAAGAAATCAAGTCTTGCTAATGAAATAGCAAAAGCCTTTATTTTTCCCTATTACTAATGTTTCTTAATTCATAACCTTCCATGTAGTGTGCATGCCAGTGTTTTATTTTTTGTTATCTTCCCATGCCAGCAATTACTGAAGAGAGGCTCATGTAAGCTTCCCTTTATCTGGATACCTTTTCACAAATCTCTGAGTTTTTTAAAACTTCTTGAGGTGTGATTGACATACAATATCGTATTCGTTTTAGATGTACAACATAGCGATTCAACATTTGTATGCATTGCAAGATGATTACCACAATAAATTTAGTTACCATCTGTTTACCTTAAAAAGTTAATATATCAGGGGCTATTTTCCCAAGTCTCTATGTGACATACGCATTACTTAATGATTTTATAAGTGGAAGTTTGTACTTCCATCCATTTTCCCCCTCTCCATCCCCTTCCTCTTCGGCAACCACCAATCTTTTCTCTGTATCTGTCAGTTAGGGTTCTGGTTTGATAGGTTTGTTTTACTTTATAGCTTCCACATATAAGTGAAGTCATGTAATTTTTGCCTTTCTCTCACTTATTTCACTTACCATAATACCCTCAAGGCCCATCAATGTTGCTGCAAATGGCAAAATTGCATTTTGTTTTATAGCTGAGTAGTATTCCATGTGGGTTGTGTGTGTGTGTGTGTGTGTACGTAGGTATAAGATTATATATATGTAATTATGTAATCTATTGATCCATTGATGGACACAGGTTGTTTCCATATCTTGGCTATTGGAAAAAGATGCCGCAGTGAACATAAAAGTGCATGTACATTTTGAATTTATGTTTTCATTTTCTTTAGGTAGATACTCTGTAATGGAATTGCTGGATCATATGGTAGCTCTATTTTTATTTTTTTGAGGAACTTCAATACCATTTTCCATAGTTGTTGTACTAATTTACATTCCCACCAACATTGCACGAGGATTCCTTTTTCTCCACATCCTCACCAATATTTATTTCTCATTAGCCATTCTGGCAGGGATAAGGTGATATCTTACTGTGTTTTTATTTATTTTTATTAGAATTGACATACAGTGTTACATTAGTTTCAGGTATATAACATACGAATCTTGAAATTCTACACATTATACAACATCACTGTGATAAGTGCAGTCACCCTCTGTCTCCATACAATGTTAGTTCAATATTATTGACTATATTCCCCATTGTGTACTTTTCATTTCTGTGACTTATTTTATAACGGGAAGTTTGTACTTCTGAATCCTCTTCACCTTTTTCACCCATCCTCCACCCCTACCCTCTGGCAACTACCACTTCTCTGTATTTATATGTCCATTTCCATTTGGTTGTTTATCCATGTGATTTGTGTTTTATATCCCACATATAAGTGAAATCAAATATATCAAATCCCGCATATAAGTGAAAGACAAATATGATATTTGTCTTTCATTTTCTTTTTTTTAATATGAAATTTATTGTCAAATTGGTTTCCATACAACACCCAGTTGTATTTCATTTTCTGATTTATTTCACTCAGTGTAACACCCCTTACATCCATCCATGTTGTCACAAGTGGTAAGATGTAATTGTTTCATGGCTGGGTTATGTGTGTGTGTGTGTATATATACATATATATATATATATATATATATATATATATATATATATATATAGGGTTAGGTTATATACACACACATACATACGTACACATATTCTTTTTATCCATTCATCTATTTATGTTCATTTGAGTTGCTTCCATATCTTGGCTATTGTAAATAAGCCTGCAATGAACATAGTGGTTCATATATCTGTTTTTGTTTTCCATAGATAAATACCTAGTAGTAGAATTATTGGATTGTATGATATTTTTATGTTTAGTATTTTCAGGATAATCCATACTGTTTTCCATATCGGTTTCACCAATTTTATATTCCTGCCAACAGTGTACTGTATAAGCTTTCCCTTTTCTCCATATCTTCTCCAACACTCATTGTTTCTTTTCAATACTAGCTATTCTGACTGGTGTGAGGTCATCTAACAATGGTTTTGATTTGCATTTTTCTGATGATTAGTGATGTTGACCATTTTTGCACCAGGATCTGTTGGCCATCTGTATGCCTTCTTTGGAAAAATGTCTATTCAGGTCTCCTTCCCATTTTTTTAAATTGCATTCTTTTGTTGTTGTTGAGTTCTATAAGTTTTTTATATATTTGGGTATTAACCCCTTATTGAATATATCATTTGCAAGTATCTTCTTTATTCAGTAGTTTGCCTTTTCATTTTGTTTCCTTTGTTGTGCAAAAGCTTTCTATTTTGGTGTGGTCTCAGGAATTTTGCTTTTATTTCCCTTAACTGAGGAAACAAATTCATAAATATGTTGTCAAGGCTGATGTCCAAGAGATTACTACCTGTTTTCTTTTAGGAGTTTTTATGGTTTCATGTCTCACTTTTAGCTCTTTAAATCATTTGGAGTTTATTTCTGTGTATGCTGTAAGAAAATGATCCAGTTTTGTTTCTTTTGTACATAGATGTCCAGTTTTTCTAGTATCATTTATTGAAGAGAATGTCTTTTCTCCATAGTATATTTTTGCCTCCTTTGTCATAGATTAATAGATAATATAAGCAAGGGTTTATTTCTGTACTTTCTATCCTGTTGATTGATTTATGTTTCGATTTTTGTGTCAGTATCATACTGTTTTGATTGCTGTGGCTTTGTCGTGTATCTTGAAATCTGGTATTGTGATATTTGTGGCTTTGTTCTTCTTTCTCAAGATTACTTTGGCTATACAGTCTTTTGTGATTCTATGAAAATTTTGGAATTATTTGCTTTAATTCTGTCAAAAATTCCAGTAGAATTTTGATAGGGATTGCAATGAATCTGCAGATTGCTTTTGGTAGTATGGACATTTTAACGATATTAGTTCTTCTAATCCATGAGCATGGAATATCCCTCCATTTGTTTACATCACCTTCAGTTTATTTCATCAATGTCTTACAGTTTTCAGAGTGTAGGTCTTTCACCTCCTCGGTTAAATTTATTCCTATGTATTTTATTCCTTTTGGTGCAATTGAACTTTTGATTGTTTCTTTAAATTTCTTTCTGTGACTTTATTATTAGTGTATAGAAATGCAACACATTTCTCTGTATTTTGTCTCCAGCAACTTTACGAATTCATTATTAGTCCTATAAGTTTTTTTTGTGGAGTCTTTAGGGCTTTATATATAGTATCATGTCATCTGCAAATATTGTAAGTTTTACTTCCTCCTTATTAATCTGGATGAATTTTATTTCTTTTTCTTTTCTGAATGCCCAAATGCTATGGCTAGGGCTTCCAGTACTGTGTTGAATAAAAGTAGTGAGAGTAGCCATCCTTGCTTTTTTCCTGAGATTAGAAGAAAAGCTTTCAGATTTTCAACACTGAAAATGACATTAGCTGTGGGTTTGCCATATGTGGACTTCACTGAGGCATGTTCCCTATAAACCCATTTATTTTTTAGTGTTTTAACATGAATACATGTTAAATGCCTTTTAAAAAATCAACAAATGCTTTTTCTCCATCTTTTGAGAAGATCATATGATTCTTATTCTTCACATTGTTTATGTGATATATCCTATTGATTAATTTTTGTATCCCTGAATAAATCCCACTTGATTATTGTGGATTATTTTTTAACTTCTTATTGACTTCATTTTGCTAATATTTTATTGAGTATTTTTGCATCTCTGCTTATTAGATATATTGGCTTGTAGTTTTTGTGGGTTTTGCTTGTTTTGTAGTGTCTTTATCTGGTTTTGGTAGCAGGTTATTTCTGGACTCATAGAATGAATTTGGAAGATTTCCTACCTCTTCTATTTTTTTGGAATAGTTTGAGAAGAATAAGTGTTAATTCTTGCTTAAATATTTATTAGAATTCACCTATAAACCCATCTGGGCCTGGACTTTTGTTTGTGGGGAGTTTTTTGATTACCAATTCAATTTTGTTACTAGTCGTTGGTCTGTTCAGATTTTCTATTTATATCTGATTCAGTTTTAGAAGAGTGTATTTTTCTAGGAATTACTCCATTTCTTCTAGGTTGTTCAATTTGTTGGCATATAGTTTGTTTTTTCAGTTTTGTGTCTTCATTTGATAATCAGTGGCTAGTTTTCATCCACATGAACTATAGATTTTTGTAAGTGGTGACAGGTATAGAGTTTGTTTGGTAAATATTTATCCTTATCATGTTTTCTGGACAACTGCACACAGATATATTATGAAATATTCCTATTCCTACGGCCCACACAGCTTTGTTGAGCATGGTGTCAATGTACACTTTTGGAGTTCCCATCTCCTTCATGGCAAATTTCTGGATATCTTTGAGTGTCTGAGGGACACACTTCTTGAAATCCATGGATGCACTTGTGAATGTTGATGTTGTATTCTGTGGTCACTACCTCATTGATGGCAGAACAGCCATTCTTATTCTGCACACCCTTCTTTGCAAAAGCCATTCTGCCAGTCCCTAGATGAAAACGAAGCTGTTGGCATATAGTTTTTCATAGCAGTATTTTATAATCCTCTGTATTTATATGGTGTTAGTTCTAATTCCTGCTCTGATTTCTGATTTTGAGTCCTTTCTATTTATTAATGAAGCTGTCTAAAGGTGTATCATGTTTGTTTTTTCAAAGAACCAGTTTTGGTTTCCTTAGTCTTTTATATTATTTTCTAGTCTGTATTTCATTTATTTCTGGTTTGATCTTTGTTATTTTCTTCATTCTACTAACTTTAAGCTTTGTTTGTTCCTCTTTTTTTAGTTCCTTCAGGTGTAAGATTAGATTTTTTATCTGAGATTTTTCTTATGGTGTCTTGAGAGAGGTCTTGTATCACAATAAACTTCCCATGTAGAACTCCCTTTGCTGTGTCCCAAAGATTTTGGACTGTTGTATTTTCATTTTCATTGGTTCCCATGTACTTCTGATTTCCTTGTTGTTTTCTTTGTTGACCTACTGCATTTTAGTAGCATGTTGCTTAGCCTCTGTATGTTTGTGGGTTTTTTCATTTTATTCTTGTAATTGTTTCATAAATCCATACTGTTGTGGTTGGAAAAGATACTTATTTTTTTCCATTCTTCTCCTTTTTTGTTTAGAGAGAAAGAGCATGTGTGAGTAGGGGAGAGGGGCAGTGGGAGGGAGGGGGGAAGAGAGAGGGAGAGAGAGAGAGACAGAGACAGAGAGAGACAGAGAGAATCTTAAGTAGGCCTGATGCTCAGTGAGGAATCTGATGTAGGGCTCAATCTCATGACTCTGGGAGAGTGACCTGAGCTGAATCAAAAGTCAGATGCTCAACTGAGCCACCAAAGTGCCTCTTTTCTTTTCTTTTTCTTTTCTTTTCTTTTCTTTTCTTTTCTTTTCTTTTCTTTTCTTTTCTTCTCTTTTTTCTTCTCTTCTTTTCTTTCTTTCCTTGTTTTCTCTTCTTTCCTTTCCTTTCCTTTCCTTTCTCTTCCCTTCCCTTCCCTTCCCCTTTCCCTTCCCCTTCCCCTTCCCCTTCCCCTTCCCCTTCCCCTTCCCCTTCCCTTCCCTTCCCTTCCCTTCCCTTCCCTTCCCCTTCCCCTTCCCCTTCCCCTTCCCCTTCCCTTCCCTTCCCTTCCCTTCCCTTCCCTTCCCTTCCCTTCCCCTTCCCCTTCCCCTTCCCCTTCCCCTTCCCCTTCCCTTCCCTTCCCTTCCCTTCCCTTCCCTTCCCTTCCCTTCCCTTCCCTTCCCTTCCCTTCCCTCCCTTCCCTTTCCTTTCTTTCCTACTCCTACTCCTACTCCTACTCCTACTCCTATTCCTTTCCTTGCTTGCTTGCTTTTTTTGTTTAGAGGAAAAAGATGCTTATTATGATTTCAGTATTTTTAATTTTATTGAGACTGATTTTGAGGCCTAGTATGTGATCTATTCTGTGGAATGTTCCATTTGTACTTAAAAAGAGTATATATTCTGCTGTTTGGGGATGGAATGTTCTGTATATATGTGAGGTTCATCTGGTCTAATGTGACATTCAAAGCCACTGTTTTCAGATTGATATTCTGTCTGGATTATGTATCCATTGATAGGGTGGGGTGTTAAAGTCCCCTATTGTTAGTATTACTGTCAGTTTCTCCCTTTATCTTAGTTAACATTTGCCTCATGTCTTTACATAGTCCTGTGTTGGGTGCATAGATACTTAAAATTGTTACATCTCTTGTTGGATTGATCCCTTTATCATTAAGTAATGTCCTTATTTGTCTCTTGTTAGTTTTTGTTTTATTTTTTATTTAATTTTTATGTAGTTTCTTTTTTTTTCAATATATGAAATTTATTGTCAAATTGGTTTCCATACAACACCGAGTGCTCATCCAAAAATGTGCCCTTCTCAATACCCATCACCCACCCTCCCCTCCATCCCATCCCCCATCAACCCTCAGTTTGTTCTGTTTTTAAGAGTCTCTTATGCTTTGGCTCTCTCCCACTCTAACCTCATTTTTTTTTCCTTCCCCTCCCCCATGGGTTTCTGTCAAGTTTCTCAGGATCCACATAAGAGTGAAAACATATGGTATCTGTCTTTCTCTGTATGGCTTATTTCACTTAGCATCACACTCTCCAGTTCCATCCACGTTGCTACAAAGGGCCATATTTCATTCTTTCGCATGGCCACGTAGTACTCCATTGTGTATATAAACCACAATTTCTTTATCCATTTATCAGTTGATGGACATTTAGGCTCTTTCCATAATTTGGCTATTGTTGAGAGTGCTGCTATAAACATTGGGGTACAAGTGCCCTATGCATCAGTACTCCTGTATCCCTTGGGTAAATTCCTAGCAGTGCTATTGCTGGGTCATAGGGTAGGTCTATTTTTAATTTTCTGAGGAACCTCCACACTGTTTTCCAGAGCGGCTGCACCAATTTGCATTCCCACCAACAGTGCAAGAGGGTTCCCGTTTCTCCACATCCTCTCCAGCATCTATAGTCTCCTGATTTGTTCATTTTGGCCACTCTGACTGGCGTGAGGTGATATCTGAGTGTGGTTTTGATTTGTATTTCCCTGATAAGGAGCGATGTTGAACATCTTTTCATGTGCCTGTTGGCCATCCGGGTGTCTTCTTTAGAGAAGTGTCTATTCATGTTTTCTGCCCATTTCTTCACTGGGTTATTTGTTTTTCAGGTGTGGAGTTTGTTGAGCTCTTTATAGATTTTGGATACTAGCCCTTTGTCCGATATGTCATTTGCAAATCTCTTTTCCCATTCCGTTGGTTGCCTTTTAGTTTTGTTGGTTGTTTCCTTTGCTGTGCAGAAGCTTTTTATCTTCATAAGGTCCCAGTAATTCACTTTTGCTTTTAATTCCCTTGCCTTTGGGGATGTGCCGAGTAAGAGATTGCTACGGCTGAGGTCAGAGAGGTCTTTTCCTGCTTTCTCCTCTAGGGTTTTGGACTCACATTCAGGTCCTTTATCCATTTTGAGTTTATTTTTGTGAATGGTGTGAGAAAGTGGTCTAGTTTCAACCTTCTGCATGTTGCTGTCCAGTTCTCCCAGCACCATTTGTTAAAGAGACTGTCTTTTTTCCATTGGATGTTCTTTCCTGCTTTGTCAAAGATGAGTTGGCCATATGTTTGTGGGTCTAGTTCTGGGGTTTCTATTCTATTCCATTGGTCTATGTGTCTGTTTTTGTGCCAATACCATGCTGTCTTGATGATGACAGCTTTGTAGTAGAGGCTAAAGTCTGGGATTGTGATGCCTCCTGCTTTGGTCTTCTTCTTCAAAATTACTTTGGCTATTTAGGGACTTTGGTGGTTCCATATGAATTTTAGGATGGCTTGTTCTAGTTTCGAGAAGAATGCTGGTGCAATTTTGATTGGGGTTGCATTGAATGTGTAGATAGCTTTGGGTAGTTTGACATTTTGACAATATTTATTCTTCCAATCCATGAGCAGGGAATGTCTTTCCATTTCTTTATATCTTCTTCAATTACCTTCATAAGCTTTCTATAGTTTTCAGCATACAGATTCTTTTACATCCTTGGTTAGATTTATTCCTAGGTATTTTAGGCTTCTTGGTGCAATTGTGAATGGGATCATTTTCTTTATTTGTCTTTCTGTTGCTTCATTGTTAGTGTATAAGAATGCAACTGATTTCTGTACATTGATTTTGTATCCTGCAACTTTGCTGAATTGATGTATCACTTCTAGCAGACTTTTGGTGGAGTCTATCGGATTTTCCATGTATAACATCATGTCATCTGCAAAAAGTGGAAGCTTGACTTCATCTTTGCCAATTTTGATGCCTTTGATTTCCTTTTGTTGTCTGATTGCTGATGCTAGAACTTCCACACTATGTTAAGCAACAGCGGTGAGAGTGGGCATCCTTGTCGTGTTCCTGATCTCAGCCAAGAAGCTCTCAGTTTTTCCACATTGAGGATGATGTTAGCTGTGGGCTTTTCATAAATGGCTTTTATGATGTTTAAGTATGTTCCTCCTATCCCGACTTTCTCAAGGGTTTTTATTAAGAAAGGATGCTGAATTTTGTCAAAGGCCTTTTCTGCATTGATTGACAGGATCATATGGTTCTTATCTTTTCTTTTATTAATGTGATGTATCACGTTGATTGATTTGCGAATGTTGAACCAGCCCTGCATCCCAGGAATGAATCCCACTTGATCATGGTGAATAATTCTTTTTATATGCCATTGAATTCGATTTGCTAGTATCTTGTTGAGAATTTTTGCATCCATATTCATCAGGGATATTGGCCTGTAGTTCTCTTTTTTTTAACTGGGTCTCTGGTTTAGGAATCAAAGGAATACTGGCTTCATAGAATGAGTCTGGAAGTTTTCCTTCCCTTTCCATTTCTTGGAATAGCTTGAGAAGGATAGGTATTATCTCTGCTTTAAACGTCTGGTAGAACTCCCCTGGGAAGCCATCTGGTCCTGGACTCTTATTTGTTGGGAGATTTTTGATAACCGATTCAATTTCTTCGCTGGTTATGGGTCTGTTCAAGCTTTCTATTTTCTCCTGATTGAGTTTTGGAAGAGTGTGGGTGTTTAGGAATTTGTTCATTTCTTGCAGGTTGTCCAATTTGTTGGCATATAATTTTTCATAGTATTCCCTGATAATTGCTTGTATCTCTGAGGGATAGGTTGTAATCATTCCATTTTCATTCATGATTTTATCTATTTGGGTCATCTCCCTTTTCTTTTTGAGAAGCCTGGCTAGAGGTTTGTCAATTTTGTTTATTTTTTCAAAAAACCAACTCTTGGTTTCGTTGATCTGCTCTACCGTTTTTTAGATTCTATATTGTTTATTTCTGCTCTGATCTTTATGATTTCTCTTCTTCTGCTGGGTTTAGGCTGCCTTTGCTGTTCTGCTTCTATTTCCTTTAGGTGTGCTGTTAGATTTGGGGGATTTGGGGGATTTTTCTTGTTTCTTGAGATAGGCCTGGATTGCAATGTATTTTCCTCTCAGGACAGCCTTCGCTGCATCCCAAAGCATCTGGATTGTTGTATTTTCATTTTCGTTTGTTTCCATATATTTTTTAATTTCTTCTCTAATTGCCTAGTTGACCCACTCATTCGTTAGTAGGGTGTTCTTTAACCTCCATGCTTTTGGAGGTTTTCCAGACTTTTTCCTGTGGTTGATTTCAAGCTTCATAGCATTGTGGTCTGAAAGTATGCATGGTATAATTTCAATTCTTGTATACTTATGAAGGGCTGTTTTGTGACCCAGTGTATGATCTGTCTTGGAGAATGTTCCATGTGCACTCGAGAAGAAAGTATATTCTGTTGCTTTGGGATGCAGAGTTCTAAATCTATCTGTCAAGTCCATCTGATCCAATGTATCATTCAGGGCCCTTGTTTCTTTATTGACCATGTGTCTAGATGATCTATCCATTTCTGTAAGTGGAGTGTTAAAGTCCCCTGCAATTACCACATTCTTATCAATAAGGTTGCTTATGTTTATGAGTAATTGTTTTATATATTTGGGGGCTCCCGTATTCGGCACATAGACATTTATAACTGTTAGCTCTTCCTGATGGATAGACCCTGTAATTATTATATAATGCCCTTCTTCATCTCTTGTTACAGCCTTTAATTTAAAGTCTAGTTTGTCTGATATAAGTATGGCTACTCCAGCTTTCTTTTGGCTTCCAGGAGCATGATAAATAGTTCTCCATCCCCTCACTCTCAATCTGAAGGTGTCCTCAGGTCTAAAATGAGTCTCTTGTAGACAGCAAATAGATTGGTCTTGTTTTTTTTATCCATTCTGATACCCTATATCTTTTGGTTGGCGCATTTAGTCCATTTACATTCAGTGTTATTATAGAAAGATATGTGTTTAGAGCCATTGTGATGTCTGTATGATTTATGCTTGTAGTGATGTCTCTGGTACTTTGTCTCACAGGATCCCCCTTAGGATCTCTTGTAGGGCTGGTTTAGTGGTGACGAACTCCTTCAGTTTTTGTTTGTTTGGGAAGACCTTTATTTCTCCTTCTATTCTGAATGACAGGCTTGCTGGATAAAGGATTCTCGGCTGCATATTTTTTTCTGTTCATCACATTGAAGATCTCGTGCCAATCCTTTCTGGCCTGCCAAGTTTCAGAAGAGAGATCAGTCACGAGTCTTATACATCTCCCTTTATATGTTAGGGCACGTTTATCCCTTGCTGCTTTCAGAATTTTCTCTTTATCCTTGTATTTTGCCAGTTTCACTATGGTATGTCGTGCAGAAGATCGATTCAAGTTGCATCTGAAGGGAGTTCTCTGTGCCTCTTGGATTTCAATGCCTTTTTCCTTCCCCAGTTCAGGGAAGTTCTCAGCTATTATTTCTTCAAGTACACCTTCAGCACCTTTCCCTCTCTCTTCCTCCTCTGGGATACCAATTATGCGTATATTATTTCTTTTTAGTGCATCACTTAGTTCTCTAATTTTCCCCTCATACTCCTGGATTTTTTTATCTCTCTTTTTCTCAGCTTCCTCTTTTTCCATAACTTTATCTTCTAGTTCACCTATTCTCTCCTCTGCCTCTTCAATCCGAGCCGTTGTCGTTTCCATTTTATTTTGCATATCGTTTATAGCGTTTTTCAGCTCCTCGTGAGTATTCCTTAGTCCCTTGATCTCTGTAGCAAGAGATTCTCTGCTGTCCTCTATACTGTTTTCAAGCCCAGCGATTAATTTTATGACTATTATTCTAAATTCACTTTCTGTTATATTATTTAAATCCTTTTTGATCAGTTCATTAGCTGTTGTTATTTCCTGGAGATTCTTTTGAGGGGAATTCTTCCGTTTGGTCATTTTGGATAGTCCCTGGAGTGGTGTGGACCTGCAGGGCACTTCCCCTGTGCTGTGGTGTATAATTGGAGTTGGTGGGCGGAGCCACAGTCAGACCTGATGTCTGCCCCCAGCCCACCGCTGGGGCCACAGTCAGACTGGTGTGTGCCTTCTCTTCCCCTCTCCTAGGGGTGGGATTCACTGTGGGGTGGCATGGCCCCTCTGGGCTACTTGCACACTGCCAGGCTTGTGTTGCTGGGGATCTGGCGTATTAGCTGGGGTGGGTAGGCAAGGTGCACGGGGGCAGGAGGGGCAGGCTTATCTCACTTCTCCTTAGGTGATCCACTTCAGGAGGGGCCCTGTGGCAGCGGGAGGGAGTCAGACCCGCTGCTGGAGGGTTGGCTCCGCAGAAGCACAGAGTTGGGTGTTTGCGCAGAGTGAGCAAGTTCCCTGGCAGGAACTGGTTCCCTTTGGGATTTTGGCTGGGGGATGGGCGAGGGAGATGGCGCTGGTGAGCGCCTTTGTTCCCCGCCAAACTGAGCTCTGTCGTCCTGGGACTCAGCAACTCTCTCTCCCTTTGTCCTCCAGCCTCCCCGCTTTCCGAGCAGAGCTGTCAACTTATGACGTCCCAGATGCTAAGTCGCGCTTGCTGTCGGAACACACTCCTTCCGGCCCCTCCGCTTTTGCAAGCCAGACTTGGGGGGCTCTGCTTGGCCGGGGGGCCGCCCCTCAGCCCCGGCTCCCTCCCGCCAGTCCGTGGAGTGCGCACCGCCTCGCCGCCCTTCCTACCCTCTTCCATGGTCCTCCTGTCTGCGCTTGGCTCCGGAGACTCCATTGTGCTAGTCTTCTGGTGGTTTTCTGGGTTATTTAGGCAGGTGTAGGTGGAATCTAAGTGATTAGCAGGACGCGCAGTGAGCCCAGCATCCTCCTATGCCTCCATCTTCCCTAGAATCCCCAATTTATATGTAGTTTCAAGCCATTATTTAACTTCCAGTTAGTTAACATTCTGTGTAATACTAGTTTCAGGTATAGAATATAGTGATTCATCACTTACATACAAAACCCAGTGCTCATCACAAATGCCCTCCTTAATGCCCATCACCCATTTAACTCATTTTACCTTCCCCTTGCTGACTTCCCCTGCATGAACCCTGTTTTTTCACTACAATTACTGTCATTTTTATGGTTTGCCTTTTTTCCTCATGGTGCTCATTTGATTTTTTGTTCCTTAGTTTCCACATATGAGTAAAATCATACGGTATTTTTTTTCCATGACTGACTGACTTCGTTTAGCACAATATTACTAGCTTCATCCACCTCAATGCAAATGGTAAGATTTAATTCTTTTTTTGGGTGAATAATATTCCATTGTATGTGTGTGTATGTATGCACACACACACACACACACACACACACACACACACACACACACACACATATACACATACGCACACACCATTGTATCCATTAAGCAGTCAATGGATATTTGGGCTCTTTCCATAATTTGAGTATTTTTGATAATGCTGTTAGAAATATTGGGGTGCATGTGTCTCCTCAAATCATTATTTTTGTATCCTTTGGGTGATACCTCATAGTGCCATTGCTGGGTCATAGGATAGTTCTATTTTTAACTTTTTCAAGAACCTCCATACTGTTAGGCACAGTGGCTGCACCTGTTTGCATTCCAACCAATAGTATAAGAGAGTTCCCCTTTTGCTGCATCCTCATCAACACCTCTTGTTTCCTGTGTTGTTAATTTTAGCCATTCTGACAGGTGTGAGGTGATATCTCATTGTAGTTTTGATTTGTATTTCCCTGATGATGAGTGATGTCAAGCATCTTTTGATGAGTGTATTAGCCATCTGGATGTCTTCTTTGGTGACATGTCTATTCATGTCTTCTGCCCGTTTCTCCACTGGATTATTTGTGTTTTGGCTGTTGAATTTTATAAGTTCTTTATATCTTTTGGATACTGACCTTTTATCAGATACATCATTTGCAAATATCTTCTCACATCCCAAAGGTTGCCTTTTGGTTTTGTTGATTGTTTCCTTCACTTTGTAGTAAATTTTTATCTTGATGAAGTCCCAATAGTTCATTTTTGCTTTTGTTTCCCTTGCCACCATAGATATAACTAGTAAGAAGTTGCTATAGCCTAGGTCAAAGACGTTGATGTCTGTTTTCTCCTCTAAAATTTGGGTGGCTTCTTGTCTCACATTTAGTTCTTTCATCCATTTTAGATTATTGTTGTGTATGGTGTTAGAAAATGGTCCAGCTTCATTCTTTTGCATGATTCTGTCCAGTTTTCCAATACTATTTGTTGAAGAGACTATATTTTTTCATTGGATATTCTTTCCTGCTTTGTTGAAGATTAGTTGACCATATAGTTGTGGGTACAGTCTGGATTTTCTATTCTGTTCCATCGATTTCTTTGTCTGTTTTTGTGGCAGTATCATACTGTCTTCATCATTATAGCTTGGCAATATAATTTGAAGTCCAGAATTGTGAGGCTTCCAGCTTTGCTTTTGTCATTCAAGATTGCTTTGGATATTCAGAGTCTTTTGTGGTTCCATACAAATTTTAAGATTGTTTGTTCCAGCTCTGTGAAAATGCTTGTGGTATTTTGATAGGGATTGCATTTAATGTGTGGATCGCTTTGGGTAGTATAGACATTTTAACAATATTTGTTCTTCTAATCCGTGAGCATGAAATGTCTTTCCATTTCTTTGTGTCATCTTCAATTTCTTTCACAAGTGTTGTATAGTTTTCAGAGTACAGATCTTTTACCTTTTTGGTTAGGTTATTCCTAGGTATCTTAGGATTTTTGGTGCAGTTGTAAATGGGACTGATTCCTTGATTTCTCTTTCTTCTTCATTATTGGTGTATAGATAAGCAACAGATTTCTGTATGTTGATTTTGTATCCTGTGACTTTGCTGAATTCATGTATCAGTTCTACCATTTTTTGGTGGAGTCTTTCAGATGTTCTACATAGAGTATTATTTTGTCTGCAAATAGTGAAAGTTTGCTGATTTGGATGGCTTTATTTCTTTTTGCTGTCTGATTACTGAGACTAAGACTGTCCATACTATATTCAGTAACAGTGATGAGAGTGGACATCCCTATCTTGTTCCTGACCATAGATGAAAAGCTTTCAGTTTTTCCACATTGATGATGATACTAACTGTTGGTTTTTCATATATGGACTTTGTGATGTTGAGGTATGTTCCCTCTATCCCTATTTTGTTGAGGTTTTTATCAAGAATGGATGCTGTACTTTGTCAAATGCTTTTTCTGTATCCATTGACAGGATCATATGGTTCATATCCCGTCTTTTATTAATATGGTGTATCACCTTGATTGATTTGCAAATACTGAATCAACCTTGCAGCGTGTTCAGGATTAAATCCCACTGGATTGTGACGAATGATTTTTGAGTATACTGTTGGATTCAGTTTGTTAATATTTGTTGAGAATTTTTGCATCCATGTTCATCAGCAATATTGGCTTGTAGTTCTGCTTTTTAGTGGAGTCTTCTTATGGTTTTGGAATCAGGGTAATGCTGGCCTCATAGAATGAATTTGGAAGCTTTCCTTCCATTTCTATTTTTTGAAAAAGTTTTAAAAGAATAGGTATTAACTGTTCTTTAAATATTGAGTAAAATTCCCCTAGGAAGTCATCTGACCCTGGACTTTGGTTTGCTGGAGATAATTTATTACTGATTCACTTTCTTTGCTGGCTATCAATCAGTCTTTTGAAATTTTCTATTTCTTCTTGTTTCAATTTTGGTAGTTTACATGTTTCTAGGAAGTTATCCATTTCTTTCAGATTACCCAGTTTGTTGGCATATAATTTTTCATATCCTCTCTAATTATTTGCACTTCTGTGGTATTGGTTGTGATCTCACCTCTCTCATTCTTTTGTGATTTTATTTATTTGGTTCCTTTCTCTTTTATTTTTGATAAGTCTGTCCAGGGGTTTATCAATTTTATTAATTTCTTCAAAGAACTGGTCCCTGGTTTCAATGATGTTTTACTGTCTTTTGATTGTTTGTTTGTTTATTTGTTTGTTTCTATATCATTTATTTCTGCTCAATCTTTATTATTTCCCTTCTTCTCCTGGCTTTAGGCTTCATTTGTTGTACTTTTTCTAGCTCCTTTAGCTGTAAGGTTAGGTTGTATATTTGAGATTTGTCTTGCTTCCTGAGATAGGCCTGTATTGCTGTATGATTCCTTCTTATGACTGCTTTTGCTGCATCCCAGAGATTTTGAACCATCATGTTTTCATTATCCCTCATCTTCAATTATAGTTTTAAATTTTTTCTTTAATTTACTGGTTGACCCATTCATTATTTAGTAGGATGTTCTTTAACCTCCATGTATCTGTGGCCTTTCCAAAGTGTTCTTGTGATTGACTTCAAATTTCATAGTGTTGTGGTCTAAAAACATGCATAGTATGATCTCAATCTCTTTGTACTTGATGAGGCCTGATTTGTGACCCAATATGTGATCTATTCTGGGGAATGTACTATGTGTACTCTAAAAGAACTTGTATTCTGCTTCATTAGAATGAAATGTTCTGAATATATCTGTTAAGTACATCTGGTCCACCATGTCACTCAAAGCCATTGTTTCCTTGTTGATTTCCTGCTTAGATGATCTGTCCATGGTTCTAAGTAGGGTGTTAAAGTCCCCTACTATTGTTGTATTGTTAGCAATGAGTACCTTTATGTTTGATATTAATTGTTTTCTATATTTGGGTGCTTCCAAGTTGGAAACATAAGTATTTATAATTGTTAGATCTTCTTGTAGGATAAAACCCTTTATGATGATATACTGACCTTTTTCATCTCTTGTTACCATATTTGATTTAACATCTAGTTTTTTCAATATAAGTATGGCTACTCCAGCTTTCTTTTGGCATCCATTAGCATAATAGGTGATTCTCCCTCACTTTCAATCTCTAGATGTCTTTACATCTAAAATTAGTCTTGGGGCACCTGGGTGGCTTACCAGTTAAGCGTCCAACTCTTGTTTTTGGCTCAGGTCATCATCCCAGGTTTGTGGGATCGAGCCTCCATGCTCAGTGTGGAGCCTACTTAAGATTCTCTCTCTCTCCCTCCGCCCTTCTCCCCTCGTTTGCACTCTCATTCTAAAATAAAATTTTAAATAAATAAATAAATAAATAACAATACAATTAGTGTCTTGTAGGCAGAATATAGATGGGTCTTGTTTTTGTTTTGTTTTATTCCATTCTGATACCCTTTATCCTTTAATGGGGACATTTAGCCCATTTATGTTCAGAGTGATTATTGATAGATATGAATTTGGTGCTATTGTATTACTTGTTTTGTTGTTATTCATGGAGATTTTCTCTGTTCCTTTCTAGTCTTTGTCACTTTTGGTCCTTCTTTCCCACTCAAAGAGTCCCCTTTAATATTCTTTTCAGGGCTGGTTTAGTGTTCACAAACTCCTTTAGTTTTTCTTCGTCTGTGAAACTCTTTATCGTGCTCTCTATTCAGAATGTCAGCCTTACTGCATTCTTGCATATTTTTCCCATTCAGCATGTTGAATATGCCATGCCACTCCCTTCCTACCTGCCACATTTCTGTAGAGAAATCTGCTACTAACTTTATTGGTTTCCCTTGTAAGTTAGAGACTTCTTTTTTTTTTTTAATTTTAAAATTTTTTTTTGCTTCTAGAATTTTTTCTTTATAGTTTGCAAATTGAACTAAATATGTCTTTGTATTGGCCTGCTTTTGTTGATTTTGATGGGAGTTCTTTGTGCCTCCTGGATTTGTAAGTCTGTTTCCTTCCCCAGATTAGGGAAGTTTTAGCTATAATTTCCTTGAGTAAATCTTTTCACCTTTTCCCCTCTCTTATGTCTGTGGGATTCCTATGATTTGAATGTTATTACACGTTATGGAATTACTGAGTTCCCTAAGTGTACTTTCATTAACCAAGAATTTTCTTTCCTTCTTTTATGCACCTTCATTATTTTCCTTAATTTTATATTCTATATCACTTATGCATTCCTTTACTGTTTCCATCCTTGTGGTCATTATATATAGTCTGTTTTGAATCTTGGTTATGTCATTTTTCATTTCATCCTGGTTAGTTTTCAGGTCTTTTATCTCTGCAGTCAGACTTCCTGGTGTCTTCTATACTTTTCTCAAGCAGAGCTAGTATCCTAATGATTGTTGCTTTAAATTCTGGATGAGGCATATTACTTATATTTGTTTTGATTAGATCCTTGGCTGTGACATTTTCTTGTTCATTCTTTTTGGATGAATTCCTCCATTTGGCATTTTGTCTAGGTCTCTCTCTTCTGTGTATTATAAAAGCCTCTTATGTTTCCTGCTTCTGAGAGTAATGGCTTTATGGAGAAGAGGTCATGTAATATCCAGGGGCTGGTCCGTCAGAAATTGAAATTGTTGGGTATGCTACATGCACTGTGATGCTGTGTATGGGTAGTCTTTCCCTCAGGTCAGTCCTCTGCAGAATTTCTCCTTGCCCACTGTTGGGAATGTTTGGACCTTGGCCAGAATGTGGCAAGTTTTAACTAAGTGTGCTTTGGTCTGCTTTTTAAAAGAGACCTGATGCTATTTCCACTAGAGCTGAAGCTTTGCAGAGCTTTATGGTCTATAGACGTGGTACATGCAGGGGTTTGTGCTGATCTTCTGGTGGCAGGGCCTGCTACACTGGTTTTTAGGCTCACTTGCCCACCAAAAGCATTAACAACAGAATACAGGGGGCCAGGGCTTGGTGTAAACAATTTAGGCAGCCAGTCTTGGTGCTGTGCTATTTACTGAAGTTAGTTTATGCTGAGGGGCCAGGGAGGGCAATGGCACTAAGCATTTCCATTGTCCCCAGAGAGGGAGTTCATGCTTGCTGCTGTCAGGGAAGCCCTCCCAGAAAAGGAGATAAATTTCCCTCATGTGACCTAGGTCTTTTTCAGATCACTGCTTACACACTTTCTGTGTCTGGGTTAGTCGTCTGCCTGGAGAAGTGCATTGCACTTTGGGCTGTATCTGAGCCAGAAACAGGTAAGTTTTAAAACTCCCAACTTGAGATACCTGGTGTGTGGGGACCTGAGCTGGTCTTCTGGCAGAGGATCTTGCTACATTGGGACTGATGTAGGTTTGACCTAGAGGGGCAGTTGCACGAGTGCTCAAGAGCATGGAATTTGGACCACAGCATATTAAGCAGCCAATGTCCAGGTTAGCCACCCTTAGTAGGTCTCTCTGTGCCTATGCTGAGGGGTGAGAATAGGAAATGTTACCCACCAGCTCCCTTGTCCCTGGAGAAGCAATGCCACCTCTCTGAGATGTACTTCAAGGAGGAGAAACTGTGACTCCTAGTGCATTTCAGGAGATCCTCATATCATGGCATCTGCTCCCAGGTTACCTGCCTGCTTTCTCTACAGAAGCAGTGGTGTCCTCAGCTATGCCACAGGCTTTTAAAACTTTAGTCTTTGAGCCCTGCTGGTTGAAAAATCTCATGAAAATCAGCCCCTCTTGTTTTCTCAATGGCTTTGGAGAAGGGTTTTCTTTGTGCAATAACCTGTGTGTGTGTGTGGTCTCTCTCTCTCTCTCTCTCTCTCTCTATCTCTCTTTTCCACAACCTGGACTCTCTAGCCTCCACAGCACCTGCAGTCTGTTTCTACCCCAAACCACATCTCCACGCCCACACCTACTTTCCATGCTGTGGCCTTCCCTCTCCTCTAGTTGTGCAGTTTGTTCTGTCAGTTATCAGATGGGTTTCTTGGGTATTCAGAACTATTTGATATTTAGCTAGTTGTTTGAGAGATGAGGCAAGCCTGGGTTCCTCATACTATCTTAGCACCTCACAGTCTTTGTTTAAAAGTGTATTTTGTCTGATACAAGTGACGTGACCCTAACTTTTTATTCACTTCGATTTCCATGGAATATAATTCATCCCCTTGTATTCAATCTGTATGTGGCTTTAGGTTTGAAAATCCATTCAGGTACCCTATGTGTCTTGATTGGAGGAGTTAGACCATTTACATTTAAAGTAATTATTGATAAGTATGTACTTATTGCCACTTTTAATTCTTTTCTGATTGTTCTTGTAGTTCTTCTCCATTCCTTTCTTCTTCTCTTGCACTCTTCCCTTGTGATTGTTGTTACCTAGTGTTTTATTTGGATTCCTTTCTCCTTATTTTTTGTGTATCTATTATAGGTTTTTGGTGTGTGCTTACCAAGAGATTGATACATAATGTCCTAAGTATATAGCAGTCTATAATAAGTTGATAGTACCTGAAGTTGAAATGTTATAGAAGTTCTACTTTTTTACTCCACTCTTCATGTTTTATATATATGATGTCATATTTTACATTTTATTTTGTATATCCCTGGATTACTTGTAGATATCATTGATTTTTTTTTTTTACTACTGTTGTCTTTTACCTTCATACTAGCTTTGTAAGTAATTGATCTACCTTTATTGTATGTTTGTTTGACTCATGAAATTTTTTCCCTTTCATATTTTTCTTTCTTCTAATTAGGACCTATTAACATTTCTTATAAGGTTGGTTTAGCGGTGATGAACTGTTTAATTTTTTAACATTTTTATTTATTTATTTATTTATTTATTTATTTATTTAGGTTTGGAAACTCCTCATTTCTCCTTCAGTTCTGAATGATATCCTTGCTTGGTGAAGTATTCTTGGTTGTTGTTGTTGTTTTTCCTTCCAACCCTTTGAATATATCATGTCACTCCTTTGGAGCCATAAAAGTTTCTGCTGAAACTAAGTTTATAGCTGTATGGGGTTTTCTTTGAATGTAACCAGTTGCTTTTATCTTGCTTTTAATTTTTTTCTCTTAATATTTAATCCTTGACGTTTTAATTATAATGTATCTTGATGTGTATCTCCTCTTGTTTGGGGTTCTCTGTGATTCCTGGATCTGAATATGTGTTTCCCTCCCCAGGTCAGGGATGATTTTAACTATTATTTCTTCAAATAACTTTTCTGCCCCTTTGTCTCTCTCTTCTCATTCTGAAACCCCTGTAATGTGAATGTGAATATGCTTGTTTTGTCCCAAAGATCCCTTAGCTATCCTCATTTTTTTTCTTTTATCTTTTTGTTGTTCAGCTTGGGTGCTTTCCATTAACCTCTTCCAGATGGCTAATATGTTCTTCTGCATCCTCTGCTATTGATTCTCTTTAGTGTTATTTTTATTTTAGTTATACTATTATTCAACTCTGATTGTTTTTTATATTTTATATCTCTTTGTTGAAGTTATTACTCAATTTTCCTTTCTTCTCTCAGTGAAAGATGCTCCACTGAGCATCTTCATGATATTTTTTGAAGACTTTATCAAGTAGATTGCTTATTTTTATTCATTTACTTCTTTTTGTTTGTTTGTTTTGTCTTATCCTTTCATTTAGAGCATATTTCTCTGTCTCATTTTCTTTTGACTTGCTGTGTTTGTTTCTGAGAATTAGAACAGCTACTTTTCCTAGTCTTGAAGGACAGATCTCATATAGGAACATCCCCCACTGTTGACTGCCTGTGTCTAGCAGCTCTGGCTGGAGGTGTAGCAGCCATGGGCTGAAAATCTCAGAGAACTCTCCACTGGGGTCACCCTGGTAGGACAGCTGGAGCTGATAAGGGTGTGATCCAGGGGTCTTGGGGCATTCCACACAGTGGGCACCCTCACAGGACAGTTGAAGCTGAATCAGGCACTGGTGGGTGGCACTGTTCTGGTGGGCAGCTGGAACTAAGCCAGGCACAGACCAGGGGTTTCTATGGGGTGCTTTATACAGGGAACACCTTGGCAAGATGACTGGATCTGAGATGGACATAGACTGGTGGCATTTCTGGGTGTTCCATAAATCTTTTTTTGCCATTTCAAAAATCTTCACAATGTCTTCACTAGGTGCTCTGGCAAGTTGCCTGGAGGTGATGTAGGTTTGGGCCTGGCATGTCCCACTGATGCTTTGCACATTTGTCACCTTGATGAGATAAATGAAACTATCATAGGCACTGTCTGGAAGTATTCTGGGGTGCACTACACTCAGGCCACTGCAGTAGGATGGCTGGAGCTCAGGCAGGTGGGAGGGTATCACTTGGGGGCAAGGGCATGGGCTGGTGTGAGCTAGTGGCCCAGGGCTCACTAAGGGAGCCAGCTGGCCAGGTGCCATATCCTGCTCCTGTATTTGCTATGATGATGGAGGAAGAGCATGAACAATGGCGCTTGCAAGCTTCTCCGATCTGAGAATTCTTGCAGCTCCCTCTAGGGCTGAGTCCTTTACACTTTTGTTGTCCATTTAAACCATTGTGTTGTTTCTATGTCTCAGGGTGACTGGGGCTGGTGGGTTTATGGCCAGGTAGATTGCTTGGATCCTGCTCCTGTTTGAATTATAAGGTGTTCACAATAGTGTTCACCAGCTCCTTGGCACTGAAGAACATTCTGCAGGTTTCATGCCATTTGGCAGTCATTTAAGAATTAGTTTCTTTAAATTTTAGCTATTTTTTTAAACTGCACAGTTTTTTTTTATCTGTGCCCCAGAGTGGATGAAACTGTTCCTGTTCCCTCAGTACTATCCTTCCCTACTGTAGTTTGCAGTGTCACAGTGGGGTTCCCTTAATTACTGTGTCTGTCTCTTGTGCCATTTGCTATATGGTTCCTCTGTTGTTTGTTGTGCAGAAGCTGTTCAGTGAGTCCTCATTTCTTTTTCAGGAGGAATTGCTCTAAAAGTAGGTGTAGGTGTAGATTCATTGTGTTCATATAGGGCATAAGCACCAACCTCACCATCTTGGATGCCCCACACCATTTCATTATGGTTTTGAGTTGTATTTCCCTGATGATTAGTGATGTTGAGCATCTATTCATGTGCCTATTGGCTGTCCATATGTCTTCTTTGGAAAAATGTCTATTCAGATCCTTTTCCATTTTTTCATCATATTGCTATTTTTGCTTGCTTTTGAATTGTATGAGTTCTTTATATATTTTGGATACTAACCACTTACCAGATACAGACATATCTCAGAGATACTGATTCAGTTATAGACCACAACAATGAAATGAATATCATAATAATGTGAGTCACATGAACTTTTTGGTTTCCCAGTGCATATAACATTTATATTCATGCTATATTATAGTCTATGGAGTATGCAATAGCATGTGTCTAAAAAAACAATCTATATACCTTAATTAAAATATAGTTTATTTCTAAAAAATGATAACTATCCTCTGAGGTTTCAGTGGTTTGCCACTTTTTTGCTAGTGTAGGGTCTTGCCTTGATGTTTATGGGCAATATATGTTTATGGGTCAGAATGGTAGTTGCTGAAAGTGTGTGTGGCTGTGGCAATTTCTTTCTTTTTCTTTCTTTCTTTCTTTCTTTCTTTCTTTCTTTCTTTCTTCCTTCCTTCCTTCCTTCCTTCCTTCCTTCCTATTTGAGGTCTACCATATTTATTTTATTTATTTATTTATTTATTTATTTATTTATTTATTTATTTATTTTTATTTTAGAGAGAGAGAGAAAGAGACAAATTAAGAGAAAGAGACAGAGGGGCAGAGAGAGAGGGAGACACAGAATCCGAAGCAGGCTCCAGGCTCTGAGCCGTCAGCACAGAGCCAGATGTAGGACTCAAACCTACGCATGGTGAGATCATGACTTGAGCTAAAGTTAGATGCTTAAATGACTGAGCCACTCAGGTGTCCCATCATTTATTATTTTAATTTAAAATTTAGTTAGTTAACATACAGTGCAATATTGGTTTCAGGAGTAGAATTCAGGGATTCCTCACTTTTACATAATTCCCAATGCTCATCACAAGTGCCCTCCTTAGTACCCATCACCCACATAGCCCATCTCCCTCTCGCCTCCCTCCATCAATCCATTGTTTGTTCTCTATCACTAAGAATGTCTTATGGTTTGTTCCCTCTCTTCTCTCCCACCCCCTTCCCATATGTTCATCTGTCTTGTTCCTTAAATTCCACATATGAGTGAAATCATATGGTAGTTGTCTTTTTCTGATTGATTTAATTGACTTAGTATAATAGGCAATTTATTAAAATAAGACAATGAAGTTTGCTGTTGATTACTCTTTGACTCACAAAAAATTTCTCTGAAACATGTGATGCTACTGATTAATAGTATTTTACCCACAGTAGAAGTTCTTTCAAATTTGGAGTCAGTCCTCTCAAACCCTGCTTCTGCTTTATTAGTTAGTTATGCAATATTTGAAATGTTGTGTTATCATTTCAAAAATCTTCACAGAGGAAAGAGTTGAGATGGCAGAGAAGTAGGGGGAGCCTGGGCTTTCCTCATCCCTCAAACACAGCTATATTGATGTCAGATCACTTGGAACACCCAGGAAATCGACCTGTGGATTGGCAGAAGGATCTCTACAGTTGGAGAGATAGCTTGGCAGGTGTGAGGTGTGTGGAAGTGAATTGGGGAAAAGAAAAACAGCCACACCACAGAGGGGAGAGAACCCTTTCCCTGGAGAGACAAAAGGGAGAGAAAGAAAGAGGGGTTGAGATAGTGCGGCATCAAGTTAGTAGAAGAGGAAAACCTCTCTGGACCACGGATGGAGAATAAGAAGTACTGAGTGGCCCAGTTCTTTTTTGCAAACAGTATCTGGAGCTTAAACTCTGAAGTTGTGGAAGTGTGTGACTTTGGAATGGAGCTGTGGAGCACCCTCCCGGGAAGGAGGGAGCTGCCCCGGAGTGCGTAGCATGGTGTAGGGATCTCTGGGGCACACTGGGAAAGAGCATTCCCCTCCCTGGAGTACTTTTGGAAGATGGTTTATTGCCTTACAAGGACAAAGGACCCTGCAGTGCCAGCCAAAAGCCTCTTATCGGCAGGGGACAGAGGCGCACCCGGAGAGAATATAACATTTGCTGCTTTTAGCAGTGCTGCACCATAAATTGTACACACTGTATAGGCCTGGGACTGTTTCTCTGGGACAGGGGACTTTACACAGTGTGGAGGGGCTCTACCCAAGAGGAGGGGAGTGTATCTGCATGGTGCCTGTCCTTTAAGACTTTGGGTTTTGAATCCCAGCCATGTACCAAAGAAAAACCACAGGACATTTGTGACACAGGGCCAGGTGACTGCCCTTGCTATTTGGTGAGGGCTGCCTGAACAGCAGGTAGGGAGGGGGTATGAGATATCAGGTCTGAGGACAAGAGTTTAGGGTGGCACCGTTTTGCCCCCAATGTCAACACAGTGGGACTTCAGAGAGTAACACAGCAGTCCCCTCATGGAGGCAAGTCCCACTTACACCAAACCCGACACCACCCCGTCCCATGCCTGGCAACTGCTTATATTTACTGGAGCAAGACTGGCTCAGCCAAAGCAGTGGACCTCTCCTCCAGACCAGCACAGCCATCATCCCCCAAGCCCAAAGTGCACTGCAAAACCAGGGCTTCAAAACAATGCCTACAGTTATTTTTCCTTTGTTTCTTTCTTCTGTTTTTTTCTTGTGGAATCAGGCTCATGGTTTCTTGTTTCTTTTTTTCTTCATTTCCTTTTCACCTTTTTTGGATCAGGCTTTTTTTTTTTTTCTTTTTTCCTTTTTTTCCCTCTCTTATTCTTTGGAATCAAACTACAGTTTTTTTTTTTTAATTTTCTGTTTGTTTGTTTGTTTGTTTGTTTGTTTTTGTCCTGTTTTCTAAGATCAGGCATCCTGCCCCCTGCCCCCCACCACCTCCACCACCACCTCCACCAACCTTTTTTTCTTCAACAAAGACAGTCTCTTCAGCAAATGGTGTTGGGAAAATGACAGCAATGTGCAGAAGAATTAAACTGGACCACTTTCTTACACCATATACAAAAATAAATTCAAAATGGATGAACAACCCATCCAATCTGAGACAGAAAACCATCAAAAACCTACAAAATTCCTACAAAATAAGCAACAACCTCTTTGACCTCGGCTGCAGCAACTTCTTATTAGACATGTCTCTGGAGGCAAAGGAAATAAAAGCAGAAATGAACTACTGGGACCTTATTAAGGTAAATAGCTTCTGCACAGTGAAGGAAACAATCAACAAAACTAAAAGGCAACCAACAGGATGACAGAAGATACTTGCAAATGACATAGCTGATAAAGGGTTAGTATCCAAACTATATAAAGAACTTACCAAACTCAACACCCATAAAGCAAAAAATCCAGTGAAGAAATTGACAGAAGACATGAATAGACACTTTTCCAAAGAAGACATCCAGATGGCTAACAAACATTGAAAAGATGCTCAGTATCACTCATGAGAGAAATACAAATCAAAACCATAATGTGATACCACCTCACACCTGTCAGAATGGCTAAAATTAACAACTCAGGAAACAACAGATGTTGGTGAGGATGCAGAGAAAAGAGATCTCTTTTGCACTGTTCTTGGGAATGCCAACAGGTGCAGCCACTCTGGAAAAGTATGGAGGTTTCTCAAAAAATTAAAAAGAGAACTACCCTGTAACCTAGCAATTGCACTACTAGGTATTTATCCAAAGGAGACAAAAATGCTGATTCGAAGGGGCACATGCACCCCAATGTTTAGAGCATCACTGTCAACAATAGCCAAATTATGGAAAGAGCCCAAATGTCCATCAACTGATGAATGGATAAAGAAGTTTGGGTATATATATAGAATGGAATACTACTCGGTGCTCAAAAAGAATGAAATGTTGCCATTTGCAACAACATGGTTGGAACTAGATTGTATTATGCTAAGTGAAATAAATCAGTCTGAGAAAGACAAATATATGATTTCATTCATCTGTGGAAGTTAAGAAACACAACATAGGGGAAGGGAAGGAAAAATAAGATAAAAACAGAGTAGGAGGCAAACCATAAGATGCTCTTAAATACAGAGAACAAACTGAGGATTGCTGGAGGAGAAGTTTGTTGGGAGGAGTGGATAAATGGGTAATGGGCATTAAGGAGAGCACTGGTTGGGATGAGCACTAGGTTTCATGGAAATGATGAATCACTGGGTTCTACTCCTAAAACCAATACTACACTGTATATCAACTATCTTGAATTTAAATAAACTTTAAAAAATCTTCACAACAACTTCACTAGGAGTAGATTCTATCTGTAAAAGACATATTCATTACTCATCCATAAAGCAACTCCTAATTTGTTCAAGTTTGATTTTGAGATGATGGCAAGTCAAATATAATAATAATGAAAAGCTTGAAATTTTGCAAGAATTAACAAAATATGACACAAACACAAAGTGTGTAAAGGCTATTGAAAAAATGGCACTGCAGACTTGCTTGATGCAGAGTTTATTCAAACCATGAATTTTGGTAAAAAAAAAGGGGGGGAGGCAATTATTTAAGCCCAGTAAAAGAGCCCAAAGTATAACATAAACAGGTAGGTCTGTATTTCATTTACAAATACCTTCTCCCATTCAGTAAGTTGTGTTTCATTTTGTTGATGGTTTCCTTTGCTGTGCAGCTTTTTTTAGTTTGATGTATTCTCATTATTTTTGTGCCTGTACCTTTGAAGTCAGGTCTAAGGGAAAAAAAATATTAAGACGGATGTCAATGTTTTGTTCTAGGATTTTTATGGTTTCATGTCACACATTCAAGTCTTTAATCCATTTTGAGTTAGTTTCTGTGTATGGTGTAAGAGAGCAATCCATACCAATTCTTTTACATGTAGCTTTCAAGTTTTGTCAGCACTATTTATCAATGAGACGGTCCTTTCCCCATTGTATATTCTTGTCTCCTTAGACATAAATTAACTGATAATGTATGTGTGGGTTTGTGTCTGAGATCTCTATTCCCTTCCAGTGATCTATATACGTCTGTATTTATGGCAATACCATACTGTTTAGATTACTATATCTTTGTGGTACAGTTTGAAATCATGGTGCATGATATCTCCAGCTTTGTTCTTCTTTGTCAAAATTGTTTTGGCTATTTGGGATCTTCTATAGTTCCATACAAATTTTAGAATTATTTCTTCCAATTCTGTGAAAATTTTCAGTAGAATTTTGATAGGAATTGCATTGAATCTGTAAATTATTTTGGATAGTATGGATATTTTCACAATAGTAATTCTTCTAATCCATTAGCATGGGGCATCTTTCTATTTACTTGTGTCATGTTCACTTTTTTTGTCAATGTGTTAGAGTTTTCAGTGTACAGGACTTTCACTTCCTTGGTTAAATTTATGCCTGGGTATTTCATTTTTTTTTTCTGATATGATGATAAATGGGATTGTTTTCTTGATTTCTCTTTCGGATCATTTGTCGGTGTATAGAAATGCAACAGATGTTGTATATTTTGTATCTTGCGACTTTACTAAATTCATTCATTCCAACAGTTTTTCTGGTAGAGGTTGAAGATTTTTTGGTATATAATATGTCTTCTGCAAATAGTGACAATTTACTTTTGTTTTCAATTTGTGTATCTTCCTTCCTTCCTTCCTTCCTTCCTTCCTTCCTTCCTTCCTTCCTTCCATCTATCCATCCATCCATCCATCCATCCTTCTTCCTTTCCCTTTCTTTCTTCCTTTCTTTCAGCCTAATTTCTGTGGTTATACTATGTTAAATAAAAGTAGTGAACATGGGCATCTTTGTCTTATTCCTGATCGTAGAAGAAATGCTTTCAGCTTTCCACCATTGAATATGGTATTAGCTATGTGTTTGTCATATATGGTCTTGTGTTAAGGTTTATTCTCTCTATACCCACTTTGTTTAAATTTTTCTCACAGGGGCACCTGGGGCCTCAGTTGGTTGTGCATTTGTTCAACTCTTGATTTCAGGTCATGACCCCAGGGTCATGGGATCAAGCCCTGCATCAAGCTTACTTGGGATTCTCTCTCTCTCTCCCCCTTCGATTCTCCCCTCTCTCCCATTCATGCTCTCTCTAGATATAAAAAAAAATTTTTAATTACCATAAATGAATGTTGGATTTTATGAGATTTTTTCTGCATCTATTAAGATGATGATATAATTTTATCTTCCATTTTGTTGACATGATATTACACACTGATTGATTTACATATGTTGAACAGTTCTTGCATCCCTGGAATAAATTCCATTTGGTCATGGTGTATGATACTTTTAATGTATTGTTGATTTCAGTTTGGTAATATTTTTGAGGATTTTTGCCTCTGTAATCATCAGGGCTATTGGCTTGTATTCTCCCTTTTTTATGGTCTCCTTGTCTTGTTTTGGTATCAGGATAATGTTAGCTTTGTAAAATGAGTTTCAGAGCTTTCCCTTCTCTCTAATTTTTTGGATGAGTTTGAGAATGATAGGTGTTATTCTTTTTTGTTTGGTAGAATTCACCAATGAAGCTGTCTGGTCCTGAAGTTTTGTTTGTTGGAAGGTTTGGGGTTGCTGATTCATTCTTCTTACTAGTAATTGGTTTATTCAGAATTTCTCTTTCTTCATGATTGAGTCTTAAAAGATTTTAAATTCCTAGGAATGTATCCATTTCTTTTAGGTTATCCAATTTGTTTGCCTATAAATGTTCATAGTAGTCTCATGATCTTTTTTATCTCTGTGGTATTAGTTGTAAGTTCTTTTTTATTTCTAATATTATTTATTTGAACACTTTCTCTTTCTTTCTGGGTGAGTCTATCTAAAGATTTGTCAATTTTATTTATCTTTTCAAGGAACGAGCTCTTAGTGTCATTGATCTTTCCTATTGTCTTTTTAATCTCTATTCCATTTATTTTCACTCTGATCTTTGTTACCTTCTTTTTTCTAAAATGCTGGGGTTTATTTGTTCTTATTTTCCTAGTTCGTTTAGGTGTAAAGTTAAATTGTTTATTTGGGATTTCTCTCTGTTTGAAGATAGGCCTGTATTGCTAGGAGCTTCTCTTGGAGAACTGCTTTTGCTGCTTCCCGTAGATTTTTGTTAATCTATCTCAGTTTTCATTTGTCTCTGGGTACTTTTTCTCCCCTGATTCCTTCAATGAGCCAGTGGTTTTTCGGTAATATGTATTTGTAGCTTTTTCAGTTTTCTTTTCCCACTGTGGTCAGAAGTGATTCTTCATATGATTTCCGTATTCTTGATTTCAGTGTTCAATGTTTTATTGCCTCAACATTTAATGTTTCCTGGAGAATGTTCCCTATGCTCCTGAGAAGAATGTGTATTCTGTTGTTTTGGGATGGAATGTTTTGTATATATCTGTTAAATCCCTCCCATTTAATGTGTCATTTATGACTGATGTTTTCTGATTAATAATCTGTCTTGGATGATCTATCCATTGATGTAAATGGGTTGTTAAAATACCCTATTGTTACTATATTGATGTCAATTTCTCCCTTTTGGTCTGTTAATACTTGCTTTATATAATTTGGTGCTTATAAGTTGAGTGCACTTTTATTTATAAATGCTATATCTTCTGACAAGATTCACCTTTTTATCATTATGTAATTACATCCACCTTTGTCTTTTATTATAGCTTTGTTTTGAAGTCTATTT
The DNA here is from genome assembly GCF_046562875.1 of Panthera onca. Lineage (NCBI taxonomy): Eukaryota > Metazoa > Chordata > Mammalia > Carnivora > Felidae > Panthera > Panthera onca. The sequence continues at coordinate 89,167,475 of NC_138339.1, forward strand.
GGTGATATCCATATAGCTATGACAGCTGTCTTTTTGCTTCCATTTGCATGGAATACCTTTTTTGAATTCCTTCACTTTCAGTCTTTGGGTGTCCTTAATTCTAAAGTGAGTCTCTTATGGGCAGTTTATGGATGTGTCTTATTTCTTAATCCATTCAGTCACTTTATGCCTTTTGATTGGACAATTCAGTCCATTTACATTTAAAGTAATTATTGATAGGTATGCACTTACTGTAATTTTGTTATTTTCTAGCTGTTTTTGTAATTTATCTTTTCTTCTTCCTTTTCTCTGTTCCTTTGTGGTTTGATGATTTTCTTTAATGTTCTGTTTGGATTTCTTTCTCATTTTCTTTTGTGTATTTACTATAATTTTACTTTGAGATTACTGTTTGGTTCATACATATCATCCTGTATTTATAGCAGTCTCTTTTAAGTTCATGGCAACTTAAATCTGAACACATTCCCAAACTCTTCGTGTTTACTTCCACCTTTCATATTTTGTATTTTTTATTTTACTTTAGACATGTTTTTATTTTATGCATCTATTAACTCATTACAGTTTTAATTTTACTACCTTTATTCCTTTAACCTTCATATTAGCTTTAAAAGTAATTAATCTACTACCTTTATTATATATTTACTTTTCTAGTAAGATTTTTACTTACATATGTTTTCCTCTTAGTAATTAGTACCATTTCTTTAATGGTCCCTCTAATATTTCTTGTAAGGCAATTTAGTAGTAATCAACTCCTTTAGCTTTTGTCTAAAAAATTCTATCCTTCAAATCTGAATGATAACTTTGCCAGGTAGACTATCCATGGTTAGACATTCTTCCCTTTCAGCACTTTGACTAGTGTGGCTTGTATATTTTCTGCTGAGAAATCTGCTCATAGCCTTATGGGGTTTCCTTTGCAAGTAACAATTTGTTTTCCTCTTGCCACTTAAGATTCTCTTTTTTTCAACTTTAACTTTTAACATTTTAATTATAATGTGTCTTGGTGTGGATTTCTTTGTGTCCATCTTATTTAGAACTCCATGGGTTTCTTGGAACTGGATGTCGATTTACTTCTTTAAATTAGTTAGGAAAGTTTTCAGCCATTATTTCTTCAAATAAGTTTTCTGCCCCTTTTTGCCTCTCTCTTCTCCTTCTTGGACCTCTTTAATGCAAAAGTTACTACCCTTGATGTTTTCTCATAAGTCTCTGAAATTATCCTTTTTTAAAAAAAATACTATTTTTCTTTTTGCAGCTATGTCTGCGTGAGTTCCATTATTTATTTTACAGCTGGATGGTCTGTTCTGCTTCATCCAGTCTGCTGTTAAACCCTTCTGGTGTACTTTTCAGCCCAGTTATTGTGTTCTTCAGCTCTGTGGCTTCTGTTTGTACTTTGATATGTTTTCTCCCTCTTTGTTGGAGTTCTCGCTGTGTTCCTCCATTTTTCTCCCAAGTTCATTAGCATCTTTATGACCATTACTTGAAATTCTTTATCTGGTAAATTACTTTTTAATCCATAGCATTAAGGTATTTTCTGAGATGTTGTCTTCTTCATTTGGAATGTATTTCTTTGTCTCCTCATTTTACTTGACTCCATTTCTATGTAATAGGTGAAAGAGCTATGCCTTTCAGTCTTGGAGAGGTGTCCTTCTATAGGTGATGAACCTACTTGCCTTAGCTGGTGGTTGTCTCTCTAACCTTTGTGATTGTCTAAACTGTCTGACTTATTACTGATACACTCCAGTTGTTGAATATATGCCAAGATCTATCCGTGGAAGAATCTCATTTAGCATCTAGTTGCAGGCTGATTGGAAGCCAGCCATTTAAAGTATGCACATATATACAGTCCTGAGAGTCCACAATTGTAATCCCTGTTTGCCTCCAGACCGGGATATCTGGTGTTGTCCTTTAGGGAGCAGTTGCAAAAATCAGGGGTCCATATAAGTGTATAAGCTCTTTTCAAGGAAATCTTGTTAAGCTGTAATGAGGCCAGGGGATATGCAAGGATGATGCGTATTTTGCATATTTGCTTATTTTGCATAAGCATATTTGCTTATTTTCCCTGGGAGTGCCTCCTTAGCCTCTAGAGGTATGGCAACCTAAAGTCTGTCTGTCAGTCTAAAGCTCCAGTCTAGGAAATAGGCCTTTTTCAAAGGAATACTGGATTGTGTTTCAGTCGTCTGTGTAGTGATATGGGAGCATGGGGCAAGCTGAGGGCAAGGAGCAGGCTAACAGCACCACCGCCCCCACCCCCCTACTCCCAGTGGGATGTGTATGATATTCCTTGGACACTCCAGACTATCCCGAAACAGGAAAGGACAAAAAACCAAATGGTTAAACTGATAAGCGTTTCCACCAGTTTACCAGAAAAAGGCAACCCCATCACAGCCTGAAGTCCAAGAACTCCCTATTGTCTTAATGTTACTGCTTTGCTAGAAGGAAAAACAACCTTAGCTTGACAATAGCGAGGCCACCCGTAAGTCTTTAGCATGTGAGTCTCTTTGGAAACTCCCTCTTGACTTTATTCCCCCCACTACATAAAAGGTTGCCCCCTACAACGAATGTGCAGCTCTTCGTGCCCATGGGTTCTGTCCCCATGCTTAAATAAAATTACCTTTTTGCACCAAAGACATCTTGAAGAATTATTTCTTAGTCATCCGCTCCAGACCCCACAAACCCACTATCACCCCAGAACTTCATCACAGTGCCCGCCAAGAACCCTTTCTGATTGTTGCAGTCTGATGGTGTTAGAGAATGCAGCCCTCTTGGCCACTAAGGCTAGGTAATCAAGAGATGTCCTCTGATGGGTTGTCTGTGCCCACTGGCTTGAGCAAGTCATCTGGAGAGGGGTGGGTGTGGGGCAAGCTCACCAGCTTCAGAAAGGCTGTAAGGGAAATGTCTTGACTGCCTGAGTCCACATTCTTGAGCAGTATGGTAGGAGGGTGCCTTGTCTGTGCACTCATGCCAGCTTTAGCCTAGAAGTGGGAGACTGTTGAGACAGTTCTCACTCACCAGCCCTAGACAGAAAGTGAAGTAGTGTCAAAACCACCAGTGCTCACAGACTTTAGCTAGGGAGCTGGAGAACTCTGAAACCGTTGGTGCTCATCTGCTTTAGCCAAGGAATAGGAGAATGCTGCTACTGCCAGCCTCATCAAGTGCCTTGACCCCTCACCCCTGCCTATTCCAGGAATATGACAAGAAGGTTCCTCATGAGAGCTTGCTCACCTGTGCTAGTAGACTATATGGAGAGTATAATGATGTTGTCAGCCAACATCTCCATCATCTCTTGGGAATGTGTGAACTGTCCCCTGCCTCTCCAGCTGATGGTCTCAAGTCAGCAAATAAATTTCCCTCCCATATATTCTAGGCACTTTCAAATTGCTTTTTTTCCCCTTGTGATCTTGAGGTGAATGAGACCACCTACATGCCTTCCAAAAAGGGAATTTCTGTTTCTCATAGCACTTTAGAGCCCCCAGACATCTATCTCATTGGCTTTCCAAGCCAGACGTTCTGGGGACGCACCTCTCCAGAGCAGATCCCAGGGGCTGAGGTGCCCAATGTGGGGCATCAACCCCTTGCTCCTCCAGAAGTGTCTGTCTGATGAGATCCCTCACTATTGTGTGTCTCAGTACTAGGGGTGGGGATTTTTATGAGATCATGTCTCTGCCTTTCCTAACCGTCTTCATATGGTCCTTTAATCCTTTGTTGTGGGGAGCAGTTCATCTAGCTTTCAGATCTTTTTTCAGATGGAAGTGATCTATGTGTACAGATTTGGTGTCTCCGTGGTAGGAGGTGAGTTCAGGATCTTTCTACACTGCTATCTTTGACCTTCTCCTCTCTTCAAGGCTTAAGAAATTCATTTGTCCCTTTCTGTGCGCCCAACCTTCTGAATATCATTAGTGAACTCTCTACAATTCCAAGTCCATGATCCTTCCATTCTATTATTTAGTAAATGATCTATTTTTCCCAGGTACTATAATATTCTCTGGAGATAAGTTAACAAACTAGACAAAAATTCCTGCTCTTAAGGAGTTTACACCTTATTGGGCGAGGGAGGAAATGGGAAAGAAATTAAATAATAAAGTAAAATATACAGATGGTAATACATGCTATGGAGAAAAGCAAAGTAAGAGTGAGTAGAGTGTGTGTTTGTGAAGGTATAGGGCAGGGAAGGTGTGGTTTTATTTTATTTTTTTATTTTAAATTTTATTTATTTTGAGTAAGAGCATGAGCTGGGGCAGGACAGAGAGAGGGAGAGAGAGAATCCCACGCTGAAAGTGGAGCCAGGTGCTGGGCTTGATTTCAAGACCAAGATCATGACCTGAGCTGAAATCAAGAGTCTGGTGCTTAACCTACTGAGTCACCCAGATGCCCTGAGTGTGGTTTTAAATAGAGTGTTCGGGATAACCGTCACTGGAAAAGTGTCAATTGAACACCGTGCAAAATAAAGGAATCAGTCATTGGCATAAGTATTCAGAGCAGAAGGGAAAAGGGAACTGCAAACTCCCAAAAGCAGATAATGATTCTGGACTCAATTTTGAAAAAGACGGGGAGTGTTGAGGATATTGACAGAGTTGTGCCATGATCTGACTTGCATTTGTGCTTTGTGCTAAGAGTAAATGAATCTAAAGCTCTGTGCAGGTAAATGTAGGGTGGAAGATGTAAAAATGAGAGTCTTGAGTACAGATGGAGAAGTTAAAAGCAAGAAGGTTCATGGAAACTTCCAAAGAAAGTGTGTGAGAAGAAAAATCAAATAGGGGCAATAATGGAAGTTTGCTGGATATTAATAGGTAAGGGAAGAGAGAGATATATGAACTTAAAGAATCCAAGAAAGAACTGGTCAAAAACAAATGGGAAAAATGAACAGGCCTGAAAGGTAAAGACTGTTGAGGTTCATTAAGGACCCAGATAAGCTTAGAACCATTAATTTGGACTCAGCGAAATTTGGACTGACATAGGGTTGTTTGGTAGGTTTAGCAGTACTACTCTGCCAGGATAGCATAGAAGCCTTGTTGAAGAATTGATTCAGAGTTGTGGTTCTGTTGAGCAGGTGCAATAAACAATAGAAACATCAAATAATTGAGATTCAGATGAGAGAAAGTGGGTAAGATATTCAACCACATGGTTCCAGGCAGGGGAAAAGTCAATAAATCCAAAAGAAGGATAAATAATGAGGAAACATAAACATAAAGAAGCATGATGCATCTAAGGGCCTGAAGAGCAGATTTTATGGGATGAGGTTGAGATTGTGGATGCAAAAGAGTTGTTCGAGAGTGGGATATGGGTGATTTCAATTTTTAATGTGGAACATAATACAACAAAATATAATTATATTGAACTTACTTAAAAGTTGATATGTTTGTTTAAAATATCTTAGACTATAGACATTTTCATTTCATGATATAAATTTTGCTATTCTCATTTAACCTTTTCGGCTGTTGTCATAAAATCCCATATTAAAAGACTGTCTTCCAGGTGTTTTTAGTTAGAGATATCTGTTCTAGTATATGCCAACTGACTGCTATGAGCAACACTGAGGGCCCCAATGCAGCAAAGCTACCTCCAGTGTACAGAATCCTCTTGTCATAAGGCTTATTTCACAACGGATGCAAGCATTTTACTCAAACTTGCATAGTTTTAGGGAGTCCAAACATCTTGAAAGAAGTTTTTGCTGTGATCAAATGGCAAAATGCCATCTGAGTGGGTTTTCTTTTCTGTTAAATAGTCTGAATTAAAAGCATTCACAATTAGTAAAGCCAAAGAAAACAAGACATATAGAAGCAAAGATGTATTATTTAAATAGAAATGTTGTGCTTACTACCAATTATAATCATAAGGATTACAAAGATAACAGATGACTGTTATAGATATAGACATAGATAACAGATAATAGCTAGCTAGATGACTTTTGTTCTCCTTTTAAACTGTAGTCGAATAACTCTTTGAGCAAGGTAACATAGTTCACTCGTTCTGCTCATGCTTCTCCAACTTTTCTGTGTCTTTTTTTCTAAATCAGCAGAGCAAGTTCTGTCGGGTGTGATTTTCTTTTTCAGAGTCAAAGCTGAAGCAAATTGCTTCACCTTCTCTCAGGTGAAGGGCACTACTTTGAGTTTGCTGCTGGTCCCTTTAAGTTCCCATTACTAAGTGTGAACCTAAATTTGCAGTTTTGCCCCCCTTTTCCTAGTATTAAAATCTGCCTGGCTGTGGAATGGATGCTTACCACATTAAAGCTCTGTGTAAAATCATGACAAATTGACCTCAAAGGCTCCTTTGGTCATTAATCTCCAAATGTCCCTCTCTAATGTATAACCCACAAAGGAAGAACTTGGTAACTCCCTGCAACAGAACGAAATCAAAATTTTATGGTCCTCAAAAGTAGTGCTCCCGAAAGTAAATTCAGCGGCACAAGGTCCTCCTATTTCACTTCCACCAAATAACCACTTTTCCTGTACCATTAATAGAGAATTTATCCAAAAAAAGAATTCCATACAAAGCTTAACTAGATGTTAAGAAAAAGAAGTAAACTAAATGAAAGAGTTAATAAGAGGGATGATAACATCAGGCATAATTTGATGGATCATGTCCACCAATGTGTTAAAATAGGAAATAAAAGAAAAACTGTGGCGAAAAAAGAGAAAAAGGAACAAAGTCCCAGAGACGTATAAAGGGAAAATGAAGAAATGAATGAAAGAAGGCGATGAGAAGTTAAATTTTAAAATAGAGGATGGAGAATTTCTTTTAAAGCATAACATTATTATTTTAATAGTAATATTAAAATATTAAATCCCAGGGTGATTAGTAAACAAAGATAAAATAATTTTTTAAAATTCTGTTTACATGCCACTGTTATGTTTTTTTTTTAATTTTTATTTAGTGTACTGCCATTTAATTAAAAATGTCAATACCCCTTTCTTATATCATTGAGTGGATTATTTCATATAAATACTTTCACATGAAAAGAATAATCACACAGTGTCTCAAATGCAGAGGACCCATTATGTGTGTACATTAGTTAGAATATTCAATTCTACTTGAATAAACACAATTATAGTGCTCACATTTTTAAATTTCCTGGATGCCTAACTATTCCATCAGTGCTTTAGGATTACCCACTTATTTCAAGTGTAATTGGGATATTCCCCCCCAAAATCTATATTTCTTCTTTATTATAGACATGTGCTCAGATTTATTCAAACAGGGAACAATTTCTGCAGCATCCTTTAAAAATAAATAAAGTATCTGATGGTGATTGTTGTGTTGCAGGTTCAGACGTTTTAATGTATTCCTCCTTGGAAAAAAATAACAACTAGGAACAATAATCACAGGCAAAACTTTGCAACACCAATTGCCTTGAAAAGGAAACAAATATTTCCCACACACACAAGAAAAAATACTGTCCATTCCTGTCAGCCTTTTCAACCTCTTTTGTGTTCCAAGAAATTGCGAGTAATGAAAACAGGGCAGAGCCAATCAAATGGGTGTGTATACTAGTGCACTGTGAGAGTTGAAAGCTCTGCATTTAAAATAAGGTTTATGCATAATTCATAGCCTATGCATGTTTATGTAAATTACCAAAGGCGGAAGTGTATACGAAACCAGAATCTGAGGTAAAATGACGATGTTATAATATACTGCTGGACTTGCACCTCGCCAATTCAACATATCCCCGTTATACTATTCTTGAAAATTACATCATGTGCCAGTTCACACTAAGAAATCGAATAAAACTTTGGCTTACACACATTGTATACTTTTCAACATTTCCTTCAGGTTCAATATAATATTAAACACCGACATTTAGCCATATATAATTCGAATAAAGATGTACATATATATTCCTGTTAATGGGTGTTAGGAAAGTTGGGAGAAATAGAAACAGTGCCTGGAAATTTAATTTAAAGATAGGAAGGTTTTTAATGTATAGGAATTTTCAGTTAAAAAAAAAAAAGAAAAAGAAAAAGGAAATGAACCCTTCCATCATTGAAAACGGTAAATTTTGGAGTATAAAATAGTATTTGGAAGGCAACTTCCCATCTAACATGGAACACTGGAGTGGTTTCTGGTGGTGACATTCAGCTCAGACTCATCTTCTGGGTTAAAGTGTTCTTTTGAATCAGTCATTGTGGGCTGCCAGCAGAGGAGAAGAGCTCATTTGCATGAGCTCTCCACCTCCTGGTCAGCTCTGAAAATCTTGGCAGCTTAGCCCTGCAATTGGCAAAGGAGTGTTTCAAAAAAAAAAATTAATAAATAAGGGCTTCCAAACAAAACATTGTTGCTGAATTAAGTCCACTGCACCTGAAATTCATTGCTCTGTTATCTCTTAAATTGTTGTAAATATAGCAGGCGTTTTAAAGTCATTTCTGTTTATTCCCTTCCTAATGTACTGTGTGAGCCATTTTTCACATGTGTTAACGTACTATATGCAAATGGCGTTTAATGTGTTTTATTCACAGAATGCATTTGCAAATCATTTTGTGTATGGAGGAAAGCAGTTGCTTCACTTTTGCATGTGACACAGAAAAGGAGGAATACATATCACTACATTTCTAAAACGAGAGAACATTTAAATGAAATGAGGAAAGCCCACAGATGCTACAATAGAAATTTTCTGTTTCTAATTTACCTATTAGTACCTTTTTCACAGACTTTCAAAATAGGGAGCTGAATTTCTCTTGCTAGGAATTTTAAGCTCTTGTCATTAAAAACAATTATCCCTTCCATTATTCGTGCTTAAGTTCACGTGTACTGTTCCTCTTAGAAATCAAAAGAAATGCTCAGAAAACAGCAAACACTTCTAGGTGAAGCAAAAATTAATTTAAACATTTGTGCTCCATGTTCTACCACAGTAACTGAGAGTGATTTCTCACACATCTAATCATCATGTATTTTATTCATGGCATTTAAAGACTTTGAAATAATTTGCAGCAGAATTTATTTTACTTTAAATTGTTCTCATACACTAAACTATATAAAAATCAGTAGGTATTTACAAATTGCAGAGTGGATTAAATATTGACGATGTATTAAAATTCCATTTTTGTGTATTAAATATGTAACAAAAATGAACATCTCTAATTGTGATAAAAATAATGTGAGGAATGTGTATAACATAATGCTTTTATTCTACTAATTTATAGAAATAGGTCCCTAAATGGTTATTATTTTCATTCCATGTATATAGAATGACCAGGAAAATGCTGGCAATTACTCTGTGAATGGTGTTCTACCCTGGCATGAAGCTATAACTAATTTGCATATAGCATTGTTGGAAATGAAGCCTGTGACATACAGATCATCATCAACATTGGGAATTCAAACTGCCAACTGTACCTCCTCATACAAATACATACTGCCACTTATGGATCAAAGAGAGTGTTGCGACTGTCGTCCTTAGCTATTAAAACACATCACGCTACCAGAATTTTAAAACATGTTATAGAAGTGGGATATTTATCGTTAGAAGGATGGTTTTTTTCTTTGTTATGTAAACAAAAGGAATTCTCTTAAAACTTACTCCATCGAAATATTTATATTTTACTTATGTCGTATTTTCCCCAAAAGAAAAATCATAGAGTACAAATTTTTTTAAATAATTTGATATATTAGCAAACACACTTTATGTTTTTCTATTGACAGGAAGAACATTTAACAGTAAGAGAAAAATTAAAATGTAGATAAAAATCCACTAATTTTTGAACAATGGCTTAGTAGTTTCTATGGTGACATGAGTCCACAAATAGAAACCCAAGAGTGGCAATTTTTACCTAATTTATCAAATAAATAAGCAAAAGAGAATTTTAGGTTACCTGAATAATTACTTCAGTGATTGCTTTCGTGTTGCATATAGAGACTGGCTTATGTTCTACTATTCATCTTTATTTAAAAAAAAAAAAAATGTTTTCCTGTGCAGTTTAGAAGACTACTTTGAATTTCACAAAATAAGGGATTTTTATTATTACTTGACATACATAAAAGCTTTCTTGACAACAAAATAGTGAATTGGTTATGAAACTTGAAGAGAATTGAGCTCCCAGCACTAAGATCTTTTCTACCAAATTTTTGAAAGAGGGCATGTGAATGTATTACAGAATTCACATCTGCCCTATGGGACTGTCTATAGCAGATTGTTTCTATACATTTTATGTCAAGACTTGCCTACTGAGGCATATACAATAGGTATGCACTTGAGTATAATTTATAAAGTATGCTTACAAGATATTTCTCTAATGTCTTCACCTACTGCCTATTACCTTTCTTGCCCTCTAATTTTCATGAGGCTCCGCTGTGCATCTTATTTTCTATTTAGCGAAGAAGTTGAGTGATCGGTTATGGATGATAACAGAAAAAATCAGTCAAATGTGGACAAGGCTGGCCTGATAAGACTGCAATGAAGTATGCTTTTGGTTGTGTAATAATTTTCCAGCTGTGTTCTAGTTTAAGAAAATGTCCAACATGACATCCCTAGCTTAACTCAGTCACACATTTCATACAGGTAGTATTTTTCAGATGACACCAAGTTCGAAGGGGTTGCTAACACTTCAGAAGAGAAGATCAGAATTCAAAGTGACCTCGATAAATTGAAGAAACAGCATGAACCAGATGAAATACTAGCTGCCCTCAGGTCCTACAGGGGGAAAAATACATCTGAGCTAGAATTCATCACTCATTTATTCATTCATCAAATATTTATTGAATGCCTACTATGTGCCAGCCACAAGCTGAGTGTCATTTAATGCAAATGTAGTTTAATTAGAAATCTGTCCTCTACTTTAATGCATAACTGGCCTCCTTTAGGAAATCAATCCCTTTCAAAATTGCATGTTCTTACAAAGTGCAAAACGAATAGTTGTAGAAAGGAAAACACAAGCACCTCAAGAAATACCAGCATCCTACTGAAATATGTGTGTGTGTGTGTGTATACTTCTTTTAAAAGTAAATATATTTGTGTATATAGTCTTTTTTCTTTAGTATACTATACATTGATTTTATTTTGTCCATATCTATGTTTATTTGAGCACTGCTCGACTGGTTCAGTGACATCAATTTTTTTTCTTTTTTTAATCTCTAAAGTATTTGTCTCTGGGCTGTGGTCAAGACTCAAAAAAACACAAAAACCATTTTGATTATGTTTCTTGTTCATTTATATACTACAAAAGCAAAGCGTGCCTTTGTTTACAAGAATGTTGACTGATTGAAGTTCAGTTGACACACAGTGTTATATTAGTTTCAGATGTACAACATAGTGGTTTGACAACTCTGTATATTATGCTATGCTCACCACAAATATAGCTGCCATGTGTCACCGTACAGAGGCTGTTACAATGCCGTTGACTATATTCCCTATACTGTACTTTTCATTCTTCTGACTTGCTCATTCCATAACTAAAAGCCTGTACGTCCCACTCCCTTAACCCATTTTGCCCATGCCCCCCTCTACCCATCCTCTGTATTTATAAATCTGTTTCTGTTTTTTGTTGTTGTTGCTTATTTGTTTGTTTTAGATTCCACATATAACTAGAATCATAAGGTATTTGACTATTTCATTTGGCATAATACTCTCTAGGCCTATCCATGTTGTTGCAAATGGCAAGATCTCATTTTTCTTTATAGCTCATTAATATTCCCTTGTATATAAAAATACTAGATTGTCCTTATCCATTCATCTTATCCATGGACACTTAAGTTGTTTACATATCATGGCTATTTAAACAATTCTACAATGAATGTAGAAGTGGATTAACTTTTCTAATTAGTGTTTTCATTTTCTTTGGGTCAATACTCAGTAGTGGCATTACTAATTTCCTGTGGTATTCCTATTTTTCATTTTTTGAGGAACTTCCACAATGTTTTTTCCAGTGGTTGCACCAATTTACATTCCCACCAATAGTGGGAAATTGAAAAGGGAGCGTTCCCTTTTCTCCACATCCTCACCAACTCTTGTTTCTGTTCTTTTTAATACCCGGCATTCTGACTGGTGTGAAGTAAGATCTCCTTGTGGTTTTGATTCATGTTTCCCCTGATGGTTAGTGATATCGAGCATCTTGTCAAGTGTCTGTTAGTTATCTGTATGTCTTCTTTGGAAAAAATGTCTATTCAGGTCCTCAGCCCATTTTTAAATTGGATTATTTTGTTTTTGGGGGGTAAGTTGTGTAAGTTCTTTATATATTTTGCATACCAACCCCTCATTGGATATATTGTTTGCAAATATCTTTGCCTGTTCAGTAGGTTGCCTTTTAGTTATATCTTATTTTCTAAAATTTTCAAATTCCAGTTTAATTAATGTACAATGTTAGTTTCAGGTGTACAATATAGTGATTCAACAATTGCATATATTACTCAATGCTCACCACAATAAGTGTACTCTTAAGCCTTTTCATTTTGTTGATGGTTTTCTTTGCTGTGCAGAAGCTTTTTGGGGTGTGTAGTCCCAGTAATTTTAGCTGTTATTTCCCTTGACTGAGGAGACAGATCTATAAATATGTTGCTAAGGCTGATGTCCAAGAGATTACTGCCTATGTTTTCTTCTATGAGTTTTATGGGTTTCAGGCCTTGGTCCAGTTTTATTCTTTTACATATAGCTGTCCAGTTTTCCCAGTTTCTTCTCCCCATTGTATATTCTTAAATCTTTAGTTCTAGATTAATTAACCATATACGTGTGGGCTTATTTCTGAACTATCTTATTTCATTAATTGATATGTCTATTTTTATTCAGTACCATACTGTTTTGATTGCTATATTTCTGTAGTAGCTTGAAATTCTGTATTGTGATACCTGCAGCTTTGTTCTTCTTTCTCAAGATTGCTTTTCTTATTCAAGATCTTTTATGGTTCGATACAAATCTTAAGATGATGTGTTCTGGTTCTATGAAAAATATTATTGGTATTTTGATAGGGATTACATTGAATCTGTAGATTGCTCTGGATAATCTTTTCTAAGTAAGTCATTTTTGGAGGCAAAATAAATCATATTTAATGTTTAATTTTGGATTATCATAAGATTTATAATAAAAGTAACTACAAATGTATTTTACTGGTTCAGTCTTTGTCTGCACAATACAGGAATACTCATTTGACTTTTAAAAATTTGATCCAAGGGACATTTGGATGGCTCAGTCAGTTACGCATCTGACTTCGGCTCAGGTCATGATCTCGTGGTCTGTGAGTTCAAGGTCTGCATCAGGTTCTGGGCTGACAGCTCAGAGCCTGGAGCCCACTTCAGATTCTGTGTTTCCGTTTCTCTCATCCCCTCCTCTATTCACACTCTGTCTCTCTCTCAAAAATGAGTAAACATTAAAAAAAAAATTTTTTTTTGATCCCAGTAGTGTCCTACCTTTGTTCCCACCCTGGTTGCCTTGAAGAAAAGTAATCATGCATCCTGGTTTGATTGGGACAATTTACACCTGCTGTGCCAACATAATTATTAATGTCTATAAGTGATCAGTTTAAGCAATAAATTATGTGATTCCCCCTGGTTTGAAGTGTCTCTTCACTTGTACCTAAGCACTGAATCTTTTAGTGGGGTGAAATAAAATGCAGTTCTTAAGAAGTTGGCTGGACACCAAGGGAGACATAAATATCAACAGATCCTTCCAGGGGGAAAGCAAGGACCTGAAGGATGAACAGACTTCACACAATGGTATAGATAAAAGGGAGCTAGTACTCAAGAACCCATTAAAGCTGTCAAATTTGAGAACATTGGACAGCAAATCCTAATTAACAACTTACTTGACACAGTTCATCTTTGAGCAAAAACCACTTGAGAGAGGTGTGTTCAACTTGAAAAACATGTTCCAGAGACAAAACAGGCAGAAATGATAATAATATATGATAGTAATACTTACAAATAAATATTAAATACCTATGTATAATAAAAAAATATTTTTATTACTTTTCCAGCCTTTCACCATTACTTGAAAACAGACAAGGTATATGTTTTTCTGGTAACCAATACTTTGTTCTACACAGATTACAATTTTTTGTAATGTTTTCCTCTTCTCAATTTTGTAACTTTAGGTGTGAGGAAATAAAGAGTTAAATTTTTAAACAGCCACTGATATGCTCTCTAAAGCAATTATTCCTTCTGTCACCAAGAGATAAATGTACTACCACAAGACATTACAAATGTGCTCCTCTAGACTCTAATACAAATTACTGTCAGACCACACCATTTAAAGTCTTCCTCCTCTTATTTAGTGAAGCCAATTTCTTTTGATTCTTTTTACATATAAAGAAGAAAATATCTTGCTCCGATGATTGTTGAACACATTTTAACAATTTTTAACCCTTTTAAAATGACATTAACCACTTAGTAACTCTTAACACCATTCAATACTGAGATTCACAGACATTCTGGAACAAGTTGATGGGGAAAAGAGCATCTGGTATTGTATGAGTTTTCTACCATCTGTTAGGGTTGCAGAAAGCACCCCAATCAATGGAAGGGACTCTAGAGTTAGTCCTAACTTCAAGGCTCATGAAGAATTTAAAGTGCAAAAATTGGAGTATAGGTTTACCTCCATTATAGTCTCATCCCAAGAAGAAATGGTCTCAGTCATTCAGAGCATATAATTCTGCTTAGAGATTATGAGCACATGCATATATATAATTTGTGGCTTTGCAGCATAACATTTTCAGCTTATTGAGCCTGTGAAAAAATAAATCTAACTAGCAACTCATTCTTGAGAAGGTGAAATTAAAACTGAACTACTTGGCAGTATACAGGCCATGAAAAACATGCCATGAATTAGGCTAAGGCCTAAGCAAGGTTGTGAAAGAATACTGACTTTTTAAAAATTATCTATTTATTTATTTTGAGAAAGAGAAACTGCACAAGTGGGGAAGGGGCAGAGAGAGAGGGAGAGAGAGAATCTCAAGCAGGCTCTGTGCTGGCAGCAAGAAGCCCAATGTGGGGCTCCATCCCACGAAGCATGAGATCATGACTTGAGCCAAAATCAAGAACCGATGCTTTACTGACTGAGCCAAGAGTAATGCCCCAAGAGTAGTGACTTTTTAAAGTAAAGGTCTCCAGTTTGTAGAGTGGAGAATAATGTAGAGGTTCAGAGCAAAGAAATGGTTTAACAAAAGCCTAAAAGACTGTCCAGTCCTAGATTCATTTCCACACTAGCCTTGCTAGCCAGACTGGACCAGCTGGACTTCCAGCCCCAGATGTTCATACTACCACACCCCTTAATTACTGTATCTCACAACTCTCTTGTTTTACCTCTCCAACTAAAAAAAAAAAACATCTAGGGAAAAAAGTGAAGTTTTACATGTATAAGTTTAAATGTGTGAAACAGAGAAATTTTCATGAGTACAGAGTAGAAGTAGTACGTTGAAATTAATGAGAAACGGGTTAAATATTATGCCAAAATACTTGGAAAATCAAGCTTTGAGACCATTTGTCATAAAAACAAAAAACCTTCTCTATACTTGATTGGAAAAACTTTGACCAGGTTTAGAATAGGGAACCACAAGGCCTTGGCCTTTCTTATCTCAAGATAATTTATGCATTGATAAGATAAAACATTGGAAGGAAACAGACAGATGGAATATTCTGCAAGTCATGCTTTCTTTTTGGGGAAATTATGTCTACATTCTACTTAATGTTTTTATATTAGATCTTAAAGAAAATCACTTCTCTGTGCCCTAATTAGGAACAGTTACATTTCAATACTATCACTTTGAATTATCATTCATAAAAGATGAAATATCTCACCTTCTTTGAAACTAGCCACCACATCATTTCCCCTGAGTTTGGGCTATGAACAAAGGTGCTTTTTGGTAGACCCTCATACCTCTGATGATAAATCTTAAGTTTTTGAACTTTGAGAGAAGCAAAAATCAGCAAAGAACCAAAACCCAACATATATACTTCTAATTATTACTTAAAATTAACTCAGGTTAGTACTTAATACCACCAAATAATACACTTCAAAATGGTTAAAATGGTAAATTTTGTTATATGCTACAATCTAAAAAAATAATTCAAGTTAAAAATAAAAAAGATTTTGAGGTACCTGGGTGGCTCACTTGGTTGAGCAACCAACTCTTGACGTCCGCTCAGGTCATGATCTCTTGGTTCGTGAGTTCGAGCCCCATGTCACATTCTGTGCTGACAGTGCAGAGACTGTTTGGGATTCTCTCCTTCTCTCTCTCTCTGCTTCTCCCCTGCTTGCATGCACTCTCCCTCTCTCTCTCTCTCAAAATAAATGAATATTGAAAAAAATTTATAATTTTTTAACATTTTTATTTATTTTTGAGAGACAGAGACAGAGCACAAGTGGGGTGGGAGGCGGGCAAGGGGACAGAGAGAGGTAGACACAGAATCTGAAGCAGGTTCCAGGCTCTGAGCTGTCAGCACAGAGTCCAACGAGGGGCTCGAACCCATGAACCATGAGATCATGACTTGAGCTGAAGTCAGACACTTAACCAATAGCTACCCAGGTGCCCCGAAAAAAATTTTTTTTAATAAGAAAAGCTTTAAAAAAGAAAAATCCTTTGACTTGTTTCTGCCTCTTAAAATTCTTAGTTTCAGAGCCAACTGATTGTGAAATAATTAATACAGTTAAGTAGGATGTGAATAGAGGAAGCAGACATCCATGATCCAGGTTTTCTAAAATGAATGAGGTAAGGCTAAAGTAGTGCAGGCCTTAAGAACTGGTTAGTCTTATGTTAGGGATTTAAAATAAAACAAGATTAATCCTCAATCCATCTTTACTTTTGAGGTCTTAATTAACATGATGAAGAGAGAGAAAAGAAAGGACCAGGTAAAATGGAGACATAATAATTAAGAGTGGAAAAAATTGATTTTTAAACATTCAAAAGCCCTTGACTATAGTGATTGCTTAGCTATAACTGCAGTGATAGGACTATTAGTTTTGTTTTTTGTTTTTTGTTTTTTTTTTTTAAGTTGTTGGCACATCAAAGAATTAAGCAAAATAATCCCTACTTACATTTTAAAATTGTGGCTACGATGCTTTCAAGTAAACTAAGCTCTCCTAACCCCTATAGGGAACGGCACTTTTTGAGAGAAAATAGTTATCAGAACCACATTTAATAAAATACTTTTTGCCCCTTTTAATAGACCATAAAATGCTGAGGTAATTCAGATATTCTTTATACAATGCAAGCCAGTATGTTCAATTTCTCTACCAAAAAGTGTATACAGTAGGGAATTAACTCAGCTAAATTCACAATTATGGACTATTTTATGGGCCTGTGACACCTCTCTCTGCTACTCTCCAGGGTCATTCTCATGCTCTTTCTTTTTCTATTCTTTGTTCTCTGCCAGAAACAACTCTTTTGCTTGGTCTCCATCAAATATCAAGCAAGACATCTTCAGTTAAAAAATGGATGAGAATCCACCAACTGCCAGATGGTTGTGTAGCAGTCATTCTGCCTCCCCAGGAAAAAATGGCAGACAGGGGCTCTATTTCTAATAGAATGATGTCTTTCTAAAAGGTTATAACAAAATATTTTCTTCCCCAATTTTATAGAAAATACAAAGCAAGGATTTGGAAAAAATAATGAGGTTTTGCTTTTATTTTGCATGTTTTATTGACATGCTAACCTGAGTCCAAAGAGGAAGATAAAATGCTTTGACTAAGGTGCTAAGCAATAAGGACTTTGACTGGTTTCTCTCCTACTTACGTAATAACAAATGACAGTGTCATGACTATGCATTGGCTCTGAGCAAAGTTACTCATTAGAAGAAATTTCCCACTGGGGCTTTCCATGTCCTTTCATTACCTCTCCCTTCTTGGTGGGATGTATGTTGGTAAAGACTTTTGGGAATATCTTTAAACTTTAAAATACACATACTCCTAGGTGTTCTTGGGTGGCTCAGTTGGTTAAGCGTCTCTTATTTCAGCTCAGGTTATGACCTCACAGTTTATGGGATCAAGCCTTGCATCTGGCTCTTCACTGACACTGCAGACCTGCTTGGGATTCTCTCTCTCTCTCTCTCTCTCTCTCTCTCTCTCTGTCACTCTCACTCTCACTCTAGAAAATAAATAAACAAAATTTAAAAAATAAGAACAATACACATTCTCCTTGATCCTGACACTTGTATAAATACTTCTGTAGGAGTGATTTTGACAAAGAAAAAGGCAGCCTCTGACATCTAGGAACTGTCCTAAGCCTTGATGGTGGTAGTTACTTGCCTGGCACCCAAGGTGAGACAGAGGTGTTCTTCTCTTGGACATAATCTCGTAGAACACCAACATCAGACAAGGTCAGTTTGTGACTGTGATGAGGTGAGAACAAACAGAAAAAACAATACAGCTTTCTGGAATCTTGCCCCAAATTGCCTAACTAAAACCCATATTTCATAAGTGCTTTCTCACACATGGTTCTTCATGACGTGCAGTCTCCCTTTACAACAACCAATAAACTCCTCTTACTGTCTGGTGGTCTTTTGTGAGAGGACAGAGTATTTACAGGAAGAATGTTGTTTAAACAGTATATATAATAGCAAAACTTGGAGATAGCCTATTTTTGCAGAAATATAAAAATGATTCAGTAAGTTATAACACAGTGATATTATGAAACAGACCTTGAAGAATAAGGTAAATACAGGGTTATTCAGGGGAAAATCTCTAAGACATGCTGTTATGTTGGAAGAAAGGACAAACAAATAAAATTACAAAAATAGGATACTGTTATCTGTCGAAAGAAAACCCAACTGCTCTGTGTGTGTGTGTGTGTGTGTGTGTGTGTGTGTGTGTGTGTGCATGTGTGTGTACAAAGTTCCGAAAGAATGCATCTCGAACTTTTAACAGTGACATGGGGAAGAAGTAAAAAGGAAATGTTGATACTTTAACTCATACACATCTATATTGTTTTAATTTTGACAGTTTTACAATGTTTAATTTTTAGAAAAGACTTTATTTTTTAAAAAATAGACTTCTCAATAAATGCCCATATGATCATATATACATAAATACTATACATATATTTGCATTACATATGTTGAGGTGGTAATATACACAGAATTCTCTGCATTTACTTTTTTATATATATTCTGGAAACTCTCTAAGGCTAGTGCAGGCCTCAGTATTTATAACAGCTATATAATATTTCATAATAAAGATATTCAAGTTATTCATTATCCTGATAGACTTTTGTTTTATGTACTTTTTTGTCCACTATATATTAGATATTTTATATATATTTTGGCCACTATATATATTTCTGTGTATTTGTATACTTTCATTTTAGTGTTTTTTTCCCCCCATGCCATATAGATTGACAGGAATGGGATTTGGGAGACAAAGAGCATGGACTAATCTCAATTTTTAAATATTGAGATAATTTTCCTCAGAATAATTATTTCTACCAGCATTGTTTCAGAATATTCTTTCATTCAAATCCCAGCCACTAGGAGGTATCCTCTCTCTCTCCATGAATTTTGCCAAGTATAAAGTAATAACCTATTTTTACATTTTTCTGTTTTTGTTTTTGTTATTAGTGAGCTCTGGGCCCAATATGGGACTTGGACTCATCACCCCAGGATCAAGAGTCACATGCTCTACTGACCATGCCAGCCAGGTGTGCCTTGAATTTCCTTTTATAATGGTGGTTAAATATGTGCACACTAGTTTATTAGCAGTTTTGAGTTTACTTTTCTGTGAATGGTCTTCACAGTGTGGCCTGTGTTCATTGTTCCATTTTTAATCATTTTATTAATAATTTATGAATTTTTTATATATTACAGATAAAACTCTAATTTGAAATATTTTTTCTTTTTCTCTCCTATTTGGTATCTTGCTATTTTTAAATATATGGTTAAGTGTGCATTTCTTTCCTTTAATGATTTGAGAGTTCTTGATTAAACATTACCTCTAGTACCTCAGGTTTTACTCTCCTAAATTTCCTTTTTCAATTTGTATTTTCACATTCAAGTTTCTACTCCATCTGCAATTATATTCTGTATTTTACAGAAAGTGAGGGATAGTTCTCTTTTCTTCCAAGTGGATAGCCTTTTCTGCCACTTATTAAAAGTATACCTTTCTCACAAAGAATTGATAAACCATCTTTCATACATTAAAGTACCATATGGACTTATCCCATAGGTACTAGTCCCATGTGTAATGGAATCTTTATTCTGACTCAGTTTTCTGATTTACTACATTCACCAGGACCTCCAACAGAAGTTGAATTATAATGATGTTGTACATTTTTACTAACTTTCATTTTTAGCTTTTCACCATTCAGAATGATGTTTGCTAATAATTTTGCACAAATAATATTTTTTCCAACTGAGTCAGTTGTATTTATTTAATTAAAAAAAATCATTGGGCACCTGATGGCTCAGTTGGTTAAGCGCTGGACTCTTGGTTTCAGTTCAAGTCATAATCTCGTGGTTTGTGAGTTCGAGCCCCACGTTGGGGATTCTCTCCTTTCTCTCTCTCTCTCTCTCTCTCTCTCTCTCTCTCTCTCTCTCTCTCTCTCTCATTCCCTCTCTCAAGAATAAATAAATTTTAAAAACTTGTTTGAGTATATTCGACACACAATGTTACCTTAGTTTCAAGTGTACAGCATAGTGATTCAGTGTCTCTGTACATTATGCTGTGCTCACCACAAGTGTAGCTACCACTTGTCACTGTACAATGTTATTAGAGTATCACGGACTACATTTTCTTTACTATGCCTTTTATTCCTATAACTTATTCATTCCATAACTGGAAGCCTGTATCTGTCATTCCTTTTCACCCATTTTGCCACAAATCCCCCCCTTTCCCCTCACCTCTGACAACCATCAGTTTCCTCTCTGTAATTATAGGTCTGATTCAGCTTTTTTTGTTCATTCATTTGTTTCATTAATTCCATATATGAGCAAAATCATATAGTGTTTGTGTTTATCGGTCTGGCTTCACTTAACGAAATACTTTCTAGGTTCATCCATGTTATTGCAAAGGACATGATCTTGTCCTTTTTATGGCTGCATAAATATTCCATTGTATACATATACCGCATGTTTTTATCTATTCATTTATTGGACATAGGTTGATTTGGGGCTATTGTAAATAATGCTACAGTCAACATAGGGTATGTATATGTTTTTGAATATCTTTCCTTGTGTCAGTACACAGTAGTAGAATTATTGGTATTTGTATTTTTAATTCTTTGAGAAATCTCAATACTGTCCCACAGTGGTTGCACTGATTTTCATTCCCACCAGCAGTGCACATGGATTCCTTTTTCTCCACATCCTCGCCTACACTTGTGTTTTTGATTTTAGCCATTCTGACAGGTATGACGTAATAACTCATTGTGGTTT
Organism: Panthera onca; assembly: GCF_046562875.1. Lineage (NCBI taxonomy): Eukaryota > Metazoa > Chordata > Mammalia > Carnivora > Felidae > Panthera > Panthera onca. The sequence goes on from NC_138339.1 coordinate 89,188,745, forward strand.
TGATTTGTATTCCCTTAATTACTAATGATGTTGAGTGTGTTTTCATGTGTATTTTGAACCTCTGTATGTTTTCTTTGGAAAAACATCTATTCAGATCTTCTGCCCATTTCTTAATACAGATTGTTTGTTTTTCGGTGTTGAGTTGTATACACATTCTTCATATATTTTAGATACTAACCCCTGATTAGATACATCATTTGCAAATATCTTCTCCCATTATGTATGTTGCCTTTTAGTTTTGTTGACCATTTCCTTCCCTGTGCAGAAGCTTTTTGCTTTGATTTGCTCCCAGTAGTTTACTTTTGCTTTTGTTTCCCTTGACTTAGAAAGTACATCTAAAAAATATTGTTACAGCCAGCATCAGAGAGATTACTGCCTGTGTTCTCTTCTAGGACTTTGATGGTTTCATTTCTCACATTTAGATCTTTAAATCTATTTGAGTTTATTTTTGTATGTGGTATTAGCAGGTAGCCCAGTTTCATTCTTTTATATGTGACTGTCCAGTTTTCTCAGCACTATTTAGTGAGGAGCCTGTCTTTTCTCCATTGTGTATTCTTGCCTTCCTTGTCATAAATTAATTGACCATATAATCCTGGGTTTATACCTGGATTGTTTATTCTGTTTCTTTGATCTATATATCTGTTTTTATGACAGGGCCATACTTTTTTGATCACTCTCATTTTGTAGTTTATCTTGAAATCTTGGATTGTGATACCTCCAGTGTTGTTCTTCCTCAGGATTGCTTTGGATATTTGGGGTCTTTGTGGTGCCATGCACACTTGGTACTAATTTTATATCCTGTAATTCTTCATAATTTATTTATTACCACTAGTAGTTTTTTGGTGGAGTCTTTAGAATTTTCTGTGTGAAGTGTTATGTCTTCTGCAAATAATGGCAGTTTAACTTTTTCTTTACCAATTTGGATGCTTCTTATTTCTCTTGTCTGATTTCTGTGGCTAGAACTTTCAGGAGTATTTTGAATAAAAGTGGCAAGGATGGGAATTCTTGTTGTGTTCCTAATCTTAGAGGAAAAGCTCTCACTCTTTCACCATCAGTATGATACTAGCTTTGGGTTTGGTATATATGGCCTTTATTATGTTGATATATGTTCCCTCTAAGCTCACTTGGTTGAGAGTTTTTATCATGAATTGGTGTCGAATTATGCCAAATGCTTTTTCTGTGTCTATTTAGGTGATCATATAATTTTAAATTTTGTGTTATTGATGTGTATCACATTGACTGATTTGTGAGTATTGAACCATCCTTGTATTCCCCAAAATAAATCCCACTTGACTGTGGTGAATTTAATGTATTGTTGAATTCAGTTTGTTAATACTTTATTGAGGATTTTTGCATCTATAGTCACAGAGAAATGGCCTGTAGGTTTTTTGTTTTGTTTTTGTTTGTTTGTTTGTTGTAGCGTAGTATCTTTGTCTGATTTGGGTGTCAGGGTAATGAATGTATTTGGAAGCTTTTCTTCCTCTTCTATTCTTTGGAATAGTTTGAGGAGAGTAAGTATTAACTCTTCTTTAAATGTTTTGTAGAATTCACATGTGAACCTATACTGTCCTGGGTTTTTATTTTTATTTTTTGTAGTTTTTTAAATTACAAATTCAATTTCACTACTAGTAATTGATCTGTTCAGATTTTCTCTTTCTTCCTGATTCAATTTGGGAAGATGGTATTTTTCTAGAAATTCATCCATTTCTTCTACGCTGTTCAATTTGTTGGCATATAGCTTTTCATAATAGTCTCTTATAATCCTTTGTATGTCTGTAATGTCAGTTATTATTTCTCTTTTGTTTCTAATTTTATTTGAATTCTTTCTCCTTTATTTTTTTGATGAGAATGGCTAAGGGTTTATCGCTTTTGTTTGTTTCAAAGTTCCATCTCTTGGTATCATTGATTTTCTTTCTTTCTTTCTTTCTTTCTTTCTTTCTTTCTTTCTTTCTTTCACTGATATGTCACTAATTTCTCATCTGATCTTTTTTTATTTCCTTCATTTTACCCATCTTGAGCTTTGTTTGTTTTTCTTACTCTATGTCTTTTAGGTGTTAAGGTTAGATTATTTGTGTTTCCATTTTAATTTCTCTCCATGTATTTTTTTGATTCTTCTTTCATTGCTCCATTGACCCATTGGTGGAATATCATGTTTAGCCTTTGCATGCTTTTTCCATGCATGTTTTTTCCAGTTTTTTTTTCTTGTGGTTAATTTCTAGTTTCATACCATTGTGTTTGGAAAGTAGGCATGGTATTATTTCAATCTTAAATTTATTGAGGCTTGCTTTGTGGTCTGACATATGATCTATACTGGAAAATGTTCCATGTGCACTTGAAAAGAATGTGTATTGTGTTTTATGGGGTGGAACATGCTGTATTTATCTGTACATCCATCTGGTCTAATGTGTCATTCAAAGATATTATTCCTTTATTGATTTTTTGCCTAGATGATCTGTCCACTGATGTAAGTGGGGTGGGTGTTAATCTCCCCTACTATTATTGTGTTATCATCAATTTCTCTCTTTATGTCTGTTAACATTTGCTTTATATATTAAGGCGCTCCGTTGTTGAGTGTGTAGATATTTATAATTGTATATCCCCTTGTTGGATTGATTCCTTTAACATTATGCAATGCCCCTCTTTGTCTCTTGTTACAGTCTCTGTTTTAAAGTTTATTTTGTCTAATATAATTATTGTTCACCTGGCTTTTTTTTTTTTTGCTTCCATTTGCATGATAAATATTTTTCCATCTCTTCCCTTTCAGTGTGCATGTGTCTTTAGATCTGAGGTGAGTCTTTTGTAGGCAGAATATAGATGGGTCTGGTTTTTTTTATCCATTCCACCCCCTCTGTCTTTTTATGGGAGCAGTTAGTTCATTTACATTTAATTGTTGATAGGTATGTACTTACTGCCATTTCACTATTCTCTGGTTGTTCTTATTTTTCTCTATTGTTCTCTTCATCTCTTTCTTTGAGATTAATGAGTTTCTGTAGTATTATGTCTGGAATTCTTTCTCTTTATTTTTTGTGTATGTATTACATATTTTGAGTTTGTGGATACCATGTGGTTCATATATATAACATCCTAAATATATAGCAGTCTGTATTAAGTTAATGGTCATTGAAGTTCAAACACATTCTTTAAAAAACTTTTTTTTGTTCCTTCCTCCACATATTTTGTATATGGTGCCATAATTTACATCTTGTTATTCATAATTTTCTTAGGTCTAATTATGGCCATTTCTTTTTCACTTAAAGAAATCTTTTTAACATTTATTGTAAGGCTTACTGGTGATAAACTCCTTTAATTTTTGTTTATCTGAGAAACTATCTGTCCTTCAAATTTAAATGATAATCTTGCCAGCTCAGTCGGTTAAGCCTCCAACTTTGGCTCAGGTCATGATCTCACAGTCTGTGAGTTTGAGCCCCATGTCAGGCTCTGTGCTCATAGCTCAGAGCCTGGAGCCTGCTTTGGATTCTGTGTCTCCCTCTCTCTCTGCCCCTCCCCAGCTCATGTTCTGTCTCTCTTCCTCTCTCAAAAATAAAATAAGTATAAAAATTTTTTTAAAACAGGGAAAATGTGCTATGAGAGTTACAAAAATATAAAACATTTTCCTTTCGCCCCACAAACTCTCTGTTGACCTAACATGGAGGTTTTGTGTCTTTGTTTGTTTGTTTTAACTTAAATATAAGTTAGTTAACATATAGCACGATATAATTTCAGGAATACAATTTAGTGACCCATGACTTACACGTAACACCCAGTGCTCATCCCAACAAGTGTCCTACTTAATGCCTCTCACCCATGTAGCCCATCCCCCCACCTAACACCCCGCCAGCAACCCTCAGTTTGTTCTCTGTATTTACGAGTCTCTTATGGTTTGTCTTCCTCTCTGTTTTTATATTATTTTTGCTTCCTTTCCCCTGTGTTCATATATTTTGTATCTTAAATTCCACATCTGAGTTAAATCATATGGTATTTGTCTTTCTCTGACTTATTCCACTTAGTATAATATCCTCTAGTTCCATCCACACAGTTGTAAATGGCAAGATTTCATTCTTTTTGATTGATGAGTAACCTTCCGTTGTGTACATTTATACCACATCTTCTTTATCCATTCATCTGTTGATGGACATTTGGGCTCTTTCCATACTTTGGCTATTGTTGATAGTGCTGCTATAAACATAAGGGTGCATGTGTCCCTTCAAATCAGCACTCCTGTATCCTTTCAACAAATACCTACTAGTGCAATTGCTGGGTCATAGGGTGGTTCTATTTTAATTTTTGAGGAACCTCCATACTGTTTTCCAGAGTGACTGCACCAGTTTGCATTCCCACCAGTAGTGCAATAACATGGAGTTTTTATTTAGTATTTAAGAACCTGCTTTCTGGGGCTTGGCAATACTAATGACCAAATGCAGACCCTCCCAGGCACTTAAGGGGGCTGTGATCTGGCCCACAGGAATGCCCACCAGCTGCCAGGCTCCTCAGCCAGCCAGTCCCATCAGTACATCTTGAGGCTTTGTTTCCTCTTTAAATGGTCTTGGCAAGGTTGTTGAAAATATTTTGGCCACAGTTGTAGGAGTTTATGTCTGGACTCTCAATTCTATTCTATAGATATATGTTGATTATGTCAATACAACACAAAACAGTGTTTTTACTGTAGATTTACTGCTGATTTTAAAATCAGGAAGTGTGAATCTTCCAACTTTGTTCTCCTTTTCGAGATTGCTTTGACTTTTAGGGACCCCTTGCAACTCCATATGAATATGAGGATTGCTTTTTCCAGGTCTTCCAAAAGGGTCATTGGAATTTTTATAGGAAGTGCATTGAATTGCTTTAGATAACAATGAGATTGTAACAGTATTAAGTCTTCCAATTCATGAACACGGATGTCTTTGCATGTATTTAGTTCTACTTAAATTTGTTTCATCAATGTTTTGTAGTTTTCAGTGCATAAATCTTTTACCACCTTTTTCCAAATTATTTTATTTCTTTGGATATAAAGCATCTTTTGGATGCTATTATAAATGGATTGCTTACTTAAAAGAAACATTGCTGAGTTTATTAGCTCTGGTAGCCTTTTTTGCTTGTGGATTTTTTGTGTTTTCTAAATATAGGATCATATCAACTGGAAATAGGTTTTGCTTATTTCCTTCCAATGTAGATGCCTATATTTCTTGTTCTTGCCTAATTACTCTGGCTAAAACTTCTAGGACAATGTTTAATAGCAGTGGTAAAAGTAGGCATCCTTGTTCTGTTCCTGTTCATAGAGAAAAGCTTTCATTCTTTCATTATAGAGTATGATGTGAGCTGTAAGTTTTCTATAAATGCCACTTACTGTGTTGATGAAGTGCCCCTTTAGCTTTTGGTTTAGTTTACTCTTTCTACTTCCTTACAGTGTAGTTAGGCTATTGATCTTTGCTTATATTTTAAATTTAAGCTTTCATAGGTGTCTTTCTTCTAGTTTTTTCTATGGTTTTTGGATCATCTACATAAGTTGACATTTTTCTTTGATTCCTCACTGGGGATCAGACAGCCACTGGAGTACCTTGGGAAGTGGCAGTACCAAAAGTGGTGTTGTGGGCTAGGTGCAGAGGCACCAGCAAGTCCCTAAAGCTCTGTCTGACAATGGAAGAAGGTCTCTCTAGACCCCTCAACTGCCATCCTCTTTACCTAGTAAAGAGAACTCAGCCAACCTACCTGATCAAATTTCCCTCTAGCTTCCCAAATACTAGGTCAATCTATACACCTTCTAAAGATTGTCACATGGATCTCTGTGTCTGGAAATTAGTGTAAATATTTTATCTGATTATTGCTTTGATTTTTCCGAATGGTCTACAGAGCACTGTCTGTCCCTTCAAAGCAGGAAAAATTCAGTGCAGCCCTCTTGATCTAGACCTGAAAGAGCTTGAGGCTTCTAGGGCCCCCTCTTTCCACCTATCAACCTAGTGGCTGCTGATGCAGAGAAATTAGTTACCTGGTCTGCAGTTAAGAATATAGGGTGCCAGTCGTGTATTTTAGCTACCATTTTCCCAGACATTTAAAAAATGGATATTTTGATAATATTTTTCTTTTGTCTGAAGGACAGTTTTGTCATATCATGCAGCTATCCTGTTTATATTTAAGTGCATTTTGGGTTTTAGATGGGAAATATAATCAATAAATATAAATTTCATATATAAATAACCTTTCAAGTATTCATCTCTTCTTACATAAATAGTATAATCATCACACTTCATAAATGGATATTAATATCATTTGCTCCAGAAAAACAATGAATTGAGGTTTTGTTTTTGTTTTTTGTTGTTTTTTTGCTATAGTTAAATTATTTCTTTCAATCGATGAGTAAACAAGCATACTTTGGAAGACCAATTCCAAAAGTAGTATTAAGAACTATAAAATACCCCCAGCATATTTTTTGCTTGCAAAATGCAAAGATTTACCTCTTTATTTTCTGAAAACAAAGCCACAGAAGACAAAGTGAAACTTCAGAATAAACATTAGTCAAAAATTTACCCAGAGTCATCAGAACCAGTTACTGTAACTTAAATATATATTGTCTTATGATTTTAATAACCTTTGTAAGTCAAATGGTTCTCAAATGGCATTTATTTTCCAGTAACAATAATTGGTTTGCTGTAAGTCCCCTTTCCCTGAGCTATTTCTAAATCTGTTAGAAAAGACACTGCATGTACTTCAAAAAAATCTATTGCAAATGATATTTTTTTTGCTAAAATATTTCTTTCCAGTTTTCTAGCTTTTAATTATAAACAATAAGTTAATGTCCCAAGTCTCTCTGTTGTAACCTACAGAGCCCCACTCTCACATTCCCTTGTTCACACTGTCTCTCTCATAATAAATAAATAAACTGAAAAAAAATTTTTTAATGAAAAATAAAACGCTAACAGTTTTACTCTTTTCATTACAAAAACTCAGAACCCACACATTTGTCACCTTCATCTAATAAAATGTTTCACCAGCTAAAGATAAATAGTAAGTAGCAATTTAGAAGTTACCCCAGGTAGTAGCACATTTTTATTTGCACTTTGTTGAACTGCCTTAGAGTTTTCAAATACTTGTTTTTTATTTTTTTAAGAGTTCATCTTTTGACAAAGAAGAGAAATAAAACTATTTGTTAATTACACTGGTAACCCACAGTAAGAAATAAGTGGGAAAGTTTGCTTGCATAGTTTAAAAATGTTCAAAATTTTCCGATTCTAAATTTTAAAATAAAAAGACAATCTTAGTTATAACAAACTCTGTCATCACCTACATATACTTAACAGTCTTTTAAAATATCAGTTTTAATCCCTCGTGAATTGCTTGCCAGTGTTTAAAATTGTAATGATACTACTCTGTAAATCTACTTGCTGTTTTTCTTCATTTATGACACTATTAGGTAATATATTCCAAATTGCACTTGGAAATGGAATTGTCCTGAAAATTCCAGTGTACTATAAGTGCCACATTTCACAATGAACATAGGATAGCCAACTGCACAGAGTTCAGACTTCAACCACAATTTCCCTAAATCGTGTATCAGGTAATCAGTCCATAGGTACTCATAATACATGAACTACTTTATTTTTAATAACAAATACAATATTTACTCACTGTGGGGATTTCAGAAAACAAAAAATTATGAAGAATTTATAATACTCATCTGTCAGCCTACCACTAACTTTACATTTCAGTGTATAACTCTTCATAAATATATACATATAACCCACCACAGTTGAGATCATATTACATGATTTATTTTGAAGGCTGCCTTCCATACCACATATATCATATAGAATTTTTAAAAATACTAGTGCTTTGTATATCTTCTATTCATTTTTTAAGTTTATATATTTATTTTTGAGAGATAGAGAGATAAAGAGCGAGCTGGGTAGGGGCAGAGAGAGGGGGGAGAGAGAGAATCCCAAGCAAGTTCTGCGCTGTCATGACCTGGGCTGAAATCAAGAGTCAGACGCTAGCTGACCAGGCGCCCCACTTTGTATATCTTTAAATTGAGCTTCCACATAGGTATAACAGTAAGTATACTAGTTTTCCATGCCCAGGATAGTAAATTAATTTCTTACAGATATCCACATTGTTCCTTGAATTTTGCTTAGGTATTTTAAACGATGTATTTCCTCTTTTAAGTAGTTGCTAATTAATTAGTATATTAGTGACTTAAACTCATAACAGATGTAACCTTTAAAGTGAAAGGCCTTTTAGTTTTTTAATTAATAGACTCCAATTTTAAGAAAGTTAAGAGCCCATGAACCAGCTGGGTTGAACTATTATATACGGAAGGGTTGCTTTATATTTCAAATGTACACTTAGGTATTTGTAAATGATTAAAAGTATTAAAAGTAAAGACCTCAGTAGCACATAAAAGTTTAAAAAGTACCGTTCATAAGTAGATAGTAATTTTTTTTGTTTTTGCATCTAGTTTATTCACTTCTTTTTATAAACGGTATTTAGAAATTAACCATATATCCATTAAGGCTGACCCAAAAGCTTCTCTTCATCCTCATTGCCTAACACAAAAAATTGTTGCTGCCACTACTGTTTCTGCTTTTATTGATAAAATTGATAAGAAAGTCCTCTTTCTGCTTTTCTCTATCACTCTTCAATAGCTTGGGAAAGTTAATGTATATTTTAGTGATCTCCAAAACAGAGTTCAGCAAGTACTGAAAAACAAAGCAAAAAAAAATCTAAGCCTTAGTTCTTGGTGGTCATTGAAAAGACTTTAGAAATTAGCCTATACAAAGTGAAGTGAGGTGAGCAATCTTGGATGCCTAGGCCACAGGCAAAGATGTTACAGTGGATAACCCACATCTCTCTTTTTCACACTGACCTGAATTTCTCTCCATTCATAGATTTAAAATAATGCCTTCAGCCCTTTGCCCTTTAATCTCCAGATAATGTCTTATATGACAACTACTACTGATCCTAAGTGCCCTGGATTCTCATTAGCAACCTAAATGCTTTATGATGCAATGTATCTACTACCAGTATATCCTTAGTGTTCAGTCTCTTTATTGGTGCTGGATATCAGGGAAAACATTTATGGCCCAAATGGTATCTTTAAGTATGTGTTGGCTGGAACTATCACAGGTCACAATCTGCAAGTCTTCAGAGGATGGGGCTACAAAAGACAACCACCTCCGTATTGGAAGTGAGGTTCTCATTTGCAGACTTCCTCCTCCATCCTTGCTGATGAGAAAAAAGCTAAAGTGAGTGGCAAGATGAAAACTGTTTCAGTGGGGAAAGAATTAGCATATGTAAGGTTTTACAAAACTGAGAGCTCAGCTCGATATGTTGGATCATCTTTACCATGGTTCCATTGTATTTCGTGAGGTTAGTAGTTTTTTTCCCATTCTGTAAATCAGACTAGTTAGTCTTTACTAGATTATCCCTGTGACTTCATAGAGACCAAAGCTACATGGGTGTGTTATGCCCAGAATTCGTGATCCCCAAAGACCACCAGGGAGCTGAGTCCGATGCAAAAGCAAAGAGCCTTTATTTGAGCTAGCTCGAGCTCAATCCCCTACCTGCACTGAGGCAGTGGGGAGATACCTGAGAGAGACCCTGAGTTTCAAAAGCACAAAGGTTTTATAGGGATCATGGCCTTAACCGATTGGCTGGGGAAGGGTCATGGCCTCAGCTGATTGGCTGCCAAAGTGTGGTCCTAGATCAGCAATTATCAGCATCACCTGGAACTTGTTAAAAATGCGAATGTTGGGCCTGGTGGTCACAGACCCACTGAATCAGAAACTCTGGGGGTGGGGTCAGTAATCTGTGTTTGAACAAGTCTTCCAGGAGATTCTGATGCACCTGAAGTTTAAGAACCACTGTGTCTGAAGTTGTTTAACATGTTTGGCCTCAGTGTATACAGAACTTTTCTCACTGGTCACCTATTAACCATTGGCTGTCAGCCTTGCTGTGCTATATAAATATCTAGAACCATCCCCAGAGACTCTGATTTAATTGGTTTGGGGAGGGGTTAGTTATTATAATACTCCCAGGTCATTCTAAGCCTGGACAGGGTTGAGGGCATCTGCCTCTGGCCCCTACCTGAGAGAAGCCCTCCTCTTCTACTCACACTTTCCATGCCTCTCACACTCCCCTTCCTCCCACCTCAGACTTCGGAAGAATGCATCAATCGGTAGCCTGCTTTCTTAGAAAACATAAGTTACTCAAGGGGAGGATTTGTGGTCTGAGGTTTGAGCGGGAACTTCTTTCTGCGGCCATGTCGGGGACATAGTCACTAGTCAGCCGGCCTAGGTCTGCTCTTTCAGGTGGAGGGGTCCCAACACTATTAACACAAATTTATTCTTCTCGTTTCTTAAATTGCTATAGTTTTGTATTGAGAATAAATGAGACTATACGATTTCCTGGAGGCTAGTGTGAGGTCTATCACTTCTCACTAAAGATTCAGGCAGTGGTATCTGGAGCAAAGTAGAGATGATAATAGGAGGAAAATAACATGGAGGAAAAAACCTAAAAGAGTGATCAGAAGAAATCCTTGAATATAAAATACCTCTGTACATTCACTTCCTTGTACCATTTAAGATCCAAATCAGTGATTTACTATAAAATGTTTACATTGACTAGTTGACTTCATTGAGGTTTTAACAATGAGTTGTAAGTCCTGAAAATAGTTTGTCTCCATTTTCTTCATTCTAGGAAACTCTCTTAATGTTTTGTTTTCTTACCCTACTCAAGCCTCCATCAGCATCTCCTTGTATATGTAGTTTCTTTGTGCATATTCTCACATAACATTCCTTATCTCTTTAACTTTGCATGATCCACTTTAAGCTATTTAAAGATCACAGATATGTGCTAATTAGAGTGTCCCCCCAAAGGTATCAGTAAATCAGGCTGCTGCTAATCTAACCCTCCTAGTGTAGTTGAAATGCCCTAGGATGCACAAGGGTATTGAAAATATCAACCCTGGAGAACAAGATTTATCACCCCTGTCAAATAACACTCACACTGATGAATTCTGACTTTCACCTCAATATAAGTTAGAATCCACTTATTATTTAATTAGCCAATCTATGTAACTTTTGCCATTAAGTTTGACAACATATGCAGCCCTTCTCTCTACTTATATTATGGTGTAACCTAACATGAATAAAAGAGGAATTTAAAATTGAGAGTTCACCCTTCAAAGTCACATATTCTTTGACCTGTAGTTTGGCAATATGAATTTCTATGAAAACCTAAACCCTGTTGTAGCATTATAAGGTCTGGTGGCACTTTTAAAATGTAAATTCTTGATATCATATTGAGAAATATTTCTAGAAAGGAGTAGCTTATGGGTATACATTGGTTTATAAGGTTTATCTGAAATAGGCTGTTTAAATACTTTGTCTTAAGTATTTACTTGAGTATTTATTGATGACCTGAGCTATATCTTCTACCTCTATGAGAATGGTAGAGTTTAGCTATAGAATTGAAAATGCTTCTGAAAGAAAGAAAGAAAGAAAGAAAGAAAGAAAGAAAGAAAGAAAAAAGGGAAGAAAATTCTAGTACTTCCACATATTGTTTAGCTGATGAAGCCAATTCTCTAAGTTTAAAGGGAAAGTGCATTCCATTCAAGGTACTACCCCCATGCCAATAAACCTTCCTTAAAAAAAAAAATTCCAACAAAACCTCAGTGTCTAAAAATGCTTCCATGTTGTAGTAGCTGCTGTTTTTGTTAAACTGGCATCCTGCCCCACCTTACATTATCCTAAGCACTATCCCATTCTTTTGTGGAATTTCTACTTCCCCAATCCATCCGTGTGTTCCTAGTGGGGACTTCCCTTAGTATACCACTTCCCTAGCTACAAGTGGGATGGGTCCCTGATACATACTGAGCTGAACATACTGCTCTATCTCTGAGGCTACAAGGATTGTAGTAACACCAAATGGGTGACTCAAACTGAACTAGAGGACTTCTTAGTAGTATCTAATGGGAGATTGTCATGATCTCATTATTGCTTTTCAAGTTACATAGATGGAAGTTTTGTAGTCTGAAGTGATCTAGAGCCATATTTCCAATCATGAAGAAGATTCATCTGAAATTGGAAAAAGAATGTCTGATATGCAGAAAGAATCATAGAGACAGGATAGTGAGAAAAATAAACCTGATTGGGTTAAGTCCCCAAATCCTATCATCTTTAAGTCCAATTCCACACTTACATTTGCTGTGGATTGGTTATGTGAGACAATAAATTCTTCATATTTGCTTTAGTTGAGTTTTGCCACTTGAAATTATAATTAGATTATAGATTATAATTAAAGTATTTAGAACTAAATAAATAAGAATTCTGAGCCCTGGAATACATGGAAGTCTTAATAATTTTCAGGAAGCCTAGCAGGCTCTGATAAACCTTAAAAATTTTAAGAGGAAAGACAAACTTGCATCTAAGCACATATAATATGCAAGATATACAGGATACATAGTGTTATACTAACTGTCCATAATGTTCTGTCTCAAAGAAGTAGCATTTATGAAGATGTTCAGATCATGGGTATTGCTCACATAATTTATTTACTGACTTTTTTAATATGAAATTTATTTACAACTTGGTTTCCATACAACACCCAGTGCCCATCCCAACAGGTGCCCTCCTCAGTGCCCATACCCCTCATCAACCCTCAGTTCAGACAATTTGAATAACTCTTGAGCCTCACTTTTCTCATATGTAAAATAGAGATAATAATATGTATCTCATAAGATTCATTCAGTGTCCAGTTAATACAAAGTACTCAAAAAAGGTATCTTGAAATCAATGACTATTCATCTCAGCTACCATAGTTTAGGCCCTTAAAACAGATAGAACCAAGATGTCCTAACTAAATATTTTATGCAGCATAATGAGAATAATGAAACTTACTAACTGAAAACATTTACTGGCCATTTAGAGCCTTCCTTCATAGTTTTATAGGATAGTGTAAATACACACCCTCATGTGGAATTCTACAGAGTAGAAAAGTTAACTGGTGTATGGGGAAGAAACACACAATAAAGCATTATTGTGTCTGGAAATTCACCTTGCCAGAGCATGTAAGTTCTCTCTGGACTAAGTTTACAGTATAAGCTGCTCACCATAAACTACAAAAGCTAGAAGGCAAATGAATTATGTCTTCAAAGTACTGAGAAACAAACAAAAAATCAAATGTAGAATTATGTCTTCAGTGAAAATAACAAACAGATAAAAGCTGAGAAATTTATCGTTAGAAGACTTAGGATGGCCTGAAGTGTTAAAGTTCTCCAGGCAGAAGCAAATTGACGCCACATGGAAAACTTGGGCCTAAACATAAAAATATCACCACAAACAGTAAATGTATGGGTAAATATAAGAGACTTTTTTTTTTGTTAAAGGGTAATTGACTGTTCAAAGTATATTGTCTGTTTTTTCATGTGTTTAGAAGTAAAACATGTTACAAAAATAGCTCCAAGGACAGAAGAAAAAAAAAAGAAGTATACTGTTTTAAGGTTTATATATTACAAATAAGTGATATAATTTGAAGAAAGATGGTGATAAGTGATAACTATAAATTGGATATAATAAACTCTAGTGCAAATGTTGAAAAAAGTCATATAGGTAATAAGCCAGTAATGGAGACAAAATAAAATATTAACAAATGCTTAATTCAAAAAGACAGAAGAAAAGGGAAAATAAACCAAGAAGAACAAACGGAACAAATAGACAAGTTGGAAGATTTAAATAAACATACTGATAATAACATTAAATGTAAATGATCTAAACAAAGTGTAAATGATCTGAACACAAAAGACCAGAGTGTCATACATATAGAAAGTCAAGATACAACTGACTGCTATCTATAAGAAACCTATTTTTATTTATTTATTTATTTATTTATTTATTTATTTATTTATTTATTTTCTAATGTTTTATTTAACATTAAATAACAGAGAGACAGAGAGAGAGACAGAGCATGAGCAGGGGAGGGTCAGAGAGAGAGGGAGACACAGAATCCAAAGCAGGCTCCAGGCTCTGAGCCGTCAGCACAGAGCCTGATGTGGGGCTCAAACTCACAGACCACGAGATCATGACCTGAGCCGAAGTCAGACGCTCAACCGACTGAGCCACCCAGGTGCCCCAAGAAACCTATTTTATTTTTTTATTTTATTTTTTTTTTTAACGTTTATTTATTTTTGAGACAGGGAGAGACAGAGCATGAACAGGGGAGGGTCAGAGAGAGGGAGACACAGAATATGAAGCAGGCTCCAGGCTCTGAGCTGTCAGCACAGAGCCTGACGCGGGGCTAGAATTCACGGACCGCAAGATCATGACCTGAGCCGAAGTCGGCTGCCTAACCGACTGAGCCACCCAGGCGCCCCAAGAAACCTATTTTAAATAGAAAGATTCAAATAGTTAAAAAGATGTGGAAATATTATATTATACTATACTATAATATGGAATTAAACTATACTGTAGGGTAGAAATACTATAATATATAAATACCATAAAAATACTAAGTATAAGAAAGCTCGAGTGACTATATTAATGTAAGACAAAGGAGACTTTAGAACAAAGAATTTTATTCCCAGTGATAACATATGATAATGATAAAGTAGTTCACTAGCCAAGATGGCATAACATTTCTAAATGTCTATATATCTAATAAGAGCTTTAAAACACATAAAGCACAAACTGATCAATCTGAAAGGAGAAATGGACAAGTCCACAATTGTACTTGGCTATTTTACCACTCGTTTCTCAGTAATTGACAAAACAGAGAGAATATTAGCCATAATATAGAAGATTCAAACAGCACTAACCTGACTTAATTGATGTAAATAAAACATTATGCCTAACAATTGTACAGTACACATTCTTTTCAAGTGCACATGTAACATTCATTGAGGAAAGGCATATTGTGAATCAGTTTAAACCATACTGTTAAACAGTTAAATTAGGGACGAATAACAGAAAGATATCTGGAAAATCCCCAAATATTTGGCAATTAATGGACTTCTGTATAATTTACAGACCAAAGAAGAAATTACTAGAAATAAAATGATAAATAAAATATTTTTCAATCATTCATTCATATATCATAACTCCTATGGTATATTAGATGTTAACTTCTGGGAATGCATGATGTGAGAAGTGGCCTCTAATTGCAGACTAATGATCTTGTGGAGACAATTATGTGAAGCAACTCTTTATGGTGCTTTTTGTTTACAAAAGTCAATTTTTAACTTTTATCTTCCAGTATCTGAGACTTTACCATCCCTCTTCATTCTACAGTGAAACATTATAAACTATTTTCTCAAGCTTTTATTGGTAGATGTTTAAAGTTTTATACCAGGAACTGTGTGATATTGTTTTTAGTTATTGCTATTTTAAATGGGATTACATCAGATTACTTAACCAATTGTTTAAGAATATATAAGAACATTGTTGATTTTATGTTAATTTTGTTACAAACTCTGTTTTGGGTATAGTGATTATTGTTGTTTGTTTTATTTTTTACTTTGACAGTTTATTTCAGTATTACAAGTTAATTATCACAAAAAATATAATCTTTAGCAAGTAAAATCATGCCAAGTGTTTTTGTTTGTTAGTTTTTTTTGTTTGTTTGTTTTCAATTCTCAAGTTAGCAAACATACAGTGTAGTCTTGGCATCAGGAATAGATTCCTGTGATTCATCACTTATATACAACACCAGTGCTTATCCCAATAAGTGCCCTCCTTAATGCCCATCACCATTTTAGCCCACCCCACCCACCCACCTCTCCTCCAGCAACCCTCAGTTTGTTCTCTGTATTTGAGTCTTTTATGGTTTGCCTCCCTCTGCTTTTATCTTACTTTTCCTTCCCTTCCCTTATGTTCATCTGTTGAGTTTCTCCAATTCCACATATGAGTGAAATTATATGATATATGTCTGACTTATTTTGCTTAGCATAATACACTCTAGTTCTATCCACATTGTTGCAAATGGCAAGATTTTGTTCTTTATCATTGCCAAATACTATTCCATTGTATACATATACTACATCTTAATCCATTCATCAGTTGGTGGACATTTGGGCTCCTTCCATAATTTAGCTATTGTTGATAGCAATGCCATAAACACAGGGTGCACGTGCCCCTTCAAATCAGCACTCCTATATCCTTTGGATAAATTCCTAGTAGTGCAATTGCTGGGTCATATGGTAATTCTATCTTTAATTTTTTGAGGAATCTCTATGCTGTTTTTCAGAGTGGTGCCCCAGTTTGCACTCCAATCTTCAGCTCCTAAAGCTGTTTGCAAAATAGAAACTGGCACTCCCCATATTTCTCATTCCCCAGTCATGGTTTGGGGAAGATTCTACCTTGTATCAACACAATACTGCACTTCCACAGCCTGTCTTTCCCTTTTGTCTCTCCACAAAAGGGGATCCCCCCCTCTGTTCCTATGCCACTGTTTATCTCTCTCAATTTGCATACATGCACCTCTGTCCTGCCAAGTTGTCTCCCTCCATCTGTGGAGATCTTTCTTTCACTCTGCAGATTGATTTCCTGGGTGTTCCAAGAGATCTGTGTTTGAGGTCTAGGGAAATGCTGGTCCCCCTACTTCTCTGCCATCTTAACTCCTCCAAAAGGAAGGAAATTCTAACACATGCTACAACATGGATGAACTAAAACCCAGATGCTTCTTCCTCTCTAGGCCACTCAAAGACCACATCACAGTAAACTGGTGGACAGTTGGCCCAGCCTAAGGCTACTGTTAGTGCAGGCATGAACAGCTGTATTGATCGTAGAGCAATCTTTACCCTATAAAGAGCTAAAACTGTGTTGGCCTTGGCCTTCAGCACCACAGCAGTGGTTGATAGGAGATGGTGGAGCACTATAACAGTGGTTCTTTAGTTTTAGTGGGAATTAGCAACTTCCAGAGAGTTGGAGAGTGGAGAGGGAAGATGGGGCTTTGGAGGACGCTGGGCTCACCACGCATCCTGCTGATCACTTAGATTCCACCTACACCTGCGTAACTAACCCAGAAAACCACCAGAAGACTAGCAGAATGGAGTCTCTGGAGCCAAGCGCAGACGAGAGGCCCACGGAAAGGGTAGGTAGGGCGGAGAGGCGGTGCGCGCTCCACGGACTGGCGGGAGGGAGCCGGGGCGGAGAGGCGGCCTGCCCGCCAAGTAGAGCCCCCGATCTGGCTGGCAAAAGCGGAGGGGCCGGACAGAGTGTGTTCCGACAGCAAGCGGGACCTGACATCTGGAAGGTTATAAGCTAACAGCTCTGCTCAGAAAGCGGGAAGGCTGGAGGACAAAGGGAGGGAGAGTTGCTGAGCCCCGGGATGACAGAGCTCAGTTTGTTGGGGAACAAAGGCGCTCACCAGCGCCATCTCCCTTGCCCATCCCCCAGCCAAAATCCCACAGGGAACCAGTTCCTGCCAGGGAACTTGCTCACTCTGCGCAAACAACCAACGCTGTGCTTCTGCGGAGCCAACCCTCCGGCGGCTGGTCTGACTCCCTCCCGCTGCCACAGGGCCCCTCCTGAAGTGGATCACCTAAGGAGAAGTGAGCTAAGCCTGCCCCTCCTGCCCCCGAGCACCTTGCCTACCCACCTTGCCTACCCCAGCTAATATGCCAGATCCCCAGCACCACAAGCCTGGCAGTGTGCAAGTAGCCCAGACGGGCCACGCCACCCCACAGTGAATCCCGCCCCTCGGAGAGGGGAAGAGAAGGCACACACCAGTCTGACTGTGGCCCCAGCAGTGGGCTGGGGGCAGACATCAGGTCTGACTGTGGCTCCGCCCACCAACTCCAATTATACACCACAGCACAGGGGAAGTGCCCTGCAGGTCCTCACCACTCCAGTGACTATCCAAAATGACCAAATGGAAGAATTTACCTCAAAAGAATCTCCAGGAAATAACAACAGCTAATGAACTGATCAAAAAAGGATTTAAATAATATAACAGAAAGTGAATTTAGAATAATAGTCATAAAATTAATCGCTGGGCTTGAAAACAGTATAGAGGACAGCAGAGAATCTCTTGCTACAGAGATCAAGGGACTAAGGAACAGTCAGGAGAAGCTGAAAAACACTTTAAACGAAATGCAAAATAAAATGGAAACGACGACAGCTCGGATTGAAGAGGCAGAGGAGAGAATAGGTGAACTAGAAGATAAAGTTATGGAAAAAGAGGAAGCTGAGAAAAAGAGAGATAAAAAATCCAGGAGTAGAGGGGAAAATTAGAGAACTAAGTGATACACTAAAGAGAAATAATATACGCATAATTGGTATCCCAGAGGAGGAAGAGAGAGGGAAAGGTGCTGAAGGTGTACTTGAAGAAATAATAGCTGAGAACTTCCCTGAACTGGGGAAGGAAAAAGGCATTGAAATCCAAGAGGCACAGAGAACTCCCTTCAGATGTAACTTGAATCGATCTTCTGCACGACATATCATAGTGAAACTGGCAAAATACAAGGATAAAGAGAAAATTCTGAAAGCAGCAAGGGATAAGCGTGCCCTAACTTATAAAGGGAGACCTATAAGACTCGTGACTGATCTCTCTTTTGAAACTTGGCAGGCCAGAAAGGATTGGCAGGAGATCTTCAATGTATTGAACAGAAAAAAATATGCAGCCGAGATTCCTTTATCCAGCAAATCTGTCATTTAGAATAGAAGGAGAGGTAAAGGTCTTCCCAAACAAACAAAAACTGAAGGAGTTCATCACCACTAAACCAGCCCTACAAGAGATCCTAAGGGGGATCCTGTGAGACAAAGTACCAGAGACATCTCTGCAAGCATAAAACATGCAGACATCACAATGACTCTAAACCCGTATCTTTCTATAATAACACTGAATGTAAATGGACTAAATGCGCCAACCAAAAGACATAGGGTATCAGAATGGATAAAAAAACAAGACCCATCTATTTGCTGTCTACAAGAGACTCATTTTAGATCTGAGAACACCTTTAGATTGAGAGTGAGGGGATGGAGAACTATTTATCATGCTCCTGGAAGCCAAAAGAAAGCTGGAGTAGCCATACTTATCTCAGACAAACTAGATTTTAAATTAAAGGCTGTAACAAGAGATGAAGAAGGGCATTATATAATAATTACAGGGTCTATCCATCAGGAAGTGCTAACAATTATAAATGTCTATGCGCCGAATACGGGAGCCCCCAAATATATAAAACAATTACTCACAAACATAAGCAACCTTATTGATAAGAATGTGGTCATTGCAGGGGACTTTAACACTCCACTTACAGAAATGGATACATCATCCAGACACACGGTCAATAAAGAAACAAGGGCCCTGAATGACACATTGGATCAGATGGACTTGACAGATATATTTAGAACTCTGCATCCCAAAGCAACAGAATATACTTTCTTCTCGAGTGCACATGGAACATTCTCCAAGATAGATCATATACTGGGTCACAAAACAGCCCTTCATAAGTTTACAAGAATTGAAATTATACCATGCATACTTTCAGACCACAATGCTATGAAGCTTGAAATCAACCACAGGAAAAAGTCTGGAAAACCTCCAAAAGCATGGAGGTTAAAGAACACCCTACTAATGAATGAGTGGGTCAACCAGGCAATTAGAGAAGAAATTAAAAAATATATGGAAACAAACGAAAATGAAAATACAACAATCCAGACGCTTTGGGATGCAGCGAAGGCAGTCCTGAGAGGAAAATACATTGCAATCCAGGCCTATCTCAAGAAACAAGAAAAATCCCCCAAATCCCCCAAATCTAACAGCACACCTAAAGGAAATAGAAGCAGAACAGCAAAGGCAGCCTAAACCCAGCAGAAGAAGAGAAATCATAAAGATCAGAGCAGAAATAAACAATATAGAATCTAAAAAACGGTAGAGCAGATCAACGAAACCAAGAGTTGGCTTTTTGAAAAAATAAACAAAATTGACAAACCTCTAGCCAGGCTTCTCAAAAAGAAAAGGGAGATGACCCAAATAGATAAAATCATGAATGAAAATGGAATGATTACAACCAACCCCTCAGAGATACAATTATCAGGGAATACTATGAAAAATTATATGCCAACAAATTGGACAACCTGGAAGAAATGGACAAATTCCTAAACACCCACACTCTTCCAAAACTCAATCAGGAGGAAATAGAAAGCTTGAACAGACCCATAACCAGCGAAGAAATTGAATCGGTTATCAAAAATCTCCCAACAAATAAGAGTCCAGGACCGGACGGCTTCCCAGGGGAGTTCTACCAGACGTTTAAAGCAGAGATAATACCTATCCTTCTCAAGCTATTCCAAGAAATGGAAAGGGAAGGAAAACTTCCAGACTCATTCTATGAAGCCAGTATTACTTTGGTTCCTAAACCAGACAGAGACCCAGTAAAAAAAGAGAACTACAGGCCAATATCCCTGATGAATATGGATGCAAAAATTCTCAATAAGATACTAGCAAATCGAATTCAACAGTGTATAAAAAGAATTATTCACCATGATCAAGTGGGATTCATTCCTGGGATGCAGGGCTGGTTCAACATTCGCAAATCAATCAACGTGATACATCACATTAATAAAAGAAAAGAGAAGAACCATATGATCCTGTCAATCGATGCAGAAAAGGCCTTTGACAAAATCCAGCACCGTTTCTTAATAAAAACCCTTGAGAAAGTCGGGATAGGAGGAACATACTTAAACATCATAAAAGCCATTTATGAAAAGCCCACAGCTAACATCATCCTCAATGGGGAAAAACTGAGAGCTTTTTCCCTGAGATCAGGAACACGACAGGGATGTCCACTCTCACCGCTGTTGTTTAACAGAGAGTTGGAGTAAAATGTAGATAGTAGATGCTCACTTTGCATGTGATCTGATTTAGTAGGTCTTGGGTAGAATACCACCTGTTCTCACCCTGGGAGTTCTTGGCTTACACTTTAATGCTAATCAGTAGAGATAGAAGAAAATGTGATACAACATACCAGGTATTCATTTTGTGTGTATAAGACAGTACAAGAAGAGTCTCAAATATGCAAGGATTCGAGAGAGAAAACTCACTAGCTATATTTGAAGATAAAATCCATTTAAAGGACAGATCCAAATAAAGAACTGAAGAATGAAGAATCATGATATCCTCTACTATTATTTTATTATTGAAAATAATTGACATACAATATTATTTTAGGTATATAACATTGATTCATCAATTCTATATATTACTCTCTGCTCACAATGTAGTTACCATTTGTCACCATGTAATGTTGTTACAATATTATTGACTGTATTCCTTATGCTGTGCTTATTTCCATGACATATTTATTTTAAAACTGTAAGTTTGTGCCTCTTAATCTCCTTAATCTATTTAACCCCTCCACCAGCCATTTCCCCTCTGGCAACCACCAATTCCCCCTTATTTAAAGTCTGTTTTGTTCGGGGCGCCTGGGCGGCTCAGTCAGTTGAGTGTCTGACTTCGGCTCAGGTCATGATCTCACAGTTTGTGGGTTTGAGCCCCACGTCTGGCTCTGTGCTGACCGCTCAGAGCCTGGAGCCTGCTTCAGATTCTGTGTCTCCTTCTCTCTCTGCCCCTCCCCAGCTCACACTTTGTCTCACCCTGTTTCTCAAAAATAAATAAACGTAAATTTTTTTTAATTAAGTCTGTTTTTTTCTTTGTTTTGCTTTTAAGATTCCATTTATAAGTGAAATCATGTGGCATTTGTCTTTCTCTGTCTGACTTATTTCACATAGCATTACACTCTGTAGGTCCATCCATGTTGTCACAGGTGGCAAGATCTTACTTTTTATGGCTGAGTAATATTCCAGCATATATATATGTAACTCATTTATCCACTTATCTATTAATGGACACTTACATTGTTTCCAATTCTTGACTATTGTAACTAATGCGGCAATAAACATAGGGTGCATATATCTTTTTGAATTAGTATTTTTGTTTTCTTTAATACCTAGAATTACTGAATTGTGAGGTATTTCTATTTTTAATTTTTTGAGGAAAGTCCATACTGTTTTTGTAGTGGCTATACCAATTTACATTCCTCCCAACAGTGCACAGTTGTTCCCTTTTAACCACATTCTCACCAACAGTTGTTACTTGGGTCTTTTTAATACTAGCCATTCTGACTGGTGTGTGGTGACATCTCACAGTAGTTTTGATTTGTGTTTCCCTGATCATTAGTGATGTTGAACATTTTTTCATGTGGTCATTGGCCATTTGCAGGTATCTGGGAAAATGTCTATTCAAGTCTTTTGCCCATTTTTTAGTTGGATTAATTGGGGTTTTTTTGGTGTGGACATGTATAAAATCTGTATATATTTTAGATATTAACCGTTTATCAGATATCATTTCAAATATCATCTTCATGTGGTAGGTTGCTTTTTCATTTTGTTGGTGGTTTCCTTTGCTTTACAAAAGCTTCTTATTCTAGTGTAGTCCCAACATTTTATTTCTGCTTTTAATCATCTTGCTTGAGGAGACATATTCATAAATATGTTGTTAAGGCTGATGTCCAAGTGATTACTGCCTATGTTTTCTTTTTAGGATTTTAATGGTTTCAGAGCTCACAGTTAGGTCTTGATTCCATTCTAAGTTTATTTTTGTGCATGGTGTTAGAAAGAAGTCCCATTTCACTCTTTTACATGCAGCTCTCCAGTTTCCCTGATACCATTTATTGAAGAGACTATCTTTTGTCCATTGTATATCCTTCTTGATAATAGATTAAGTGACTATATAGATGCATTTTTATTTCTGGACTCTCTCTTTTGTCCCAGTACTATACTGTTTTGATTACTACAATTTAGTAGTAATTATTAGTATATCTTAATATCTGGGATCATGATACCTCCAGCTTTTTTTCTTCATCGATACTGCTTTCGCTACTGGGGTCTTTTGTGGATCCAGACAAAATTTGGAATTATTTGTTCTAGTTCTGTGAAAAACGTTATTGGTATTTTGATAAGGATGACATTGAATCTGTGGATTGGTTAGTTTAGTATGGACATTTTAACAGTATTCGACCAATTCCATGACTGTGGAATATCTTTGAATTTACTTGTGTGGTCTTCAGTTTCTGTCATCAATGTCTTCTATTTTTAAGAATGTAGGTTTTTCACATCCTAGACTAAATCTATTCCTAGGAATTTAATTTTTGATGCATTTGTAACTGGGGTTGTTTTCTTAATTTCTCTTTCTGCTACCTTGTTATTAGTCAATAGAAGTATATTTCTGTATATTAATTTTATATCCTGCAACTCTACTGAATCCATTCATCAGTTCTAATATTTTTTTGGTAGAATCTTTAGGTTTTTCTTAGTATAGTATCAGGTCATCTGACAGTTTTACTTGTTCCTTGCCAATTTGGATGCTTTTTTTTTTTTCTTGTGTAATTGCCGCAGCTAGGACTTCGAGTATGATATTTAATAAAAGTGGTGAGAAAGGATATCCTTTTCTTGCTCCTGATCTTAGAGGAAGAGCTTTCAGTTTTTCACTGTTGTGTATGTTGTTAGCTTTGGGTTTATTATACTGAGGTATGTTCCCTCTACACTTACTTTGTTAAGAGTTTTTATCATAAATGAATGTTGTATTTTGTTGAATGCTTTTTCTGCACCTATTGAGTTGATCACATGGTTTTTATCCTTTCTCTTATTGGTAGGATATGTCACATTGATTGATTTGAAAATACTGAACCACCCTTGCATCCCTGGAATAAAACCACTTGATTGTGATGAATGATTTTCGTAGTGTGTTATTGAACTTGATTTGCAAATATTTTGTTGAGGATTTTTGCTTCTATCTTCATCAGAAATTTTGGCCTGTACTTTTATTTTCTTGTAGTATGTTTGTCTCGTTTTTGTATCAGGGTAATGCTAGTCTTGTAGAATTAATTTGAAAGTTTTCCTTCTTCTTCTATTTTTTGGAATAGTTTGAGAAAATACATATTAACTTTTCTATAGTGTTTGTTAGAATTTACCTATGAAGCCATTGGTTCTGAACTTCTGTGTATGGGGAGTTTTTTGATCACCAATTCAATTTCATTACTAGCAATCAGTCCACTCAAATTTTCTATTTCTTCCTGTTTGGTTTTGTAAGACTGTATGTTTCTGGGAATTTGTCTATTTCTTCTGAGTGACTGAATTGTTGGCATATAATTTTTCATAGTATTGTTTTCTAATTCTTTGTATTTCTGTAGTGTTGCCTATTTCTCCTCCATTTTTTATTTTGACTTCTCTCTTTTTTTCTTGATAAGTCTGGCTAAAGGTTTATCAATTTTGTTTATCTTTTCAAAGGACCAGCTCCTGGTTTCATTGATCTTATCCATTGTTTTTTAGTTTCTATCTTATTTCCACTCTAATCCTTATTATTTCCTTCTTTCTATTCATCTTGGGCTTTATTTTTTTTTCCCCCGTCTCCTTTAGGTGTAAATTTAGGTTTTTATTTGAAGTTTTTCTTGTTTATTGAGGTAAAATTCATCCCTCTAAAATTCCCTTTTAGAACTGCTTTTGCTCCATCCCAAAGATTTTGAAACATTGTGTATTCATTTTCATTTGTATCCATGCACTATTGACTTTCTTTACTGACCCATTGCGTGTTGAGTAGCATGTTGTTTAGCCTACATGTGTTTGTATTTTTTTCCAGTTTTTTTCTATAATTGATCTCTAGTTTCATACCATTGTGGGGGAAAAAAGATGTCTGATATGATTTCAGTGTTACTAAATTTATTGAGATTGGCTTTGTGACTATGATCCATTGTAGAGAATGTTCCATGTGCACTTGAAAAGAATTTGTAGGGGCGCCTGGGTGGCGCAGTCGGTTAAGCGACCGACTTCAGCCAGGTCACGATCTCGCGGTCCGTGAGTTCCAGCCCCGTGTCAGGCTCTGGGCTGATGGCTCGGAGCCTGGAGCCTGTTTCCGATTCTGTGTCTCCCTCTCTCTCTGCCCCTCCCCCGTTCATGCTCTGTCTCTCTCTGTCCCAAAAATAAATAAAAAACGTTGAAAAAAAAAAATTAAAAAAAAAAAAAAAAAGAAAGAAAAGAATTTGTATTCTACTGTTTTTTGGATGGAATGTTCAGTGTATATCTGGTAGGTCCATCTAGTCTGTGTGTCATTCAAGCCACTGTTTTCGGACTGATGTTCTGTCTGGATGACTTATCCATTGTTATAAGTGGGGTGTTAAATTCCTCTACTAGTATTATATAACTGTCGATTTCTCCCTTTATGTCTCTTAGTATTTGCTTTATATATTTAGGTGGTCCTATGTTGTGTGCAGAGATATTTATAATTGATATATTTTTTTGTAGGATTGGTCCCTTTATCTTTTGTATTTTAAGTCTAATTTGTCTGTTATAAATATTGCTACCTGGGTTTTTTTTTTTTTCACTCCCATTTGCATGGTAAATATTTAATCCTTTCACTTGCAATCTGTATATATCTTTAGATCAGAAGTGAGTCTCTATTAGACAGTTTATAGATGTTTTATTTTTTTTTAATCCATTCAGTCACACTTTCTCTTTTAATTGCAGCATTTAGTGCATTTACATTTAAAGTAATTATTGGGGCACCTGGGTGGCTCAGTCGGTTGAGCATCTGACTTTGACTCAGGTCATGATCTCCCACTCATGGGTTCGAGCCTGGCATTGGGCTCTGTGCTGACAGCTCAGAGGCTGGAGTCTGCTTCGGATTCTGTCTCCCTCTCTCTCTGCCCCTCCCCCCATCACACTCTGTCTTTCTCTCTCAAAATAAATAAACATAATAATAAAAAAATTTTTTTAATAAAAAAAGTCATTGATAGTTATGTACTTATTGCCATTTTTCTTAATTTTTTTTTCTGGTTCTTTTTTGTAGTTCTTTTCTAGTCCTTTCTTCTCTTGCTCTCTTCCCTTGGAGTTTGATGGCTTTCTTTAGTGTTATGATTGGATTCCTTTATCTTCATTTTTGTGTATCTATTATAGGATTTTTGATTTGTGGTTACCTTTGAGTTCATATATAACATCCTATATGTATAGCAGTCTATTTTAAGTGATGGTCACAAGTACATACTCAAAAAGCACTGAATTTTTACTTTACTCTCCACATTTTATATGATGTCCTATATTTTTAAAAATTTTCTTGTATTCCTTGCCTAATTTTTGTAGATATAATTGATTTTACCACTTTTGTGTTTTAACCTCCATATTGACTTTATAAGTGATTAATATTTACTATTTGCTTTTATCTGTGAAATTTTTTCTTCCCTAATTTTCTTATTGCTAGTTATGGCCTTTTCTTTACACTTAAAGAATTCCCTTTAACATTCTCACAAGCCTGGTTTAGTGGAGATAAACTCCTGTTAACTTTAGTTTGAGAAACTTTTTATCTGTCCATCTATTTTGAAAGACAGCCCTGCTGGTTATTCTTGGTTGAAGATTTTTACTTTTAGCACTTTGAATATATCATGGCACTCCCTTCTGGACTGCAAAAAAATTTCTGGTGAAAGTTCAGCTGATAGGCTTATATGTAACTGTTTTATTTTCTTGCTTCTTTAAAAAACATTAATCCAAAATGGACTCCAGGGTCTGAGCTGTCAGCATAAAGCCCAATGCAGGGCTCAAACTCTGAACAGCTAGATCATGACCTGAGCTGAGGTCGGATGTTTAACCACTGAGCCACCCAGGCGCCCCTTTTCTTGCTTCTTTTAAATTTCATTGCTTTTTGTGATTTTAATTATTATGTGTCTTGATGAGGACCTCCTTGGGTTCATCCTTCTTAGAGGCTGTTTCCTTCCTGAACCTGGATGTCTGTTTCCTTTTCCAAATTTGGGAAGTTTTCAGCTCTTATTTCTTGAAGTAAGTTATCTGACCCCTTCTTCTTTTGCTTCTGGGATCCCTATAATGTAAATGTTACTATGTTTGATGATACTGCAAAGTTCCCTTAACTAGTTCTCATTTTTTATTCTTTTTTCTTTTTGCTGTTCAGTTTGGTTGCTTTCAATTACCTTGTCTTACAGATTGCTGATCCATTCTTCTTCATCCACTAATGCTGAGAAGGGACAGCAAACTCTGTACCAACAAATGAGATTACTCCACACTTGGCTACGAAAGAGAGGAGAAGACATGGGGATCAACGATCGCAGACGAAGATCCAAGACCTGGTTCACCTCACTAGTAAGTACTCTGATTTATTGCAGGCCAATCACAGATCTCAGTTGGCTTGTTGTATACAGAGGGCGTTTAACATTTCAGGCTTGTGAAACCAGGAGGTGCATGACTTAACAGTGCACAATCACAAGAGACAAATCAGAGATTTGCAGCAAGAGTCTATGTGTCCTATTGTTTTTCTAAACTTTGTATACAATGTACACATTGTTCCCCAAGGACAGCAGAAACACCTGGGAGGGCTGGTACCCCAGGGCATTCCTCAGTCAGGGTGGTTACCCATGCCCCTCCTGAGCTTAACTGCAGCCCACCAGAAATTTCTGTGTTACATTTTAGCTACCCAAGCAATGTGTATAATCTCATCATCCTCAGTAATAACCCCAACACACTAATCTATTGATTTCCCCTAGTTTATTTTCTATTTCACTTGTTGAATTCTTCAACTCTGTTTTTTTTTAATATTTTCTGTCCACTCTTTTCTCAAGTCCAGCGAGTATTTTATGACCGTTACTTTGAATTATTTAACAGATGTACTTCTCATATGTTTCAGTTAGCTCTTTCACTATAATTTTGTCATTCTTTCATTTCTGACAAATTCCTCTGGCTCATAATTTTGTCTAATTCTGTGTTAGGTAGTTCTGTCATATCTCCTGGTCTTAAAAGTAGTGGCCTTATGCAAAGAGGTTCTGTGGTGCCCTATAGAGCAACTCTTCCTGGTCACCAGAACCAGGCACAGCAATGGTGTCTCCTGTGTGGGCTGCATGTGTTGTTCTGTTGTGGCCAAGCCATGGCTGCCTTTAGCCCAACCAGGTGCAGTGACCTGCTTTGCCTGCTGTGGGTGCACTGGCCAGGGGTTGCTTTCCACACTTTTGAGAGACTTACCTACAGCAGCTGTGTGCTTGTGGATGGGAGAGCTGTCTGCAATTAGCCTCTCTGTCACAACTGAAGACACATCAAAGGGCAGGTCTTGCTGCCTGCATGGCCATCTGTGATGTTCAGCTACAGGAACTGCAGGCATGCTGATATGGGCTTATCTTCCCCTCTCCCCAGAGCAGGAGGCACTTTGAAGGGATGTCTGCCTAGACTGTTGGGTTGGATGGGGCAGGTCCACAGGAAAATGCCAGGGTGGGGCATATGGTATTAGGGCAGGCCATTCTAAGTGTCCATCTGTCTAGGCTAGGGAAGGGGAGGAGAAATGGTGCCCAGTAGTATTTTGTTCCCAGAGAAATCTGCTGATCCCTGTTGCTCCAAGACAGGTTCTGAGATTAAGATAAGTGAATATATTTCCTTCACATACACCCCAGGCTCGTTTCTGCTTCTGTTATATTTCTGTAACATTTCTCAGGCTGAGTTATTTAGTGTGCTGACTCTTGAAGGGTGGGAGCTTAGTTTCCTGTAGCTGTCCTGCTCTCCCCGAATTAAGCTTGCTGATTTTTAAAGCTTCCGGAGTTAGGCCATGCTCGTTTTCAAAGCCAGACATAATGGGGACTGGTCTTGCCAGTTGGATCCCCAGTGTCAGGAGTTCCTTGTCTGGCATCTGATACTCTTGCTTCTCTGTGCTGGTAGTATCCCTCCTGTTTGTGGCTACTCATGCCAGGGCTTTGGTTTCCATGCATGTCTCCACTGCTCCTACCCTTTCCAGTGCAGCCTTTCTCAATGCTTGACTTTGGAAAGTCTGCTCTGCTAGTCTTCAGGTCATTTTCACTGGTAGTCACATAGATGTAACTGTTGTCTCAGTGTGTCCGTGGGCCAGGCTGGGCTCAGGATCCTGCTACTCCACCTTCCCAAAACTCACAGAAATTAAGTATTTTGAACTTAATGAAAATAACAACTTAATATATTACAATGTAATCATGAATATTAACAACTAAATGCTGTTAATCTGTCAGTTTTCCTCCAAATTGATCTATAAATAAATTGTCCAGAATGGTAGCCATTAGCCACGTAATCACATAATTGCTATTGAATACTGGATATCTGGCTAGTCTACATTAAGATATGCTGTAAGTACAAGCACACCCCAGATTTTGATGACCTAGTGCCAAAAATGAATGTAAATTTTCACATCAATACTTTCATATTGATAACATTTTTCAAGGAAAATACTTTTGTATATTGAGTTAAATAAACATAATTTCTTGGGTTTAATTTTTTACCTTTTTGTGTAGCTACCAGAAAAATTTAAATTATGTATGTTCCTCATATATTTTGGCTTGAATTGTACTATGGTCTGAATATTTGTGTTCTCATCCTTTCCCTGCTGACCGACCCTCAATTCCTATGCCCACGGTGATGGCATTAGGACGTGAGGCCTCTGGGAGATGATTAAAGCTGAGCCCTCATGAATGGGATTAGCGCCCTTATAAAACCCACCTGTGAAAGCTCTCTCACACCTTCTGCCATGTGAAATTAGGTGGGATACTACTGCTCATAAACTGGATGGAGGACCCCACCAAACACAGAAACTGACCATGCAGACACCCTGATCTTGAACTTCCAGCCTCCAGAGCGGTGCGAAACATATTTCTGTTCTTTATAAGCCATTCAGTCTGTGGGATTTTGTTATTGCAGCCTGAACAGGCTAAGACACATTATGTCCCATTGGTCTGCATTGATCTATAGACTAGTTTATAATGATTTATAAAATTATATTGAAATGCAAAAAATTGGCCCCCACCATATATCCTGTTAGTTTTCAACAACACGTGAAAGTAACCAATGAGGAAAGGATAGTATTTTCAACAAATGGTGTTGGAACAACTGGATAGAAAAATGAACCAAGGGGCGCCTGGGTGGCTCAGTCGGTTAAGCGTCCGACTTCAGCTCAGGTCATGATCTCGCAGTCCGTGAGTTCCAGCCCCGCATCGGGCTCTGTGCTGACAGCTCAGAGCCTGGAGCCTGTTTCAGATTCTGTGTCTCCCTCTCTCTCTGACCCTCCCCCGTTCATGCTGTCTCTCCCTGTCTCAAAAATAAATGAACGTTAAAAAAAAATTAAAAAAAAAAAAAAAGAAAAATGAACCGTGATCCTTGTCCCTAAATGTGGTACATAACAATTAATTTTAAATGGAACATAGAACTAAACATAAACTCTAAAATTATAAAGCTTCTGGAAGAAAACAGAATAAAATATTTACAACCTTAAGGTTGGTGAAAATTTTTTAGGATGAAAAAGTACAAAGCATAAAAAACCCAAAAAAATGGATATTATGAAAATTTTAAATTTCTACTCAACAATAGACACAATTAAAAGATAAAATACCACACTGAGAGAAAATATTTGTAAGAAGTATATTTAAAGACCAGATCCAGATATACAAAAAATATTAAAATTCAGTAATAAGAACAGAAGCAATCTGGTTAAAATTAGGCAAAGATTTTAACAGAATTTTCACAAAAGAAATAGATGGCAAAAGAGGAATTAAAAAGCTACCCTTAGTCATTAGTGAAAAGCAAATTAAAACAACAATGAGATATAAACACAAACTCCATAGCATAGGTAAAATATTTTAAAACTGATAATACACAGTATAATACAAAGCAAGAATATGGAGTAAGGATTTTCATACATTATTAGTTCAGGTGTAGAGTGGTACAGTCACTGTGGGAAACTGTTGGGTAGTTTCTTATAAAGTTAAACATCTATGTATCAACTGACCCAGCACTTTTACTCTTGGATATTCACCCAACAGCAATGAAAAGAGTTGTTTATGAAATTCTATAGATTTATCCATAATAACCCTAAGTCAGAACAGACCACTGTCCATAAATGGGTACATAAATTATGCTAGTTATATAATAGAATACTACTTAGCAATAAAAAGGGATAAACTTCTGATAACATTCAACAACCTGGATTAATATCAAAAACATTGTTCTGAGGGAAAGACTTTAAAAATAAAAGACTATGCACCTTTTGATTCATTTATATGAAACTCTAAAAAAGGCAAATTTTATCTCTAGTGACAGAAAGAACACTGGTAGCCTGGGGTCAGAGGGCAAAGGAGGAACTTGTAAAGGAGGAATACAGGGAATCTTTTGGAATTTCTGAAATCTATATCTTGATTGTGGTGGTTACATGGGCATATGTATTTGTGAAAATTCATACATTTATTGTGTGTAAATTTCACTTCAATAAATTTGGGGACTTTTTTATTGATGAGAATGAAAGAGATTATTGAAGTGGGATTACAAGACCAACAGTTTTATGTAATGCTCTTATTATAATTTTTATTTAAAGATAAACTCTTACCAATGTGATTCCCTTTTGCTCCATCATGTTCTTCTCCATAAAAATATCTGTCCTCACTCTGTGGTTTTTTCTCTTATCCAGTATAGCATCATTGTTAAGAGAGAGTCAAGTTTTGAGGATGCAAAAAATTCAGAAACCATTTGAACACAACTTCATAAACTCGAGAAATTGATGGCTAAATAGCCATTTGTAGTATGATTTTGTTTCAAAAAATGAAGACTATTTCTCCAGAATTCCAAGCTCCTGATGCAAAGTTGTTTTTGCAGATATTCTGAGAAATAATTTCCTGGCAGCCAAGTGCTGTAACCCACATATAAGACAGAACACAGCTGTAAAAGAATGAAAATTCTGTCTATAAGACAAATTATTGTACCTATTGTCTTTTTTCTTCTACAAGGGAAAATAAAGTTACAGAACCCCAAGTCATAAATTCATGGATCATAGCTTGTGAGTTTTGTAACATTTTATCAACTATAAAAGAAGTCTAGTGGGGGCGCCTGGGTGGCGCAGTCGGTTAAGCGTCCGACTTCAGCCAGGTCACGATCTCGCGGTCCGTGAGTTCGAGCCCCGCGTCAGGCTCAGGGCTGATGGCTCGGAGCCTGGAGCCTGTTTCCGATTCTGTGTCTCCCTCTCTCTCTGCCCCTCCCCTGTTCATGCTCTGTCTCTCTCTGTCCCAAAAATAAAAAACGTTGAAAAAAAAAAAAAAATTTAAAAAAAAAAAAAGAAGTCTAGTGAAGGTAAACACTACTCAGATTTTTTTTTTTTTTGGTTACTTTTTTATGCTATCCTCAAACTATTATTCGTTAGTAGCCAAACAAACCTATTCATGCTAACTGGAGGTGAGAAAGTTCAACTTGCTTATCAAGAGAGGAATATTTCATTGCCAATGTTTTCTACAGTGACGCAAACTGATAAGCTTTAAATGAGGAAATCCACTCATGCTAGGAATATGATAGAAGAAATTATCTCTAGGCTTAACCTTTCTTGGGATAGGCATAAAGAACAAAATTTTCAAAATACATTTTTTTTTTTTTTTGGTATCAGACTAGTGGTTTACATTTCCACACATTTAGAAAATAAAGAATAGTCCAAAAAAGTATTCAAACTGTGTTGATGTATTTAAAAAGAAACTGTGTCCCTGTCTTTTTTTATTTTTTATTTATTTATTTTTTTTTTTTTGGTTCTAAGTTTACTACTCTGACACATCTAACCTGAACCATATGCACAGCTTTGTCCCCAAGTCACCATGTGTCTTTTGGGAAGTGACTGAATTTCTCTTTGCCTTATATATATGTCTGACAAGATGAAAGAATTAAATGAGACAGTAGATAAAGGTTTTCTTAAAAGCATGTAGATTTTTAAAATCAAGGTCAGATGGTTTCTGATTACATATTCATGCTTGTGAAGGTCCTGTGTATTATAAATGATTCCAATACAAGGTTCATCTCACTATCTTCACCCTGAATGAACAAATACACTTAACCTTTTTTTCTTCTACAGTCTCCCTTTCAACACAGCATTGAAGGATGCTTGTCTTTACAGTACAAATCATTCTTCCTTCTCCTTTATAGGCTCCACTACCTGTTCACCTAGCAAAATGGCTGATTGGCTACTAACTATATACTTATATTCTTATGACAGCTTATCTACTTCCTCCTCTTTCTGAAGTTTTAGTTTCAATTGAAATATTTAGCAATAGGTACAAAAGCAAAATGGTGACTTTATTCTAACATTGATAGGACAATTTATTATTTATGCAGAAGGACAATGGAATTTGGTCCCTACCTCATACCATACCCAAAAGTCAATTACCTAAGCAATAAAGATATAAATGTGAGGAATAGACCATAAACATTTTAAAGGAAATACAGTTACAACATCAGGAGAGGAAAACAAGACATAAAAAGCAACATACATGAGACAAAGGTTTAGGAGAAAAACATAAATTCAGGATAGGGAAGAATTTTTTGGACACAAAAAAACAATAGTTAGAAAACAAGGGAGTGCTAAATTCAACACATCAAAATTAAGGATTTCTGTTCAAAATACATGCAAATAAAAAGATATGACAACTGCCACAAATATAGACATAAATGGAACAGAATTCCATTCCATTCCAGAATTCCATTCCATTCCAGAATTCCATTTTTCAGGTACAGATAAAAGTCATAAATAAAAAAGACAAAAAAAGCTGAGTAGAAAAGTGGGTGAAAAAATAAAAAGAAACATTTCATAGAAGCATTTTAATAGAAGAGAAAACATGAATAGCTCATAAACATAAGAGACTTATAATAATTATTAATTGTCTGGAAAATGTAAATTAGAAACACAGTTTCCTATCATTTGACATCTACATTGGCATAAATTTACAAACGTGACAATATCCTGTACTGGCCACAATACACATGATCAAGGAATCTGAGACACTTGTTGGGACCATAAATTGGCACCATCACTTTAAGAAAACAATTTAGTGTCATCCTGTAAAGGTAAGTAATCACATTACCTACAATTCAGCAATTGCACTCCTGGGTATAGAGCGTCTCTCTTACACATGTGAAAGAGATATGTAGAACAACAGCAGTATAATTAATAACCAAAAGCCTGAAAAGCTAAATTCTATCAACAGGAGAATGAACAGTTATGTATTAGTGGAATCACTTAATGTGATCTTATAAAACAGTGAAATGAATGAACCATACCTACCTCTGTATGGAAGAATCTTAGATACTGAGACGTAAAAGCAAGTCCCGTAAGACATACACAAAGCAGTACTATTTTTTTTATGTTTTTTTTTTAAGTTTTTATTTATTTATTTTGAGAGAGAGACATTGTGAGTGGGGAGGGGCAGAAAGAGAGAGAGAGAATCACAAGCAGGCTCTGCACATCTAGCACAGACCCTGACGTGGGGCTTGAACACAGAAACCCTGAGATCACTACCTGAGCCAAAATCAAGAGTCAGATGATTAACTGACTGAGCCTCCCAGGTGTCCCAAATCATTACTCTTTTTGTAAAGTTCAAAAACACAATGCATTTCTTAAGTATGCATTCATATGTGATTATAAAAGAAGCAAGTAATTGATAAAATTCAGGTTAGTGTCTACTTCTTGGAGGGAAGGATGGGGTTAGGAGACGGAGGGAGACCACAAATGGTTTCACAGGTATTTACAATGTCCTAATTCTTTAGTTGATGTGATTTCATTGGTGTTTATTTGATTACTTAACATTTATCAAAGAGTTGAAAACTAAAAGTTTAAAGATAAAGGTGTATTATGGGCTGAATTGTGTCCTTCTCCCCAAATTTGTATGTTGGAGCCCTAACCCCAAGTACTTCAGAATGTGATTGTTTTGGGGGCACCTGGGTAGCTCAGTGGGTTAAGCGCCTGACTTCAGCTCAGGTCATGACCTTGCAGTTCGTGAGTTGGAGCCCCACATTGGGCTCTGTGCTGATAGCTCAGAGCCTGGAGCCTGCTTCAGATTCTGTGTCTCCCTCTCTCCCTGCCCTTCCTCTGCTCGTGTGCTCTCTCTCTCTCAAAAATAAGTAAACATTAAAAAACAATTTAGGAATGTGATTGTATTCAGAGGCAAGGTCTTTACAGAGGTAATTAAGTCAAAATAAAGTCATTAGGGAGGAACCTAACTCAATATGACTTGTGTTCTCATCAGAAGAGAAGATTAGGACTCAGGTGTGCACAGAAGAAAGAAAATGTGAAGACACAGGGAGAAGACAGTCATTTAAAAGCTAAGGAGGGAGGCTTCAGAAGATACCAACCATGCCAACACCTTGGTATCAGACTTCTGGCCCCCAAAACTGTGGGAAAATACATTTCTCTTGTTTAAGCCCCCCAGTCTGGTATTTATTATGGCAGCCCCTGCACACTAATGATATATACTTCATAAAATAGGATGAGTTACATTTATTACTTAATTTTTTTTCTGTTATTTGTGAGCTTAATTTATTTCTGTTAACCAGGAATTTAGCCATCATTGTGATGTGTTTTTGTTAGGAAGTATATTCCAGCTTTAAAACCGATGATATATAGTTAATATTTTGATTATAATCCATTTTTATACACAGGGTTCTGATTTTCTCAGCGTTCTGTTGATGGGCCCTGATGGAAGTTCTTTAGTCACCTTGTTACTGAAGCTTAATTTTTTTTAAGTGCCTAATTCCTTTTAAGAATGGTGATATGTGGTTCTTTTATAAATTAGAGCCTGACGAGTACAAGTGGTTTATTTGGGAGTGAGAGTGGAGAGCCAGAAAAAAACCAGAAAGTCAGCAAAGGGTGTGTTAGGGAACTAGTTAGTCTTGCATCCAGGGGCGCTCCAGCTGGTGACCCACTGAGAAATCATAACCTTACAACTATCTCTTGATATATAGGAGGCTAGGGCATTTCCATCAACTCTAGTCCTCCACCAGTTGAAATGAACTGCCCAGCAATCCCATATTGCCCTTCCCCTGCTCGCACTCTCTCTCTCTCTCAAAACTAAACAAACATTAAAACAGTCAGTTGAGTGTCTGACTTCGGCTCATGTCACGATCTCATGGTTTGTGAGTTTGAGCCCCACAGTCCGGCTCTGTGCTGATAGCTCAGAGCCTAGAGCCTGCTATGGCTTCTGTGTCTCCCTCTCTCTCTGCCCCTCCCCTGCTTGCTCTCTCTCTCTCTCTCTCAAAAATAAGCAGATGTTAAAAAAAATTTATAACAAATCACTAAGGAAAGTGCCTGTAGACCTGCTATAGACATCATGTAAGTAAAATATCAGAAAAAATACACAAGGCCAAAATTTACTGGATAAGAAATTGCCTATACTTTTTACTGATAACATCAAATTATAATTCATATTATTTTAACTAATCTCTCTTTTCCATTTTACATAAATAATTTTTCTTTATGCTGGCAAATCTTAATGCCAGTAACACCTATATGGGCAAAAACAGTGAGTTAATCAATGAATCTGATTCCCTGAAATAGCACAAAACTTGAGAAAGAGGCACATGCTTATGATTTGCACATAGAATTTATTTTACTGCAAGCTATGATCAAAAGCGACTTCTTAGTTTAAAAATCTGAACCGATGCTGAAAAACTGCATAGAATCACCATTATTAATATGTGAAAATTTCTTTCCATGCAGAACATAATCCTTGAGCAATGCAGGAACATATATTATCACTTCTGAATCAAAGTTTTCTTGTGTTCCCTCAGGAGTCTTCCCTTTGCTCGTAGTTTCTCTCCCTCAGTGCCCTCTGCTGCTTTCGGGAGAGTAAACCCTTCCATCAGGGACCAGTCCAAGTCTGCTTCCTCTAAGTCACTGCTCTGACTCCTTTCCTGACAATAACAGCCTCTACCCTTAAACCTTATCTTTCTTCTTTAGATCTCAAGATTCTTAAGCCTCCATTATAGCTCTTTATGGTGTTTTCTCATCCACTAACTTATAAATCCTTAAATGCAGAATTCACATGTGATTTGTCTTTGAGTTCCTATTGCGTCTAAGTCAAGCAATTTGCATATGGTAGTTCTAAAAATATTTATTGGCTCAATGAGTTAAATGATTGTTTCCTGGTAATATGCCATAAGTTATTTGTTGCTCCTTGCTTCTATATCCCAAAAAGCTACTCTGATCCTTACATGTAGAAGTCTAGTTCTCCCATTCATCTGACCCATCGTGTAATATGTGGTTTTTCACTTTAATTCACAAATAGGTTACTGTTAACTATTTACAATCTAGGCTTAAGTTGTCTAGTGACAGTATACATTCAGGAATCCAGTTGGGCTAATGACAGTACTAATAAATGATAGGGGGTAGAATCTCCAAATGAAACCCTTGTCTTGAATTTCTTTAAAAATAGAAAGCTTATAAATTAGTTTGTGAGCTCACATAATAGTTCCTTATTTATTCCAAAAATCTTTAGGATATCTTCATCCATGGAAATTATTCAAAAATTAGTTGTGTCCTTGCTACTTAGGTTTTCTGAAAATGGTTTGTAAATATTACAGGAAATTGGGAGAAAAAGAAATTTGCTTAATTCAGCCAGTTGGCAAAGCTAAACCATTCCTTTCCTCCCTTTCTCTTTTTCTTCGCTGGAATAGCATTCTGAGAAGGAAGTATCTCTCTGTAATCAAGGAGACTGGAATGAAACCTCCTTTAGAAGAATTTACAATTTCCTCATTTCAGTCACCGTGGATCCACACTGTGTACGTTTACACTCTAAAAATAGTGGTTATAAACTAATTCAGTAAAGAGCTGGTTTCTGCAAGATATTCTCAATTCTATTATGCTAATATCACAACCCGATCTACTCAATCTGTGAGGAACTTTTTCCAAGAATATTTCATGGGCAAAACAGAATTCACTAAGTTTGCCACTGGTTTCTAATCTATTACCATCAACTTAATTACAGTCTCTGGGAAGAACATTGGGAAAGTTCTTAGGAGCGTTTAAACACTTTTTTGGGGAGCACCTAATATTAAATTCAGAAAACATTGCCAATCTGTTAACTTTTCCAAACACCTCAAGAGATGGATTCTGTTATCTTACTAAGAAAAATAG
This sequence comes from Panthera onca, assembly GCF_046562875.1. Classification (NCBI taxonomy): domain Eukaryota; kingdom Metazoa; phylum Chordata; class Mammalia; order Carnivora; family Felidae; genus Panthera; species Panthera onca. The sequence goes on from NC_138339.1 coordinate 89,226,656, forward strand.
TATTTCTACAGGGTCATCATCCTTTGAAGAAGGTGAACCTCAAATGCCTTTGGTGATATTTTATGCTCTAGACCTGTGCTATCCAATACAGTAATTAGGAACCACGTGTGGCTGTTCAGCACTGGCAATAAGGCTGGTTCACACTAAGATAAACTTAAATGTAAAATACAAGTCAGATGTTGAAGATGAAGTATTAAAAATGTAAAAATCTCAATAATTTTATATTGGTTATATGTATTAATAATATTTTAGATATTTAAAATATTATTTCACTTCTTTTTCCTTTTTATAAAAACAGTTTTTAGAAAATGTTAAACTATATACATGGCTTTTTAATTTTATTCACCTTATATCTCTATTGGACAGCATTGTTTTTTACTCTTAACCAGCTTTGCTCAAATAAGAAACATTTTGGGGGGTGGGTATCTGGGTGGCTCAGGCGGTTAAGCATCCGTTTCTTGATTTCAGCTCAGGTCATGATCTCATGGTTCGTGAGTCCTGCGCTGACAGTGTGGAGTCTGCTTGGGATTCTCCCTCTCCTTCCTTCTCTGATCCTCCCCCACGCTCGCTGTCTCTCAAAATAAATAAATAAACTGGGGCGCCTGGGTGGCTCAGCTGGTTAAGCGTCCGACTTTGGCTCAGGTCATGATCTTGCAATTTGTGAGTTTGAGCCCCACGTCGGGCTCTGTGCTGACAGCTCAGAGCCTGGAGCCTGCTTTGGATTCTGTGTCTCCCTCTCTCTGTGCCCCTCCTCCACTCAATGTTACCAATGATTATTAAGTCAAAAATTTTAAGAAAATAATGGATAATAACTGATCTTTCAAAGATGGACCGGTATTTTAGAGGTAATAGTTTGGCAAGTGATCTTTCCTTCATCAATAGTTGTGTTCAGATATAATGACAGTTTTGTGACTAAGTCTGGTACGATACTCAGGTGCCAAACTTATGCCTGGTTGTGTGGTATGAGATATTTATTAATGTTAAGTGCTGATCAGTAAATATGGAGAACCAAGTGCAGTGTGTCAGCTCCCATTTAATGACTAATAATCACTCAAATGTTAATACTTTAGTGTCAGGATATCAATAAAATAAGCGCAGAATTAAGAAAAGAATAATTTAAAGATCTTAAAAGGAAGTACTACTAAGAACCAGAATCAAGTTACTAAATTAGAGTGACTTTCTTACCCTATCATTTAATCCACAGAGTGTTTTTTGGCCACTGGGATAGACAGCAAACATTACAGGTGTAAGGGGAGTTTTCTTATAACTTTTTTTTTTAATCTGGATTTTTGCAAATTCTTTACCTGCTTTGTTTTTGAGAGAGAAAACTATTTTGTGGCTTCAAGTCATGAAAAGTGCAAAAGCAATGACACGCTAATAGGAAGGAGATACTTTTGGAGGTGTCTATTAACATATAAAAGTATGTTGCACACTTGTCAAATTTTCAAGTTTTTGTAGACAGTGCCAGTTTGCTATCATTTCCACTAGAAATGATTCAGAATCAGATATGTACTTAGCATTCAGAACCTCAGTGTTATTTAAACCAGACGAAGAGAGACATGAGTAGTGGCTGAGTAGTGTGGCTTTCCTTGCAAGGTTTTTGTTGCTAAGGAAACCACTTCCTTCTAATCCTTGTGTTCAGCCTGTCCATCCTCCTATCTGGCATCATTGCCTCTCAAGAAGGGCAACATCATAGCGTGGAATAAGAACAGGAAACAAAAAGGACAAAAACCAGAACATTAACCTGCTACACACAAACATTTCTCAGAAAATCTGCATGGTAGTGACTTCTGGGAAATGAAAAGCAGAACCAGTCCCCTAAAACTGACACACGTACATGTGCTAGCAGCTGCAAGGTACCGTATTCACACATACAAGTATGCAAAAACACCAATTTTCAAGTCACACTTGTGATTACAGAAGGGAATGTAATGTGTGAGGCCTGGACAGGACAGGACTTGGCAGATCAGAATCTCAGGGCTTGCTGGGTCAGCGTGGAGCCCTGTGATCCTTCTGAGAGGCAGAAGTCACTGGCAGGCAATGTGATCAGTGAGGTAACTTTGTGGGAATGGATTCGAAGGACCAGTACAAAGACTGAGACCTGTTAGGTCCTGGAGTGAGGCTGAGGTATGAAACAGCGAGCCAAATAAAATAATGAATAAATGAAAATAAAACTGACATGTACTGTTAAAAGAACCATAGGCAAAAGTAACTGTCCTCACAAACCCACTCTTGGCTTTCTCCTGGACATCTTAGCAAACCACTCCAAGACCCAAACTGACTTGCAAACAAACACAAAGAAAAAAAACCCAAACTCTAAAGAGTGATAATACACAGCAACTGATTTGAATAAATAAAGTCCAAAGCACAGTTCTGTCATCTGTGCTTCCAGAAGATATAAGATAATCAGTTCCTCTGCTGTTTGTTTGTTTTACTGTTTCTAGTAATTATTGCATCTGTTCTATGAACATTTGTTAAATTGAGTGTACCTGTATGGCAGAGGGTAAGCAATGTCCACCAAATTCTGAAGTCAGTTGGTGACATAAAAAGCTGCAGCCATAGTAACTAATTACATAACTAAATCAGATTTTAAAAAGCTGCCAAAAAACAAACTTTTAAAATAACCGTTTACCAAAAGTTATTCATCATGAACCAGATGTACTAGTGGGTGCAGCTTGGTATAAGACCATGTTCAACACAAAAGGCCCCGAATAGCCAAAGTAATTTTGTAGAAGAAGACCAAAACAGGAGGCATCACAGTCTCAGACTTTAGCCTCTACTACAAAGCTGTCATCATCAAGACAGCATGGTATTGGCACAAAAAAGACACATAGACCAATGGAATAGAATAGAAACCCCAGAACTAGACCCACAAAATTATGGCCAACTAATCTTTGACAAAGCAGGAAAGAATATCCAATGGAAAAAAGACAGTCTCTTTAACAAATGGTGCTGGGAGAACTGGACAGCAACGTGCAGAAGGTTGAAACTAGACCACTTTCTCACACCATTCACAAAAATAAACTCAAAATGGATAAAGGACCTGAATGTGAGACAGGAAACCATCAAAACCCTAGAGGAGAAAGCAGGAAAAGACCTCTCTGACCTCAGTCGTAGCAATTTCTTACTTGACACATCCCCAAAGGCAAGGGAATTAAAAGCAAAAATGAACTATTGGGACCTCTTGAAGATAAAAAGCTTCTGCACAGCAAAGGAAACAATCAACAAAACTAAAAGGCAACCAATGGAATGGGAAAAGATATTTGCAAATGACATATCGGACAAAGGGCTAGTATCCAAAATCTATAAAGAGCTCACCAAACTCCACACCCAAAAAACAAATAATCCAGTGAAGAAATGGGCAGAAAACATGAATAGACACTTCTCTAAAGAAGACATCCAGATGGCCAACAGGCCCATGAAAAGATGCTCAACATCGCTCCTCATCAGGGAAATACAAATCAAAACCACACTCAGATATCACCTCACGCCAGTCAGAGTGGCCAAATGAACAAATCAGGAGACTATAGATGCTGGAGAGGATGTGGAGAAACAGGAACCCTCTTGCACTGTTGGTGGGAATGCCAATTTGGTGCAGCCACTCTGGAAAACAGTGTGGAGGTTCCTCAAGAAATTAAAAATAGACCTACCCTATGACCCAGCAGAAGCGCTGCTAGGAACTTACCCAAGGGATACAGGAGTACTGATGCATAGGGGCACTTGTACTCCAATGTTTATAGCAGCACTCTCAACAATAGCCAAATTATGGAAAGAGCCTAAATGTCCATCAACTGATGAATGGATAAAGAAATTGTGGTTTATATACACAATGGAATACTACGTGGCAATGAGAAAGAATGAAATATGGCCTTTTGTAGCAACGTGGTTGGAACTGGAGAGTGTTATGCTAAATGATACAAGCCATACAGAGAAAGACAGATACCATATGTTTTCACTTTTATGTGGATCCTGAGAAACTTAACAGAAACCCATGGGGGAGGGGAAGGAAAAAAAAAAAGAGGTTAGAGTGGGAGAGAGCCAAAGCATAAGAGACTCTTAAAAACTGAGAACAAACTGAGGGCTGATGGGGGGTGGGAGGGAGGGGAGGGTGGGTGATGGGTATTGAGGAGGGCACCTTTTGGGATGAGCACTGGGTGTTGTATGGAAACCAATTTGACAATAAATTTCATATATTAAAAAAAAAGGACCATGTTCAAAGACTATATTCATTTTGTTTCCTTTTTCTTTCATAAACCTGGCACTTCACCTTATACTGCATTCACTGCCTTATAATATATATATTCTTGTATCTTCTTAAATGATAGCTGGTTCCCTAACACTTCTCTACAGAGCACCTTTGAGGACCTCCTCAGATAACCATCCAATTTAAGGCTTGTTCTTCTAGGCTCCCAAGAGTGACATTCTGTGCAACCCCACAATATAATTACGAAAACACACTGAACATGTAATAGCAATTTTTTTAAATGTTTGTTTATTTTTGAGAGAGACACCGAGACAGAGAGACTGAGAGAGGGAGACACAGAGTCTGAAGCAGGCTCCAGCATCTGAGCTGCCCGTATAGAACCTGACGTGGGACTTGAACTCATGAACTGCTAGATCATGACCTGAACTGAAGTCGGACCCTTAACTGACTGAGTCACCTGGGCGCCCCAACATGTAATAGCAATTTATTGAATATTTGAAAACAGAAGCAAGTGGTCTTAAAATCTCTTTCCAATCAGTTTATCCATCAGTTTCTCGACTGTTTCTAAAGGCAGTCTCACAGACATATGCCTTCAAATTTTTCTTCTGTAGACATAACCAAATTGTCTTCTGGAACTCCCTTTTTACATGTTTATATCATCAGCTTTGAAAAATCTTAGCTATATCTGAGATCTGTATGAGAGAACTTCAAATTCATTTTCAACAAAGTATAGAGAGGAAAATAGTAATTTGCTATTGAGCACACTAATTTTGATTCCTTTTTTTTTCCTAGATAAAGACTATATTCCCATAGGGACCCAGTATTAATAAAGGATTCCTTTCCTGACAATTTGAGAAATTAGTTGCAGATGTTATAAATACTTAATCTCCATGCAATGTAGGAGTTACTTGCTTATTCATGCCCAGTAAAGAGAGAGAGAGAGGAGGTAGGTAACATTCAAAACTATCTAATTGTGAGCTGTTTCTGTTCTCCAAAATGTAGTTTTAGCATCACAGCACCAAAGACAAAGCCATACATGGGAAAAATTACATTCTCACAAAGTTGTCTGCTTTTATTTTACTCCATAATCTGATGTAAGGCTACAGCCCTTTGTGATGTTGTCTCCCTTCTACCCATGTTTCTGATATGAGTATAATGTTATCATTTTATGCTTAGGCATGAAGCACAAATATAATTTATTAACAGTTCTTCTACCATCATGAGGCATCCACTCTGTGTTTGACCAGTGAGCCATTTCTGAGCTGCAAATGTCTGATTTGGATGATGGTCGATTCGATTAGCTCAAATGTTAGTCACTGATGCATAGAAACAACAGAGCTATTTGAAGAGGCTGAATAGATGGTGAAATAATTTTTAATATTTTAATAATCTCCAATGGAACAAAAATTTGTAGGAAATTTTTACCCTCTGTTTCACATCTCCTGCTCAGCCCCAACCCATCAGTGAAAGTACATTTGGGTATGTCCCATGTAGCTTCTGCTCCCTGCTCTCTGAGAGACAGAGGTCAAAATCCACTCAGGCAAGTCTTGAGGAAAACAGTAATAGCCAAAGACAAACTACCTTTCACAGGAAGCTGCATGTGTTGGGGGTGGTGAAGTGTCTGCTGGGCTCCAAGTGGGAAAGCCTAGCAGGATGGAACATGGATTCAGGGAGCATAAGAGGCTAGAAGAGAGACAGGGTGTGTAAGAAGATTGGAATTCTTGTTTGGAGGATTGTTGAAATGCTACACCGATGTAAGACTAGTCCCCTTTGGGTCTCAGTTTTGTAATCATAACCCATACTAGTCAACTATAATATTCAGGTCATACATTTCTTTTGATGAAATTCCCAAACCTAATGCTTCCTCTGGAGGTGGGGGAAAAGGCTACAGAAAATCACAAAACAAGACCCATACTAACAAATCCATAACTTGGAAGAATATGGTAGCATCATGTTCATGTGTGACAACCAAGTGTGGCTTATCTCTTGGTAGTTGGCCTCCTGCTTATTGTATATAAAATTTTCCTTGCACACCCAAGAGCCTGGGCTGCAGCCAAGTCTCCCTAACAGGGCAGCTTCTTCCAGCCTCTCCGTGCCTTTTACACTTTTCTTTCTCACCAAGTAGCCCAGAGCCACATTTTAATAAGTGACCTTCAACAAGCTGAATAATTTCTTCAGTACATGGGTACATTCAAAAGCCTTGAAGGATTTAGCTGTAATAAGTAGTCCTAGCAAATATACGGTCTTATGAAGCCTTTGAAGTCTCTAAAAACTTCCCTTAAATAGCCTCAATTGAAGGTTCAGGCTAGATGATTTACAGAGCCCCTTGCAAAGTAAAAATCCTATGATTTGGGATCAGCAGAACCAGCTGGATATTACAGCTTAGTGCAGTTAATATGGCTCTCCTAGCTCTAAGAATATTTTTGGATCCAAACCATGGCGCTTGAATTGTTCAGCTATTAACTATTAATTAATGCCCTGTCTTCCCTGGGCTAACAATGAAACCAAACAATGTAGAGATTTGTATTCTCATTCCCCTACCTTAAATAATGATCTGACAAAAAATTTTCCATTAAATGCAATTAGAAAACATTGTACATAAATAAACATTTTTTAAAAGGTTAAAAAATGGGGGGCACCTGGGTAGTTCAGTCGGTTAAGCATCCACCTTCAGCTCAGGTCATGATCTCACGGTCCGTGAGTTCAAGCCCCATGTCAAGCTCTGTGCTGACAGCTCCCTTTCTCTCTGCCCCTCCCCTACTCTCTCTCTCTCTCTCTCTCTCTCTCTCAAAAATAAGTAAACATTAAAAAAAATTTATATATAAAAAAACATTGTGCAATACTGCAAGGCCAAAGATATTTTTCATGACTCTGGATTGTCACTTAGCTGACTCAGGGTTTGTATTTATCCTTCAATGAACTATTACATTATAACTCATGCCTTCATCACCTATTTCTATAATGTATAAAAATGTTTGAAAATAATGTAGCAACATGTTCTTAATATTTCATTTTTCAGTTGGAGGTGTAAAATACCAATTTTTTTTTCTGGTTAAGTAATGAGTCAAATTTCTAATCATGTGCATTGAATATCTTTTTTTGAAATCCTTAACAACTTTTTATACTAATTATTGCTTATCAGAATAGTAATTGCTTTCTTAATCATGTATGGCATCTAGAGCATGATTTTTGGAGAAATAAAATTTTATTTTATTTTTATTATTTTTAAAATTTTTTTTAACGTTTATTTATTTTTGAGACAGAGCATGAACAGGGGAGGGTCAGAGAGAGAGGGAGACACAGAATCTGAAACAGGCTCCAGGCTCTGAGCTGTCAGCACAGAGCCCAATGTGGGGCTCGAACTCATCAACTGAGAGATCATGACCTGAGCCAAAGTCGGATACTTAACTGACCAAGCCACCCAGGTGCCCCTATTTTTGGAGAAATAAAATTTTAAAGAACAACTACAACAAACACACACATAAAGAATGATTATTAATAGATAACACAGAAATTAACTGAAAATTAACCTGTTAAAATCATTTTGATTAATAACCAGTTCCTGAATGGCAAAACTGACTGTTCAATTCATAAAATTTACCAAAAATTTGTTTCAAGAAATATTCTTAGAGTATAGCCAATGAATTTTTTGAGTGTATCTACTGAACCTAATCTTTTGTTTTCCCCTAACATTAGTGGTGGACTTAAAATACATCAGGCTTATTTTAAGTACTTTACATAAATTAATTTACTGTTCACAACAATCCTATTATTATCCCCATTTATAGAGAAGAAAACAGAGGCACCGTTATGCTGGGAAGCTTGCTCAAGTTCACACAGCCAATAAGATGTAAAGTCAGGCTTAATATTGCCATACTTCGTCATAAAATGACATTTACGGAAATTAAGAAGTTTAAGAATGTGTTCAGTATATCAAAAAATAAAGAGAATAGGGGTGAGGAGTTAAAATGGTGGAGTAGTAGGAGGACCCTATGCTTGCCTCATCCCTCAAACACAGCTACATAAATATCAAATCATTCTGAACACCCAAGAAATTTATCTGAGGACTGACAGGACAAACTGCACAACTAGAGAGAGAGAAGAGACCAGATCGTGGAAAGTAGGAGGTGTGGAGAGGTGATTTGGGGGAGAAAAGGATTGCAGGTGCTGAGGAGGGGAGGGAGCCGTGATCATGGAAAGGAGAGAGAGAGGGAGAAAGCAGCACACAGGGGACTGGACAAGGAAAACACCTCCCTAAACCCATTGACTGGGAAAATGAGAGGGGCTGACTATCATGAGATTTTAGAACGAGTGGAACTCAAAGACTGGAATTTTAGAAGTCTGTGCTGTGGCTGGTATTGAGCCTAGCAGGCACTGCAGTGCTCCTGTGAAGGAGGGCAGAGGTCCTGGAACAGACAGTGCAATCTGAAGATTCCTTCCGATATGTTGGGAGAGATCGCTCCTCTTCTGAGTGCATCTGGGAGAGGTGGCATTGCCTCTCAGGGAACAAAAGAGCTGGCAGGGGCCATTGCACTCCCCCACCCCTTAAGCATAGGGGCAGAGACACCTGCTGAGGGCAGCTAACCTGGATGCTGGCTTTTGCTGCACTTTAAACTCCACATTCCTTCATGTTGGTGTGTCTGCCCTTCTGGGACAAACTGGCACCAGCCATAGCATTATGAGACTCTTCCCCAGAGAATCAGTGCAGGTCTATGCCATACTGGGTCCTTAGAGTTTGGAGTTTTGAAACTCAGTGGCATGCCTGAGATAAAACACAGTGGACTGCAGCTGCCAGATGGACAGATGGTCCAGACACAGTCAAGGTGAAGGCAGTGATCTAAGGATGCCTTGGATACACCAGGGGAGATTTTTCATTCTTCCGTGAGAGCTTCCCAGAGAATGGTGGGGATGAACTCCCCTCTCCAGAGAGTAGGAAGAAGGCCAGAGCCATTTTTCTCCCCTGCCCATCAGCATGAACTGACTTCAGTGAGCAACACAATGCCAACAGTGGAGGCCTGAGCTAACCTGAGCTAACCCTGCCCCCTTGTGCTCTACAGGTGCTTCTTTATTAGGGCAATGTGCCTGAGAACCAGAGCAGTGGGTCTTTCCTCAGAAGACCAGCACCCCACCCCCACCCCCATGCACACAACAAGTCTACTGGCTATAGAATGCTTCAAAGCTACAGCTCTATTGGAAATAGGGTCAGGCTTTTTTTAACAAAGAGACTAGGGCACAACTAGTTAAACTCACCACACTCTGGAAAAGGTCCAAATATTTCTGACTGCAGGAAAGGAGAAACTCTGCAGAGGACTGACATTAGGAAAGAGCAGCCAAAACACAGGAGCAGAGTGCACACAGCATACACCAGAAACTTCCTGAAGCACCAGGTCCTGAACAGTATATGACCTTTTCTTAATAAAGTCATTACTCTAAGGAGCAAGAAACATAACAAGCTTTCTTAACACACAGAAGACAGAGACCTACACAAAATGCCAAGATGCAGGAATTCAGCCAAAAAGAAAGAAGAAAGGGTCATAGACAGGGATCTAATTGAACACATATAATTAATATGACTGATCCATAATTTAAAACAACAATCCTAAGGATACTACGGCTTGAGAAAAGCATAGAAAACACCACCGAGTCCCTTACCACAGAGATAAAAAACCTAAAAAGTAGTCAGGTTGAAATAAAAATGCTATAACCAAGATGTGAAACCAGGTGGATGTAATGCTGACAAGAATGGAAGAAGCAGAGGAAAGAGTTAAGTGATATAGAAGATAAAATAAGCTGAAAATAAGAGGAAGAGTAAAATGTTGGATCATGAATGTACGCTTAGAGAACTGAGTGACTCCATAAAGCATAATAACATTCATATTATAGGAGTCCCAGAAGAAGAAGGGAAGGAAAAGGGGGTAGAAGGTTTATTTGAGCAAATTATAGCTGAAAACTTCCCTAACCTGGAGAAGGAAACACATCCAAATTCAGGAGGTACAGAGAACTCCCATCAAAATCAACAAAAGCAGGCCAATACCAAGGGATAGAGTAAAATTTTCAAAATATAGAGATAAGGAAAAAATTCTAAAAGCAGCAGGGGAAAAAAATCCCTAATTTATAAAGAAAGACAAATAAGGTTAGCAGCAGATCTCTCTACAGAAACTAGGCAGGCCAGAAGCGAGTGGCACCATATATTCAACGTGCTGAATGGGAAAAATGTGCGGCCAAGAATATTCTATCCAGCAAGGTTATCATTCAGAATAGAAGGAGAGATAAAGAGTTTCCTAGACAAACAAAAACCAAAGGAGTTTGTGACCACTAAACTAGCCCTGTGGAGGAATATTAAATGAGAATCTTTCAGAGGGAAAGAAAGGCCAAAAGCGACAAAGACTAGAAAGGAACAGAGAAAATCTCTGGAAACAAGAACTTAACAAGTAATACAACGGCACTAAATAACTATTTATCAATAATCACTCTGGATGTAAATGGACTAATGCTCCAATCAAAGGAATCAGGTATCAGAATGGATAAAAAAAACAACAAAACAAGACCTGTCTACATGCTACCTACAAGAGACTCATTTTAGACCTAAAAACATCTGCAGATTGAAAGTGAGGGGACAGAAAACCACTTATCATGCTGATGGATGTCAACAGAAAGCTGGAGTAGCCATACTAATATCAGACAAACTAGATTTTAAACCAAAGACCATAATAAGAGATGAAAAAGGGCACTATATCATCATAAAAGGGTCTAACAACAAGGAGATCTAACAATTATAAATATTTATGCCACCAACTTGGAAGCACCCAAATAGAGAAAACAAAACACACATATAGGAACTCGTTTATAACAATACAATAACAGTATGGGGACTTTAATACCCCACTTACAACCATGGACAGATGATCCAAGCAGAAAACCAACAGGGAAACACTGGGTTTGAATGACAGAGTGGACCAGATGTACTTAACAGATACTTTCAGAACATTTCATCCTAAAGCATCAGAATACACAATCTTTTCCAGCACACATGGGACATTTTCCAGAATAGATCACATACTGGGTCACAAATCAGGCCTCAAAAAGTACAAAGAGATTGAGATCATACCATGCATATTGTTAGACTACAATGCTACTAAATTTAATGTCAACCACAAGTAAAAACTTGGAAAGACAACAAATACATAGAAGTTAAAGAAGACTCTACAAAAGAATGAATGGATCAACCAGGATATTAAAGAAAAAATAAAAAAAATACGTGGAAACAAATGAAAATATAAACATTATGGTTCAAAACCTTTGGGATGCAGAAAAAGTGACCGTAAGAGGGAAATATATAGAAATACAGGCATATCTCAAGAAGTCAGAAAAATCTCAAATACACAACCTAACCTTACATTTAAAGGAGCTAGAAAAAGAACAACAAATGAAACTTAAAGCCAGCAGAAAGAAGGAAATAATAAAGATTAGAGCAGAAACAAACAAATGAAAAAAAAAATAGTGGAACAGATCAATGAAACTAGAAGCTGGTTCTTTGAAAGAAATGATAAAATTGATAAACCCCTAGCCATAGTTATCAAAAAGAGAAAGGACCCCCAATAAATAAAATCACAAATGAGAGAGGAGAGATCTCAATCAACACCACAGAAATACAAACAATTATAAGAAAATATGATAAAAAATTATATGCCAACAAAGTGGGCAATCTGGAAGAAATGGATGAAGTGCTATAAATATATAAACTACTAAAATTGAAACAAAAAGAAATAGAAAATTTAAAAAGACTGGCAACCAGCAAAGAAATTGAATCATTAATCAAAAACCTCCCAAAAAACAAAAGTCCAGAGCCAGATGGCTTCCCAGGGAATTCTACCAAACATTTAAAGAAGGGCTAATACCTATTCCTCAGAAATTGTTCCAAAGAAAAATAAAACTTGCAAACTCATTGTATAAGGCCAGCATTACCTTGATTCCAAAACCAAAGACACCACTAAAAAGAATTACAGGCCAATATCTCTGATAAACATGGATACAAATATTCTCAACAAGATACTAGTAAGTTGAATCCAACAGATGAGAAGAATCACTGAGGGAGCCTGTGTGGCTCAGTTGGTTAAGCATCCAGCTCTTGACTTCAGCTCAGGTCATGATCTCACAGCCATGGGATCTAGTAGTCCCATGTTAGGCTCAGCACTGATAGCCTGGAGCCTGTTTACAATTCTCTCTTTCCTCTCTCTCTCTGCACCCCCCCGCCACTAGCATTCTCTCTTTTTTTCTCTCTCTCTGAATATATATATATATATATATATATATATATATATATATATACACATATATATGAATGATTCATCAGGATCAAGTGGGGTTTATTCCAGGGATGCATGGGTGGCTCATTATTTGCAAATCAGTCAGTGTGATACACCACATTGACAAAAGAAAGGATGAGAACTATACAACCCTCCCAATAGATACAGAAAAAAACACTTGACAAAGTACATCATCTGTTCTTGATAAAAACCCTCAAGAAAGTAGGGACAGAAGGAACATACATCAACATCATAAAGACCATATATAAAAGACCCACAACTAATAACATCCTCAAAGGGGGAAAAACTGAGAGCTTTTCCTCTATGGTCAGGAACACAACAGGGATATCCACTCTCACCACTGTCTTTGTTTGACCACTGTTATTTAACACAGTACTGGAAGTCCTAGCCTCAAAAGAAATAAAAGACATCCAAATTGGCAAGGAAGAAGGCAAACTTTCACTATTTGTAGACATAATGATAATCTATGTAAAGAACCTGAAAGACTCCACCAAAAAATTTCCAGAACTGATACACAAATTCAGTAAAGTCACAGGATACAAAATTAACATACAATAATCTGTTGCATTTCTTTACACCAAAAATCAAGCAACAAAAAGAGAAATCAAGGAATCGATCCCATTTACAATGCAACAAAAACCACAAGATACCTAGAAATAAATAAAACTTTCCAAACTCACGACAGTATTTGAGCCAAGGTAATGCTTTTCCTGGGAAGCACCTAGTCAGTGACTGAGCACAGTGGATGTCCTAGGGCCTGCCCACTTCTGCATCATGAGGATTCTTTGAAGAGGCAATCTTTAATCTGGGGCTTACCATTGATTTGGTCAGGACTTTCTCATACTTGTATCACAGTTTAAGTCTCTCACTGCCCAATCTTGCCTCTTTCCTGTCAGGTGTCAGGTCAAACATGCCCATGACCAATCATTTTTTCACTTCTTTATCTTTGATAGGCACTATCAACCCTCTGTGTTTCTGATCAATAAACTTTTTGCACTTCTGACTCCAAATCAGCATCAGACTCTCAGAGAACCCAAAGTGACATATTAGATAACTCACATATTTATATCTCCTTGAAGTTTCACACCTGTAATTATATACATCTATTTAAAGTAACCTCCTGGATGTCTCAAAGAGAACTTAAATGGAACTTGGACAGATTTAACTCATAATCTCCTCCTAATTTTTTTTTTCCATTCTGTTTAGTGAACAGGCCTAGCATCCATTTGGTTGGGCAAGTCAGAAAACTGGGAGCCATCCTCAACACTTATTCTTGGCAATCCTGCATATCCAGGTCATCAGCAAGTCATGCTGGTCTTACCTCCTATATATGCTACTTTTTCTGTTTTCTCTCTAGCTCCAATACCAATGGCCTTGGTCTAAAATACCATCATCTCTTGATTTATTTTATGCTAGTCTCCAAAAACTGCATCCACTATCATCACCAACCAATCTACCATTCTCCACACTACAGCCATGATTGTTTTTCTAAACACACATCTGATCATGTCACCATCTGGTTTAAAATCCTCTTGTTGTTTCCAGGGTGTCTGGGTGGCTTAGTTGGTTAAACATCTGACTGTTGATCTCAGCTCAGGTCATGATCTCATGGTTCATGAGATCAAGCCCCACGTCATTCTCTGGGCTGACAGCATGGAGCCTGCTTGGGATTCTCTCTCTCTCCCCCTCTCTCTTTCTCTGTCTCTCTGCCCCTCCCCTGCTTGTGCTCTCTGTCTCAAAATAAATAAATAAACATTAAAAAAATAAAATCCTCCTGTTGTTCCCAGTTGTTCCTGCAATAAAAACAAAAGTCTTTAATACAGAAAGTTCCTGTGTTCAAGCTCCAACCTCATTTCCCTTTCCTACGCCATATTGCAACTGCATGATGGCAGGGACAGTGCCCATTTTATTTATCATTTTATCTCAGAGTCTACTTGAACAACTGGCACACATCAGGTGCTCAATATATAGTTGTGTAATACATAATTAAATGATTGAGTAAATGAGTGCATCATTTGATTGAATCTATTCACAATCCACTGGACACATTTTGTGTTTTTTTATTGTTGTACTTAATCTCAGGGATGCCTATCTAAATCTTACCCATCCTTTAATTTTCAGCTCAAATATAAATTCCATCAAGAAGTTTTCCTGGACTTACTAGTTGAAAATAGTTATATACTCTATTATAAAATCCTATATTCTTAAAAACTACACTTAATATGTAATCATTTGATTAAATATCTTTAATATAACTAATATATCCAATTAAACTCCACATCCCTCAAGATAAGTGTTGAATTTATGCCTTTAAGTATTCTGCACATCAATCTACATACACATGTGTGTGTAAGTGCATATTCTTGACTTGATTGAATGATTTGATTGACTGATCTGGCAACATCTGGATGATTTGTCTTGCTACTAGAGCAACGGTGGTGATATTAGAAAGAGTGGATGAGGCTAATAAAAATGTGATGGCCCAGTAAAAAATGTTGGTTAGGCAATATATCTCTTGACTCTAACTTGAAGTATCAAGAATAGGAGACTCGTTTGGCCTATAAATTTTTGTTGGTTTTCTAAACTCAAATGTCATAAAATCTACTTCATAGCCACAAAATGTGCATTGGCTGTGTGTTTGTAAGAATTGCCTAAGCTTGACAATGGAGAAATTTTCCAAAGGAATAAAATGTTTACTGTTGAAGACCAAAAAGTTGATTTTAGGTGCTAGAGAGGCAGGCTGTTTAAAAATTTTGAACTGATTTGAATACATATTGATGTACATTAGAAAAAATAAACTCTCACATCAAAACCATGACTGTTATGGGGCGCCTCAGTTAAACATCCAACTTCGGCTCAGGTCATGATCTCACTGCCCGTGAATTTGAGCCCGATGTCGGGCTCTGTCCTAACACCTCAGAGGCTGGAGCCTGTTTCAGATTCTGTCTCTGTCTCTCTGCCCCTCCCCTGCTTGCTTTCCATCTCTGTCTCCCTTGCTCTCTCTCAAATATAAAATAAAACATAAAAAAAAAAGACGTTCATAGCTAATATTGCTTTGGGTAGGATTGAAAAACAAGCATTTCAGTTTTGAAAGGTAATTGTAAATAAAAATATTAAAATCATTTGTGATATCAGATATGGCCAAAACCATGACTGAAGCTTCACAAACATTATTTTAGAGAACTGAAATGTTAGTCTAACTCATTATTGAAACCTAGATTCTTAGCACTGTTGAATCAGTAATTCAGTTTAATAGCTTTCATTCATCAGATATTTATGGAGCACTGTGTATAAGTAAAGCACTGAGCTTAAAACTAGAGAAATAAAATGATTAATAACATGTCTTTGCTCAACAAGCTCACAACCTCAAGGGGAGGACACCATGGGAAAAAAAAAAAATAAACCTAGTTTGAATGCCCTAACAGAAGGACATTTACTGAAGGGTTAGTTGTGGAGGGGGAAGAAAGGTAAGAATAATGAGCTCTGCCTGGTGGAGAGGGTATCACATAAAAAAAGAGGGGTTAATACAGAAGCTTCATTTGGGAGGCCAGGTAGAAGTTCATCAGGCAAACAAGTGAAGTCACATAATTTCAGGTAAAGGCAACAATCTTTGTCAAACCAGAGAGGTATCTACAAGAGGTATTCCCAAAGGGCTGGAGCCTACATTGCAGTATGGTAGGGGACTGGAAACTATGGTAAGAGTCAAGTACAGGCCGACTACCCATGCCAAAGAGTTTTTGCTATACCTTAAAGATGTTAGAGGACCACTATTTCAGATACGCACATGATCAGATTTCTATTTTTAAAAATAATATAAATGCCAGAGGATTTTTTGTATTCTCATGAATTTTAATGCAAAAAGTTTGAAATGTACTTTTTCTAGCATAGATTCTCTTAAATTTTTTTTTCCAAAACACCCAAAAGTGGGATTTGAAGAAGAGACAAAAACTGAGGTGAGATGAGGAGAAACTTAAACTATTAGGGGAAAAAAGTCATCCACATTCACGAGTTCCAATCTCCTGTCCTGAGGGTCCTGCCTGTTTCTTAAGGAAAGTAGTTCCACTCCTACCTAGTCATTCAATATTCTTCTTTCATCTAAGAATTTCCAGAAGTATAATTGCATTAGCAATCACAAAAAGGGTACATTTTTATTATAAAAAGCTTCAAGTGATCACAGCTAAAATCACCAACAATGGGACAAGTAACATTGTTTTTATATTTAAAAAAATTTCTTTAATGTTTGTTTATTTTTGAGAGAGAGAGAGAGACAGAATGTGGGGGTGGGGGGAGAGGAGCAGAGAGAGAGGGGAACACAGAGTCCAAAGCAGGCTCCAGGCTCTGAGCTGTCAGAACAGAGCTGGACATGGGGCTCGAACACCACGAAACGTGAGATCATGATCTGAGCTGAAGTCAGACGCTTAACCAACTGAGCCACCCACGCACCCTGGGACAAGTGACATTGTTTGCCCTCAGATAGTCTTCCTGCCAAAAATGCTTAACCTCATCTAATCATGAAGACTCATCATATAAGTTCAAGTTGAAGGACAAACCAAATTTCGGGAAGGTCAGTGACAGACTGGAGAACTGTTCTAGATTAACAGAGAAAAAAGAAGCAAGGCAAGTTAATATAATGTGAAATCTTTGACTGGATCTTGATTTAAAAAGAAAAAAATTGGGATCTAATTGGGATAAGTGGAGAATTTTGAATATGGACTATATGTTAAATAATGAATTATCATTGTTAAATATCCTGAATGTGATCATTACATTGGGTGCCTGGGTGGCTCAGTTGGTTAAGCGTCTGACCCTTGATTTCAGCTCAGGTCATGATCTCAAAAGTTTGTGAGATGGAGCCCTGCATCAGGCTCTGCACTGACATCGCACAGGGGGTTCTCTCTCTCCCTCTCTCTCCCTCTCTCTCTCCCCCTCCTCCAACTCAAGCTCGCCTTCTCCCTCACTCTCAAAATAAATAAATACACTTTAAAAAAAAGGACAAAGAAAAAAATGTTCTTGCTCTTCAAGTTATATGAAGAAATATTTGGAAGCAAAATTTCATAATTTCAAAATAAGTTACTCATATGTTCAAAAATAAAAAATATTAATACTTACATAGAGAGCTAAAACAAATTTGTAAGGGTATATGGATCTTGATTTACTATTCTAGTGGATATTCTGTAAGCCTGACAGTTTTTCAAAATAAAATGTTAGAAAAGAATTGATGTCTGCGTCGCACCCTCAAGATTTCTGACTTCATTGGTTGGAGGTGGAGCCTAAACATGGAGGCTTTTTGAAGCTCCCAGATAATGCTTAACTTGAAAACCACTGCAACTGTTCAAAATTGTTATCATTTTACAATTATGGGGTGGGGGTGGGCAGATATCACAAGTCCTTGAGGCTAGCAGTTCTTGAGCTTGGACTATATGCCATACACTTTTTAAGTGCTTACTATGTATTAATTGACTACTTTGATGAATTTCACAGGGAGTAGGCTTGGATAGATATTTGATTTTAGTTTGTTATTTATTTTTACAAGTTGTGTCTGTGAGAGATTTACTTTCTAACAGAAACCCAAACCATTCCATCCCATAAATAAGACCAAACCATTTAAAAGAGCATCTGCTTGGAATATGTAAACTACCAGGCCAGAGAGTTAAAATTTGAGAGTTTATGTGAAAAACGTTCAAATTAATAGGTGGTCATGATATATATCAGTGAAAGGGCAAGAGTTTTTCCACATAAAAACATATTAATGCAACAAAATCAATGATAAAATATGTACACAGTTAACTGAAACACTGAAAGAAGAGAGATATAAATTTCTAAAATAAATAGCTTAGTAAAAAATCAAACTTTATATCTGGCTTTCATCCAGAATAAAAGAGTTAAGGTGAAGATTCCAAGTTATTATTTTATGTTACATTTTATTAAAAGGTTAAATTGGAGACCTAATATCAAAGGAACTTTGTGTCTCCCTGGCCAAATATAAATTTAGCTTTCATTTGGTGCTGATTTCAGGGATTTGTATCACTTACAAGGGGAAAAATAGACATAATCTGGAGTTATAATTATGCCTTTTTATTTTTTGCCCTGGCTAGGCAATGTGCATTTGCCTAGTCAATGTTCTTGGTCTTTCCATGTTTTTGCATGGCAAAAATTAAATAAACGGTAATATTTCTACAAAAGGAAAGTTCACACAAAAAAACAGAAAATACTCTTCAATATAGTAGATTCAGTCTCTGATTCATTGTTGTTTCAAACAATGTATTACTTTTTTATTGTTATTACAGTAATTACATTGTAATATATCATTAAACAGAATTTTATCCTTTAACAAAATACAAGTAATTGGTTCCACCCCTTTCCTCCATTTGTGGTAAGAGTTCTAGTTACACAGCTTAAATTCAGCATGTTTAGAGCTTATCTTACACAGTTGTCCCTTGAACAACATGGGTTTGAACTATGCATGTCCAATTATACTTGAAATATTTTCTGTAAGTACAGTACTATAAATATATTTTCTCTTCCTTGTGATTTTCCTAATAACATTTTTATTTATTTCTATCTTACTTAATGGTAATAATACATATACAAATATGTGATAATTGACTATGTATGTTATTGGTAAGGTTTCTAGTCAACAGTAGACTATCAGTAGTTAAGTTTTTGCAGTCAAAAGTTCTACGTGGATTTTCCACCACACGGAGGGTCAGCGCTCCTAACCCCCATATTGCTCAAGGGTCAACTGTACTGATAAGCACACAATGAATCTTTATCTTTCAATGTTCCTAAAAAACAAATTTTATTTAACTATTACTTCAGATATTATTCCCATACGTACATTAGCCAAAACAACTCACTTCTTCAGTTTTTAATTAGAAGAAATGAAATCTCCTGCCCCTTGTCCCTTCACTGCCATCTGCCCCCCTACAACCACAAAATGATGCATTATTTAAGAGCAATAATGTCCATGTTTTGAATTGGTCATATACAGCTAAGGAAGCAGCCATATGAATTTGACATATGAATTTGTTATTTACTTACACTTAGTAGTTTTAGGAGACAACATTGGAAATGAGTAAATGAAAAAAATTAATACTAGGAAGAGTTTTGGATAATGGTGGCCTTGAAAATCATAGGGAAGGAAATTTCTCCCTTATGGGTTTAGTCCTTCTTGTCCCTGAACACTATTTGCTCTGGAGTGTGTGTGTGTGTGTGTGTGTGTGTGTGTGTGTGTGTGTGTATCTGTTTCTGTGTATGATTCAACAACTACTCACTGAGCATTAAGAATAAAGATTCCCACCTACAACTCATACCATTTGGAAGACTTTTAGAGGATAAGCTTGGAAAGGTTACACTCACTCTAGACCTGAGAGCTGGAATGTGCATGATGGATCTGAACTGTCCTTGAGCCTGCATGGGATTATTCTAATTCACAATTAGAATAGACTTCTGTGAGGTCTGGTAAATAGATTCTGGAGTGAAACGAACCTGTGGATGAGGTATAGAGTTTCTAACACTAGTTGGTGAGATTGCAAAGGAAAAACTCCTAGAAATATGAGGATAAAATGAGGTTGGGAACTAAAATGTGGAAATCGTTGGATGCTTCCCTGTTGGACAATGAGCAAGCCATATCTAACACACTCACTTACAATTCTTTCTCCATTATTTTTAGTTTTCTTCAACACTTTAATAAATTCAGATATAACTTAGCTGTTTGTAGTGGTCATGAGGTAGAAGTAAGAAACAGAGCCAATGAGACATATTGAGGCTGCACCACTTTTATCAAGAATATCTTCTGAGGGGATTTTGGCAAGGACCACCATTTTCTGAAGGGACCTTAAGTGTATGAACAGGATTAAAAAAAAAAGTAAAGTCTTTCATCTGTTTTTTTCTAATGTATGCCATTGCCTGCCATCCTGCCATGTCTCTTCTTTCTATATACATTAGATATTGTTAAAAATAAAGTTTTTAAAACTGATTTTTTTCATCAAAAATGAGAGGGGGAAAAAAAGAACTGGAAATGAATAGTGTAGAATGTTGACTTCAGTTCCCAGAAGTCATTAAACTTGTCCCCTGACCTCTGCAGATGAACGTGGGATATCATAAAGTCCTTGTTAGGACCTTGGACATTTTACTAGTAAAAGTATAATCCCAGAGAAGCCAAGGTCTCAAGTCATTTCAAGAAGCATATGAAATGGTTTTCATTTGGGAAATTCATTTAGGAAAAAAATATATACGTTGATGTGAGTACAAACATATGTTAAACACATAGATTGACCCAAACCCATGATTCGTAAATAAGAGCCTGCTCATTTTTTGTCAACTCCAGAACTCTCACTGTACCCCACTTGGCTGTACCACGCATAGCCGTATAAAGTTGGCTTGCACACCTAAGAGATCATAATGAACCTGTAAGTTCCCTAGGATCTTATGGAATGTCACAAAGCCCTGCTGGGACCCTGAGGGCAGGCTCTGACAGCATCACTTCTTTGAAAATGTGCAGCAGAGTTCTGCTTATCGGTAACTAACCATAGAAGGGTACTAATACTTTCTGCTTTGTTCCAAATGAAAAAAGGACATGGGGGCATCACATCTGACATGCAGCAGGATCTTCCTGCTGGCAGACCTGAGAAGCTGGGATATTTAGGTAGTTAAAAGGTGACTGGCAGGAGGATCCATTGTGTTCACTGCATTGACATGCTTAACAGAATGTTGGGTAACAGTAAAATTCTGAATGCAAGATATAGATTTCTTGTCATATATCATGTTTAATAGATGTATTTAATATTCACTATTGAATATTAAAACTATATTCCCGTGAAGCAATAGAGGTATCAAGAAAGAAAAATGACATGTTATCTTTTTTGACATACAGAATAGTGGGAAAAGATTCAGAATAAATACTAACTTAATCATGACAGGTGTGCCTGGGGAAAGCACATGATAGTTACCATAAGCACTAGAGCATCAGATGAGGAGTCCAGAAAGCCTAGTTCTGTTCATGGCTGAGAGATCAAATATATTAACTTGGACAACCTTAAGTCACTCTCCTTAGTTTCCTCACCTCTCAAAGGCAGCAGCTAATCATATGTGTATATTAATTTGAGGAGCAAATAAGATAATGGGCATGATCACAGCAAACTTTTATAAAAATCCAAGTTATTATAATGGTTTAATGAAGTAAGACCTCTATTATAGGCAAACACTGTCCATTAAGCATAAAATTATTTTAATTAGCAACTACAGATCAGCTAAGCTATCCATATAAAAATAGATAATATAAATATTAATATGAATATTTAAACAGGAGTGAGAGAAACATTGAAACAGTATTAAGATGGGGCATGTGAATGGCTCAGTGAGTTAAGTGTCTGACTTGGGCTCAGGTCACGATCTCACGGTTCATGGGTTTGAGTCCTGCATCAGGCTCTGTGCTGACAGCTCAGAGCCTGGAGCCTGCTTCAGATTCTGTGTCTTCTTCTCTCCCTGCCCCTCCCCCACTCATGCTCTGTCTCTCTCTGTCTCTAAAAATAAATATATGTTAAAAATTTTTTTTTAAAAAAAGAAACAGTATTAAGAGTAGTTTCAGGCCCTAAATCACTTCTCATCCCATTGACACAGGTAAGTTATATCAAGCTCTTAGAAAATTCTTGATATTTTAAAAGAAATGTATCAATGAACATTAAATTCTTAGTCGTGCAATGTTTTTAAAGAAGAACTAGTATAGGGGCGCCTGGGTGGCTCAGTCGGTTGGGCGGCCGACTTTGGCTCAGGTCACGATCTCGCGGTCCGTGAGTTTGAGCCCCGCGTCGGGCTCTGGGCTGATGGCTCAGGGCCTGGAGCCTGCTTCCGATTCTGTGTCTCCCTCTCTCTCTGCCCCTCCCCCGTTCATGCTCTGTCTCTCTCTGTCTCAAAAATAAATAAACGTTAAAAAATAAATAAATAAATAAAAATTTAAAAAAAAAGAACTAGTATAAAGAATAAAATCTTAGAAACTTAAAAAATTAGAATTGATGCATTAGGTACATTAAAATAGTGCACTGTAGGATATGCCTAAATTTACATAGTCCCAGTTCAGGAGGGCCCCACACTTTGGTGTGCCTCTCCTAAAGCCTCCTCTGGTCCCAGGTACTGGCCAGAGTTGGTGGTGCCATTTGTTGTTCTCTAAATCCAAATCATGAACTACAATGGTTCCGGTCACCTCTTCTCCACTTTGGGGAACGCTCCAATCCTCTTCCCAGGGTGTAAAATCAACCAAATATTCATAGAAGCTCTGGGATTCATGCTGATGGGGTTTTTCTGCACCCCAGAGTTAGTTCCTGTTCCAGGAGGGCAGCCTGTTGAGTGGATAACTCCTGCTAGTCAGCACAGCATTTCTTTTTGCAGGATCTGATGACATTGGGTTGCCATAAAGGCACCTACACAGCAGATGTCACTTAACTCTCTCATCCGATGTAAGTTCAGGGCTGGGCTACTGAGAATTCATTGCCAAGCCTGGGCTAGAGCTATGTGTATGGGCTTGGGAATGAGATCTCACTCAATTCTCTTCTGACCACAGTGCCACCTCTAGTGTAGTATCCAAGGGTGTGTTTTACCCTATGAACCCCTGGCTACTGACTCCTAGCACAGTTGCCCATCTCCTCTGCAGGCTCCATGCCATGTCTACCAGCCCTCTGACTGTGGCCATACTTATTTATCCAAGGACTTTGGATTGATATTGGCTCTTGCCTTTGATCAATGTGGTAATGCCATGTTCTTCTGAAATGATTTCCTTGTGCATATTTGATAATTTTTTTGCTTTCTCCTCCCCCAAAACCTCTCACCTATCCTTTCTACTGATGGCAGTGGAAGAAAGACAGGTAGTTACCAGTAAACTCATATTCTAAGAATGCAGTGATGACGGCATAAAGAGTTCAAGAGAAGACATGTTTGGAAGACGTGTTCTATGTTTATGCTATAAAATTCTAACTGGTAAATTTAATATGAGTGGAAAATAATTGTTTGCATTTTCCTACCTAGTCTGAGTAAGGCTTATATTTGTGGTCATTATCAGGGAAGCTCGGTGAAAATATCTGAGAACAACCTTAGAAGTTATCAATCTCAGGAGGAAGTATGATGCATTTATGAGTGAATAATTATGTGAACAGAATTTAAAACATGATATTAGGGAAGTGCAGAGGTAAGATCTATATTTTTTAATATAAGCAGTTTCCAAAGAACTTTGACCTTGTAACAACATTAATGCCTTTTGTGTCGATGAGATATATGCAATTAGCCAGGAATGATGCATTTGACAATGCAGGACATGAAGAAATGGTTCCTGAACTAGAGGAGATAATCCACAGATACTACTGGGAGAGGCCACCGACCTTGAGATCTGCCACTGACCTTGATCAGTCCTGCATGTTCTTGCTCATTGTGCCAGATTATAAAATTAGTCTAACTCCTGCTACTGACCAGTTTCTATAACTGGTCACAAAAACATTTAGTAGGTCAAGGTGACTACAACAAGTGGTGGAGGGGTAGATCTGACTGGTTTACTGCTTGCTACAATATTTTGCAACTTGTTCAAAAAGTTTTGCACCTCCTCCCCTTTGGATACTCTCCTGTAATACAGCCCCCTTCATGTGCAAGTATCACCTGGGCCCCTTGCGTCACCCTCTGGGACTTGGCAAGGAGAACCAATACAAATATGCTGGCAATTATGCTGTTTTCTGTGCTGTGAACAACTGAGTCCATTGTCTCTGACTCTAGAATCCTTGAAATAGAAACAAAGTTGTTAGACTGCAAGTAGTAACCTCTCACAGACTTCACCTTTCTTGGCAGATAACCACACAGAATTTTCATGTGCATTGACTGGACAGTAAACAAATGCATAAAGATCCCTAATCATTATTCTAAATTTTCATCAATATAGCACAATAACTCACATGGGTGTATGAATTTTGTAACACATTTTGAAATCAGATTAGTCACATAGACTGGAACCAGACAGAAAATATTCACCCTGGACTCTGTACAGTATTACACTCTAGGTAGGGATGACCCTAGGTAGGTTTTCATTATTTGAATGGCTACTTATGCTGTTGAGTAGGAAATGTACCCACGTTGGCTTTTTGTGTTGTGAAACTGAGAGTGCTGAAATAATATTTAGGTATCCTCTGCTTTTTTGAAAGTTCGCATTATGCCACTTCATTTTTACAAAATACTTGTATTGGTACCTGTTTTTGCTAACTGAAAGAAATCTGCAGAGAAGTTTCACTTTTACAGAAAAAAGGCCAAAAGTGAAAATAGCATTCAGTGTTTGTTTCACAGTGAGCCATCATACAGGCACTATGGCCAAGCTCCTAACCTGGAGTGATAGCTTTCAACTCTGTCAGTGAGCAACTGTGTTTTATCTGGGTTTATTTTGTGCAACTGTTAGCAAGATGTGTCCTGAGGTATCTGAAAAAGCCTAAGACAGGTTATTTTTGGGGCCTGGGGATGCTCAAGAAACTTGCCATACAAATTAATGGTAATTGTTCCTTTGCTTTCTGCCATTTCAGCTTACAAAGTTTTCATTAGAATCCTTCACTTTTGGATAATGGGGGAAACCTGTAATCACATGTGTTAAGTATTACAGTTCTCAAAATATGTAATGTATAAGTAACCAAGAAAGTTAATAATTAAAAAGAACATTTTTATTGAACTATCATATGTCAGTCCCTGATCAAATATTTGATATCATTGATCTCATTTAATCCTAAAATCCTATTATCCTCAATATTCTTCAACCATTTAACATGTCTGAAATTCCATCCCTAATTAATATTTTAAAATACTCTACTTAAAGACATGGATAGAGTGAAGCTTAGGATAAGGAGAGTGTTAAGGACAGGTTGGGTTTTTTACAAGATATATTCAGAAGATACCAGATTACCTTGTAGATTGGATAAGAACAACAGAGATGAGGAACCATGAAAACTAAGGTTTTCAAGGACCTTAGGGATTGGAACTAAGGATTTGAATGCCTTCCTCAGGACTCTGTTTCTTTCCTTTTTTTTTCAGTTCCTTTTTTCTGTTTAGAACTCATGGTACAAGTCTAAATCACCACCACTGGAAACTCCTGGACTCAGATTGTTAAATCTTCACCACTTGAGATAAAAGGGCTCATCCCTCTAACTTAAGTTCCTATGAAGGAGTCTGATGGGCACAATACGTATCAAGTTCATATCCCAGAAGAAGGGCAAGATGCCAGACAAACTAAGCAAAGAAATATCTACAATAAGACATTAGACAATTATGGGTCCATTTTTACTTTCAAATTATGAACTAACTTTATCAATATCACTGGTTTATTTTTGCAGGGAAAGTATGCAACTTGAATGCCACCTAGGAAGCCAGAACCCACAAAGCGATGAGCTTCCTACTATTTATGAGCATGGCACTGAGGTTAAAAAAAAAATGAGGCTCTGTATAGCCAAGAAATGTATTCTAAACACATTGTAGTTATCAAGGATCATCAACCCCAAAGTATTCCTTATCACCAAAAAGGGATTGCCTAGTAAGTCCAATAAAGGCAGTGGAGTTTATTAATTATCTTTAACAAATAACTATATTAAGACTATCCAATGTCACAGAAACACTAGTTAATTGATTCAGCAGCATGTTTGAACTTACATTCAAAAAGGAAAACCACTTGTTCAGTATTGCACAAAAATACCGTCCATATTCTAATCGTGGATTTTGACGTCAAAGGTGCTCAGCTAAATGGGAGCTCTTTGCAATGATTAACACTGTCAAAAACATTTATTTTCATAAACTTGCAAACTCCAGAGACAACCTCTTTCACTAGGGGACATTTTACAGAACTGCTCCTGAAAACTGAGTGTACACAAAAGGACTGTATTATTTTGATGACTGTTCACACTCATTTCTAGTATTGGCACCTTTTTATTAGAGCGACATCAAGATGTGTCTGTTAAAAAAAAAAGGTGCCTTTTACATGCCAAATGACTTACTAGGTGCATGCCATAGTGAAAAGGCAGGTTAAGGGGATGATTAGAGGGACATTTTTCTGTTATTTGACATGAGTGCCTGCAACTATCTCCTCTCCTGATTGGGGGGAAAAATGTACTGGAATAGATACTGATGGCGTGAAAATAAAGATTAAGATACCCTAGTAGGCAATCAGCATTTATGTCCTGTGGCAGGCTTGGAGGGGTAATTTTTTTTAGGGGTGTTGGCTCCTTCCTTTTTCTGAAATCAGGGCCATATGACATTCTTGGTCCTAAGACACTTTTGTCTTCCTGGGCCCCTTCCTCCATAAAAATCATTACAAATTGTATTTATCACTGGGTTGGCAGAGACAAATATATTGCTCCTTTATATTAAAACATTTTCTTTGACCTAAAAGTCTATTTTTATTTTTATTTTTATTTAAGAAATACAGATTCTTTTTTTTTTTTAATGTTTATTTATTTTTGAGACAGAGAGACAGAGCATGAGTTGGGGAGGAGCAGAGAGAGAGGGAGACACAGAATCCGAAGCAGGCTCCAGGCTCTGAGCTGCCAGCACAGAGCCGGACGCGGGGCTTGAACTCACGAACTGTGAGATCACGATCTGAGCCGAAGTCGGACACCCAACCGACTGAGCCACCCAGGTGCCCCCTAGAAGTCTATTTTTAATTCTGATGTGAAGTATATTAAACCATGCTCATGCACCTCTGAAAGCGCTGTGGTCACCGGACACTGTGCCTACTGTGCACAACAGATAAGGTGGCCCTGACTAAAATCCACCTCTTTACTCTTCAAGAATATCCAGCCTTGGAAACCTAGTTCACTTAGGTTTGCGGCACTTCTAGGTGAGAACTATTATAAGATCAAAGATTCTAAATGGCTAGCCGGTGAGTCCAAAGATCCACTCATTTAAAAAGAATAACTAAAGAGCATCATCACCCACAGTCAAACAGTTCATTCTGTGTTGACTCAAACACAAATGTTGGAGTTGAAAAATTTAGATCAAAAAGAAATACAGTGCAGAAGCACGTGCTCCCAAGGAAGCTTTCAAATGTTCCCTTTGAGTGAAATAAGTTGGCAGAACAGTGTCAGCTTAGAATATATTTAATATCTGTTGGTTAATGTCATGCCACATTCTACACTCCAAGCCACAGAAACTTAAGCAAACGCTTAGGAGGTGTTTGACAGAAACAAATATCTTTGTCCTAAATGAGATGAAATCCACTTCACATTATTCCGTTAATCATTCAATAAATATTAATTAGTTTCTACTGTATTAGATGCTAGGGATATGAGCCTAAGCCTGGTGTGTTGGGGGGTAGGAGATAGTGGTGGTGACACTAAAAAGGCAATGTGAAAGGGATTGTTTGCCATGTTAAGGAACTTATTTTATCCTAAAGTTGATGAGGAGCCAATGAATGATTTTAACAGAGGAATAGTATGATTAAAATTATAATTTAGAAAGATATTTATAGTAGCAGTATGGACCATTGGTTTTACAACCTTACTTTCAGGACAGAATCACCTGTTGAACCTTGAAACTTGTCAATGCTCAGACCCCTCACTCCAAAGATAACTGTTCATTTAGCCTCAGGTAGGGCCCCAACCCTAAGGAGTTTTAAAAATTTCCAAGATGATTCTGATGTGCAACCAAGGTTGGAGAACCCCTGCTATGGAAGACTGGGATAGAACAAGACTGTGCGGTGAGAGATAATAAGGAACTAGATTAATAGTACTAGAGGAACACAGAGGAACTCACAGCATACAAGAACAAGAAATTTGTTTGGTTGGATTTACCATGAGTGATTTCAAAATGAGGACAATAAACCGGTGTCTCCAGGATCTAGCCACATGGCTCCACCATGTGGATAAACTGTGATGTATCAAGTCAGCTGATGGGTTTTTTTCTTTCTGATCCTGGTTGCTGTTAACATGAGAATATTAGTAAAAATAAATTAAAAAGCCAAAAATAGTACATTGATTAGAAGAAAAATATGTATTGATACTTTAAAATATTTAGAACTCAAATACTTTATTCAAATGTGATATAATGCTGTACATACGCTTTATAATTTTTCCTTGGGTACAACCTTTATGAGAAAGGTATTTATTTACTTGTATTAAGTCTAAAGTCTATTAAATAGTGAAATTATCACATCTGGTTTTGGGAAAAATATATTAGGTGAGTTGCTTTGAGGACTCGAAATGCCAAACATTTATAATTGCTTTTTATCTCTATAGGATTCCTTGAAAGTAGCTTCATAATCATACCCACTCTTATTCTTGGGCTATACTGAAATAATTCAGGTAGAAATTTTAAATTGATTAGAAGAGCAAAATAAGTTGATTAATTTTTATGACTATAGAAGTTTCTCATCTTATTTAACTACTCACATAATTCTCTTTAA
This sequence comes from Panthera onca, assembly GCF_046562875.1. NCBI lineage: Eukaryota > Metazoa > Chordata > Mammalia > Carnivora > Felidae > Panthera > Panthera onca. Next base: position 89,255,592 of record NC_138339.1, read on the forward strand.
AAGCTTGGAATGTGTGATTCTTAATGGGAAAATAAAACATCTTCATAGTCTGTAAACTTTCATACATGATTGGCTATTGTAATTTATCAATATCTCTTCAAGCAAATTCTAAAAATGAGATTATTAAACTAGTGAAATTAACATAGCAGTTCTAATTCTCCAGTCTTCAGACAGTGTGCTCAATAAGCACTTTTTCAGTTCATAATTAAGTTGTACTTTTCATCTCAAGGTTTAAGCCAAGTTTAAATTTCAATTCCATATTCTAATTTAATATATAAATCCAAAGGTTTATATTTCACTTCAAAACTGTCTTTGTTCTGGAAGAAACATAATCCTTACCAATTGAAAGGTATCAAAATCTATTAAAGCAAAAAAATAGTTCTAAAAATGTAAATGGCTAAGAATATTGTCTCACTGTAATGACACCCTGTTGACAGAAAGGTCTTTTTCTACACACAGGACAGTTATTAACGAATTAATAAATATTTTTAGATTATCTGCCAGATGTAAGGCACTATGTGTGCATCATAGGTGATGTCTAAAAACAGGATCCCTTCTTCAAAGAAATTTAAGTCTTTGTGGCAGTTCATATAATCACATATTAAAAGTCCAACAACAAGGCAACATGGATTATATTTAAAGTCTAAAACAGCGAAGCAAAGCAAGTGCAATGAGTAAGAAGACATCGCAGTAAGCTAGAATACTCAGGCAGTAACAGAAGAAACAGGATTTAACTAGATAGACTTAAAAGAAATTTGTACAGACAGAAGGAGTTTAGGGCATTGCAGTCAGGGACTGTGACAACAGCGATAACTGAGAAACAGAACACACTTTGCAGGCCAACAGCATTGGCCATACTCAGGAGTACATTAGAAATAGAGAATCTTGTGCTTGGCCTATGGATCAGATTCTGCATTTTAACAAAAACTCTAGATGATTTTCACTTACATAAAAACTTTAAAGTACTCTTAAAGTAAAAGCAAACTTTTTTTTTTTTTTTTGTAAAGGGTCAGATAATAAATATTTTTGTCCTAATGGGCCAACTACTCACCTTTGCTGCTTAGCATGAAAGCCATAGATGATAACATGTAAATGAACAGGTTGGTTTCCAGTAAAACTGTATTATTGTGATGGTTAGTTTTATAAGTCAATTTGACTAGGACAGGGGGTGCCTAGGTATTTGGTTGAACATTGTTCTGGGTGTGTCTGAGAATGTTTCTGGATGAGGTAACATTTGAAATGGTAGACAGAGTGAAGCAAACTGCCCTCCTCAGTGTGGGTGGGCCTTATCCAATCTTTTGGAGGCCTGAATGGAACAAAAGGACAGATAAAGGTGAATTCACTCTTTCTGCCTGTTTTCCAACTGCCATGTTGATGCTTTCCTGCACTTGGACTAGAACTTAAAATAGGTTCTCCTGAGTCTCCAGTTTGTAGACAGCTGATCCTGGACCTTCTCAGCTTCAATAATTGCATAAGCCAATCCCTTATAATAAATTATAAGATATATAAATATATAAATAAATACAAATATATGTATGTATGAGTGTTCTGTTTCTCTAGAGAGCCCTAATATTTTTATCATCTCAATTCTAAATTTTATAACAATGGAAGAATAATAAAGAGGTTAGTAATTTTTATTAGTCTATAACCAAAGGATATTTTAATCCAATTGTGGGAGAATGAAATTTTCCTCACCTTTTTTAGCCAGTGGGAATGTGGTTATGAATAATTTTTTTTCAAATGGACATTACGTTTCACTGTGGTCATGTTGCTTGTGTATAAACATGAGGCCAACAAATGAATAAGCATCTCCTATTATTTCTTCTCACAAAGATAACCTGGAATAAAAGTATGGTTGCCTTCATTCAACCTAACAGAAAAGGTGGAGACTCTCCATGATAAGGTACACTGTCATGCTTGTCATCCTCTGGGCTTTAAAAATCAACTGCATTGGGGTGCCTGGGCGGTTTAGTTGGTTAAGAATCAGACTTCGGCTCAGGTCATTATCTTATGGTTTGTGAGTTTGAGCCCTGCATTGGGCTCTTTGCTGACAGCTCGGAGACTGGAGCCTGCTTCAGGTTCTGTGTCTCCCTCTCTCTGCTCCTCCCCTGCTCATGTGCTCACTCGCTCGACCTCTTTCTCTCTGTCAAAAATGAATATTTTTAAAAAAATAAAAATAATAAAAAAAAACATTTAAAAAAATCACCTGCACTGATATAACTGGAATAGTAGTTCTCAAAGTATAATCCAAGTTCCCAGCATCACCTGGGAACTAGTTAGAAATGTTAATTCTTGGTCCTACTCAAGACTGGGTGGTAGGGCCCAACAATTTGTGTTTTAACAAGCTCTCTAACTGGGTATGTTGAACATTAAAGTTTGAAAACCACCAAACTCAAGGGAACTCAATGTAACAATGCAGATTCTTGGGGCTCCACTCTAGATGTATTGAATGGGAATTTCTGATTTACATTTAACAAGCTCCCAAATGACTGTTAGATTCATTCATATTTGAAAGTCCCTATTTTAGAGTTGCTGCTTGTCTTTCAACCTACCACCCATCCAACCTGTAGGGCTTTGCCAAGTTCTATATTTTTTACATTTGCAAAAACTTCCAAACGTAATGCTAATTATCAAAAGAACCTAAGATTTTTAAAAATACAGACTCCCAGGTCTCACTCCAGAATTACACACAAAAACATATTATACAAATGTATCCCATTTCATATAGCATATATCATATGTTATATGATACGTATGACACACATGATATCTATCTGGGAACACGGTGAGGAATTTAATTTTATATTTCTGAATCTTATATAGCTATTCAAAGAGTGGACATTTGGGCCTCACCATTAGAATTGACCCCCTTGTCCTATTTTAATGTGGATTTTATAAAGTCTTCACTATTAAAACAATCACAAATAATTTCCAGATTAAAGTAATGCCATTCTGATTATTTTTCTCTCCCACTCAAAAATTTTAACATTATTACATACAAATTACTTGGCTTCACATTCAACACCCTCTGCTAATCTTCTTACTAATTCATGTCTCAATTAATTCACCTTTTTCTCCATCTGAGCTATGTTCTTTTCTGTCTCTAGATACACCTTGTAATTTGTTTCCCGCTACTTTGCCCAAGCAGATCCCATGCACCTGGAGTGATGCCTCCTTCAATATCAATAACAAAACCAAATTCACATAAGTGTTATAGCCTCCAATTAGCTTGTTCTAGGTATCCATTAGGTAATAACTAACATTTATTGAATTATTTGTGGGTTGAACTATTGAACTATTTCCTTCACTGTCCAAAAGATGAAACTCAGGATAAAATAGATTAAAGTGATTTTCCCAAGAATACTCAGTAGCAAGTAGTAAAACTGGAAATACTAGATTTGGTGAGTCACAAGTGAAATCTTTCCACCCTGTTAAACTGCTATACAATTGTGGAAATGATTACGTGGTACTCTATGTAATAGATGTACTCACTATTGATTAATGGATATGGACAAAGAATAAAGTTGTAACAAATCACTTCCAAATATGGTCTCAAGAGTACTAAGCCCAACTGTTTTGGGGAAGGGGGTGGTTAACAGTAATCAAAACGACAGCAACACAAGAATCACCTTTATATTGACCACCTAACTCTGACTATCCGAAGAGACACTAAGCCTGTGGAATGAACCATGGCTAGCAAGGGTTGAATGAAGTAGGCTCTGGGTTTTCAATTGGTTTCAAACCACATAAAGGTCTTGTCTACATTAGTACCAGGTATCAGCACTTAGGGTTAAGAAATCTTACTACCCCACTCCCTGTTGAGCCCTACCCAAGGTTCATGTCATTGTGAGGAGACTGTATTTGTGTATGTCATAGTCATTCTGCTATAGTCTAAGAATCCTGAGATAGGGACTGTGAAATACTCCATTTTTTTTTTTATCTCTATCACCATCATCACCACCACCTAACAATTAGTACTAGGCTCTGAGTATAGTGATGATTTAGGAAGATGCTGAATTGAGTACGGATTTATAGAATTTGCTCCCCATTGTGTTGTCAAGCCTCTTTAATTTTAAATAGCCCTAAAATGAAAGAAAAAGTGTTTCAATTTTGGGGGTTACATTTAGACCAAGGATATTTTTTAGATGTTGTTTATTCTTTTTCTTTTACTTTAGCATTAGTCAGACTTTGGAGAAACTCGGTATTAACTGCACGCAACTCCTTTTCTCTTTTAGTCATAACTTGAAAACTGAAAGAAAAAAAACTATGAAAGGGTTTTAGAGCTAATGCTAATTGCATATATCAAATATATTTGCAAAGAGCCTGTTTTTGATTTTTTTGTTTTGTTTTGTTTTGTTTTTTAACCTTTTCTTTTTTTTAATGCAACACAGCCTTCCAGGTTTGTTTTCAGCAGATACTAAGCGAAATCAATTACTATTCCCAAGAAATAGTCCACTGAAAAATTATTTTTGTTTTTTTTTTTGGGGGGGGGGTTTGTTTTTTTTTTTTAATTTTTTAATATATGAAATTTACTGTCAAATTGGTTTCCATACAACACCCAGTGCTCATCTCAAAAGGTGCCCACCTCAATACCCATCACCCACCCTGCCCTCCCTCCCACCCCCCATCAACCCTCAGTTTGTTCTCAGTTTTTAACAGTCTCTTATGCTTTGGCTCTCTCCCACTCTAACCTCTCTTTTTTTTTTTTTTCCTTCCCCTCCCCCATGGGTTTCTGTTACGTTTCTCAGGATCCACAAAAGAGCCTGTTTTTGAATATCATTGCCAAGTTATATTTAGAATGTCAGACACCCATGTCAATAGCTGAAGGGGGGGTACAGTTGAATGTCAGATTTTAAAGGAAGAAGGATATTGTGTGTTTCTGTGAGCATAGATGTGCCTTATTCTTCCTCCCAGCTTTAAATTTTTTTTTTTCTTTATGGCCCTAAAATCAGAAACTATGTGGATACGGCTATACTAGTGTGTTTGGGAAATAACTGTAAGTTAGTTAGCCCACTTAATGTTTTACTGGACCACAAAATTATTCCAAGTTCCACATAGATTCATCAGGAACTCCCTCACCCTTCCAATTTCCCTTTTCTTCCTTTACTCATAAGATCAAGCAGTTTGATATTCCTTATTTTTCCCAAAACATTAAGAACACTAGGGCAGAGCTGAAGCAGAGGGAAAATTACCTTGTAAGAAAATAAGAGAAATTCCTAATACTGTCATGAGAAACTTTGGCATTGCATGTGGCTCAAGTATAGACCTTTCCACTATGACCAACGGATGATACCTGTTTTGCATCGCCTGATCTCAATTCACAGTCCTTCGTTTTGAGGTAATGCATGCAGTCAAAATACTTAGAGTTTGTCAACAAATACATACTGTAACACAATTTAACAACTGTAGGACAATAAAAGAGATTGTGTTTACTTAAAAAAAATCACTGTAATCTTTCCTGTTAACATTCACTTCTGGATAGTGCCTATTGAAATCTTTGTTTTCAAGTTTTGAATCTCCATACAGTGTTGGGGAAATTGTGCTGTTAAGGTAATGAGGCTGGGGTGGGAAGTGGAGGAGAAGTGACCATGTATTGATAATTTTGAAATTCATTTCTCTCTATTCTTTAAACTTTCCCATAAGTAAAATAAAAGGCATGGAAAGAAACACTTGCTACTTTTTAGTAGGAATTTAAATGGAACTAGGTAAAGGCACCAAGTTCTAAGTCCACAGTCTGCCTTCCACTGTAGAAATAGCAATAAACTTATATTCAATAAGCTAAACAGGGGAATGTCACTCAGACATAGAGATTAATGTTGCATCCAGCATGGTCACCTTAATAAGAAGAAATCATATATGAGCCTTATCAGTAACATCATCAGTAACAACTTTATTCTGTAGCTGGTTAACCTAGATACCTTTCTACATCCCAAAACTATGGTGTTAATTTTGCTAGATAAGATTTGTTACAGGTTAAAAAAAATAGTTATGTTTTCAACACCAGGTTTTTCATATTTGTCTTCTTGATGAACTATGACAGTGAGCAATTTTACTCTTATTCTGTGGGAATCCTATTCTTCCATCTCTCTAAAATGTCGATCTCTATTTCCTTTTACATAAAACTAAAGGAGTTGTCAAATGTGTTTCAGTAAAACAAAATAAAAAGAATTGACATAGTATACATAACTGTCATTGTTCTAAGATTTTATACATATATATACTCATTTCCTCACTTCCTATCTTTTGCAACTTGCTGTTTTTCCTTTAAAATTATTCTTCCCCATTACACAGTATTTTAGGGTGCTTATAGTCCACTGGACTCATAACTTGCCATGCCCTTCCTTAACATCAGCATATTTTCTCCTTTCTCTTTTCTTAGCCAATTTGCTAGTCCAAATCACCAACATATGTTCAAGGAGTGTTTGGATTTCCAAAGTGATAAACTACAAATATTCAAGTGTGAGGAATTCAAATAACTCTAGCAAACTCTACCCTCAATTGCACCTACCAAAATGAAACAAAAAAGCTCTCCCTTAAGCCTCTAAAAACATTTTCATAGAAAGCAGATTTCTGGATATCTTGCCACCTCCTTTTGCCTATGTAAAATTTCAAGAACTAAACTCTCTTTATCTGCCTTTTGTTTTTAGAAAAATTATTTGCTGCAAGTAGGTCCATCTTCCTAACCTGATGTGTGATGCACAGAATAAAGTATGCCTAAATGGGACAAATATCTAAACCAGTAAAGGCTATTAGAATCCATATAGATTTTGTATCACAAATGCAATTTTGAAAATACTAGTAATAAAAATTGCAAATCTCTTAAGCATTAACAATAGTTTATTGTAAGGCTCCCTTGGGGCAGTAATGAAGATGAATTCAAGAAAATCCTAAAACTACCATACATAGTGCTTCTGATACGGAAACGGCATGAGACTGGCTAGTAATCAACAGATGGGGAAGGAAACGATCACAGGAAGAGGACAGGGTCACATTAGTGGCAGAACAGTAAGGAACAATATATATGCACCGCTTGTAGCTCTTCAACCATGTTCCATGCTCTCTGAGGCCGTTTTTTTGTAATGTTCCTGGCACAGCCTTTTTTAAGACTCAGGAACGCTGCTGCCTTAGGACTTTGTTCTATCTGCCTCAAGATCATCCCCCGCGTGACGGATAGGCATACTCCCTCAAGTCTTTCAAGTCTTTGCTCAGATGTCACCTCCTCATGTACCCTATTTAAAAGTTGACACTTTCCTGGGTCCCTTTGTCCACTTATTCCCCCTGTGAATTGTTCATGTTGTCCTCTACATGGAACTTCCGTCTGGTTTTCCACACCCTCCTGTCGCTTCTCCTTTAAATTTTGTCGGGAAGGGGCGGAGCTTAGAGGCTAAGCTCACAGATAGGAGGAGCGTATCCGTAGGCTCCGCCCACTTGTCTGTCAGGCGCCCGCCGGAGGGACGCGCGGGGTGTTCTCCTCTTAGTCCGCTCCGGAAACGCGACTGCGGACGGAGGTACCACGTGATCATAACGTCAACGCGCCGGCGCCCGCCTAACTGACGCGCTCGGCTTCGGCGGGTTAGTGGTCGGGGCTTAGGTGATCTCCCACCCCCGTGTTGTGGCGTTTGGGGTCTTTTTCTCCAGACTTCCTGGCCCTGCTCTGGGATTTCACGATGTACCACAACAGTAGCCAGAAGCGGCACTGGACTTTCGCCAGTGAGGAGCAGCTAGCACGACTGCGGGCGGACGCCAACCGTAAATTCAAATGCAAAGCGGTCGCCAACGGGAAGGTGAGGATCCTGGCGGCCGGTCCCCTGCCCTCGCTTCTAAACTCTTGAGCAGCTGCTGCCCACCCTCCCTTGTCCACCCTGCCTTCCCTGGGGCCCCTGCACACCTCTGTCCCCTCCCCCGCCCGTGCGTCTCTGGCGCGCGGGGCGTTTATTTAACGAACGGACGGGTATCTTGCCAGGTGTTTAGGCTGTGGAGACGAACTACGCCCTTAACGTAGTCGAATGGCAGGTGAGTAATCAGTAACATGGCGAAGGAAGGTCTTTGTAGGAAGCTAACGTAGTGCGGGAGCAGAGGCTTTCGTTTGTTAAGAGGCCATGTCAGGGAAGGCTTTCCCCAGTAGTTAATGCAGAGAAGATGGGAAAGGAAGTTCCGCGCGGACAGAGCCACAGGTGCAAAGTGGGAGGTCGAAAGTTGCGGGACGGGGCCTTGGAATGCTCAGGGTCCTGTGTCGCGGAAGGTCTGAACAGGTGCAGAAACTTGCCAGCTGAAGTGAGGAGTTTGAGTTTATGATGATGAGGTGGGGAACCTTTGAAAATTTAAACGGGGAATTAACCTTTCAGATTCTGTTGTAGAAAGAGACCTCAGGAAACCTGGTGGTGAATGTATTGGGCGGGTTCGGGGGCAGGGTGGACGCGGGGAAACAGGAGACGGGGTAGCACAAACCAATTGAGGATGGTTTAGACTTTGGGCCTGCCAGCCAAATCCTTTCTCTTATAACTCACGCCGGTTTAATTTTTTTTCATAAATTGCACCACCTATTCTAGTACAAGCTTCTCTCCATCAAATATTCCATGTGTCAGACCTTTTGGTACTCAGGTACTTTTCCGTTTAATTCACTTCTGATTCTTACTGCTTAATATTTGTACTACGCAAAGTAGTACATACCACGCTGTGTACCAGGCACTATTCTCAGCATTTAGTGAGTTCCTGTAATCCTCATAACTGTCCCGTGAAGTGGATACTGCTATTATCCTTGCTTTCCAGCTGAGGAAACTGAAGTGTAGAGTGGTTGAGTGACTTTTCAGGGCTACATTGTGGCAGAGCCAAGATTCGAACCCAAGGAGTCTAGTTCCGGAATTTCTGCTCTAAACCACAATGCCATACTATCTCTGTAAAATTAGAATCTGTGATCGTTTCCTAGGGCTACCCTAAAAAATTAGCACCAACTGGGTGGCTTAAAACAACAGAAATTTATTGTTTCACAGTTCTGGAGGCTAGAAGTCTGGGATAAAGTTGTCAGACCATGCTGTCTGTAGTCTCTGGGGCAGGATCTTTGCTCTTGCAGCTTCTGATAATCCTAGGTATTCCTTTGCTTGTGACAATGTAACTTCGCTTTCTGTCTCTCTCTACATAGTGTTGTTCTGTATCTGTATCTTGGCATGTTCTTTTTATGAGGATACCAGTAGTATCGGATTAGGAGCCCACTGTACTTCAGTATGACCTCATCTTAACTAATTACATCTGCAGAGAACGTTTCTAGATAAGGTCACATTCTGAGGTACTGGGGGGTTAGGACTTCAACATACCATTTTTTGGTAGTCATAATTAAACCAATAACACTACCTAGTGGATATTTGTTGTAAAAGTGTTATATTATTAACCATCTAGTGTATTCTGTAGAAGAGTATATAAAGACAGTTAGGAGGTAATGTTTTAAGGGTGAGAATCGTCCTTGAGACACTTACTGATTTTTACCTCAACTGTGTGACTTAATGACTGAGAAAGGGACGTTCAGAGCTCTCCAGCCAATGACAGTGTGTATCTTCTTTTTGATTTGTAATTGATGTCAAACTTGTGAGCATATGCACACATACACTCATCATTCTTTTTTCTCTGAAGAAGCAACTGTCCAGCTGACATTCTGAGAAATTGTGAAATGATGGTATAGTTCAGTTTATCAAATATTTTACTAAAGCTGTTTTGTGGAATAATTAGTAGCTCTATAAAGAAAAACAGTGACGTGGTATATTTCCCTTTAGTTGAAGATGAAAACTAAATTTAATCTGGCTAGAGAATAGTATTTTAAGATTATTGAATTCGTTGAACTTTTGCTGTAACTTTTGATCTAAAGGTTCTTCCAAACGATCCAGTCTTTCTTGAGCCTCACGAAGAAATGATGCTCTGCAAATACTATGAGAAGAGATTATTAGAATTCTGTTCAGTGTTTAAGCCAGCAATGCCACGGTCTGTTGTGGTAAGTTATGATACTGATGAAGTATAATGTCCTTTAGCTGACTTCTGAAATCAGGACTCTTCTAAATGTGTAACTCAGTTCTCCATCCGCTGTAGTCAAAAATGCACCTTAGTTATATAAATATGTAATTTATGTATTCACATTTCTGTCTCTCTGTGTTATTTTTTGATAAACTCCTTAATTTAGGAATTTCTGTATTGTTTCTTACAAAGTATTTCAGGTCTCATTTCATTGTCGGAAGAATTTTGAGATCTGCTAGACAGGTCACGACATCCTCATCTTAGAGAGAAAGAAAAGATTAAATAATTTTCCAGGTTCTCAACTAACGAGCAATAGAGCTGGGAGTAGAACACAGACTAGTGCCTTTTTAAGTCTGTCACACGTTTGAAATAATGCATTCTTTCATCATTTGTAATCAGATGCCCCGGCTAAAACTCATGCCATAAGAAGTTTTTAAGCCATGATTAGGAGAAGCTGGAGATTTATCTTTTGGTAAAAAATTGTCTTGTGGTTGTTTCCGATGTCTGGTTCTAAGAACTCCGTGTGTGTGTGTGTGTGTGTGTGTGTGTGTGTGTGTGTTTACTGTGGTATGGTAATGGTGAGAAACAAGTAGTTCGGACTTTTTGGCTATATGGATTTACATGCACTGTCCTTGTAATTGTTTCTTTAGAATGTATTCTTTATTGAACATCAGCTGAGGTTGAAAAGCTGAAAGAAAAAAAGGAGTACAAAATATTTTTTCATAATTCTCTTGCCAGTTTGTTGTGAAGATCAAATATGGAAGTCTGTCTTGAGTGAAAGTCTATCTTAAGTTTCAAAGTTATATAGAGTGAATAACTTATGACTCAATAGAGAATAACCCCCCAGGAAATAATCTTTTTTTTTTTTTTATGTTTATTTATTTTGAGAGAAAGCTTGCACAGGTGAGCGAGTGAGGGGCAAAAAGAGGGGGAGAGACAGAATCCCAAGCAGGCTCCGTGCTGACAGCACATTGGTCACGGGGCTCCATCTCATGAACCATGAAATCAAAAGTTGGATGCTTAACCACCTGAGCTACTCAAAGTGCCCCGGAAATAATCTCCATTTTCAAAGTTGAACATAAATTGAAGTATATTGGAAATACCAAGTTCAAAAGTACTTGTGATGTTTTTTTGTTTTTTGTTTTTTTCTTAAGTTCACCTGATCTTCATCTGAGAGATAAAAGATTTATGAAGAATATCAGATGGCCTTGATTAGTTTCTGTCTCCAGATTTGGTTCTGTTATTTTCTGATAAAAGTGCTATAACATAAGGCAGTAGGTTTATGTGATCTTTTCAGATGAAGAAACTGAATTCTTGAATAAACTTATTTGTGGAATTTGTCTTTGTATAACGTGCTTATTTATAACTGATAAGTTTTGTTGTTTCACATAAAACGACAAAGTTAAACTTTTAAAATATTTAAGTGTTTTTTTTTTTTTTTTTTTTTTTTTCCCTATCTAAAAATAGATAAGTGTTTATCTTGTTGGTTCTAGCCGAATTGCATAGCGGTTAAAAGTACAGGCAGGTCTTAGGTGAATCCACCCCTATTGCTCATCGGGTGTGTGACCTGGTACAAGACCGTTAACCTCACTGGTAGTCATTTTCCTTTTCTGTAAAGTGGAGATGGCAATACTTCACCAAGCTCTTGTAAGGAATAAAAAAGATAATAGCTTGGTGCTTGGCACAGAGTCTGGGAAATGGGATATGGTCAATAATTGGTAGGTGCCTCTTCTGTTTAGTTTGGCAACATGATCATGATTCTATCACACAGACCCAGAGCGGATTTAGAGAGAAGGCTTATTGCCCCAACTGTGTTAATTCTGTCAATGTTTTGACAAGATTGACTGGTTTAAGCTGTGAATATTTGTGTGTTTTTCTTGGTTTCTTCTAATCTAGGTGGCTTTGTTATTCTCAAGTCTAAAATAAATACACACAGGGTGCCTGGGTGACTCAGTCAGGTGTCCGAGTCTTGATTTCAGCTCAGGTCATAATCTTACGGTTCGTGAGTTCGAGCCACACATCAGACTCCACGCTGACAACGCAGACCCTGCTTGGGATTCTGTTTCTGTCCCTCTCCTGCTTGTGCGTGCACTGTCTCATCTCAGTCTCATTCTCTCTCTCTCTCAAAATAAATAAGCTTAAAAAAATAATAAATACAGACTTTTTGAAATTAAGTTAGTGCCTATAGGAAAGATAACCCAGGGTGTGTGAGGAGGAACAACAAAGGGTCTTTTGGCTGTGGCGTTTCTATAGTAATTGGTCACAATTTATAAGATTAAAGAAGAAATAAGAAGTTTTGGTATTTTGTGTGGGTAACTTTTTTTTTTTTTTTAACATTTATTTATTTTTAAATTTTTTTTTTTTTTTTCAACGTTTTTTATTTATTTTTGGGACAGAGAGAGACAGAGCATGAACGGGGGAGGGGCAGAGAGAGAGGGAGACACAGAATCGGAAGCAAGCTCCAGGCTCCGAGCCATCAGCCCAGAGCCTGACGCGGGGCTCGAACTCACGGACCGCGAGATCGTGACCTGGCTGAAGTCGGACGCTTAACCGACTGCGCCACCCAGGCGCCCCAACATTTATTTATTTTTGAGAGAGCATGAGTTGGGGCAGGGCAGACACAGGGAGACACAGAATCCAAAGCAGGCTCCAGCCTCCGAGCTGTCAGCACAGAGTCCTCGTGGGGACTCGAACTCACAAATTGTGAGATCATGACCTGAGCTGCAGTCAGGCTTAACTGGCTGAGCCACCCAGGCGCCTCTGCATGGGTAACTTTTTTAAAGAAACCTTTGCATAAGTAAATTTTTTAAAACTTTTAATAAAACAACATGTATGTGTGAGTGGATTCTGATAATGTATATATTTTTAATCTTAGGGTACAGCTTGTATGTATTTCAAGCGTTTTTATCTTAATAATTCAGTAATGGAATATCACCCCCGGATAATAATGTGAGTATAATTCTACTTTATTGGTTTTCATTTAAGAAGTCTTTTATACAATTTGTGTGGAAAAAATGACTTCGTAATGATAATTTAGACTTGTATTCTGTTCTGAATTTCCACTATCCTTATACTTCTCATATATCTACAGTACTTTCTCCCTGTAATACTGATGTCATCTAAACTTCAACTTGTCCAAATTTAAATTCTGTTTTTCTCAAACTAACTTGGCTAATATCTCTTTCTGTTAGTGGCACCTTTCTTCTCCCTGTTGCTCCAATGAGAATCCTTTGTGGTACCTCCTGTCTTTGTACATCAGTTAGTTTACAAGTCTTGTAGCTCCATATTCACTTCAATTTAATAAAGGTCCCTTAAACATAAGGATGAAGTTAGTGTGAGACTCATCAAAGAGTTTGCTGTCAGTGACATTGTCCCTGTTTATTTTCTCTCTTTTTCATTTCCATTTCTACTAGTCTAGGTCAGGCCCTTGTTACTTCGAATTTTGATTTTTGTGGTAATTTGATTACTAGTTTCTTACCTGAAATTTATGGTACTAGCCATGAGAGTTTCATAAGTTAGTTCCTGAGGTAATAATCCCTATTGAAATGCTTTCAGAGACATCACTGATGGCCTTCCAGTGTTCTTTTAACCTACCTTCCCAGGTACACCTCTGTGTACTGTTGTGTTCTTTCATCTACATTTCATGATTCAGAGTACTTTTATTCTTCAGTTATTTTTCCAGATATTTATGTTGAACTGTACAAAACTGCCATTAATAGTAGTCAATAATGGTTAAATGCTGTGGCAAGATTATACAGTTCAACCTAATTGTATAGTCTCCTAATGGATAAAAAGTTTGAACAGGAAACTTTCTTTTTCTCTTTTTTTTAAATAAATTTCTTGCAATATTTAGCATAGTCGCTTCTTAATATTAAGCATTTTTAGAACCTATTTTTAGAAATAAAATATTCAGGTATTTCTCAAAGTATGTACAGATACCATTCCCTTCCCTTTGTTTTTTCCTCTAGGCTCACTTGTGCATTTTTGGCCTGCAAAGTAGATGAATTCAATGTATCTAGTCCACAGTTTGTTGGAAATCTGCGGGAGAGTCCTCTTGGACAGGAGAAGGCACTCGAACAGATTTTGGAATACGAACTACTTCTTATACAACAACTGAATTTCCACCTTATTGTCCACAATCCTTATAGACCATTTGAGGGCTTTCTCATTGATTTAAAGGTAATCTTACTGATATAAAAGGTAAACTAGTAGAGTGTACACCTTTGCTATAGTTCTTGAACCAGAAGAATCTGAAATCTCGTTGTAATTTATATTCATCCTGATTGTTAAAACATGAGCTCATCTGAAACATGAGTTTAGCATGGACTTCCACATCATTAGTTCTCAAAGTTGAGTGTCACCTGAAAGGCTTGTTAACTGATATTGTTGGGCTGCACTTACAGAGCTTTTTATTTCGTAGATCTGCAAATATTGGTCAAAGAACTATAATGAGGACTATTGTCAATTTAGAGTAATGCTTTTGAACTTAAGTCTTCTAACTCTGGAGTATACTGTCATGGATCTGATTTAAAGAACCACAAAAAAATCTTAATATTAAACTAGAAGATTGCTAAGTGATTTCTAGTTTTAGTGCATTGTGAACTTGAATCAATATATACGCATCAAAAATATAAGTAGATAAACATGCACAAAAGCAACTTAAGCTATTTTGTTTTTGCCCTCACAGAGGACTTGAAAAGTGGGAGTGAAGTCAAAATGGAAGTAAAAAACTGGTTCATGCATCTCAATTGAGTGGCAAAATTTGGGCACTTTCCATATGCCAAAACACTGTTCTTGAGGATGAAGACAGGAACGCCCTCAACTATCAGAGGCCTTACAGTCTAATGGGAGAGACAGTCATATATTCAGTATGCCCATTGTTACAGATGGAAAAATACAGGATACCTTAGAATGAGATAGCAGGTTGAGAGAAAGGAAGACAGTTCTAAGAAAGTGTCATTTAGAGTGAAATTTCAGAGCAAGAGTAGGAATTAGGTAAAAGAACATCCTAGACAGAAAGACTTCTTTGGTCAAAGGCCCAGATCTAAGAAACCATGGTGCACTAAAGAACCTAAACAGAACTTAGAGATAGAGGGGGAAGACTGCCACAGAGTGCTGCCCGAGTGGGAGGTAGAGTCTCTACTGTGGAGGTGGTACTAAGGATTTTGAGTAGAGCGGTGGGAAACCATTGTAAGGCTTAAGTCTGGGGATTTGCATGATGAAGTTTGCAGTTAATAAAATCCTGTTGGCAAGCCCTTGCATCAGTCTGCATCATACATTTATTGCACATATGCACGGGTCAGGCAGAGTGTGGAGAATGGATTAGAACGGATGAAGGGGTACCAGTCAGATACTGTTAAAGTAGTCCAGCAAAAGATGGTGGTTGGTTTGACTCTGATAGTGGCAGTGGATACAGAGAGCTTCCTGGACAGAAATTCCTGGCGGAATCACTAGAGCTTGGGGATTGATTTCATATAGAGATTGAGAACAGAGGAGGAACCCCAGGTTTATGGCCTAAGGATATAGGTAGATGGTGGTTTGCTTCCTGATGGAGGAAACACTGGCATAGGAGAGATTTGTGGATGGTGGAGGGGTGGGGGTTGATTGATAAATCTGGTTGAGGACATAACTTTTAGTAGCTGCAAGACATCACGTGTATCTGGAGATCAGAGCAGATGGCTAGGCTAACTCAGAATGGATGTAGGTGGTGTTGCTCCTGGAAAATTTAAAGTGGATTGACCGTAAGGACCATTTAAAGAGTAGTTGGAGAAGTATAAGATGCTAGTAAGGAGACTGAAGAATATTCAGAGAGAGAGCACTTTTTGGAGAACTGAAGGGAAGAAGAGTACTTTTAGAAGATGAGCACAGGCTCCTTTCCAGGCCTGTTCAGAATTCAGGCAAAGTAAAAGAACAAGGGTAGTGTCGGCTGGATTTAGTGCCAGAAGGGTCATTTGTGATTTTTGTGAAATTAGTCTCCGTTGAGTGTGGAGAAAGAAAGCGGGCTGGAGCCAGTGGGGAATACATAGAAGGTGAGCAAGCAAGTAGGTGTAACATGGATTAAACAGCTTGTCTTTGAAGTGGAAAAAGATGAATGAGAAGATGGGGGAACTCCTAAAAAGAGATGAGAGAGACGATTTTTTTGTTTTTTGTGTTTTGCTTTGTGCAAGAAACTGATGAGGACAGTGAGCAGTGAGAAAAAGCTTAAAGGAAGGAGTGAAAAGTAAGTAGCTCAGGTTTCTCTTTGGAGTACGGTGGAAGTAGTTGGCATGGGATTCAAAGCAAAGTAGAGTTGGCCTTGAGAGAATAGTAGGTCTTTTATATTAACAGAAAGAGGGAAATATGGGTTGAGGACCGTGTTACGCCTGGGGGACTAGTGCTGACAGGAAATAAGAGTGTCTCTCTTAAAAGCCGAGATCATTGACAGAGAGTGTTGGAGTTTCAGAAAATTATCAAAGACATTGAGACAGGTGGAAAACATTGAACACAGTTGCTGAAAAATGAGAGAACAAATTTTCTGTGGAACATAATTGTTAAAAGCCCTGCTGAGTCAGTGAACTTGAATTTATAGTAATATTACAAGACTCTTGGTGGTATTGTTTTCTGTAGCAACACTCAGAAATCGGGGTATAGTATACATATGTTGACAGCATATTGGGGCAGGAAATTCTGGAGGGAAATGAGGACCAGTGGTGAGTAGGAGCAAATAGCGGGATACGGGACCAGAGGTTCTGGGGAGGAAGTCAGGGAATGGCTGTGAAGTAATTGAGCAAATATATTGGGAAAAGGAGCACTGTGGCCAGAGTGGAATGTCTTCATTTGTCATACCAGCGGTCAGGCATTTCAGAATGGTAAGATGTGGGTGTGATGGTACAAATGACTCTGGATATTTTGTTGCGGGTATAGAAGAAATTTCTTACTGCTTTGGGACTTGATGCAGATATTTGAAATAGACCTGATGATCTAGGATTTAGAGTTCATCTTAAGTATAAAAAGAGTTTTTAGCAAATATTAGATCGTCCATATTCTTGGGCATATTCTAAAAATCATTCTGTAATCAAACCAAGATCCATTTCCATTGACTTCTTCCCAAAACTAAACTTTAAGTAGCAGGAATTTCAAATCAAGATGAGGTAGTGCTTTGATTCCTAAAAGGCCTTGTAGCTGAATCATCTGGTTTGCCTTGAGACGCATTTACCTTGGACTGTGTATTTCCTAGGTCAATTTCAAACGTCTCTTCCCCTTCCTCTTCAGGTGGAAAAGGACAAAAAGAGGGATTAACATAAATCAGCATAGTGCCAAGTACTATACTAGGAAGTTTAGATAAATTATCTTAAAGCATGTATTTCTTGTTATGGGTTGTGATTAAAAAAGTGTGGAAGCCCCTGAGGAAAAGCACATTCTTAAAACATGCAGAATTTAACGACTGCGCTTTTGGTACATTCTGACGCTGCATACAAAACAATCTTACGTGGAACGATTAAGCTCGGTTGTTAATTTCATAAATAAAAGAATCCTCTATTAAGCATTATGTTGTTAATATAAATATTTTTGAACTGTTATTAGTGCATTAAATCTCAGAAGTGATAATATTTACAAACTTCCTTTCTAGACTCGCTACCCCATGATGGAGAATCCAGAGATGTTGAGGAAAACAGCCGATGACTTTCTTAATAGAATTGCATTAACAGATGCTTACCTTTTATACACACCTTCCCAAATTGCCCTGACTGCCATTTTATCTAGTGCATCTCGAGCAGGAATTACTATGGAAAGGTACTGATCTGTGTTTTAACTTTGCTGAGTCAGTTTATTCCTTCCTTGGAGACTGAGTTTTTAAGTGAAATTAATTCACTTTGTGACTATAGTCCTTTATATCTACTATGGTTGGGAGGGTTGGTGAAGGCAACTGAGAATGGAAATGAAATCACCTTTTCAGGAAATCTTTAAAGATTGAGTATCTTTGAGCTGAGAGGATCCATTTTATGACTAAAGTAGAAGTAAATCCGGTGATCCTCAAAAGCTTAGCTCTCAGTATGGGGCAAGTTTTGTAAACTGGTAAGCAGCATGTACACAGCAAATAATCTGCCTTGGTTTATCATTTATCTCCTGCTGTGGAGCATGTGTGGCATGTGGAATTCAGGAAAGAACTGGGGAATGAATAATACTTGAGGGAATGTCCGAGTGAATTGCACTTGAGCTATAGATAGCTGATACATAAATGCCCATTGTGAACTCGGCTTTGCGATAAGCACTTTCCCTGAATTAAGTTTACTTGATTCTTTACAACAAAGTTTTATGCACAGATTAATTAAGCATTATTGTCATATTGATTTGTAACTTAAGCACAGGCTAGTAGCAAATTAGACTTTGTAAATTTTTATAATAATTTCTCTGTGGCCTTTGAAGTTCTGCCTGATTTTATTCCTGGAAAAAGCTGACGAGGAAAGATGATCAGACTTTCTGAACGTAAACTGTTCTACATGTTTATAAGCCCCTCATCCATAATTTCAAAATCTGTTGATAATGGTGGCAGCAGACATGAACAGATGTGATTTCATCTTTATTCAACTTAATGGGAGTATATGTATATGTATATGTATATGTATCCTTACACAAATATGTATATGTATATGTATATGTATATGTATATGTATATGTATATGTATCCTTACACAAATATGAGTGTCATGGATAACAGGTATCCTTCCACAGACATCACTGGACTGTTTCACATTTCATGGAGTATTCACCAGGTTCCCTTTCCAAAACACGAACAGTTTATGTATTTCAAAACAAATCCAAGATAAGGGATTGTGGGCTTAGGTTTTTGTCATGCCTCTTCTCCACAAACACAGCTCACCAAATGTGCATAAATCTAAACATTTAATCCCAAAGTAATCTACACCTCCACTTATTTAAGCAAAACTTTTTCTGAGCGCCTCCTATATACTATGCACTGTTTTGTTAACATGAACAAAGCTCTAAATCCTTGTTCTTGTTAGGAAAGACAGCCACAGATAATTGATGTCTTTGGAGATTAGGTGTGGAGCTTCCAGCCTCGAAGAGGAGAAAGCCTCTTTTCCACAATTCCACTAACCACATGTTTGATTAATTTGTTTAAGCATCGTATCTTATGCAGTGTATATGCAGATTCTCCAATGGTGAGATTTTTCTGTTTTTCTCAAGTAGATGAAGAGGCATGAAGCATCCTAAAGTCCAAATGAGAGTTTATGTCACCTTGAAAGTGTAGTTATAATTTCAGATAGCCAAAACTGAAATTGTGGTAATTTGGACTCTTTGTAAATTAAATACACTTTTGGATTTCCCAGGGAATATAAACATGTGGGCATTTTTTTTTTTTTTTTTTTTTTTTACTTTGAGAAAATATTTTCAAATCATTTTTAAGTTCTCATTTACTTTGCAAACTTTGGGGATATGTTGGAGTTGCCTTTACATGTATTGCTAGTTTCAAAAAGGGAAAGCCCTTGTGCTGTTATATCCTGGATGATGCTTTAGATTATTACTTCTAGGATGTTCTCTTGTTAGTTCTGAGTTTTCTTCTTTTACTGAATTTTTTTTTTAATCAAAATACTAAAATTCTAATTCAGGATTGAGATCGAGTTGCTAATTTAAAGCTTCATAGAGGCAAATGGTCTGGTCAGCTATCTCTTAGAATCAAATGTATCACTCTTATGATTAAGGGGTGGAAAGGAAAGGAAGAATGAAACGAAACAAATGAAGATGCCAAAAGTATGAGGGGTTTTAGGGAGAAAAGGAAAAGGAAAAAACTGGTAGTATTACTGATAACCAGAAATGCATTTTTATATCTAAAATTAGGGGCGCCTGGGTGGCTTAGTCGGTTGGGTGTCCGACTTCGGCTCAGGTCATGATCTCGCAGTCCATGAGTTCAAGCCCCGCGTCGGGCTCTGTGCTGACAGCTCAGAGCCTGGAGCCTGTTTCAGATTCTGTGTCTCCCTCTCTCTCTGACCCTCCCCCATTCATGCTCTGTCTCTCTCTGTCTCAAAAATAAATAAACGTTAAAAAAAATTTAAAAAATAAAAAAATAAAAAAAAATAAATTCCCATCATAGATGATGAAGTTGTAATATCAACCTTAGTTGTCAGTCTTACATAATAACCTGTAAATAATCTGTATAGTTTAAAAGATAGCAACAAAATTTCTTAATTGTCTTTCTTTTGTTGTAATTGTATTTCACCGTTTATTCATTTCACTATTTTTCAGAGGAATTAATAATTATTTTGCACTTGTGTTTGAAAGATTACTTACACCTCGAGAATCTGTTCACTTGGGCTTTTATCAATTATAGATCAAGCTCAGAATAACTAAATATTTGAATGTAGACATTGTATTTTCATGCTGCTCTCATTGGTTCTGAGAAAGGTAATTGGGCTTTACATCCATTTATAGAAAAGTATTAACACTTTTGATTTGGACTCTTTGCAGATATGATACAAAAGATTTGTAAAGCATAAGTTGATATTTTTAACTGGTTTGAATACCTGTTAGTACCAAGAAGAGTTCACTTGATGCTAAGGGGAGAGAGAAGCCTTCCTAGTGCCAGGCTCCAGCTCTCCTTCTTCCTATCTTTATAACTTTGGGCAAGTTACAAAGTCATGACCTGTCTGTGCCTCTGACTCAGATTGGTCATCTGTCAAACAAAGTTAGATTCATAGGGTTTGTATATTAAGCACTTAACCGTAGTGATAATCGATACTTTTAATGTTATTTTCATATCATTTTTTCTCTGAAAGCATATACATTACAAAATTTAGACAAATTAGTCTTAACATTAAACACCCTTTAAACTGAGTGGTATTAAATCCTTAAGACTAATAGTTATAGATTATAGTTCTGTGTTCAAAGTTTTGTTACTTAATACTTTTAAAGTAAATTTTAAAATTGACCTTGATGAAATGAATGTGGAGGAAACTAATTTATGATGCCATATTACTCAAGATGCTATATGTGTTCAATAGATTAAAACTTTTTTTCTGTTCTTTACCAGTTATTTATCAGAAAGTCTGATGTTGAAAGAGAACAGAACTTGCTTGTCACAGTTACTAGATATAATGAAAAGTAAGTGAAACAACTTTTATAAAATGTTCTTTTGTTACAAAGTTGCTTTCTAAATAAATATTATCTTGATATTTAACTTGAGACATAGATTATTGTTTAGATTTACTGTCATTGAATTAATGTATCATGGAGGCATGAAGGATACATTGGTGGAGAACAAATAGAAGGTACCCTAAAGGAAGTACTTTTCACACATATAGACTTAATAGGAGAGTGAAAATATAAGATTCAGAGAGGGTTAAGACTCAAAACAGACCTTTTCAAGTGTGCACAGATATGTGGTAGGCACAGAAAAAGATCTAAATGGAACCAAATCAAAGATAATACTTAAATTTGGTGTTCTGTTTTGTAATCAGCTCTAACTAGTTTATACATGTCATTTGCTAGTCACGTTGGTGTTACAGAAGCCATGGGTGTGATTTTTGCATTATCTGGGACGCTTTTGGTGTCAGAACTCTTGGCGTGGTGGTGGCTGCTACCAGCATCTATTTGGTAGAAGTAAGAATGCTGCTAGACATCTTATAATTCAGCATAGTCTCACTAGGCTGAAAAGTGGCTCCCCAAAGATACCCATGTCTGAATCCCTGGAACCTGTGAATGTTGTTATAAAGTCTCTGCAGATGTATTAAAGTTAAGGATCTTGAGATGGGGACATTATCTTGGATATCCAGGTAGGGCATAAATGCATCACAGGAGTCTTTATTAGTTAGAGAAAGGCAGATGAATGGACGTTTGACAGAGAAGCCATTGTGAAGATAGAGCACAGAGGTGGCAGCCTTGAAAATCGGGAGTGATATGGCCACAAGCCAAGGGGTGCTGGCAGCCACCAGAAGCTGGATTTTCCCCTGGAGCCTCCAGAGGGAGCCTGGCTCAGCTGACATTTTGATTTTGGCCCATTGAAACTGATTTCAGACTTCTGGGCTTCAGAACTGTGAGAGAATAGCAGACTTGGGAAACAAATCTTGCCCCTCATGACAGAGAATTTTCTAGCCCAAACTGACACTGCTGAGTGCCATTGTTGAGAAACCCTGTCTTAATGGTTGAGTAGAGATCAGCCAGCCCTGTCCTTCCTTCTTGCCCATGTCGCACTGAATGCTCATGGCCACTAAGCTCTAGGATTCAGTCTGTTGTATTTGTCCCCCAAATTTTTTGTAGTATTTGTCCTTGCTAATTAAATATGCAGTTGAAATAATAAACCAATAAAATAACATAAAGATCGCTATTGCAGAAATGGGTAAATGGGTGTACTTTTTATATTGTTTATGTTTTAAAAGTTAAGATGCTTCAGAGCATGTAAATATCATTCCTTGATTCTCTCCTTGAGGGCTTCCTTTCCTCTTTAATTGAGAATGATGGATTTGTGATTTATGAATCATAAAACTGTATGTCTTCAGTTACACCACTAGAGGGTTCACTTCCAAAGCTAATTGTGATGTGGCTAGAGATCTTCATTAGGATCATGGAATTTAGTGGGTAAAATGGGCCTTAAAGATAACCCACAGTGCTCCTTGTACGCTGACAATTTATTACTGATTTCTTCTCAAGGATCTTTAATTTACTCCACTATTTTAACATGAAGGAAGGATAGCTCTTGACAAAACATTCAGAGCTTTAACGATAATTAGGGTATCTTATTCATAAGTTTTTGGAACAAAGATACTGTCCTCAGGGTTCGGAGTCCTAAGTATTCAGTTGAAAACACTCCATTGTTTGCAGTATGAAATAAGCCAGTAGCTCTCCCTATTTGAGCATGTGGCCAGCTAGTAATAAGCCCTGGATCTCTCATCAGTCCCCTGAAAAATCTTGAGGTTTATATTCTTAGGTTTATTATAGTTGAATAATATTAACAGACCAGGGTAGAGGATCGTTCTGCAATTATTAAGTCACTGACAAAGTAGTTTGCTTTTAGCCTGAAGAGAACATTTTTGTTTTCTTGGCGATGCTTTATTATAGGATCTGCATGTTGTTGAAGGACCATTGACACATTTTACTAAGCATCCTCCCTTAATTACATGTCATCTAATAGTGATTTCCTTTGTAAATAAGAAGTATAACCTTTGGACCACCATCTGTAGGACAGAATGTTATAAGTACAGTTGGTGGCAGGAAACAAAGCATGTTCACTAAATCATGGGATTTATAAAGCTTTAAACCTGAGCAGAAAGTGACCATGGTGGGATTTGGAAAAAAACTAACTAGAATGTAGAACATGGTTATTTTTGTGCTGTATGTGATATGGGCTAACCAGCAGACAGCTCTAATTACTTGAAGTATGCTGTCCGTTGGATTTTAATGCAGAGCAGTGCAAATCCTGATAATAATAATAATCACATTTCAAGAGTTTTGTTATTCCCATTATAAGGTGGGACCGTACTCCGCTCCCTTATGGGAAAAGACTTTTTATTATCCGTTATAAATCTTTTTATCCACTTAGGTATGAGAAACTTGGTAAAAAAATATGAACCACCCAGATCTGAAGAAGTTGCTGTTCTGAAACAGAAGTTAGAGAGATGTCACTCTGCTGAGCTTGCCCTTAACATAATTACGTAAGTAGATGTGTTATTCGACAATTGTCAAGTCTAGCTCGTCCTTAAAATAAGTCATTTAATTGGTAACTGTTTGCTTTCGCGGGGAAAAATGACTTACTCCTTAAGTTGGATTTTTTTAATTGAGTGGACATTTCTAACAGGATAAACACGAGGTAGTGGTCTGGTTTTCGTAATACAGTTCTCCTGCTATGACTAATGTGTTCTTTGGCTTGCAGGACCTGTCCCATTCTTTTACTCCTTGTGGGGTCTCTAGAGTCTTTCTCAGGAGTCTCTGAACCTCTTCTTGCTCTTTTAATCTTTGGGTTCTTGGCAGGTCTGATACCTTGTCTGAGGGAACAGGTATACTGTTCCAGGTTTCTATTAGGTAGAGTAGGGAAAGTTGGCTTATTTTCTTTCAGTGGTAAACTTTATACTTAAGGAAGACCTCTAAGGTATCTTACCGATTTGTAGGCTAAGTGTGGCAGCTAGAGAATTCAGGTTCTTGATGCTTTGCAAATTGAAGGATCCACTCAAACCTAATCTTTCAGGAGTTTGAACACTTGGGCGTCCAGACACATAATAAGAATGGAAAAACTATTTTCTATTTTCTGTGGAATGCATTCTGATTCAAAGGTTCTACCTTACTTGTTAGTATTTAGTGGGAATTAGCCCTGGCATCTTACAGCTAAGGATGCATCTAAGATGTTATCTCTATAGTTGGTAAATATACTCGATTGGATAATGAGAAACCAAAACAGTGTTTCATGGCCTTCAGATCCAGGTACACATGAGTCAAACTGTGTAAGTACACAGTGGTAGTAGGAGATTTATGAAGCATGCCAAATATGGGTCTACTTTATTATATTCATAACTATAATTGCAAAGCATGGCTTAGCATAGGACTTAAAATTGGTAGATTTCACTCCTGGGTTTCAGTGGTAACTCATAGGAACGAAAGAGAGGTTACAGAGAAGTAAAGAAATGTTGACTTTGGTAAGTAAAATTATTACAGCACTGATCATCTTCTTTCCACATAGATTTTGAAGGGGCTGGCAAACTCTGGCCCACAGGCCAAATGTGAACTACTACCTGTTTTTAGAAAGACTTGTCTTGGACCAGAGACATACCCGTTAATTTGCATGTTGTCTGTGGCTGTTTTCACACTACTGCCGGAGTTGGTTAGTTGTGACAGAAACGGACTGTATGACCCTACAGGGTGTAAAATATTTACTTTTTGGCCATTTAAAGAAAAACTTACCACCTTCTGGATTAGACCACTGAACTATTAATCTACCCTTCTAGCTAGGTAAGTGAATGGCCCGGGCCGTAAGCCAAAATTCTGAATTGCCAGAGTACTACCTCTTACTCCCAAGTTACTATCTGCTTTACACTATGTCAAGCAAATTCTGCATATCCATGAGTACTTGAGAGGTGCTTTTAAAAATGCAAGCAAATATACTGCTTGCATTATAAAATGCAAGCAATAAATTACTAGAAAAAGGAAATAGACAAAATATAAGCTTAAATTTTATTAGATTCAACTGACATAAAATCAACAGAATTACTGTAAAAGTTTCTAAACACACACTCAGTTTCTGTACTTAATCTTCTTGCATAGTGGAAATGGTTCATGGATCGACCAGCACTGGTCCGTGGACCACACTTAACAGGCATTACGTTAGGATAAAATATTTGTTTTCTTTATAAATAAACTCCTTTATCTTTTTTCCATTACACAAGTAATAACTACATTGTCATTATTAAAGTCCGTCGATTCAGGTAAACCAAAGTTCTGTTAGATCAAAACCCAAATCCACTTGTGACCTCAGGGGTAATTTCTAGGTGGTTTACCTTTGCCATCATTTTCTCTGCATGTGTGTATGAGGAAGTTTGTTTTTTTCTCTTCATTACTGTTTTCATACATATTGTACATTTAATAGTATGAATCTTTAACTTTTACCAGTCTGGGTGAAAGAAGTGATCACATTGGTATTTTAATTTGCATTTCCCCTATTACTGTGAGGCATTGATGTTTCTGTGTTCAACATTTATATTTCTACTTCTGTATTGCTTGCTTATAACCTTTGAGTGGTTTTCTGGTGTTATCTTCTTGATTTGTAGCTCTTTTTATATTTTATATACTTTTTAAATATATCTTACACCTGTTTTCTTCTGTTTCACCTTGTGATAGATTTCTTCTGTTTTCCTTTGTGTTTTACACCTTTATATCTCAAAACCTTTTCCTACCCTAAGTTAATCTACATTTTGCTTTTTGTTTAGCTGTCAAAACTATTTAGAATTATTCGTGAATGTTCTGAGGTAGAAATCTTAATACTCATTTTTTAAAATCAGTAATGTTATGCTAGTCACTTTTTTAAAAATTCATAATTTTTCTCAGTTAAATATTCATTGTATATTAAGTTCCTATGTATAGTTGTTTTTTTGCTTGTCTGCTCTGATCGTTGATCTATTTAAATCTTGCTAACCCCATACTTTAAGTTACCATATCTCTTATATATAGTGTTCTGATGATAACTGGGACAAGGGCCCCACACTGTTCTTTCAGATTCTTTGGCTATTTTTGCAGTCTTTCACACATCAGAGTTATACTTGAAAGGTTCCAGGAAAAGCTTTATTAGGACTTTAGTTAGAACTGCATTGAATGTAAAGATTAATTTGAAAGATACTGTCTTCCTATCTGTCGTAGTTCATCTCTTTCCATTTATGCAGGCTTTGTTCTTCAGCAGATACATACATACCATTTACCAGCCTTGCTAGTTTATTTTGTAGTTTTTGTTACCAGTATTCAATTGCTTACTGATGGTTGCTCAATCATAGGAAGAAGAGGAAAGGCTATGAAGATGATGATTATGTCTCAAAGAAACCCAAACATGAGGAGGTATGTTGTCCAAAGGTAAATTTTAAGTTACTCTTGTTGTATAATTTGGTCTGACCATACTGTTAAGATTTTATCATTCCAGAACATGAATATTAGAGAGGTGTGGGCTTTGAAAGCCTTCATTTTCATTTTCTTGCACCCTTCTTTATGTACATTCTCTTATTATCTTAGCCTATTGTGAAGCAGTATGATTGTTACTTGACGAATTCTTCCTATGATTACGGAAGGCAGCAGAAATAGAACATGCTAAATTTTTGCTATTTGACTCTCCCAGGATTCTTCTCTTATCCTTTTTTTAAAAAAATGTACCTTGTAAGTTAGATATAGATTAATAGGAGGCAAAAGGTCACAGTTGTAACCTTTACTCATCATTGGTGTAGTCTGGTAAGACCAAGCCATATTACTCTAAGATTGAACTACCACAAAGTTTCCTGGTTGATTTACCTTCCTATAATCAGCAGAGTAAAAGTAGAA
Organism: Panthera onca; assembly: GCF_046562875.1. Lineage (NCBI taxonomy): Eukaryota > Metazoa > Chordata > Mammalia > Carnivora > Felidae > Panthera > Panthera onca. Next base: position 89,282,589 of record NC_138339.1, read on the forward strand.
CATTTTCTTAAAAGGAGGCAAGGAAGTAAACATTAATGTTATGCTTCAGTGTAATGTTATTCTTACTACATTTTCTTTCCTTCTTAGGAAGAATGGACTGATGATGACCTGGTTGATTCTCTCTAACCATTTGAAATTGACTTTTGAATGCTAACTAATCAACAGAAGGATGAAACCTATCGGGCATTTAAGTTTATTTAAAAATGAAATGACGTGAAAGCATTAAAGATAGTAAATTTTCTATTTTTGTTAGTTAAATTTTCTTCCCTTTCAGGATAGCTTTATGGGAAATAAAACCTTTTCAAAGGGGCCAGAATAGCACCTGGTTTAGATAGTCTTGCCCCATCATGACTAATATCAAATTAATCTTTCTATAGTAGTGAAAGCTGTAATTTATTTGCCTGTATTGTTTAAACAAATTACAATATGCAAACCTATTTTTTAAGGAAAAGCACAAAAGTTAAAAAAAACTGAGTAGTCTGCTTTAAACGTGCTAGGGAATGTTTTTCACTCTCTACAAGCCTTTATATAAATGGTTTCTCAAATGTCACTGTGATTACTTAGCTTTTTGTAGGTTACTACTGAACTACAAAATGCGCTTCAGCGGTCAAGTGGTAGTCAGTATTTGTTTTCCTCAGTTACCTGAAAACATTACCAAATAGGTTTCTAAAAGAGAAATCAAATAAATATGCAGTCTTTTATTTTTTTTAATATTTTTTTAATGCTTATTTTTGAACGAGAGACAGAGCAGGGGAGGGGCAGAGAGAGAGGGAGACACAGAATCCAAGCTTTGAGGTGTCAGCACAGAGCCTGACGCAGGGCTTGAACTTCATGAACTGCAAGATCGTGATGCAAGCCGAAGTTGGGACGTGTAACCAATTGGAAGCCACCCAGGCATCCTGGTAAATATGCAGTCTTGAATAGTTGTCTCAATAAAAATATTAAGTTGCTATTAACCAGTAGATGGGTGTTATAGTTACTAAGAATTTTTCAAATTAAAGATGTTTAAGAAGTTTAATTCGAATTGAAGTGAGTTGATATTAAATGTAACTCCACAGACCTCTGTGCCAATTTCCTAAGGCGCAAATGGGGAAAATAATCACCTATGTTTCCTAGGATTAATTGGAATAGTGGTTGCCTGTATTAAGTGTTAATAAATGTTGGATAGAAATAGTATTCAGGTATTTAACTGTGATTTTACTATTCTGTTTTATTCATAATTTGGAACCAAATTATGGATGTCTGCTGAATTTTTTCTGGAATACTGGTTGAAGGAATTCGGCAAAACTCAGTAGCCCTGTGAATCTGAATGTTATGGATACACAGCTTTCCTCAATGTCTGTGCATCCCAGGCTGCACCTTCCATTTAGAGTATATTTTAATTACATCTCAGTATTTGAGGACAGTATTTACTATATGCATATTCTTCTAATAATTTTTTATATTTTAGGTTTTTTATTTTTAGTTCCTTCTCACTTTATAATGAGGAATGAAGTTCATTAAGTGTGATTTTTATAAAAGTCGAATAGAAGACGCTTAAGTTGACCATTTCCCAGTGCATTCCAAGTTATGTAGCAGTGCTGCTAGCCTCTAGACAGCACTGCGGAGTGTTGGTAATTTACCTTGTTTGTCTTTTAGGTCAGTAAGCTTTGGCTCTGAGCAAGGTCCACATTTATCTCTGCAAAGTCTCCTACCCAGCCCCATTTTAAAAGTTTTAGAGGCTTTATTTCATCATTGACCCAACTAGTTACTGCAAGTTCCACCCTACAAAGGTAAATGACGTTTCCTATTCCAGCTTAAAAGATAAACGTGGCATTAAAATGTGATTAGTGGTGGAGAACTCGATTGCCTAGTGCTAGAATTTGGACCTCTTTGCTCCATGTCCCTTCTGGTCTATCCTTCATCCTGTAACCCAAGTGGGATACTCCCGTAAAGCAGGAGTGATGGAAAAGTAAAGTAATGGAATTGACACCAAGAGAAAGGAGCACAGGGCTGTCGAACACCACTGCTCACCTGCCTCCACAGAAGGCTTTTCTGCCATGTACTACTTTTTGTGTGCCTTCCCCCTCCTACACAATCATAGGAGGGAAGGAATTGTTACTTGTCTTTTTCTTGCTAGGCCTTGCTCTGGTACTAAATTTGAACTGCCCCTGAAGGAGAAAGAAAATAATGAAATGAAATGCTTAGCTGGATTTAGACAATTATTCAAGATATCCCTTGGTTTTATTTTAACTTAACCCTTGTGAATACTTCACAAAAATACATATACAGAAGCAAATAAAACTATACAAACTAAATATGCAGCAGATAGAACAAGTAGTCAGAAGTTCAAAGATGGAGAACTTTAAAAACATCAGTTTGGAAATGAATACTTTCAACAAAAGCATTCCAGGTGTTTTTAAACACAAAATAAATTGGTAATGTATACAATGGATGAATGGGGAACATGCCTTGATCAGTACAACGACCAATAATATTTATTGAATTCAAACTATTTACTGTTGTAAACATGTAACGAAAGCATCATGAGATCTAAATACAGTCTTTGACAATTCCAACAAAATAAGTGGTATGTTTAAAAAATAAAGCTGATGAGCAATAGATCCATTCTATATATTTTCTTTCAACAGTTCCAGCAAGAGAAATAGCACAGTATTTTAAAAAAGTATACAGCAAAGATTGTTCCTATTATAATGGCAAACTCTGGAAACTGTAAATACAAATAGTCAATGAACAGTCAAACGGTCGTATTCCTAATGAGGAAGGAGTTACAGTAAGAACAGTCAGTGATCCAGTTATCCTCAATTGTCAACAGAATCCTTTCCTTTTTCTTGTCAGTTGGTTTCATAGTTCTTTTTTTGGCAATTGGATGTAGGGAAAATACATTTTCCAAGTTCAAGATACAGTCATAGCATTTTGTTGTGTGAAAGGTGATCTGTACACCAAGGCTCAGAAGTTGGTAAAGATCGATTCCGTATGTGGAAAAAGTGCAAATATCCTGCACAGATAGCTTACAAAAAGCTGCTGGCACAGTTACTCACCAGCAGAATCTTGGATTTTGTTTGCATAGCTCACACATCACTGGAATGTGGAAAAGTGTGCTATTTTTTGGCAAGAGCAAAGGAGACATTATACTGATGTGAATTACCGTGTTGGGCTTGCTGCACTTGGGCGAAGGCTGCTACCTGACATCATTAGTTTTTGTATACTGGTTTTGTTTTTGTTGAAGCAGTTCTGTTATGGCCAGGAGCTTTTTCAGTACATGCTAAATAAACAGAACAGTACAAAAATAATTAGTAAATAGGGTAACAGTCTGGTCAAATTTGAGGGAGCCTGGACTTGTAAAAAGCCATTATCAATTCAAAAGAATTCAAAAAATATTAACCATTCTACTCAGAAGATGAAACCGTAAAGGTTTCTATTCAGTCCTTGACTCAGTATTTTTGTACACTTTTAAAGTAAGTAAATTCATTTGTGTGGCATTCTCCTATCTACCTAGGATAGAACATCTTTCCAGAAAACATTTATCATTACAAATGACACATACATCTTAAACCCTGTAAGATGATGGAAGGACATTCAACTTGCAGCCTACTGAATACTTAAAGATTATGGAAGAAAAAGGCCTAAAATTTTTTAGTCAAATTGTCCAGTAAGAATTTTATTTTTAACTTAAGGCAGGCCATAATAAACTGCACCAGGTAGGGAGAAGACAGTATACATACCATGGACATGTAAAGAGGCCAGTGGCACACATCCTTCCTAAGCTTTTAATAAGCCAGAGTGTTATCTAAACTTGAGGATTTGGGGTTGAAGAAAACTCAAAGTCCCCAAACACAATGTTTTAATCTCTTCTACAGAGTCCCTGCCAAATGAATGGCCAGGCTAGTGACAGTATTCAGGAAGAGCTTAATAGAAATGGCATCTTCCCACGCCATGCTCCAGAATCTCTGAATCTGGAGCTTGCAAGTCACTTGGCCATGCACTGCATATGTGAGAGAAACAAAGAAAACGCCACCTCACTATTGACTTCATTGTTCATTTGCCATCTTCAGAAATCACTGAAGTGTGTGAAACACATCATCGTTTGAGGTCACACTGTGCAGTATCAAACATACATAATTTTAGCCTGGGTCCACTATTCTTTTGCCAAGATCTTGGTGGAGTTATGATTCAGATTCTTAAAAATGTAACTGAGAACAGTTTTGACCATAATTCAGCGAATTCCCTCTCAATTTTATGCTGACATTCTGCTTAAGTGTTAATCAAACATCACTGTTAGTGAAGGCTGGCAAAAACCTACCTGCTGTGCACCCCGTTCATTGCTGAGTGTTCGCAGTTCATCTGAATGGGCCACACAAATCTCATGCAGTGCTGCTAAATCACGAGACAGGTCAGTTCTAGAATGCTCTGTAGTGTCCGGAAGTTCAGGTACATTCTTTAAGAGAATCATAAAACTGCATTTACAAATACAAATCTTTATAGTCACTTCTGAAAAGATCCTAATTGCTTATAGTAGACAGAATTTTTAACATAATATTCTCTTAAACTTCTCTTAATATTCTAAGGACTTACTGAAATGTAACATTCAGTGCTAATTCTGATAAAACACAGAATCTGTGACCTCAGCATTCACATCAAACCTTATGTGTGGTTTTCTACCACATAATGGCAGAATATTGTACAGTACTGTTATTCTAAATAAATGGGTTTCCTAAACCCCTTTATTTAGAGTTCTGGGTTTTATTGATCTGGTATATAGGCAAAAAAACCCCAAAAAGACAAAACAATACAGTGTAACAGCTAATCTGGATTAAATGCAACCTAAACTTAAAATGCCTCTGTTCTTGCAAACTAAACTTCATTATTCAGCCGGTATATTTTGTTTGACTTTATCAGTATATATAAGAGTTACACTATGAAAGTGTGATGAGAACATGTCAGGCCTGTAATTATCTGTGGACTATGCCCAAAACATTTGCTTATGTGTGGAAATGATCACTGTTAATTATGATATCTTCAGGTAACGTTCATTAAATAACTTAGTACTTTATTAGCACTAAATAATCAATGTTAGTTTCAGCCTGAGAATAAACTTTAACATGGGCTCAGCCTGCTGGTAGTTTTGAATAAATCCACTCCTCTCCCTAATGATGATAATACTTGTTAATTAACTCAGTTATTCATTTATTCATGCAGTGAATGAAGGATTACAGAAATGAAAAACTGTAAGTGCCTAGGTCACTCAGTTAAGTGTCTGACTCTTGATCTCAGCTCACGTCATGATCTCATGGTCTGTGGGTTCAAGACCCACATTGGGCTCTGCCCTGGCAGTGCACAGCCTGCTTGGGATTCTCTCTATGCTTCTCCCCTGCCTGCCCTCTTGTTCCCTCTCTCTCTTAAAAAAAAAAAAAAACAAAACAAAAAAACTACAGTATTTGCCTTCAGGGAGCTTGCAGTCTCTGTAGAAGATACGTAAACGAATCACAGCAACACAGAGATGTGCAGAGGACTCCTGGGAAGCAGAACAAAAGGTATTTGATTCAGGTTTAGTGCTCATCAAAGCCCTTCTGAAGGAGATACTTCAGGTGAGTGCTGAAAGATGAATTTGATTTTTGCAGGTGGTAAAGGAATATAAGAGCGTGAGGAGACAGGAAGAGTATTGGGAATTTGAAGCACTTTGAAAGGATACATTTTGAGGCCTAACTAGGAAAATGATGAGGAAGCTGGAATGTTGACACTTGTGGAGTATTAATGGAGTCCTAACCATTAATCTGAAGAATCTAAAAACTAGAAATATAGCTTAAGATAAAGCTAGCTGGTATTAAATACTGGACAGTTTGATTTTTGTTTTTTTGAGAGTGTGTGTGAACAGGGGAGGGGCAGAGAGAGAATCCAAAGCAGGCTGTCAGCAGAGCCTTGACGTGGGGCTTGAACCCCCAAACCACAGGATCATGACCTGAGCCAAAGTTGGATGCTTAACTGACAAGTCACCCAGGCGCCCCTTGACAGTTTTCAATCCTTGACCAGCTGTGTTTTTTTGATAATCAGAAATACTGGTATCTGCAAAACTTCCCTGAGTTCATATATAAGAAAGATGGACATTTGGCATTGGCCCCTGTATTTCTCAATTTTATCCTAAGTATAAACTTACACTGTAAATAACTTTTTACACTTGTTTTTATCCCCAAGGTTGCAAACTCAGGGCCCTGGGGCAGTGCTGGTTGCTTTCATTGCATACTGGTGTGGCTGTGTTTTTAACTGAATTCGAATACCTTAAGGCAGGACATGGGTACCTCAGTCTCCTACCGTAGCATTCCCTAATGTCATACACCTGGCTAAAGTGATCACCTTTTTCATAAACCTGTTTTTTATATATGAACTGGATCACTAATGTATTTTAGTTTTTAATTGATTCAATGTCTGAAAATCTACAATCAAGACTATTCAACTTTACTAAGAAATACAGGATCTTATAAATTGTGTGTGTGTGTATATATGTATACATACTATTTGTGTATAATTTATATGTATACAATTACATATATACACATAAAATACATATATATAATATATAAATTCCCTGTTTTATCATTACAGTTTATTTATAAAGGCCCAATTAAGACATAGGTAGTACCACTAAATGAAGTGTAACACTAAATCCATGTATTTTATTCTAGAAAAGCCTCAAGAACACTCATTCCAGTCCATTTATTTAACCTGGTCAGATCTGAATCATCGATCTTATTTCAAATGCCATACACTAGCAGTTAAGTAAATACAACAACAGATTATCACAGTAAGGAGATTGAACAGCTAAAAGATAATGAAGGTCAAGACAGAAATAAACATAAGTACTACAAAAGCCATAGTGAATACTTGGCATAAACCATTTAGTGTAGGAACAAATGGTTAAAATAATTTGGGAAAGCAGGCAAAGATAGGCAGCTTTTTGTTTTGTTTTTTCCCAGATGGAAAATCTAAGCTATTGCTTAAATACATTAACTCTCAGCTATATTAACTATAGGTCTTAAAGTACTTCAAAAGTTACACACATACCCCAAGTTCATCTAAAAACATGATCATACGATGTTTGTTACTTTTGATAAATGGATTGACACCTTCCATATAGGGCTCCTAAAAACATAAAAACAAAAACCTTACAATTTACAGATCAAAAACAAACAATGATCGATAACGACCATACATGTAGCAAGAATTCTTACAATCTAATTATGCCCATCAATAGCAATACATGTTCACAAGAATTAATTTAACCATACAAATTTGTCTTCTACTAAAAGCAAATAACTAAACTGAGGAACTGGAATCTTTTTAATGAAAGAAATTCTGGATGAAAAGAAAACACTGAGCAATGACCAATAACTTTTGACTTCCCGAAAACTTGACTGATAGCCTAGTTTTGACCAGAAGCCTTACTGATAACATAGTTGGTTAACACATATTTTATATGTTACATATATTCTCTTCTGTATTATTACAATAAAGCTAAAGAAAATACTAAAATCTTAAAATATATTTACAGTACTGTAACAGCCATAAGTGGACCTGTACAGTTTGAACCTGTTGTCAAGGGTCAACTAATTCAGATAGAATTACTGAGAAACTATTATTTGCCAACTGCCAAGATAAACATGAGCCAAACCAAGAGGTTAGAATGTAGCAGACTACAAACAATTAAAATACAGTGAGCTCAAGATTGCAACAGGAATATATACTACTCACAACCTGCTTCAGGATTCAGATAAATTCAAATGCTAAACCATACTACGAATTGCTCTCCATACTAAAATCTTAAGCCTGTTTAAAAATGTGCTATGTTGTAAAACAAAAAAGGTTTAACACAAACTCTTTTAAAATCAATAACAAATGGTAAGGAACTCTAGTCAATTCCAAAGAAACAGACATGAAAAGTAAAAGTAACATTATGGTTAGCAAAAATTAAAAACAATTAATAGTCACTGACTTTTGGCAAGGATCTGAAGAACAAAAAGTCTTACCTAAGAATTTTACTCCAAAGTTAAAGGAAGTAACTGGACAATTTTGAAAGAAAGTATGTATGGATACTTGTTATAGCAGTATTTATAACAGTGACAAGTTGGAAGCCATCTAAATAATGAGTACAGGAGTATTTAACACCTACATGACAACATAATCATTAAAAATAATACAATAGTTGTACAGCAAGAAGTTTGTTAAATACTGACAAAATCAGGCACCATGGTATGATCACCACTAAATATTAACAATGCTTAGGAAGTGGGATCATAGATGGATGTTTTAAAAACTCGTCTGAGTTATTTACAGTAAATGTTTATTATGAATTAATGAGATGGATTAAGGTATGTTTAAAAATATACTTAGTGATTTTCTTTATAAAATAGCCACTATTGAAAATCTACCTAAACTGTCCATATTTCATGGTTTTATTATGTCAAAATTTCATTTGTAAGTGGCATTTTAAAGTATCAAAAGGTTTTACCTTAGCTCCAAATTCCACAAGATTTGCTAAATTCTGCACAGACTTAGCCACTAATATCAGTGTTCTTGCAGCAATAGGAGACGGGGAATCTATGAGAGAGAATTGGGCACAGGTAATGACACTGACTCCAAAGGCATTTTCAGGTAAAGCGTTATAAATTTAGCACTTTAATATTTCTTTACCGGGGGCTCCTGGGTGGCTTAGTCGGTTAAGCGGCTGACTCTTGATTTCGGCTCAGGTCATGAATGATCTCATGGTTCATGGGTTCGAGTCTCACATCAGGCTCTGCGCTGACAGTGCAGAGCCTGTTTGGGATTTTCTCTCTCCTTCTCTCTCTACCCACCCCCCCCCCCCCCCCCCACTGGTGTACTCTGTTTCTTTCTCAAATAAACATTAAAAATAAAATTTATTTACTGTTAAAAATACTAACACTCTTCCATTTAGAGCTCAATCTTTTTTGGGAATTACATGACCTGTATAAATCAAAAAACAAGTTAAAGGGGGTAAAGTTAAATAAACTGATCAATATTTATAGTTTGTGAAAAGGTTGGTGCTACAAGACTCAGCAGTTCTCAACTGGTTGGTATTTCAGAACACCTCAAAGCCTGCTTTATCTTTATCGCTAAAGAAGGGTCATTCCACAAACCCTTCATGACAATTCGCAAAACTAATTTCAACCCACTCAGGTTAGCAATTTGCAGTCTGTGCACTTCCCTACTCCCAATCTTCCAGTGACTACAAAATCACTTTAAAGCTCAAAAACAAAGATAACATTTGGGACTTTTGCTTTATTTTAAGGAGAGAAAAAAAAAAAAAAAAAAAACTTAGAATAGTGTAGAATAAACTATGAAGATTAGTCAGGAGACCTTTCCCTATAGGATGTACATAGTAGGCTACAAATGAAAACTGTAGCGATTACATATAATCCCTGAAACATAACAATTACTTCACAGTAAAAATGCATAGCTAAGTCTATTTGTCTAATTTTAGATTGTACTTTTTATCTTAAGCTGAACTATAAATAAGTAGTGCCTGGTGGCCAGGAGGCCAACATTCAGATAAACCAGTCTCTCCAAAATCTAAACTTTTTTTTTTTTTTAACGTTTATTTTTGAGACAGAGACAGAGCATGAACGGGGGAGGGTCAGAGAGAGAGGGAGACACAGAATCGGAAGCAGGCTCCGAGCCATCAGCCCAGAGCCTGACACGGGGCTCGAATTCAAGGACCGCGAGATCGTGACCTGAGTCGAAGTCGGAGGCTCAACCGACTGAGCCACCCAGGCACCCCTAAACTCTAATTCTTAATAGAACCAGAGATTTAACCATTTGAGTAGCAACAGAAGATAATGACAGACATCTGGTGACTATAATAAGGTAAAAATTCAGATTTAGTCCAAAATATGTTTAAATACAACTTTGAGCTTCTAATTATCAAAATAAAAACGGTTCAGGTTCCTTCTGTTCCTAATGGCTCATTATTACATTTGGAGTCACAGGGATCACCGTTTCCCTTTCTTCCAAAGAAGCCTACGGCATCTGGAAGTCCTTCCATAATAGATACACGGGAAATAAACCCAAATCTGCTTTGTTGGGAGTTTAAACTGGCCAATTAAAACCTCTCCTCTCTACAGGGCCACAAGTATTCACAGAGCACTACTGAACCTGTAGCTATCATTTTAATGTGACCTGAAAATACAACTTGCAGTAGTAGTGATAGAGTCTAGTGTGGACTAAAAGCACAAGGAAAGCTCTTCCCAACCTGAAAAAGCCAAGTGGCAGATTGGAAAAAGTCATCATAATGTGAGTTTCAGACACAGGTAGGGATGGGGAAAGAGTGACACGTGTCTAGTCACGCCACCTCAGGCTTCAGATATTAGATGGAAAGAAAAGGTAAGTAAGAGAGGGTAAATAGCAAAAGGAAGGAAGAAGAAAAGGGCACTTTGGAATGCTTATGTCAAGTTTTAGAACTTGATAATAAAAAATCAGATGTCAAAGATAAAATGAGATACAAGGTAAAAAAATAAAATCAGATGTCAAAGATATAATTTTATTCTAATTTTTTTAATTTTAAAATTTTATCAAAAGCTGATTACCTGAGATGATATTAAACATCCGTGGATTCAGGATGGCAGGACAGATAAGTCGAAGAAAAACAAAACCACTGAATGGGAGGGAAATTTTCTTTTTTAGAAAACTATATATGTTACATAAAAATAATAAACAAAAGTTTTAATACTTGTAGAACCATGAACTATGAATTAATATAAGGAAGCCCAAACATAGCTTCAAGAAAATAATAAGCTAAAGTATCTTACTTTAAGAACATGTATCTCTGCTTCTTATACTAGTTCCTTTTCCCAAACTTGGAATTTTCAGTTTATTTTGGGAAGATTTAGGTTGTATCTGTAACATTTACGGTCTTGGCAACTCTTTATTTATCCCGCGCTAGTAGTGCATCTTACACTTGCTTTGAGGAAGGAGTAGTATTAGGAACACTAAGAATTTCTGAAATACTATAGGAGTACAAATAAACCTTTTTATAGATACATAGTCCTGTACGGTCCTAAAACTTATATTCTCTCACTTCTTTCTTTACTTATTTAAATAGAATAGCCCTATAAAGTCGTTATAAATCAAGTTGATTATTCTGATTTTGTTAATGAATTACCAAATAAGAGCCCACTGTAGTAGGGAAAAGTGACTTCCTGATAAGTGAAAATGTATTCAATTTAATGTTGAAAAGCTTTTATGATAATAAAGAAAAAGACCTCACCTTCTCCATTACGGAGAGGGTAAACCAACTCCTCAGCATTTACTTTCCAACATCACAACAGTTCACTTCTTTTTGGACTCTTAGAAATGGTTGTTACTTCTCAGATAGCATTTATTGCAATTGTAATACACAATTATCAGCTCTTTAAATACCTCTTTTAAACTAATTTGTGAAGAATCTTGCATAAATTTTGTTTGAAAACATTTTAATACTTAAGTCTTTGAATCTGAAATCTAACCTACCAACATTTAATCATGAAAGAATTTCAGTATGCAAGTCTACTTTCTGTGTATTTTTAGAGGGAATTTAACTTTAAAAAGGATACTAGGACCTACACTAGGGTCAGAAATCATCACCTTGGGCATAAGTGCCCCTTAAAAACCCTATAGTGTCCAACAATTCACATAGCAGAATTTCCTGCTGCATTTGCTTAACAATTATACTCATTTGAAACTGAGTTTACAAAAACTTTAATTTACATCATATACACAACTGTGCTGAAACATGCTTATAATTCTTTTCTAATTCTCAGTCACTACTAAAGCCAAGACATACAGAATCTACAGTTCTTCAACACTCATGTCCTATCATTACTAACCAAGAGAAATTTTAACTGTAGAAAGAGCAGAAAACCTCTTTTACAAAACTCAGGCTGGGGGCAGGATTAACACACATTTTTCAAAATCACCTGTATAGTATTTGTGTCTTGAGTGGTTGTCTAACTTCTTTTTAATGGGATATAAAATGACTGACAGTATATATTCTCCATAATATCTTATTATTTGACTGCTATATTCTCTGATGCTTTTGCACTGAATCTCCAGTTGTCTTCAGTGGGCTGGAGGTACTTAACAAAAGCCTATAATAGCTTAGAGATTTTGACTGGATCTTAGAAGCCTGGCCTTTAGTTCTGCCTCAGCACTACATGACCTTAAGCAAACAATTTTAACCTCTTCTAGAGCTGCTTCCTCATTGGAAAAGTAAGTTAAAATAATGATGATGAAGTCCCTTTGTGTAAGATACAACATTCTGTGACTTGCCAAAGCAATTCCTCCTAATTACTGCACAGCAGGCACACAGAAACACAGCTTCACAACTAGACTGGAGATTAGCCCAGAGTCACAGACTATTATAAACCAAACAGTCAGTATCTCAAGGGTCAAATATTGCTCCTCCTCTTTAGCATCACATCAATCTGTTCCACTCCTCCCACTGTCCCCTTCCCTCCTCTTCTCTGTGCATATACGTGTATATGCCTATATGCATGTAGGTATGTGTTGTGTATATGAAGAGTACTATATAAGATAAAAAAAATCCCAAATAGTTAACTATGAGTGTTCAGGTTTTTAGAAAACGTATACAGTAGCTAAACATCTCTTAGTAACTTCCAAAAAAACCCCACAGTAAAGTTATAGTTTCAAAGCCTCTGAACTCAGAAAATATTCAACAGGACTCTGACATCAAAGTCAGAGAAAAAAGTCTTCAATACTGTTAGTTGTTAGTCTTCAAATTTTCACGGTTACCCACTTGACTCTCCATGCATGCTATACATAATGATATAATGAATGAATTGATGAGCCTTACCTAACAACTCTTGTTCTCATGGTCGTATTTGTAGGCCACTTGTGCTGGACAGATTTCTGTAAACACCCATAAATATATCTCAGTGTCCTGCCAAAACAACACAATTGTCTCAATACATAGAGTGAGGCAAAATGCTGATCTCACTGCAGCCAAAAGCTTAATTTACCAAATACATGTTTTAATGCAACTTGCCTTCCCCCCACCCCAAAAGTACTCTGCTACAAGTAACAACACATTTAGCAAGGGATAACGAAAACAAGTTGTCATCATCAATTCATTCAGCTAGTTCTTTACATTTACTTTGGGAGAAATTTACCATTTTTAGAATATTTCTGTATTAATGAAAAAGATGAAACAAAGTACAGGAATGAGGATACAGAGGAAATACTAAGTTTAGATGCCAGGAAGACAGATTTTTGACTTAAGTTCACTCCTACCTGAGTGAGTTCACTTACACTAACAGCTGTTAGGCAGATACTAATTATCTGGTGCATATCTAACCAAGATCTGTATGATCCCTTTAAATCTGAGACTATTAAGTCTCTACTCACTACCAAGTTACCGTAGAAACCAGACATAGTAGCCTATATAAAAAGGTTTTTATGTTCATGTAAATATGTCACCACAGTGGTTTCTTCAAGTCACTCTTTTGCCTTAAACACAATTTACCTTATAAAGATGAAAAACCCTAACTTTTTCAGAGTATAAAAACAGGACAGTGGAAAAGCTTACACATGTTTTAGAAATACAAATTTTTCAAAATGCAGATACACAATTTCTTGTCAAATTAATAAATTTCACCACTTACGGTGGAAGTATTTCTGAAGCCATGAATATTTTCTCCACAAGTTCTGAAAGTATGTTCAATAGGTGTGCTAAATTAGTGTTCACATCTTCATTTTTTTCTAACTTTGATGGACTTAACTAAGAGAAGGAATAAATCAATATAAATGCATCTTGCCAATGATAAATGCAAATGAATCAAGGCAATCAAATAGTTGTTTTCAAGGTTCTCTGTTTTTCCATTTTTCAATCTGTTTTAGTCTTGGGGGTAAGTATAAATGGGAATTTTAAGGCAGTCTGCTCTTTGGAGCTCATTTACTATTAATTTCCAATTACTCAACTGAAGAATAAGCAGTGATTATTCAACACTTTTCAGCTGTTCTGGGATTAATACCAGTGTTAAAGTTCTCTTTTATTCATTCACCATGCTTTACCATAGATTTTTATAGGCACACAAATTGAATTAGACATTATTTAAAAACTATATATATTCTCAACTAGAAGACAAAACCCCATCTTTAGTGGCCACGTATTCACAAATATACCAGGAATATGAGAAGAATGATTACCATAGATTATACAATCTATTTTATTTATTTGGAAAAAAAATGATTAAAATAGAAAGGGTTTTCTGAATGCCGTAGGCAGAATAATGAACGTTTCTCAACATTTTTCCAGTACCCCTTGAGATCTAAGAGTTCTGATCTAGAAACAATGGACTAGATTTATCTACGTCTCAACTCCCTAGCCTGAATCCAGTGTCCACAGACTCTCTTCAGACTTTCTCCACTTCTGTATCCATTTCAGTTAGGCCAACTATGTCATTACCCCAGGTTTTCAACACTAAATCAATTTCTTCCCTCTATGTTACTTAGTAAAAACTGGCAACTTGGTGCAAAATTAACATCTGACAGGTCCCAGTGTATGTTATCAACAGCAATTCCTTCTTTTATTAACTTGGTATCAGGTCTAAAAAATGTATTTAATATCTTCCTTCTATAGATGTTCTTTCTACCTTGAAAATCAGATGAGAGAAGAGCCATGTGAGATTCCATTCTTTATCTTAATGGTTTATTATGAATATACACTGAAGGCTTAATAATTAATCCTAAAAGGATGCTTTTATCTGCTTTTGAATGGATTATATAGTACTTCTTTCCCCCAAAAAGCCTTCAAGGACACCCCTAGTTGTTATTATGAAGTGTTTCACAGACCTTAACTATGTTATAAAACGTTAAGTCTCCAGCAAAAACTTCAATTTATGTTATATACACTTTCTGAAAGCAGCATATCCTTTATCATTAGTACAGCAGGAGAAATGAGAAAGTACTTTCATTAATTCCTGGTGCAATTTCTGATTTTTAATCTCAAACTACATCTTTTTTAAAAAGTCTGTTTTGTCTAATGTTTTTCTAAATGTCTCACAAAATGTGTAAGTGCTCTGATGAATAATTTTAGAAGCTAATATATTTGCCTTAAAACATAATTAGCTATAAAGCATTACCTATTAAAATACCCCCTTTACTTAAATACTTAAACATGAAATTCGTACCTCGCAAGACTGCTTGCTTTCCATGATCTTTAAAATCGAGTCTTTCAAAGCATGATGAACAAACTGTGTAGCAGTGGCTTTCATATACTGCTCCATCAAGGTGCTCGCAAGTGTTGTGGCTCGAAATAGAGTAGTGGCTTCATCTACACAAGTATTTATTTTGAAAGATTATTTGTAAAGGACTGTACTAATGTGAACGAGACTGGAAATTAACTTCATTTTTAAATACCTCATTTGTATGCAGCATTGAAGTACTGATTATAATAACAACCTATATTTCTAAAACTTAACTCTTCAAAGGACTTTACTACTTCATTAGATCATCAACAGACGGTGTTGACACTGCCATATTCATAAGAAGAGAACAAAAAGGCTTAAAATGATTCTATGACCTGTAAGACCAAAGAGCCAGTGAGTGACAAAACTCCTATCGGAATTCAGCTTTGCTGTCCACTGAGCCCATGCTTTGAAAACTCTGAGTTGATTTCCAAATCAGAATATAATTATGTGGTATAAACAACTAGACCTATCATTTGGATCATTCTGTAGTGTGTAAAAACACCAAGTCTCTATCATATATACCTGAAACTAAGAAGATATTCTATGTCAATTATACGTTCGTTTTTTTTAATGCAGAAAATGAACCCCCCCCCCCCCCGCCAAAGTCCCAGTATAAATCATTAGCCTAAAGTATGGCTATTGATGACCTAAAAAACACAAACACTGCCAAAAATGACAATCACAGTGTAACATATGGACCATCACTTTATCCTTCCTGACAAATCTGTATGTTTTTACATATTCTATGATTGGGAGGAAATAGTTCTAGTTTCTACAATTTATTGGGGAACCTAGAAGCAAGCACCGTTACTGAGCCAAAGTGCTAGTTGGAAAGGGGTTAATTGTGACAAATATGTAAGCTGTTACAAAGCACTGTGGATCCAGCTGCATTGCTACAAATAAAATGCAACCATCACTCAACTTTTGTGCAATGGATTAGTAAGTCAAATATAAACAAGAGAACATGGTAAGTCTACCAAACTGTTCTTAAAATCAAGTACCATGTGCCATGAATAGGGACAAAAAGTCACTTTCTTATGGCTTCTAATAGTTCACCATGACAGAAACTTGTTTGAAATACTAACTGGTTCCCACAGCCAAATGTTAGCCAGCCCAAGAATTTTAAAGATAATGTCATTTTAAAGTATCACACCAAAACGTCCATACTTTACCTTCCATGCTTATTTCTCTGTCATTTAGTGTACATAACAACAATGATTCAAGCTTTTCATGAAGAAAAATCCTCAGTAGGATGCTAGCCAGTAGTGTTCGGTCCTGTCCACATACATGTGATAAAGCATAGACTACATGAAGCTCCTTTTGCAGTATAAGCTAAAAAGCACATCAAGAAAGA
The DNA here is from genome assembly GCF_046562875.1 of Panthera onca. Taxonomy (NCBI): domain Eukaryota; kingdom Metazoa; phylum Chordata; class Mammalia; order Carnivora; family Felidae; genus Panthera; species Panthera onca. The sequence continues at coordinate 89,299,197 of NC_138339.1, forward strand.
TTGTTGAAAGTATGCGGCATTAAACTCTCAATGAGACTAACAGGAATTGTGTTATGTTCTTCTATTCAGAAATCTGTTCTATTGAAAACATCTGTTAAAACTAGAATGAGTTTATTGCCTACATATCTACAGTCTCTTAAGACCAACATCTTCCTAGCACAAGGCTTTTCAACCTTCTGTGCCTATCACTGTGCATTAAGCTATACCATTACTATAATTAATGGATCTTTTATTTAAATGTTAAATATTTCTGTTAATTCCATCAAAAATAATTAGACTGGTAAATAACTTAATACCTCTTTAAATTCACTGTACTCTTCTTCTGGCATGATTTTTTCCATAGAATATCGTGCTCGGACACGCAGGGATCCTGGTTCAATACCTTTTAATGGTATATGGGAGCTCAGCAAAAACCATTCATCTGTGGCATGCCCTTTCTGTAACCGGCTCAACTGGCAGCGCATAAATACTTTGATAGAAAAACATCAAATGATTACCATCTAAAAAGATGACACTATAATTAGTCATACAAGTAAATTTTCCTGACATTTTGTTTTCTCTATAGTGTTAGATGCTTTAAAGGACTTTTCAGTGGTAACACAAAACCAAGAGTTGACACTTCATATACTTCGTTCACTTACTGAATGCCTACTGTGTGCCAGACTATGGTGCACAGGGACATGGGACACAGACATGATTAAGACATGGTCTCTGACTTGCATTGGAGGTCACCGTCTAGCCAAGAAGGCAAGAAATCAATTATGGTTCCATGTGGGAAGTGCTGTAACAGTGCTTAATGCTACCGAAGTACAGAGAAATAATACATAATTCAGCCAGTGGAGGTTAAAAATCCATTCCAAACAGGTAACCCCTAAAGCTAATGTGTAGCAGGATGGGGAAGTGTAGCTAAAGAGAAAGGCAGAGAAAAAGAAAAAGAGAGCACAGTTCAAACAGAAGGTACAGCGGGCACGTTTAAAATCCATTGATTACTTAAGAACTACTAAGAAGGCTGGCATACCTAGAGAGGACATACCACAGATACACTATGAAAGCAATGGGAGGAGTGAGTGAGGAAAGGGCTTTTCTTCTCTGTTTACCAGGGGTTTGGATTTTATGTTTGAAGTAATGGGAAACCACTAAAAAAATGTTAACCATTTAAATAGTACAGAAATTACAAAATAACTATTTTACAGAGAAAAATTCAGGCTTTGATCTGTTAACGCCTATCATTTCTTTCCCTACGCCTGACTTTTAAGAAGGTATTAGCCTAATTCAGTGTGGTGTGAACTGTTAAATCCCACTGCCACCTGCTTCAGCAGAGGCTGGGCAAAGGTGTGCTACCAAGAACAAGCACTGAGAAGGTTCATCAGAAATGAATAAATAGTAGACTAATTTAAAGAAAAAAAATTAATAGAGTGCTTTTATTCACTTACATCAAACTATATGGAAAGAGGAAAAACCTAAACAGTAGAAAGAAGGGATAGTGGAAGCACCACAGAAAGAGGGCCGCTCTCACTGTCCTCTCGTTCTTCCCATCTACTGGGGAGAGGAAGATGAGAGAGATGATACAGAGTTTAGTAACAAGGACTAAATTTACAGTAGGTACAATTTAGCGATTTTGGCCTTTTTTTTCTTAAACGTTTTCTCAACAATCAAAGCTTTTTAGAAGTACAAAAAGAAACTATGTTATTAAATTATGCCATTTGCTCTTTTGTAAATCTCTGTTTTAGACTACATTTCATATAAATTTAAAAAGTATAACGTGTTTTACTTCAGTAAAAAATTTCTGTATCAACTTACAGATATCAGGATCTTTGCTTTTCTTTGTTTTGTTACTAAGAGTTATTTCAAATCTGTTAATGTCAGGAGGAAGATCACTAAAGGAGCAAAAAGAAAAAGAATTAACAAAACATCCTGGCATCAAACTATCTAATTCTTTTATTTCTAGTATCAAATAAGTTCTTTATATCTGCTACTAAACAGTTTGAACATGCTGGATTTAAAAATGGATACAAAACATGTTATTATCTATAAGACAGGAATGCAGACAAGCAAATCATTCCTACTATCTTTAACCTCAAGTAAATCCTGGAAACCCTTGTAAACATTTTCTGTGTGTGTGTTAGTAAATGATTTCATACTTGTCAGTAACGCTAATTCACATTAGTAACTAGGTGAAAAACCAAGGACACAGCACTTCACTAATCAAAAGTGACCATATACAGCAGGAAAAAAAAAAAAAAAAGTATGTACTATTAAAACGCCTGGACTGGTACCTTGTTCTGACCATTGAGATACAGAGATGATGGGGGGAGGAAGGGAAGGGACCACGAAAGAAAATGCAACAGGATAAAAGAAAATGATTTAATGTAATACTAAAATAAGACTTACTCAAAGACAAACTCTTCTGACCATACTGGGTTTTGCCCTTCCCTTGCATGAGTTTTTGCTACCTGGACACTGTTCAGGTAGATGTTACAATATGGATTTGTAAAATGTTTTACGGGGAGTTTATGGGCTTCTTCAATGTGTAAAACAAGACTGCTGACCTAAAGGAAACACAAAAGTTATTACCCCAGATTTTAAGACTTATGCATTAGGCTTCAAAAGCAATTAGTATAAAATAACAACCAACCAACCAAAAGTAACTTATTTTTCTCCTTTCTTTAGAAAATGACCTGTAATTACATTTTCCTCCTGTGTGATATATAAAATACAACATTCAAGCATTTGAAATAATTCTTCTCACAAAAAGTGCAGTTTTATTTTACAAGTTAATCCTCCAATTATATTCTTGCAGTAATTTAATGAAATGCATCGTTTTTACTAAAAAACAGTGGTTCAGAGAAAATGAAACAAAGAGGATTTTTTATTAATGTAAGTAAACAATTGTCACCACCCAAATCAAAATCCTCTAAGTTAAAATAAAGCTCATTTGGAAGATTTATTTCTATAAACCTCTACAGCTAGAAACTATTTTTTAATTTGTTTTTTTTTTAAGAGAGAGTGTGACAGGGGGAGGGGCAAGGAGAGAGGGGAGACAGGATTCGATGTGGGGCTCGAACCCACCAACCATGAGATCATGACCTGAGCCAAAACCAACTGCTAGACATTTAACCGACCGAGCCACCAAGGCGCCCCCAGAAAATATTTTTAATACACTGATTATGCCTTCTCGTTTTACAGAAAAATATACAAATCCAAAGAAACTAAGTTATTTGTCAGTTTTGGCCAAAACCTAGACCATTTGCTTTCTAATACTAGGCCCTCTTTCCCTCTGGCCATACACTACTTGTGTGGCATTGGACAAGGTGGCCTCACCTCCTCTATAATAACATTAGGATCAAGTCTACACTGCAAGTTGTTGTAAGGATTAGCAATGATATGTGTAAAAGTTCCAGCAGAGTACCTGCAAAAGGGCTCAAGAGATAAAAATGGTAACTTTATAGCTATAAAGTTTCACACAAGACACAATATGCAAAAACTTAGTCTGATTTTTTAGAGCTTACAAAATGTTAAATTATGATTTGAGAACACATAACAATTATGTGTATAATTAAATGTCCTTGGAGAAAGGGTTATTAGACTTTTGATTACAGGAACTATAACTTACAGTCATCTAAATATTAACCATTTATTCACTTGAAATAGAGCAATATATTAAATTCACAAAGATTACTAGAAATTTCCATAAATAAAACAAATACTCTACTAAATGTTCCTCATAACTCCAAAATGTTAAAATTACTTAACTTTTTCCAACTATCTAGGGATAGCTATTAAAAAAAAAAGATATGGAGGGTATAGAGTTGATTTTACATAACCTAGGAAGAAAGAGAAAGCCCAGCTTAACTCTATAAAATGATCACGTATGACATGTTAAGGTTCAAATAAGACAGGATACTAGTTATGTAATAGGTTTCAAAAGCAATTACTATAAAGTGAAAAACTGAAAAGTTTACTGGGATTAATGCTTAAAGTCAGATGATTATTTTCAAAAAAATACCTTTAGTGCTACCTTTTTAAAGCAGGCCAAAATAATTTTTTTGAGGAAAAAAATAATGAAAGTGCCCAACAGAATGGTTTTTGTTGTTGTTGGTTTGGTACTGTTATTTTAAGTAGAAGAAATAAAATCCTTGGTATGTATTCAAAAGACGGCATTATGGACTAAGTACCCACTTAGGTATATAAAGAATATTCTCTTTCATAAATAACTATTTCTCTTGCTACTGAAGCAAGCAGAAGCATGGTTTTAAAACTCCTGGAAAGACAAACTTCTCTTCAGAATTCAAAAGTGTTTGTAATGTTGCCCAAAACAGTTCAGCTAGAAATAAAAATGAAGAGCAAAGTAACAAAGCAAAATGTGACAACCTCAAATCAAAGAAAATTAAGTTTCACCTGACGCAGGCGTTTATTAGATGTCCCTGGACTACTTTTCCGTAAACTGCAGAATGCCTGCAGACCTTTCATCCAATCCTACAAAAAAATGACAGCATTTCAAAGAAATATACTATACTTTATTCAGTTTCTGATCATTTTTTTTTTCAAATTCAAGAGTTATTTCCTATTCCAGACTGCCATTTCTACACTCAACAGTATGTTGCACTTTAATACATTTGTGGCCCCATAAAGTTAAAACAATGACCAAAACTATTATAATAATTCTTAAAACTGTATTTCTGTAGAATCCCTAAATTAATGTTAAGTACACCACGAGTGACCATTAATTAGTCCCAAGCTAAAATTATATATGGTCATTAAGCAGTCATGTTTTGTGAAAGGAGGGCTGAGTACCAAACCAATTGACCGTGTTTTGACTGGTCTGATGACGAGTACTCTAATCTTACCTTAGACCAGGATATAGGTAGAAACGGTTAAGGGGATCTGGGTTATTAATAAGCTTTTCAAATGGAACATTAAAAAAAATTTTCAGGCTAATATTCCAATTAAATTGAAGCCATTTATTTTTAAATGTTTATCTAGTGGTCTGGAGAAAGGAGAGAATCATCTTAGGTTTATCAAAAATAAGTCTAAATGCTTCACGTTGGCTTACATATTTCCACAAAGTCCTGTACTACTGCTTTATTCAGTTTTCTCTCTAGCTCGTTGGCTATTTCAATCAGTCTGAACTCTGTGAATGTTTACAGAACATCTTTATAGAACAAATTAAGACCAAATCAATTACCATAGCTTCAGAAATAGAAGAGTAACCACAGATCCCACAGGCCACCAAAGTAACAGAAACTGGAAATACCAGTAGTATTTTTGGACTTTAAGTGGTATACAGAAATAAAGAAGATGAAAAGTGTATATATAAGTACAAAAAGAAGATGTTCTATTTATACTGAAATGCCATGGAGTATAATAACACATTTTTATTTAGAAAGAGGGATCATAGTGAAATAATTGGAAGGCTGGATAATGAAGTTTAAATTTCTTTGCTAAGTCAATTTCTAGCATTAAGAAAATATATATCTAAGTTACCGAAATGATTTGAACTCTACTTTTTGCATCTAAATATTAGGAATAGTACCCACAAAACAAACTTTTTTTCTGTGCTATATGTTAATATTTATTTGAAATATTTTGGAAAGATTTGAAACATGACATTCAATTATGAGCCATAAAACATAATGTGGCTCATTCATCAAGTTTATTCTAGAGTCTGAGATAGTTTCATAATTTACAAATCAGGCACACATGCCCAGATCCAGTTTAAAGAGCTTCTGCCTCATATCTAGAGTTGGCAAGTTATCTTCTATTTACAACAAAGTTGTTTTCTTTGACCTCTTAACCACCTTCTGATTCCTTCCATAGACTATAAGCAGAACAAATATCACCATATTTGTACAAAATACCAGTAAACGCCCCTGAAACATTATGGCTCAAAGAAATCAAAGCGTCTTCACAACACGGCTTAAAATTTAATAAAAGTTTTAAGAAGGGCATTGCATATGGATCAATGCCCAGTGCTGAAAGTAGACATTACATGCAGAGTAGGAGAAAATAGAAAATTCCTAAAATACTTTTCTTTTTGATGACTGAACTTCTATCTTTAGGAATGGACTAGTGAAGAATAACAGTGCCTGTTAGCAAAACTAACTGGCTTACCTTTCAGTTGTACTGAGAATATCTATAACCTTTCTGCAGAGAGGATTTTAAATGAGCATTTTCAGCTGGACTCAACATCACAGAGTATTTAAAAAGGTCAATTTAAAATGAGGTTTTCATTCCTAATAGCCCTTCACTGCAGTTTTGTGCATTTCTTTATAAAAAAATTTTACACATCAAAGTTCTCATCCCTTGAAATAAAAAGATGATTTCAGTATTCCTTTTTATGTCTTTATCATAAATGTAATAGTTTTCTATTCTAGTTCAAAAGAAAACATGAGCTAAATAAAAGCTTGCAGTAGTTGAAAAAAACAATGAACTTACCTCTGCTTGTTCTGGAGTTTCTCCTGCAAAGTAAAAAATGTAATGTTCTTCACTAAAGTGCTGAACCACTATCTGAAAACAGTTTGGCCTTTAAAATACAAACAGAAAAGTTATTAGGAAGCTTAATAAAAAGCATTAAAACACACCAACTTAAAAAAAAATCAGAACATATAATTATATAATGTCTAACAATTAACATAATTCTTAATTTTGAGAACTACTCCAATGTACCAGATCATTCCTGGGGGAAACAAAAAAAAAAATGCCAGCTGCATTTATTTTAGACAACTTTTTGTCCGCACCGCTGAAATTTTATGAATCCTTCAAAGTTTCAAAAAGTTTTATGCTAGAATTGTCCATCTAAATATTTTTTAAAGCAAAATGTTACTAAATTCACCACTTCAGAATGATATATAATATACATTTAGATGTGCTGGAAAGACTAGACATGTTCTTAGACCAAAAATGTTCTTAATGGTTATCTCTCAATGGATTGTGGGTAATTTTTTAAAATCTATTTTTATGTATTTAAAAAAATTTTTTTTTACAACTGACCATCTATCCTCATTTGTTAAAATGGAAACATCATCTGCTCACACATATGCTTGTTCTGATGATTAAGTAACCCAATGGCGATACACAGTATATGTTAGTTCTTGTCCTCCAATAGCACACACCATTACTAGAATTCATTTGACAGGGAAGTACATTAGATAGTACTTTGTATCTTTTTTGAAGATGAACTGGCTTTCCAACTAGACTTGAAAATGATCATAAAATGTTTTTTAAGGACCTTCATGTGTTTAAAACTCAATAAATGTTATTTCTAGTTGCCTTCACCAAAGATTATATCTTTTAATGTTAGGAGGCCATAGCAAAATACCCCAAGTACAAGCTTACACATTTATTAAAGATAAAAACCATCCTTTCATGTTTTGAGAAGGCTATAAAAGAATAGAAAATACCAATTAGAAACTTCAGGATCCGAAAGCATCTTGAATCAGTCTGACCTTGCCGGCTTCATAAATTATAAACAAAAAACAACGTTTGAAATCACTAGAGAACAACGAAAGCAGCTAAGACTTAAGAGGCCAAGATCACAGTGAGATGAGCCTGCCTTTCTCCACAGCTTTTCCTTTCAAGGTGGTGCCAGTTTCTAACTGTGTAGGGCAAGAAGCTGAAACGCTAAGCAGAAAGCCGCATCTGAGAGGCTCAAAAGCCAAACCAGCACATTGAACAGTTTCATATTGCTAGGAGACAAATGACTTTGGGGCCTTTAAAACAAAAGGCTTTGAGATAAGACGCGTACAAGGGCCATGCCTTGAGAATAAGGGTAATCCAGGAATAGAACGGCCTTCACTAATACATCCATTATACCTCCAATTGATCCCTGAGGGGACTCCTCTGGCAGAAGAACAATCCTTTCTGGAGGCAATAACATTATCCATAGCTTCCACAGTTTTTCATACAGAATTGTCCACCATTTAGTCAAACATAAGTAGACATCCCAGGAATCATGATCAAATGACTGAAAAGCCAAAAAACAAACAAACAAAAAAACCCAAAAAACAAAACAAAAAAAAACCAAAGTGGAAAGACCTACATATAATCCAGATGCTGTTTGATACAACTTTCAAATAGCTGTAATAAAAAGGTATAAGAAAACAGGTAACAAAATAGACAATTTTGCCAGATAACTACATCCATAAAAGAATCAAATGGAAATTCTAAATTCAAAAATGTAATTAATAAAATTAAGACCTCAAGAAATGCATTCAATTACAGAAGAACAGATTAGTGAATTGAAAGTCAAGTAAGAATACCCAGCCTGAGGCACATAAAGGAAAATAATATGAAAAACGTAGAAAACTATGTCATAGACACATGGGACGTAAAGATGTAACATGGATCACACAGAGCAGATGTACAAGAATGTGGTGGAAGAACTGTTTAAAGAGATTATAACCAAGAATTTTCTGAAACTGGCAAAAGACATCAGTGTCAAACTGAAGAAGCTCTGCTAACATTAGGGTAAAGTGTTTGTTTGTTTTTTAATTACCGGAGGCACATTACATTGTTTAGCTACTAAAAATCTAAAGAAAAAGCTCAAAGCAACCAGAAAAAGATAAAATATAGTACACCTCAAAGAGAAAAAAAAAAAGATCGATTATTTCTAAGAGACAATCAGAATCAGAAACAGAAGAAAATGCTGGAAGGCAGAAAAATATCTTTAAAATACTGAAAAAAATGTCAACTTAAAATTTAATATCCAGTAAAAGCATTGTTCCTAAATGAAGATAAACAGTAAATACTGCCACAAAGAAAGATTAAGCCTATGAAAAGATAAAAAGTATAAAACATTCCCACATAAATATTCACTACAATAACTCAGTCACTGAAATGTTTTTCAACTTGTCCTGCTGGAATGATTATATTTAAAGTAAAACCATTTAAAAGTGAGAAGTTTAATATAAAGAAATAGAATGCTTAGAGACCTCTTAATATTGAAAATGATCTGGAAAAACCACATAGCTGTGCAGCTAAAGCAGTTTAGGAAAACATGCACGGTTCACCTCTACTACAGGGGCTGTCGTTAACTTTCACATTCCATTCCACGCACAAGCCACAGGTCAGTGTACAGGCTTCTAGCCATACCCAGAGCAAGAAACGTTCAGTGTCAGCCATGTATTTTAAAGAAAAAAAGTGCTGCATTCATCCACAATTTCCCCTTTTGTACTATCAGATTTGCATTCCAGGATACAAAATCTGGTATCAACCTCTTTTTCACTAGTCCTACTATCTGGTAGAAGTGTCTGTTCATTTCCTTGATATTGCTGATGCTGTTTTTCTTGGCATCCATTCTTTCTTGGTGCTACCCAACTATTTCACAGTAAGTCCCCCCAAAATAAAGTTGATGATGGTAAGCTGGCATACTTTGAAAAAACTGAGGGGCGCCTGGGTGGCTCAGTCGGTTAAGTGTCCAACATCGGCTCAGGTCATGATCTCACAGTTCCTGAGTTCAAGCCCCGTGTAGGGTTCTGTGCTGACGGCTCGGAGCCTGGAGCCTGCTTCAGATTCTGTGTCTCCCTCTCTCTCTCTGCCCCTCCCCTGCTCATGCTCTATCTCTGTCTCTCAAAAATAAACAAACATTAAAAAAAAATTAAAAAAAAAACTCAGTTCTTTAAAATAAAAGACGTACCTAAGTTCCCATGAACGTAACTTTTTCATACCACGTTTAGACTTGGTCTCATTAAATACAACATCTTCAAATTCTTAAAAGCCACCTTCGCCAAGAAACTTTGTACAAGAAGCAAGCTGTGTGATCTTGCAGCAAATGGAAAATGTGTATTTACTGCTCTTCTACAACCTGAAACTCCTTTCTTAATATTAACCGTAACAGGAATAATTCAGTCTCTTTAAATTGCATTAAAAGATACAGTCTTGGGGCGCCTGGGTGGCTCAGTCGGTTGAGCGGCCGAGTTCGGCTCAGGTCACGGTCTCGCGGTTCGTGAGTTCCAGCCCCGCGTCGGCTCTGTGCTGACAGCTCAGAGCGTGGAGCCTGTTTCAGATTCTGTGTCTCCCTCTCTCTGACCCTCCCCTGTTCACGCTCTGTCTCTCTCTGTCTCAAAAATAAATAAACATTAAAAAAAAAAAAAAAAGATACAGTCTTTCCTTAACTCTAGCAGTCATTCCTTTAATTGGCAAGTGTAATGTTAACCTTTCTTTTTGATACTGTAAACTGGTTTTCAGTCCACTTGCGCCTGTTCATAGAAAGTACGTCAAAATAATGGTACAGCTTTTCCCCAAATTTACACAGATGTAGCTTTGTCTTAATAATTCTTTAAGATTATTACTGAAATTATACATATCAATAGGGAGTCATTTTTAACGTCATTTTTCCAAAGTTGAATTTCTGCTTTGAATCCATAACCTATCAGAACATATTAATATACTTTTGTGTTCTACTTCTAATTCTGAGGAAGTTTATCCATTCTTCAACTAATCTGTAAAGTGGGAATCATTCACCAAGAAGATTTTTCTTATAGATCATAACACTTCAGTAAAACTCTTCTTCTGGATGACTTACGGACTCTGGTCTCAAACAGCAGAGTGGTATTCTGATCCTCTTTCCTCCCATAAAGCTGAAAACATGTGCAGCTGAAGCAGCTTGGATTTTATATGTCTCCATTTTATAATATTTAGCATGGAATTCAGGTCCAAAGACAGACTTTTACTATGAGAGCCTCTCTGTATTGCTTATTTTCCAGAATGAGTTTTTGATGTAAAAATCTTTAAATGTTCCTATCATGAAGCTTCATCACTGATCATAAACTTAAATACTATTTCTGCAAGATCTTCTTGCAGAAGATATAATTTACTGTTTTATATACTTTATCCTCAGCAATTTCTTTGGTAATCCTTTGAGTAGCCAACAATGTACTTCCAAGTATTTCTCTAATGTTTGCAGATTCATCAGTGTGTAGTGAAAATGTCACCTCTGGATCTGTATACAGCCTCTATCATTTGATACACCCACCAATGCATTTACTGATAATACTATCTGAACACAATCAAATACTATTTGAAAATGGTATCTCTTCTAGTTCTTTTGCTTTTTGGCTTCAAACATAAAACTGCCAATTTCCATGCACACTGATTCAACAAGCAAATACTCCAACTCTGTGTGAAGCATTCTGGCTTTAGCTTTAGCTATTAATTGCAAGAGTTCCCAGAAAACTTCCCAAATAAAATGTTACCATAGGAACAGATCTATGGAGGGGAGGGGATTGGGAGGGGAAATAGAGGGGGGGAAAGCTTTTATTTAGTAGTAAATGCAAAATATTTAGGCTGAGGATGAGAAGCTGTATTGGCTTTAGTTATCCCAATACATTTTTTAAAGTTTATTTGAGAGAGAGAGAGAGAGAGAGAGAGAGAGAGACAGCATGCACACAAGTGGAGGAGGGGCAGAGAGAGAGAGAGAGAGAGAGAGAGAGAGAGGGAATCCCAAGTAGGCTCCGTGCTGTCAGCACAAAGCCTGATGTGGGGCTGGAACTCATGAACTGTGAGATCATGACCTGAGCTGAAAATGAGAAATGAGTTGGACACTTAACCAAATGAGCCACCCAGGTGCCTCTGACCCCAATACATTTCTTAAGAGGCCTAATTAATAGGCTGCATTTTTAAAAATTAAGGCTACTGTTTTTATCTTGTGAATTTAATGACTTTCCAGCTGTAATCACCAAAATGCCCTTTATGGTGGGAAAATAACTGTCTATACATTAAAGCCAATCATAAAGAACAATGAAAAAAAATCTCGTTATTTTTTTTAAAACTCCCTTATATATTTTACAGTAAATGCAAGGTTAACTTCTGTGTTAACAGAAAAAAAGTGTAAATGTAAAATACAAAATGAAACTAAGTCTTACCACTGACACAAAAAGTAACTTCAATGATGATCAACAACAACAAAAAAACGAATAAAATAAGGGGCGCCTGGGTGGCTCAGTCAGTTAAGCGTCCGACTTTGGCTCAGGTCATGATCTCGCGGTCCGTGAGTTCGAGAGCCCGCGTCGGGCTCTGTGCTAACAGTTCAGATTCTGGAGCCTGCTTCAGATTCTGTCTCCTCCTCTCTCTCTCTCTGCCCCTCCCCACCTCATGCTCTGTCTGTCTCAAAAATGAATAAATGTTAAAAAAATTAAGAAAAAAACGAATAAAATAACATTCAGAGTAAATGGGTGATTTAAGAAAAAACTCAGAGGAAAGTATCCAAGTGTGTGCCACTGCAGAGGGCTTTTCGGTCCACAAGTGTTATGTGCCAGTTCTTTTGCCAAAATAAAATAGTAAGTTAAAACAGTTTATAAAAGAAGTCATAATTTCAAGTTGTATAGATTTTGAGATACAAAACATTTAATATTTTTATTACGGTAACATTTTACAACCACCAATATCTCAACCAATTTGCAGCACGCTAGTTGGGAAGCTCTGATCTAACTGTCTAAATGAATTTATACCCATCTTCTAAGATTCGGCTTAAGAGCCAGCTATTTCATATTACTTATTTCAATAAGCTTGTCCTCAAAATCTCTTCCCTCTGGGAACTATTCACAGCACTATTAGGGAACAGTGACTGGTAGTGAATAGTGTGACTGTCTCCCCAACATGTGTTTCCCTCTCCCACAGAGAATACATAGCAGCCTCACTATTTGGATGTGATCATCTTCAGCGACAGGACTTGGGCACCCGATGGCCTCTGTTTATGAAGGTAATCCCACTCCAGACTGATTGAGAGGTGGCTCAGTAGAGCATTCTCAGGATTTTCAATCATTACTGGAGGGAATGCTTACTTTTCCTTTGTCTGGGTACCATATGCCCTATACTACCATGTTTTGTGACAAAGAATTCAGCACACACAAAGGCAAGCAGAGGGGAAAGCTCAACAGAAAAAGAGCCAGAAGTCTGATCTAACCACACCTGAAGGCCAAGATTCCATACGGGGGGGGGGGGGGGGTATCTTAGGAAATCCTATCTTACCCAAAAGATTATTGTTTGTTTTTTTGCAATAGCTGTTTTTATGAAATATTAGGAATTAAAAAAAAAATTGGGAGGAGTTATCAAAGTCCAAAGGATTCATGAAAATACTTCATATTATACTTCCCTGTTAGTGACTGATTCACAACAGAAACACTTGGGCTAAGGCTCCAAAAAGCCCTGTTGTAAAGATAAACTATCTGTTCGAGTCAGCATTTCTTAAACCTTGACCATTTTAAAAAAATGACTAAATTTTTAATTATTAATTTGTCTATAATTAAAATTACACAATAACACTATTCCTAAACCCAGTTTGGAAAGAAGAAATGACAAAGCCATATGCTCTACATGAACTTTTCTCAACTTAAATAGGATAAAACTAGACTTGCTTACTAGAAATGCCATCCTCCAGCAGAAAAAAGTTGTAAAAACCATTTGTTTTAACGGCTTTGTGTTTTATTAGTAACAGTAAGTAATGAAAATGATACATGTATCTAAAAAGGCTCCAGAATGGATTATTAGTAATACTGATGGGGAAAGGTAAAGAAAGGCCAGGGTTCCTAATCAAAAAACTAGACGTAATCAAGAGCTGGATTTGCCTTATGTCCAGGATACACCTTTAGCTTATACATTTATATTTATTTTTTGAAAAGCTCTGAAATTAATGTAAAAAAAAAATGTTTCAACTCCAAATCTGAAGTACTCTCCTGTTTCCTAGGAAGCAATTATTTTTATATTAAAATTGTTCCTTAATATCACATTTTTTAGGAACAGGCCTATCAAGCTAATAGTACAACTGAGTGTATTTAGGACTATCAGATGCAGTGAGTTCAGAGGGAATGTGATACAATAGGGAAGAGGACAAGACTCAAAGTCTGTCACTCAAAAGACTGGTGATGGGGCAGGGAGGAAACATGCCTTATGCAGGTTATGTTTTACTAAAGGAAGTGTCATTCCAAAGATTTCTATGTAATACAAGAGAATTTCATGCACAGGTTAGTCTAAAATAAATAAGGAAGACAGAAATTACCCTACAAAGTATATCTGACATTTTAAGATGATTTTAGGACTCACAGAATCAGTTGGCTAGGTTTTGAAAAATGATCTGAACACATCCACCTGTTTTATTATTAAAACAATTCTAAAAAGAAATAGGAAACCAATTTCTTACCTGCCAAAGAGACTATCATGAACAACATAGACAGAACATACACTGAGATCTATTAATCCTTTTGGTTTTGTAGCTCGTTTTTCACTTTCAAAATAAATAAGTTGGGCATCACTGCCCTCTAAGATAAAATATAAATTTTTCCACCGTTTTCCTTTGCCTGTTAAAAAAAAAAAATCCTTCCCGTTAGCCAAATAATAAACTATTAAGTGATATATATATTAAGTAATAAAAATCATTATTGCTAAATATAAAAATCATGTTTCCATTTTTATTCCAAAGCTTCAATAACACACCAATCCTTATAAAATGAAAAAATGCCTCAATTTATCTGTAGAAAAATGCCTTGTAAATGACAAAATTACCTGAACTACATCTCTGGAGATTTCATTAAGATAAAATCTTTAAAACTCTTGCTTAGGTGTAATTTTTTTCTAGTCGTAAGAAAAAAAACTCTTCTACCACACCCCCTAACAGCCAACCCTGTGACATTTCTTTATGTCAAATTGAGGCAAATCTATAAAACAGAAACATCAAAACAGTCAATGTGTCTGGGGCACTTAGGTGGCTCAGTCGGTTAAGCATCTGACTCTTGATTTCTGCTCATATCACGATCTCATGGGTCATGAGTTTGAGCCCCATGACAGGCTCTGCTTGGGATTCTCTCTGCCCTCCCCAGCTCATGTGCCTATGCTCTGTCTCTCTCTCAAAATAACTAAATAAACTTAAAATTTTAAAAAAGGGAAACAATGAGTGTGACAAGTATCAAAAAAGTTTCTCTTAAAAAAGAAAAATAATAATGAAGTATGGGGTGGAGAGGGGGCAAAGAATCCAACACCTTGCACTGGAACTGACTTCAAGATTTAAAAGATATACTTGGAAATATGGAAGCCTGTTTCATGAAACTCTGCTGGGGCATGTTGACGTAATACACCTAAACTCTACATTTTGAAGGATCCTTACATAAAAGCTTTAAACAATGGTCAATTACTAAATAATAATTCATGTCAAAACAACTTATTAAATACAAATCTCAATGGGAATTTTTATGCCCAATATTTACAATGTTTCTACTAAATATTAATGGTAAAATACTGAAATTTAATCTTTAGTCTTAAAGTTAACACTTACCCTTTTTCAGAAGATAACCTTTTTTAACAATATTTTTATAAAAGGCATCCTTTGTTTTTCGACGAATCGTATTATAGATTTCCTTGCCATCTACTGTATCACTGAGTACTTGTTCTTGATCCTGAATTTTTAAAAAGATTAAAAATTATTTCATGAATTCTTGATGGAAATTAAGCAAAACCTACTTGATAACTAATTAAAAGCCAGGCTGCTTGTCTATCTAGACATTTACAAAAGGTTTTAATGCTAAAATTTCAAATAACACTAACACCTATATTCAGAGATCCTTTGCTTTTCAAAGAAATTTTCAAAAATACAGTTTTGTTGTGTTACAGCAAATAACACTGTTTTGAAAACATGACTTTGTCCCAACAGAACTGCTAAGTTAGGAACCAATTTAAGCAGAACCAAATTCATGGTTGCTGATCCCGTTACATCTGCGAGAATCACTAGGCGAATGCAGAAAACTGCACACAGCTGAAGTGAGATGCACGGGAGTATACAAAACACACCTCAAGTACTAACAGCCCTCTCAGTTTGCCAAGCGCTATATGCCTTACCCATCTATCCACACCTGATATTACGCCATCTGATTTCAAATAGTTCTCCTACCACTTTACAATATTCACAACCCTTCTGATGGCCTCTTACGCAAGTAAACCTCATGTCTTTTTCAAGGTAAAGTGCCATATTTATTGTAGTAAATATCTTGGAACCATTTAGCACATACAAAAACTATGTTACATTTTATTACGTTCTCATCTGTATGTGTTACTGATGAGGTTTTTGAGTGTTATACCCCTAACGTCACTTTCCCATAACGTTGTAACTTTTATTTCATGGTTTTACATAACTCTTTGGACTTATAGGAATGCATGCATGTGTCTTAACTGCTAAATCCTCCCAAATAACAAAATTAATTCTGATGTCAGGAAGAATATAAAGAGTGTCTTTAAAATGATCTTTCCAAAATAAATCAATCATCAGTATTACCACTGGGATCCACTGGACTCAATTTCAGTTTTTAGTTTCTTTGTTGAGCACTTCTTAATATTTGCTAGGCTTAAGATTTTATGACTTTTTTTCTAAGAGACCTTATGGGTCCATATGATCTTTTTAGAAATCTAAGATATGAGGTTTTCACAAATCTTATTCTTCCCGTATCTTGAAACATTCTGCTATCTCATCATCTTATGAACCATTTCATCATTATTCAGCAATTAACTCCCAAGTATGCTAAAGAGTAGGGGTTGGCAAACCATGGCCCCTGTGCCAAATCCAACCTACTGCCTGTTTCTGGACATGCAGTTTTATCAAAACATAGCCACGCTCATTCCTTTATGTTTTGTCTGTGGCTGCTTTCACACTACAAAGGCATAGTTCAGCAGTTGAGATGGAGACTGAGTGGCCTGCAAAACCTAAAATATTTATAATCTGGCCCTTTACAAAACAGTTTGCCAACTGTTTGGCTTAGAGGATGATGCAAGAGTGAAATCAATCATCTCTGTTGCCTCATCCTTTGTTGTTGTCTTTTGACTGTGCTGCCAAGTGTTGCAGCATCTTTCAAAAAAGTATGTAAGACCATCTAAGTTATCTTTATATTAGCTTACACTGAACATGGCCCAGAACTCCTAATATTCTGCTCATATTAGCAAAGAGGAAAACCTGACATGAGAAGATGTCTGACAATTATTGAAAGATTAAGATGAATGCCAAGAGGCAGCAGCACTTTGGGATCTACTGTGATGATAAAATTGATTTTTGAGAAGATGATAGTATCCTCGGTGAACTTTATCAAACTCAAGAAGCACTGAGTAAATCATACATTTCTAAGAGAAAAAAAGGAAATACGATGTTTTTATCTAGTCAATCATTTAGTAGGAAGGATGTCATCATGCAATATTTTGTGACAAGAATCTAGATTGCTCTATTTTGATCTTAAGAAATAAGGGCTTTTTAAATGTTTATGTTTGTGCACCAAGATTTACTTAAGGTAATTTTAAGCACACAAAAGGTACTTTGTAACCAAAGGTTAACTGTAGAATTTTTTAAACTCACCATATTTATCATTGTAATTGATGTTTATAAATCTAAACAGGAAAATATTTTACCTTTATGGAGTCGAGAACACTGTATTCTACCAACAAAACTATAAGCCATCCGAAAGTTTTTAAAGTATATTCCATTTGATCATTCAAGTACATGACAAACCAGCAAGAATCACAAACTAAAACCCATAGAGAGATATCTACATCTGGAATCAGTATCAGATTCTGACCGTGAAAGTGTGGGAAGAAGAATCAGAGTAATTATAGGCAAGAGTTGATTAGCGATGTACTGCATCTCTAATTGATTAGAGATGAAATCTGGAATTAGGATTTACAAGATGGAAATATCCAGGTCCACGCATGACAGTAGGTTAAGTTAGCTGCCTATTTCAAGTATGTAAGCCTTTATAACCAAGGAAATTCAGAAAAATATTCGAGTTTGCTATGTTTAAATTCTTAATGAATTTTCTAGTAACTTTTTTTGGACTATACCTTTATTCCTACTTCTAAGAATTATTCATAAAATGACTTCAGAATTAAAAATTTAAAAGGATACATTGGACCCAGATGATAAAGAGTAATGACTACGTTCCTGGTTATATAGATTTGTACTTATCAGTCTTTTATTTCAATAATGATAATATTTAGTATTGGCTATGGAACGGGGCATAGTTGTAGTCAGTTATTTATGATGTATAACTAATATTAAGATTTAAACATATGACTTCCAGACAATCTCTATAGGTTTTTTCTAAATTGTATTATGGCAGGGACTGATCTACTAATTTACAATTCCCAAAGGATTCTAATAAATTAGATGACACTATGACCAAGAACACAAATTCACTTTCCAAGTTCCAATAAAACACTAGATGACAAGAGGGAAAGCTTCAGGGCCTACTCTCTACACACTTCTGGAGAAGTCTTAAATGCTCCATCACATTTAATTCAATAAATGTGTGTGGAGTGCCAGGTACTGCTCTAGTTTTTGAGATACATCAGTGAACAAACCAAAGATCCTTATCCTCAGAGAACTTATATTCTAATGAGGAAAGATAATAAACATAACAAATAAAGCATAAGTTAATAAATGTTAAGTGCTTTTGTTAAGTGCTTTACATGGTAAGGGCGAGTAGCAGTATTAAATAAGGTGTGTAGGCAGGTCTCACTGTGAAGCTAACTTCTGAGCAAAACCTGAAAGAAATAAGAGAATGAGGCAAGTGGATATTTGATTAAAAAAACATTTGTGGGCAGAGTAAACAGCTGAAGTAAAGATCCTAATACAGGAAAGAGTGTGGCATATTCTAAAAAATAGCAGAGAAGCCAGCATGAGTAAACAAACACAAGTGAGAGAGAAGGATGGCAGAAAGAGACAGGCTCAGAGAACCAAAGACAGACCATCTAAGAGTCTGCCAGGCCACAGTAAGGACTTTAGCTTTCACTCTGAATGAAATGTAGAACATATGCAAATATTAAAGAGAAGAGTGAAATGATTTGACTCACAATTTAAGTGGATCCCTCTGACAATTATTCAGTGTTAAGGGGTGAAAGTGGAAACAGGGAGATGAAAGTCAGATTCTGATGGTGGTCATGTTCTAGATTTATTTGGAAGGCAGAGGCAGCATGGTGTTCCTGACAGTATGGATACAAAGCATAGGAGAGAAAGAAGAGTCAAGAATAACTTGACGCCCTAAATAATTTACTTACCTTCTCCAGTCTGAATTTCCCTGTCTTACGGTAGCAACGTCATCAAGTTGTTGAAAAAATTAAATTAATACATTTAAGAATGGTGTCTAAAACATAGTGCTTAAAAAATGTTGGCTATTTTCTTGTGGGCTGCATTCTCTCAAAAGGCTCCTTCTCTTCTAGTGTCTGTCTTGAGAAGTGTTAGCTCCACAAAGTAAGCAGACTTAGCTAGGATTCTACTCTTTCTGTTCCAGCATCTTACTCTGGGTGAGGGTATGCAGAGTCCCCTTAGTGAGAGGGAGCTAATCAGTTTTTCAATAATAAAAGATTACTCCCCTTTCTGTTCTCTTATAGAATCCTGCTGGGAAGCATAGTTAAGTATCAGGATTCCCAAACTTCTACAGTAACCTACTTTTACTCCAGGCCCCCCAAAATAGACTTCAAATAGCATTTAATCATTGTTATGTAGTAATCAAACTGCCTTGTAATTAGCACTGGTTTCTGAAGTATCCGATGCATTAATTGGCACTTTTGCAAAGGACAACAATTTGGGGTTTGTTCAGTAATTAAACAGCAACTCAAGCGTGAGGCAGACTGTTTACATGAAGTAATTTCTTAAAACAACCTTATAACTTAGGTACAAACATTTACTAGATGTCAAATTTATTCTAAATTTATTTGATGTCTACATGTCTAGATGTTTGACTAGATGCCAAATGTATTGCTTTTTTATTCTAAAAAGTAATTTTTTCTAAAAAAATTCAATAAATCCTAAGCACAATTTCAAGATGGGAAAAGTCTGACTTAATCTGTAGGCCAACACAATAAAATCTGTAGACCTCTAAAACAAATTAAAGCCATCATTAATCTAACATCCAATGTGAATCAGAATTCAGGACATAGCAATGGGATGCAGTGGCAGAATCTGTCATCTGCAGGTAAAGGCACCTCTGACCCCTAATAAAAAAGACCTTGAGCAGTTCTTCTAGAAAACATGTACCATACTATGTTATTTAAAATAAACAAAAAAAGTTAGTGTTAATGTTCGTTAAGTACAGTGAACAGCCCATGTCTGCCAGAACTGCCAGAGAAAGCAGGACATCAGTGCTGACTGCAGTAATTAGGCAGGTGTCAAGAAGGAAGTGAAACTTGAGATGGATCTTCAACTAGAAGTGTTTACACAGGCCTATAGGAAGGGGCTGACATGAAGACAGCAGCAAGCACAATGAGATTAAGAGACATCAGTGATAATACAGAGGGGGTGAAGCGAGTGCTCTTCCAACTGGGGAGCACATAGTCATTCATTCAGTAACAATGATTGAATACCTCATGCCAGGTACTATTCTAGGCACTGGGACTACAACCCAACATCCCTGCTCTCGTGGACCATGCATTCTACGAGGAATGAAGCTATATTAAGTGTGACAAGATGATGATGATTCTTGAATTAATATTAAGCATCAGATAATGACCGCATCTCAGCAACTGTAATGACTAGCAGGTACAGCCATCTGAAACTAACGTGTTAGGAGGAGGGAAAATTGAGAAGCTAGAGACACAACCAAATACTGTGGAAGTTTATTTGGGTAACTGAAAATTCTTACAATCCTTCTTTATATCCTTAAAGTATCAGTGCCTCCATTTTCCACACAGGAATATTCTTAATCACTCTTTCAAAATACCTGTTCCTAACCTCTGCCACAAGCTTTCCCCAACACTCTCCAGGAAGTGTAAGAAATAAACAGACTAAGCAATCACCCTATGCACTAAGCAGCTAATATTCAACAGGCCCTCTTGTTCAGTACCAATCTTTCTTCTTATGTGGAGGATGTGAACCACTCTTGCCTTCCCTAAGACCTTGTACATCAGGTACTGCCAGTACATCTCACCCACTCTCCTCTTTACTAGTGGCTCTACCCAGAGTATACACATGTGCTCGAAACTCTCTCCCCGTAAGCCTATAGGCAAATAAACAATGAAATAAAAAGTTTAAACCTCTCTTAGCCCTGTATCTTCTTCTAGACATCATTTTTATTTTATTTACCAAGCTCACCTAGGTAAGCCCAGCTGTGATTTATCTTTGCTGCCTCCACTTTTGCCTCCAACAAACTCACTCCTTGACCCACTGACACTTGGCTTCTGCCCCAGCACTCCTTCTATTCTCAAAAAGGCACCAAGGCTAGAACCAACATAAATAAAAACCAAGTGATTCTCTTACAATTTACTTTCTGAAACAATCAGAATAATGGCAGTTTTAAATTTTATCCAATTTTAAATGCGTGAATGTGTGCATAAAACATACTACCAAAAATGCATTTTAAAATAAAATGCTTATTATTGCAAAAAGAAAAACAACACTGACCTGCATTGGTACAGGTTCCTTAAGATAATACCCTTCAACAATTTGTTCTTTTCGATAGTGATCTATGATGTCCCCAATGCTGTTAAAAATAAAAATAACTAATATTGACATAATCTGTCTTATAAAAAATACAAATCTTGAAAATACACAAAAACCCTATTAGCAAGGATTATCCATTTGCGTTTTTCCCAAGCATATAACCCAAATACATTAATAGTAAATATGATTATAATAGTCACATTATTTTAGAAAATCAAGAATTGGTATACAGGTCAGAAAAACCTGAATCAGAGATTCCAATGTTGCATACATATACTCAAGAAGTCACTACAAGTTAGGAAAGAATAAAAGTCTACCATTTTTTTAAAAGAGCATTACTTTTAAAAGAGCAATTGAGAAAACTGATAAAGTACTGACTTCAAGTAAATTTTAAGAATTTTTATACTCAAAACACTTACATTCTGCTTTTATAACAATCAGATGAACTTAGATCAAAAAACATATTCACAGCAGGTAAAAGCAGAAACAAACAAAAGACTAGGAGCTGATTTTACATGTGGGATTATTGCTCCAACAGGAAAGGCTTACTCATAATTTTTATAAACAATGCTACAAAATATTCCTACTATTTGGGAAATTTTACCAATAAAGCTGAAAATAAAATGACATTATATAATGTATTTTAACACAGATTTTAGCATGGTATAATGAGTTTTTTCAATATAGAAGTGTTCTGTATAATCAGTAGGCCTAAATACTTAAATCCTACACTTTTAAACTATTCTTTAATATACTGGAGGAATGGGTACTTTGGGGACAGCTAGCAAACATTTCTCAAAACAGATCTTGTTTAACCTTCCGCTTGATTTTTTCCACAGTTTTCCCTACTAACAGAATTGGAAGATACATTTTATCTTTAGAGACATATGTGTACACACACACACACACACACACAAAGATACACATGTATATATACATATATAGATCTCCAAAGATAAAATAACTTTGCTATACTACAAAATTAATTTAAACCACATATAATGTTAAAAACAGCAAAATAGAAGACTTGAAAAGATTAATAAAAAAACAATTATGAGTGTATATGAACTAAATACCAGACGCAGCATTTTAACATTTATTTATTTTTGAGACAGAGAGAGACAGAGCATGAACAGGGGAGGGGCAGAGAGAGAGGGAGACACAGAATCTGAAACAGGCTCCAGGCTCTGAGCTGTCAGCACAGAGCCCGACGTGGGGCTCGAACTCACAGACCGTGAGATCATAACCTGAGCCGGAGTCAGACGCTTAACCAACCAAGCCACCCAGGCGCCCCAGACGCAGCATTTTATACAACGAAGAGAGAGGTGCAAAATGAGACACATAAAAATGTATTAACATTAAAAAGACAAGGATGGTTACAAGCTTTTAAAGAAAATATGTAATACCACATACAAATCCAAAAATGTTAAAAGAAAAAGAAAATCAGAAAAGAATACATGTGAAGACAGATACCGTTACAGAGATGACGATGTGGTTCGAAGCAAAAAGCATCAAATTTATGAGAAATAGCAAATATTAAAAGGTTTCTAAGTGTAAAATGCAGTTGATCCTGTGGATCATGTCAGTGTCACTATACAATTCTTGTCCATGAGCTCAAAGAACAGGACACTGCTATGGAGTACACTTTAGACTGCCCAAGAACAAATTTAAAAGTGTGTGACAACCAGATATGTTTTTACCAATGAGTTGGATTTTCAAGATTTCTTTAAATTACTTTAGTTCATATTCTTCCCAGATATACCTAAAACAACAATCAAGGGAGACACAACAAACCACAATTTCCTAGACATTCCATAAAGGTTTTAGACATGAAATCAGACAGATTTACATCTCAGAAAACTAAAACATGTTCACTATAAGGTGATTTGTAAAATAAATGTGAGTTTCTAGAGATACTACTATGTCTTATACTTGCATTTTAGTAATTTACTTAATAAATAAATTAATAAATGTGTCTCTCTCTCTTCTTGAACCCCTAGATAAATATTAGTAATCTTTAAGGTCTGACCAAAATCCTACCTCCCTCTTCCTTCTCATCACCATCTCAACTACCCTCTTTCCACTGACTCTCCTATGTCCATGTTTACATCTCAGAACTCATCAGTCAGCCTACCATCTTTTCTCATAGACCTGTACTTCATAGACTTTTCTCTTTAATGAATATGCACAGGAGCTGTACAATACATTTCACAAAGAAAATTAGTTAATAAATGTTTGCTGAAGTTTATTTGCTGTTAAATGACTCTCCCGCTTTTCTAAAAGTTTTAATATAGGATTGTTAAGGTTATATTTCAACAAAGCAGTTTCTAAATGAAACAGACTTAAGTGTTATCTCTTTATCAAAAAGCTAATGTAGAATTAATGGGGAGAAGACAGTAGAGTATGTCTCTGTTACACAAATTTAATGGATATTCCCATTTTATATTTACATATCTAAATAATCATTGCTAATCACCAAGTTGTATCTTTTTTTGTTGTTTATATATATATCTATATCTATATATCTATATCTATATAGATATAGATATATAGATATATATAGATATAGATATATAGATTTTTTTTTTTTTTTTTAGTAATCTATACCCAATGTGGCGCTTGAACTCAACAACCCTGAGATCAAGAATCACATACTCTGTGGGGCACCTGGGTGGCTCAGTCGGTTGAGCATCCAACTTTGGCTCAGGTCATGATCTCACGGTCTGTGAGTTCAAGCCCCGTGTCAGGCTCTGTGCTGACAGCTTACAGCCTGGAGCTTGCTTCAGATTCTGTGTCTCCCTCCCTCTCTGCCCCTCCCCTGCTCATGCTCTGTCTCTGTCAAAAATAAATAAACATGAAAAAAAAAAATTTTAAAGAATCGCATATTCTTCCAACTGAGTCTCAAGCCAGGTGTCCCACAAACGTGTATCTTCCAAGAGTTACTTTATTACTGACACTAATGTTGAAATGGAATATATTTCCATGCTGAAATATCTATTCCCAAAATAACTGTAAAACTGCATTTTTTCAGGCATCAGATTTACATAATTCTAGCTTTCGTTAAAAAAAACTTTTTAACATTAATACTAGAAACAACAATACTCCTGAACTTTATCAAATAAATAAAACTAAAAAGAAAATTTGGGGGAATGATCACAACCACTAAATTAGTATCTACTTAAAAAATTTTGAGCCATCATTTTGCTTTTTTTTTTTTTTATGAAAGTCTTTTTTTTTAATGTTTATTTTTGAGAGAAAGACAAGGTACAAGTGGGGGAGGGGCGGAGAGAGGGAGACACAGGATCTGAAGCAGGCTCCAGGCTCTGAGCTGTCAGCACAGAGCCCGACGCGGGGCTCATATTCACAAACTGCGAGATCATGACCTGAGCCAAAGTCAGAGGCTTAACTGACTGAGCCACCCAGGCGCCCCTTGACTCATCATTTTGCAAGCAGACTAATAATTTTGTAATAATTTAGAAAGAAATATACTTCAAATACTTCTTTCTTCCTATTTCATTCAGTTCTTTATCAATAAAAAAGACATCCTCCATTATGCAGGAAGAATTTTCATCTTTGCAGAATGTGCATAATAACAAAGTTTGAGTCAGTAAACAAACTTCCCTGAAAATAAATCTATGTAAATTATTTTATCTTTAAAATTAGTCTCCAGACAGACATTTATCAATTTAGTTAAGAATATGTTTTCAACTTAGAGTTTTATATATTCCAAATCCCTAGAAAACTGGACAATGGGAAAAATTAACTGACCTTTATATAGAGCTCAAAGTGCAGCTAGGTGGATTTTCAGTGAGGGTATCTAGATCGAACTATAATACAGAAGCCACTCAAGCAGCTTTTCTATAAGAAGTGTGCAAAAGGATCCCAATTACTAGACTCACATCTTCCATTTGATATCTTATCACTGTCCACTGGCCTCCTAGGCAAGCAAGTTCTACTTGTTTTTTGTTTGTATTGTTTTCTAAGATGAACCACCTACTGAATCCCTATACACTCAGAGGTCAAGCTGGAATTAAGAGAAATTCTAAATAGAATGGAAAATACTGCTGTGGTATTAAGGGAGTAACCTAGGCAAATGGCACCATTTTAGTTTACGAAAGCTTCCAAGAGGAAGATAATGCCACTCTAGAGTTATCAGTATAGGAAATTCTTTACATTCGGGGGCGGGGGGAATGAAAGATTACTTTCTAATATACAAAAAAAAAATTTAAAAAGCTAAGATTCTATCATACAGTTTCTCTATTAACTTATTTTTCTGATCAAGTGGCTAAAGTTCATTCTGAATTTTGGGATAAGCAACAAGTTTACTTAGAATTTTAAAAATGACAAGTAGGATCCAATAATTACAACAAAGAAATACCAACTTGAGAACAAACCAATTACATGACTAACATTTGTAACAAGTCTCTGTTTACTCTTTAAGAACCTTTTTTCCTATTAAAATGTCTCACTGATAAGAGAATGTAAAATATTTTCTTTTTCTTAGAACAGATCTTTTGCTATCCTACAGACAATATAAGGACTTAGCAAATTTTCTGTAAACAGTTTGTGCATAATCAACAACATAAATTATCTTAGAAGAAAACAAATTATCAATTATTAACTTATATTCATGTTTGACCCTGTCTAAAGAATTCTTGGACATGACTACTACTAAATTATAATGAAGGCCTTATAATTTTAAATTTTAAGAAGAAACTTTTATGCAATTTTGAATCCGATATACTACATTATTAAAATTTCAACTATTTTTGCCAAAAGTAAAAGATAACTAAAATCTCTCACAACTTACCTATTATAATATCGGCCTCCCATCATAAACTGATTGTTTGGTGTTGGACATATTTTAAATCGCTGAATATTTTCATTGGTCCGAAAGTAAAGTGAATAATCACCAGGAGTATTGTCTGAAGGCCTCACAAGAAAACTGCAGACTTGGCCAACTGTAAAAATGAAGCTGTTAGTTTTATTTCCTAATTATCAAATAAAAAAGAAAAAAAAATGTTAAGTATCCTAATTATAAAGTACATTCAAAAGTCATAAACTTTCACCAGGAACTTGCTTTATAATAAAGACTATTTTAACACATTTTTGTATTTTCTAGTTTATGAGTCACAACCGCCCATGATGTTGCATTTCTGTAACACATAAAAATACAGAAGTCTACAGCAGTGATTTCTGGTTAATAATGTCTATACCTGTCATAACTTGGAAAGAATAATCTAACCATGGGCAGAGAATATGGGGTAAAATGGCCACATACTGTCTGTAAATCCTCTTAGTAAGAATAGTCAATAAATTACAAACAGTAAATTTTGTTTAGGAATACTCTATTTAATCAATGCTTCTGATTAAACATGAAAAAGTACTAACTATAGGGGCACCTAGGTGGCTCAGTTAGTTAAGTGTCTGACTCTTGATTTCAGCTCAGGTCACAATCTCACAGTCTTGAGATCAAGCCCCACATCACACTCTGTTGACAGTGCAGAGCCCCCTTGGGATTCTTTCTCTTCCTCTCTCTGCCCCTGCCCCACTCATTCTCTCCAAAATAAACAAACATTTAAAAAAAAAGTAACAACTGTAATAAAATAGTGCCAAAGCTTATAAAGGTTGATTAAAAATGAAATATGTGTACACCTCATCAAAATCAGTACATGTACACTACATTTCATTTAATAGGAAAGAACCTGAAAAGTCACATAAAAATAAATTATGTTTTAAGATTTTCTCACTAATTTTAGGGAAGTCTTTTTGATATCTTTGATAGGCAGTGACTCTTAAAACTAAAATGCTTAGTTTTCTCTTTGTCTTAAGTACTAATCAAACAGGAAACATCAGAACTTGATTGCTTTTAGGAAAACACAATGAACACTTAGAATATGAGATGTAATTTTCATGTAAATTATCGACAGCTCCAATCATCTAGCCAAGACACTTACTACCAAGTAATTTCATGTTCAATACAAAGAATAGGAATTCATCCAAAATTATGCATGCAAGTGCTTAGGTGCACTTTTCAGGGGAAAATATCACCAGATTCTTAAAAGAGCACATGACCCAAAGGAAATAAAAAGTAACGTATAGAAATTAAGTTTAGCTCCTTTTCAAGCTGAAATGCCTAAAACAAGAATGAGTGCTTCAAGTCCTTGATGGTGCAAGTTCAAAAATATAAACTTATATTCAAAATTCAGTAAATTCATTAAAATAAATATTTTGGTTCCACTCTCAAGGCTGATAGCATGTCATGTTGGTTGAGGGTCTGGTGTCTATTACTACCATGCAGCATCATCATGTTTATTTTTAACCTGCTTAACCTACATCCTCACAAGAAAATCAAACCCCTCTGAAACTGTCTTGACTCTTTCAAAAGAGCCAAGAATTAATTATATTAAACTGCAATTCCTGTAATTCAAAACAATAATTCAGATAACACCTTTAATAATCACCATATACAAAAACTATCAAACACTGGTTGTTTTTAAAGAACTAATATTTCTCAACTGTAGATTATGGCTTAAACTGGTCTCAAATCCTTATAAAGTGTGGTTTACTCAAGAGATATTTTGTAGTTAAATTAATTCAGTATTAAATGTTAGGATAAATGATGACAGGATTGTTTCTAATTTAAATGATAAACCCACAATATAAGTCAATTTTTACTTTACATACCTCTATAACCAGAGTTTTAGGAAAGGTTAAAATTAATATATTTTAAATAAGGCACAGTTCTGTAATTCCACAAGTACACAAAGATAAATGCAAGAACATCTGCTACAGCAAAAAAATAAAAACTACACAATATTCCTCTATAGATATATAAAAACCATAATTATCTAACAGAAGCTTATGGCCATTCAAAAGAATAATGAAAACTTATATAAGCAGATATGCAATGATCACCCAAAATATATTCTAACATGAAAAAAGTGTGTTGCACATTCCTGTGAATGTGTGTGGAGGGGGTATGTTTAGGGGTGCATGCAGAAGTGAGGAAGGGAGATACATACAGACACTGAAAACTTACAAAAATACAGAAAAAAACCTCTCATCTGGTGCTGCTTCTAGTGAAGAAATTGGGAACTCAGACAGAAAGAAACACATGTCACTGAATTTTATACTGCATATATGTATTCAACTAAAAAACACCAGATAACAAGTACACTAGTTTCTCTGTGGTGGGCAAGAAATTACAGTACGTATAAATATCAAATTAGTGCTAAAGGCAAAACAGATGATAAATTGTTGGTTTTCTCTTTTACTTTTTTAATAAAGATATTAGAAAAGGCAAGTGAATATACAATTACCTGTCATTAATAAGTTATAAGCTTCTTGTTTGGAAATTTTCCCATGGAACCATCTTAAAAGGAGAACAAATTAAATATGTGAATCTAAAGTCCTTTTTGCTGTTATACAATCAAAATTAAACACAAGTTTAATTCAAGGTGCAATAATGAAATAAATACAAATACAACTGATCAAATTATCTTATTCCTTCTACATTTATGTTACTACACTTTGTTAAACACACATACTTTCAACAAAATATAGAAAAATCAGGGACTAGTATGAACTATAATTTCCTTATTAGTTAACAATACAAAAACAGCAATGATTTTAATTCTGATAATGACAAACTGTTATATGCTTACATCATAGCTAGTGTTCTCTTTTCTTTGTATTA
Source organism: Panthera onca (assembly GCF_046562875.1). Taxonomy (NCBI): domain Eukaryota; kingdom Metazoa; phylum Chordata; class Mammalia; order Carnivora; family Felidae; genus Panthera; species Panthera onca. The sequence continues at coordinate 89,328,293 of NC_138339.1, forward strand.
GGAGGGATGGTACAGGTAGAGCCCACTAGATTTATCCAGAAAAAAAAAATACTCAGTGACTTTTCCTCACATTACTCTCAAAATGAACTTCCCCTACAATAGGTGATAGGTTCTCTCTTGAAAGAAAATAGACCTGACTGGTTAATACTTTCCTTAAAGTCAGAAAATAAGACTGAGCCATGACAAAGACTGGATACCAGCATCAAGAACTGAAGTAAAAGAATGTCTTAGCATTCCTAATTCTGTTTGAGCTGACAGCATAACAAATTAGATGGCTAGAGTATTTTAGTTTCTGTGTACTTAAAATAAGCATTTAGAAATTATTATAAATGGCATTATAGGCAAGATCCACTGCATATAACTAAAGTATTTAAATTTTACCTTAAACTAAAATGACACATCTGGTTTTAAAAATTAATTATTAGTAATTAAATTTCTTAAAATCTCCTTTCATTTACCTGAAGATCTATTATCTATCTTGTTGATTAGCACCTGTTAATGCCAAGCTGACAACCCTAGATCATACCTCTATTACTTTGTCATTAATTCTTAGAATCTACTATTATTTTTGACAGTAGCTTAAAAAACAAATTGGAAAGTAAAAATACTAGAAGACTAAAACAAAAAAAATCAAGAACCATCTAAATGCTGCCTACAAGAGACTCATTTCAGACCTAAAGACACATGCAGATTGAAAGTGAAGGGATGAAAAACATTTACCAGGCAAATGGAAGTGAAAAGAAAGCTGGGGTAGCAATACTTTTATCAGACAAAATAGACTTTTAAAACAAAGACTGTGAACAAGAGACAAAGAAGGACATAATAAAATAATAAAAGGAATGATCTAATGAGAGGATATAACACTCATAAATATCTATGGACCCAATATGGAGGCACCTAAATACATAGTGCTGCTAACTCTATTAAGACATAAAGGAAGAAACTGACAGTAATACAGTAACAGTAGAAGACTTAAACATCCCACTTATATCAGTGGATAGATCATCCAGACAGAAAACCAACAAGAAAAGAGTGGTTTTGAATGACACATTGGACATTAGACTGGATGGACCTAACAGATATATACAGGAAGGACATTGCATAACACTTCCCAGGGTAAATCACATTAGCCCACAAAAAAAATTCAAGACATTCAAAAAGAATGAAATGCAAAAAGACTGAAATCATATCATGCATCTTTTCTTTCCACAATGTTATGAAACTAGAAATCAATCATGAGAAAAAAATCTCCAAAGAACATAAATACATATAGACTAAATAACATGCTACACTGAACAATGAATGGGTCAACCAAGAAATCAAAGAGGAAATCAAAAAATACATGAGATAAATGAAAATCAAAACAGTCCAAAATCTTTGGGATGCAGCAAAAAATGTTCTAAGAGGGAACTTTATAACAATACAGGCCTACTTCAAGAAATAAGAAAAATCTCAAATAAACCATCTAACCCTAACACCTAAAGGAGCTAGCAAAGAAGAACAAGGCCCAAAGTCAAAATAAAGAAGGAAATAATAAAGATTCGAGTAGAAATAAAAGAAACAGAAACAAAAACAAAACAAACAAGCAACAGAAAAAGATCAATGAAACCAAGAGCTGGTTCTTAGAAAATATATGCAAATTATATTAAACCTTTAGAAAGACTCATAAAGGAGAAAAAGAGAACTGAAGGAAATATAATCAGAAATGAAGGATGAGAAGTAACAACCAACATCACATAAATACAAAACACTGTAAAATAAACTGGACAATCTAGAAGAAATGAATAAACTCCTGGAAACAAATATTATTCCAAAACTGAATCATGAAGAAACAGAAAATTTGAATAGATTGGTTAATAGCAATGAGATAAACTCAATAAGCAAAAATTCCCAAAAAACAAAAGTCCAGGACCATATGACTTCACAGATGACTTTCACAAGTGCCATCTATCTACCAAACATTTAAAGAAAATGTAATACCTATTGTTCTCAAACTATTGCAAAAAATAGAAGAGGAAGAAAAACTTCCAAATTCATTCTTCAAGACCAACATTAATTACTCTGATACCAAAACCAGACGAAGACACTACAAAAAAAAAAAAAAATCTGAATAACAGATGTAAAAATCCTCAACAAAATACTAGCAAACCGAATTCAACACATTAAAAAAAAATGATTCACCACAATCAAGCAGGATTTATTCCAGGGATGCAAGTGTGGTTCAATATTTGCAAATCCATCAACGTGATACATCACATTAACAAAAGAAATGATAAAAACCATATGATCATCTCAACAAATGCAGAAAAAAGCATTTCACAGAGTACAACATCCATTCTTGATAAAAACTCTCAACAAACTAGGTTTAAGAGGGAACATACTTCAACATAACAAAGGCCATATATGAAAAACCCACAGGTAACATCATACTTAATGATGAAAAACTAAGAGCTTTTCCCTTAAATTCGGGAACAAGACAACGTCCTCTCTCACCAATTTAATTCGACAGACTACTGTAAGTCTTAGTTGAAGCAATCAGACAAGAAAAAGAAGTAAAAGGCATCAAACAGGTAAAGAAGAATTAAAACTTTCACTATTTGCAGATGACATGATACTGTATACGAATAACCCTGCAAAATGGTGAAGCTGCTCTGGAAAACAGTGTGGAGATTCCTCAAAAAATTAAAAATAGATCTACCCTATGACCCAGCAATAGCACTGCTAGGAATTTACCCAAGGGATATAGGAGTACTGATGCATAGGGGCACTTGTACCCCAATGTTTACAGCAGCACTTTCAACAATAGCCAAATGATGGAAAGAGCCTAAATGTCCATCAACTGATGAATGGATAAAGAAATTGTGGTTTATATATACAATGGAATACTACTTGGCAAGGAGAAAGAACAAAATATGGCCTTTTGTAACAATGTGGATGGAACTGGAGAGTGTGATGCTAAGTGAAACAAGTCATACAGAGAAAGATACCATATGTTTTCACTCTTATGCGGATCCTGAGAAACTTAACAGAAGACCATGGGGGAGGGGAAGGGGGGAAAAAAGAGAGGGAGGGAGGCAAACCATAAGCGACTCTTAAAAACTGAGAATAAACTGAGGGTTGATGGGGGGATGGAAGGGAGGAGAAAGTGGGTGATGGGCACTGAGGAGGGCATATGTTGGAATGAGCACTGGGTGATGTATGGAAACCAATTTGACAATAAATTTCATATTAAAAAAAAAAAAAAAAGAAAATCCCATTTACAACTGCACCTGAAATAATAAAATACTTAGGAATAAACTTAAAGGAAATGAAAGACCTGTACCCTAAAAACTATAAAACACTGATAAACTGAAGATGACACAAACAAATGGAAAGATATTCCATACTCATGACTTGGAAGAACACTGTTAAAATGTCCATACTATCCAAAGCAAACTATAGATCCAAGGCAATCCATATCAAAATACCAATAGCATTTTTCACAAAACTATAACAAATAATCTTAAAATTTGCATGGAACCACAAAAGACCCCCAAGAGCCAAAGCCATCTTGAAAAAGAAGAACAAAACTGGAGGTATCACATCCCAGATATAAAGATATACTACAAAGCTGTAGTAATCAAAACAGTATGGTACTGGCAAAAAACAGTACACAAAAAACAAACAAACAAAAAAAAAAACCCCAGACCCAATAAACAGATCGATGGAACAGAAAAGAGAGCCCAGAAATTAACTCACAATTATGTGGTCAATTAATCTAGGGCAAAGGAGTCAACAATATATGCTGGGGGAGAAAAACAGTCTCTTCAATAAATGGTGTTGAAAAAACTGGACACGTACATGCAAAAGAATGAAAACTGGGTTACTCTCTTATACCATACACAAAAATGAACTCCAAATGGATTAGAGACATAAAGGGGGACCTGAAAACATAAACCTCCTTAAAGAAAACACAGGCAGTAATTTCTTTGACATCAGCCATAGAAATATTTTTCTAGATAGGTCTCCTCAGGCAAAGGAAGCAAAAACAAAAGTAAACTATTGAGACTACATCAAAATTAAAAGTTTCTGCACAGTGAAAACCTACGGAATTTGCAAATGATGTATCTGATAAGGGGTTAATATCCAAAATATATAAACAACTTCTAAACCTCAACTCTAGAAAAATAAATATTTCAATTAAAAAAATGGGCAGAGAGGCACCTGGATGCTTCAGTCGGCTAAGGAACGGACTCTCAATTTTGGCTCAAGTCATGATCTCAGGGTCATGAGATGGAGCCCTGAGTCAGGCTCCATGCCCAGCTTAAGAGTCTCTCTTTCCCTCTCTCTCTGCCCCTCCCCTGCTCATACTCTCAGTCTCATTCTCTCTCTGTTTCTCAATAAAAAAAAAAAAAAAAAAAAAAAAAAAAAAAGCAGGGGGGGTGGGGAGGGCAGAGAACCTGAGTAGACATCTTTCCAAAGAAGACAGTATATCCACTCCTATGGTTAATGTCATGTAATTTACAGTAGCCAAAATATGGAAGCAACCCAAGTGCCCAAGGATAGATGAATGGATAAAAATGTGGTATATACATACAATGGAATATTAGCCATAAAAAAGAAAGAGATTTTTGCCATCTGTATCAACATGGATGGAAGTCAGTCAGACGGAGAAAGACATACTATACGATTCAACTCATGTCTGGAATTTAAGAAACAAAATGAACAAACAAAGATAAACAAAAAACACTCTTCACTCTTAAATACAAAGAACAAACTGGTGGTTGCCAGAGGGAGGAAGGCATGGGGATGGGGGAAACAGATAGGGGGGATTAAAATTACACTTATCCCAATGAACACTGAGTAATATATAGAACCGTTCAATAATTATTTATATTGTATACCTGAAACAAATTTACCATTGGATTTAATTATACTCCAATTAAAAATTTCTTAATAAAAATTAGAAATTTCTCTACATAAAAAAAAGCTCATTGTATATTATGTATGTTAATAAATTCAGTGTTGTTTCACTGAATGAATGTGTTCAGAACACTGTGCTGTATTTAATACATACTGGAAAGGCACATTAAAAATTACTTCTGAGCATGCTAATTATATATATGAATAAGTATAGTGTTATTTCAATAAAAAAGATATATACCCAAAAAAAGCTGGAAAATAAAAATACTACAAGTCTAAAACATGTAAGTGCTCTAAAGCCCAGTGTTACAGATTTAGAAGCTGTTAACATTGTTTTAAATTACCCATACTATTACTTATCAAAATATAACTGCATATTTACCTTTTCACATGAATGAAATGTTAAACTTTTGAATACCCTCTTTAACATTATTCCCACCATTAACTCATTAACTCAATGCAAATTATGAATACCATACAGCAAGTACACAAAAACTGGAGCAATCCAGGCTTCCTTAAAAGGTAGTAAGGGTCTATACTGCATTCAAGTATAATCTAAATGGCCATTTCCTATAAATGCTAGAACAGGGTTTTTATATTCTGGGGGAGAGATGAGTAGATACCCTCAAAGGCTATTCCTATATTTTTATAGCAAGAATAAAGAAAAACAAGGGAATTCAAAGTGAGGAGCACCAAACGGGGTTTAGAGAACAAATCGGCAATAATGATTTTGTGAAGTAGATCTGAGTTTCCTCATTGAGACATTTATTACCTATATGTAAAATGTACATATTTCAAACACATGGTTTACACCAATGATAGAAAGAGGAGTCCCTGTTCTTACCAAGTTCCCTTCCAATAAGAAAAAGCGACACAAATACTGTATAACTACAAAAACAATGTCAAAAATATAATAAAGTGCAGTGATAGAAATGCACAGAGGGCATTTTTGGAATAAAAGAGGAGGGCACCATCTCTATGGAACATGTGAGGGAGAAGATAAAGGAAGACTTCTTGGGAAGTGATAAGTGAGTTAAGTCATTAAGAATAGAAATTAACCAAACATAATGCAGTGGTATTCTGACCTAGAAAGTAGCTTAGACAAAGGTGAAAAACAGTTTTACACATTTGAAGATCGACAAGCTGGAGAGTAGAATATAAACATAAAAGAGATATGACTAGTAAAGGACACAATAGTCAGATGAGAGGATCATTTCAGGCTCTGCTAAGGTAAAGATGACAGAGAATAAGGTAATGCTTTTAAGTGCAAAAGTGATGCAGTCAGATATGGGTTTTAGGAAGATTATGCTTGCTACTGGAAGAAAGGATTTAAAGAGACTGAAAGCATCAAAGAAAACCAACTTGGAGGTTACTGCTACATCAAGTCCTGTTAAGAAATGAGAAGAACAGACCTATAAATACAGAGAACCAACTGATGGTTGCCAGAGTGGAGGATGGGCAAAAGGAATAAAGAGGAGTGGGGGATACAGGCCTCTAGTTTGGAATGAGTAAGTCACAGGAACAAAAGGCATACCATAATGAATATAGTCAAGGATGCTGTAATAATGATGTATGGTGACAGATGGTAGCTACACCTGGGGGGCGCAGGGCATCATGTACAGAATTGTTCAATCACTTTGTTGTACACCTACAACTAATGTTAACACTGTGTGTCATCTATCGTCAATTAATTTTTTTAATTAAAAAAAAAAAAATAAAGAAAAGGGCCTGAACTAGAGTATGGTTGCTTAAGATTGAGAAGAAGACACACATTCAAGAAATATTCTAGGGGCGCCTGGGTGGCTCTGTCGGTTAAGCGTCTGACTTCAGCTCAGGTCATGATCTCGCAGTTTGTGAGTTTGAGCCCCGTGTCGGGCTCTGTGCTGACAGCTCAGAGCCTGGAGCCTGCTTTGGATTCTTTGTCTCCCCGTCCCTCAGTCCGTCCCCTGCTCATGCTCTGTCTCTCTCTGTCTCTCAATAATAAATGTTCAAAAAAAAAAAAAAAAAGAAATATTTTAGAAAACAAAATTATCAGGACTTGATGTCTATATCATTGTTAAAAGGGAGCCAGAAAGAAACACAGTTCAAGTTACATTTGTTTAGTCTGAAAGAGCACTCATGGATGCTACTGGATGCTACTGAGGTTGCTTCACTGCCAGTCTCCACCTTAAGAAATTAGAGGGAGCTGAGAAATACATAAAATAAGTCAACAGCGCAATTTAGCTTACACTAAATACCAAATGAGTAGATAATTACAAAGTTCAGAGATGTACTAACTAAAAAACATTCCCAGCAAAAGTGGGATTTATACTTTATGCTGTGAGAAAACTGGATGAAGCTTTAAATATTTAGTGGCATGTGACCAACATTTTTTTCCTTTTCTTTTAAAAATATATATATGGTATTATTTTAAATAGGGATAAAAATACAGATTTCAACTGTATCTTGAAAATCACGAAGATCTCACAACACTGGACTCCCGTTTTTGCACACATCAATTACAGCAGTCAACTTACTGCAGGGAAACATTACTAGTTTTTGGCTTCCCACTCTCTAATACAAAGAGAGAATGTTAACTGCCATGTATCACCATACTCTGCACTGTTGTTTGTACTGTAGGGAGCCAGTTCCATGTACCTTAATCTTCATCAAAAAAGGAAAGTAAGAAAGATCAGCATTATTTTAATTTGGGAAAAATAAGAATATTTATACCTGACCCATTCCATTTGCTTACATTATCAGTATGCCTCCCCCAAACACTAATTAGAATTTGTAATTTGATACAGGTAGAGGGAAGACTTCACACAAATACAGTCAACAATGTACCATCTCACTCATGGAGGCTATTTTGCACCTACACAAACAACAAGGAAAATGGAGTCAGAAAACATTTCATATGTTCTACTTAAAGGAAGCATCAGGAACTAAGCGAGGTTTACTGAAAGTGGAGAATTCAGCTTACTGTTTTTGTATTCTAATGGTTAGAAAAGAGAATAAGCAAACACTTGAGAGGCAACCTTTAAATTCCATTCATCAACACTGACAGGATGGTAAGGAAAAAAAGTGTTCCACTGAAAAGAGATCAAAAGATGAACAGTCTTAATTAAAATCATGAGTAAGACAGAATTGGGATTAAGAGTTAACGTCTTTAAAAGAAAATTTTTATGCAAAGTAAATGAGGGATGAGCAAAACACTAAAATAGATCTCCAAGGACAATAACAAAATCAGAGTAAATTTCCCATAGGAGGTTACTGTTAACAGCTAATAACTTCTGAAATACAAGAGATGACTGTGGCAAATATTAAGTACAGTAATACCTGGTCTTTGAATTAGCCCTTACAAGATACCTAAAATCAGCCTGAAAAGATTATGAAAAAAAAGGCCTTGTAGAATCTTAATAAATACGGTAAAGAGTCATGATCTTGCTGAAAAGTTCTCTCTCTCTCACACAAAACAAACTGAAAAAAACTGAAACATAAAATACCCAAAAGATGTGGTTACAAAAACAAGAAATGCTATAAATAAATCAGTAAGGAAACAAAAATATTATGAATCATGACATTCATGATGTTATTAATGTTGTTTATAGAAAAGCCTTTAGTTTGGTGATAGAAGAGTTCTATATAGTAAAAGCCACCATCGTTATTTAAAAATAAAACTACCCATAGATCCTAAAGAAAATTTTAACATACCAGTTCTCGAGCCAAATAAAAACCATTCTTAAGTCAGCCCCCAAAGTAGCAATTTTCTTTTAAAATAAATTTTGGCCTAAGTTTTTCAATTAGTAGGTTTACAACATAGTTTCTTTTTCCTTTTAAAAATTAACACAAACTCACATTTTGCCTTCATGTGGATCTTCTTCCCGGCCCTAAAGGATAAGATATTAAGACAGTATTTTATACAGTTTTAACTATTACATCTATTTTCATTAAAGTTAATAAAATCATATCTTCAAACACATCTCTACCCTGTCCCTAATATTTACTTATACAAGAAAAGATATATCGGTTCAAGAAATGTCTTTCTAAGACTCTCTCCCTTACTTGTTGTGGTTACTCTAATCCAGGCCCTTGTTCTCTCTTTTCTTCAATAGTTACCAAAGCCCAACTAGTTTAATTACCTCTGTGCCCTGTCTCACCCCACCATCTCACCATTCCAATCTGGATTCTTCAGTTTCAACTGCAACTTTGTCCTGCACTAAGGTACACCAAACAAAAAACAAACAAACAAACAAAATGTAAAAACCAAACCTTTAATACTGCTCTACTTCCTAAAAATTCCTTTTATAAAACCAAAATCCTTTATCATAGAACTCAGGTCTACATTTCCTGTCTTATACTACCAACTCTCTTAAGTTATCTATACCATGGTCACACATAACTACCTATTTGCTAATCCACATTCTCCTACCACCTAGCTTATTCTTTTTAACCTAGGATGTCTTTTTCACTCACTGTTTCCTACCTGTTTCCTACTATCTAGGTAGGATCTTCTTCAAATACTACCTCCTCAGTGAAACAATGAGTCCCTAGAACATAAATATAAACTTTTACTTTAAATCAAAAAGACATCCTTCTTTTATCATCTTTTTAACCTTACCTATTTGGCATTCCTATTATTTAAGATACACTGGTGTTATTTATTCATTCCGGTATAGTGGCTACATGCATCGTAACATCTTAACTATTCTTTAACACCTACCACCACCATAATCACTAGCACAATGCTGTTCATATAGGTTGCACTGAATATTTTTGAGGTGTACCTCTAGGACCCAGCAAAACTGGGTATCTGGCACCAAGTCTTCACTGAATAATGAAGGAAAGAGTAGAAAAATAGTCGATCTGTCCATGGATTTACTTCCCTCAATTTTTCCTCACTCATCAAATACCTACCCAAAGTAAAACCACACACTCACTGAATGCCTACTATATGCAAAGCAGTACGCTAAAAAACAAACAAAAAAAACCCCACAAAAACAAAATACATTATCATTGCCCAAAAGGAGTTCATCTCTATAGAACTGGTTTACACCATAAATTAATTTTATACAGTGTAGTAAAATACAGAATTAACAAGGTGCTATAAAAACATAGGAGAAAACAATTTAGACTAAGATAGGCATAAAACCTCTGTGAAAAAAGGGGCAACATCTGGGCTGAATTGATAAAAATGAATCAAATTTTACAAGTCAGTGGTGTAGCAGGGCAAGAGTGTCAAGGAAGAGGAGAAAGTATAGGCAAAGAGATATTCATTCAACAAACATTTGCTGAATGTTTACTAATACGAGACACTATTCTGCTATGGGAACACATCACTGAATTAGAGACAAAAATCCTCACAGAGCTTACATTCTAGATTTAAGGCATAAAAGTATAAATGTGCTTGGGGAACAGTAATCAGAAGTTCAGGGTGGGAAAATCCTTAAATCCAACCACCAAAGTAATGTCTGAAATCTAGACAATCTCTAAATGGCTTTTCAACCTACAAGGAATCACTATGCTCCAATGAAGACCATTATGAAAACTTATTATACATACTGGTGTGAAACCTATTTATAATTCTAACTTGAAACTATTCCACTATTAATTCAGAGTATGACTATATTCCTTTTTAGCAGCCACATCACATTTTTTGTTCATACTGAGTTATTAAATTGTTTTTATTTTTTTCCTTTTATTGACATGAGGTCATGTCTCTTTATCTTAAATTGAGCTTTTTTTTTTTTTTTTTCTGTACTCCTTGGATAACTTACACTTATTCTTCTTAAAGTTTACCTAGTTGGATTTGACCCAGAATTCAAGAGCTAAAGAAAAGTTAAACTATACTATAAATCCTTCAAATAATCAGAAAATTGGGGGAAAGGGGGTTATAGCAAGGAGAAAAAAAAATCCAACATAAAAAATTTTAACTAAGAAATTTCATAAGTAAAACCAGTGAGATTCTTCAGTTTGAACACTTCTGGCCTATATGGAATAAATATCCCTTCCTACTGTAAAATTCCAAATAGTAACCTAGGAATTAGAAGTTCTAATGCCAGCTCCTCTATTAAGTAACTATGTGTATGGAATTTATCATACCATTTCCTCAACCTCCCTCCACTTTTTGTCAGTATGTTTTACTTTTACATATCAAGTTCTATTAGTCAAAAGAATAACAAAAACAAATATTCTCCCCTGTTGTCTTCCTGCAACAATAATCAAAGCACAGGTTTCAGAATATTACCAGGTTCATGACATATTTTAAAAACAGTAGCTCTGAAGGTTATGAAAGATAAAAGGAAACCATTCCATCACCCTAACCAAATCCAAAAAGGAAGGGTGAATTCCAAAACTGTAATATTTTGGATATGATTCAGTGATACTGAGTAGTATCTCTGAAATGCAAATACTGTTTGAATGCAGACCTGCTATTAAGAAATGCACAATTATTTACAGTGATAAGATTTCTAATACTATATTATGTGGTGACAATGAAAATGGAAATACTGATAATGTAGAAACATGTGATAATGTATGTGTAATATAACTAAGCTTTTCCAAAGTTACTAGAAAGTTATACATGTATTTGGGAGATGAAGAATTTGAAAGCAAACATGGACAACTATTTGAATGAGATTTCCATGATCAGTTTGACATAATGTCACTTAAGAGAAAAACCACCAAGACGACAAAAAGTGATACAAATAAGCACAAATGTTAATGTTCTTTATTCTTAGAAACTCATAAAAACTTTCTGAAAATTGGCAGTTAAAGATTAAAACATGCTAGCCTAATTATGGTCTTTACAAAAAATAACATTTATTACAGTAAATACATTTTAATGAAAAATTCCTTGTACTTAGGAATTAGGTTTCTCATTAAAAAAAAATGTTTCACAACTAATTTCCATGATTATGGACAAGTTCCAAAAATGTACAAAACACTGACAATTCTGAGAGTGAGAAGAAAAGAACAAAACTTACCACCTCTTCCACTAAGTCTTCAACAATAAGGCCCTGTTCATCTGTTCTTAGATTTGTAACCCACATCCATCCATCTTCTAATTCATTATGAACAATAAACATATCTCCTTTTAGGAAACTGAAAGTGACAATTATGAAGTTATTAAAATTGAATTAAAGTTTTAAACAGGGAAAATTGACTAATCACGTAATACAAGAGATACTATGATATTGGAAAATGCAAGAAATTAAAGTCAAACACTCTGGATTTTTGTCCTGTTTCTGGCATCATCTAAATGTAAAACTTTGAAGCCACTTAACAATCTGACTCTTAATTTCATCACGTGTAAATGGTATCTGCACCACTGGATTATTATTACATTCAAACTGGAATGTTTGTAACCAATAATTATATATGCATTACAAGCTTTAGGGTGTAACTCCAAGAAAACTGACTTAAAAATTTAAGCTTCTGTGTAATTATCTTTCAGATATGGTTTAGATATAAAATCATAATATAGTTAATTCATTACACATAAACAAGACACAGTTACTTTGGAAAAACTTTATTTTGAATAAGCACCATTAGTCTAATCAGCATATGTTTATGAGAATTAATATTTTTCTCATAAAGAACGTTAAGATTTATTTAATTTACTTAGATACCCATGATACTACATAGCATTCTTTTTGTTTGAAAGTGGTAGTAAAGCATTTGAAAATGTATGAATGTTTTTTCTGTTACAAACTTCTGAGTAGAGGGAAACACACAAACTAGTTTCTTTTCCTTGGAATCTAGATGTTTGCAACCTCCACCAAATCACAGGAGGAGTAAGTTAGTTTTATACTGATGCCATCTATCAACATCAGTAATTCGCTTAAGTGTCCTTCTAAGCCTGAATGAATGCCTCTGAACATTTAAGGTTTCAAGATTGATTGGCTGCTACCATTAACCCTACATCTATATCCATGTCTGTCAAATATTTTTTTAAATCAATTTTCCTTTCAATCTTAATTTTCAGAAACCAAACTTCCATTAAGTAAATCTTTTCTCATACTTCTGAAAACCGTTTTTCTCCGGAATATCTCAAGCCTGTTTCTTATACAAATTCAAGAAAAGAAAACTTGTACACAATACTTTGGGTGATTGCTATATGAATGAGCATGACATACACTGCATTCTATCTTGACACTACAATCCTTGTTAACAGTGACCAATATTTCACTCACTGATGAGCAGCAGACAGCAGACATTACCTCTTAGCCAAATATGTTATTCCTTTCTAAAACCAACCTCCTAAACAACTACATTAAAAAAATAATAATTATGAGTAAAAAAAGGAATACATATGGACAAGAAGTAAAAGAGAAAGGAGAAGTGACAAGTTATATTTCTTGGTCAAAAGTAATCATAAGAGAATTTGTTTTTTTAATTTTGACTTTTGTTGTTGCTAGAACACTATCATGCAAAAATGAAAAAAAAATTAAAATAAAAAGCTTACTAGCACAAACAATACAATCACAAGATTCTTTATGTATTATTTTGCATTCTTCCTCAAAAAAGGTTAAAACGCCTTATTAAATCTCATTACTCTTCAGATGTTTTTACCTAAAAACAAAACAAAACAAAAAACTTCACAGATATATACAAATTTTAAAAGACTTAGGGGCACCTGGCTGGCTCAGTTGGTGGAGCATGCAACTCTTGATCTTGGGGTGCACATGCTAATTTTTGTTTAAATTTTCATCTTCCTAGATCGGTAGTTCTCAGGGGTTTTTTTTGTTTTTGTTTTTTTTAATTTTTTTTAACGCTTATTTATTTTTGAGACAGAGACAGACAGAGCATGAACGGGGAAGGGTCAGAGAGAGGGAGACCCAGAATCAAAAGCAGCTCCAGGCTCTGAGCCGTCAGCCCAGAGCCCGACGCGGGGCTCGAACTCACAGACCGCGAGATCGTGACCTGAGTTGAAGTCGGACGCTTAACCGACTGAGCCACCCAGGCGCCCCTGTAGTTCTCAGTTTTGAGGTTCTCTTAGGAGCCCTATATACTCTTAAAAACTGACAACCTAAAAGGCTTTTATTTATATAAGTTCAACCCATTTAGATTTATCATATTAGATTTAAAATATAAATGTTTTAAAGTATTTACTGATTCTTAAAAAAATACACCCCATTATATATAACATAAAGAATATGAAAAATAATATTTTTAAAGTTTGTGACAGTATTATTTCACATTTTTGCAAATCTCAACATCTGTTTCAACTGAAAACTACTCGGTTCTCCTATTTCTACATTCAATCTGTTGCTTTATGTTTTTTTATCCGAAGTATATGAAGAAAAATCTGGCCTCACAAAAAATATGTAGTCATGAAAGGGGTATTTTAATAGCCTTTGAGATTGCATAATTATAGATATTCTATGATGTAACATCAAAAGCTCAGCAAGTGGTACTCGAAGGTTAGTTGTAATGTGGACTCTAAAACTGCAGCAAGAACTTTCTGCATCCCATTCCAGTAAAATGTATTTGTCCATCTTGCACTCTGAATGGATCTTTACCCAGGCAGAATTCTTTAACAGCGTGCATTGTTCATTTAGAAAATATTGGTTCACTGAGCTATGTAGACCTTTCAGACATAAATACATTTTACACAATCAAAACATCACATTTTTTAATATTACCACCAATCTCATCAGAAAAATCATGAACTGTTTATATTTAGGAAGCTGTCAAACTCCTGATGGGAGATACAGGGTTTCTAAAATCCTCATTTTTTTATTCCAAGCTCAAATTTTCTCATTGGCAATAAATACTGCCAGTTATTTCCCCTGAAGTAACATAAAACACTCACTTTACCAAAAAAAAAACAAAAAAAAAAAAAAAGAAAGAAAAAGAAGAAAAGAAAAGAAAAGTCAAATCCTCTAGTCTGAATAACCATAGTTTGCCTGTCAGTCATTCTATTAAGTATATGTGGTATACACAAAAGCAGAAGCTACCTCAGCTCTCAACTCAATGCTCCACTCATGCAGCCAAGGCACTTTGTGCATACTTCCCATTTCATCACACCAGTTTTCATCACAGAGAAGATTAAAAAGATAGTCATCATACAGAATATTAAAAGGGTTGAGATTTAATAAAATACATTTTGTAGTTGCACCAAGAAAAACCTTAGAGGACACTGGTTGATACTTTTTACCTCTAAGTGTGTGGCAGTGAAGAACACCATACACTATGGTGCCCCTGCCTTAATCTGTCCTAAGGTCCTAATAGATTTACAGCTCTGCTCGTTGCTCATGTACCATCAGTGTACATGTATGTCACAGTGGAAAGGGTATATTTTATCTTAGTCTTATTAAGAAAGCAGTTTGGTTCTTGTGAACCCTCTAAAGGGATCTCAAGGATCCTCGAAGTTACATGGATCACACTTTGAGCACTGCTGTTCTAGATGATTCACTGGGAATTTACAAGTTATCCAAACTTCCTGAATTTGTAGTTCACCATTGTTCTTCATTATTGTATACATTTCCTTCCTTCGTTTTTGTTCATTTGCTTTTCCCGCTTAGATCACAAATAAAGGTACGCCAATAAAAACTAAATGAGAAGTTATTTTGTGGACAATCATATAAAAATGGAATCCTTATTTTGAAATTCCAGATACTTGAGTCTTTTTTAAATTATCCTATTTTTAGAAATTTCACTATGCCCCAAAGTTATCGCTGTATTTTAAATGCTGCTGTTGATTTCAGTGAGAAGCTGTATACTCAGAATCAGTAAACATTTTGCCAGCAAGAAATAAATTTTCTATTGTAAAGTTAAACAGCTTACAGAAAGACACTGAATATTTGATAATTATCAAATTATATAACAAATCAGTTTATGTAAAAATAATAAAACATTATATATAAATCAAATTATATAAAAATAATTTTTAAAGATTATCACGTTCTGTAGTTCTATGCCACACTTAAACTATTCACCCATCATGTAAAATAGAAGTTTGGTCATCATTTAAGTACAAATTACAGTTAAGATATAAATGCCATGTAGTAATAAAAATTAAAGGAGAGTACAGAATATAACAATTATCCTTACTTTGTCAGAGATAGTCTAATAAAAGCTGAATTATTTCTGTCATCTTCACTGTGGCCACTCTGATCCAAATCCATATTCTGAACAAATAAGCCAAACACAAGAGTACAGGAACAATGAACTCAATATTAAAGGTACCTTCATCCTGCTACAATGCTATTTCCTCAAATTCCAAAACCTTCCTAGTCCAAGAGCAATGTTTTCCAAGTGTGTCAAATGCCTGTTTCAAATGCCTATAAATGAGAATACATTATAAAATACCTTATTTCATCAGTGTCTGGAACTTTTGTGTAAGGTAGAATGGCTCGAACACGCCTTCTATCTTCTACTGGCTAGAAATCATTAAAAAAAAAAAAAAAAAAAAAAAAAGATTTACAATAGATAATCTCTTCATGTCAAAGTCAAATCAGGTTATGTCCACATAAAGTTAAAACCAACAAAAATCCACATTATGAACACCACAGGATCAGTCAAACTATTTTTTACTCAGGCTATAAATACCTAAAGCCTAGAAATGCTGGTCTTGTTTCTGTTGCTGCTTTTTTACAAATTCTTTTAACTGTATAACCAATGTTTGTATCAAGTAATAGGAGTAACCATTTAATTTTAAATGAACTACGCAGAAAATATAAATTAACCTTTTTCTAATGAAGTAGAAGGCATTTCAGAATCTTACGGCAACTTCAGGATTAGCCCTATACAATCAGTGATTCCTCCTCATCCCTTTAAAAATATTTGTTAAGCTATCACCATACAGTATTATAAAAAAAAAAAAAAAATTTAGAAACGTAAAGACAAAATTACAGAAAAATTATTTTATTTTTTTAAAGAAGGTGGCAGTTTTGCTAATATGACAGAATTAAAATTCAATATGGTATTTCTTGAATTATAATAAACACCATAAAAAACTGAACAAGAGCTAACCTCATTAGTAAAGTGAAGTAATAAATTTTTGAAAAATATTTTATTCAAGTTTTACTTGCCTCTGGTGGTGCAACTGGATAAAGCAATTTTTCTCCTTTAAGCAAACAGGAAACATGACTGTAATAACCTATTAGGTCTGACAGTGAAGAAAAACGTCTTCCACCAATGTAGTAATCGCCACACATAGCAATAATCCTATTTGTACAGGAAAAAAAAAAAATACAGTATAAAAAAATCTTTAGAGCCAATGTGGAGACCAATTTCTAAATTTAGAAATGCTAAATCTCTAATTCTCATACTCTTTTATCTACATCCTGTTTTAAAGTATCACTTATTCATATTTTCACCAATGCAAATTTACTTGAGGTTATTTCTTCTAAAAACATATATGTATATACTTGATACAAAATATTTATCTGACTTATAAACCCATTACATAATTTACTGCAATAAATATAAATCTAACTATAGATACCTCTGCTCACCTTTTATATTTAAGACTGAATAGCAATTTTAATAAGTTTTCTCTGGCTAAAAGTAGCTTTATATACTCTTCAAATATTTATAGAGAACTATTTACATTTATTTATAGAGAATTATTATAATAATTTCACATTCTATGTGTGGTATAAAGTACTTTGAAAACTCATTTTAAAATCTAAAAATTGGGGCGCCTGGGTGGCTCACTCAGTCAATATGTGAGATCAAGCCTAGAGTTGGGCTGTGCACTAACAGCCCAGAGCCTGCTTGGGATTCTCTCTCTACTCCTCTCTCTCTCACTCTCTCTCTCTCTCTGTTCTTCCCCTGTTCATGCTGTCACTGTCTCTCATAAATAAACTTAAAAATAAATAAATAAATAAATAAATAAATAAATAAATAAATAAATAAATAAAATCTAAAAGTCAAGGGTATACAACCATTTTATCAGTTAATGGTATAGGCACTATATGACTTTTTTCCCAATGTCTGCCATAAAAATAAAATTAAAGACAATATAGGTACATATATTTATACAGACTTTGATATCTGTGCTTAAAAATCTGTATACCTTTAACTGACATGAATGATTACAAAGAATTTCAGAACAATGAAGTAAAATAAATTAAAGGGCACACACCTTGACTCTTTAAATACTGTTTCCTCAATGTGGTTACTCTGTATTTAAAAATATATTGTTCTTTATTTCTGCTTTACCAAAGTTTCTTTATAATTCTTTATACTTTAAAAGTGATAATTATATTTGAGATTAGCATAGTAATGCCCAGTAATCTGTTTTTAAACAAAAAATGCAAGCATTCAATAATATCTACTCTATAATCATCCGTTTCAATCACTTAACTGAAAACAAATCACTTTCCCATCATTTAAATATTGCCGAATCATTCACTTTTATTAAAGCAAGTATATTTAAGAACACTACAGAAAAATCACTGTATTATGCAGTCTCCCAAGAGAAATAAAGACTTACCTAAAATGGTTGACAACGTTTGTGTGGCTAAGGAATGAAAGTACAAAGGAGCCTGGCCTCCGATCACTCTCTCTTATAAGGTAGCTGCCGGACTTCCCTGCCTGCCTGAGGCGCTCTTCTGCTATAGTTCTGTCAAGTTTTCCATGATACCACCTAAGAGGAAAAAGGTGAGATTAGAATGCAAATAGCAATCAGAACATTATTATTGGTAGTTGAAAAACATACTACTAGAGGTTTTAAATACCTACATGTAACTTAAACATTTACCTTTTACTATGAACCGGTTATTCCAATTTTAACTCCATTATTAACTTTCTCTCAAAAAAGTTCATTTATTCAGTTTTTAATTTGTTCTATAAGCTCAGGACTAATCATCTCACATACGAATCGCTTCCATTTCTGCCCATCTCTCTACCTCCAGGATTGTCTACCTGGTCAAGATACAAACACTTATTACAATCAAATCTTAATTCAGAAAAATAAGAGTAAGATGGACAAATGGTAACAACTAATTTACTACCTCTCTATATACTGAGGAACCAAGATTTGATATAATAAGGCACAAAGATCCAGTAAGAAAATAAAACTTTATTCCCTTTATGTCTGTGCCGTACAACAGGAAAACAGAATGATACTATCTAAAGACTACTACTCTAATTCCCCATTTCAACATGAAGCTGATTATTCCCCTTGTTCTTAAGATCATCTACTCCATAAGCACACATCTGATCTTAATTCCTCAAATTTATTCAACAAACATGTGGAAAATAAATAACACCACTGTTCCTTTAACTTTCCTACTCTCAATTTAAATATATTCTACCTAACTATATTACCAGATAATCTAAACAAATGACTGTAGCATCATCCATGCTACCAATTTATGCCTATAACAAAGTCTCATGGATTGATATAAACAGAAGAATACTTAGAAACATACTGGAATTTTCACATGGCCATGGTACAACCTTCGTACTTGTAATCTTATCTTGGACACTCAGAGGAAGACAATAAAACATTCACATCCCAGTGATACATTTAATATCTGGCCGTAAGTCAACAGTCAAAACTATTATAGTCCTAGGACTGCTTTTGTAAACTTGCTATAATGAAAACTTACTGTTCTTGACTCATTAGTTTATATGAAAAAAAAAAAATTCTCAAAAGAATTTTCAGTTTTCTTCTAAAAACCAACCCATTTAATTGAAGTCTGTACATAAAATTAAAATAAAGCAATGAAAAAAATCATGGAGCTTCATTTTAACCTATTAGGAAAAAAAGCTGCTAGTTTAGAGGAGAAGGGAAAGACCAATCAACACTGCATTCTTCTATAATTCTAATCTTCTTTATCTTAGAGGCTATCAATAGGTAAATTTAACTTTCAGCTTTTTTTTTTTTTAATCTAAAAAGTTTAGACTATTGATGATTAAAAGTTCCCTGAGGAGTTAAAATTTAACCATACATGATCAGGACAAAATTTATGTAGAAATTTATTTAGTTGTGAAAATACATGTAACATATCCTTAGAATATGAAACTGGTACATTACCTAAAGCAGTGTAGCTATACCACAGAGCAGATTTATTCACTGAACAGACAAAAATTAAAAACAATTTTAAGGAAAATCCCTCTTTTATGTGTGTTACATTTGTGAAATTTCTCTTATGTTTTACCCAAAATATCAAGATTAAAAAGCTGTATTTAATCTTTCATCTTTGAACCCACCATGAGATGATACACAAGGCCATGAGGTGTCACACAATTACTAATTTATAATACTTGAATAAAATCCTTTACTGATATATAAAAGATATATACGTTATCTTTAGTTTTTACCTCTATGCTGTCAGATTCTGGAATTAACACAGGTATTCAGTTTAAGACAGACATTACTCTAAATAAATAGCTTTGTTTCTTGAATATTACTAATTCCCTTTATGCCAAAAGCTCATTAAGCTTCAAATACATGATGTAAAACATGTATTTTTTTTTATTTTTATTTGTAAATGAATAAACAAAATGGGTGAAGAAGAGTGGGAGATACAGACTTCCATTTATGGAATGAGTCACAGGAACAAAAATCACAGCATAACAGTCAATGATACTGTAATAGCAATGTATGATGACAGATGGTACCTACATTTGTAGTGAACATAGCATAATACATAAACTTGTCAAATCACTATGTTGTACACCTGAAAGTAATACAACATTGTGTGTCAACTATAGTAAAAAAAACACCTGTCAATTACTGATTATGATTACAAATTAGGTTATCCAGTAATAGGCTGGATGAGCACACATGTAGTTGAGTCTGATCCTTTTTTAAAAGTTTTGAAATTCCACGGTTAAAAATCTCTGGCTGTTCTACAAAAAAAAAAAAAAAAAAAAGAATTATCTTAATCAAAACTTAGACTTTCTTGAATTATCTTTATTATTTATTTCAAATTATCAAGGTGTATCATAACAATATTTTAAATATATCTGCACAACAATTTTAAAGCTACTATTGAAGCATAAAAACGACTTTAATTAAACTGTAAAAACCTGGAAGTCAAAAAAAATCAGTATCATACTAGGTAAAATAATAATTGTATTATAATTGCAGATAGCATCATGACATGTAGCTAAAACAAACATTTTATAAGTAGATCACAAATCCAGCGTGATAGGATTTGACTGAAATACTTCACAGAGTTATAGGACCTAAATTACTATATCTAATGAGCAGTAGTCCTTGGGTCTTTAAAACAGTGTCTTTCAACCCCTTTTGAACCCAGGACCTTTTTGATAAACATAAAAATTTCACCTATCAGGAGATTCAGAATACTTAGGTTGGCAATTTCTCACAGAGGATCATTTCAGATTCTATTTAACCCCAGGAGAAAAAAAAAAAAATGCTGAAAATACTTTAACTTTCTGAAATTTGTAGTAAAATTCATTTTATATAAAAAATAATGTGGAATATGGCTTCTCAAAACACACCCCCATACCAAAGATATGACACTCTCCTACAGGAGATATGTCCCTAGTAGACATTAGTTTAAGATTCAATTTAACAAAAATGCTACACTTCCTAACTGTACACATAGTTACAGTAACATTACAAGGAAATGAAAAAATCTCTTTAATCATCCCCACTATTCATTTACAATCAAAGTCTTGTACCTTGTTAAGAGTAGTTTTGCTGGTTGGTGATTGTTTTCAAAGAAGTTAAAAAAAAACACCAAATACAAGAAATGCAACTGAGGCTAGAGTATCTCGAACACCTAAGTATTAACTGGTGTTGTATTGGATATGAGGATATTCTTTCTGAGTGTAACAGGAAATTACCAAGTATCTATGGGTGGCATTATCTAAGGTAAATTTATTACTGTGCTTATTACATTTATGGCAATTTTTACTCAGAGAATGTACGTGGCACAGAGTAATATTAATTTTAAAAGCATTTGTTAAATAAAGGAAGAAGTGTCAAATCATAAACCATAATGTTGGAAAAAATGTGACGAAAATTTCTTCTTTATTGTCCATAATAAGAAAGTTCTGATCTTTGAGGATTGCTAACTAGGTCTAAAAAGAATATGAAAATAATTTAGTATGACAGAGCTGAAAGAAGGATGGCTACACTGACGTTTCCTAAACGTCTTCAAAAGAGATGAAACCAAGTGGTGAGATGAAGACTTACCAGAAACGTTCATGACTAGGGTCAAGTCCAGCCTCTCCATTTTGCACCCCTTTACCATCATTTGTGAAATATGGAAAACAATCTCCATCTCAACCTTAGAATAAATTAAGTATTTGTCCTAAATTCCTCTAAAAATATATAAAAATGAAAAACTGCTACACAGGCTATAATTGCATAATGATTAAATAAAGACTGGAGCCATGGTGCTTCTGTTTGAATAGAACCTTTGACACCTGGCTGTACAAATATGGGCAAATGACTTAATTTCTGAGCCTCAGTTTTCTCCTCTATAAAAGGCATATAATAACAGTTATCTACTTCATAGGAGGTTGGCTTGATATTATTGTTAAATGAATTAATACATATAAAACTATATATACATGTAAAAACTACAAGATTAATACAAATTTCATCAATGAAAATCTCAAATTTTAAGACTGTGGCATAATGGATGATTAGTCTGTAGATAACCTAAGCCCCAATTACCTTCCTATTTTCCAGTTTTGTTCACCTTCCAGCTAATTTTGGGTAGAGAAAAGAAGAAACCAATCTTTGTTTCTGCTAAAGTATCATCTTTAAGAGGAAATTTCTTTCCCCAAAATTCCTTTTCTGAACCATATACATTAAGTGGGACTGGAGGTGCCATTGTATTCATAAACTAGAAATTCTTCCATTTCTCCTCCAACTCTGGAACAGCCTCAGATAGCTACATTCTTTCTCAAGTGGATCTATTCTTTGGAGGGATGACAAAGCCAGTATGCATTTGATACTATGACTTAAATTTCCCTATTAATAAAGCACTTTAATAGTAAAATATCTAATGTTCTCCTATTTAAAAGTAAATTACCCCTCTCTCTCTTTTTTTTAAGGACGTAGGGAAAACAGGAAATTTAAAAAGTAAATATTTTTTTCTCAGCTAGCTTCGCAATTTTTTCAAGAAATCTATTCTTTTTCCCAAGTTTTTATTTAAATTCCAGTTAGTTAACATATAGTGTAGTTTTTGTTTCAGGAGTAGAACTTAGTGATTCATCAGTTACACATAACACCCAGTGCTCATCACCACAAATGCCCTCCTTAATGCCCATCACCCATTTAACCCATCCCCCCCCCCCCCCCACCGCCACCTCCCCTCTGGCAATCATCAGTTTGTTCTCTATAGTTAAGAGTCTGTCTGTTGGTTTGATATCTTCCCCCACCCCCATCCCCTGCCCTATGTTCATTTGTTTTGTTTCCTTTTTGTTTTTTTTTTTTTTTTTAATGTTTATTTTTGAGAGAGAGAGAGACAAAGCACAAGCAGGGAGGGACAGAGAGAGAGGCAGACACAGAATCCAAAGCAGGCTCCAGGCTCTGAGCTGTCAGCACAGAGCCCAATGAGGGGCTCAAACTCACAAGCCATGAGATCATGACCTGGGCTGAAGTCAGACACTTAACTGACTGAGCTGCCCTGGTGCCCTGTTTGTTTCGTTTCTTAAAGTTGAGAAATGAACAGGCAGATACAGAGTCCCTTGATATCCTTTTATTAGAAACTACATAATCAGTTTATCCAAAATATCTAACACCCAAGATGATACTATATATTTAAAAAGTCAACCATAAAAGAGACAAGTTGGACAAGCTGCAGGAATTACTTTACCTTCAAATTTGGAATGACATGAATTATTTTTATAGACTCACGTTGTACACTGGAGGAGGACTTTTGAGGGGTCTTACAGGGGCCTTTGTGCTCTTTAGTTGGTCTCTCCTGACCAGGAAAAATAATACAATTTTCCTATGCAACGAGAAAACCAGCTGGTCTGAATATGGACACTTCATTCAAACTATACAGTTACTTAAAACTAACTTGACAAGCCTAAATGGAAACTGTTTTACTACTAGAAAACAATTAAATAGTGTCACCATCAACAGACTTCCTTCTTCTAAAAAGGAAACTAAACTGAAGTTCCCAGATCACTTTTACTTTCCACTATGTTCCTCTTAATTATATCACTGACAGGCACCAAGTTCTTACGGAGAAATACGTATGCAGATATCCAATTGCCAAAAAATCTCTTCTGTCACCTACATCACTTGGGATTCTGTGTGCCTGATCATACCACAAACTCCTAAAGTTTTTCTGTAATTCTCAAAGATGCTAATCAGATTTTCTTATACATGTTTTGTCCTTCCTAAAATTAAATCAGTTATTTCAAGATGGTAAGATACTAACAAAAAATTTGCTAAAACTAATATACATCTCCTAAAGCCCTCATATTTCCTTTCAACAGAATTCTTATAGTCACCAAGTCTGAGCTGATGAAGGAAAAGAAACCTACTTTTTAAAGTGAATGAGAAAGTAATTATGCTTTATACCAAGTGACTTTATTTGGTCTCTTTTTTCATATCACTATGCAGAGAGAGTAAAATTTGGTCATGAGTAAATTCATTTGAACAACCACTAGACGTAACAGGTTTAGTATACCTGCCCAGACTAAATGTATCACTTAAACTTGAGGGAAAATGTTTATGTATATGTTAGGTATATGTAATGTTTATCCTTATGTGCTAGGTATCTTGAGTATATTTGTGTTCAGGCAAATAACATGTGTGGGTGTATTTAGTTATATACCTCAAGCCAAATTAGGTCAAACCAAGGGCAGAAATTCTATTTCATTTTGCTCCAAGTACATACTTACAGGGTAAAAAGAGTTTTAATTCTTGGAACTATTTCTAAAGAAAAGCACTACCATGTGATCTACTCATCCAAAAATTCAGTCTGCTGAACAACTAACATATGAAAGGTGGGTATCAACATAATGCTTACATAGACAAAAGTGTATATTAAAAGGCACTCAATCAAGATAGCCTCATAATGTTCTGAACTAATCAAACATGTTTTAAGAGAGGGAGGGAGGGAGGGAGGGAGGGAAGGAGAGAGAGAGAAGAGAAGAGGAGAGAAGAGAAGAAAAAAGAAAGACAAGGAAAGGAGGAAGAAAACAAACATAAAAAGCACAATACCTAATACCTACTAGTAGGAGGCTAACATCAATTCCTGCCTCCAAGCTCAATCAGTTATATCTATGTAATTTCATGCCTCAAAAACTCTCAATTCTTGCAGCTGAGTTCTTCTTAGAACCTTAACAACTATAGGGTCATAATGGTAGGAAAACAGGGCAAGGAAATAACTTGTGGCCCCCTGGTCCAATACCTTGAGGCAACATAGTTGTAAACCACCTTAAAGCAATCCTTTATGTAAAAGGAAACATTGTTTCTCCAATTTTCACAATGTTCAGTCTAAAACTTTGAAGGTAATGATGATTCAGTGGCTACCTATTGCAACTAAAACATTTCTTAACCTTTAAGATATATCTTTAAAATACTGAATCTGAAGGTTAAAAGCAAACTTTAGTCTAACATTGCCTTCTCCATCTCCAACAAACTACGGCCAAGCATTGTGCTACATGGGAGAACACCACCGAACACCATGACAGAGAAATTTATGATCTTGTGGAGAATATAGACAAACCAAGCAACTGATATCTGGTCCAGTAAGTACTAGAATATGTGGGCACGGAGTAAAACATCAGTGTTAGGATTTTAGTATACACTTCCGGAAAAAAAAAAAAAAACAAAAAACTGATGGTCAAATGGAAACTTAAAAGATGAGTAGCAACTGATTCAGAAAAAGCAAGAGACTGAGAAGGTGACAAAGATGTCACAGGCAGAGGGAAAAGTACAGGCCAAAAATGGTTATATAGAGATATAAAAACAGGAGAATACTTCAAACTTTCAAAATACTCCTTACAAATCTAATTCTTATCAGAAAAAAAAATGGAAATAAATATATGCTTTCAAATTAGACTAGACTTAAACCTTACTTGCTGAACGTCTTTCAGTTCCTCAAACAGAAATGTATCTCAAAGAACATTTTAAAAGTTCAAGATTTCCTAAAATTTATTCTCTAATCTGGTGCCAGGGCACCTGGGTGGCTCAGTCAGTTAAGTGTCCAACTCTTGATCTCAGCTCAGGTCATGATCTCATGGTTGGTGAAACTACTAACAACAGCACAGAGCCTGCATGGGATTCTCTCTCCCTCTCTCTCTGCCCCTCCCTGTTCTCTCTCTCTTTCTAAATATAAATAAATAACCTTAAAAAAATCTTTATAATCTGGTCCCAGCAATAACCCTATGGGGGGCATTATACCATTATACCACAGCTCAAACCCCTATCTCCCAACCAAATTACGTTTATTCACTCAAGCATTTTTAAAGCACCTACTACATTGTAAGCACCTCTCTCTCTGCACTTTCTCAAGGAGTTTTTCCTATGTAACTTTAAAAAAAAAAAAAAAAAAGGGTGGAAAGATTATGTAGCTAAAGGTCATTCCAGAAGCACTTCCCATGAATTTTTTTTCCCTCAGAATTTTCTATTCTTTATTTGTTCTTACTCATGGAAATATCAGTCCTTCCGTGCCAGCTCAAACTGTAACTACTATGAGAATGATTCCCAAATTCTTCTCACTAAAGCTCGTTTTCTTCCTAAGCATCAGGCCTAACAAGTACCTAAAATCTTCAACATAAGGTCAATACAGCCAAACCTAAAAAATTAGCAATAACCCTTACCAACACATATGCACAAACACACACACACCTCTTCCTCTTGCTTCTCTATACTGTTAATGGCACCAGCATCCTTCCTAACATTCAGACTCAAAACTTCAAAACCAACTTTGATTCCTTCCTATCACTCTAGCCATAAAACTAGTGCCAATCTGTAGATCACATCAACATCACTGGAGTTGCAATATACAAATTATTCTCCAGTTTTCCATTCCCTCCTCGAATACTCCAAGCCCTCTTTTCTTCTCACACTGTTCTTCCTACAACTGTGGGAAGATCCATCTTCCTGGTAGGCTCTTCCTAAACCATAGGCTTAATCATTTTACTCTAATAACTTAGAAGTCTACAAATGGCTATCCATTAGCAAATGAGGGACAAACTATTCAACATGGCATTCAAAGGCCACCACAAAAGGCTCCAGTCTATCTTTGAGAGAGAGATACAGAATTTAGAGAAAGTCAAAAAAGAAAAAGAGGTTTAAGTTTTGAAGTATGTTCATCATTATCAAACTTAACATTTGTCTATTGCTTATCTAGAAATGAGAATTAGCTATCCGTTGACTTTTAAAAAGCTATTTTTTTCCACTCTGGTATCTTACATTTCTTCAAGTTCATTACGAAACCAAAAGGCCCTCAACAGCATAACCATAGTAACTATCTAAAGAAAGAACTGTTTTCCAGGTACCATGGCCAGAGCAATGATACATACCTTAGAGGGCGTTTGTTAAAGGCAGGAGAGCAAGGCACAAGCTAATAATTATTCCTCATACTGGTTTTAAATTTATACCCTTTTAGCTTGTCTCTTCAAATAAATAGATCTGGTCTCAAGGTATTCTTGCACAAAGAAATTAAACATTAATAGCTCTCTGAAATCTATCCACAAAATGTCAGTTTAAAATGTATTAGCAGGACACCTGGATGGCTCAGTCAGTTGAGCAACCAATTTCGGATCAGGTCATGATCTCGAGGTTCACAGGTTCCGACCCATGTCAGATTCTGGACTGACGTATCAGAGTCTGTAGGCTGCTTCGTATTCTGTGTCTCCCTCTCTCTCTCTGCCCCTCCCCCGCGCTCGCTAGCATTCTCTCTCTCTCTCTCTCTCTCTCTCTCTCAAAAATAAACATTAAAAAAGGTTTTAGTAAAAAAAAATAAAATAAAATATATTACTTTGATAGATTTGAATGTCTACTATCCCAATTTTTGCTAAGTTTCAATGAATTACAAATAAATTACAAATAAATTATCTAAGAAGCTACAGATAATTTTGATTAAAATTCTGTATTTACATTAACAGAAATCAAAGGATCAACCTATTGATTTATTAAAATTAGGGGTTTGGGGGAGCACATGAATAGTTCGGTAGGTTGAACATCCAACTCCGGCTCAGGTCATGATCTCATGCTCATGGGTTCAAGCCCTGCATTGGACTCTGCTGACAGCTCAGAGCCTGGAGCCTGCTTTGGATTCTGTGTATCCTTCTCTCTCTGCCCCTCCCCTGCTCACACTTGTCTCTCTGTCTCTCAAAAAATAAGATAAACCATTAAAAAAAATTAGGTTTCCCCACCCCCCCAGAGTGTATTTTATTTTGCATCAACACTGTTTCTCAAGCAAAACAAATAACCATAATTGCTGGTAAGTATTTAATTTGCTTCAGTACTCCTATATGAAAACTATGGAAAACAAGACTGTTTTTCTCAAGTTGTTTCTCACTTAATAATACATAAGGTACTTAAAATTTAATAGTACATAACATGTAATAATACCAGAAACAATTGTTCAATCCTTGGCCATATCAAGCATTCTAACATTAGATATCAAACAGTACTCTATACAGTTGGCTCTGAATAATCAGGGGTTAGGTGTACCAACCCCACACAATGGAAAATCTGCATATAACTTTTGACCCTCCCAATATTTAACTACTAATAGTTTACTTTTCAAGCCTTACTGATAACACAGCCAATTAAACAATATTTTGTATGTTGTGTGTATTCTATATTGTGTTCTTATAATAAAAAATGTTATTCAGAAAATCCTAGGGAAGAGAAAAAAACATTTACAGTACTATATGCTGTATTTATTGAAAAAATCCACATGTACGTTAATCTATGGAGCTCAAACATGTGTTGTTCAAGGGTCAACCAGAAAGTAAGTATACTTCTCTGAAAGTATGTTCTCTGAATATCCCTGAAGATAGCATACTTCATTGAAAACACTACTTTTTTATTTATTTATTTTTTTTTTTTTTTAATTTTTTTTTTCAACGTTTTTTTTTATTTTTATTTTTGGGACAGAGAGAGACAGAGCATGAACGGGGGAGGGGCAGAGAGAGAGGGAGACACAGAATCGGAAACAGGCTCCAGGCTCCGAGCCATCAGCCCAGAGCCTGACGCGGGGCTCGAACTCACGGACCGCGAGATCGTGACCTGGCTGAAGTCGGACGCTTAACCGACTGCGCCACCCAGGCGCCCCGAAAACACTACATTTTTTAAAGGAAGCTTTTGCCTGTTAGCCATTAGTAAGAGATGCAACATGATTCTGTACTTATTTATGAACATGGTGTTCCAGCACCTGGGCCCCCCAAACACCTTTACTCTGAATTCTCACAATATCTGTTATCTACCCAACTTACTGAAACTCAAAGATGCTGATTTGGAAGTTGCCTGTTCAGCAGCCATCCCATTCGGGGAAAAGACTCCCACGCCCTCTCTGGGAGGTCTTTTAACATCATGGTTTCTGGAGAAGCTTTCATTTAATTTGAAGGACATTCCAAGGTGAGTAACTGAACCAAAAAGAATCAAACTCTATGTTCAAATATTCTGTTCACACTGGAACTGAAAAAGAGTCAGTTCTCTGATAGCATAAACTATAGGATGCATGGTAAAAAAAAAAAAAAAAAAAAAGGATTTGTGTGTGTTTGCTAAATTTCCCACCACTTGGAAGAGTGAGTTGACAGGGCAAAACAGAGGGAAATGTAGAGTCAGGATTGCATTCAAATCCCTGATTCCAGTTCTGAGATCCCAGAAACAAGCCTACTCTTCCCTTTGTTTGTCTGTTCATCTCATCCTTTTATTACCTCTAGACCAGCTTTTTGATCTCTAGATTCTTTCACATTTTTAAAAAAACTACTGGACCCAAACAAAATTTGTTTATGTGTGTTATATATACATCAATATTAGTTGTATTAGAAATGAAACTGAGAACATTATCTGAATACTCATACATGTTTCTACATTTAATTAGTGTCTGCTATTGCTGTGGTTCATAGTATATGCAGACCGTTACTTAATGAGGTTACTTATAAGTTAGACGAATATAGTATCTAACCATGCCTATCAAGTGTTCTATACTCCACTCCATTAAAATCCATTGCTCTATCATTTACTCGTGAATATTTTGCAGCATCATGTAACAGTCACTTGCAATATTAGTTCACCGAGCTATGACAGTCTTCCAAGTTTCAACATATTTTATAATATCAAAACATCACATTCTTTATATCACCACTAGACAGAAAGTATACTTGAGGGTTGTGCAAAGTATGCATGTCTGGCCCTTGCCTGGTTCCTGGGAGATAACCTCTAAGCCTCTGAAATATCCTGCCCAAAAAGAGTGTCTTTGTTTACTGAGAACCCTGGGCCACGCTAGATATTTATGATTAACAATGTGATTTATGGTGTGGACCCTGGTCCATATAGTATCACTTTGGCTTCTGGAATCAAACAGATGGAGTAACTAAGGTCAGCCACAGTGGGGCTCCAGACCTATAGAATCAACCCTTAATAAAAATTCTGGACACCAAGACTCAGGTGAGCTTTCCTGAGTGACTGGTGGTGTCACACACTGCTGTTGGGAGAATTAAGCACTGTCTATCCGACTCCAGTGGAAGGGGACAACTAGAAGCCTACATCTAGTCTCTTCTGGACTCTGACCTATACACTTTCTTCCTTAGCTGACTTTAATGTGTATCCTTTTGCTGTAATAAATGGTTACTATGAGTTTAACAGCTTTGCTGAGTTCTGTTAGTCCTTTAAGAAAATCACTAAACCTGAGGTTTTAGGGACCTCAAACAACCACCATCAAGATCATCATAAAAATCATTAAGTATGTGCAAAATTCTCAAACTCGCAGATACAAGATTCTGAAAATTCTAATTTTTACTTAAAAGCTCAAATTTTGCTTGAAAGAACCAAATATTTCCAGTTATTTTCCTTAAAGTGACAGACTCACTTTGTTCTTTTTCAAGAAAACATCTGTTAAGTGCTCAATTCTGAATTACCATAGTTTGTTGTCCTTTATAATAAAAATAGGATGTCATAAAGGCAGCAGGTAGTTCAGCTCTCAACTCAAATAATCACACACTGCTTTTCCTTAAGACAATGTACTTAGAAATACAGTATTATGTATATTTTCAATTTCACAACACAAAATATTAAAAAAACATACATGCAAAGACTGCAACTTAATAATTTTTACTGCTACATTAAGCCATTCTTATTTTTTTTTTCCTAATGTTTATTTATTTTTGAGAGAGAGACACAGTGCAAGTTGGGGGGCGGGCAGAAGGAGGGAGATAGAATCTGAAGCAGGCTTCCAGGCTCTGAGCTGTTAGCACAGAGCCCAACTCAGGGCTCAAACTCACAAACCTAAACTCACGAACCAGGAGATCATGACCTGAGCAAAAGTTGGACACTTAACTGACTGAGCCACCCAGGTACCCCTACATTAAACCATTCTTTTTTTTTTTTTAACTTATTTTTTATTTTTTTAAATTTACATCCAAATTAGCATATAGTACAACGATTTCAGGAGTAGATTCCTTAGTGCCCCTTACCCATTTAGCCCATTCCCCCTCCCACAACCCCCCAGTAACCCTCAGTTTGTTCGCCATATTTACGAGTCTCTTCTGTTTTGTCCACCTCCCTGTTTTTATATAATTTTTGTTTCTCTTCCCTTATGTTCCTATATTTTGCCTCTTAAAGTCATATGAGTGAAGTCATATGATTTTTGTCTTTCTCTAATTTCACTTAGCATAATACCCTCCAGTTCCATCCACGCAGTTGCAAATGGCAAGATTTCATTCTTTTTGATTGCCAAGTAATACTCCATTGTATGTATATACCACATCTTCTTTATCCATTCACCCATCGATGGACATTTGGGCTTTTTCCATACTTTGGCTATTGTTGATAGTGCTGCTGTAAACATGGGGATGCATGTGTCCCTTCAAAACAGCACACCTGTAGCCCTTGGATAAATGCCTAGTAGTGAAATTGCTGGGTCATAGGGTACTTCTATTTTTTGTTTTTTGAGGAACCTCCATACTGTTTTCCAGAGTGGCTGCACCAGCTTACATTCCCATACATTAAACCATTCTTAATTGAAACCAGTTTTGTTTGTTTGGTCAAAATACAGCAGTGACAAATACAATGACTAATGGTACAGTCTGGTGCCACTACATCAATTTACACTGACGTACCAGAAATTTTACCTCACATTGCTCTGCATTGCACCATCAGTGCAAATGTGTCAACAAAGTGGAAATAATGGCTTAGTGTTATGAAAACCATTTTAACTTTACAGATCTCTTGAAAGGGTCTAAAGGAACCCTAGGGTTCAGAACCAACACCTCATCAAAGCAGACTAGAAGAAGCCATTAATTCCAGGGAAGCTATTCCAACCTCTTTCCTCAACAACCGCAGCTGTTCTATAGAAGACAAGGTCATCACCAGTATAACTACAATTTTAATTACTTTCTATTTCCTTATGCCAAGCCCACTCAGTCTCCATTAGTTATGAACATTTGGTTCATTGTTTTTAAATAAGATCAGCTCCATTATCAAGTACCCTATTTCCAAATAATTTATTTATTCAAACATTATTACATTTTACTGATACGTTTAAGATGTTTTAACTTCCTAGCTTTGACATCTTTCTTCTGGTTACTAATATTTTGATGATCAACTCTATTCTCTCTAGATTAATTTTTCTTTAGTTGAATAACAGGCTTAGAGAATTCTTTGAAATTCTTTTAAAATTCCTGTTTCTACTTAATGGTTTGCTATGTTCCTTACCTTTAACATACTTTCAGCAATTCTTCAGTTAATCTTACAGATAACTCTTAAGTTCTGCACAGAGAAATGAACTTCAAGCCAGCCAACTAAAATCTAATTGATCTTCAAAATCGATAAACTCCTTGACATTACTTGACACAGCCAACAACATAAGTCTTTCCTCTAGTCAAAACATCACATACACCTGCTGCTTCTTCTCTCCCCCCTTCCCTCCCCCGCTAAAATTTTCTCTCCAGGTACCCAACCAGCCACACATCTTTCAACTACTATGCACACATCAATTCCAGAAAAGGCCTCATCACATTAAAAATGTAATTATATAATGGAAGGCACAGCACAAAAAGTATTCCATAAATAGTCCTACAACAATCAATTGGATGTTTGGAAATAGTCAACTTAGATTGTAAAACAATACCAAATTAAACGCCAGATAAATTATTTAAAAAATGAAACTATAAAAACTATAGTTTTATATATAAATTTAGATAGATGGCAATCTATGTTCAAAGAAGCCAAAAAAGAAAAAAATATACACAAAGATGATTGAGATTTTACATCATAATGATTCTGTTAATATAAAAGTAAAGCAAAATATTAAATGCACATATTTGTTCACATAACAAACAAGGATCATCACAGTAGCCATGTACAATATTATGATTACATAAGACAGAATTATTTAATGGCTAGAGATCTGACTAAATAAATTAGACACATCTGATTGAAAATTACATTGCTACTTAAAAGAATACACAAAAAAATCTCCTCAATGACTCCTATTCAGACACCCTATTTAAAATTACATCTTCCCTGGTACACATGGGTAGCTCAGTCTGTTAAGCTTTCAATTTAGGCTCAGGTCATGACCTCGCAGTTTGTGAGTTTGAGCCCTGGGTCTGGCTCTGTGCTCACAGCTCAGAGCCTGGAGCTGGCTTCGAATTCCCTGTCTCCCCTTCTCTCTGCCCCTCCCATGCTCACATTCTGTCTCTGTTTCTCAAAAATAAAGAAACGTTAAAAAAAATTTTTTTAATTACACCTTCCCTTCTAACATCAGCAATACCACTTTATCCTGACCAACTTTTCCCTCTTTTTTTTTTTGTCTTAGCACTATTACATCTAACATTTTGCACAACTTATTTATTAGATTTATTATCTTCCTACTTCTAGCAAAATGTAACCTCCAAAGGGGAAGCTATCTTCATGTTTGTTTATTTATCCCAAAGCATTTAGAACAGTGGCTGGTAAAAGGCAGGTTCTAAAAAATGTATCTGTTAAATAAATAAATATATTTAAAAAGTGGTAAACAGTTGACCTTAGAAACCATAATGAGAGAATTGACAGCCAGTAGTAGAATAATTTTATCCCTTATTTATTTACATTTGTTTTCACTGAAGTTTAGTTGATACACTGGAGGTGTACAGAATAGTAATTCAACTATACATTATGCTATGCTCACCACAGATGTAGCTACCACCTGTCCCAATCCAATGCTATCATAATACCGCTGACTATATTCCCTATGCTGTACCTTTCATCCCCCCTGACTTACTGATTCCATAACTGGAAGCCTCCATTTCCACTCCACTTCACCCATTTGCCCATACTCCCACCCACTGCCCCTCTGGCAACTACCGCTTTTTTCTCTTTATTTATGGGTCTGCTTTTTTTTATATGTATTTTGTTTCTGAGATTCCACTTATCAGTGAAATCAAATGGTATTTGTCTTTCTCTATACATATTTTTCTTATACACATTGCATTTTCCCCCACATAACAAATATAAATTGCCTACTGGAAAACTTAATCTTAACACTCATAACAATCACATATATGTTATATATATGTATATATTTATGAGCAAACATATATACATAAATAATAGCAATGGTTACTAATAAGATAATAAAACAAAGGAGGTATGAGGGAGCAGAGACTTTTTCCTGTATTATTTGGTTTTTGTTTATTTCACAAGAAGTATTCATGCAATACTTATAACATTGCTTACAGCAGAATAAGCAAATAAAATACAAGAAAAAGAAAAAAAGAAGTTTGTCCATTTGAAATCATCCCAGAGTTCCTGAGGCAGTTACAATGTCAGGAGCCCGAATTTCACAGGAAGAAGAACGCCATCGGCAGCCACACTTTTTCCCTCAGAGTATTTCCCAACTGTGGTCACAAAGAGGCTGAGAAAACAAGCAAACAACCCAGGTCTTCTGCCTGGGTCCTACTGGAAGGAAAAGAATCCAGCAGAGCTTTTGATGGTCTCACAAAGCTGGTAAAACACATATGAGAGCAAAGAGCCAGGATTCCTATCATAGAGGAGAGACAGAGGAACTGAAGGATAAACTGAACTAATTCCCCTCTAAAGATAATTACTAAATTCTGAAGCTAGAAGAAATCTAGCAAAGACTCTGCATAGCAAAATGCAGTATTTAAAATGTTGTGATTAAAGTGATTAGACTGCATTCTATCTGTTCAGCAGAAGAAAGGGTGAGCAAATTGCCACTCAGATTCCCTATAAAATGTTAACATGTCCTGCATTTAATTAAAAATTAACGGCACACGCTGAGACAGAACCCAATAGAAAACAAACAAAAAACAACAAAAACAAATATAAAACTTCAAACACAAAGCAAAAGCTGTTTCTTAGATTAATAAGATCAACAGACTCTAGAAAAACTGATCAAAAGAAAAAAAAAAAAAGCCACAAATTACCAATTTCAGACCCACAGGTAAATAAATCTGAAATTAACAGAGACTGTAGCGACTCAAGAAAATATAGGAAAAGACAAAATAAATAAAAAGGTGGAATTTAACCATAAAATTGGTAAGATTAAAAAGCAAATTAACAAAATTAAGAACTACATACAAGATCAACATCACATTAGGCATATTTTTAAGAAGCTAATAAATGAGTAGCTTACAGAGAAAATGTCCTTATTGAACCACAAAAAGAGGGGGTTCCTGGGTGGCTCAGTTACTTAATCCATCCAACTCTTGATTTCAGCTCAGGTCATGATCTCACGTTTGGTGGGTTTGAGCCCCGCCTCTGGCTCTGCACTGACAGTTCAGAAGCTGCTTTGGGATTCTCTCTCTCCCTCTCTGCCCCTCCTGTGCACACTCTCTGTCTCTCTCAAAATAAATAAATAAATAAAAACTAAAAAAAAAAAAAATAAACAAACTTATGAAGCATAAAAAGAATAGAGGAATAGAAAATACAGAACAGAGCATAAAAGATGAGTGGGACAGAATTTTTTTTTTTTTTTTTAAAGTGATTAACATGCATGTGGAGTTTCTGAGGAGTGAAAGAGAATGGAATAAATGCAAAATCTGAAGAGAAAATGGCCAGGAATTTTTCAAACCCAAGGAAAGATATCAACCCAAATATTCAAGCAGCTCAGTATACCTCAAAAACGGAAGGAAGAAAGGAAGAAAGGAAGAAAGGAAGAAAGGAAGGAAGGAAGGAAGGAAGGCAGGCAGGCAGGCATGGAGGAAGGAAAGGAGGGAGGCCCGCCAAGCCCTGTCACATATAGGCACATCATAATAAAGATACTACAAAACAAAGACTACATTTTAAGAGCAGTCAGAAGAAAAATGCATTATCTTCAAAGAAATAACAATAAAATCTTTGCTGACTTTTCAAGAGAAATACTTGAAGGACGACAGAATGAAATTATCTTCACATAGGAAAATAACTGCAATCCTAGAATTTTATGCCCCCAAATAATATTTTGCTTCAAAAGCAAAAACAAACATATTTTCAGATAAACAGAAAGTAAATATTTTGACAGATGTTTACCAAAAGAAATACTAAAAGTTCTATAGGCAAAAAAAGAAAAAGAAAAAAAGAAAGAAAAAGAAAAAAGCAAGAAAAAAAGTTCCCACAGAAAAACCTGGAAATGCAGTATAAAGAGGGTAAATCTAAATAAACATTGACCATATAAACCAGTAATTTCTACTAAATATTAAACCATGCGTACAATGAAAATTCAGGACAACAGTTCAAAAGTGAAGGAGTTTAAGTAGAGTTCAAGTGTTCTAAGTTCTTAGCATTGTTAGGGAAGTGGTAAAAGTAAATATTTTCAGTACACTTCAGTAAGTCAATATGTGTTGTAATCACTAAGGCAACCACTAAAAGATCAAGATTGTCAGAATGGATAAAAAATAAAACACACTATGAGAGATACATCTTAAATAAAAGAACACAAAAAGGTCGAGACTAAAAGTAAAGAAAAGGTTATACCATGCTAGCACTAATCAAAAAAAAAAAAAAAAAAAAAAAAGTGCCAGCCAAACTAGATGTTTGTTATTAGAGATAGTCAGGGCATTTATAATAATAAAGGGACCAATTCACCAGGAATTTAAGCTAAGATAACAATGCATAAGCACCCAAAAACAAAACAACAAAATATACACCACTGTAGGTTGGGAACTTTGCACAAACTTCCCTATTTTAATAAATGATAAAAGAAGTAAATGAAGGGAAAAAAATCAGTAAATACAAAGATATGACCAAGATCCATAAGTATAATCGAATGCCCTATACAAAACTGCATTGAGTAACAAAATAATATATATTCCTTTCAAATGAACATGGTACATTTATCAAAACTGCCACAGGCTGAATCAAGAAAAAAAAAGCCTCATTTCAAAGGACTGAAATCAAACTATGTTTTCTGGCCTCAATGGAATTAGTCAAATAATCACTAAACTAAATCAACAAATAAAAAACAAAACCTATTAACAACTATTTGGAAATTAAGCAACTATAAGGAAACTAACTCTTGAATCAAAGAAGAAATCACAATGGAAAACCAAGTATTTAAATGAATGATAATGAAGAAAGGACATATAAAAGTTATGAGTAACACGCAGCTGAAGCTATACTTGGAGCGAAATATGTGACCTTAAATGCTTAAGTTAAGAAAATACACAATAATTATTTAAGTATCTACCTCACAAAACTAGCTAAAGAATGAAAAGTTGTATGTGAAAAAAGGCAAAAAACAAAGTAGAAAAGAACAGAATAAAATCAAAACAAAGACACAACATAAAACTTCAGAAGAAAAATCAAAAGTTGATTTTTGAAAAGATAAATAAAACTCAGGATTTTACAAGACAGAAGAAAAAAGTCATAAACTGTCAATTTCAATAATAAAAAGGAAAATTTTCTGTAGGTCCGACAGAAAAACTAGTTATGCAATCATTTATCAAAATTTACTGCAAAGATAAAGTAAATGAAAGGGAAAGAACTGAGATGTAACAGACTGACTCATAGACTGCTGTTAATTTATGACAATGATAAACCTGAAAAAGATTTTTTTTTGTTTTTAAAATGCTGCTGGGTCAACAGGATATGCATATATAGAAAAACACAGACATACACAAAATCAACTCCATATGTATGTTACATCTTAAAGTGAAATACAGGGTGGCTCAGTTGGTTGAGCATCCAACTCTTGGTTTCAGCTCAAGTCATGATCTCACAGTTTGGTGGGTTTGAGTCCCACATCAGGCTCTGCACTGTCAGTGCGGAACCTGCTTAAGATTCCCTCCCTCTCCCTCCCTCCCTCCCTCCCTCCCTCCATCTCTCTCTCTCTCTCTCTCTCTCTCTCTGCCCCTCCCCAACTCATGCTGTTTATGTCTCCCTCAAATAAAGAAATAAACTTAAAAAAAAAAAAAAAAAGTGAAGGTGTACCTGGGTGGCTCAGTCAGTTAAGTGTTCAACTTTTAGCTCAGGTCATGATCTCCAAATTCACGAGTTCGAGCCCTGCTGACAGCTCCGAGCCTGGAATCTGCTTCAGATTCTGTGCCTCCCTCTCTCTCTGTTCCTCCCTTGTTTGCTCGCTCTCTCTCTCTCTCTCTCTCTCTCTCAAAAACATTTTAATTTTTTTTTTAAAAAGTGAAAAATTAAACAATAAAGCTTCTAGAAAAAAGATAGGCAAATATATTCATGCCCTTAGGACAGGCAAAGATTTCTTAAACGTGACCAAAAAAAATACCAAAAAAATCAAAAACAACCCACCACCAATTATAAAGGAAAAAAATTGACATACACAAATCCATATAAATTTTAACAACTTCTGTCATTAAAGGTGGCATTAAGATGGTAAAGATGTGGGGCGCCTGGGTGACTCAGCCGCTTGGTGTCTGACTTCAGCTCAGTTCATGATCCCACAATTCCGGGTTCTAGCCCCCCATCGGACTCTGTGCTGACAGCCCGGAGCCTGGAGCTTGTTTTTGCATTCTGTGTCTCTCTCTGTCCCTCCTTCACTCAACACTTTCTGTCTCTCTCTCACAATAAATAAATTTAAAAAAAAGAGAGATAGTAAAGATCTAAGATACAAACTGATTTCTGTAAGGTATACATACATCCAACAAAGGATTAATATAACAGCCAGGACAAAGAACAACTAGAAATCAGTAATTAAAAAACAAACAAAAAAAACCTCAATAGAAAAATAGCACAAGACTTGAATAATTTATAGAAGAGGCTATCAAAATAGTCAATAAAAATGAAAATGTACACATTATTCATCACATCAGGAAAATACAAATCAATACCACAAGGACTATTTCATCACTCACCCACCAAAATAGCTACAATGAGGGGCACCTGGGTGGCTCAGTTGGCTGAGCATCCAACTTCGGCTCAGGTCATGATCTCAGAGTTCATGAGTTTGAGCCCTGTGTCGGGCTCTGTGCTGAAAGCTCAGAACCTGGAGCCTGCTGCAGATTCTGTCTCTCTGCCCCTCCCCTGCTCATGCTCTGTCTCTCTCTTTCTTTCTCTCTCTCTCTCTCTCTCTCTCTCAAAAATAAACATAAAAATTTTTTTAAAGTAGCTACAATGAAAAGATTAATACCAACAGTTGCCAAGAATGGGGAGTAACTGGAATCCTCATACACAACTGGTACCAGCACTTTGCAAAACCATTTAACAATATCTACCAAGGTTATCATATGAACACCTTATGATCCAGCAATTCTAATCTTAGGGATGCAACTACTGCAACTGCATATAAATGTTGTTCAAAAGACATTAAAGAAGATTCAGAGTAGCACTATTTATAAGCCAAAACTAGATACAACCTAATTACGTCCATTAATAGCAGAAAAGATAATAAACTGTGGTAGAGTCACAATGTAATACTATAAGCAATAAGGCGAGTGAAATATTGCTACATGTAACAACATAGATAAATCTCACAAATGTAAAGTTTATGAACACAAAAGAATATGTGCTATATTACTCAATTTATATAAAACCTAATTTACATAAATTCAATAACCCAAAAATAATCTATGGCATAAGAAACTAGGATTGTGTTTATCTTGGAGAGAGGTGGTATGGGTATTACACTGGAAGCAGGCGCAAAAGGACTTCTAGGATGCTGGTAATATTCTGTTCTCAAATTTAAAGATGGATTACACAGGGATTATTACTAAGTGGTAATAATGTACTAATATGTATTAAAACATAGTATCAAAAATATACAACACATATAAACACAACAGCTATATTACTACATAAGTACTACTTATTAAAATTCACTGAGATGAAAACTTAGGATGCTAAACTTAATATATGTTATGATTCAATGTTATCCTTAACTGCATACTTAAGAAAAGTAATTGTAAATGCAGAGAAACTCTATACTAAAACTTGCATTTTAACAT
Source organism: Panthera onca (assembly GCF_046562875.1). Classification (NCBI taxonomy): domain Eukaryota; kingdom Metazoa; phylum Chordata; class Mammalia; order Carnivora; family Felidae; genus Panthera; species Panthera onca. The sequence goes on from NC_138339.1 coordinate 89,368,649, forward strand.
TAAAAAGGATCATGCTTAAATATATTTTGATACACACAATACTAGGCAAAATTATATCCACATTAGACATCTCACAACAGTATATTGTCCAACTGTTGCCCTCCACCCCCATCTATTACATTATCCTGGACTCAATATTCCTTAACCCCTAATACTGCCAAATGTTTGCACAGGCCAAGACTGTGGTAACTACATTATATTCTGCGCAATAGCCTAAGACTCTATGATCAGTACTAGAAGCTGAGTCAATGGATGACAGAGCCAGGACCTACTCTTGTTTCACCTGTTCTGGCTTCCTGTTACCAACAATTCATGACCACTAAGGTCAGATATATGATGGGAATACATGCTTCTGCCTCTTTGACATATGTATTTTTATACATTTTAGTATTCTGTCACCATTCTTCCCTTTTCCTATTCATTATGTAACCTTAAATCATATACATCATTTTAAGCTGTTCCAATAATTAAAAATCTGAATGCTTTAGTCTCTCTTCATATAAAAAGCTTTCATCCCCAATTACCACAGGCATTATTCTGAAACTCATATAAAGTTCCTTAGAACAAAGCAACTATATTAAATGCAGACGTTATCTCAAAAACAACTGCTTATGATTTTACCCAAAAATTTTCTATCATGTTTCTAACATATTTCTGTCATTAATAAGCGGGATAAGCTTTCCTGCTGGGAAATTTCCTCGTATCTCTAACTCTTAACAAGTAACACTAAAATGTATGTTTATTCTTGCTTTATTGTTATCTCATCCTGGCCACAAATTATTTTGTGTGAAAAAAAATTACATGACAACTCACATCATTAGCCCTGCATCCTCTACATAAAGTTAACATGCATTCACTTATGTACTTGATTAATTTACTGTTTCAATATTTAGACAGCTTTCTGATTTCTGTGCCAATTCACATCAATGTGACCTGCCTCCATAAGGGAGGTGTCAAATGTTCACCTTCTCTAAAAATCACAAACAAACCTTATCCATAAGTGCTTTTACAAAAGCTGTTTTTATAAATAAGAACAATCAACATTACAGGGAATTAGAAAAGGAGAAAAGTTACCAAATTTTACAAAAGGAAAACTGAACCAAGAGGAAATTAAATACATTTTCCAATACAGTGATTCACTAAAAGCATTAAAAACAGAAACTCAGGTTTTCCAAACTCTAATCTATGGGAGCTTCCTCTATATACTACTTCCCCTATAAACACCAGGTGGGTAGAAACCTAGCTACTTTACAATTAATGTTTCTCAACATGCTCCACAAACAGTGTTCACTGACCATGTAATTAAGTTTAGGAAAGGCAGAGTTAAATGAAAAAGTTTATTTTTTACCCTAAAAACATAGGGATCCTTGAACCATGTGCATTCTGGATTTCTAAGAATATAGATCCAAATTATTTAACAATCAAAAAGTCACAGGGGCACCTGGTTGGCTTAATTGGTTAAACGTCAGACTTCAGCTCAGGTCATGATCTCACGGTTTGGGAGTTCAAGCCCTGCATCACGCTCTGTGCTGACAGCATGGAGCCTGGAGCCTGCTTCAAGTTCTGTGTCTCCCTGTCTCTGTCCCTCTCCCATTCACTCCCCACCCCCCCCCCCCCAAAATGAATAAACATTAAAAAAAAAAAATAAAGTCACAGAACACTAATTCTTATGACTGAATGATGCACTGCACAATTTAGAAAATGTTACGAAGTGCTTAAGAAACAGAGGACACTGGCTGATCGGCTAGTAACTTCCTCTAGTTGTTCAAACTGCTTTCTCCTAATGATAAAATCTCTGCCTTAATTTTTCTAGGTTGTGACTAAATATATTAATATAATTTAAAATAAATCATAACTTGCTTTTGAACACAATAAAGTATAAACAAGAAACCCAAGCTAAATGCTTAAGAACACATTTAAATATTTACTAGGATTAAAATACAGTAGTCTCATTCACATTAGTTCTCTTTGCTATTTTGAAAAAGCTGCTACTTTGCTATGCCTTCTAGCTACCATTCTTTTGAAAGGTTTAGCCTCAAAATTTCCATAAACCAAACTCGTTTTAAACTCTTTAAAACCTTTCACTTAAAACTCCTTTAAGTCACTTGCAATTGTTTCGTCAAGATCTCTGATGGCTTGGATCCATCAGAGAAATGAGGTCATAGGGCCCCCAAGCTGCCCCCAAAACTGAGAGAAAAACAGGCAATTGAAGCAAATCATAACTTACCTGAGCAGAAACCTCCCTGGGGGAACCAAGCACCAGAGAAGGAAAACCTAAACTGCTATTGAGGAATTACTAGAGGTTCAGTGTGGACAATTCTGAGAGTTTAAAACTCCAAGCGTACCCAGTAATGGAGGGAGGGCAGCAACACTTTTGTGAGTTTTACTTTCAAGACCACTATCACGTCCTCATAGTAAATATCTGAGAAAAATCACCTCATGCCTCCGGGACTGGGAGGGAAAGGAACCATTTTGAAATTCTCCAGAGCAATATATTCTTAACAATGCTTGAACTCGGAAGAAATTAAGCTATCAATGCCTAACATGCTGGGGTCTTATCAAGAGTCTAAACCACCTAAAGAAAGGGAAATATCCAACTCAAGCCAGCTCTAGCCTTCAATGTAGGGAAAGGGAAATATTCTACTCTAGCCCTTTATAGCTATCCTGTCCCACCTAAAGGATAAAACAAACTGATAAACAGTTTAGGGTTCAGAGTCCAGGGGCACAGAATCACCTAAAAACTAAGACCTAATCATAGCACTACAGAACACTTCCTTTCCCCCACACCTTATCACTACACTGTTAAAGGCCTATCTACCACAGTTACTTTTATCCAGTACAGTACGCCCACCTTCCAACAGAAAATTACAAGACATGCTAAAGGGCAAAAAACAAAATTTGAAAAGACAGCACAAGCATCAAATCAGAGTCAGATATGGCAGAAGGATGGAATTATCAGGCCAGAATCCTTTTTTTATTAACCTATTATTAACATGCTAAGCATTTTAATGGAAAAAGTAAACAAGAACAGAAAGTCAATGTAAACAAAGAAATGTAAATTCTACAAAGCAATCAAAAAGGAACATTAGAGATAAAAAACACAGTAACGGAAATGAAGACTGCCTTTGATGGACTCATTAGTAGATTGGAAATGATAGGAAACAATGAACAAACCTGATATGACAGTAGAAACTTCCATAACTGAAAAGCAAAAAGAAAACTGCCTGAAAGAAAAACAGAACATCCAAGAACCGTGTGACAATTACAAAAGATATATCTTATAAATTACAAAAGATATATCATAAATATAATATATTTAATGAAAATAACAGAAAAGAAAAAAAGAGAAAGTAAGAAAAGCAATACTTAAGCAATAATGATGGTGAATTTTCCCATATCAGTGTCAGACACCACAGATTCAGGAAACTCAGAGATACCAAGCGAGATAAATGCCAGAAGAAGTACACCTAGGCACATCATATCATATACAAACTTCAGAAAATCAAACATTTTATGAAAATGTTGAAAGAAGCCAGAGGAGAAAATACACCTTACCTATAGAGAAGCAAAGATAAAGAATTAAATTCAACTTCTCACAAACCATGCAAGAAACAAGAGTGGAATGAAATCTCTAAAGTGCTGAGAGAAACCACCAACCTAGCATTCTATATACCCTATGAAACTCTCCCTCAAAAGCACAGGAAAAAATACTTCTCAAACAAAAATTAAGGAAACTGGTTGAAAGTAGATCTGCTTTGCATGAAATGTTAAAAAGAAGTCTTCAGAGAGAAATCTGGTTGGGATTCTGTCTCTGCCCCTTCCTCTCTCTCTCTCCCTCTCTCTCTAAAAATATATAAACTTTAAAAAAATCGTGGGATAGAGCAAACCAGTACTTAGAAATTTATAGCACTAAATCCATAAATTAGAAAAGATCTAAAATCAATATCTGAAGCTTCAACCTTCAGAAACTAGAAAAAGAAGAGGAAATTAAATCCAAAGCAAGCATAAGAAAAGTAATAAAAATTAGAGCAAAACTCAGTATTTTGAAACTGAAAACAAAACATCAATAGAGAAAATTCAATGAAATAAGAAATCTGACAAATTTTTGGATTTTTGACAAAATCCAACACCTCTTAATGATATGACAAACCTCCCAAAAATCTAGAAATACTGGGGAACTTCCTTGGTAAAGATCTTAAAACTTTAAACAAGTATAGAGAAAAACTGAAATTGACATCACAAATGGCAAGAAACTTGAAGTTTTCCCATTAAGATTAGGAATTATTATTATTATTATTATTATTATTAGGATTATCTTCTCTCATCATGCCTTTACATCATACTGGAAAGTCTTAACACATTAGACCAGAAAAGGAAATAAAAGGTATAGAATTAGGAAGGAAGAAATAAAACTGTCATTGTCCTCAGATGACATAGTTTTCTGTACAGGAAATCCAAAAGAATCGATTAAAAAAAAAAAAAAAACTGTAATAGATTATACAGCAAGGTTGCAGGATACAAGGTTAATATAAAAAAGCCAATAGCATTCCTATTATCAGCTATGAACAAATGGAATTTGAAATTTAAAACATATCACCATTTATTTTAGCACTCAAAAGAGAGACGCAGCTATAAATCTAACAAAGTATGTACAAGACCTATCTATATGAGGAAAACTATAAAACTCTGATGAACAAAATCAAAGAGCTAAGTAAATGAAGAGATTATCTCCATGTCCATGGATAGGAAGACTCAATACTGTCAAGATGTCATATCTAAATATGTCGTAACTAATTCTAAAGTTTATATGGAGAGGCAAAAGACCCAGAGTAGCCAACTCAGTATTAAAGAAGAAGAAACTTAGAGGACTGACATTACTTGACTTCAAGATTTATGGCAAGGCAACAGTAATAAAGACAAAGTGCTATTAGTGAATAAACAGATCAAGTAAACAGAATAGGGAGCCTAGTAACAGACCCACATAAATACAGTCAACAGGTCTTAGACAAAGGAGCAAAGGCAATATACAGAGCAAAGATAGTCTTTTCAACAAATTGTGTTGGAACAACTGTATATTCAAATACACAAAAAAAACAAACAAAAAAAAAAAAAAAACCAAGAATCTACATCCAGACCTTAAATCCTTAACAAAAATTAATTCAAAATAGATCACAGATGCAAATGTAAAATTCAAAACTATAAAACTCCTAGAAGATAATGTACTACAAAAACCTAGATGACCTTGGGTATAGTGATGACTTTTTAAATAAAACACCAAAGGCTTAATTCAGAAAAGAAATAATACCTAAGCTAGACTTGATTAAAATTCAAAACTTTTGCTCTGTGAAAGACAATGTCAAGAGAATGAGAATACTCGACACAGGCTCAAAGAAAGTATTTGCAAAATACAAATCTAACCAAAAGACTGACACCTATTAGAATGGCCAAAATCCAGGGGCACCTGGGTGGCTCAGTCAGTTAAGCATCTAACTTCAGCTCAGGTCATGATCTCGTGGTTTGTGAGGTTGAGCCCCACGTCAGGCTCTGTGCGGACAGCTGGAAACCTGGAGCCTGCTTCATATTCTGTATCTCCCTCTCTCTCTGCTCCTCCCCTGCTCGCACTTTGTGTGTGTCTGTATGTCTCTCTCTCTCTCTCTCTCTCTCTCTCTCAAAAATAAACATTTAAAAAGAACAGCCAAAATCCAAAACGCTGACGAGGATGTAGAACAACACAAACCTTCACTCATTGCAGGTGGGAATGTAAAATGGTGCAACTGTGGAAGACACTTTGGAGATTTCTTAATAATTATACTCTTACCATATAATCTAGCAATTGTATTCCTTGATATTTTCCCAAACGAACTAAAAATTTATGGTCCCTATAAAATCCTGCAACAGATGTTTACAGCAGCTTTACTGATCCCAAAACTTGGGCACAACCAAGACACCCTTCAGTATGCAAATGGATACATAAAATGAGGTATATCCCAGACAAGAGAATAATATTCAGCAATAAAAAGAAATGAGCTATCAAACAATGAAAATATATAGGAACCTTAAATACATATTACTAAGTCTAAGTAGCCAAACTGAAAAGATTACAAACTGTAATGAGATTCCAACTCTATGACATTTTGGAAAAAAGCAAAACTATGGAGATAGTAAAAAAGACTGCCAAAATTTGGAGGGTGGAGTGAAGAGAAAGCGATGATTAGGTTGAACATAGAGGATTTTTAGGGTAGTGAAATTATTCCACCACTGTATGATACTACAGTGGTGGAAACATGTCACCTTACATTTGTTAAAACCCATAAGATACACAGCACCAAGAGTGATTCCTAATGTAAATCACGAACTTTGGGTGATAATGATGTGTTAATTTAGGTTTGTTGACTGTAACAACTGTACCACTGTGATACAGGATGTTGATAGTGGGAGGGACTGTACATGTGTGGAGGCAAGGATATGAGAATCTTCTGTACCTCCTGTTCAATTTTGCCTTTAACTTAAAATTGCTCTGAAAAATAAGTTGATTAGTAAAAAAACAAAAAAACAAAACAAAACTTACCTAAATTACCTAAGCTTACCTATAATCATTCACTGTCTTACTCAAATAGCACTTCTATTAATTATTCATCACCTTAGCCAATAAAATCCAATGCCTTTTCTGATATGCATCCCCCTGGCTCTCATTATTTTGACAAGGTCACTGTAAAAACACATGAAACAAAAGGATGCTAGGCAGAATTAACTTGCTGGCTGCCAAGACACTTCATGACATAGCAATAGGCAGGGTCTGCAACTCAAATTAAAGTTAGTTAAGTTTCAAGAGTTGATGAGACAAAGGCTGTCGATCCATTCTAACAAAATTCATAAATGACTAATATAGAAACCACAGTAATTTTTCTATTAACAACAAAAATACATGTCTCTCTTCCCAGCTTTCTTTACCCCAGAAAGCCTGTTAAGTGAGAAGCCAAACTGTTACCACAAGGCTGTGTAATGAAGACCGCCAACTAGGAAATTTCAAAGGTATAATAAACAGGGGCAAAAAAACCCCTCACCATTCTACAATACCATTACAACAGAGTAATAACTGATTCAGTTAAAAATCATCAATGAATACTAAAACCAATGGGTATTTATTATTTATTAATTTCCTTTTTTTTAATGGCAAAATCTGATGAAATCCACCTTAGCCAAGTTCAAACTTCTATACATCAGTAGGACAAGTGACATCATGTGCCCCTGGATACAATGTACAGAAGTCATGATCTATGAAGTATTTCTGCCAATAGTTAACCTGAATCTAATTATGAAGCAACAATCAAACAAATACAAACTGAGTCACATTCTCCAAAGCAACTGTCCTGGACTCTTCAAAAATGTCAATGCCATTTAAAAAAAAAAAAAAAAAAAGTTGAGAGAACTGTTCTAGATTAAAGGAGACTAAAGAGACATAACAAATGCAATTCATTACAATAAAATTAGCAGACATAAAAAGACATTATAGGGGGGCGTCTGGGTGGCTCAGTCGGTTAGGCGTCCGACTTCGGCTCAGGTCATGATCTCGCGGTCCGTGAGTTCCAGCCCTGTGTCAGGCTCTGTGCTGACAGCTCAGAGCCTGGAGCCTGTTTCAGATTCTGTGTCTCCCTTTCTCTCTGCCCCTCCCCTATTCATGCTCTGTCTCTCCCTGTCTCAAAAATAAATAAAATGTTAAAAAAAAAAAATTAAAAAAAAAAAAAAGACATTATAGGAACAACTGCAGATACCTGAACATGAATATTAATGTTAAATTCAATATATTTGGCTATGTAGGCTACTGTCCTTATTCTTATACAAATGAAGTATTTTAGAGTGAAGAAACATGATCTCTGCAAGCATCTCACAAATAGTTGAGCAAAATATACATGTATAAAGGCAAACAGATAAGTGAAATGCAGCAAAATATAAAGGTAAATGATATTTGCAGATACGAAATTTTTCAAAACAAAATTAGTAGAGAATGCTACTTATTGAGCATGAAATCTGGACAAAAAGATACAGATAATTCATATATTTAATTAAAGTATTTACATAATAAAAAAATAACTGCACTGGAAACAAGCAAGTTTTATCTTTGGGCTTAAAAAAACCCAATCCCCTGAATGTAGATGATCACTGACAAAATTAACCTTAATATGGCTCCATTTTCTATGAGCCTATTATGACAGTGTCATTTTCTAAAACCTCCATTACTTAAATATATCAATAGCACCAACCACATTACTGCTAGGTCTTTCTAGCCAGAAATCTTTTATTCACCCCATGTTAATTAATATATTGCCATTTAATTCTTTAAGAAAACATTTCTTCTCAAATTTGTTTCATGAAATCATTGTTGTCACTGCTTAAGAAGAAACCTTTATTTTTAGTATGTTTCAGTAATGTTCCAGCTGTATTCAGAAGAATGAATGAGAGTTTGTCACACTATCAAGAGAAAAGGGCACCCCAGACAGGAGACATGGTAAATGGAGAGACAAAATACCAGGTCAGGTTTAAGGAATAAACAGTATAGTACTGATGAAATATACAATATTGTAAAACAAGGTAGGTTGGTGTTGTCTGTCATACTAAAGTAAGCTTTAATTTTTTTTTTTTTTTTTTTTTTTTTTTTTTTTGGTCTCAACCTGCATGTCTCAAAAGCCATTGGGTCAAGAAATCCATTGTGTAGGTCCAATCAGCATTTTTTTTAAGTGAAAAAGATGAGAACAGAATAGCAAATAGAAGGCATCACAGGCAGTAAGGGTAAATTTTTTTCATTGAACTTTTGTTTCCATTATAAATGTCTGTTTATATGCGTATACTAGGTCACAGATGTAAAAATCTGGTTGTTGTTTTTTTTTTTTGGTGAGTCACAGTCAAAATGAGATTTGAAAGTCATTACTCTCTGGATGATACAGATTCATGGAAGGAAAGGTTTCAAGAAAAAAACATGGGAAAATTTGTTTTTACAAAATTATACTGGCAATTAATACAAAGCAGCTCTTCATGCTAATGGGAGTCTGGAGTTAAATTCAGTTACTCTCTACCAGTAGGTTTATGTAGAACAGAACAGCATTACAAAGAAAATAAAATGCATCCTAAGTAGTAATTAAAAAGGGTATATTTCATGCGTTTTGGTCTCATTGTTTTGTATTTCACACACAGATAAATTCTGTATCACAACATACAATGAATTTCTTAATTTTTACTTGGATGAAATAAAAGAAATTTTGGAAGTTACTGATAAAGAGAGTGATTACTTGGCAGAAAAAGAGATGAGGGACAAGGAGAAAATTAACAAACTACTCCAAAAGGAGGACAGAGAAAATGAGGGTTTGAAGCCATAGGAGATTTAAAAAAAGAAAAAGAAAAAAAAAAGTTTGGAAGCAATTTAGGAGGTAGAAAAGAACAATCTTAATAAATGTTTAGATAGGAGTAGGAGGAAAAAAAGAAAGCCAGAATGACTGAAATCTTAAAAAAAGAACAACTATTTTGAGAAGTAGAACAGGATTCCTCTCTGTATTTTACACTACAATGCACAAGCTCCTTAGCCTGGCATGTAAAGCATACCACGATAGGTCGGCAAACTATTAAATCTCAATTTTTCTTCATTGCACTCACTCATAGGCCTTTTCACTAGGTAAATAATACCACTTCCATAAATATTAATACTATTTTGTTATAAGGTATTAATGACCCTACAGCACATTAAGACTCTATATGATTTCAGATACTATAGTGTTAAATGTTTTTTTTATCACATCACATAGGTTCCTTAAAAAAAAAAAAAAAAAAAAAAGGTGAAAGTAAAAATATTAGATATTTTCTATTAACTTTTAAAATTACATCAAGGGGCAATACAAATCAAAACCACATTGAGATACCACCTCACACTTGTCAGAAGGGCTAACATTAACAACTCAGGCAACAACAGATGTTGGCGGAGATGTGGAGAAAGAGGATCTCTTTCGCAATGCTGGTGGGAATGCAAACTGGTGCAGCCACTCTGGAAAACAGTATGGAGGTTCCTCAAAAAACTAAAATACAACTACCCTATGACCCAGCAATTGCACTACTAGGTATTTTTCCAAGGGATACAGGTATGCTGTTTCGAAGGGACAAATGCACCCCAATGTTTATAGCAGCACTATCAACAATAGCCAAAGTATGGAAAGAGCCCAAATGTCCATTGATGGATGAATGGATAAAGAAGATGTGGTATATAAATACAATGGAGTATTACTCGGCCATCAAAAAGAATGAAATGTTGCCATTTGCAACTACATAGATGGAACTAGAGGGTATTATGCTAAGCGAAATTACTCAGAGAAAGACAAATATCATATAACTTCACTCATATGAGGACTTTAAGAGACAAAACAGATGAACAGGGGTGCCTGAGTGGCTCAGTTAATTAAGCATCTGACTTCAGCTCAGGTCATGATCTCCTGGTTTGTGGTTGGAGCCCCGCATTTGGGCTCTGTGCTGCCGCCTTGGAGCCTGGAGCCTGCTTCGGATTCTGTGTCTCCCTCGCTCTCTGCCCCTCCCCCGCTCATACTCGTGTTCATCTCTCTCTGTGTCTCAAAAATAAATAAATGTTGAAAAAAAATTTAAAAAAACAGATGAACATAAGGTAAGGGAAGCAAAAATAATATAAAAACAGGGAGGGAGACAAAACATGAGACTGTTAAATACAGAGAACAAATAGAGGGTTGCTGGAGGAGTTGTGGGAGGAGGGATGGGCTAAATGGGTAAGCAGCTTAAGGAATCTACTCCTGAAATCATTGTTGCAGCATATGCTAACTTGAATGTTAATTATAAAAAATAAATTATTAGATAAAAAATAAATAACATTACATCAAGCGGCACCTGGATGGCTCAGTCGGTTAAGCATCTGACTCAGTTTTGGCTCAGGTCACGATTCTCACAGTTTATGGGTTCAAGCCCTGCATAAGGCTCTGCACTGACAATGCAGAGCCTGCTTGAGATTCTCTCTCTCCCTCTCTCTCGGCTCCTCCCACTCTCTCTCTCTGTCTAAATAAATAAAACTTCAACAATTTTTAAAAGAAAATAAAATTATATCAAAAATGGTTTCATGATGAAAACATTCTGAGGATGATATTCAGGAATTTTGGAATTAACTAAAGGATGCAATCTCCTGTCAGTGTGAGATCTGTGTTCCTTTCTTCTGAATTTCAAGAGACATTTATGTAAGGACTAAAAACAAACATCAAATCATAATTAACTTGCCTTTAATTGCCGGCAATGACAAATAGAGACAATTCTTTATAGGATTCCAAAGCACTACAGTTTGAACTACACAGGTCAATTTATATGCAAATTCTTTTCAGGAAGTATAGAATAGTACCGCAAATGTATTTTCTCTTCCTTATGATTTTCTTAGTAATGTTTTATTTTCTCTAGCTTACTTTACTGTAAGAACACAGTATAAAATATATATAACATACAAAATATGTGTTTATGTACCGTTTATGTTATCAGTAAGGTTTCCAGTTCACACCAGGTTATTGGTAATTAAGTTTTGGGGGAGTCAAAATTACACACTGATTTGACTGTGCGGGGGGGGGGGGGGGGAGAGGGGGGCCAGTGCCCCTAACCTCCATATTGTTCAAAGATCAACCATACTGAAAACTAATTTTAATTCTATTTCTATTACCACCAATCAAAAGCATTACTATGTCCCATAAATAAGTACAGTAGCAATTCCACTCTAGATATCTGGATTAGTTTTCTTAGCTAAGAACTAAAAGGCAGTAAAATATTGCTAAGCCTTCATAAAGTCACTATTTAACCCAGTGATTAGGAATTTCCTCTAAATCCATTCTTAGGCAGCCATGCTAAAACTCAACTGATATGGATAAACAACTAAGGTCACTGTATGTATATAATGAGTGACCTTATAGTCACTTAAGTGAAAATAAATGGGGAAGAATTTCTTCACAATTGTTCAAGAAATAAAGCTAACAAGGATCTGCTTTTAAAAACACACTACTGCTCTTGAAAGGAGATACAAACCTATAAAGGAAAAAAAAGGCCTATTATTGCTTTCCATTCAAATTTAAAGAAGTATTCATGTATTTAACTATCCATGTGAATGCATTAATAGAGGTATAAAAGCTTTTTTCTCTACTATGTAAGGTAATCTTTCAAAATATATTTATGTATAAACAAACTCAAATATTTATAAACATAAATGTTGAATTACTAAAACATTATTCAAAATATTTTAAGAATGTTATAAATTTATTGATGATTCCTCCTCAAAGTTCATTCTCCTACTGAAACATTTCTCCTAGGGGCACCTGGGTGACTCAGTCAGTTGAGCACCTCTGACTTCAGCTAGGGTCATGATCTAAGGGTTTGTGAGATCGAGCTCCCATTGGGCTTGCTGCTGTCAGGGCAGACCCCACTTCAGATCCTCTGTCCCCCTCTCCTGACCTTCTCCCACTTGTGCTCCCTCAAAAATAAATAAAACATTAAAAAAAAAAACCTATCTTAAATGGTTTAAAAAAGAATTAACATAACAGACTGTTTCATAGTGGTTTACAGTACAGACCTATGGGTCAAAAGCTTGGTTTGAATCATTTGATAGCTTTGTGATCTGAGAAAGTTACCTAAAACTCTTACTTCAATTTCTGCATATACTTTTTATATAATATATGTGTGTGTGTGTATATATATATACATATATATATAGTATATATTGTGTGTATATATGTATATATTGTGTGTACATATGTATGTATGTGTGTATATATGTGTATATATATTGTAATATATGTGTGTGTATATATATACAGTATATATATATGTATATTATATATATATACACACACACATACATATATATTATATATTATATCTAAAAGTATTAGTTATAAGTATATTGGGGGGGATGGAAATATACACATAGTTCCTTTATATGTATGTATGTATATGTGTGTGTGTGTGTACATATATATATACACAGTATACAAAAAGCACTAGCTACTTTTGGTAGCAAAAGAGTGATTTTTTTCTTTGTATTTTCTAAGTCTGCAAAGTTTCTGCAATAAAAATATATGAATCAGCCTTAGGGAGAAAGGTAATTTAAAAATGTCCAACAATCAAAAATCACCCATCATACTAAGAACCAAATCACTACTGGAAGAGAAAAAGACAATCAACAAAAGCCAAAACTGATATGAATTACATATTAGAATTATCTAACAAAGATCTGAAAGCAGCCATCATAAAAATTCTTCATCATTCAATTAAAATTCTCTTGAAAAAGACAAAAAAAAAAAAAAAAGAAAACCTAAGCCAAGAAAAAGAACTTATAAAAAACAATTAGAAATTATAGAACTGAAAACTATAAAGGAAAAAAAAAAAAAACTTATTAGAGGGGCTCAAAAGTAGTAATTATAAAGGGCAGAATTCGTGAATTTGAGGACAGATAGACAAAATTTACCAAATCTGAACAAGAGAAAATTTACTGAATATAAACTAACAAAGACTCAAAGATCTATGGAGCAATAATGAAATATACCACTCCTATCAATGGAGTCCCATAAAAGGAAGAAAAAGAGGGTAGAGTTGAAAATGTATTCATAAAAATAATGGCTGAAAACTTCCAATTTTTGAGAAAAACAAAAACCTACAGACTCAAGTGAGAACCCCAAACAGGTAACCCACAGAAATTACACCTTGCCATATTATTTCACAACTGAAAATAAAGAAAACATCTTGAAGCAACCATAGAGAAAGGATGCAGTACTGGTAGGAGAATATGAATTCAAATAATAGATTTCTCATCTGAAACCACAAAGGTCAGACAATAGTAACAAAAATTTTTCAAGTGCTCAAGGAAAAGAACTGTCAACCATTAATTCTATATCTGACAAAACTATCTTTCAGGAATGAAGGGGAAATAAAGACATAAACAGTCAAAGGAACACTTAATTTGTCATTAGCAATGTATCCTTTGAAAACAGCTAAGGAAGTTCTTTCAAATGATCACAGAAGGAATCTGAGAACATTAGGAAAGAAGAAAGAACAATGGGAAAAGCAAGAATATCAGTAAAAACTGTGGATTCAATAGATTACCCTTCTATTCAAGAGGTTTTAAAACCAAAGCTGACGGGGATGAAGTAAGTTAGAGTTCATCAAAATTTTAAAAACCTCTGTACATCAAAAGACCCTATCAACACAGCACAAAGGAAACTCACAGAATAGAAGCAAATTATTTGCAAACCATTTATCTGAAAAAGGTTGATATCTAGAATATGTAAAGAACTCCTGTATTTCAACAACAAAACTGATTTAAAAAAGGACAAAGGACTTAGACATTTCTCCAAATAAGATATTACAAACGGCTAATAAGCACATGAAAAGATGCTCATTTATTAGGGAAGTGCAAGTCAAAGTCACTGTGAGATAGCTCATTATGGACACCTACTATGAAGAGGAAGAAAAAGGAGGAGGAGAAACGAACAGAAAATTACAAGTAATGGTGAGAATGTGGAGCAATGGGAATCCTTGTGCATTGCTGGTGGGACTGTAAAATGGTACAGACACTACCATAGATGGTATGACAATTCCTTAAACACTTAAATACAGAATTAACATGGGATCCAGCAATTCCACTTCTAGGTACACACCCAAAATGAAAGCAGGGACTTGAAAAGATTTGTGCTCCATGTTCAAGCAGCATCACTCACAAAAGGCAAAAGGTAGAAGCAAACCAAGTGTCCATTAACAGGTAAATGCCAGAACAAAATGTGGGAGAAAACTAGAAGAGTATTCAACCTTAAAAGGAAAATTCCAATAAATGTTACAACATAGACAAACCTGGAAAACATTATACGAATTGAAATGTCAGTCATAAAAGAACAAATATTGGGGCGCCTGGGTGGCTCAGTCGGTTAAGCGGCCAACTTCGGCTCAGGTCATGATCTCGCGGTCCGTGAGTTCAAGCCCCGCGTCGGGCTCTGTGCTGACAGCTCAGAGCCTGGAGCCTGTTTCAGATTCTATGTCTCCCTCTCTCGGACCCTCCCCTGTTCATGCTCTGTCTCTCCCTGTCTCAAAAATAAATAAAACGTTAAAAAAAAAAAATTTTTTTAAAGAACAAATATTGTATGACTCCACTTACATGAAGTACCTAGAGTAATCAAATTCATAAAAACAAAGTAAAATGGTGGATGCCAGGAGCTGGGAGAGATGGAAATGGGAAGTAAGTATTGAATGGGTACAGGGTTTCCGTTGGGCAAGACAGAAAAGTTCTAGAGATGGATGGGTAACAGCTGCACATCAATGTGAATGTACTTTATGCCACAGAACCGTTCACTTAGAAATGGTTAAAATGCTAAATTTTATGTCATGTATATTTCAGCACAAAAGAAAAATATATTCACACCATCTGATCAGGGCTCAATGTATGGAGAAATATTCAAAACAATGATATTTACAAAATGAGAGGGTAAAAGAATCTAAATGGAGAAGTTCTTTCCACACGTCACTCAAACTGATAAACTTTATACCAATAGACTGCAGTAAGTTACATATAAATATTTTAATATCCAGTGCAACCATTAAGAAAACTCCACAAAGTGATAAATTTGAAAATTATTATAAATGCATCAGGGTGAAACAACAAATGTTCATGTAACCCATAAAAAGAAGAGAGAAACAAAGAAATGAGAGAGAAAAAAACAAGAAATGAAAACAAAATGGCAGAAGCCCTAAGACTAAATGATATATCTGAGAAAGGGTTAGTATCCAAAATATATAAAGAAGTTATAAAACTCAACATTCAAAAAACAAATAATCCAATAAAAAATGGACAGAAGATATAAAGAGCCATTTCTCCAAAAGGCACCTAGATGGCCAATAGACACATGAAAAGATGTTCAAAATCACCACCAGGGAAATGAAAATCAAAACTACAATGAGTTATAGTCATTGTACCTCATACCTGTCAGAAAGGCTAAAATCAACAACACAAGAAAAAACAGGTGCTGGTGAGGATGCAGACAAAGGAAAACTCCTGCACTGTTGGTGGGAATACAAACAGGTGCAGCCACTATAGAAAACAGTATGGAGCTTCTCAGAAAATTAAAAAATATAACTACTCTACGATCCAGCAATCATACTACTGGGTATTTACCCAAAGAATATAAAAACACTAATTCAAAGGGATACATGCACCCTTACGTTTATAAGCAGCATTATTTATAGTAGCCAAGACACTGAAGCAGCCCAAGTGTCCACTGACTGCTGAATGGATAAAGAAAAAGTGGTATTTATATGCAAATATATATATATATGTATATATATATATATGTATATATATGTATATATATATATTATTTACCAATTAAAAAAGAATGAAATCTTGCCACCTGTAACGATATGGATGGAGCCAGAGACTATTATGCTAAGCAAAATAAGTCCATCAGAGAAAGACAAACACCGTATGATTTCACTCCTATGTGGAATTTAAGAAACAAAACAAACAAACAAAAAGGAAAAAAAGGGAGAGAGACAAACCATGAAACAGACTCTTACTTAGTAAGACTCTTAGTAAGAACAAACTGATGGTTACCCAAGGCAAGGGGGAGTGAGGGGTTGGGCTAAATAGATAATGGGGATTCAGGAGTGCACTGCACTTGCAAGTGAGGAGCGCTGAGTGATGTATGGAATTGCTGAATCACTATATTGTACACCTGAAACTACTGGAATTAAAGTAAAAACTTAAAAAAAAAAAGCCCTCACATCAACAATTACTATAAATGTTAAAATACACCAAATAAAGCAAATGTTGGCAGTGTGGACTTAAGAATGAATGATCCAAGTGGCTTTTTAGAAACAGCCTGTTTATAATTAACTCACTTAAAATGAAATGATAAAGCATGAGGAAAGATGCATGTAAACAAAATAGAAGCAGGAGATAAACTTTTTTAAAAAAAATTTTAATGCTTATTTATTTTTGAAAGACAGAGGCACGAGGCAGGGAGGGTAGAGAGAGAGAGGGAAATACAGAATCCAAAGCAGACTCCAGGCTTTGAGCTGTCAGCACAGAGGCCAACACGAGGCTCTGACCCACGAACCGACCGTAAGATCATGACCTGAACTGAAGTCAGACACGTAACCAACTGAGCCACTCGGGCGCTCCTCAATATTAGGTAAACTTTAAAGCAAAAGCAATTGCTAAAAACAAAAGAACATTATATACTGATAAAGGACGTATCCATCAGGAATACATAACAATCCTAAATGACACACACCAATCAAAATACATGAAAAACTGATAGAGCTGAAAAGAGAAATAGACAAATTAATTATAGTTGGAAACTTCAAGATCCCCCTCTCAGAGACCACAGAAATCCCAAACAGAAACTCAGCAAAGATTTAAGAGTTCTGAAGAACACAATCAACCAAAACGATCTGACATATATAGAACACTTCACCAAAAAAATAGCCACATACTTTTTGTTTGTTTGTGTTCTCAAACATCCACAGAACACTCACCAAAACAGACCATATTCTGGGCCATGAAACAAACTTCAACAAATTTAAAGTATTGAAATCATAAGAGTATGTTCTCTGACCATAATGGACTCTAACTAGAAATCAATAACAAAAAGACAACCAGTAAATCCCAAAACACTTGGAAATTAAACTAACACACTTCTAAACAATCCATGGATCAAAGAATAATTCTCTAAGTAAATTAAAAAAGAAACACAGAATTGAATAAAAAATGAAAAGACAACAAAGAAGACACAACATCAAAAGATGTGTGACACAACTAAAGCAGTGCCAAGAGGAAAAGGTAGAGCATTATTACATGAGCTTATAACATGAGCAAAAAGAAAAAGTCTCAAATCAATCATCTTAAATCCCTACCTCAAGAAACTAAAAAAAATAGGAGTAAAATAAACCCAAAGCAATAAGAAGGGAAATAATAAAAATAAAAGCAAAAATCAGTAAAACAGAAAACAAGAAAACCACAGAGAAAAATCAATGAAAAAGCTAATCCTTTGAAAAAATTAATAAAATTGATAAATCTCTAGCAAGACCAACAAAACAAAAATGAGAGAAGACATAAATGATCAACATCAGCATTAAAGAAAATACAATTGAACATTGTAGAGCCATTAAAAGGATAATTAGGAAATAGAAACAAGTTTGCTCCGAAATTAGACTAATTAAAACAAATGAATCCATTCCTCAAAAACCACATACAGACCTTCCTCTACTTATGATAGGGCTATATCCAATAACCTCACTGTAAGTTAAAAATATCATAAATCAAAAATTCATTTAATGTACCTAAGCTACTAAACATCACAGCTTAGCCCCCCTACATTAAACATCCTCAAAACACATTAGCCTATAATTGGGCAAAATTATCTAATGCGAAGCCTATTTTATTAAAAAAAAAAAAGTGTTGAATAATACCTCATGTAATTTATTGAATACTATACTGAAAGTGAAAAACAGAATAGTTTTAAGGGTACAGAATTCTTTTTAAGTGTATCAGTTGTGGCTGTTTACGCTCATGAATGCATGGCTCACAGGGAGCTATGACTCACTGCTGCTGCCCAGCATCACGAGAAAGAATCCTACCACGTATTGCTAAGGCCAGGAAAAAATCAAAATGCCAAGTATGGTTTCTATTGAATGCATATCATTTTCACACCATCATAAAGTCGAAAAATCTTAAGTCAGGGACCATTTGTATTATCAAAATTCAACCAAAACAAATATTATGTATAATCCTATAATCACTAAAAAATGAATTCATAATTTTAAATCTCAAAAACAAAAGAAAAAAATCCCAGGCTGTGATGTTTTCACCAGAGAATTCTACCAAATATTTAAAGAATACCAATACTTCACAAACTCTTCTAACGATTAGAAAAGGAAGGAAAGTGTCCTAGCTCATTCTGTGATGCCAGAATTATCCATATACTGAAACAAGACAAAGATACCACAAGCTGCAAGCCAGCATCTCTCATGAACTTAGACACAAAAATTCTCAAACAAATCAACAACCTAAATCCAGCAATATGTGAAAACATTACACATCCAAACCACATGCAATTTATTCCATGTTTGCAAGGCTGGTTCAACATTAGAACACAAAAAAAAAAAAAAAAAAAAAAAAAAAATCAGCGTAATCTCCAATATCAACAAACTAAAGAAAAAAATCCTATCATATAAATTGAGTCAGAAAAAGAATTTGACAAAATCCAGCATCCATTCAAAATAAAAACTCTCAATAAAACTAGGCAGACAGATGACCTACCTTGACTTGATAGAGGATCTACCCAACTACACCCCCCAAAAACCTATACTTAACATCATATTTGGGCTGCCTGGGTGGCTCAGTCAGTTAAGCATCCAACTTTGGCTGAGGTCATGATCTCATGGTTCACGAGTCCCAACACAGCATCAGGCTCTGTGCTGACAGCTCAGAGCCTGGAGCCTGCTGCGGATTCTGTGTCTCCCTCTCTCTCTGCCCCTCTCCCACTTGCGCTCTCTCTCTCAAAAATAAATATTTAAAAAAAACATACTTAATGATGAAATACTAAATGCTTTCCACCTAAGGCAAGGAACAAAGCAAGGATGTCTGCTCTCACCACTCCTAGTCAATACAGAACTGTAAGTTCTAGCCACCACAATAAGAAATAAAAGGTATACAGATGAGAAAGAAAGCTGTCCCTATTTGCAGTTGACATGTCTATGTAGAAAATTCCAAGGAATCTGTTAAAAAAAACCTCTAGACACTAAACGGTAATTTTAGCAAGGTCAAAGAGTACAGGAGCAATGCAAAAATCAATCTTATTTCTAGGTATTAGTAATAAACGTGTGGAAAATCAAATAAAAAAACATAACAATATTCACAAAATTGCTCCAGAGAAAACAAAAAACATTATAATTAAGTATAAATTTAACAATTAGTATACATTAGGATTTGATATTACAAAACACTGATTAAAGAAATCAAGGAAGACCTAAAAAAATGAAGGCATGTCATTAAATATAGCAAAGATATCAATTCCCAAACTGATCTATAGGTTTAATACGATTCCTTTGAAAATCTCAGCAAAGTTTTTGTACAAGTGTGGACACGCTTTGGTCCAAATATGGATAAGCTTGTTATAAAATTTTTATGTAAAGACACAAGCCTTAGAATAACTAAACCATATTGAAAAGTGAGAGGAACAACTCTACCTGATATTAAGGTTTACTACACAGCTATAGTAATCAAGAGTGTGATATTAGCAGATAGAGACATATAAACGAAGAGAACTCAACAGAGAACCCAGTAGTAAAGCCACACATACATGGCCAATTGATTTTTTTTTTTTTTAATTTTTTAACGTTTATTTATTTTTGAGACAGAGAGAGATAGAGCATGAACGGGGGAGGGTCACAGTGAAAGGGAGACACAGAATCTGAAACAGGCTCCAGGCTCTGAGCTGTCAGCACAGAGCCTGACGCGAGGCTCGAACCCACGGACCGTGAGATCATGACCTGAGTCGAAGTCGGACGCTTAACCGACCAAGCCACCCAGGCGCCCCGCCAATTGATTTTTGACAAAAGTGCAAAACCACTTCAATAAAGGAAGGATATTTACCTTTCAACAAATGGTGCTGGAGCAACTGGATATCCATAGGCAAAACAGGAACCTCAATTTAAACATCTTATCTCTTATAAAAATGAAATCAAAATAGATCATGGACTTAACATTATATCATTAAACTATAAAACTTTTATAAAACATCATAGTAGAAAACTTTTGAGACCTAGGCTAGGTGATGAGTTCTTACTTAGACTTGCCTCCAAAAGCACAACCTACAAAAGGAAATATTAATAAATGAAGTCTCCTCAAAATTAAAAACTTTTGGAGCACCTGGGTGGCTCAGTCGGTTAAGCATCTGACTTTTGATTTCGGCTCAGGTCATTTTCTCATGGTTCAGGAGTTCAAGCCTGATGAGAGCCTGTTTGGAATTCTCTCTCTCCCTTCCTCTGCCCCTCCTCTGCTTGCACTGTCTTAAAATAAATAAACTTTAAAAAAATTTAAAAACTTTTTCACATAGAAAGACCTTGTTAAAAGGAAAAAAAGACAAGCTACCGAACAGAAGAAAGTATTTGCACATAGCAGACAAATGACTAATATTTAGAATTCTCAAAACTCAACAATGAAACAACCCAATTTGGAAAATGGGCAAAAGGTATGAACAAACATTTCACCTAACAGGACATACAGATAGCAAGTTAGCATATGAAAAGATTTTTAACATCCTCAGCCATTAGAGAAATACAAATTACAACCAATGCACCCAGGTGGCTCAGACTTCGGGCTCAGGTCATGAACTCATGGTTACTGAGTTCAAGCCCCACATCAGGCTCTCGGCTGTCATCAGGGAGCCTCCCCAACCCCGCCCCGCTTCAGATCCTCTATCCCCACATTCTCAAAAAAAAACCAAACAACAACAACAACAACAAAAAAAAACATAGTGAGATCACTAAACACCTATGAGAATACCTAAAATAAAAAATTATGACCATATCAAATGTTGGTGAAGATATAGAGAATCTGCGTCATTCATAGATTGCTGGTCAGAATGTAAACTGATACACCCACTCTAGAAAACAGATCTGCAGTTTCTCATAAAACTGAACATGCAA
Source organism: Panthera onca (assembly GCF_046562875.1). Lineage (NCBI taxonomy): Eukaryota > Metazoa > Chordata > Mammalia > Carnivora > Felidae > Panthera > Panthera onca. The sequence goes on from NC_138339.1 coordinate 89,390,375, forward strand.
TTACCACACAATCCAGCCAAGTGCACTCATGAAAACTTTTTTTTCACGTGAAAACATAAACACAAATGTTCATAGCAGCTTTTTTTCCCTAATAATCAAAACTGGAAATAATCCAAATGTTCTCCAAAGGGTGAATGGCTAAACTGTCCTACATCCATACTATGAAATACTCCTCAGCAAACAAAAAGGAACAAAATATTGATACATGCAACACCTTGAGTGAATCTTGAGGGAATTATGTTGAAAAACAAATGCTAGTCCTAAAAGGTTACATGCTATATGATTCCACCTGTACAATGTAGTTTTTTTGTGTTTTGTTTCTTTGTTTGATAATATTTTTGAAGCGACAAAAGAAAAAACAGACTAGTGGCTGCCAGGAATTAGAGATGAGGGAGAGGAGGAAGTAGGTGAGCTTGGTTATAAAAAGGCAGCACAAAGAACCCGGGTGGTGATGAAAATGTTCTTTATATTTACTGAGGTGATGGTTACACAAATCTACATATGTGATAAAACTGCACACAACTAAATGCACACTAAACATATAAGACACACACATGACTGTATGCCAAGCCAACGACATCAACGTCAATTTCCTAGTTGTCATACCAGATGTTGCCACTAAGGAAAAATGGTGAAGGACACATACTTTGTATTATTTCTTCCAACTAAATGTGAAATTACACAATTACCTCAAAATTAAAAGTTTAATTTTAAAATCTGAGAGATAAATCAATAGGCAGACAGATAGACATAGATGGAGAAGAGACATGGTCTATTATACAAGCGTTTTAGCTGTGAATGCAGTCTAGCAGGTTGAACCTACAAAGAGACTTAAGAGTTGAGAGAGATCTCTAGGTCTCTCCCTTAAGCTTCAGACAGATACGTAGGAGAAAGACAATTTCAAAAGTAACACTGAAAGAGCTTCCAGTTAGTGAACATATGGAGGTGGGAGAGTGGTTTGAGGAGTGGAATACCCCATGACAGCACAGAAGCTGTACCCTTTTCTACATAACTTGTCCCAGGATTCTCTTCCATTTGACTGTTCCTGAGTTATATCTTTTGTAATAAACTGAGAATCTAGCTTGATAAACACTGAGCAGGTATTTATCTTATTGACATCCAGACAAAATAATAATAATAATATGCACGTATACATACATGAAAAAGTAACACTGAATAATACAACAATGAACACAGAGTGAATACAGAAATTTTGCTGGAGTAATGTCTCCCCCACAGGATTTTCCCTGGCTACCACTCATGGTCATATGTAGGATCTTTTCACACTATAATAATCAGACATGCATTTAAATAATTTTTCCATCTTTCAACACAGGGTAGACCTCACTAACACATAAGAAAAGAAGGTAAAGTATAAGGGAAGTTTTTCTTTTCTACAGTGAAAGATAGGAATAAAAAAAAAAAAAAAAATGAGGACCTTATTTCTCAAGTAGTAAATGTGCATCTAATCTGCTCCAAAATCACCCAAAGCCATTTTTAAAGAGGCAGGGTTATCTAGTGTATCCTATCAGTCAGCTTGCACTGCCTTCACAAAATACCACAGACTGAATTGCTTAAATAACAAAAACTTATTTTCTCATAGTTCTGGAGGCTGAGTCCAAGTTAAAGTGAAAACAGAGGTGCTTTCTAATCAGGCCACTCTCCTTGGCTTCAGATGGCCACCTTCTCACTGTGAATTCACATGTGCTTTTCTCTGTGCATGTGCATTGCTGGTATCTCTTCCCCTTCTTATAAGGTCCAACAGGATTATGGACGCACCATTATGACCTCATTTAATCTTAATTACCTCTTTAAAGGCCCTATACATAAATCACCACATGGGGGTTAGGGCTTCAACCCTAGGAGTTTTAATGGGACACAATTCAGTCCATAATACTCAGTGACCAGCCAGCCTTTAAGTATATGTTTTCTATGAGTGTGCATAGTGCGTATTATACTTAATGGAAGGAGGCAAGACAAAGGAAAAAGTATAATATTTGTATTAGAATTCCATCACTCAGTTTTCTGAACACTAAAAATGAGAAGAATATCTATTCTCATTGTGTAGCTGTGAGAGTTAAACAAAATAATCTATGTAAAGTGCCCAGCAAAGAGTAAAGGACTAGTCAATCCTGGGCCTCTACCTTCCTCCCCCCACCCAAATTCATTATAAATATTTCTCAAATCTAAACATATCTGAAAAATTATGGGAACTGGATTCTGTGCCAGTTCTGCCACTACCTAGCTATGTGACTTTAACCAAACCACTCTAGTTCTGCATACGGGCTGTCTGCCAGTCTGCTTCTGCATCTCGGCAAATGAGAGTTTCATCTACCACTTAAACACTATGTATCTATGAATACCACTTTTATGATTATAATATCAAATAAACAATACTACAAAAACTATTCAAACTTTCTGTAAAACTCCACTAAGAGGATTACAGTATGAAATTTCAATTTATTCATTCAGATACTTTCATTCTTTAAATCCTTCCACAACTATCTCCTAATTTGAAAAATGTATCTGTACCACACATCTTTAAGATTAATTTCTCATCTTATGTCTCTGTCATTAATGCCTCATCTCTCAAGTAGACTGTACATTCTTTTATATTTCTGCCCCCTAAAATGTTCATTGTTTTATTCACAAAAATCACTGAAATGCCTAAAATTATGCCCCAAATCCTGTTGAGATAATGATTAGACATAGGGAGAAGTTACCAGTAAATTGTATCTGATAACTGTTTCTAACTTAGCCCACAATTGAAATGTACTGCAGGTGATTTCAAGATCATACACCTACCATACATACACTGAACATTCAAACAATGAGTGATAATAGCATCCATTCTCCATAACTTGCTTTAAAATTAAGATAATGGTGGTCAGAAGCAAAATCTACTTACTGTGAGGCTATCTGAATCATTTAATGAAAGACAATTTACCACGTCAAGCCTAAGGGAAGAATTTTTAAGTACTTGCCCTTTCTCCCACTTCATCCCTCACCACTCCTATCCTAGTATTATCTATATTACATGTAAATGAGTAACATAGGAAGTAGGCTGTTACTTTGATGCCCTCAACAAATCTCACCTTCCGGTAGTGATGCAGTCCCACCCATACTAACTCTAAACTGGGTCATGTTTATTAGCACTGGCCATTGGAACATCAGCAAACACTGAAGAACACAGAGACTTGATATGTGTTGGCACAACGAGGCTTGCCCTCTTGACATGCTCCCTCGCAAAACCCAGCTGCCATGTTGTAGAGAAGCTCAAGCTAATTAAGGGGGAAGGCTGAATGAAGGGTATACAAGGAGAGAGGCAGCCATAGTCCCGGCTATCCATCAGCTGTTCCAGCCGTCCCAGCTAAGGCATCATTAAGAAGCCACCTTCGATATGATAGCCAACAAATGACACACGCAGCAGTCCCCATCAAGCCTTGCCAACTTTAGAATCAAGAACAGATAAACATTTAGTTTTGGAGTGAAGCAATATATAACTAAACCAACACATGTAAGCCAATTAGAACATTTCTTGTTAGGTAGTAAGCAACCAAAAAATGTCAGCAGTAATAACAGTTATTATTAATACTGTCATAAGTCCCCCTCACCACTACCAAGGTATTGTTTTTGGGTATTAGAGCTGCTCTTAAAAGCAGTCTGTCAACCCCCTAAAGGCCAGTAAAAAGACAAGAGTAAAGCAACCAGAAAGGCCTGCATTTTGCTTTCCCTTTCTTCTTCCTAATTTACAGCTGTCCTTTTTCTTTTTATCTCTGTCAATAATGCTTTCCTAATTTCCCCAAAGTACCTATCAATGACCCAAACCAATTCCAGCCTTTGGCCGTGCTCTGTATTCCCAGTAACTACAGACACCTCCTTCAATCTCCTTCCAGACCACAGGTAAGTAATTAAGAGTTCAGTAGGACAGACTCTTCTCTTGGGGCCAAAAGTTTATACTCATTTAACCTTTAAGTCTTTTTTATCTGATATAATCATTAGGCAAAGAGAGTGGGGACCAAAAAGGTCATGTTTAGAAAATAAATTGAGCAGCCGGGATAACATACTTGCTACTTTTCCTCAAAGACTTACTGACCCTAATTATATAAATTTCTTATTCTTTTAAAGCCCATGACTCTTTGCTCATGCTTCGCTCATGATATTTATCTTAATCTAGCCTGAATCAGAGTAGTTGGTTTACTTAACTTCCTACTAGATCTATAACTGCCCAGAAAGAGAGACTTGAGAAAAAGGCATCCAACTCATTTTTTTATCTCTTAAATTAAGCACCTACTACACTGCTCTACTATTCATACAAATATTGTAAAAAAATATCCGGGTCCTCGTCAGCAACCACTCTGTACCTAACTAATCTCTGCAATTCTCACCCCTACGTTTATTAAGAAAAAATGACTCACCCATGGTTATAATGCAATTAGTGACAAAGTTAATAAATACTACATGTCCTAACATTAACCTCTAATAATTATTTGGCTTAATTATGATTTTATTTTTGTAGAGATGGATTTTTTTTTAAAGAAAAGAAAGGTACCACTTAACATTCCTTATTTCCTCTTCCTTCAAGTTTCAGGGTTGACAAGCCGGCATATTAGGTCCAAGGAAAGATCTATGCCACATGCCAGGCACATAATCCCAAAGGCAAAGCAAGCCTCATAGAGACTACCGCAAACTAGAGCTCAGAATTCACCTAAAAGGGGCAACCATTACTCAGCTCTGGCAATCTGCTCTCAAACAGGAACAGCAACTAGGGAGCCCCAAATCCTGTGATTTTGGAAGTGTGCTAGAAACTAAGACTTCTTAAATGTGACGTCTTCCTATTTTTTAAATGGTAGCAACTACTTACTAAATGTTCCAACTACACCAAAAGCACGCAATATAGATCTGTGGACTGGATTCATTCCAAGGGCATCCTGCTACTGCAGGTGACAGTTTAAACTCTCTACATGTAGGGGGTGCTGGGTGGCCCAGTCAGTTAACCATTAGTTAACCATTAAACTCCTGATTTTTTGGCTCAGGTCATGAGTCCTTAGATTGAGCCCTGCTTCAGGGCACGAGGCCTGCTTAAGATTCTCTCTCTCTGGGGTGCTTGGTGGCTCAGCCAGTTGAGCATCTGACTTCAGCTCAGGTCATGATCTCACAGTTCATGAGTTTGAGCCCCAAGTCGGAGCTGACAGCTCAGGGCCTGGAGCCTGCTTCTGATTCTATGTCCCCATCACTCTCTGCCCCTCCCCCACTTGTGATCTGTCTGTCCCTCTCTCTCAAAAATAAACAAACATTAAAAAAAATTAAAAGAAAAAAGATTCTCCCTCTCTTTTGTCCCTTCCCTGTTCATGCGTGTGCATGCTCTTTCTCTGAAACATAAAATAAAAATTTAAGAAGTCTCTACATAAAATTGAAGGTGGACTAAGGGAACAATGCTCCTTTACTGTCACCCCTTACCTCTAGAGAAGAGGCAAAAAATAACCAAGGCCACTAAGAGCAGGTCATAAAATCATAAGCCCTACCAGTGACAAACTCCTTTAACTTTTCTCTCTCTTGAAAAGGAAATCTGTTAGTTTTAGCTAGAGCACCTTCTATAGCATAAAAATACACAGGGAGAATTTCATTGCTTTTTAATTGTTTTTTCCTCAAAACTTGTGAAAACAAAATATTCAAATAAATGTAATAGTTAAAATTATACAAACTTCTCCAGCCTTACCCCAACTTATGTAAATGCTCAGTAATACACATGAGACAATGATTCACCATGCACAGAAAAACAAGGTACAAAATATGAATGGCATTAATATATTTGTACTTATCTATCTACATATTGTCATTTGACTCTCTTGCGACCAACAGCACCAAACTAGCTGGATACACGGTTGAATACTGTGACCAGGGAATCCTACTCTAACAAACTACTATGGACTCAAACCTATGACCCGAACCTCCTTAATATCATGCTATCCAATAACTAAGGTGACCAGTCACTAGTAAACAAATATTAATTTAATCCAAGAATATTTCTTCAATAGCTTTATAAAAGATTTGACATTATTTAACCAAATCATTAAAGTTTTTGTTTCAATTTAAAATAGAACTTTATAGAAAAGACCTGAACTTCATCTCCAAACCTACTTAACCTATTGGAAGCCTTAAGGAGTCATAATTTTTAGGGATGCCTGGATAGTTCAGTTGGTTAAGCGTCCAACTTCAGCTCAGGTCATGATCTCACAGTTTGCTCTGCTCTCAGCACAGAGCCCACTTAGGATCCTCTGCCCCCCTCTCTGCCCCTCTCTCTCAAAAACAAACATTAAAAAAAAAAGTCATAATTTTTAAAATAATTAATCATGGTAGATAGGCCTTTGGAGTTCAAACCATTCTCTAAAGTAACGATTAGTGAGGGTGTCCCTGTACCAACAGAATTAGTAGGCAATTTAATGACAATAAAATAATATTACTGTTATTTAGGGATACTACTTATTGAACACTTACTATGCGCCAGGCACTATGCTGAAAACTTCTGGGTTCTCATTAAACCTTAAAGATGACCATATGATGGAGGTACCATTATTATCCCTATTTTACAGGTGGGGAAACTAACCTTTCCAAGATCACACAGCTATAAGTGGCAGAGTCAGGATTCCAACCCAAATCTTGTCTAACTTCAGAATTTGCACGCTTAACCACTACACTGTATTGCCTCCAGTGACTCTGGGCTGATATCTAAGATAAAGAAAAGAGGGAAATTTGTACTTCTCAGTGACAAATTTAAAAAACATAGGAGAAATGGAGGATACTTTTTAGAACATGAACATTTCTCAATAGTCATACAAATATTTTTATTCCAAAATACATACTAATAATGATGGAAATCTCACACAATGGACTTCTCACAAACACAAATTTTCCTAAGTACTCATTCATGTTTATTATTATCAATTTAATGGGAACACTATATTATTTTCTACGCAATTTTGCCGTGAAACTAAAACTGTTCTACAAAATTCTTTTAAAAAAATTTAGAATACACTGAACATGCCTAATGCAATTCCGTTATGAACACTAGCATAAGACAATATTCTTTCAGTATGCAAAGTTGCACTTTATTATAACTGCAGTGCTGAGCAATGTAGTGGGCACCTAAATATTTGATTCTTTCAAAAAGGCTTGGAGGTGTGTAAACAGTGCTGTAAAATTCAAATTTTTCACACTTCCAGAACACCTTCAGAAGTCTATAAAACAAAGACATAGTATGGCAAGTTGGAATAAAACCAGACAAAAAAATTAAATTCTCATTTAACAATATGAAAAGAATACAATACTGCTATATCGTGGCTGACATAAATAAGACTAATTTTACTTTTCCACCTTAAGTATCAAAAAAAAGTAGCCTGAAGTCAAAAATGGATTAGTATTACAGAATCTTTTTCTAATTCATTTTTTAAGTCCCTTCCAAATCCTCCAAAGCTTATCCAAAACAAACAAACCTTTCAATTGTCCATAGTGAATGTCAACATACGAACCAAATCTTTTTTTTCTGATACACTAAGGGTGTCAAAATCTAAAGGTCAATTAATACTTACTTGAGTGATCTATATAAAAACAGTTTTGCCATCATTAACCACTTTTTATTTATTTACTACCATCAACATTTTCCTCCCATCAAGGTCCACCTTTATAAATACATACCTATGTTCGCTGACGAAGGGAAACGTACTCACTATTTGAAAAAGCCATTTGCCCTATGTGTTCAGCAATATTCTGTCAAAACTAATTGTCAAATATAACACTGTACTGGTCACCAACAAAGTGTTGAAGAGAAGCACACTTTTAATTTTATTTTACTTCAAAACTGTACTTACAAAGTCTCAACTGTAAAAGATTACACTAATAATAAATGGGAATTCTTTAGCCTAAGTTACAGACGTTGTTGGAGGATAGGCCCTTAATCACACCTGTAATTCACAGAACCCTTTCCTTTCTCGCTGACCCACATCTTCATAAATGATGTGAAGACTGCTGCATCGCTATGCTTTCAATTGGCATAAATGGGGATTTGCAGTGCCACAGAAACAAAGCGTTCTGACCAATGGATGTTTCGAATGATTATCAGTACAAAACTCATTCAAATACTTGTATATTCAAAGCTTCTGACGAATAATCAGGCTTCACCAGGGAATACACACATAGGTTAATACAAACTCCGACTGCCTTGGCAGCTGCAAGCTCAGCTGAATCCCAAGACGCCACCTAAATTTGGAAGGGGCAGAACTACATCCGGTTCTCAATGGATACACATTTTCCCCAAGCTTCTCATCTTAAAAACTTTACGTCTTCCCAGAGTAACAATAAACATACAAAGACGCCAGGGAGTATGCCCGCAGGGAAGATGAGTTATCAAATTAAATTCCTACGCGCGGAACCTGAAGCTTCAAAACTTTTCAGAACAAATCACAGCTGAAAGAACGAGGTAGGTTTTCCCACTTCTTTCCAGGAGCCAGCTTCCCCAGTCCCTGAACAGCTGTCCTGACTTACTGGTTAGTTGGAGGAGCAGTCAACGGGATGGCGACCTCTTCTTCCTCGTATTCTGGTCCATCCAGAGAGTCACCTTCGTCCACCGTTCCCAGGCCGGCGCCCAAAGGGGGCAGCTGAGGAGGCGGCGGCAGAGGAGGGAATCCGCCGCCTGCCCCGAAGGTCTCAGCAGGCAACGAAGTGGTCCCCTTGGCGAGACCCATCTCTCCTCCAAGTCCGGCAGCGGCGCCAGCCACGCCAGCGGCAGCACCTCCCCCTGACAGTCCGGCTCCCCCCATTGCCCCTGCCACAGACCCGGCTCCCAGGAACCCTGACCCCAAAGCGGCTCCGCCAGCCAGGTTCCCGGCTACTCCGGTCTCCGCCAGCCCAGGATAGGGTACGGCAGCCACAGGCAGAGCCGCGGGTATCTTCACCCTACATACTGCCGGATAGGCACTCGAGCCCGCGGCTGCGCCGCCTCCTGCTGCCCCGGCGGTCACCGGGCCGCCCTCCTCACTGCCGGCCTCGGCCGCCATCATGTTGAAGCCCGATCTACTCTGCCCTACCCAGCTCGCCCGGGAGCCCCGGGGGCCACCAGGCCCGGGCTCCGAGCCGCCCCACCCAGGCGCGTCCCCCCTTCAGCTCCCCAGGCGGAGGAAACAACAACAAAAGGAGAGAGCCCGCCGCCGCGCCCCCTCCTCGGGCCACAGCCCCGGCTCCGGAGCTGCCCGGGTTACGGGAAGCGAAGTGGGCAAAAAACTCAACGCCTGCACAAACGCCGCCCCAAGCCCTCACCTTACACACCCACACTCACACACACACACACATGCACAGAAGTGAAAAACTTCCTGGCTGCACTAAAGAGGAAGGGAAGCACAGAGGAAGCGGCTGGGGCGGCTGCCGCTCCTTCAGCCACCGCCGCCACCGCCACCGCTTCTTCACCACCCTAGTTCCGGCCACCCCCACCGCAGCCACCGCCGGTGCCGCTGCTGGGGCTGGGGCCACTGCAGCCGCTTCATCCTCCACCGGGCTGGAGATGGGAGGGGTGGGGAGCCAAGAGGAAGGGGGGCGGGGTAGCGGGGAAATCGACTGAACTGCTCCCAACCTGGAGTGCTCAGTGAAACCGACTAGAGAGAAAGGAAGGCGGGGCACCAGTGGAGGAGCCGAGGGAAGGAAGGGCGGGGGAGGAGGGCGAGGGCAACTTCTGCGCAGGCGCGTTCCTGGCGCGGGGGTGAGGGCGCTGGGACTGGAGGGAGGAAAAGGAAGCGTCGGGAGGGAAGGAAGCGGCGGGGACGCGCGGTGCGCGGCCGTGCTCACTGTTTCGCTGTGGTACGAGCGTGTGGTGGTGTGGCCGTTTCTCCCGTGGGTGTTGCCGGCGGCAGGGCGCGCCTGCCTCTCTGGGTTTTGTTTGATGGGCGGAGGGGAGGAGTGGGTACCCGAGCACGCGGCCGTGCTGCACTGTGAAAGCAGGAGAGAAAGGAGGGACCAGGAGGGGTGGAGAGGAAGGAACCGAGGAAAAGGGAAAGGAAGATGCCGCGAAGCCAGTTCTCTGCTTCCTGACTGCTAGAAAAAAACACCTTTACCCAGCTGTGCAGAAACCGGACGCGAAGCCCGGGGATGAGGGATTGCTTCGAAGTTCGAGGCATTGCTATTGTTTTTTTGTTTTCGTTGCATTCCATATTAAAAAATAAAATGAAATTTTAAACTACGTTCTGAAACTCAAACGAAATAGGGAAGTAATATGGGGTGACCTAAAAATTTTGGTGGAAATAATAGTTGTAAAGTGCGATTTCTGAGACTACACATTTTGTTTTGTTTCCCACAATCGCCATCTCCCCTGTCATACCTCTCTGTCTCTATTCCCGCCCAACACACACACCAGTGCCATCGCAGGTATGTTGGGTACTAATGTGGTGTGGAGAGGAGGGGTGACGTTCATTTGCGTGCAGAACACAGCGGGGCACGCTCCACAATGCACATGTGAAGCATAGAGAACCTTGAACCAGGCAAATACCAAGGTTCCAAAGTGCCATATACAATTATTCATAGCTTCAAAAATTATCAATAAACTGCTTTCTCACCCTAAATATAGCCAGAGATGGGGTTTGTTTTGTCTTTCATGCTGGACTATATATAAACTATCTCATGCATGCATATAGATGGAGGAATCATTACCATTGTTTGAAATCATACTATGTGCAATTTGCCCTTTGGCAAATGATACTGTTTTGTTTTTTAATTCTCTCGGAAGGAATCCCACATTAAATACCTTTAAATATTGGTCTTTGAGATGGATGTTTTCTCTGCCAATGATGATCAAACCAAGAGAGAAGCACATAAGGAAGGGGATGGGTAGGAGCTATAACAGAGGCAAAAAGGAAAAGACCACTAAAAGAGGTGGCAAGGTATGCACAAGATATTTTCCTTTCCTATATAAGTTTGCATAAGCACTATTTGCCAAATCAGTGACTAAGTTGATTAGAAAGTAATCCTGAGGACTTCATTGTGCTTACCTCTTATACAGCATACCACTTGTGAGAGCAAAGATGGATTAGTCACAAAAGTGGTCTTAGACCAGCATTATCCTAGGAACTTGTTAGAAATACAAATTCTTGGCTCCATCCCAGACGCTCTGAATCAGAAATCACAGGAATCTTTTACTAGGCTCTCCAAGTTTACACATTTAAGAACCACTATACTATAGTATGCTAATCAAGAAGGAGGTATGCAATACCTAAAAAATGGTTCTGAAACAAAGAAGAATAGATGAGAAAGCCAACTCAATGCCATTCATTAGGTAGGTGGATAACAGAAATAGGTATTGTGTTGCTAAGCCCTGGACTATTCTAGAAAGGAGGTTGGGAAATGAGAAAATGCATAATGAAGTAATTCCGTAATACTTAATAATTTTGGTCCTACTTCTTACAGTGGCCTCCATGAGAACAGTTTTTCTTTTTCTTTTAAACTTAGACCCTCAAAGTAAGAAGAGAACTTCAAAGTGCATATTCCACCTACTGCCAACAAATTTTCATGTAGCCTGTGCTTGAAAGCCACAGTGAATTACCACTTCAGTCCTCCAACACTCTCACCCCAATTACCCACAACAGCCTTTGAATGTAGGGCACTGGACTGGCAAGTTATGACCAGCTCTTGTTATCACAGATCTCTGAGTGCTCATACTTCTTCTGTATGCGCCTAAGATTCCAAGTCAAGCTCACTATTCTAATTTGCAGAATTGTCTTCTTCCCCCTTTTGAAATTCTTTAGCAATTAAAAGCCAATATTTAATTGGCCAACATCAATTAGACTGAGTCACATCGTTTTCTAGTTACTTTTAGATTTATGTATCTACGAAGCTAGACTGCAAATACAATATGTGTTCTACTGCCTAGCCCAGTGCTAGACATCCATGTCAACAGCTTTGAACAGGTCTCCATCCTTTTAACAAATACTGGATTAGATCAGCTCACATCTTCGGATACCAATTACTCAATTAGTACGAAACACCTACTATATCCGTGTATCAACCTAATACCAATATCTTACCATATATTCAATCTTAGAGTTGTGCTGTCCTTTTTATCCAAAGAGACTGCCACTTATCATTCATGAGTTATTTTCAAATATCTTATATACTCCTTTTATTGGACAGATCTAGGCTTTGATCTTTACTATTACTAGTGTGCTTCCTGAATCTCAAGTCAGTCTTCCATCTTCAGTGACATTTTATTTTTATAGAAGTGTTAAATGTTTATACCTTATTTTTGTCTATTGCCTTTTTTTTTATTTTTCTATTCACCTTGACCTTCTGCCCTTCTCTCATTTGTGGTCTCATGTTCTCTTTGCTCCTACGTATTTCTCCCTCAATTTCTGTTTCTGGGTTTCCTTTTCTTTTCTTCCAGGCCCCTGTATTTCTTGACTCCTTGAGCTTTCATGAGTCAAAGTCCTTAAAGTTTCGTGAGTCAAAAACTGAAGAACATCTTTAAAAAAATATATGAAATATCTATGTGGAGAGAGGCATTACAGGGATTCTGCAGCAATTGGTGTTAGATGTGGTGTTATGTAACATCAGTTAACAAAGGGAAGTAAACAGTCTGTTAATTAAATTTACAGATAATATTAAACAAGGAGGTACTGAAAAAAAGAACAATATACAAAAGAGGAAAATTCAAAATAACATTTAGCTTTAGTAAAACAATCTTTGATATCTGTGATTTTAGAAAAGTTATCCAGATATTGAATTAAATATAGTATTTAGTGAAAAATAAATAATCAAAAATGCTGGGCAAAGACTTGTGGGTGAAAAGAATCTGAACATTTAATTTTTAGAAAATGAATTTGTCTCATTCTGATTTTATTGGCAATTTAAATATGAATGTAATACATTCCAACATATTTTTCAGTTTTGATACCTCAGTATGTAAAAAGGTCATTCTTAGGCAGTTATATAATTATAGAGAACCTCAAGGGGTTTAGTACAAATATATGAGTTGTTTCTGAGGGGAAAACTGATCAAGAAGTAAGAAAGAGCTTACAGCTGTGTTTGAAGAATCCCAAATTGTGTTCCATGCCCTAGCACATCCTCAGCTATACAAATAGGCTTCCAAGTTTATCTAAATAATACCAAAAGGTTCCATTGACCCAAAAAATTTTGGAAAGAAGCTTTTACTCCTAACCCCTAATATTCCTACTGCATTTGCTGACCTCATCTTAGAATCTTCAAGAGCACATTTTTCCTTATTAGGGAGATGTTGTGAGAAAATAACATTGAGGAGACAGAGGTTAAAGGAAATTATTTTGACTAAAAAGTAAATAGTTCTGCAGAGATTACAGTATGTGGCATATTAACTAAATAAGATTTATGAAAATTATAAACACTGTGAAGAATTTAGAGAATAGTAAGATCTCTGAGGCTATAAAATACACTTAAAAGAAAATTATCAGAAGTCTTCTGATGACTAAAGGAACTTAGAGCAGTTGGATCTAAATATTCCTTCTCTTGCAAGAAGAATAGATAAATGTCTTTAATTTTTATTAGTTTATTCTTATTCTACTGTCTTTATTTGGCTGATTTTTATTTATTCTTTATTAGCAATACTCCTCTTTCATTATTTCCAGTCTATTTTTCTTTGGCTACTATTTTCCTCTAACCAGAAATATTTCTGTATCACCTGACTGCACTTTGGTTCCTTTACGTGATAGTTCCCTATGGGAGAAGTAAAAGAAAAAAGGAAGTATAATGGTTTTGAGGAAAGGGAAATGGGAGAGTCAGGATGAGTAAGACTCTGGTCCATATTTTCCTCATATTTACACTCCCATTCTTTTCCTGTGTCAGCCACAATTTAAATATCACCTGAAGCACCATCGTGAAATCCAACTAATCTTTGGCCTCTTCACTTTAGGAGTTCTACAAAATCTCTAACTCATTGCATTCTTAAGTCTATCTAAAAATCTCCCGGTAAGTCCTCCATCTCTAAATTCAGTTAGCACATTGAATATACAAACTTCTTTAATAGTTTTTATTTTTTTCAATGCTTGTTTACTTATTTTGTGAGATAATGCATGTATGCGAGCAGGGGAGGAGCAGAGAGAGGGAGAGAGAGAGAATCTTAAGGAGGCTCCACACTCAGCATGGAACCTAACACAGGGCTGGATCTCACAAAGGGGAGATCATAACCTGAACCAAAATCGAGGGTTGGATGCTTAACCAAACGGACCATCCAGGTGCCTCTTTAATAGTCTTTAAAATAAGCATACAATGAAAAGGTTAAGTGTGGCCTTGAGTTAATTACAGATAAAATAAGGCAAGAGTTTTAAGTACATCAGAAGAAATTGTGAGTAATATAACTTTACAAAACTAAAACTACCTTTCTTAAATATTTCTAACTACAATTATTTCTCAATTCATGTCCCTTTGAAGAAATTTTCAACTTTACCTGTTATCTTAACACAACACTTTTTCTTTAAACTTTCTTTTCCTTCCTTATCTAATTGTTAAAATAACAGTGAAATATAACACATAGAAAGGTAGTGATTTCCAGATTTCTGGATTCAACAAACATTGAGAGACTATTAAATTGTTAGGATTGTTAACTTTTGGTTGCATTGTTGTTACTAACTACTATTTCCTACCACTTTATTTCATAAAAGAAAAGGACATTTCAAGGCAGAAAGAAAGGCAGAGGGGTGGGAAGGGAAGGAGAAAAATAAAGGGAAGGAAGTAATTTCCAGAAAGAGAAAAGTCTTTTGAATTACATAAATTTCGCTTCATGAAACGTTCATCATATATTATGTCCTTTTTATTTTCCCACAGATTTTTTTTATATTTGTTTATTTGGGGGAGAGTGCAAGCAGAGGAGGAGCACTGAGAGGGGGACAGAGAATCTGAAGCTGGCTCTGCACTGACAGGGTGACAGCAGAGAGCCCGATGTGGGGCTTGAACTTATGAACCTCAAGATCATGACCTGGGCCGAAGTCGGACACTCAACCAACTGAGCCACAAAGGTGCCCCTGCCACAGATTTTTTAAAAATTGGCCTCAGTTTGCTGACAGGGTATCTTAGTTTGGGCTTCTCCAGAAGCAGAATCTGAGTAAGACTTGAACATTAAGTCATTTATTGGGAGGTGATCACAGCAAGTTTCAGAAAGACAGTAGGGAAGGGAAGAAAGCTAGAACAGGATGTGTTAATGAGCAGCTTACTGCTAATAGCAACTGAGGCTCATTCCCACCAGGGAGCTCTGGGAGACAACACAGAATCCACCTGAGAGTATCACAGGTGAGGGTCAAAGAAACTGTAGTTTTTGCTTATCAGCTCCCATATGTTCATTTGTTGTTTATTGAGGGCTACTTCCAAGAGTATCTCCTCTCCAATCCCTCTACACTCGCCTCTTTGCAGGATGAGTGTCTCCCCAGGGTTGGGGAAAGCCCTCAAGGAGAGTGTTAACTGGTGTTTGCACTGACAGGCTATTGCCTGCATAGAATAGGTGAGTGCCAAAGGGGTATGGGGTTGGCAAGGACAGTACCTACAATACCAGGGTTTGAGAACCTCTGTGATGAACTTATTTCTGATAAATCTAGGTACTTTGGAATATCATTTGTTATGCTTGAGCCATTTTATATATAGTTTATCCTACTCTATGACCTCCTAAGTTTATTTAGCACAACTGGCTAAGAGACGTATTCAGCGTTAACCATGTTGTAGCTGGAATGAGAACTCAACTCAACATTTCCCAGCAATGCATATTATCACTGGAGCAAAGCTGACCAGAGGCAGTGGTTTTCTAAAATTCTCTTTTTAATGCTTGATATCAAACATATTTCCTGTCTTCTTTTTTTGTTTTACATGTATTTTGATCTAGATTATAGAAGCAAAAGTGACAACGCATTTGTCCTAAAATAGCTTATTGATAACCAATGGAAAAGACTAAAAACTATTTTGGATGTCAAAATAGCATTTTGGGGGTGCCTCGGTGACTCGGTCAGTTAGGCATCTGACTTCGGCTCAGATTCATGAGTTCAAGCCCCATATCAGGCTCTCTGCTGTCAGCAGGGAGCCCCCACTTCCAATCCCCTCTCCCTCTCTGTCTGCCCCTCCCCTGCTTGTACACACAATCACTCTCTCTCAAAAATAAACGTTAAAAAAATAAAATATCTTTAAAAAAATAAATTAAATGGCATTTTTGAAGAAATAATTTGATAGTATGTTTTACTTTATTAAAAGTGGTTCAAAATTCAGGCCTTTTATGTGTAGAAAATTTTCAAATCATCACAGGGCACCTGGGTGGCTTAGTCAGTTAAGCATCTGACTCTTGGTTACCGCTCAGGGCGTGATCTCATGTTTAGTGAGTTCAAGCCTTTTTGGTCCCGCTCTTCACTGACTGCGTGGAGCCTGCTTGGGACTCTCTCCTCTCTCTGCCCCTTCCCTGCTTGTGCTCTCTCTCCCTCTCTCAAAATAAACAAACATTTTTAAAAAAATTTGTCATCAAAGTGCTTTCTCATGCATTGTTTTATTCACAACTCTGAAAAGGTATGACAATATTATTATTCTCATTTGACAGATGTGTAAGCTTTTGAGTTCCAAAGGTGTGGTCAATTCACCTCAAGTAATGGTGGTTTATTATAAGGATGCCTGGGGAAGTAAGGCAAGACAAAAAAAAAAAAAAAACACTGTCCCACAATAAAAGTCTGGTCTCAAAGGGAACTGTAATATCTTTATTTTTCAGGACCCAGAAGCAGCTCTAGGGAACTAACTGGAATGCTTGTGGTAATGCCTGAAGAATGGGGACCATATTATTATCTCCTCCAATGGCAGCACCATTGTTATGGCTCAAGTGCTCGGTCAGTAGTTCATTCTGTTTCTCTGCTCAACACAGACACTGCTTCTACTGATTCTGACTATACCCCCAGTATCAAACAGTGCTCTTCACACCTCTCTGTCTCAATATTCCTGCTTATTTGTGGCGTCTACTACTTCTTTGTTTCCATTTACAAAAATATATTAAGTGCCAGGGAAACAATGATGAGTCAAAATAGGCATCATCTTTGCTGTCATGGAGCATACAATTTGGAAAGCAGACATTTAATCAACTAACCACATAAAATAAAAGCACCAACAGTAAGATAAATTATATTAGGGAAAGAAAAACTAAACAACTTGAAATCTTTGTGGTTTTTATGGTCATTAAACAGAGTGTTTGTTGAATGTTCACAGAGTATTGCAGTATAATAATGCAAGGGATGTATCAGCCCCCAATCCGGGATGCTGGGACAGATAGACTATTTAAATCCCTCCTCTGCCACTGCTGGCTTTATAACTCTGGTCAAGTTTCTTAACTTTCCTGAGTCTCAATTTCCGCATCTATTATGTGTATGGATTGCAATATCTGTTGCCTTAGGTTGGGTTCCTCCAGAAGCAGATCCCAATATGAGAGTTGGATTATAAACTATTTGGGAGGTGATCCCAAGAAATTCCATTGCAGGGAAAGGAAGTGAGACAAGGAGGGGAAGGAAGCCAAAAAAGGGTATGTCACCAAACAGGTAATCACTGTGGGGACTCAATTCCACAGGGATCTATGTGAAATCATGTTAAACATATGTCAGACTTAACCCACCTGAGGAGTGAGGAAGCTGGGAGTACTTATTCTCCAACTTCCTTCCATGTACCTTGAAGGCTGCTCTGAGATTCTTTAACTCCCTACATGTCTAAGATGTCCCATGCTCACAGGCAAGAGAGTTCCCAGACAGTCACCAGGTAGACTCCATGACCATGCACTAGAGTGGTGAGTGACAAGGGAACATAAGCGGGGTGCTGAGAGCTTTTAAACCTACCTTTAGGAGGTTTTCATGGGGATTTGAAATACTGAGATAATGGAACAGAATAGGAATTCAATAAATTGTATCCACTACAATGGATAAAAGTCATGTTGAGAGGATAAAAATGCACTTATGAAACAGTAACGTAATAATACATGACAATGTAAAATTCAATATATAATTGTTAACATGAGTTAACATGTTACATTACTGCAATGGTAGTAGAAGAGTCAGTTTGTGTCCTGGAGAAAAAGGTCAAAGCTGTTTTTTGGTTTTCATTTTTTTTCTTTTTTTGAGCTTCTATTTATCTTTCTCTATTGATTCCTCTAGTAGTTAAAGAAGGACTAGATCTCCTACGAAAGGAGATCAGGAAAAGTGAGAAGACATGATGAACATTTTTCTGTGGTAAAAAAGGAAAGAGCCAGCCTTACTAGAGAAGAGAATTAATCAGAAAGGAAGATGAAGGTAAAGTTGTAAGTTAGGACAAAGGCATGGAGGTTTTAAAAAGCTAATCAGAGGCGTTTGGATTTCATCTTAAGGCAAATAGGCAGCTGCCAAAGATTGTTGAATAAGGAAGATCATCATGGTAACAAAAAAATCTAAGGATGAACATCAAGTATTAGATCTTAAAAGGAACATTGGAGTTCATCTAGTATAAGTCCTACGCAACACAAAAGGCTTTTTTAGAGAAAGTCTGTGACTTGGTAAAAATGTGAACATTTATGGTGATTAGATGTTAAGATACGGCATTAGTTGTGTTAGAAAGTGGTTCCCTTTATTAAGCAGAGATGTACTGCTCGTGATTTCCTCACACAGGCCCTAGTTCATGTTTCTACATTTATGTTAAACATAGAGCCCTTAAAATACTTGAAGGTAACTAATAAGTCCTCCAAGCCATCTTCTTAAATTCTAAATGTTGGGAGTACCCTTGCCTTTCTTCATAGTGAAGAAATAATTATTTATTTCTAAATAATTTGAGCCAGATTCATGACTTTAAATACCACATATTTGCAGATGTCTCCAAAATTACAATCTCCAACCTCAGTCTCTCCTCCTAGCTCAAACTGTCCCGTGGCATCTCTATTTGAATACCTCATCTCCAAAATAAAAGTCTTGGATTTGTTCTACATAAAACTTCTCCCTCCAGGGTCCCCATGTGGTAGTAAATGGTACCAAGCACTCCCCTCATGGCCAGAAACCTAGATAACATCATTGATTCCTCTTTTTCTCGGACGTCACGTTTCACACTTATCAGTGCATCCTCTCGGCTCTGCCTTCAAAATATATCTTACATTTCATTGCATTTTAATCTTAATTGTTACCACCACAGTCTAAGCCACCATCATCCCTTACCTCAACTTCTGTAATAGAATTTATAACAGTCTTCCTGCTTCCACTTTTACTTCTCTTGTCCAATCTACACATCTTAGCCAGGCTGACCTTTTTAAAATGCAAATGAGATCACCTCACATTCCTTTTTAGAATCCTCCCATCACACATAATAAAATGCAAATTTCTTCCCATGACCTATAAAGCCTTAACACGACTTGGCCTCTGCCTCTTCCTTAAACCTCAGTCCCTACCACGCACCTTCACCTCGTGACTATAGTCTTGCTACACTGAATCTATGGCTGTTTCCTGAATATACCAAGAATCCTACTATCTCAGAGCCTTTAGACTTATTATACCCCCTGCATAAAACACTCTTAAACTGCAGTTTTGCCTGGTTTACTTCACTGAAGCCTGCTCAGACATCATGTCCTCATAAAGTTCTTCAATGACCACTCTAACCACAAAAACCTTCCACTTAACGCTGTTTGATTTTTCTTCTTAGTGCTTTTCAATGCCTCAAGTTATAGCATATTTTCATTTGTTAACTTGTTTATTGTTCACCTCAACATATACATTATAAGCTTCATGAGAACAGGATTTCTGCCTATATTAACTGCTATATTCCACTTACCTAGGACAGTATCCGCCATATAGTAAGTGCTCAATCAGTCTCTGTGGAATGAAAGATGAACAGAAAAAAAGGAAAGAAGAAAAAAGGAGCTAGAATTTAGGGGGAATTCACATCCCACTGTTGAAAAACATTGAGTTTACAACAATTATCACTGAAGTATGTTCCCTATGAATAATTGTCAAGTCTCAGTGCTATATTTGTACAACTCAGTATTTAATCTGGTATATTCTAGTTTGTGTTTAGTACTTCAAGCTTTCAAAAAAATTTTTAAATCCACGTTATATAATACAATATATTGACTATGTCTTCTACCTATTTGGTGCATACGATGGTTAATTTTAGGCATCAGCTTGGCTACGCTATACTAGCCAGTTACTTAATTAAATCCTACCTAGGTGTTGCTGTGATGGTATTTTGAAGATTTGGTTAACAGTTAACTATAAGGAAAGATTACTATCAATAATGCATGTGGGTCACATCCAATCAGTTAAAGGCCTTAAGAGCAAAAACTGAAATTTCCTAGAGGAGTCATTCTGCCTCAAGACTGCAATGTAAGCTCCTACGAAGTTTCTAATTTGCTGGCCTGCTTTCTCAGATGTGAAAAGTAAATCATGTATATTATCACTCAAAGAGAAATTAGTAATTCAATGGATGGAGCAAGTACAAAGCTAACAACCTCTCGATGTAGACATAAATCCATTATTTAATACCATTTAGGTAATTTGCTCAACAAGCAAAAAATCCTCTTAGCCTACCTTTACCTTATTCCTATGTGTATTATAAGTGATTTTGAAAAAATACCTTATGGGATAGATATGACTATTTCCATTCTGTAAATAAGAAAACCAGGGGTGCCTGGGTAGTTCAGGCGATTAAGCATCTGACTTCAGCCCAGGTCATGATCTCACGGTTTGTAGGTTCGAACCCCACATAGGTTTCTGTGTTGACAGCTCAGAGCCTGGAGCCTGCTTTGGATTCTTTGTCTCACTGTCTCTCTACCCCTTCCTCCCCCGTCTCTCAAAAATAAATACACATTAAAAAAAAAATTGGAAAAAAAAAAAAGAAAACCAAAGCTTCCAAGTTTAAACTACTTGCCAAAGTCACACTATATCACAGTACTCTTCTAGTCAGAACATGTATCCAATATCTATCTTCTGGATTCTTTTGTAATTATTACACCAACTGATCTAACTCATCAGGAATCCATTATCACACCTGTAAGCTCTTTCATTAGACTAAGATGTAATTTTTATGAAGATTTTTGTTGGAGCTCATTTAAAGCTACCATGTTCCCATTTAGTATTGTCTAACTTATCTTGGATCACAGGTCCTTCTGAAGTTGATTTCCAATCAAGCCACACTCAGAGTAGATTGGGGGAAGTAATTGGAAGAGGTTTGTAACTGACTGGATGTGAAAAGCAAAGAAGACAGAGGTTTTTTGGATTTTTTTTTTTTTGCCTTTTTAAAAAAAAGTATTTCTTTTGACAGAGAAGGAGAAAGAGAGAGTACGAGCAGCGCTGAGGGGAGGGAGGGGAGTAGGGCAGAGACTTCAAGCAGGCTCTGTGCTGTCAGAGTAGAGCCCCACGTGGGGTTCAAACTCACAAACCGTGAGATCATGACCTGAGCCAAAACCAAGAAGAGTCCAGGGCTTAACCAACTAAGCCACCCAGGTGCCCCTGGCTTTTTGTTGTTGTTGTTGTTGTTGTTGTTGTTGTTGTTGTTTGCCTTTTTAATAACTCCACTATATTAAGTCAAAGATAGGAGTGGTAGATTATACTTGTCATGAGTTGCTCTCTGCCTATCTGTAAGAAGATTATATGTACCCACATACTACCATGTGACTTGTAGTGCCTATCTAACAATGGAGTATACTTTCTAGCCCCATTGACAGGTTTGCCCATGTGATTTTCTGTGGCCAATGATATATATATACACAGAAATGAAATATGCCAATAGATATTTCTTCCAATACTCTTGCTCTTTCCCATTGCCATTAGAATAGAATGTTCTACACAAAAAATGTTCCTTTGGTCAAGGTCCCAGAATAAGAAGATACAATGAAGCAAAACCACAGGTAAACTTGTTGGCAAACATGTAATGTGAGGAAGGAATAAGTCGTTATTTTTTTTTAATCAGAGATAAAATAGTTTTTATTAAACATCTGCAAATGGCACAATGGTAGACAAGATTTAGAAATTAGAGCTGGCATTTCTTATGGAGGGTGACTATTTGCTCTGGCAGTATTCTTCCCATCTTTATCTAAGGAATATTGTTATTTTTAAAATTTTTATTTAAATTTTAGTTAGTTAACATACAGTGCAATATTGATTTCAGGAATAGAACTCAGTGATTCATCACTTAAATACAACACCCAGTGTTCATCATAACAAGTGCCCTGTTTAATACCCATTGTCCATCTAACCCATCCCAAGTCATTGTTATCTTAAGGAACAGATTTCTGGGATCATTTGTTACTGAAGCAAAGTCGGCTAGTAAAGGCAAAGGGTCCATAACAATCAAATATAGTAAAAAGTAATGGTCATTTAGGATTATGCTAATAGATCAGAAAATGCTACAAGTTTACATAGCCTAGAATCTAAATTATAAATAAGCTTTTACTACCATTAGGAAATAACCAAAAATATCTTCCAAAAGATATTTTCCAAAATGAAAATTTTTGAGGAACAAAAATGCTTTAAAATCTGAATCATCTGGATAACTGTGTACATAGTTATACCTCAGTCAAAGTGCATTAATTTGTAGACAG
The DNA here is from genome assembly GCF_046562875.1 of Panthera onca. NCBI lineage: Eukaryota > Metazoa > Chordata > Mammalia > Carnivora > Felidae > Panthera > Panthera onca. Next base: position 89,412,933 of record NC_138339.1, read on the forward strand.
AATTGGAACAATGATGATAGACAGAATAGATAATTAGGTTTTTGTTTGGGATGGGGAGTCTTTGCTCTTTTGGACTGAGGTATTGAAATTGATTTTGGATTTTCAGTTTTGTCATTTCTCCATTTGCCTTATTAATAAATCTTAAAGTTGACAAGGGCTTCCAAATATGTACTTTGTTATTTGGTATAAATATTTTTTATGTCTTAGCCAATAAAAAGGAAATCCATGAAATTTCTATACTTTGGAGATGCTTGAACCAACTAGAAAAACATACCAAGGATTTTTTATGTTTGTTTGAAAAACCAAAACAAATATACTTGGTTAAAAAATACAGGGCCATGTTATTTACCTAGCCAGTTAAAAATTTATGACTTATTCATATAGCTTGACTTATTTAAAATTGTGTTTCACTCAAGTAAAATATTCAGTCTTTTAAAACTTGGCATTAACCAAACCATGAGATGATTTTGGCCTGAAGTTTCTTAAATGCATTATGTATTGATGATCTTATTTCCTGAGCTTTCTGACTGAGATCATGGACAATATGCTGCTTATATAATCTTTGTTCTTAGATGATATAGTATGTTCAGCTTTTCAAAATGTTCTACTAAACCAATTATGATAATATTACAGGAATAAATTTACCTAATTAAATAAGTTTTGGAAGATTATGTGGTCATATGTAATATTTTTCTATATTCTGGATCTATAAAGGCTTTATATTATATCATTCATCAGATGTGAAGAAAAGTTCTGAGATTTATTAAAAGGCTAAAAATGTGTGATTCATCCTCATGTAAAACAATTTGCTGTCCCTTACAGTAATTATTTTTATTTTTAAATTGATTTAAAATATTCTATTTTTAATGTTTATTTATTTTTTAGACAGGGGAGGGACAGAGAGGGGGACAGGATCTGAAGCAGGCTCTGCACTGACAGGAGGGAGTTCGATGCAGGGCTCAAACTCGCAAACCATGAGATCATGCCCTGAGTCAAAGTTTAATGCTTAACTGACTGAGCCACCCAGGCACCTATGATTAAAATATTCTTTTTGATAAGTTGATAAAATGTTAACATTTTGTCTCATTTTATACAGACTAGATAAATATGTTAAGACTATCATATTGTTCCATGTTATAATAGTACTTACTTCTAAAAACTTTATATTTTTAGTTTTATATTGTTACAGCAAATATTTCATAATTTATATTTGTTTACTTTTTGATATATCAGCATTTATTTTTACTTCTGTAATTAAAATAAAATGCTAGATAGGGCATCTGGGTGGCTCAGTCAGTTGAGTATCCGACTCTTGATTTTGGCTCAGGTCATGATCCCAGGGTCATAGCATCGAGCCCTGTGTTGGGGAGCCTGCTTAAGATTCTCTCTCTCCCCTCTTCCCTTCCCTAGTGCATGCTCTCTCTCTCTCAAATAGAAAATAAATTAAATAAAATAAAATAATAAAATAAAGTGAAATATAATAAAATGAAATAAAATAAAATAAAATATAAAATAAAATAAGATAAAGTAAAATATTAGGAGAAGATAGAACCAGGCAATGCTATGACAAGATTTAAGGATTCTCTAGGAAAAGAACACTGTGATTATGGCAGATCTTGTTAGTTGTTTATCCATAAACCTTCTCCTACCTCTTTTTTTTTTTTGCTAACTGAATCTTGATTTCGTTTAGGATGGCAATGAGTCTAGCCTAAGCAATGAATCCCAACTGCTCCCAGCCAGTCTTTAGCAATCCTGTTCCCTTTGGCAGACACTTAAATTCCCAGGCACCCTTGCAACTCAACATGACCCAGGATCCACTTGGGTTCCTTTTTGGTTTCTGGATCTGTGTCACAGTTAAAAAGACCTTTGCCATTATTTCACCATTTTAAGAAATTCTCCCAGTTATCTTTTGGTGCTTTTATGGTTTCCATTTTTAGGTTGTTTAAATATTTAACTTATTTGGAATTTATTTTGGTATAAGGAGTGAAATAGTCATCCACCTTTGTTTTTCTTTCTCTCTAAATATAACTTAATCCTTTCATACACTTAGTCATTGTCTTTATTTTACTTTTTTTCCCATGACACACTTACCCTGGTTTAAAACATTTTTTGATTCTCAGAGTGAGGTATTATTAAAAGAAGGAAGTAACATTAGGACTCACATTTTAATTATCTTTGGCATTCAGGGAAAGCTTCTATTATACTTAAAAGTTTGGAAATGGGAGATCAAGAACAACCTGCTTGAAATACCTCTTCCTTCCTTCACTTTATATAAACATCCACTTTAGAGTGAAAATACCAAGGAGGAAAAAAGGAACTTCCATAAATATACATGAAATATGATGATTTATCCAAAATTCTGTTGAAAATTTTTTGGGTGTCAAAGAGATTTCTGGCATTACACTTTTTAAAAGTTAAACAGAGGCCCTTTGTAGTTAAATGCTGTATTTTTATCAAAGGAAGGAATCACTTCTTGCTTTTTGTAGAGGAGATGTGTTTCATACATCCCCTATTCCTCTGAATGGATCATGATTCTCTTTATAAATAGAAATAGAATACAACCATTTATAGTTATGGTCTAGATTAGGAACACAAGTTTAAGGAAGATTCCCTTTAAAATAACATGAACCCATATTAAGGGATTTGAGAAAAGATAATTTTTTACAAAACTGGCAAACAAGAATGCTTGTTGAACGTAGGTGATAATGGTACTTGGAAGTTTATCATTCTGTTCATTCTACTTTTATGTACATTTGAAAAGTTTCATAATGAAAAGAGCGATATTTTAAACATTTGGTAGTCATTTACAGCTTATTTTGTATAAAGATCCTTAGAACGATGGGGGAGGAGCTTCCAGTAAGAGGTGAGGAGGGTGCACCTGAGAGGGATGCATTCATATCAATTAACAACTGGAAATAAAGCTATCATTTCCCAAACATTTGGAAATAACCCTTGTCCACCCAGGAGGAAGGAAAGCTTGAAAGGAGAACAGTACAAAATCTTCAGAACGTAATACAAAAGGGATCTGAAGACAACTACCAAACTTTCTTGAAAACAGTGTCTTTCCGTTAGACTAAAGTTGTATTACAATACTCCATTAGTGTGGCTGACTAGTTGTTATGAGTCAACATCACACCCCAACTTTTAGGACATTATGTCATAGTTTTGTAGCTATTTATTATTTCTTTTGTGAACAAAGGGTCTTTCTCTTCACTACAGTTTTGAGCTGGCCAGACAAATACAGAATCTTAAAATATAAACAGAATGGCACTTAGATTATTAAGGACCCAAATTAATTAACAGACATTATATATATGATATTAAATATGATATATTAATTATATATCAATCATATATATCCTCTGATTTCCATTTCAATTCTAAGATTCAAATATTCTTTGATTTGAAATAAACTAAGAATGAAACATAAAATAGCTCAATGTTCATTAAAGCCACATTTGTACTGAATTCTCAATCAAATTTTTCTAATCTTATAGCTTCATTTTTATCAGTATTCAGTTCTGCAAAAATGTTAATTAAAAGAACAGGAGAAAAATGTTGGTAAATGAGATAGGGTTCATTCCCAAGCCAGATCTCTCTTGTAGGTGATTCAAGCTAAAAGTTATATCATGTTTATTCTCATCTTCATTTCCAAGAAAAAAAAAAAGAGAGAGAGACAGAAAAGAAAAAAAAAGAGATAGTGGGCTGAAAGGGACCAAGAAACATAAAAAATCAAAACCATTTTCAAGTATGTCACAAAGATGTAAATGAGAGGAACTGGAATATGAAATTACTCATTTTAAATAATAAGAAGCGGCAACAGAAGGAACAGATAGGAGAGAAAAAACAATATGAAGGTGGGAAGGGAATTGTATTTTGTTATTGTTTCATTTTGGTAGGCAGGGAGAACAATTAATTTTGAGGAAAAGAGATATATAAAGAAGGTTTTTATGAAGTTTTGGAGAGTGATTGGAATAGGCATAATTTGCTTTTAGAGTCATGTCTGTATTTATTTTAGATATGTTTCTAGGTTGGCATAGATCTATCTAAATTTGAAATAAAGTAGGCGCAGTTTTATTCAATTTTCAATTCAATAAAATGAGCTTCACTTGTGTTAGTCTAAAGCTTGTGTGTTAATATTCCTTCTTAAGGTCACTATTTAAGAAGACGTTATGTTAATTTTATTGTCAGTGACTCAATATTAGTTAATGTTAAATCAAAATACTGAGAGGAGGCTTTATATATTGGAAACCCTCATTGTTCATTCATTTCTTAATTCAGATACAGTAGGGTGAAAAGTTCACAAGCATTGTTTTCACTTAGAACAGCTTGAGTTCTAGATGTACCACGTAAAAGGTGGGTGATTTTAGGCAAATCAAACTTAATGGTTTCTATTTTTTATATATTTAAGTTCAATGATGATATTTTTTAGTTCTAGAAGTTCCATTTGGTATTTTTTTCGAAATTGCCTGGTACTGTTTGAGAATGTCATTTGTTTTTCTAAGTTTTTTTTTCTTGAATATTTGAACATATTTTGTTGTAGTCAATATCTAATAATTCTACTTTCTAAAGTTCTTGGGGTCTAAGAATGCTGTTTGTTGTGTTTGTTGACTCTAACTCTTGATGGATGATTTTCTCATGTGTTTCATAATTTTGGATTGTGAGTGCGTTTAAATCAGAGCTTTATTTGTGGGAATCCTGCATGATGTCCTTCTAGAATGGTTTGTACTCTTACCTCTAGGCAAGATGGAGTAACAGGGACTGTACTTACCCTCTTGCCTGAAACAACTAAAATTCTGGACAAAAGATATAAAACAACAGTTATTAAAGACATTTATTATTAAATGTTATTGAAGACAGTTATTAAAGACATTAAGCAACAAAGACAATGGTCTCTCAGCGATGGGAATTAAATGAGGTAAGTTCCATGATTAAGAGGGTTTCTGGGGAAAGGGCACCCAGAAAAGCTCAGCAGTTTTATTGAGGTGAAAAGATGGAATTGGGAAAGTAGAAAGCCAAGAAAGCTAGAGATTACAAATCAGAATGTTCAGGAGAAGAGCTGCAGAGGGAGAGAATTTCAGAGAACTGTAGAGGGTATCCTCACATCTAACATACTAATTAAAAGGCAAAGGTTAACATATTGGACAAAAAAGTAAGACCTAACTATATACTATGTACAAAAAACACATTTTAATTATAAAACATAAAGATAAAAGGATAGAAAATGATATACCATGCCAACACTAACCATAAGAAAGTTGGAGTGGCTATATTAATAGTAGAAAACTAGATTTCACAGAAAAAAAATATTACCAAGGGTAAAGAGAATTATTTTATAGGCTGATTTGGTGTTTTCTTCTGCAATTCTTCTCATGAGTATTATTGGCTTTGATATTAATGGACAACAGGGAGAAAAGATTAGGCCTTAGTGGAATAAGAGGCAAGGAGTTGGCACTGAGGCTGGAAATTTCTTGGCTTAAAAGTTTCCAGACCCTAGAGAGAGTATAAATTCTAATCTCAAAACTGAATGTTGTCCTAAAGTAAATTCTGAGAAGACTTTGTTTTCTGACCCAGAATGCAGAGTGAGGACAAGCTTTTTCTGTCTTTGGTGTTACAGGGTTATTTATTTATTTATTTTTCTACTTCACCCTTTTGCTCCATTGCTGTAGGACCATCTGCTTACCAAGGGTCTCAGTTCTAAACCCCCATCTCATCTCGTCCAAACCTTGCCTCCGCATATGTCTATGCTTATAATGAATGAGAATACCTCACATGCCCCAACCCTAAGACAATTTGTAGCTCTAATTTTTAGTTTTTCTCCACATTTGATCTCTGAGGATTTCCTTTACTTTCTTGTAAGCTCAGCTATGCATTTAAAGGATGTTTGTTATATTTTACCTGTATTTTTGTGTGTACTTTTTGGGAGGTTTTTCAGATACAGATTACCATAAGGCTGGTAATGAAAGTCTGCCTTCTTCTAAGTGAAATAGGAATGATAGTGGCTATTATAGGATGAGGGTAATATTTGAAGATTAATATTTATAAAATGCCCAGCACAGTGCTTGAAGTACAGTTAGTGCTTGACACAGATAGTTATCATTGGATGAGTGACTGTGGTGTCAAAGCCTTGGTACTTTAAAGATTACAAAACTCTAGAAAGAGTGCACTTTGGAGAACAGAAATAGGTTAGACACAGCTGTCTTGTTATTTTTGTAGGGTTTCAATAGGAGTTTATCAATACTTTTTTCAAAGACTTTTCATTTTTTTGTATTAGTAATCATAGTTGTTTTACATGAAGTACTCTTCCCTTTCTGAGGAAAAACCAGTATATAAAATGGTTTAATTATTTGAGAATAGCTACTGTCTAAATACACTATATTGAATAGTAAATTAATTTAATTCCTAAAGAAGGAAAAGTTTATCCATATCTTTGTCGAAACTAGTATTGAAGATGCTGAGATACAAAATAAACAGTTTTTTCCCCTAAAAAACCTGGGAATCTGCTGGATATATGAAACATATACACACTTGAAGAAAAGCAGCTGACTGTGTTACCAGAAAATATGTGCTTTAAAATAAACAACAACAATGGTTACAGTTAAGAAATACCATTGGAAGTTCAGAACAGGGAAAGCCCCTTGGTTTGAATTAGTCAGGAAAAACTTCACAGCAAATGTGAGAATAACTAGGTAGAATTAGGTAGGAGGGAAAGAAGGTAGCCAGAGGACAGGGAAAAAAGATAGGGATGGTCATGGAAGCAGTACAATGAAGAAATGAGAAGGCTAGCCTAACAAGAGGGTACTTTGTAAAAAGGAGGGAAAAGCACATTGAGGAAGTCTCTGAACGTCAAGGACTTATATTTTAAGCATTAAGAGCAGATGAAGATTGAGACCATGACGTAAGGAAAAAGACTTTCTAGGATAATTGTCACTCCAAGATATTATATGAAATACTCTTTTATATACGTATGTTTCTTCTCACACTAGAAAATATGCTTCTGAGGGCAGGAGTCTTATGCACTGCTGTCTTCTTAGCATTTAGATCACTTCCTAATAGGGGCGTCAAGGAAAGAATGAATGAATGATTCACTTGGCAATAGTATGCAGAATGAGCTAGATATGAGGAGAGTTTTGAGGCAGGGCAACTAGTTAGGCTTTTGATATAAAGCAGGTGCAATGAGAATAGAAATTACAGGAAACACTGTAAAACCACTGGTGACTTACTCATCGTGGCCATTCTGGTGCCTGGCATGGTGCCTAAAATCAGCAGGCCCTTGGTAAATGTTTATTTAATGAATGAGGGGAATGACATTAAACTTAGAGACTATTTGTTATAGGTATACGGTAGGGAAGGGCATGGAAGACGACTTTGAAGTTTCCATTATTAGTACTGGGAGGATGGTGATGCCATAAATAAAAATAGATTAGGAAAGAAGAATAGTTTTAGGGAAGAAAATGCTGCATTTTATTTTAGAAATGTTGAATCCAATTTAAGCTCTAAGATATGTGTGTGTAAATGCTTGTAGTTATTACACAAGTTCAATAACAGCTTATGTTTCACAGATATGTTAGCTACAATATTATTCTTCATATTTTCTGGCAAATGATTTCTAGAGTTATCCCTTTTATAAAAAACTAGAAAAAATTAATAACATTCTTGCATGGGTTCTCTCTTAAAATGAACTATTTTAGTGTAAAAAGTAAAAATATTGGTAATCCAAGTGGGTTTCTATTTTTTAATTGTATATTATACTCTAGCATGATAATGTTAAATGTACATAGTTTTATTTTTACATTGTTTCATCTCTGTAATTTTTAACACTGAGCCATCACAATTTTTCCTCCTCTTCCTCCTTCTTTAAATATCTCTCTCACATTTTTTTCTAATCTTCATATCAAGAACAGAGTGGATTTTTACATTATGTAAATACATTCCTTATGTTGGGAATTTACATATGACCAATGTGCACCTGTAGTGAGCAGGATTCTAAAACAACCCTTAAAATCCCCACTCACTGACGTACAAGCCCTGTAGAATCCTCTCACCTTGAATATAGGCAGGACCTATTAATATGATGGGATAGCCACTCCCTTGATTAAGTTATATTGTATAAGACCTCATCTAAGCCAATTAAAGGGACAGATTCTCCTCTGGTCTTGAGGAATTGCCATATTGTGGAGAGGGTCCCATGTCCAGGAATGGCAGGCAGCCTCTAGAAGTTGCAAACAGTCCCCAGTGGACAGCCAGAAAAAAAAAAAAAAAGCAAGGAATTCAGTCTTTCAGTGGCAAGAAAATGAATTCTGCCAATAACCAGTGAGCTTTAAAGAGGACCCTAAAGTTTCAGAAGTGATCATAGCTCCAGTTGATACCGTAATTTCAACCTGGTGAGAGCCTGAGTTCAAGACTTGGTTAACTTGTACCTGGACCCCTGACACATAGAAATTGACATAATAAATTTGTGTTGTTCTTAAGATGCTACATTTGTAATTTTTATGAAGCAATGGAAAACTAACACATCACCCTTGTTTATGTATTTCCTTGTCTGTAATTATCCAAATTGTAGACTTTAATGACCTTTGGCAGAAATTGTTAGCTCAACTGCTTTTTGATTATCATTTTAATTTTTTAGAACATCTTTTTAGAAGATTAATTATCATTGACAAACCATAACCTTCTCTTCAATATTTGTTAATCATATACTTTGATTAATAATATTTTTAGTCACGGGGCGCCTGGGTGGCTCAGTCGGTTAAGCGGCCGACTTCGGCCCAGGTCATGATCTCGCGGTCTGTGAGTTCAAGCCCCGCGTCGGGCTCTGTGCTGACAGCTCAGAGCCTGGAGCCCGTTTCAGATTCTGTGTCTCCCTCTCTCTGACCCTCCCCTGTTCATGCTCTGTCTCTCTCTGTCTCAAAAATAAATAAACGTTAAAAAAAAATAATATTTTTAGTCACATGCTTGAGATACAAACTGATGACCAAATATTAAATAATTATAAATAGTCATCTTTGGTGCCTCAAAAAAGGAATGATACTATGTGTGTGTGAGTGACATATCTATAGGTTACTGGTATGCGTTTTAATTTCAAATAGATATTTAGTGCTTATATAGTTTCATTTGAAATGTTAGCAATAGGCTTAAAGTTTTTCAAAGGTTAATTTCTAGTTAATGTACATTTTCAGATACAGAGAAATGGGTCAGTGAAGTGCTGTTATGTTGACGGTTTTTGCTGGTGAGATTTTACGTTTTAATAAGGTATTACTGACATATAACATGTGCACAGAAGTGTGTGTAAATCATAGCTGTACTGCTCAGTTGATTTTCACAAAATGAGCACTCCCAAGAGATCATCAACCAGATCAACTAACAGAACATTAACAGAAACTCAGAAACCCCTTTCCAGTTCCTACACCCCTTACCCTGCTGGTAACCACTAACCTGACTTCCAACAGCCCAGATTCTTTTCACTTGTTTTCAACCTAAGTCAATGGTCTCATATAGCATATTGTCTTTAATATCTGGATTCTTTCACTCAGCACTATGTTTGTGAGATTCATTTACATTGTTGTAGTTATAATTCATTAATTCTTATTGCCATACAGTATTCTGTGGTATGGATTTGTAATAATTTATTCCACTGTAGATGGACATTGGGCTTGTTTCCAGTTTCTAGCTATTACAAATAGTGCACCTATGAACATTTTTACCCATGTCTTTTGTTGAACACATCTATATATTTCTTTTGGGTTTTGCCAAGAAATATATTTAGGAATTCCTAAAATATATGGTATGCCTATATTCAGCCTTAGTAGTCGGTGCCAGTTTACTAAAGCGGTTGTTCCAGTTTACGCTCTCAGCAGCATACATGTGTTCCAGTTGTTCCACATCTTCACCAGCACTTGATATTGTCTCTTTCTCATCTAATCTAGTGTTAGGGACATAGAGTAGGGTCTCTCTATGGTTTTCATGTTCATTATCTTGACAAATCATTAAGTTGCCAACCTTCTTCATATTTTATTGGCTATTTGGATATACTCTTTTGTTGAAGGGCTTTTTAGTCTTTTGTTCACTTATGTATTGGATTATCATTCATTTTTTCTTTCTTTTACTTGTCTGAGTTCTTTATATACTACAGATATGAGTTATTTGTTAAATACATAAACAAATATGTTTTCCCACCCTATAGGGCTTGCTTTTTTACTTTCTTAATGGTGTCTTCTGATAAATAGAAGTTTTAAACTTTAAAGCAGGCCATATATATATATATACACATATATTTATGTGTGTGTGTGTATATATATATATATATAAACTAAAAGGAAATATATATATACACATATATATACATATATATATATATATATATATATATAATAGTTTATATTTAGTTTATATTTCCTTTAGTTTATTTCCTTTTAGTTTAGGCCATATATATGTGTGTGTATATATATATATATATATATATATATATATACACATGTAATATCTTCTTGTCTTCGGATCAGGCAAAGGCTTCTTAAATGGAACACAAAAGTGATAAACTATTTCCTTTTAGTTTATCACTTTTGTGTTCCATTTAAGAAGCCTTTGCTTGCTCCAAAGACAAGAAGATATTCTTCTATGTTTCATTCTAGAGGCTTTATAATTTACCTTTCACATTTAGCTCTACAATTCATTTGGGATTGATTTTGGTATGTAGTTTTTTGTATATTCTATGTACACAATCATATTATCTGCAATTAGTAGCAATTTTATTTATTTATTTTTGATCTTTGTGCCTTTTATTTATTTTTGTTGCACAGGCACTTGAAAAGAATTTCTGTTCTATTCTTGTTGGATGTAGTGTTTGATTTATGGTGGTTAGTTCAAGTTTGTTAATTGTCTTGCTTAAATTTTCTACACTCATTGTGATATTTTGTCTACTATTTTTATTGACTCTTGAGAGAAGTTTATTAAAGTACCCTATTATGCTTGTAGCTTTGTGTATTTCTCCTTTGAGATTTATCACTTTTTGCTTTATATATTTTAAAGCTTTTTATTAGGTGCATTCAAATTTTAAATTGTGGTATTCTCCTGGTGGATTAATCTCTTTATTGTTATAAAATTTCCCTCATTGTCACTAGCAATGTTTCTTGCTTTTATGTTCACTTTGTTCTGATAATATCTTTTGAGAGAGAGAGAGAGAGAGAGAGAGAGAGAGAGAGAGACAGGGTGGGGGGGGGGGGAAGGGCAGAGACCATGGAAGAAAGAGATTCCCAATCAGGCTCTTCACTATCAGTGCAGAGCCCAATATGGGGCTCCATCTCATGAAGAGATCATGATCTGAGCCAAAATCAAGAGACACTTAACCCACTGAGCCACCCAGGTGCCCCCAGGATTTCTTTGATTTAATGCTAGATTGCCTCCACGTGAAAGATAAGCTTTCTGGTACTGTGGGACAACATAATATATTTAAATGCAATATTGATGATACTGTGTTTTAAATGATACTTTAAGTTTTTATCACAATACATTCATATTTATTATATTATTTTCATGTAAAGCTACATGTAAAGTTGCCCAAAATACATCTGCCAAGGGCAATATATCTTTCTTCTTGATTAAAAAAAGAAAGAAATCATAGGAGTTGCCAGATCACAGTGAATTTTTAGGATTATTTATATTTTTTCTTCAATATTGTTTTAATAGTATAGCTGCTTCTTTATAACATGTAGTCAGAGCTAAATTTAATGCTCAATTATAACAACTATATTAGACAGTGAAATGAACAATTTTGCTATTTTTCATCATTTTTTTATTTGTGTTTATTCAACTTTGTGAATGACTTATCTTCTCCTTTCAAATCCTTTTTGAAAAGTACTGGTGTATAAGTAAATACTGTCTAGACAAACAGGTATCACTTCTCTGTAATACTAGAGAAGCCAAAATATTTAAAAAGTGCTACATATCATCTTTTAAAATCCTGCCCCTCACCCTTCCTGATCCTATAACCTTGTTTTATATGTAACATCAAGCCACCCAACACTGATTTGCTTTCTTTCTAACAGCTTATCATGTTGATATCTTTTTGAAACTTTACTGATTTCTGAGAGCATGGATTGCGTATTTACTTGAATATTTTCCAATTTGATATAACATATCTGATAAGAAGAAGATAGGGTAAAACTCCAAAGTATTGATTGCAAATTCAACCTTACATTTAATAGTATAGTTATTCTGAATGAAATAAATCTTGTTTTGTGTACTATAAATATATACAAAAATTATACTTCAACTACATTCAAAATAGATTTGAGATAGGATTGTAGACTTATTTACTCTAAGCTTCTTTCATTTAAATGTAAATATTAGTGGAGATATACATATTTTTATGCATATCTTTTCCTTGCATCACCATTGATATTTTAATTTTAGTATTAATTTTCTATTTAAAGATGACATATTAATGTCACATCGATATAATACAAGATGTGTGGTTATTGAAAATATCAGAACCTTAGCTCACAAATCACAAGAATTTTGTGGTGAGTATCCTGCCTTGTCTGGCCACAGCTCTAACTACAATCAGACTCCAGTGCAGTTACTACTTTGAGTGAGTAGCTGCCACCACACATTGTGCTTATGGGACAAGAGCAACATAGAGAGATAGCAGTATGAAGGCGGATCAGGGCACTGAAGCTGTTCCATAGTTTCCAGCTGGCTTCACTCTCTATCTCATCTTACATTTTTCTTTTTTATAAAATTATCTTACCCTTACTATATAGCATATCAATATTTCATTCATTTATTCTGCAAATACTTCCTGAATGTCTACTATAGGGCAATAAGTTTTCAATTGCTTATACAAATTATCACAAACTTAGCTTAAAATAATACAAACTTATGAACTCACAGTTCTGTAGGTCAGAAGTCCAGGCACGACATGACTGGATTCTCTGCTCAAGGTCTCATCAAGCTAAAAACAACATGTTGGCTGGGGTTATACTTCTTATCTGGCACTCAGGTTCTCATCCAAGCTCATCTAAGTTGTTGCCAGAATTCAATTCTGTGTGGCTGCAGGACTGAGGTCCTTGCTTTCTTGCTGGCTCTCAGTTGGGGGCTGCTTTTAGCTTCTAGAAGCTGCCCATTGTTCCCTTATCCGCCACCCTTAGAACATGGCCTTATCCACCACCCAAATGCTACATTCTTCTAGACCAGTCAGAATGTGTCTCTCTGTCCTCTTCTATGATCAGCAGAGAAAACTCTGTTTTAAAAGATTCATATGATCAGGTCAGTCCCACCAGGATGGTTCCCCTATCTTAAGGTCAACAGATTAGGGACATTGATTACATCTGTAAAATCCTTTTACAGTAATACACAGATTAGTATTTGATTGAATAAGTGGAGAAGGTATACATATATCAGGGGATATATGTACCAGGAATCTTGGAAGGCCATCTTAGAGTTCTACCCCAGAGAGATATTTATTATGTGTCTCATTACTTGGACACATTAGAGAAAAAAAAAAATCTATCTATCTAATCAAATCTATAAATACCAGTCCACATGGAACAAACATTCTAGAAAGTTTAGATAGAAAATTATGCATCCCTTATTTAGAAGGGTCTGCCTCTGCTTTTAACTTCAGAAGGAATCATAATAAAATGTGTTTTCTTTTCGTGAAAAAAAAAAAAAATTATGCATAATATAAAGGTATCCTATTATTTCAGGAGCTTTAGAGAATATCCAGATAGAAAGTCATCAGAATAGGCTAATATACCTGTTTCATATTTATTATTCTCTTCTAGTACTCAGTTAACTATTTTTAACAAATGGCATTTTTTTCTTATAAACATGCACATATTGAAAATATATAAGTTGTAGTTTTACCATTTCAGCACACCTTTTTTTATTTTAGATTCATGGAATTTGAGGGAGGGACCTTAAAGATCATGCCATCTTTTATTAGCATTTAAGGGTAAGGTAGTTGAAAGGAGACTTTTCCTGTTTATAGCTAATAAAATATCAAGGTTCTATTCTATGTTTTATGAGTATGTGTATTTCTTTTCGAATGATAACAGATGTGACCATCCTAATGAGTGCATTTCTTGAAATAGAGAAGAAACTTAAATAGCTAGAATGGGCAGGATACCAAGGAAACAGACTAATCAGGCAGATGGTGACTATTTCCTAGGGAAAGTCTGAGTAAACCCGTAACTCTGCAGCAGTGATCTGAAAATAAAGGAACATATGTGAGCATGGAAAACTTAATGTTTTCCATGTATTTTTTCATTACATTATAATCATTGGATTTATATACACATTGTTATTCATTACCATTGATCACATGACGAGATTTAGCTGTTTCCTTCATTATGTTTTTTCTTTGTAATAATAAAAGTTTGTCAAAAAACCCCACTTTTTAATAACTAAGATACAGCAATGGCTTTCCATTTATTTACGTATTTATTTATGCATAGGAAAAAGCACCTTTTGAGCATTTCTACGTCTCTTAAATTAATCATTTTGAAATGAATTCATTTACAAATTTAAAATGGATTTATAAATAACCAAGCTCTGTTGTATAAAAAATAAAAATCACAATAAACTGAAATGCATTTGCTAAAGCATGAAGTTTTACATAAAAAACAAAAGTAAAACAAACTAGCAGGAAACCAGGAACGGAATAAAAACACAAAAAGGTATCTCTGGCATAGTGCCCTGAAGCTCAACAACCTTGGCCAAGAGCATGAGGTAATGTCAGAAATAAGAAAACACCATGGGTCAGACCTTGTCACTCTCATCCTAAGACCATTAGTGATCATGTAAAAATGTAATCTGTATAGTGATTTAAAACTATTATATACTGCATCTCATCTCTATCTTATAAGATCCTGGTGGGGCAAAGCAGTTCTTGTTATCCCTATTTTACAGATAAATATAGAAAGAGTTTTCCAAAATTCATAGTTACTAAGTGGCAGATCAGCAACAAGAGCGAAGTCTTCTAAATCTGAATCCAATAGACTTCTGAAGAATGGAACAGTCAGGAGCAAAAGTGACTATCAGTCAGGAAAACTACTTTGTTTCAACTTAGCTTTTTAATACATAGGCAACCCATAGTTGTCTTAGTATTCTTAGTACAGCATACTGTATTTTTAAGATAATGCTTTGGGGTTAGCATTATTAAAAATATAAAACAAAACAAAAAAAACCCTGTATTTCTTTCCAAAAGTTATGTGAATGGTTTGCATTGTTTCACAGAAATTTCCTTCATGAATTTTGTTGTCTCAAATGAGGGAAATCAAAAGGAGCAACCACAAAAAAAGGGAATCTGGTGGACCTTAAAAGGAGTGTCCTTTTGATTGATTTCATGATAGTTGCCACAAACATCCAAGTTAGCTGGGAAGGATAGGGAGGGTGGATTTGAAAAAGGTGGAGAAAAAGAACCAACCTTTTGAGGGTCTGTAATCTGATGCAAGCACAAATGTATGTTTTCTATACTGCAAAAAGGGTAGGGGGCACTCTAATTAAAAATAAATTTATACTGGGGCATCTGGGTGGCTCAGTCGGTTAAGTGTCCGACTCTTGGTGTCGGTTCAGGTCATGATCTTTTGGTTGGTGAGTTTGAGACCCCCAGTTGGGCTCTCTGCTGTCAGCACCGAGCCCACTTCAGATCCTATCTTCCTCTCTCTCTCCCTCTCCCTTGCTCTCTCTCTCTCTCTCCCGCAAAAATAACTAAATTAAACATTTAAAAATAAATAAATTTATACTGATGAAGCTAATCTAATGATACTTTAGGTATAAGATGAAAAACAAAAAGTGTAATGGTACCTGAGTGGTCTTCACAATCCTTTTTACCCCCTATAATAGCTGTCCATCTATGTGGAAACATGATGAGACTATTGACTTATTTTTTTTTTTTTAAATCTTATTTTGACAAAAAAAGTCAGGAGTATAGAAGTGATCACATATTACAAGCAATTTCTGTATTTACTTTACCTAGCTAGTTCAAATGTTAACGTCTTACCACAGGACAATTATAGAGCAGAAAATTAATACTGAGAAAATACTAACTGATCTATAGATCTTATTCAAATGCCACCAATTGATCACACATTACATTTAGTTGTCATATCTCCTTGGTCTCCTCCAATCTTAGAGTTCCTCAGTCTTTCCTTGTATTTGATAATCCAGACACTTCTGAAGAATGTGTCTCAGTCTGTGTTTGTCTGATGTTTCCTCATGTTTACATTTAGATTAGTCATTTTTGGCAACATTACCATAAGAGTAGTGTTGTGCCCTTCTCAGTACATCATGGCAAGAGGCACACGACGTTGTTATGCCTCATTACAGGTGATGTGAACTTGGAGACATTAGCTTCACGTGCCTTCAAGATGTGTTGAGAAGTGTACAACATGCTCAGATATGCTCCTTTCCTTTTCAATGGCTAGATATTGATGCTCAGGATGACCCTGAAAGTTATTTGTGGAAGTTATTTCTTCAGCCTGGGTCCATAAATGACTGCATAAAGCAGAATCTTTTCCAGCTCTAGCCGTTAACCTGCAGCTCTTTGAGGATGTTTATGTGTGAGAAAAATAAATTTGTACTCTGTTTGAGCCATTGGATACTTTGAGTCCTTTCATGAGAGCTGTTCACCTACTTTGCTATGTTACCTAGAGTTTGATTCATGTCCAATGAGGGGAAGTTCTTCATCCAAAAATGCTCCCATGGTTTTCTTCTCTTTATTACCAGTTGCCAAATCTATTTCCATAGCCCATATTTTCCACAAATATTTGTATTCAATTCTCCCCAATTTCAAGTTTGAAAAATTTAAGCTTGATATCCCATTAACATCTTTGATTATATTGTATTTAAGCACCCCCAAATTGGTCATTTTTTACAGTGTTTAACCAGATTTACCAATTTTTTTTTCATCACACAGACATTCCTTCTTGTATCCCACATACTACAGCAGTTCTTTTAAGGAGGGTCTGCAAGTAGAAACAAGTCTTTTTCTAAAGAGTGTCTTTATTTCACAAGAAATCTTGAATGATAGTTTTATCTTTTGAAGAGATTTATTTCCCCAGCATCAAACTTTTAAAAATGACTATGGGTTATATTAACCAGAAAGTTAAGGAGATTCTCAGATTGGATTTTAAAAATCTAAGTTTAAGCTACGTATTTTTTTCAAGAATCATACCTAAAATATAATAACCTCAGAAGTTTGAAAGTAATGGAGAGTAATGGGTGAAAATAGTTACACAAAAAATCCAACCAAAGTAAATCTGGCAGATTAATATTGATATTAGAAAAAACACTTCAGGGGCGCCTGGATGGCTCAGTCTGTTAAGTGTCCGAATCTTGGTTTTGGCTCAGGTAGTGATCTCACAGTTTTGTTCATGAGTTGGAGCCCTGCATTGGGTCCACACTGCGGAGACTACTTACAATTCTCTCTCTCACCCTCTTTCTCTGCGCCTACCTGATGCTCTCTCTCTCTCACTCTCATTCTCAAAATAAATAAATAAACTTTAAAAAAATGCCAAAAAGAAAAGAAAAAAGACAAAAAACAGTTCATAGCAATCATTATTAAGGTTAAAAAGTTGATAACTTAATTATAAAATGATCAATTCACCATGATGATAGGGACTTCTGGAGCCGACCAATATCCATTTTCTCCTCTTATTTTTTAGCACACAACTAAAATACTTTCATAGGCTTCTTATAACTTTATTGGGACTGCGTAGTTGACTTTTAGCCATTGGGATATGTCCAAAAGGTATTTGCCACTTCTAGGTCTGACATTAACTCTTTTGATTTGTGACCTTTAAGACTCTCTTCCCACTCTGCAGTAATTTTGGAAATTTGTTGTTGAAGATTGTTAGGCACTAGGTATTGCTACGTGCTTTCCATTTTCCCCCTTACTGATCTGAGTTTTTATTATAGTTAGTTCAGTCCATGATATGTTATTTTATATTAGATGTGTGTATGCGTGTTTTTGGGAGTGGTGGTAAAGATAAGTTGTCTTCAGTTCATAGGATTTCATTTCAGAAGAAGCCAAATATTCATGTATTGGAGTAGACTGCACATTCCTTGGATATCGTGGACTGTGAGTTGAATAAACTGAGTAGAAGAGACTTTCTGTTGTCTTCTCTGGGGAGGAGACAAGTATATTCTTCATGTAGAAGTAAGAGTGAAATGATCATAGAAGTTTTTTTTTCCTTCTGTTCTTCCTGGGCAACAAATTTAAATGCATTTTTCAGATCTCTTACAGTTGGGTTGATGTCATGTGGACAGAAGTGATCTATGCCATTTCTAGTCCTGGTACACAAAAGCCTTTTATATGCTCCATCCTCCATTTTCCGTTCCCATTCTGAGGTAGCCTTGGAGACCACATGATGAAGATTGTGTGCCACAATAAGATGATTAAGTCCTTGATTAACTGCATCGATCAATAAACCAGAACCTGGTTCTTCCCAAAGAGTAATAAAATAGACAATCCTCAGAAAGATTGTTCAATAATGCAGAGAAGGCACTGGTAAATAGTATTAGTAATAAAAATAAAGTAATTATAGATATGGCACAAATTCAGATATCAAAAATCATAAAAAACTTATTAAAATTTTATGAAAATAAATTTTTAAACTCAAATGGAAAATTTTCTATACAAATTTAAATTACCTAAATTAACTCAAGAAGAGTAAACCTATATCTGAGGATATAGAATCATGGAAATTGAATCAGCAGGCAAAAAAACTATCCAAAATAAAGGCACCAAGTCCAGACAGCTCTAGAGGCAGGTTTTAGCAATACATCAAAGGACAGAAAAATCCATCTTTTCAATATAATATGATAAAAAATAGAAAAAGAGGCAGATTATACAGCAGCTTTTATATGGTTAATGTATTCTAGATACTAAAACTAGAAAAACAAATAATAAAAGAAAAATTATAGGTTATCCTCCCTTATGAGTATACATGCCAATATCTTAAAGTATTGACAAACTGAATCAAACAGGTATTTTAAAAAATAGGCTATAGTCAAGGATAGTTTATCCCAGGAATTCTTGAGGATTATAAAATTCTTATTGGTAGTAGGAACAAGCAAATCATGCCAATGACCATCATTACTCTGGAGTTTCTGACCAGTGAAATAAAATAAGAAAGAAATAACAGTTGTATAGGTTAGGAAGACTCAAATACTTACTATCTGAAGATTATTATTTTTTAAGTTTTTTTTTTTTAACATTCATTTATTATTGAAAGACAGAGAGAGTCAGAGCGTGAACAGGGGAGGGGCAGAGGGAGAGGGAGACACAGAATCCGAAGCAGGTTCAAGGCTCCGAGCTGTCAGCACAGAGCCGTATGCGGGGCTCAAACTCACAAACCACCAGATCATGACCTGAGTCGAAGTAGGACGCTTAACCGACTGGGCCACCCAGGCACCCCTACTGTCTGAAGATTATTGCAAAGAAACATCTGGTAATGTCTAAAGACAAACAACAAGAATTAATATGAGAGTTAGGCAAAGTTTCTGTATGCAAGAGCAAGGTACCAATATCAATAGAATATCTATACACCTGCTGCTAGTGAGAGTGACACATGCCAATGTGTCAATAATAATAATTGACATTATTCCAAGCAATGCATAAATCAGTATCACTGATATTTCCCCATAAGATATTGATATTCCAAATATATATTCATAAAAATGTGCTGTTACTTCAGGAATAAATTAATAGACCAATAGAACAAAACTCAGAGACAGGAACAAACACAAACACATATGTAGGAACTTGGCGTATGACAGGCATGGCATTATAATTCAGTGCAAAAAGACCAGACTCTTCAAATCTGAA
Organism: Panthera onca; assembly: GCF_046562875.1. NCBI lineage: Eukaryota > Metazoa > Chordata > Mammalia > Carnivora > Felidae > Panthera > Panthera onca. The sequence continues at coordinate 89,432,764 of NC_138339.1, forward strand.
GCCGGGACCATTGTTAGCCACATGGGAAAACATAAAATCTCTGCCTCACACTATGTGTAAGAATATACTCTAGATGAACTAAATTTAAATGAAGAGAACAAAACTTTAAAACTTTTAGAGCAATAAAGGAGAAGTTATGTATGACTTCAGAGGTAGGGAAGGATTTCATAAACCAGGCACAAAAGAAAAATATTGTCAATTTGATAAATTAAAATAAAAAAAAATCTATGTTCCATAAAAGACATCAAAATAAAATTAAAAGGTAAGTCATGGAGAGGAAGACAATATTTATAATGTATACAACTTATAAAATGCTTCATATCTCAATTATATAAAGAGCTCCTCAGACAAACGAAGAACAGAAAAAGAGGACAAAGCCATAAACATAGTTCACACAAGAGGAGACCCAGATGGCTAATAAACATATGAAAAAATGCCTAACTATTTTAGTATTTTAGCATCAGGAAAATGCCAATATGAACAACTAGGTTAATATATAACACAGAACAGATAGATCAAATTTGGAAGGACTGGGGAAAAACCCTTAACACATTAGCATGTAACACACATATACACACATACACACAACACAACACAACACAACACAAAACCAGAAAGCCTGCTAATAGCATAAATTTGTACAACTGTTATAGCAGATACTGAGAGCTGACTCTCCAACATCTATCCCTCTTTCTTCCGAAACTCCAGAAGCACACTTTTGTGCAGGACAAAAAGAGCTGGGTTCCAGATGATGGCTCATGACTAGTGTACCTCAATCAAGGCCATCTTAACCCATCTCTCTCAGCTGTGCTTGCACATGGGAGCTCGGTATGAAACTTTTCTGGCCAATGAGACATAAGGAAAAATATTCTGAGGGGGGTTCCTGTGAAAATTTCTGTCTCTATCCCTGTCCATCCTTCTTTCTGATTTATACTCAAAAGTGAGCAAATGATCTGAAGCTGCGGCAACTCTCCTGTTGCCATGAAGAGTGTTCTCAGTGTTCTTTTTTTTTTTTTTTTAAATTTTTTTTTTCAACGTTTTTTATTTATTTTTGGGACAGAGAGAGACAGAGCATGAACGGGGGAGGGGCAGAGAGAGAGGGAGACACAGAATCGGAAACAGGCTCCAGGCTCCGAGCCATCAGCCCAGAGCCTGACGCGGGGCTCGAACTCACAGACCGCGAGATCGTGACCTGGCTGAAGTCGGACGCTTAACCGACTGCGCCACCCAGGCGCCCCGAGTGTTCTCAGTGTTCTAAGAGAAATGCAGACATATCACTTGTGGTTGTTAGGTTCTTTTACACTTGCTGCTAAATGCAATCCTCCTTGTCACTACTACATTGGTGAGCAATTTGTCGATATATAGTAAAGGTGAACATGTTCTTATTCTAAAATCTGGGAATTCCATATTGACTCCTATGTCCCATAGGTAAATCTTGCACATGTGGACAAAGAGACATACACAAGGCCCATGTTGCTACATAGATCGTAAAAGCACTGGGAACAATCTAATTGTCCCTTAATGGGTGAATGAATAATACATTTCTGTATATGTCAACAGTAGAGCACGAGAGAGATTTTAAAGCAGTTGGCTTATGTGATTATGGAGGCTTGACAAGTCAAAATCTGCTGGTATGCTGGAGACCCAGGAAAGAGTTGCAGTTCAATTAAATACAGACAAACAAAAAAATTAATCAAAATAAAACTCAGGAATGGGGATACTGTGGTAAAAGAACTCTAATGAATGTAATATCTCTTTAAATATAAAACTAAAAGCAAACAATGTGGATATTATGTCAGAGGACAGAGCATAGATATTATTCAAGTTGATGAAGTAAACACCAATAGGAATTGGGAGGTGATGAAAAGGAGACAGGAGGAAGTTTCTAAGCACGCTGGCTTCCTCTGTTCACTACGAGGCACTCAATCAACAATGACTAAAATTGCAACATGAAATTCAAAACAACCTACAATGACTTCAAACTCAATGATTTTAATAAAATTTCCTAAGCTACAGTGATTTTTAAAAAATCCTTAATATCTTTGGAAAGCAAGAAACATTTATCCATTGTTTATTCTTTTAGTCACATTAGGACCTTTTATCTTTGTAAAATGTCATTAAAATTAGCTTTGCTATTTATATTTGAAATACACTGCATAATAGCATTGCATTTTCTATATCACTATCTTTTCATCTGCTAATTTGTGTAAAGGGATGTCTGGGGTGATAGTTATCCCAAATGTAAAATATGATTTATGAGCCTCTACAATATAAGCACCATGAAGGCAGGAGAATGTACTGGATTTATTCACTGCTAGATCTTCAGTTTCTAGACCAGTGACTGGCACTAAAGAGGTGCTTAATGAACATTTGTTGACAGTGGGAATTGGGGTAACATTTTATGTCTATTTTCTTTATTACTCAAACTTTTTATATTGAAAACATATCATTTTAATAAAAATAAAAGAATTATTTTAAAAATTAAAGAGATAGTGAAGAAAAAATAGAATGTTAAACTGTTACATAAATAGATGACTAGATCAGTGAAACAGAAAAAAAACTTCTGAAGCTATCTTACTCCATACATAGGAAAATTTCAAGATAAATTAGCATTAAATGAAACCAATTAATTTAAATACATTAGAAGAAAAAATTTTTCATAATCTTTATGTAGGGAAATGCCTACTAAGTCAGACTCAGAAACCAGATAATGGAAATATTGGCAGTTTTGAGTACATAAAATTTTAAATTTCTGCAAAAAAAAGGAGACCATTAAAAACTTAAAGCACTGATGGAGAAATATTTGCATTCTACATATCAAATTTAATACGTATATTATATATACATACATCTATATTATACAATATATAATATATACACAAATATATCTATGTATATAACGTGCACTCACAGATAAATAAGATAGAGACAACTCAATTTGAAAATGAGCAAGGGATATAAAAAAGCAATTCAGAGAATAGTAATGACAATACGAATGACCAAATATGCAAAATAAAATATCTTTTTTGCTCACAAAACTGACAAAAATTAAGTTCAATAATATGCAATGTTGGTAAGTGTATGGACATGGGCAGTCTGATACCTTGTTAATGGCAATGAAAACTGGTATTGCCTTTTTTTAGGGTACTTTGGCAGTATCCATACAAATGTATTACGCATATGCCCTTTAGCTATCAATCTCACTTTGGAAGTGCACCAATAGAAATACTTGCACATAATAGTAGTTAACATGAATTGGTTGCTTGCTATGTGTAGGAATTTTCTGAATCTTCAGCAGCAAATTTCACAACATAACCTATAAAGGAAATACTATTATTATTTATTTTACAAATGAAGAAACTGAGGACTAGAGAGGTTTTCTACTTGTTCAAGGTCACACAATGATGAAGTGGCATAGCTGGGATTAGAACACAGATTTATTTCCAGAACTCATAATGTTAACTGATAATGTATATAAAGACGTATGTATGTTTAAAAATTTATTTGCAATGTGAAAAAATGAAAACTACTGAAATAGTCATTAAAAAGTGACTGAAATGCATATGTATTCGTATTATGTAATACTTGAAAACTTAAAAAGATTACCATATTTCCATATATTTATTATCACATGGAAAGACTTAATTAAGTGTATGATGCAGGTCACAATACAATACCTGTAACATAATCCCACTTATGTAAAAATAAAAATATATAATTTATAGTCTATATGTATTTACATTTATACTTGTATATGTATATAACTGTATATGTATGCATAGAAAAGGGTCTGGGGGCACCTGGGTGGCTCAGTGGGTTAAGCGTCTGACTTGATTTCAGCTCAGGTCATAATCTTGCAGCTCATTGGATAGAGCCCTGCGTCAGATTCCAGGCTGAGAGCATGGAACTGGCTAGGGAGTCTGTCTCCCACCCTCTCTCCCCTCCCCCGCGTATGCTCGCTGTCTCTCTTTCTCTCAAAATAAATAAATAAACCTAAAAAAAATAATAAAAAAGAAAAAAAAAAGAAAATAGTCTGGCAGAATTTTACATCAAACTATTATTCCTGACAAGGGTGAGGTTTTGGGGCAGAGAAGCTTGAGATGTAAAGATGGAGTTTTCACTTGTAATTCTATATGTTTCTTTTTTGTGTGTGTGTGTGTGGAAATTTTACAATGAGATTGTATGCTTATGTACATTATGCATAATTATATATAAATTATATATAATTTTAGAAAAAGTCAGATATCCATCATGTGAATAATAAAAAGAGACAAATTATAATTTTGGAAAAGAATTCAACAAAATATAAATAGTTCTATATTTTTGGTTGTATTTTTTTCTTTCTAAAATATTCAACTTTTCTGTAATAAATCTGTGTTAATTTTGCAATTAATTTTAAGTGAGGGGGAAAATTGTATACAGTTGGTGACTATATCAGACAACTCTTAGGTACTTCTTCAGACATTCTTATTTTACCCCAGCCACCACTGTTGTAATTAACACTGTATAAGCTATCCTGTGCTGCAACTAGATAACCAGTCTCTTAGGGTTATAATGCAACAGCACATTTCCTCATGACTGTGCCATTTGCTTCTTGACTTCTTCTCCAAGACTTCCCTGTTGCCTCCGAATCATGAGAGCCTGTAGGACCCTCTCAAAACCCAGGCATGTCCAACTTGGAATGCCAGGAGAGTAATTTCCCAGCAAGAGAACTTTTTTTCAAGGGGAAATAAGAGCTGGCATGTAAATTCTTCTACCTTTTCCTACCTATGGACTGTCTTGAGAAACAGTAATTTACGTAACCTCTCAGAAGATAGTTCTTTGACAAGTAATCAGTTTGGCTTGATAGCAGACAGTGACAACTGGATAATGCACGCTTCCTAAAGCACCCTTGCCTCACACCCTTTTTTTTTTTCTTACTCTTACTTCCCTGGGACTGGAATCTATGATAAAACAATAGTGTATAAGATGTTGCCAGGCTGTGCTTTCTTGGGAGCCCATGTTAACAGAGTGGCCTAATTTGGAACCATCTTTCCTGAGGAGTTAATATACATGTTATTGTAAACAGTTTATTACTAGTAAAAGCAATACAATAACTGGCTGCATTAGGGGAGTCAGAGTAGAAGGATGTAAAGTGAACAAAATGGAATTTTTTAAAAGATTGATGCAATATTTCTGCTAATTGGAGGTTACGATTGAAATATCTGTTGACATACAATTATTTTCAAGTTAGACATCAAACTTTTAAATACACTTAATTATAATTGGTAATTAAATTATAATTTCAAACAACAGTATTTACCTCATCTGTGATTTTTTTTTTACCTTTAGCCACTATGCAGATATTAGAATTTAGTCCATTGTCTGAGGTAAACTTTCCCCAAGTGCTTGCAAAACTTATTATGAATTAAATACATATTAATTCATAATAAGTTTCCCATTTTACAGAATAATGTTTGTATATATAATAATAAATATTAAAATTTGTGGATTAACACAATTACTTTTTATAGAATAGAAAAGTATCAAATTTTTTGATGTTTATTTTTGAGAGAGAGAGAGAGACAGACAGAGCATGAGCAGGGGAGGGGCAGAGAGAGAGGGAGACAAGGAATCTGAAGCAGGCTCCAGGCTCTGAGCTGTCAACAAAGAGCCCAACGAGAGGCTTGAACTCACAAACCATGAGATCATGACCTGAGCTGAAGTCTGAGGCTTAACAGACAGAGCCACCCAGGTGTCTCAGAAAAGTATCAATTTAAATGCTAAAATGCAAATGAGTTTCAGGAGATGATTCATATCTGTTAGGCAAAATATAATTTAAATAAATCCCTGATAAATACATGTGTAATGCCAAGTATTTTAATTGAGGTTCAAAATTAATAGCTATACTTAAAGTATGAAATTAGTGATAGATGATATACAAACATATGATAGAGCAATTTATCTCAAAGTGGACAATTAGTTATTAAATAAAAAATATTTATTTTTGAGAGAGAGGGGGATAGAGTGCAAGCAAGGGAGGGGCAGAGAGAGAGGGGCACAGAGGATCCAAAGTGGACTCAGCAGAGAGCCCTATGTGGGGTTCAAACACACGGGCCCTGAGATCATAACCTGAGCTGAAGTTTGAGACTCCATCGACTGAACCACCCAGGTGCCCCAATTAATGTACTTTTAAATGCTAAATGAGAAATTAACAAATACTGTTTGAGCAAAGGATCCTCTGCTTTGAAGTATTGACTTCTATCTTTTCAGGAGGCAAATAAAATTAATTTTCACAATGTATGAATATTATTTTCCCATCTATTGAGCTGTAACTCTCCCCTTCTTTGTGGGCTTAGATGTCTGATGACTTCACCACTACCTTAGAGGGAATTGTTAAAATATAGGCATTGACTACAGCTTCTAGAACACTTGTCTCCATAGTGAGATGTATGTCTCCAAGAACGGGTGCATAGTCAATTCGATAGACAAATGGAGATATCAAACTTTACCTATATGGATATATGGATGTGACTAAAATCCAACGTTTGTCAGATGTTTACTCTTCATACATAGTATGTGAAGTATGGCTGATGAAAGAGTCCCACAGTTAGAAGATTTTATACTGGCACTCACATTTGTGTATAATCATCTTAGCACACAATGCAGTTTATACATTCTTGACTTGGTCATATGATTACATCTCCTTTATTCCATGAAATATTATATAATTAGAGGAGGTGTTTCCATGAACAGATTTTATAAAATAAGAGGTTTATACCTTATCTCAGGAAAAAATATTTATATCAGCTTGGGTTTCATTCTCATCCGGCAATGCTATCTTCAGGACCTAGAAGTGATAGAAAAGGGGAGTATGGCAGGGGATGAAAGCAAATGCAAATTGTATTATTAAGTGTGCACCGTAAGGATCAAATGTCACAACTCAGACTCATGTATCATCTTCCCTGACACTGTATAAAGAACTTTTTCTTGCCTTCATTGTCCCTTGGGAGGAGAAATGGAGAAGTAATTATCTTCTGTCCCCTTTCTGTTAATCAAAGATTGTGATGGTTAATTTTATCTGTCAACTCCAGTGGGCCACCAGATGCTCAGATATCTAGTTAAACATTCTGGGTGTGTCTGTGAAGGTGTTTCTGGAAGAAATTAGCATTTGAATCAGTAGAATGATTAAAACAGACCTTTCTCCCCATTGTGGGTGGGCGCTATCTTGAATCTGAAGGGCCTGAATGTAACACAAAGGCACAGAAAAGTAAAATTTGCCCTTTGTCTGACCGAGACACTGACCTTCTACCACTCTCTGTGCTCTTGGTTCTCAAGCCTTCACACTTGGACTGGAATCTACATCCTTGGTTCTCCAGCTCTCGGGATTTCAAACCACACCTGTGGCTTTCCTGGGTCCTCCAGCTTGCAGAAGGCAGATTATGGAACTTCCTAGCCTCCACATCACATAAGCCAGTATCTTACAGTAAACCTCATTATACCTGCACACATGTATATAATATATCCTATTAATCTCTTTCTCTGGAGAACCCTAAGTAAAATAAAAGTTCACCCTGTGGGACTTTCATTCTCTTGAGCTTCTGGCTTGTCCATGTGTGACCACGGAGTAGTCCTGTGGCATTTTGTGCTTCAACGTCCAAAAAGAATCCCAGGGCTGGAGGAGAGGTGCTGTTAAATTTTACCTGTATGAATTTACCAATATGTATTGGGTCCACAGAGTATGTTGTGGCAGTGGCTGCTAGAATAAATACAAGCACAGAAACCCCAGGGGCCAGTGAGGTCAAGATAAGTAAATTATCTTTCCATTACAAAAAGACAGTTGTTACAAGTGTACATTTTATTAAGCAGCTTTTTAGGGGGGAAAGAAAGGTACATTCAATCTGTTCCTTAAAGGAAAAAAAAGGGTATTTTAGTAGTGAGAGGCTAAGAGAAAAATTACCAGGTGTACTCACAACTGCAAAGAAAAGATCTTTCCCCTCCCCCGCTGTTCCCAAAACCAGCCATGGCGCGCCCGGTGGTCGTCTGACATAAAGGCGGGAACCAATCAAGTTCTGCTGAATGGTTTGAAATAAAGGCGGGAACCAATCAAGTTCTGCTGAGCGTTCAAATTTAAATGTCAACCTATAACAACTCTGTAACCTCAAAAAAATCCCTAACTTGTTTGTGCCTGTCTATAAAAGAAGCTGTAAGATCCTTGCTCGGGGCCTCTTGCGTCACCGGCAACGAGTGCGCGGAGGACCGGGTTCGAACCTGCAATAAATGACCCTTGCCGCTTGGCTTTGACTCTGGACTCTGGTGGTTTGTTTTCGGGGGGCTTTCGAATTGGGGCATATCAGTAGTTAGTAAGAAAGTAATATTTTTGAGAGAAATTTGTTATGAGGAAACATTCTGAATATAAACATTTACAAAATTTTCAGCTTGATGCGATATCATACCTGCAAATGATTAAGTACAGTACCTATAAATACTCCCTTACCTGCATACTTAAAATATAATTTTCCAACGTATTCAAAATTATCCAAATAGAGAATTTCAGTGAGTTTTAAATTCACCAGTTACAAACACAAAAATATTATTCCTTTCAATTGGCTTAGGAAAACTGATATTAGGGTTAATTAAAACTTACCACATCAAAGTTACTGGAAACTTTTGTGCATTTGATAGATGGGATTAGAAATCAAGTATCAGAATTTGGTAAACAGAGTTAACAATATACTTCTTTCTTTTGGATTTAAGTGTTTTTGTGAGGTTTCTTTTTCAGACTGGAAAGTCATTAAAATCACATACTGAAATAAACTAAACTTAGTATCAGAACTTCAGATCACTCAGTTACAAAGTTAAAATCAGGATTAAATATATATATATATATTTTTTCTATTGTAAAATGTTTAATAATAGTTTTCTAGTGACAGCAAAGGGATTTTATAATATTAATGATAAAATGAAAGAGTAGTTTACAATTTTTTTAATGTTTATTTACCTTTGAGAGAGAGAGAGAGAGAGAGAGAGAGAGGTGTGAGCAGGGAAGGGTCAGAAAGAGGGAGACACAGAATCTGAAGCAGACTCCAGGCTCCAAGCTGTCATCACAGAGTCGGATGCTGGGCTAGAACTCACAGACCATGAGATTATGACCTGAGCTGAAGTTGGATGCTCAACCAACTGAGCCACCCAGGCGCCCCAAGAGTAGTTTTAAATACAGCTTATTTCATGTACATTTTCATCCTTTAAAATTTCTTTTGTAACAACTATTTTTAGAGTAGAATATATATAATTTATAAATAAGTAAATATTGGATACGCTTAAAATTCTTGATTGATAGGAGTGTGATTTAAAAAATGAAGACAGTTAATTTTTTTTAATTTTTAATTTTTTTATTTTAGAGAGAGAACAAGAGCATGAGCAGGGGAGATGGGCAGAGGGAGAGAGACAATCTTAAGCAGGTTCCATGCTCAGCACAGAACCTGACATGGGGTTCAATCCATGACCCTGGGATCATGACCTGAGCCAAAATCAAGAGTTGAACATTCAACCAACTGAGCCACCCAGGAACCCCTGAAGACAGTTACTGTTGGCAGTGTTATTATTTAAATAATAGTGTGTGTGTGTGTGTGTATTTATATATATATATCATATATATAAATACACATATATATATTATATATATAAATATATTTATAGAGCCATGCAGCTTTGTCTTTATGATAACATCCTTATAAACTTAGCTGAATAGGTACTCTGTAGATTCCCATATAGTTTTACTACCTGTGATCCTGTGATCCCTTTTCGGTGGTAATTCCTAACTATCTTCCTAATCATTTTTCCTCATTCATTTAAGACTCAACTACTGACTCACTGCCTTCCTGTACATCTTAATTCCTGTCATTGTTCTTAGTGATTGCAAGAACCATGTGGATGAAATACACAAAACTTTAGCCTCTCTGTTCTTTGACCTCTCCTTCTTCACTCTCTTCCTCAGCTCCACCTTTGCCACTACCCTCATGAGCACTGGAATTTGTCATCATCAGGAAAGAAATCAGCCTTTATTTAAAGTATCCTACTCCATGACCATCACCTCCTATTCAATTTTACTCATCCTGGCCTTTCATTGCTGCAGATCTTTAACAACATAGTAACCTCCAATCTACAGATCCCTCTCCTTGTCTGCACTTCAGTAGCAGAACATTGGTGGAAAAAACTTTGCTGATAATACTTGAAATTCATGACAAAATTTTAAACGCCCATTCAATACTGCCTAGAACTCAAGTATGTCTTCCTAGTAAGTTTGCTTTTCACTTTCAAGTCTTTTCATCCTTAACACTCCTTCCTTGAGCTTAACTGAGAAACAGGAGGTATCAAACTCGCTCATCTTCCCACCCTAAATCTAACCAAATAGAACCTGTGCTTTGGTGGCTGCAGTGAAGGAAATACTCTGCTCCTATCAAATGCAAATCCTACTTCTCTCTGGATTTACTCCCTCTTGCCTTCTCACAGATACGGCTCCTCTACTTCTCACCATTTCTACCGGACCATATCAATAAACCACCCAGTGTGTCCCATGTTAGCAAAAAAAAAAAAAAAAGTAAACACACGTCTGTTGATCCCACATTGTCTTGCAGGTATTGCCCAAGTTCTCTTTATCTTTCTCATAAACTTGAACTTGGTTCAGTTCATAAACTTGAACTGCTCTTCATTACTTCCAATTAATTCTTCACCCCATTCTAATGTGGTTTGCATATCCACTTCTGTGATGAAACTCCTTTTGTCAAGGTCTCCCACAGTTCCTGCATTGCCACAACTATCTTCTCTGTCCTCTCACTTGATACTTGACATCATCTGACACTGACAAACACACAGTCTTTGAAACCTTTTCTTCCCTTGGCTCCCTTCCCTTGGTTTTCCTCTTACCTCACTGTTGTTGCTTCTCTTTGCCAAGGCTCAGGACTGAGCCCTCTTTTCAATTCTATCGGAACTTTCTCCTTAAGTGATCTCACTCAGTGGCATATTTAAGTGCCTTCTATATGCTAATGGTTTTCAAAATTGAATTTCCAGCCCAAAGTCCAAAACTGAGCTTGTGACTTTCTTCACAAATCTAGTTTTCCACTACTCTTCTTCATCTTGGGATTTGGCACCATCATCCAACCATTTTTTCTTTTCTTTTTTAAAGTTTATTTGTTTATTTTTGAGAGAGAGAGAGTGAAATGTGGAGGGGGAGAGAGTGGGAGAGAGAGAATCTCAAGCTATCAGTGCAGAGCCCAGTGCAGGGCTCAATCCCAAGACCATGGGATCATGACCTGAGCCAAAATCTAGAGTCAGACACTCAACTGACTGAGCCAGCCAGGCTCTCCCAACAATTTTTAAAATAAAACTTCTTTTTCTGCAATTCCCCACATGCAATCCATCATTTATTTCTCTTGTTTCTTCCACCAAAAATATCTGATTTTGCCACTTCCCTCCAACTATACAACTGTCCTAAATTAAACCACCATAATCTCTTTTCTGTACTATTTGAAATAGTTCCTCAACTGGTCTCTTTGCCTTCTTCCTTGTTCTTATTCAAAAATATTTTTTCACATAGCAATTCGAATTATTTAAAAACATGAATCAGGCCATGTCATGTGATCTTTAGACTCATCCAATGGCTTCTCACTCTCTCAGAAATAGATTCATACTTCTGAGGACTGGCCTACAAGACTGTATAATGTGGCTTCTTCCTACCTTTACAAAGTCACTACCAATCCTATTAGCCTCACTTCCATTTCTCAAATTCCCCAAGTGCTTTCTGGAACCATTGCCTTTGCAGTTCCAGTTCTCTTTGCCTACAAAACTCGTACCTCAACATTTTGCATAGCTAGATCATTTTCATTTTGTAGGTCTCAGCTTAAATGGCATCTCCCCAGACCATTCAAGACATATCTACATTGTACATGGTCACTCTTTATTACATCTCTTTTCATAGTACTCACCATGATCTCTACATGGCTTATTCATTTGTCTTTTATTTCTTTTTGGCAAATGTACATTCTATGGAGATAGGAGTGTGTCTTTTTTATTATATATCTTTGGGATCTAGTACAAAGTCTGGCACAAGATAAATTCTCAATGAATATTTATGAAGAAATAAATGAAACCTTATTTTTCCTTGGCTTCCTTGGTGCTATATTGCCCTGGCTTTCTCCCTGTTACTCTCCAATTCCCATTTCCTCATTTGCCCTCTTAGGCTGCTCAGACTTCCATAACAAAATATCACAGGCTTCAACAACAGAAATCTATTTTCTTACAGGTCCAGAGGCTCAAGGTCTAAGATCAAGCTTTCAGCCAATTTGGTTTCTGGTTAGAGCTCTATTCCTTGCTTGCAGATGGCTGCTTTCTCATTACGTCCTTACATGGCTTGGTGCACTCTCAAGGAAAAAGAGAAAGAAAGAGTTCTCTGGTGTCTCTTCTTATAAAGACACTGATCCTATTGGATCAGGGTTCCACTCTTATCACTTCATTTAACTTTAATTACTTCTTTAGTGGCCCCAAATACAGCCACTGGAGGTAAGGGCTTCAGCACATGAATATTAGGGGGACACAAATATTCTGTTTATAACACTATCTGTGTCCTTGATGATCCCATTTACCCTGACAAAGTGTGCAGGCTCAGGCCACTATCCTGAACACCTACACTGCATGTTTTTGCATCATTTTCTGTTGTTATCTTTATGTAGATATAAACCTTGGTTCTCTGGTGATTTCCACGTTAGTCTATACTCCCTTTTCCTTCTCCATACAGGGCCTTATCAGCAGTTATTCTGTGTGTATTTGCTGGTCTGTTGATTAAATCTAAATCTACATTCCCATTCATGAACTTTCATCCAAAATCAAATTCTTTATCTCCAGCTGCTGATTATATTTACACTTGAATTATCCACTTTGGTCTCAAATTACCATTTGCTCAACTACCAGCAAGCTTCCTTTTTCACTTTTCCTCTTTGTCACTGGCATCACATTCTCTCTACAATTTAAGCCTAAAACTTTGGCAACAATCTATGACTCATTAATTATGTTTTTATCTGCTTTATCCAATTAATCACCAAACCAGTTATTACTTCCTTTAACATCTTTCATGAAACATTTCTCTCCCTGAAATCTTTCTGCCACTTAAAAAATAACTTTTTGGAGCACCTGGGTGGCTCAGTCAGTTAAGCGTCTGACTATTGCTTTTGCCTCAGGTCATGATCTCATGGTTTGTGGGTTTGAGCCCTGAGTCAGGCTCTGTGCTGACCGCATGGCTCTGTGCTGACCGCATGGAGCCTGCTTGAGGTTCTCTCTCTCTCTCTCTCTCTCTCTCTGCCCCTCCCCCACTCGTGGTTGCTCTCACTCTCTCTTTCCCTCTCTCACAAATAAACTTAAAAACAAAAAAAAATAAAATAAAAAAAATAAAAAATAACTTTGCCATTAATTTTTTTTTTTCTTAACATTTATTTATTATTGAGAGACAGAGAGAGACAGAGCGTGAGCATGGGAGGGGCAGAGAGAGGAGGAGACACAGAATCCGAAGCAGGCTCCAGGCTCTGAGCTGTCAGCACAAAGTCTGATGCAGGGCTTGAACTCCCAAACCACGAGATCATGACCTGAGCCGAAGTCAGACCTCAACTAAGTGAGCCACCCAGGCACCCCTAACTTTTCCATTTCAGAATGGCCTTACATTTACAGAAAAGTTACAAAAGTAGTAGAGAATTCCATTATACTCTATACCCACTTTCCCCTACTATTAGCATCTGACATTGGTATGGTACATTTGGTACAACTAACAAAAGAATCCTGAACATTATTTTTAACTAAAGTCCATACTTTGTTCAGACGTTTACATTTTTTACCCAATGTCTTATCTGTTTCAGAACCCCATGCAGGATACCTCATCACATTTAGTTATATATCATAATCTCTTTATGTCTGTGACAGTTTCTCAGACTTTACGTATTGTTGATGACCCTGACAGTTTTAAGAAATATTGTTCAGGTACCCTGTAGAATTTCCCTCAGGTGGGGTCTGTCTGAAGTTTTTCTCATAATAAGATTAAGAGACTGAATTTTGAAGAGGAAGATTATAGAGGCAAGGTGCCATTCTCATCACACTGTATCAAGAGTAGATGCTGTCAGCATGACTTATCACTGTTAATGTTAACCTTGATCATCTGGCTGATGTGTTTGTCAAATTTCTCCACTGGGAAGTTACTTTCTTTTCCCCCTTTCTATACCATATTCTTTGGAAGGAAGTCACTATGTGCAGCCCACACTTAAAGATTGGGTTGTCATACTCCCTCTCTTTGAGGACAGACTGAGTATATACAGAATTATTTGGAATTTTTCATGGATATTTGTATGTATGTATTTATTTATATCAGCATGCCATGAATATTTGTTTTATATTTAGGGTTATAGCAACACTATGTTACTTATTTGGTTGCTCAAGTTGTGTCTATGTCCCTATGGCATACCTCCTTGGTGTGTGGGTAGCTGTGTGTGTGTGTGTGTGTGTGTGTGTGTGTGTGTGTGTGTGTTTTAATGTTTAATTATTTTTAAGAGAGAGAGAGAGCACACAAGTGGGGTAAGAGCAGGGAGAGAGGGGGACACCAGATCTGAAGTGGGCTTTGTGCTGACAGAAGCCAGCTTGACGAGGGGCTCAAATTCACAAACTGTGAGTTCATGACCTGAGGTAAAGTCCAATGCTTAACTGACTGAGCCACCCAGGCACCCCTGTTTGTGAGAGTTTTAAACACTTCGTTACTTTCTGGCACTATAGGATGTTGTAGAGTCCTGTTGTATATTTCCTAACAGTATTAGTTTACTATTACTACTGTAAAAACTTAACACAAACTTGGTGGCTTTAAACAACACCGATTTGTTACCTTATGATTCTGGTGGTCAGATTTCCAAGACAGATCTCATTGAGGTAATATTGAGATGTGGGCAGGATTGCATTCCTTTTGGAGGATCTAGGGGAGATTTCTTACTTTCCTTATTCTATCTTCTAGAGTCTGCTGACATCCTTGACTCACAGCCCCATTCCTTCATCTTGAAAGCCAGTAATGGCAACTTGGTTCCATTTCATGCTGCCATCTTTCTGCTTCTCCTCTTCTGTCTCCCTCTTCACATTTAAGGATCCTTGTGATTACATTGAGCCTACATGGAAAATTCATGATTATCTTCCTATACTAGAGTTCGTTGATTGGCAACCTTAAACCAACTCTCCTACGTTAATTCCCTTTTACCATTTCAAATAACATATTCATAGATTCTGGGAATTAGGATGTGGACATCTTTGCGGAGGGGAGGCATTCTTCCTAAAGAATCAATCATTTTCCCAAGGATTCTGGTTTCTTTATTGGAGAAAGCTATTAGAAACCAAGATTTGGGCACTGGATGTGCCCATTGCTGCTGTAAGCAGTCAAGAGTTAGTATTATGGTATGTAGTCCATAATTTCAAGTAGTTCAGTATCCAGTAAGTCACTGGAATAAAATGTCCTTTATATTTAATAATTATTTTCCATATGAAAAATTTTGGGGTATTTAGGTATTTCAGTTGTAGAAACATGTTTTTACTCTATTTCATCATCCAAAAGCTTGCTCTGCTCCCAGCTGTAGACAATGGAGGCCAGCAGAATCCAAATGCTAAGAGCATGGGATGTAGACATATTTCTGTACTAGATCACGGATTGGTCAGTAGCCAAGACCCCACTAGGATTAGGCCCCTGGACCAGTCCACTCCCATGCTAGGTGCTTTGAGGGCCACAAATCAATTCCTAAAGATAATGATCATCCACCTAAGCCAGATTGCTATGATTCCTAAATCTTTCTCTTAAAAATCAGCATTAAATCAGTCAAATCAGGTAATTAATCTGTTTTGGGAGCCTGAAATTTAATCACCATTATCCAATGGAATTTAAGTATTATATAACTCAGTTTATTAATGAAAAATACTACAAAGCAGTGTTTTCTGGAAGTGTGCAACATCCACCAATGATAATATCCAAGATGACAGAGGCACCAGGCATGACATGAGGTTCATGGATATGGCACAAATTAATACTGAATCACATAAAGATCATTTCATTTTCTTTGCAAACATCTCTCAGTCCTTGTGAATATATCAAGGAAGAAGTTGTAGTTCAGTGTTAATCTAGTCTAAACTTCTCAAATCCTCCATTTCAACAAGGCAGAGCACATTTCGGGCAGTTTTCATCCAGTAGGAAACTGGCTAACACAAATTACCATATATTATTCTACTGTATTAATATTTATTGCTCCTTTCTATTTATGGCAAATATTTTTGGCTGGAAATATATTTTCAGGTCTATTTGATTTTGTGCATGTATATTTTTGTCCCTGATTTTGGAATCTCTCTAGCTGAAAAAGGCAGTGAAATCCATCTCTGCCTTCCTTACTTTTCTTTCTAATCAAACTTTATCTGTACCTTACAACCAACTGGATTTCCTCTCAGAAAGCTGCTACTATGAATGTAGGCTAATGTACATATCATCAAGGAAAGGGGATGTTATATAATAATCTAATGAATTATCCCCTTGGAAATATTGGTGTGTTTTAATTGTTTATCTTTGGGAATGACAAGCCAATGAACCATGAAATACCAGGCTCATGGGGCAAATTTTGAGAGGCTTTTCTAATGTTTCTTAAATAACATAATTCAGGAAACAGTGTATGTCATTTACACATAACAAATCAAATTAATTTTATTGTAAGACAAGGAGAAAAGCAATGTTAAAGTTGACATGTTCTTGGGTTGTAAAAAGAAGAAACATTTTGGGTTCTGCACAGTAGAACATACACCCTCTCTTCTTTCAGCCTTTCCTTTTCAAAACAAAGGCAGAAAATCTTTGTTTTGTTAACTGCTTCATTCCCATGGTTTTAGAGTTTATATAAAGGTATCTTTATATTTTCCAGAGGCTCTGTTTCCTTGCAAACTTATGGAAAAATTCCATTTAAGTATATTATCAAGGTCTATATGTCAATATTTATTAGAAAGAAGAAATGAAAGTATCATTTCTTTTCTTGCCTCACTCTTAGTCTAGAGTTTCCAGTATTGGCATTACCTCTGTCTCAAACTTTTTTTTTTGTTGTTTTTTTTTTAAGGAGCCCTTTCTGCCTCAGGGCTACCCCAACACAAGCGTATCATACAGATATACAAGCCTTCAGGTACAGGATGGCAAAATATTTGCCAGAAATTCTCCCTGTTGCTTTTGGCATTCAGCCAGACCACACCTCTGAAGGACTTACTAAACAATTGAAAGAAAGGTCAATTTTTTTTTTTCTTTCCAGATACATATTTCACTGTCCTCTTTTCTGTAGCTTTAGTCAAATGTTGGTTTGGGATTG
Organism: Panthera onca; assembly: GCF_046562875.1. Lineage (NCBI taxonomy): Eukaryota > Metazoa > Chordata > Mammalia > Carnivora > Felidae > Panthera > Panthera onca. The sequence goes on from NC_138339.1 coordinate 89,450,139, forward strand.
AGTATTCCTATAAATGCAGCCTACTTGTGACTGAGACCAGTGTATCTCCCTTAACTATGTTTTCCCTGGGCTCTGCTGTTTGTCATTTTGCTTCTCCTCTAACAAACAGTTGCTATTTCTTCTTGGTTGGATGGCTTCCCAGTAGATCCTGATACTGAAAAACAGGTTAGATTCGTTTAGTTCACGTCTGTCAAGGTCAGGTTCTTCGGGTGGAGGAAATGATTTGAATGAATCTCATTCATTTTGAAACAGCTCCATCCACAGCTGCTTACAAAATAAGGCAAATGGATTTTGAAATTGCTGTCTTGAATATATACCATGGCAAAGTCTACTGCCAAAGTTTATACTTAAGCATCTATTTATCAAGTTTAAATTCCAGCTGTTTCTCTAAAATCTAAAATCTAGACTATGAGACTTCATTGAGAAAAACTTCTGCACACTCCATTAGTTGCTGTATGAGTATTTTCATTCATATCTAAGAAAAACATTACAAGTATAGACCACCCAAAACATGCATTTTTGTATTAGGATAGCCTCCAAAAGGCACTGGCAATGGAAAAGTAACTTCTTTCCCTTCTATGTACAGGTAAATTATTCTTCTTATACAGATGGACTAGGGAAGCAAGTGTGATCCTGCAGGGAGAGGAGGAATAGAATTTGGGGAACTGGTTACTCTCCATTACTTAGTTACACTCAGTTATAATTTAAGAAACTATGACTCTGGCTTATGGTTATTATTCTTATTTTATTTTTTATTTCAGCCCATTGGTCACAGTACAGGGTTTTCTGAGAATCCTACCTCAGAGAATTCAAGAGAAGGTTTTCCCCAGGTACATTCATAACAAAATAACAATGACTAAGAGCTGTTATTATCTGTGCTTTCAGTCTCATTCCTTTCTCTGGATGAATGTGAAGAAAAGTTAAATTAAGTAGAAAGCCAAGGAAATAGCTAATCTCTAAATGTCTCAGACCCTGATATACTTGATTTTTTCAAATTATTTGTGCTTCTTCAATTAGCTGAATTATACACTGTGCTACAGACTTTATACTTCGATATTTAGGTCTGAGCCTGGTAGGCTAAATAGTAACCAATGAGTTTGGCACTCCTTTTTTTTTTTCTTTGTTTCAAACTTTATTGAAGTATAGTTGATGCAGGATGAGTTTGGCACTTCTGGGAGCAAAGGATACAGTGATTCAAGATGCGTATCCTGAATTCTGTCTTTGCTCTATGGTCTTGGACAGGTCATTTCACCTCCCTTGGTCTTAGTTTTCTCATCAGTAAAGTGGAAGAATAATGCCCACATTGTAGGGAATCTTACTGTGAAGATTAAAGATGATGTTTTTGAAATGCACAGTGCATGGCAATGTTGGTGTTTAAAAAGTCTATTAGTTATAATGATTCATTTTAAGTAAGAGTAAGCTATAAATATGTCCGATATTATTTCTAGGCGTTAGTAGTGTAATTATCATTGTGTAAGCCAAAGCCAATTCCCAGTTCCTAGCCCTATGGCTGGACATTTTTTTCTGCTACTGTAAGAGTGTTGGAGGCATAAACCTTTCTTTTAATTACATGTTATGCAAGTGGAACAATTAGTAATCGTTATTTATAAAGGTTACAAAGCTATTTCTAAAATAAATCAACCACATAGGAACACCTTCAAAACCCATTTTCTTACACTGGTGACATTCTTTTACTTCTAAGGTCCTTAATGTAATTTTATTTCTATAAAAATCAACTAACAACTTCCAATAATGCATCTGACTCACAGTTGTCCACCTGCATTATAGTTAATCAAAAAAACAGAATAGCAGGCTTTCTTTCTTTAGGACAATTAAGTCCCTTTATTAATATTTATTAACAGTTCATGAAGGACGGGATGTGGTCTGATTGCAAGATGTGGTAATCAAAGTTCTAAAAGCTTATGGCGAAGATAATAAGGAAAACTGCAAATTCATTCTTTTGCATTGCGTAACAGTGCCATCTAAGCTCCATGAAGGCAGGGATCTCTGTTCTGTTAACAGTATTCTCAGGGCTTAAAACAATTCCTGGATCAGAGTAAGTACTGAATAAATATTTGTTAAATAACTGAACTTAGACTTATTCTGTTATTACTAAGCGGTTCTTTTGCTTTTTGCATTTAAGTTTTTGTGTCTTAAAGCCACATCAACATTATATGTGAATTTGATATTATCATTTAAAAATCATTGAATAAAAATGTATCTGTATGATAAAAAGGTGAGCATTTCTTAAAATAAGACTTTGTGTCTGTGAAATAAGTTAAAACAGCACAGATTTTCTTCAGAAAGATAACAAAATATAAGTAATTTAAAGTTTCAATTTGAAGATGTCTATCACTGTGCGTGGCACTTGGTAGATGTTCAGTAAATATTTCTTGACTAAAATAACCGATTCAATCAAGTGTCTTATAAATGTGTACATATTCTATTTCTAATATACCTGTTTATAATGCATATGAATTTTTTTTATGTATTTTGATAGTACACAGTAACTCAAATAATATTATAGGTAAAACTGAAGCACAATATTCTGGAATATAGGTACATTAAGTTAACTTATTTAATCACTTGTTTTTTAGCTTCTATGATCTGTGATGTAGATTTATAAGTTTATTTTTAAGGATGAAATGGGTAATTTAAAAAAGTTTCTCTAACAACTCAACAGTGTTACTTTTAAAAGCCAGTAAGAATTTATTTATTCTAAACTATTATAAATAACTTAGACCATTATTTAATTGTTGATACATCTTATTTTTAGTCATGTTTTCCCCTCATGAGTGAAAATCCTCCTGACCATTCTTTCACCTCAGCTTTAGGGAACAAATTTAAATTCTTTTCATGTAACTTTTGTTTGTTTTGTTATGGCAGTTGCATTCCAGAACCCTTGAAAGCTTTGATAGAACAAGTGAAGGCATTCAGGATGTTCTTAATTTATCCTGTTGGATTGAAGCAAATGAAAGAATTAATCACTGTTTTTGTTTTTTGTTTTGTTTTGTTTCTGGTTATTTGCTTTTTTCCTTTTGCAACTTTAAATCTTAAGTATCTTAGATCTAAATCAAACTATTACTTTGGATGTTCTTGGTAACTAGGTCTAGGAAATTATTCCCTACATATGGCATTGCTTGGACCATCAGCTGTCGAAGCAAGGGCACTACATAGTTTCTGTAAATTCATGGCAGTCGTAAAACATTATGGAAAAGAGGGGAAGTTCTATTATAACCAGTGTTCTTTGCCTCTCTCTCTGCAACTCGTGACATTAAAAAAATTAGCTGCTGCTCTTGAGGAGAAAAAAAATTCTTTTTCCATTTTGGCAATGTGTGTATATATTTGTGTGTGTGTGTGTGTGTGCATGCGTGTGCATGCGTGTGTACCACGCACATACTCATATCTGTAAGAAATTAGTGGGTATGTGTCCCCACACCACCCAAACCCACAGACATTAACTTCCATAGGGCTTGGACAGCATATTTCAGAGTTTACATTAGAAAATGGTAGGACTGGTCTTAATTTTTTTTTTTAAGTTTAAACTTATTTATTTTTGAGAGAGAGACAGAGAGAGCAGGGGAGGGGTAGAGAGAGAGGGACAGAGAGAGAATCTCAAGCAGGTTCTGCACTGTGAGTGCGGACCTCATGTGGAGCTCAAACTCAAGAACCATGAGATCATTACTCGAGCAGAAACCAAGAGCTGGCTGCTTAACTGACTGAGCCACCCAGGTGACCAAGGACTGTTCTAATCTGTAAACTACTTCCTTGGCATTTGAATTTCTTGGTAGAATGTAATAATTAACTTTTTCAGGACAGGACATAGTTTCTTTTTTTCTAGTTTTTTTTTTTTTTTTAATTTATTTTGAGATAGATAGCATGAGTGGGGGAGAAACAGAGAGGGAGAGAGAGAATCCCAAGCAGACTCCACACTAACAGTTCAATGAGGGGCTCGAACCCATAAACTGCGAGATCATGACCTGAGCTGAAGTCCAACACTTAACTGACTGAGCCACTCAGGCACCCCAGGACGTCAGTTTCTTAAACCATGAAGCAATGTGATGTAATGACTCATCATTATCCTGAGTGAAAAATTTCTCTGTCTGGTAAAATTAATGTAGTCAGTTCCCATTTTAGCCATGCGTTGCTGTCTAAAAGTTTGTTTGTGAGTTTGCTGTCTGAATGTGGAGCAAACATATATTCTCAGACAAGCAATTTCTAATGTTAAGACCAATAGTATAGGCCTTTCTGTCTTATAGACAATTGTGTGGTTGTAAACCCTGAGCAAAGACTGCAGTGTTGAATTCACCATCAGAGATGCAGCAAGGTCAAGTTTTACAAAGAATTTTCTCCTAGAAAGAAGAGAAAACAGTTGACTGTCTATAGGAGCTGAATTTCACTGCTATTTAAAGGGTCTCGTTCATAATCTACTCCTGGTCTTTATGTGTTCCTCCTCACTGTTTGGTCTTACTTTTAGTAGTATCACAGACGATGTATTTCTCTAGGCTCCAAGCTTACTTCATTTGATAATCTTTTAAAATATTTTTTCCTATAGTAACAGAAACAATTCTGGATTTGTAAGCTCTGGGTTCTTCAGAGACATTAATAGGAAATCTAGTGAAATCAATAACGGAACTTTTTAATAGGTTGCATGCTTTGGTTACAGACTGGTTCCCAAACAGTTTTGATGTCATCCCCTTTTGGTGATTACTAGACGATGCAAGGACTAAATGTCTTCTTTTACATTGCAACTGCATTTATCAATACCGTATTCTCTGTAAACCTTAAGGGAGCATGACAACTTCAGGAAGAATACGTTGGCCTCATGAGAAACACTGAAGAATGCTTTGTGATATATAGTTCGATTTTGAACAGTATCCTTTGTCAGAATGATTCTTCTGATAGAGTGTTCTCTATGTCCTTTACAGTATGCACTAGGATTGAAGGAAATGCATTTTTACACATATACTCTGGACACACATTTCCTTTATTCTGCTGTCCTCCTGGCAAAATTCCTGAACATGCTTTGGATGACATTTAGAGAAGTTTATTCTTTCAAGTTTGTAATGAACAGGAGAGCAGAATCTACCTATGACTTTTCTCAGGGCATCACAGTTGACTCAACTAGTGTATATGTAGGGCACTACTTATATGTTGATTAATGTATGTATGTACAAGATGATATGCAATACTGTCACATAAGAAATCTTTAAGATTTTGGTGTGAACTAGGGAGCGCAAGCACATCCTTCAAAAAGCTGAGACTACATAACATTTTTGAGATTGTACAGAATATTCAAAAACTGTCATGTACTAGGCCAGGGATGAAGCTTCAACAGGTTCTAAATATTAATATCAGGCAGATACACTTTCTTACCAAAGTGTGGGATAATTAGAAATCAATATCAAAGAATACCTTTAAAACTTCTACATGTCTATAATATAAGCAGCAATATTCTCTCGAAGCTACTGACTCTACCTAAAGAATTTAAGTCTTTAGGGGCACCTGGGTGGCTCAGTCGGTTAAGTGTCAGACTTTGACTCAGGTCATGATCTCGCAGTTTGTGAGTTGAAGCCCCACGTTGGGCTCTGTGATGACAGCTCAGAGCCTGGAGCCTGCTTTGGATTCTGTGTCCCGCTCTCTCTCTGCCCCTCCCCTGCTCACGCTTTGTCTCTGTCTCTCAAGAATAAATATATAAATGTTAAAAAAATTTAAAAAAAAAAGAATTTAAGTCTTTAAAATATGACAGATGGGGTGCCGGGTGGCTCAATTGGTTGAAGGGTTGAATTCAGCTCAGGTCATGATCTCATGGTTCTTGGGTTTCAGACCTGAGTCGGGCTCTGTGCTGACAACTCAGAGCCTGGAGCCTGCTGTGTCTCCCTCTCTTTCTGTCTCTCCCCCGCTCATGCTTGTCTCTCTCTTTCCCTCTCAAAAATGACTAAATATTAAAAAAAATGTTTAAATAGCAGGTAATTTAAAAAAAGGGGAATGGCTGGGTGACTCAGTTAAGCATATGACTCTTTCTCTCTTTTTTTTAAATACAATTTATTGTCAAGTTGGCTAACATATAGTGTATACAGTGTGCTCTTGGTTTTCGGGGTAGATTCTCGTGATTCATCACTTACATACAACACCCAGTGCTCATCCCAACAAGTGCCCTCCTCAATGCCCACCATCCATTTCCCCCTCTCCCCCACAACCCCCATCAACCCTCAGTTTGTTCTCTGTATTTAAGAGTCTCTTATCGTTTGCCTCCCTCTCTGTTTGAAACTATTTTTCCCCTTCTCTTCCCCCATGGTCTTCTGTTAAGTTTCTCAAGTTCTACAATATGAGTAAAAACATGTGATAGTTGTCCTTCTCTGACCGATTTATTTTACTTAGCATAATACTCTCCAGTTCCACCCACATTGTTGCAAATGGCAGGATTTTATTCTTTCTCATTGCCAAGTAGTACTCCACTGTATATATAAACCACACCTTCTTTATCTCTTCATCAATTGATGGATATTTGGGCTCTTTCCATAATTTGGCTGTTGTTGAAAGTGCTGCTATAAACACTGGGGTACATGTGTACCTATGAATCAGCACTCCTGTATCCTTTGGATAAATTCCTAGTAGTGCTATTGCTGGGTCGTAGGGTAGGTCTATTTTTAAGTTTTTGAGGAACCTCCACACTGTTTTCCAGAGCAGCTGCACCAGTTTGTATTCCCACCAATGATGCAAGAGGGTTCCTGTTTCTCCACATCCTCACCAGCATCTGTTGTTTCCTGAGTTGTTAATTTTAGCCACTTTGACTGGTGTGAGGTTGTATCTCAATGTAGTTTTGATTTGTATTTCCCTGATGATGAGTGATGTTGAGCATCTTTTCGTGGGTCTGTTGGCCACCCGGATGTCTTCTTTGGAAAAGTGTCTATTCATGTCTTCTGCCCGTTTCTTCACTGGATTATTTCTTTTTCGGGTGTTGGGTTTATAAATTCTTTATAGATTTTGGATACTAACCTTTTATCTATTTGCAAATATCTTCTCCCATCCTGTTGGTTGCCTTTTAGTTTTGTTGATCGTTTCCTTTGCAGTGCAGAAGATTTTTATTTTGATGAGGTCCCAATAGCTCATTTTTGCTTGTATTTCCCTTGCCTTCAGAGATATGTTGAGCAAATAATTGTTGCGGCTGAGGTCAAAGAGGTTGCTGCATTTTTCTCCTCTAGGGTTTTGATGGTTTCCTGTCACATATTTAGGTCTCTCATCCATTTTGAGTTTATTTTTATGTATGGTATAAGAAAGTGGTCCAGTTTCATTCTTCTGCACGTTGCTGTACAGTTCTCCCAGCACAGTTGGCTAAAGAGACTGTCTTTTTTTCATTGGATACTCAAATATTAGTTGGCCATACATTTGTGGGTCCAATTCTGGAGTCTCTATTCTATTCCATTGGTCTATGTGTCTGTTTTTGTGCCAGTACCATAGTGTTTTCATGATTACAGCTTTGTAATAGAGGCTAAAGTCCAGGATGTGATGCCTCCAGCTTTGGTTTTCTTTTTCAAGATTGCTTTGGCTTTCCAGGGTCTTTTGTGGTTCCATACACATTTTAGGATTGGTTGTTCTAGCTTTGAGAAGAATGCCAGTGCAATTTTGATTGGGATTGCATTGAATGTGTAGATTGCTTTGAGTAGAATTGATATCTTAACAATATTTGTTCTTCTAATCCATGAGCATAGAATGTTTTTCCCTTTCTTTGTGTCTTCTTCAATTTCTTTCATAAGTTTTCCATAGTTTTCAGAGTACAGATCTTTTACATCTTTGGTTAGGTTTATTCCTAGGTATTTTATGCTTCTTGGTGTAAGTGTAAATGGAATCTGTTTCTTGATTTCTCTTTCTGTAGCTTCATTATTGGTGTATAGAAATGCAACTGATTACTGTACATCGATTTTGTATCCTGTCACTTTGCTGAATTCATGTATCAGTTCTAGCAGCTTTTTACTGGAGTCTTTTGAGTTTTCCATGTAGAATCATGTCATCTGTGAAAAGTGAAAGTTTGACATCTTTGCCAATTTGGATGACTTTTATTTCATTCTGCTGTCTGAATGCTGAGGCTAGACTTCCAACATTATGTTAAACAACAGTGGTGAGAGTGGACATCCCTGTCATGTTCCTGATCTCAGGGGAAAAATCTCATATTTTCCCCATTGAGGATGATATTAGCTGTGGGCTTTTCATGTATAGCTTTTATGATGTTAAGGTATGTTCCTTCTACCCCAAGTTTTTTAGGGTTTTTATTAAGAAAGCATGGTGTACTTTGTCAAATGCTTTTACTGCATCTATTGACAGGATTGTATGGTTCTTATCTTTTCTTCTATTAATGTGATGTACCACATTGATTGATTTGCAAATATTGGAACTGCCCTGCAGCCCAGGAATGAATCCCACTTGATCATGGTGAATAATTCTTCTTATATGCTGTTGAATTTGCTTTGCTAGTATCTTGTTGAGAATTTTTTCATCCATGTTCATCAGGGATATTGGCCTGTAATTCTCCTTTTTTGTGGGTTCTCTGGTTTGGGAATCAAGGTAATGCTGGCTTTATAGAATGAGTCTGGAAGCTCTCCTTCCATTTCTATTTTTTGGAACACCTTGATAAGGTTAGGTATTAACTCTGCTTTAAATGTCTGGTAGAATTGCCTTGGGAAGCTATCTGGCCCAGGAGTCTTATTTGTAGCATCTGACTCTTGATTTTGCTCAGGTCATAATCTCATGGACATGCGACAGAGCCTTGTGTCAGACTCTATGCTGAGCATGTAGCTTGCTTGGGATTCTCTGTTTCTCCCTCTGCCCTTCCCCCAGTTGCATGAGATCTCTCTCAAAAATAAATATATAAATAATAAATAAATAATAAAAATGGCAGATAATAAGTATATCCTTTAATAATACAACAAATTATCAATAATCTAACATAGGTAAGGCAATGTTTACTACATAATCTCATTAAGATAAATGCTTGGGCTTGACAGTTTGGATAATTCCATGTTATTTTTCTGTGTAAATATTTCTTGGAAACAATGGATTATTTTCTTTTTCTTTTATTCTTGTGTATTTTATAATGTTTCTATAGTTAGCATGTATTACTCTTAAAGATGAGAAAGATAAAATCTCAAGAAAAATAAAGAGTATACTTCTGACAAGAAGCAGTTTCCAAACGTACTCTTGGCGGGTAGCCTCTATCAGGAGCAATCTAATTGTAATTCATTCTAATGAAGGCAATTTGTTTTGGGGGGTAACTCAGTAATTCACAGAAAATAAAATCTGATATACATTTTGGTTTGGTGAGGAAATCATACTCAAAAACACCCTCAGTTTCCTTAGAAAAGAGTTAAGTTAGTACTTTGTTAGCATTTATGTTTTGCTAAGGGTAGCAACTAGATTTATTTAAACTCAACTATTCAAGTAAACTCAGCAGTAACCCTTCTGGTGCCATAGCCAAAACTGTTGCAGCTCTGCCTATGCCCTCTTGGCCCTCCCTGAAGGTCATCTGCAACTGTGCTGGACACTTGCATGACCTGCCAACAGCTTCCTGCCTCAAGCACTTACATCTTGGCCTCAGGGCCTTTTCTGGCTACTTGGAGGAATGCTTGGCCTAAGAATAGAGCTGGCTGGCAGTGACTTTGAGTTAATCTTCCATGAGCAACCCTTAAACATGGAGGGGAGACTTTATACCTCACTGTCCTGATCTCAGGATAATCAGAGGCACATTCCACATGGTTTCTCAGAGAGTCATCAGCAGACGTGGGCCCCACAGGAGAAACCTGCTCGCTAATTCCCCCCTCCCCCCAGTTTATTGAGGAATAATTGACATATAACATTGTTTTTATTTGAAGTGTGTAATGTGATGGTTATATATATGTATACACTGTGAAATGTATACAAGACACAATCAAGTTGGTCAACACATCCGTAACCTCACATAGTTAGCTTATTTTTTTTGTTGTTTATTTTATTTTAGAGAGAGAAAGTGAGAGCCTGTGCAAGCAGGGGAGAGGGGCAGAGGGAGAGAGAATCTTAAGCAGGCTCCATGGTCAGAGTGGAGCCTGATGCAGAGCTCGATCTCATGGCCCTGGGATCATGACCTGAGCTAAAATCAAAAGTGGGGTGCTCAACGGACTGAGCCACCCAGGTGCCCTATGTAATTACCATATTTTTATTGTTGTGGTGATGAGAATGCTTAAGATCTACTCTCTTAGCAAATTTTAACTGTACAAATAGTATTATTAACTGTAGTCACCATATTGTACATTAGCTCCCCAGAATTTACTCATTTTATCGCTGAAAGTTTGGACCTTTTGACCAGCATCTCTCCATTTCCCCCACACCTCAGCCCCTGGCTACCATCTCTATTTTTATTTCTGCTCACTAATTAGTGTACTTCTTTTTTGTCATTCTTTCTTTTACAATCTCATTTTCTCACTTCTCACTACTTAGATAAAATACTTGCATTCAAATCCTAGGTCAAGATCTGTTTTCTGAAGTGGAATATACCCTAAATTATATTTGCATGCTAGATTTTAGATAATTTGTGGAAGCCAAGGGCTTTTTTCTGTTTACTCTGGAATCCTCGGTACTTAACATATCCCCAGCACATATAAAGATAGGTTATTTTCCTAGTTCTCAAATAGATATGAATTGAAAAGGGAAGAAAGCCACATACTCTTCAGAACAAGGTAGACTGGATTCATTCCTCTAAGAGGTACAACAAAAGTGTTATGAGGAGTGGTCTCTACTTAGACATTCAAAGATTGGCAAAGCCTTCAAGGAGGAGGTGATATTAAATAGGTGTTCAAGGATGTCTAAGATTTTGGCAAGTGGAGAAGAAGGAGGGAAATGACATCTCAGGAAAATAAAAACAATAGCAAAGTCACAAACATGGTGAAGTATATGGATTACTAGAAGAAAATAACAATGTTCTTGGGCTATATGTTGAGCTGCATGAAACAGAAGTTAAGAAAGCAAAATAAACATGTTAGTTCAAGGCAGCCTGGACATTCAAGGAAGCCCTGAAGAATGGAGGAAGAATGTTTCAGAACTATACACATAGAACTATTTTTTTCATGTGACTTCTAAAAAAAAATCTCACCCACGCATTGGCAGTCACTTCCTTTGCTAACATTATTTTCAGAGTCTGACTCACTAATAGAACATTTTTCCTGAAACTCAAGACATTTAGAATTTTTTCTTTCCTTTTCTTTTGTTCCTTAAAGAAGACAACAAAAAGAGACAGGAGCTCCTCTTCTTGCCTGAAATTTCAACATATGTTTATGTCTTATGTTGTCTATTTGATTAGAATTCATTTCTTTAAGCCTTCCTCTTGGAAGCTATCATGCAGCCCCACTTTTTCCTGAAGGGACTATGCAGTGAGTAGCTCTTCCCCTTATCATATAAAAACATTTGTGGATAGGAAGATACAGGGAGGCCAATGTAATGATCATGGAATATGTAGTTGGGTGGGCCAAGTCCTGGTCTGGAAACCAGAGGACTTGGGCCGTAGTTCTAGATTTGCCTCACTTCAGCCTTTTGGCCTTGGGCAAGTCATTAAAATGTTTACTGTCTTTAAAATGATGTGTTGGACTAGAAGATCTCTAAGATCTCCTCCAGCCTTAAACTCTTAAAAAATTTTTTTTTTAAATGTTTATTTTTGATAGAGAGAGAGAGTGAGAAGGGGAGGGGGAGAGAGAGACATAGACACAGAATCTGAAGCAAGCTCCAGGGTCTAAGCTGTCAGCACTGAGGCTGACACAGGGCTCAAACCCACTAGCCGTGAGATCGTGACCTGAGCCAGAGTCAGACACTTAATCAACTGAGCCACCCAGTCTCCCCTTCTATCCCTAAACTCTTATGATTAAGTCAAGGTCAGAGGATAAAACCAAGTCTCTTATACATGTCTCACACATATACAAAGTTATTTGGAAGTTGATGATGCTATAACTTTTGAAAAAAATATACAAACATCATTGCCACTAGTTCCTTTAAAAGATCTATTTTCTGATGATTTAATGTAAGCACCATCAATTAAAATAAGCATACCAATGTTCATATAAAATAGTAATTTTCTAAAATGCATCTGATGGCATCAGACCCTGAGGTATATTCCATTAGTTGCTATAAAATAACAGAATTTCATTAAGAAATAAAGCACAAGCAAAGTACTAGATTCTGAATGTATTCTATTTCCCAGTGAAACGTAGGCATTATTAATAGATGGTAGTCTGTTTTGATATCTAGTGTTCTTTAAGATATTATTGCAGCGCAAAACAAGAGGTTAAAAATAATTCGTTGTTCTTATACCCCTACACTCTGGGTAAAAAATAGTAGTCAGAGAGGCAATCACCATTATTTTACTATTAGCTTCTTTTATCATGTACTTTCTAAATCAAGTTTTTTTTTTAATTGGAAAATACTTGAGATTACTCCATGAATGTTTTTCTCCCATCTGACAATGATGGAAAGGTCTTAATTTACAGAAAAATAACTGTGGAAGCAGTGAGCTCAGGAACAGAGAGAGCATGAGGGAGGACGTTCCTTTGCCCAAGGGTAGCTCTGGTTTGAGAGCACTGAACACAGCAGCATTTAAATCTTAACATTTTTTTTTTAGAAATCTGAAGTAGAGTGCTGATACTATCAAGGGAACTTGAAGAGGAAAACTGCCATACTCAATAAATATACTTCTTAAAAATCGTATTGGATTTTAGAAACCTTTAGCCTGATTGTTTACTTTTCAGACATCAAACAGTTCAGGGGAATACAAAACAAACTATACTTTGAACCTAATAGTACAACGACAAAATAACTATTTTCTTTCTAAAACATTTGAAAATATGTTCAGGGTATTCTTAAGAAAATTCTAGATCCATAAACATTAAAGTCACAAAAAGGATTCTTGTAAGAAGTGCTAAGGAGACCAGGCAGGAAATGTGAAGAGAGAGAATTGTATCACAATATGCTCACTGTGTCACATAGCTGATGTATGCTTTATGTGCATTAATTTATATAATCCTCACAAACAAGTCTGTAAGGTAGGTATTATCTTTATTTTACAGTTAGTTGAACTGAGGATTCATTAAAGTTAATTAATTAAGTTCCCCAAGATACTGTAGTGTCAGTGTCAGAGATCTCATTCAATTTCAAGAGTTGCGTTCTTTTGAACACCATGCTATTTTTTTTGCATCAGATTATACACCTTAAAGTATAAGAACACATAAAAATATTTATATTCTAAGAACCAAATTATCATCGTATGATTTTAACACAAACATGGTAACACAAGCATCAGATTATATACCTTAAAGTAAAAGAACATACAAAAACATGTATTTTCCAAGAGCCAAATCATCATTGTATGATTTTAACACAAACATGGTAAAGATCCCAGAACTTGAGGTCAACATTGGTCACCTACTGCATATTTGAGTATTGTAGGGCACACTTAGCAGGCTGGTGGGACCTCACTTTAGTCTGATAGAGGATTTGATACACTTGATGCGAGAGACTGACTACTGCACTATTAGGGTCCTGTGACTGGCCACCAGGAACCTGAGTTCCAAGCCTGTTGCCTATTGACAGGACTAGACTAGGGTAAAGCAAATGAGGCATCAGCCTTGGCAGTTAAATTTAAAGGGCATCCAAAATTCAGTAATTAAGATAAGTAACATTTTTAAGGTTTATTTATTTATGTAGAGAAAGAAAGAGAGAGAGAAGCAGAGAGAGAGGGAGAGGGAGAGAGATAATTCTAAGCAATGGGTGCTCTGCTCGTGTGGAGCCTATTGTAGGGTTTGAACTCATGGAATTGTGAGATCATGACCTGAGCTGAAACCAAGAGTGGGGTGCTTAACAGACTGAGCCACCCTGGCACCCCAAGATAAATAATATTTTAATGCAATATCTTAAGAAATAAAATTAGCAAATTACAGTCACGGGCCCACAACCTGTTTTTGTAATCAATATGAAGGCTCTGAGTTCCAAACTGATTTAAACAGTGGCCTTTATCTCCCAGGAGTCTGAGGAGGAAGGATCTGACTCTGAGTGAAATCAGAATGGAAGATTATCAGCTGAGGCTGGGCCACTCTGTTTTAGGGGCAAGGGGAGAATATTTCATCTGGTCCTACCTAGCAGGAGTCTCCTACATTCTTAGGGTAGAAATTAGCCTGGGGGTGACCACATGTCTTGGTTTACTGTCTAGGTTTTAGCAGTGAAAAGGCTGCATTCCCCCAAATTCCTCAGTCCTGGGTGAAACATAATGCTTGGTCACTAGAATAGAGGGGATGGAGTTGTACCACTGAAGAATGAGGATGCATGAGTAGTGTACTTGGGGATGACTCTTAGAATTTAACATCGGTGGAAGAAGAGTATTTTAGTCTAAATTTGACTGTTGAAATTAGAGTCACGATAACCTGGGTCGGGTGGGGTCACAAGATGATGTAATTTGTGTGTCTCACGCTATACCAGCCTATACCACTGAATGGCGAATCACAGTTTTGGTGGTTTCTTTGGCAGATATCCTCACCTGCTGTGTTTGGACCTCCAGCTCACTTCAGAACCTGTTCTACTTATTACTGGAGTCCGTAGGAGGTATTGCACCTATGATACTGAACAAGTCCTTTTGGACTTTATTGTTTGACATGGACATTGGTGATCATTGTGATTGAGGGTTTGGGATTTCTGAAGCAGCCATGATCAACACTTCCTGCAGGGATGGCCTCCTGCTCTATTGTCATGTTCACTGAACGAAGATTTGCTTCCCAAGGCTCTCTTCTTTTCCATGAATTCCCTGTACCATTCCCCCCAACACTCCCAAGTTAGATCTGAATGGAAGTCTAATGACTTCCTAATCAGAGGTAAAGTTATTGAAAACCTGGAGAAGTATCATTTCAGGGGCCTTCGAGAAGCTCTGAACTAATTCTATGTTATTTTTCTTAAAGTAGACCCCTGCGTCCATGCTATGGACTCCGTTGTACTCTGTCCAAATTCATATGTTGAAGGTTTAACCTCAAATGTGACTATATTTTTATAGACAGGGCCTTTAGGAGATAACTAAGGTTAAACAAATCCATAATGCTGGGATCCTAGCTCAATAGAATTGGTGGTCTAATAAGAAGAGGAAGAGAGAAAATTAACTCCTCTCTCTCTCTGCCACGGCCTTTCTCCCTCTATCTCTCTCAACACGCAAACATCAAGGAGAGGCCACATGAGGATACAGTGATAAGGCAGCCATCTGTAAGTCAGGATGAGAGCTCTCACCAGAACCCAACCATGCTGGCACCCTGATCTTAGACTTCCAGCTTCCAACATAGTGAGAAAATAAATTTTTGTCAGTGAAGCCATCCAGTCTATGGTATTTTGTTATGGCAGTCTGAGCAGACTAAGAAAATCCATTTGTCCATAAATCTGCATTGGACCATTAGGAATGAAAATTGGAACCTTCTTCCATGCATCTATCAACCTCAAATTATAGCAATAACTTACGGCCTGGAGAGGCGATTATTAACACAGAGATGTAAATACATACCAGTCTGGAGAACAGACAGCAACTTAGCTTCTAGGAAGCTTTTGTTGTGAGCACTGAAAGTGACCACTGAAAGACAATGAAGGCCATGAGGTGGGAAGGAGAAAGAGCTCCATTTGTTTGAGCTAAGGGAAACATATCTTGAACAGGGGAAAAGCATAGTAAAGTCGTTAAAAGCATAGCTCTGGACTCAATACACAGATCCACTCGTATCTAAGTGTAAAAATGAACACAACTTACTTTGCCTCAGTTCTTCATCTATAATATGGAGAAAACAGTATTACTACCTATATCATAGAGTTGTAAGAAAACAAATTTAAGAAAATGTGCAAAGCATTTAGAACAATGACTGTTGCTCTATCCAGTAAATGCTCAACAAACATTACCCATTTCACTTATAATAAGTTTCTATTGTTCCTCAAATGAAGGACATTCTTATTCATCCAGTTGTACAAACTCTTGACTAACTCTTGCATCTGGCAACCATATCCAATGCATTACTCTGTCTTGCCAATTTCGTCTTCTAAATATTCAATTAATTGACTTCTTTCCATCTCCACTATAGGGGGCAGGTTTTCTCTGGGAAATAAAGTAGTTTTCCTAGCCTCCTAGGGAGGAAAGAGTGGCTAAAAAGTTCTGCAACAGACTTAGATCTGCACCATTTACTGCAGTAGCCTCCTAATTCATCTACCTTTGCCCCTCCCTCCCAACCATAGGCTCTCCACACTTCAGGACCAGTGGTTTTTTTCAAAAGGCAAATCTAATCATATTAGTCTTTTCTCTCCACACTGCTTCTCCAGCTTAAACTCCTTCACTGACTTCTCTGCATTTAAGGTGAAAATCAAGCCTGATCTTTACCAACCACTCCTTTCCCCTTCAACTATTCTCTGCACAGCTCCCCTCCTATCCCAGCTATTTCGATTTTCTTTCTTTCCCACATGTGATCATTTCCCTCTAACAACAGGATCATTGCAAATAGTTTTCTGTCTGTCCTTAATACTCCCCCTGACCTTGTGACCCCTCCCTTACCTGGTTAACTCCAGGTGATACATCGTAACTCAGCTCAAGCATTCCTTCCTTAGGGATACCCATCTTAACTGCAGCTCTTCCCCTTTTCCAAATTTAGGTAAGATTTCTTTGTTATTTGCTCAATTGCGTTTCCCAGATTGTAAAGTACAGGAAAGACCACGTCTACACTTGTTCACCATTATACCCACAGTGCCTAGCAGAGTGCTTGGTTCATATGTGATACTCGTTAATATCTTAATTAATATCTGTTGAATGAAATTAAGGAATGACCAGTGGGGTAGGGTTCCATCTATTTTGCTGTTTGCTGTCTTTACTCTTACTCTGACACATGCTTTTTTTATTCTTTCAGGACAGTGCGGCCTGGGAAAAATGGGTTATGAGTGTTATCATTTTTCCTGTCACATTAAATTATCCATATTCATTGAAATATTCAAACCTACCTATCATTATTTAACAAACTTTACTTGAAGGCCTGAATGCAAGGAAATGTGTCCAAACAGCTTTTTAGGGCATAAACACAGTTATACTTTCTCTACATTGAGTCTTGGACCCAGAGTCCTTAATTTAAAACTCAGCTTCACTTTCAGGATTCTTGGAGCTACAAACATCCCAATCATCTAAAAACACCAATCTTGAAGAATTCAGAAAATAATGTCTGCAACTAAACATAGCTTTGATTGGTATGTACTCCCTTTTTTCCCTGTAGCTCTGAGAAAAAGGAAAGGTGTAATTTACTGAGAAGCACTTAGAAAAACATTTATTAAAGGGAAAATATATGATTTTACCCTATAAGATATTATGATACAGATAAAGCTTGTTCGCACATGTAGATATAGAGCCTTAAGGAATTATTTTGATCAGATTGTCTTAGCTGGTCATTGTAAAACTGAGTTTCAGAACTATAGGACCTTTACTTCAAAGTCCATGTTTCTGGTATGACATATTGTTTCTGCCTTTAGGCTTGACAAGATCATGTCTACTGCCACCTGGCCAGGAGGTAGTCAATACCCTATAAGACAGTGGCTTAGGTACTATACAAGCTCTAGATTCCTTCCTTCTTTTGCTCCTCCTTTCCTTTCTCCTTCCCTCTCTTCCTTTCTTCTCCTTTCTAGAAGGAATTATTTGAGTTGGTTAAGGTGCGTTTTCTCTCTCTTGCCCATCATTTAGCTGTTCATTTTTTTCATATATGATTTTTAAATGTTATCGAGAGTTACATGACATTAAGACATACTTGGTAATTACGTGGATTTAATTCTTCATGCTTTTTTAAAAATTCCACTAGTATTCTAATTCTTTAATATTGAAATAGTTTTCTACCTCCTCCCACCCTCAAACTCTGAATAAAAGTTGCATGTGTGGGCACTTCAATCTTCTACACATGAACCCTTCCATCTATTGATTTATTTAATTCTACTCCTAGAGTAAGATACGAATGTATTACAATTCAGGTAAGTAATGATTTCATTGTTCCCTTCTCATACAATTTACTGAGGATTGGCACATCTTAGAGGAAATTGCAAAGACCAGAATTGGATTGAAGTGCAGCTATTACACTTCTATGTACAGACAACTTCCCAACAACAGTCTAAAATAGTTTTCCCACAGTGTCTTGTGAACTCACCTGCAATTTTTCTCATTGCTCTGGGGTGTAATTGAGCTGGATTAGGAGACTTACACTCAACAGACTGCCTCTTAAAACAGCTTAGTTAAAATTACTTTTAAGATACAGAAAATGGCCTGAATCTTCGTATATACATATATGACATCGATTTTCTAAACTCTATAATTTTTATTCCACATTGATCAGCTTCACATATCTTCTGGGATTCATTTGATATTGAATTGGTTGGTTTTCCCAAGCATTGAAAATTACATATAAAATCTTAAATCTGAATTGAAATATATTCTTATCTTACTTATTATTATCTTTACATTATTACCAGCCATGGTAATATACTGAGATATAATTCAGTTTGTTTATGACTGTGCCAATAGCTCTATCTATATGTATAAATGGATATACCTAAATTCAGTTTGTTTTAAACAATCCAATTTGCTAAACTGCAAAAATGGAATGAATTATTCTCATGTTTATGGGTATGTAGGCAGTGGGGGGTGGGGAAAAATAGTAATCTTACTGGTCATTATGGATTGTATGACAGATAAAGTGAAATTTTACTGATTTTACAAATATTAACTGAGAACCTCACGGGCCCCAGTTATTATAGGAGGCTCTGGGGTTACAGAGATGAAAAAAAAAATAATGTTTATTTATTTATTTTTGAGAGACACAGAGAGAGGCAGAGAGAGAGGGAGACAGAAAATCCCAAGCAGGCTCTGCACTGTCAGTGCAGAGCCCAACGTGGGGCTCAAACTCATGAACCATGAGATCATGATGTGAGCCGAAATTGAGTGGGACACTTAACTGACTGACCCACTCAGGTACCCCACAGAGATGAAAATTCTTTTTAGAAGCTGCATTTTTAAATCTTATTTTCTTTCAGAGAGAGAGAACACACATGAGTTGGGGAGAGGGGGAAAGAGAGAGAGAGAGAGAGAGAGAGAGAGAGAGAGAGAACCTTAAGTAGGCTCCATGTGGAGCCAGCTGTGGGGTGTGATTGTATGCCCCTGGAATTAGGACCTGAGCTGAATTCAAGAGTCAGATGCTCAACCAACTGAGCCACCCAGGCGCCCCCCTGAGCACTCATTTCTTAAGAAGATAACCATGCAAATGAAGAGAACCAAGTATGATGGCTATTTTAGTAAGCTTTTGTACAAAATAACTGGGAAATAAAAAAGAGATTACCTAATCCTATCTAATTTGGGGCTTTTAAGTTTTCCTACATTTTCACTTCTATAAAAAACACTTCAGTAACAAAATTTGGGGGAAAAAAAACAACCAAAAACCCTCCTCTCCATTTTAGCTTAGAATAAATTCCTAAAAAAATGGAATTACTAAAGTTAAAGTCATGAAAACTTTCAAGGTCCTTGATCGATACTGCAAATTGCTTTCTTGACAGAATGCTTAATTTAGACATTCACCAGCAATTTCACAGAGTGCCCATTTCACTATTCTACCACTAGGGTAGTAGTCTGTTCTTTTTAAAATTAACCTCTCCATTCCCTTCAGCAGAGATAACCAATGACACACATTTCTTTGTATTCCTTTCCAGGATTACACTATCTGTATTTATGATAGTTTTGTGATACATGGAAATGTATTTAATTTTATAAAGACAAATTCATTATACAGTCAACTACGCTAATATTTCTCATGATTTTTTTTTGCTGATGTTTTCAAGATACCCCACTTTTTATTTTCCTCTATTCTTTATTATTGATTGACTGGTTAATATGGTCATTGTGGTCAAAGAAGAACTATATTAATCTTGAAAACTGGCAGAAGGAAACTCTCTAGTGTTTGTGTTTACCCGTTTCATTTAACTCTTTTCAAGGGAACCTGACGGATGGCCCAGACACAGCATAAGCCTTGGGATTTCTAAACAAAGGGGAAATAGTAAACTTGACCTCCTCTGAGGAAAACACATCAGAAAATATGTCTGTCTACTGCTTAGAGGTTTGGAAACTGATGATGATTCTATTCACTGCCATTAAAGAAGATAGCATTTCCAGCAAAGGGAGTGTGTGTATATGGGTGGTAGAACAGGAGAAGTGGGTAAATCAAAATAAAGCAAACTAGTTGTAGAGGCGAAATAAGAATATACAGAAATACAATACATTTCAGGGCTCTTTCGTTGAACTGAACCAATTAACGGCCCCTACTTACCAAAGAATGCAAGCTCTCTCAAATGTCCTCTTTATACTAGATTCTTCAGCGACATGATCTTCTATTATACACAGAAGTGCATCCATAGAAACCTGCCACAGTGAAGGAGGGTTGTTTTCTCTTTGTTCATTCTTCTTACAACATCCTTTTAAGTTATTTTGACATCCAGCTACTTAAAAGTAGAATCCTAAACAAAATAATTTAATGCCAGATCTATAGGATGTCAGAATTTGGGTAAAATGAATAAAAAATTTATTACCCAAATGTGCTATAAAACAGCACAATGATGTATTACAGAAGGTGTTAGAAAATAATTACAGCTGTTCAAAAAAAAATCTTGCCCTAAAGATCAGATAGTCTGAATTTTTAAAAATAATCCTGGTGGAACCAGTTTATGTTTTATTAAAATTTCTGAGAAAAAAAATCTAAACCCTTCCTAGTGCAAACCTGGCAAAATACTAAATAGCTTTATCTGCTAAATATAAATTTAATTCAGTGAAACAAACCCTGAGCCGAGGAAGAAATTTTGATGGAGGAAAGCCTACTTTCTCTTATGTCTTAGAGGTAAATGTAAGATCCCTGCCTGGGATAAGCAGTAAGAGACTA
Source organism: Panthera onca (assembly GCF_046562875.1). Lineage (NCBI taxonomy): Eukaryota > Metazoa > Chordata > Mammalia > Carnivora > Felidae > Panthera > Panthera onca. The sequence goes on from NC_138339.1 coordinate 89,471,102, forward strand.
CAACACCACACTGTTCTTTGTGATGAAAGAAAAGCAGTGAACACCTTTTCACCTCCATTTCTTTGACTTCAACTTGGGAAAGACGGAGTTGATTTTTAAATTACGTGATCTGTGACTTGGGTTTACCCTGTTCTCCTCTTCTTTGTAATGAAATAGAATGAGGACTCATTAGGTTTTCTCTCTTGTTAACAGTAATTTTCTTTGGGCAGCTGGACGAAGGACATAAAGGGAAAGAAAAGGCTTTCCCTGCGGAATAACAATTTAGAGGGACTTTGATGGGGAGCGAGGATAAAACCTGGAGAGAAACTACAACCTCCAGGGAGCAGCTGTGAGAACAAGTTCAGGGTATGTGGGAGAGGGCCTCCTGCTTTTCAAAGCTGATGATAGCCATAAAAGAGGGAAGAGGCTGAAGGAGAAGGGTAAATGGCGGGATACCAAATGTGTTCTACCAGTAACATGTAACACAAGGTAGTCAATTATTCATGGAAATAATCATAGGCATCAGAACAAAAATTGAAGTCATGGCTTTTAAAATGTATGGAAAGTTTTTTTGAAAGTTTTGGTAAGAGTCACGAGTTTTAAGTAAGATATTTTTAGGTATTTTAGTAAGGTATTTTTGAAGATGTTATTTTCTAACTTCCTTTCCTGGTACTCTCCCAAGACTCACCCCTCTCCACACACAAGGGCCTGGTTGCTCTGTCAAACAGGAAAAGAAAGTTCCACCTTTGGTCTTTGGCACTAAGTATTCCCTTTCATGGAAAGTTCTTTTCTAGATATTCTCCTGAGTAATTCCCTCGCCCTTCAAGTCTTTATTCAAAAGTCGCTTCCTCATGGAGACCTACCCAATTAGATGGTGTACCCAGCCTCTCCTTCCACCTAGATTGCAACCCCTTCCTCAAAACTCTCTCCATTTCCTTTCCTTTCTCTGTCCATTTTTTCCCCATAGGATTTACCATCTTCTAACATGCTTGTGAATATTACTTTTTTTCAATATTTATTATTCATTGTCTTCTGCCTCCTCCACCCCCCACCTCCTACCTCCAGATAGAATGCTAAGCTCCAAGAGGGCAAGGATCTTTGTTTCTTTTAATGGATGTGTCCAAAACACCTAGTATAGTGCCTGACATGTGAAAGGTATAAAGGCATTTAATTAGTATTTGTTAAATGAATAAACAAAAACTTATGTAATCCACATGAACTGTGAAGTGCATATAACCTAAGGAAGATAATAGAGCTTCTCGGCCTTTTGCCTAAGATCAAGTGTAGGAAGACAACAGAGAAATGTTCACATACATCTGCTTTTTGCTGTTGTTGGGAGATACAGAAACAGGAAGCCAAATAGACACTAAGGCGCTTGTTTTGTTTCCTGGGAGAAGAACCACCTAGAAACTGGTCCTTTTTACTATCCAGTTTACAGTATTTCCTGAGATTAATAATATCTTGCATTTGAGTGATGACTCTAAATTTTTTCTTAAAGGTCTGTGTTATATGTTAGCTCACTTTAATCCCTATTTTGCAATAAAACTAAAGCTCAGAGAGGCAAAAACTTGCTCAATGTGTTACATTCAGCAAATGTGACTTCACATTTGGGTATCGAGGCTAATTCCACAAGCTGTCTTCACAGAGAGAAGACAAAGGATTACTCCACTGAGAGGATGAAAGACAAAAGACTGGCGTGTGTGTGTGTGTGTGAGAGAGAGAGAGAGAGAGAGACGGAGAGAGAGAGAGACACATGGTGTGATGTCTGTCGGTAGAGTAAGAGGACAAGAACAGAGACAAATTGTCGGAATTAAAGAACATCGCCGTTGACAATGACCTACATTTGTTGTTCAGTATTCAAAACATGTTTTAAAAGGTTAAAATGATATCTAAAATGTATTTCACAGTGCTCATTTATGCCTTGAACGCCATAAAATTTAGACTTTGTGAGGGGATTTATTATTCTTTTCATTGTTTATCATGTAACTATAACTCATTTAGAAAATTAAGGTCAATACTGAAATTTTGTCATTGTTTTTCAATAGTTGTTAGCTCTCCAGCTATGAATTCTCCATATTAGACAGCAATTTTTGCTTTTTGTTATGAGTATTTATCAGATACTTTATTTCTGGGATACACAGCTGTTAACTGCAAAACTATTCTTTTAAGTGTCAACGTTCAATCATTTAGCCCTTTTATTTCTATTTTTTCCCCTAGCAGCTGTTCTATTGATTGTCTAGAAATGGTCCCTTCTATGTTTAAAATTAAAACAGGAAGAGCAAAATAAAAACTTTATATGTAAAAAAAAGGACGGTAAAATCATAGGAACCCAAGTGTCGTGCTCCAAGAAACTGAAATATATTTGCCCTATAAACATGCCCCCCCCCACACATTTGGAATGCACATATACACACTTAATTAAAGTTGGCCTTATTGAAATAATTCAGGAAAAGTATCAAATACATTAAGTGAACACTAGGTGTTTATTACTCTGCTAAATAATGAAACATAGTTTCAGGAAGTGGATAAGCTGTTATTACCCTCATTTTACAGTTGAAACTCAAGCTCAGGGAAGTTGAATAACCTAGTCAAGTTTTCACAGCCAGGAAACTGCAGGGATGAGATTGGAACTGAGTTTTGTCTTGATTTCAAAAAGCTGTGTTCTCTTCTCCTTTTATCTCCTTTTCTCCTGAACTATATCAGACATACAAAAACTGTACAGAGAAAAATGAAACCCTAGGTACCCATCTGCCAACTCAAGAAATAGAAATTATATATATAGTTGGACCCCTAATTATATTTGCCAATCTTGTGCTGCCTCTTTTACTTCTGAATCCTGAATTGGTATTTTTCATTTCCATTTACGTCTTTACATGTTTACTACATATATATGTGTCTCTAAACAATAGTGTTATTTGACACTAATGTTAATTTTTACTAATATATAGACATATTTATATATGTATTTATGCATATATACCCATGCACATACACATGTGAATACATATGTATATATGCCTATATACTGATATAAGTGTGCAACTATATGCATATCTGTATATATATGATGAGATATACATGTATATGCATATGCTTCACATATATGCTTAATGATGTTACAGGAAAAGTCCATCTGAATAATTGGAACAAGAATTGGTGTGAATTTTGTCAAAAATCTTTTGATATCAATGAAGATGATCATATGATACTTCTCTAATTTTATAATGTAATGGATTTTTATTTATTGCTTTTCTATTATTCAAGTATCTTTGATTTTGTGGACTATATCTTGGTGATGATGTATCATTTTTGAATCCACTTTTGGATTTTAATTGCTTAACTTTAGTAATTTATTGTTAATTCAATTTATTTAAACTCAAAAATATTCACCCATTTCTCCCACTTCCTAGCCTCCATCTCTGACAACCACCAATCTGTTCTCTGTATCTCTGAGCTTGTTTTGTTTGCTTGTTTGTTTAAGTTTCCACGAGTAAGAGAGATCACATGGTGTTTGTCTCTCTGATTTATTTCACTTAGCATAATGCCTATTAGGTCCACCCATATTGTTACAAATAGCAAGTTTTCACTCTTTTCATAACTGAATATTATTGTGTTTAAATAAAGAACCACACGTTCTTTATTCATCCATCGATGGACACAGGTTGTTTCCATGTCTTAGCTATTGTAAAGAACTCTGCAGTGAACACAGATGTGTCATATGCCAATACGATACTGTTTGGATCTTTTCTTCCCCCTCACTACCTTTTTATCAGATATTTATCCAAAATTAGCTGTCAAAAATGATTGGGCATTTATGGAATAAACAAATTTAAGTTTACGCAGCAGGTTTCTTTTCTTCTGTGGTGTGTGGGTTTCTTTTCTGCAGGCTTTTTCTCAGCTGCTGGTTTCTTGGTAGCTGCAACTTTTTTTCCCCCAGAGGCTTCCTCTGCTTCTTCCTTTCCCTTCCCTTTCCCTTTCGCCTTCCCTTCCCTTTCCGTCCTTTCCTTTCTTCCCTGTCACAGGCTCCCTTCTCATCTGATTTGGCTTCTAATGCTGCAGCTGCCTCATCCATCTGGAGTCTGTGATTCTTGCTCTGGTAAAGAACGGTGTTCTGGCTTGCAGTCTTCACATATGGGTTTAGCTTCAACACAATTCTCAGCTTTTTCAGCGGATTCTTCTTTAGGACTGTGATGAATCCTCTTGTGTGGTGCTCGGAGGTCTCTTTGGATTTCTGGGCTTTACAAGATTCTGGTAACGTCTGTACTGAGCAACTTGTGCATGAGAAGGCTGTAGTTGATCTTGAGGCAGGCAGCTTTATGTCAAGTGCCATGCAGATTATGTAACCTATGGGAAGCACTTTCAGTCCAAATGCAGAAATGTCCCACATGCTCACCAGGAACAAGTTCCAAAATGTTCGGTTTGCTTGCATTAAGTAATTCCAGGGATGTTTCTGAAGGTGTTGATGATATGGTGTCCCTCATTATAGATGAGGCAGGGTCCTCTGTGATGGATACAACAACAGCTTCTCATTTTGCCCCTGCCAGCTCTCATTTGCTGAGAGGCACAGAACTTTTTGCTATCACTCCAGGCCTTAAGTTTCTTAAGAAGCAAAACAACCTGCTTGGTCTTATCATAGCCTTCAACTGTACCTTCAACCACCAAAAATGGTCCAGGAGTTCCCTCAGTAGGATGACATGAAGACATGACCGAGCTGGGAAGGCCGAGGCAGCGGGGGAAGAGCAGATGGCATATCACTTGTGTGTTGTGTTCACCATGCAGTGACAATGGCACCAGGTTTTGGTTTGTGCAAACATGCAGCCCCCACCACGTTTCCAAAAGTACCTTGGCCAGAACTGTGAATCCCACTGTGGCGGGCAACGTGAACCCCACGCCTCAGCACTGGTTGGATGGCCTGCTAATTCACTGACCGCATAGGGCTGTCCGTTGTTTTTGCACAAGATGGTGTGAGCAAAGTTCACAATACCTGGTCAAATGGGAGTCCTGAACATGCCAGGCAAAGTGGCATTTTTGCCAGATGACTCCCCTTTTTCAGAGTACGTTGATATCAGTGGGCACACACACGCCATGGCAGGAAGAGAAGGTGGTCATGCTCCTCTCAACCTTAGTACCTCCTACAGGAAAAGTTGTTTTGATTTTTTTTTTTTAATTTTTCAAATGGGTTTTCTTGTTTTCTTTGGATAAATACCCAGAAGTGAAATTGCTGGATCATATGGTAGTTCTATTTTGAATTTTTTGAGAAACCTCCATACTGTTTTCCCTATTGGCTGCCCCAATTTACCTTCTCAGCAACAGTGCTTCCCTTTTCTCTATGTCTTCACCAACACTTACTATTTCTGGTCTTGTGGATAATAGCCATTCGAACAGGTGTGTGGTGATTGTGGTTTCGATTTGCATTTCTCTGATGATTAAAGATATAGACCATCTTTTCATGTACCTGTTGACCATTCTGTATGACTTCTTTAGAAGAATGTCTACTCAGTTCTTCTCATTTTTAACTGGATTTTTTTTTTTTTTTTTTTTTTTTTGCTATTTAGTTGTATGTGTTCTTTATATATTTTGGATCTAACCTCTTATCAGATATATGGTTTGCAAATATTTTCTCCCATTCATTAGGTTGCATTTTCATTTGGTTGATGGTTTCCTTTGCTGTGCAGAAGTTTATAGTTTGATGTAGTCTCACGTGTTTATTTTTGCTTCTGATTCAAAAAATCATCCCAAGACCTATGTCAAGTTGCTTACTGCCTGTGTTTTCTCCAAGGAGTTTTATGGTTTTAGGTCTTACATTCAAGGTTTTAACCCATTTTGAGATCACTTTTGCATATGTTGTAAGATTGTGGCCCAATTTCAGTCTTTTGCATGTGGCTGTCCAATATTCCCAACACTTTTTTGGTGAAAGAAACTGTCCTTTCTGCATTGTATATTCTTGACTCCTCTGTCGTAAATTAATTGACTATATATGCATGGATTTATTTCTGGGCTCTCTATTCTGTTCTATTGATCTATGTGTCTATTTTTATGCCAATACCATATTGTTTTGATTGCTACAGCTTTGTAATATAGTTTGAAATCAGGAAGCACGATGCCTTCAGCTTTGTTCTTTTTTCTCAAGATTGCTTTGACCATTTGGAGTCTTTTGTGGTTCCATACCAATTTTTAGGATTGTTTGTTCTATTTCTGTGAAAAAGGACATAGGAATTTTGATAGAGATTGCACTGAATCCTAAATTACTTTAGGTAGTACGGATATTTTTAACTATTAATTCTTCCAATGCACGAGAATGGAATACCTTCCTACTTATTTTTGTAACCTTAGATTTCTTTCACCAATATCTTATAGTTTTCAGTGTATAGGACTTCCACCTCCTTGTGTAAATTTATTCCTAGGTGTTTTATTCCTTTTGATGAAATTGTAAATGGGTTTTCTTAATTTCTTTTTCTGATAGTTTGCTGTTTGCAGAAACACAAGTTTTCATGTATTGGTTTTGTATCCTAAAACTTAACTGAATTTATTAATTCTAACAGTTTTTTGGCAGAGTGTTTAAGGTTTTCTGTATATAGTATCATGTCATCTGCAAATAGTGACAATTTTACTTCTCATTTTCCAATTTTGATGCCTTTTATTTCTTTTTATTTCCTACTTGCTTTGGCTAGGACTGCCAACATTCTGTTGAATAAAAGTGGTGAGAATGGGCATCCTTGTCTTATTCCTGATCCAATGTTGAATATGACGTTAGCTATGGGCCTGCCATATATGGCCTTTAATATGTTGAGATATGTTTCCTCTATACCAGCTTTGTTAAGAGTTTTTATCATAAACAGATGTTGAATTTTGTCAAATGCTTTTTCTGCCTCTAATGACATGATCATATAATTTTTATCCTTCATTTTGTTAATGTGGTATATGACATTGATTCATTTGCAGATGTTGAACCATCCTTGGATCCCTGAAATAAATCCAACTTGATCATGGGGTATGATCCTTTTAATGTATTGTTGAATTTGGTTTGCTAACATTTTGTTGGGGGCTTTTGCATCGATGTCATCAGGGATATTGGCTTATCATTTTCTTTTCTTGTGACAATTTTGTCTGGTTTTGGTATCAGGATAATGCTGGGCTTGTAAATGAGTTTGGTAGAGTTTCTTCTTCCTCTATTTTTTTCTATCAAATCTAAACTTTATTCAAGATTTATGCCTGGGTGGCTCAGTCAATGAAGCATCTGACTTTAGCTCAGGTCATGATTTCATGGTCCACGTCAGACTCCGGGCTGACCACTCAGAACCTGGACCCTGCTTCAGATTCTGTATCTCCCATGTTCTCTTCCCTTCCCCTGCTCGTGCTTTCTCTCTCTCTCTCTCTCTCTCTCTCTCTCTGTCTCTCTCTCTCTCTGTCTCTCAAAAATAAATAAACATTAAAAAAAAGATTTATGCATTGATATTTAAAAGTAACATTGGTCAGGGCCAATAATACAGGACAACTTTCTTTCCCCTTCCTTCCTTCCTTCCTTCTTCCTTCCTTCCTTCCTTCCTTGCTTCCTTCTTTCTTCCTTCCTTCCTTCCCCTACTTACTTACTTTTCTGTTTAGGTTTTCCTGGACTTTGCAGTTAATTTGAATGCAAACTCTAAACCAGGATAAAGGCACATTTGGTGAGTAAATTGTATGTGTTCCTTCTTTCACAAGGATCTTCAAGGGTCAGTTTTATGAACTGGCATCACTTTAATTTCCTATATTATGCATGCCAAGGCTTGTCTCATACACTTACATATATTTTAAGACCCAAGTCTCATGGTTACTGAGCTAAATTTAGTGTGTGAACATGTTTATTATAAACAACATGGCATCTGGCATCCTCCCAACCAAGTAATCTGAAAGACAGGGAGCAACCAAGGTGGAAGCTGCAGTGTCTTTCATAACGGAATCTCAGAAGTGACATACCATTACTTCTTCCATATTCTACGCTAGTAGACCAACTTTAGTATAATATGGGATGGGATTACATAAGGGTGTTAACACCATGGGGTGGGGCTCATTCAGAGGTATCGTAGATGCTGGCTACTAGCATACATATCACACTTAAAACCTATTAAATCTAGTCTATACTGATATTTCATGACAGCAATGTATTCCCAGCACCCTGGACAATAGTGGACATATGGTAGGCTCTTAATAATTTTCAATAATTTATTAAGTAATTTTATATTGTCACGGATATATTATAGCAGAGATGGTGGGTTTTAGGTTTTTCTAGGAGGATTTACAGAAGAAAGATATTTTGGCTGCCATAATTTGGTAAAGAGAAGTTAAAGGTACCTAAATACTATGTGTATGTGAATCTTCAACATTACTTTAAAATTTTATATTACACAAAGAGAGAAGTTCAAGAGAATGAGCACTTAAAATTGTGTTTCAATTTTTACTGTTAGATCTATTGTTATTTTGAAATTACTTAAGGTTTGCCATAGGATAAAGGTTTGCTATAGGATAAAGTATCCTAAAGGATAAAGTATTATCCCCCCAAATACTATTTCTCACTAAAAGGAATCAGGATACCTTGGAGAAAAATGGCTGATTACAGATCTGAAACAGAAATGTTAAAGATTAGCCTGGGACATTGTATGCCAGAAAGCAGGAAAGGTATCAAATACTAATGTGGTCATACAAAAGATACAGAAACCAACTTGAACGAGGTCCCATGGACCTAAGATAAGGCAACTTGAACATTAAAAAGATTTGTGACTGTGCTCAATTAAAACAGAACAAATATATAAAAAAATTATGAGTCCATGATGAGACAAAAAACCAAAAAATAGTACAACAATTCCAAATAAGACACACTAGCCCCAAGATAGTGATTCCCACTGGAGTTTTCTAGGGCACCAACTCATTACTCTGACAACTAATAAAAAATGTCAGGCATTTACTCTATGTGAATAATAGTTGATGTAAGAAAGATCTTTTTTTTTTTTTAAGTGAAGTACAACTGATGTAAAATATCCTATTAGTTTCAGGTGTAAATCATAGTGATTTGATATTTTATAAATATGTTACAAACTAATGCCAGAGAACAACCCAGCTGAGCAATGGGCCAAAGACCCTAAGAGACAGTCACCAAAGAAGAGATCAGATGGCAAATAAACATCTGAAAAGAGGCTCCACATTATATGTCATCAGGGAAATGCAACTTAAAACAACTAGATACCACTAAACATCTGTTAGAATGCCCCAAATCTGGACAGTGACAATGCCAAGTGCTGGTGAGGATGTGGAGGAATAGGCATTTTCATGAACTGTTGGTAGAACACAAAGCGGTATCGCCCCTTGGAAGACAGTTTGGTGGTTTCTTGCAAAGCTAAACATACTCTTACCACATCATCCAGCAATCGTGCTTCTTGGTACTTTCCCAAATGAACTAAACACTTACGTCCATACAAAAATCTGCACATAGGTGGTTATAGCAGCTTTATTCACAATTTCCAAAATTTGGAAAATAAACTCTGGAACATCCAGACAGTGGAATGTTATTCAGCACTAAAAACAAATAAGCTGTTAAGCCATGAAAAGACGTGGAGGAAACTTAAATACTTATTACTAAGGGAAAGAAACCTATCTAAAAAGGCTACATACAATAGGACTCCAACTATATGACCTTTGAAAAGTCAAAACTATGAAGACAGTAAAAAGATCATTGGTTTCCAGGGGTGGGGTTGGTAGTAGGGATAAACAGGTAGAGCAAACAGGATATTTAGGACCGTGAAATTACTTTGCATGATACTATAATGATGGATGCATGTTATTGCACATTCGTCCAAACCCATAAAATGTACAACACCAAGAGTGAATCCTAATGTTAACTATGGACTCTGGGTGACCATGATGCTTCAAAATGTAGTTTCACCAATTATAACAAATATATCACTTTGGTGGGGGATATCAATAAGGGGGAGGTGATACAAGTGTGGGGGCAGGGGGATACATATAGATCTATCCCTTTCCCTCAATTTTGCTGTGAACCTAAAAGTGCTCTAAAAAAACAGTCTTAATAAATTTAAAAAAATGTAAGAAGTCCGTGATTTGGGTCAACATAACAGCATGTTTGGTAATTATGAGTAAAAATGAAATGACACCTAGAGATGTGGTCTGAGTTATCATTACACAGAAGGAAGGCAAACTAATATTCTTGCCTTCTTGGCCATGAGTTAATTTGGAAAATGTGATAAGGCCTGTGTATTCAGCCTTGGTATAGTCATGGTCATCAATAAGGTAACTAGATTTTCCTTGGAATGATCCAAAGAACCCAAAGTACCACATTGGTCATACCACAGTGCGTTTGTTTTTCCTCCACTTATTTGATCCAGGCTTAAGTGGATTATTTGCCTCATTTGGTTTACACCTTTGTTTTCCTCATAAAATTGTTTAAATATATAAGGTGAGGGACCATGTCTTATTCAGGTTTATCAATCACTATTTTTGAAGGAAAGAATTATTCGGCCAAAGATAGGAAAATTCACTTGGACCCACACATTCCAGGCCTGAGAGAAGCCAAATCATCTGCCTATTTACCAAAGTGGGATTAATGCCACTTCACAAGCTTACAGATATAAAGATGGCCACAAAGTCTCGATGTATATGGCCTTTGTGGAATCACATAGTTACAGGAAAATCAGTCTCCTTAAACATTCTCTCAGCAATAACATTGACAACCCTGTTCTGTTACTTTTACTAATCTGGATGTGAGTTAATGACCGTGTGGAGGTGGAAGGTGAGAAGTGGCTGTCCACACAGTGTTATACGAGAAATTCTTAAAAAGTCTCTGCCCCAAATTACTTCCACTCTTTTCTTGAAAATCCCACATTTTTAATACTAAGAAAGCCATAATTGAATATAGAATAAAAATATAAAATGATCTGTTTATAAACTGATAATAACTTGATCACTATGTTCTACCTACCTCACTGTTTCCTATGCTTTTCTTATCAAGCAGCATACCCAGGCAGAAAAGACAGACTTCTTAGATAAGGGAAGGTTCCCTAGGAATCAGAGGGCCTGAGTTTCCTTGCTGAAAACTCCAAATACATTCTTAAGACCCATTTAACATAATTAAATCTTAGTGACGAAGAACCAATCAATCGGGCACACTCAGGTACAGTTATAGCTCTGGGAACAGTGGGATAGCATAAAGATTCTGGATGTCTTTGGAATGAAGAAAATGGACATTTTCTTCCAGTTTCCTACTCTTTGGGAATTTTCTTCTTTTAAATAATTAATTATGCATTTGGGGGATCAATGATTTTATCCCAATTTCAATTCATAAAATTTCTCATATGTCTAAGCAATATCTGCATTTTACCAAGAGGCACAAGTCATCAAAATCAAAAGAATATTTTCTTTAGAATCTTAGGAACATACAGAAATCTTAGGAGAGATACTGTTGTAACATATTTGTTTTGATAAAGAACAAATTTCAAAGCTTTTTTATTTAATTCATCCAAGGTCTTAAGCAAGAAATAATCTGAAGAGGCTAGTGACATAAATGGTCTTCCAGGAGGAAAAAGAATATATATCCCTAGTTTTCAATTATAGAGTAAACACCTTTGCAGACATCAACCATGAAAAGAGACGAACAAAGCTTTGGGCAGTTAAAACGCTATCAGTCACTGCACAAAAGGAATAAGAAGTATGCTTTTCTCTTTTCAGTCAGTTGCATTTTAGTTATTAGAAAACAGAACACTCAATGAACATCTGTCAGTACTATTTTCAGGAGTTCTTTAGAATGTTTTTATATTTAATTAAAGGTTTGTTTTCATATTACCTTGAGCATGACTCACTGGGGACAGACACAAGAAGGGGCCTAAACATACTAATTGATATGTAGGAAAACTGAGCATATGAGTTGAGCCTATTTGTGGCATAAACTAATTTAGAAACCAAAAACTTTGGAACATATCCATAAATAAAACAAATACAAAATGTAGTCTTTGAGCAGAAACTCAAGCTTACTATACTTTGAGCAAAAGTAGTAAATGAACATAGAAATATAAAAAATATATAAGCCAAGGATTAATTAGTTACCATACGTGAAAGAAGTTTTTATTTTAAGGAAGTATTTTTACAGGAAGTTTTTCTGTAAGTATTATTATGCAACTCGATTTACTATTGTTTTATCCATTACTACTTTTAAAGGATGTTAGTAGATGCCCACTGTAAGATATTTTTGTGTTGAGCCAGGAGAAAGACTTATAAAAGATTATTGAATGATACCCAGAATTATTTTAATTCTCATGTGTCTATTTCTTTCACTGGGGGTATTGATACCCCTCCAAAAAACCTGTCAAAAGTACTATTTTTCCAAATATGTCACATAAATCATTAATATGAGCTGCTTTTATGATGAAAGACTGTAGGTCAGTTTTAAGTATAAGAGAATAAGTCACATGGCCAAGTATTAATTTTTTTAACATTTATTTATTATTGAGAGACAGACCATGAGCAGGGGAGGGGCAGAGAGAGAGGGATACACAGAATCTGAAGCAGGCTCAAGGCTCTGAGCTGTCAGCACAGAGCCCAATGCGGGACTCAAACTCACAAACCGTGAGATCATGACCTAAGCTGAAGATGGACGCTTAATTGACTGAGCCACATAGGAGCCCCACCAAGTATTAAATAACGGACATTAAACTTCTCACTAACAATATTTTTTTAATCTAATTTTTTTAAGTTTATTTATTTGTTTTGAAAGAGAGAGTGTGCGTGGGGGAGGAGAGAGAGAGAGGGAGACAGAGAATCCCAAGCAGTCTCCATGCTGTCAGTACGGAGCCTGACGCCAGGGAGGGCTTGAACTCATGAATCATGAGATCGTGACCTGAGCTGAAGCCAAGAGCCAGACGCTTAAGTGACTATACCACCCAGGCTCCCCAACATCCTTTTTTTATTTCAAATTCCTTTCCTGTACTTTTTGCTACACTTCCCCCTGCTTTTTTTCTGTCTCCAGTATTCCTGTCTCTCTGCCCTCTCCCTTGATTCTTCTTCTGCTTTCATTCCTTGCTGTCTATACCCTGTCTACAGTGGTACCCAATGATATTTCCAACACTGCTTGGTTTTCTGTTAGCATACATTGTTTTATATAGATATTAGTAAATCAGTATATATGAGTGTATGAGAGCATAACATTATGGACTATAGAATAGCTAGGCTAAAGGAAATTTCTCAGAGTTTGACTTTATTGTCAGAGGATCAATCTGAACAGTGTTCAAACTCTGAGAAATAAGTCTTTCCAATACTTCTTAGCTAGACAGATGGATAATTACTAATCAGTAAGTAAGGTAGATAAAGCAGTTCTCATGACTTCTAGTTGTATTTACAACATACCTGAGAATTTGATGTGGTAAATACAAAAACAAAAACGTGGTAAAGTAGAAAAGGACTTCAAATTAAAAAGAAAAATGCAATGTTCTAGAGCAAACAGGTCTTAAAATAGTGTCCTTTCCCATTCTCAAAATTAGCTGTGTCACTACTTAGCAGGCACAGCCATTGTTAATTTTTTCTTGTCCTCCATGTTATAATCTACGTCATTCGAGTCAGAGTCGGGCATGTATGAACAAAAGTGGTGAGTGAGAGTTGTCAAATAATACAACCGTCATAGACTTGCAGATTTAGGTTTCCAGATTCCAGTGGTGCCGGCCACTTGTGATGCCACTGTAAAAATAGCATTATACTTTTGTATTGAGACCATTTATCTCAAAGACTTTGGAAGTATAGCTAATGCCATAACCCCCCAGGTGCTACATGAATCAGGTGTTTGCATAGCTAGTTACTTAGCCACTGTCAGATTTGTTTGAATTAGATGTTAAAAAGTGGATGCAGAATATTAGTAACTAAAGTTATATCATTTATAGATAAATAGAACCAAATATGGAGGCACAACAATAAATGAGGTTAATTTTTTAAAACCTGAGTGGAGACATACAGAAAATACTGTATAATCATATTTTCTTTCACTTTAACCAATTAAACAAATCAAGGTTTTTGACTCTTCCTGCAGCTTTCTTGAGTATTGATTGCCTCAGATCCCAAAGTAGTAGTTTCTGGCTCACCCTGTTATCTTTTCTACTTGACTAAGTGTACACTATCTTAGCTGAGTTACAAATGTCTGTTTATATAAGAAGAATATGGATATCCTGACACTATTGATACTCTGCCTTGGTGTTACTGTAATTTTCCTTTGTGTTTTCTATTCATATACCAATCCAAACCATTGGGAAGATAGAGGACATACCTTGTAGACTTATATTTTAAGAAAACTTTATTTGTGCAGGTGATTTCCAAGTCTAACCATAACATCCCTTTGTGTGTTAGCAAAGCAGTGGATCCACAACACTAAAATTCTACAGTTCTTCCCCTTAAAAAAGTCCAAGAGAAGGGAATGCAGTCCAATCACCACTATTTACTCATGAGTAATCTGACAAGGTAAGTGATCAAAATCACACAACTTGTCAGAAACAAAAGTAAAAGCAAAGCTCCAGGCTTCTAGCTCAAGTTCAGTGCCTTGCCCCTTGTCCACTGTAACCTAGTTACTAGAATATAAGTGACATTCACTGCACTTAAAGTATAGATATGGATGCTACTGGAGTTTTCAAATGAAATCAAATTCACACCCAACTGTTTTTCGTATCATAAACAGCAATAGCAATTCAGCTTAGAGATAAAGCAGCACTTCAAAATATTTTCTTACAACTACTTTTTTTTTGTAGAAGGGCAAGATTTTATTAGATGATCTCCATTGTTCCTTCTAGTTTTAATACCCTCAGAATTCATGAATCATCCTAGAACACATTGGTATGCAGCAAATGGCAAGAGGGATGCCTTTGTAAATTTAAAATGTTACAGTGCATATTTACTGCTGAAAACATAGAATAACCATCACAGTTGAAATGAGTATTTATTCTCCCTTTAATTTTGCTATATTTCATACTTTCCTACCCCCCACTATTTTCCCATTTCATTCCCATCAATCTACATAACGTGCTCTGTCCATAAAGGCAGTGTGGTAGAATCAAAAGAGAACAGGCTTTGGCATAAGTTAGTATTTGAATCCAGGCTGTGTGACTTTGAACCACATACTTACTTAATCTTTTTTGAGTCTCAGTTTCTTCCTCTGCATAATATAATTAGATTACATGAACATAAGCCTGCAGAGGTGGTTATGAGGATCAGTGATCATAAGTGGAATATGCTTAGCACAGTGCTGTGATATAATACTGATAATAATCAGATTCTTCTTATTATTCCAAAACAAGTATTCTGCAAACTAGACAGGTGGGGGAAGGAGAAGGAGGAGGTAAATGACCCAGCCATGTCTCTTTAAACATTTTACTGTAAAACTCACTTTTCTCTTTCCTCTTATAATACTCTGCTCTACTTATGTATATATATATAAGTAGAAGGAGTGTATAATGAATACCATGTGCCATGGACAATTATGAAGATATGGCCATCTTGGGGTGCCTGGGTGGCTCAGTTAAGTGTCCCCCTCTCGATTTTGGCTCAGGTTATGATCTCGCAGTTTGTGAGTTGAAGCCCCACACCCCACGACAGTGCCACAGCATTGACAACACTGACAGCGCGGAGCCTGCTTGGATTTTTCTCTCTCTCCCTCTGCCCCTCTCTCTCTCTCCCTCTCTCCCCCGCCTCTCCCCCTCTCTCTCTCAAAAATAACTAAATAAACATGTAAAGATACAGCCATCTTACTTTATCTCTGCTTCCTCTATTCCTCCAGTCTTGAATTATTTTAGAGCAAATCCAGATGACCTACCATTTCATCCATAAACACTTCAATATTTGCCTTTGAAAGATAAGAACTCTTTCATAAAACAAACCACATAATCGATCACTAACAAATTAATAATAATTTCTTTTTATTTTCAAAGAGCTACATTATTATTCCTTTTTAAAATTGGGCTTCTCTGACAATATCATGGTCATCCTTTATTCACAGTAGAAAAGGTAAAGTAATTTGTATTGACAAAAAGTATATGAATGCCTATTTTCCTACATGTTATCGCAAATTGGATTTTATAATTTTTTTATTCATTGTTAATTACCCACTTACGCTTTTATGAATTGTTTATTCATGACTTTACTTACTTACTGTTGAAGTGTTTTGTTTTGTTTTGTTTTGTGTTTTCTCATTGGTTTGTTAAGAGTTCTTCACAAACCTGGATATGTCCTCAGATTGTTCACATTGGCTAATACTGCCATAGTTTTACCCTACGTTTTCATTTATTTACTAAACCAGAACACTGGAGAGAGAAAGTATGCACCTGTGGATTATTTATATTGTGGGCAAACACTATTTTTCCAGGGACCTTCCAAGTCTACTTGCAATACCCTCTTTGTTTCACAATGGATATGAACCCTTTGTCATATATATTGCAACTATTGCAAATATCTTCTCATTGTCATTTATTTTTCACCTTTGTTTACAGTCATTCTCTTTTTAGTAAAATTTCCTGTCTCAAGATAAACATAAATAGTACTAATTTTCTTATATTTTTACCATTTCATTTTTTATGTTACCTCAACTCAGTCTCAAATTATTGTCATATGAGACATGAATTAGTTATAAATTTACCTTCATCTCAAATTGCTAGCTAATTGTTCTACTGCATTTCAGTAGACCATTTCCCAATGATTCTCTGCCTTCTTTTTCAACTAAATTATACACTGAACAATTTAAAAAATATACATTATATGATTAAAAAATATATTTATAAAATATATGTGTATATACAACAAAATTTGTATATATGTATATATTTGTATATATGTATATACAACAAAATTTGGGGATAAAAAAGGTTTCCTAGGAAAAATGTATTAATTTGTCTTTCATGACTTCCATTTTCTAAGATTAAAGTGACTGCACTGAATGCATTTTTTTAAAAAGTTATTTTTTAAAATAACTTTTATTTATAAAAGTAAAATAAATTTTTATAATAATTATTTAATAATTATAAAATATTTATAATTATTTATTTAAATAAATATATTTAAATAAATAGTTATTAAATATTTGTTTAATAATTATAAAATATAAATAATTATAAAAAATTTATTTTTAAAAAAGTTTTATAAAAATAAAAATAATTTACATTCATTTTGTGTGTGTGTATGTGTGTGTGTGTGTGTGTGTGTGTGTGTGTGTGTATGACAAAAGCAGGGACCTAAGGAGTAGCATAAGTTTTAACTGAGAGTAGAAAAATAGAAAAAAGCAGTCTACATAGGGTGTAGTGCTTTATTGGCATGTAGGAAATAAAAGGAAACTAAAATTTTTAGGGAATAAACAATGAAAAATTGTGTAAATGAAATAAAATGTTAGCTGTGAATTGCAAAGTTTTCCCATTTCATTCTTGCTAAGGACTTATCAGAGTCCTTAGCAAAAAACTTATCAGCTTTTCCAAGTTGACCTCTGTGTACAATCCTTATACTATACCTTTTACTTATTTTACATTTATTTAGCCCCACTATGTGCCAGGCATTTTGCTAGGCACTGGTTATACAAAAAAGAGTATGGTTCAGTTCATGCCCTGAAGGAGTTCGTACTTGTATTGGCTTCATTTTTTATATTGTGTTGTAATTATATGTTTATGGGCCTAAATCTCTTCCCAGACTATGACCTTTTGCAGAACAGTGTCCATGGTTTATTCATATTCTAATCCCTGGTGTTTAGAATAATTCCTGACACACAGTAGCTGCTGACCAATGAATATTTGTTGAATTCCCTGGAAGCAGAATCCCATTATTTCCAGGGTCATTTATGCCCACATTCATCTGCCAAGGGAAGATAAGCATTTATTGTTGCAAATGAGTGACTTTTTCTCCTGTGCTCAGGCTTCTTCCAGTGTTGCCATGCCACACAACTTTCTTTGTCTCCTACAAATCCACTCTCTGTCCTTCTTCACCCACCCCCTCCCTCTCCCACACCAGGGCTGTCCTGTTTCCATTACATCAGTGGTCTCCAACTCCCCAGCCTTCTTGCTATGAGGCTTTCTCAGGCTGCATGTGTTCCTCCAAAGAAAGTCTTTAGTCTTCTCAAGGTGGCCTGTTGTGGTACACTCTCCTTTCCTTTTGTCTTCCAATAACTTCGTCCCTTCATCCTTCTAAGTCTATGGTGGTGGCTGGCTGGCAGCTAATAGCCCTGGGTTCCTGATACTCTTTCGTGGTTTCAATACATGCCCATTCACTCCTTTAGGAATAATCTCTTTGTAAATAAAATCTCTTCACATTATACTATTTTAAGTGTGCCATCTATTTGTTTGCTTTCAATATTTTATCATTATTATTCTTACTACTACTGCTTTTCCCGGAGAGTACAAGCATGTTAGGTAGGCGAAGAAGGTAAGTAGGGGTAGAAGTAATTTTGTGCGTGTGCAGGAAAGCAGTTTTATGTTTGAAGGTATCCAATAGCCTGAAAAGTAATTCCAAATATTGGAGTGTGCTTTGGCAGAAGGATCCGTGAAAATAAGCGAGGTAAAACTTGAATACCTCTAAAAATAAATGTGCTCAGAGGTACAGCGATCACTTGGTGAGTCACACTGAGTTGTGTTAATTTTTTATTTTTATTTATCTTATCCCAACATTAATCATGCCTATCCTGGGACACTCAATGGTTTTTCTGTCTCTTGACAAGTTGCCAAGATAAACCTATTTGCCATTATTATTTAAAGGTGATACTGTCCATCCCAGATAAAGAATTCTATTCTTCACCTATTAGTTGAGTTACAAAAACCCTGTCAAACTATAGGAACATGATCTAAAACTTTCAGGAGTAATTTTTAAAGTTCTCCAAAATGATATGATTCACTGATCTAACTTTCAGTTTCCTTGATTCTTATGGTGCATTGAGTAGTGTTCATTTTCTTCGAAAGCATAGACTCCAAGGGAATAAATCATACCTGGTTGCTTTTGCTTACTTGACTCACGATTCTGGTGGATCATTCACTGAATGCTTGCTACTGTGTTTATCTTATGTTATAGATAAAGAAATATGTAGATAAAAATATCCTAGACATTTGTACTTATTTCATTTATTCTTCTACTCAACAAGCTTTTATGAGAACCAATTAAATAATAGATATCATGATAGTGAGGCCCTGAGGAATTCTAAATGAATAAGACACATCTCATTTTTCTTAAGGTACTTAAGTGAAGATTGATGGGCTATGAAAATGAATTTCATTAAAGGTAACGGCACTTTCCCTTTCTGTTACAAAGATATAGGAAGAACTATGACCTCATAGTGACTGTAACCAAATCTCTGCATAGATACTGGTGGTTTTGGTGGTGATGGATATGTCTGAATTCACCTCCTCCACATTCTGAGACTTTTTTTCAGTATTAATATTTTTATAATGTATCACAGTTGCAAAACTCATCTGTGGTGTAGCAAGTTCAGACAAGGTTTAATTTTTGTTTTGGTCTAAGGAAGATATGTATTAAAGGAAACCCTTATACATGTGGAGCCAAGGAAGCCATGATACTTCTTTGATGTAGAAGCTGTTAAAGTAACTGCAATCAGTACCTGATGTCACTCACCCTAACATCTTGATATTGAAGCAATTTTTACATATATTGAATGTATTTATTTGAAGCATTGGTACTATTTCATCATTTCCCACTGAATAAACTTTAATAGGAAGATGTCATGTGCTGGGAAACTAGTAACTCTTGCTTTTAAGTTCCTATTTAATTCATGACTTCACTATTACTCCTGTCTCCTTGCATTTCCTCATGGCATTCCATTTCATTAATAATAGAAAAGTCTCTAGTTTTAACACACTTCATTTTTATGCACTGGAGTTCTTTTCACTGGCACTTGCTGATATTCCTCCTCAGCTGTTTCTATTTATGATGATACCATTGTGCTTCAAAAAGATCTATTTTTTTAGAAATGATAAAGGAACATTTTAACAAATTCTGTGTTAGGAGGAATATTTAGTTTTTATGCGGTTTTTGAAAACCAAATAATAGATTTTCAATTAATTTCTTTCAGTATACATATAGGTTGCTCTAGATAGAAGCGTGTTGGCACTCTCAGGGAGTTACGTGATCAGTGTCCTCTCACTTATAGTTCTGACAAGGCCTGCAAATGTCCAGTGCTGATCAGGCATAGGTTCCTATGTCCTACAAATAAAAAGGAAATAAATAAGAAGCAGCAGCTTTGGACCTCAATTGTATGTCCATTTGCCCCCTTGGATAAGACAGTCCTATTCTGACCTGTTGAGAGTTTAGATTGCTTAGAGAATGATCTGAAGCACATTTCAAAGATTCAGTGACTTTTTAGGAGGTCTGTATTATCTGTTCTGTGAAGAACAGATGTGTATCATTTAATTAAATTAATCACCTTACAGAAATTAAGTTTTCTTATTTTATTTTACGTACTACAAAATCATTCTCTTGTTTACAAAATTTAAGATGGTCCTGAATATACAATATGCACCCAAGGGGGCTACATTAACATGCAATCGCCTGAGGGCAAAATGAATGCCTTTATTCTTGAAGACTTCATAGAAGAGGAGACCACTTCCTTGCCATACTTTATGCGGAAACTGCTTCTTACTCATATGAGAATTCAAGCAAAATAAAAGGACCACTCATATACAAAATCAGTCTAGTTAGGTTTGCTATTCTATAAATGTATGAAGGAAGTAAAATGTTAAGCATTTGTTGAAAGGCTATCTTTAACTTTAAGTATCTTAAATAATATTAAATGTTATCAATTATAGCCTAAACTTCATCATTCAAAAGCCCCAGATAAGTCTTGTTTTTAAGGACAGGGAGACAAAGCTTGCTTTTTTCTTAATCTGGTTCTTAAATTAACTTGCCTCCAGAAAACAAACTGTTTTAAACTGTTATAAATAATTAACCAAAAACAATGTTCTGCATTTTTGAAAGTCTACATTTTTTTTTCAAGGCAGTAGCTTTAATTTCAAAAGAGTAGTCTTTAAAGAGAGGAGCCAAATGCATTTTTAAAAAGCCAACAATATGATTTCTTCTCTCTCACTAATATGTTCTTGGCATAGAAAAAAAGTGTCTTACTTAAATAACTTCTTACTAAAGGCCTCCACGAAACTCCCATCCATCCATCTACATTCTTCCCATATATTCCTGTCAATTCAATGGTTATTTGCCATTTAAGTCAGTTTTTGTTTGGAGAGCTAGACATTTTTTTAATGTGAGATACATGCTTATCTTTGAGAATTTATATTTTGGATTGTGCTCTTAATTTTTCTTATAGGATTTCCTTACTTTTACATTTTAGGGCAGAAGTCTTTTATAAATTGGGAAGATTATTTTGTGATAAAATGAATGCTGCAATCCAACGTTCCAGATTTTACCACCTACTGACTATAAAATCAGATCATGCTTTCTATTAATTCTCCAGTGACTGCAGCTTGACCATCTAGCAACCTAATCACTGGAATTAAGACTTCTTTACTTCTTTGAGTTTTCCCAAGTCCTGCCTCACATCTGCTCAGGAGCAGGTGGCCTCTTCGTCACACTGCTGCCTTTGCTGGTGGTCCTGCTTATGAGACCATGAAACATATGGGCTCGGCTCTCCTGTCCTCCAAGAATGACAGCTACCAGGGCTGCCTTTTTGATCTCACACAACCTGGAGCTTGAAACAGGTGATAGACATCTCCCTAACTCCCCACAGTACAATTGAGACCAGGCTAAAACGATGACTAGACTTTATTAAAAGTTTGGGTGTCATGGAAGGAAAGAACAATAAAGATAGTAACTTACTATTTCTCTAAGAGTGGCTACTCTAAAAGCAGACAGAACCTTGGATCTCTTACTGGTGAGTTTCAGGCTGGCTGACAGCTCACCAGGAATGTCCCAGCATATCCATGACTCAGCCCTGTCCACACTCCTAGACCTAATGTGAAGATGCTCCCCTACTCATGCTTTCTCTCTCTCAAAATAAATAAATAAACTTGAAAAGAACTGGGAGTAAGACTTCTTACCATCCTCTCTATCCCTGCTTTACATTACAAATACCCACAGAAGAGACAGATAACTGTGCATATACACAGTTATTGATACTTCCAGTATGGCTCAAATCCAGTTTGCGAAAAGAAACATTTTCTAAGAAACATTTATAAAAGCTCTTCTAAAAAAAATCCCCAATTTACATCATTAAACATTAATTTGCCATTCTGAAACATTTGCTTTGGAGTTTTCTCACGGAGTTGAGGGTTGTTTAATTTTTTTTTCTCCCCCAACAATGAGTTGATACTCCTCTGTTCTTTCCCTAGGAACACAGTAACAGGCTTCCTCAAGTATTCCATCCAGGAACGTAGGACATTTTTCATACCTTTGAAAGTAGCAGAGGTCTTGCGTTTTGTAGGGATTGTCAGTAGCAGAGACATCAGTGTGAATTAGAGGTCACCAAGTTTCAAAAATCGCCAAGTTTTAGAATCCAGAGTACCCTATAAAATAACTACCCTAAAACTCAACAGCGGCCATAGAACAACAATTTTTTATTCTCACGACTCTCAGTTGGGCAAGGCTGGACTACAGAGGCTGGGCCCTGAGCCACAGGCTACATATTGGGCTCAGGCCTGCTATAGATACCTCATTCGGAGCAGCCACTGAGGCACGTTCTCATGGCAGATCCCCAGAGTTCAGAGGGCTACTCAAGTGCATGAGTCCATTCAAGTTTATGCTTGAGCCATCAGTCAAAGGAAGACAGACAGCCTAGCCCGGTGTTAAGAGGTAGAGAAGCTCACTTAGCCCTCTTCTCCACAAAGCTGTGGTAAGGGTGTGGGTGCATAAGTCTACTACAGAGGAACAGTAGTTTTGTCCAATAATACAATTCAAAGAGAAAGAGATCTGTGGGTCCACAGCAGAGGGCACATCTGTATGCTTTCTGATAGTGCCCTGAGCATGATGGTGTCAGTACTGATAATAACGACCATGACAGCACTGATAATGATAGCAGCCAACTATTACTGAACACTATGTGCCAGGCATTGTGCTAAGCACTTTACATTAAGCGACCTCATTTTACCCTCGCAGCTCTGTGAGGTATGTAATTTGCACACCCTTATTTTACAGGTGAAAATCTGACGGTTAGGAAATTGAAAAAATTTTGCCTCAGGTCACAGAGATATGGCATGCCCAGGATATGCATCTAAGTGATGCCAAAGTTAGCCTTCTTAAAAAATTCACGATTCTGCCTCTCTACAGTGAAGCCACCAAATCGGTTGCCTGAGGAACTTAGGCAGACAAAGCCATCTGAAGCCCTGCAAAAATGTCTTGTTTCTCTTGCAGGACACAGAGGTTGGCAAGCACCCCTGAGCCCAAGGAGTCTTGAGGACAGGGTGAACCACCAACAATAACCAGAGGCATGTGCTCCACTTCTCCACCCTCCCTGATTGCAATGACCCAGGTAAAAGGATTGGGGAGAAAGAACTAAGAATTACCAAGGTCAAATTTTCCACTGGCTTGGTGTAAAAAATAATTAAGCATAATTATAGAAAATGATAAATATATATTTTATTTTTTTTAATATTTATTTACTTCTGAGAGAGAGACAGACAGAGGGCAAGTGGGGGAAGTGCAGAGAGAGGAGACACAGAATCTGAACCAGACTCCAGGCTCTGAGCTGTCAGCACAGAGCCCGACGCAGGGCTCGAACTCACGAACTGCAAGATCATGACCTGAGCTGAAGTCGGACGCCCAACCGACTGAGCCATCCAGGTGCCCCAGAAAATAATAAATATATTTCTTGTGCCTATACATTTGTACAATGAGATTTATACCCATTACATAGATTATCTCTATTCTCTCTTACCACTTTGCAGTATAGAGTGTTTCCTGTAGATTATGAACAACTAGAAGTGAGGAAATTTCTGTTATTTGACTTTGTTCCATACACACAGTAGAGTGCCACACTACTGTCTATTGATGGATCACTGAAATACCCTTAATAAGATTTCTCTATTACTCTATGTTTCCCCCTAGTAAATTCTGCTTACTTAAAATGTTCAAGTCTTGATTGTAACTATAAAGTCAATGAGCATGGATAGCTTAATAGCTTATACCTCAAATGATCTTGCTCTTAGGAATGTATTTCCTTTTTTTTTTTTTAACCCCTTTTTTTATTCTTAAGATATTTGTTTTGAGGCTATATCAGAGAATGTACCATGAAAATATTTTAGACAAAATGTTCATTAAGCACAGTATGTAATTTCTAAGGGCAAAGGGTACTTACACACTGTAATGGGAAGAGCTGCAGAATTCATCAAGAAAAACAATGTTGGTGAAGAGGAAGAGGAAAAACATTCTCAGGAGAGAATGATGCCAGGGAGAACTGCGGCAGATGACTCAGCAGGAGAATGTCTCACTACTCCCGTCAAGAGCCAGAGAGCCGAACGCTGTCACCTGAGAGGAGAGCCAGCCAAGGGATCAAGGCTGCTCCTAGGACTGAGGCAACTTTGCGTAAATCAGAGCCAGTGTTGGTATGTGTGGTGATACCAGCTAACCAGTTAGTTGCTTCCCTTATTAGTCACTTCCTTCCTTCCTATTCCTCCACCTCTTTGTGGTCTTGCGAGCTCAGCCATTATATAATCCCCCTGACCTCCAGGAGAAGTTTTTTTCTGACTTTTCTTCCTCCGAATTTTTATTTAAGTTCTAGTCAGTTAACATATAGTTGTAGTATTGGTTTCAGGAGTAGAATGTAGCGCTTCATCCCTTACATACAACACTCAGCGCTCATCACAACAAGTGCCCTCCTTAATGCCTATGGCCCAAGGAGAATTTTTTTCTCTTGGATAAGTACCAATGTTGACAGCTTTTATTTGAGTTCACGGGGGACGATTATGTCAGGAATACCAAGATGTGTGCATAGACTTTTACAAGTCTGAACTAAAACTGAAAAGCATTGGAGGAAAAGCCTAGGATCTTATGCTCACTCCTTCATTCACTCATGGACCATCCAGTCACAACCTATTGTTTACTACGTGATGGACTCTGGTTGCTGGGGTTCACACATTCGCTGCGGGAGACAGAGATGTGAATAACTCCTGTGTGGTATCACGGGAACTAGAATAGAGGCATTCTCCAGTTGCAGGAGAGCACAGAAGAGGGAAGGCAGTATAGAAAATAGAGGACGATTTTTAGACTTTGAGCTGAATCTTTATTTATTTATTTATTTATTTATTTATTTATTTATTTATTTCTAGAGGGAGAAATAGTGTGTGTTATCGGACAGGACCAGAGAGAAAGGGAGACAGAGAATCCCAAGCAGGCTTAGGGCAGTCAGCACAGAGCCCGACACAGAGCTTGATCCCATGAATGGTGAGATCATGACCTGAGTCAAAATCAAGAGTCAGACATGTAACTGACTGAGATAACCACGTGCCCTGAGCTGAATCTTGAAGGATGATGAGCAGTTTGCCAGCTAGCTCAGAGAGAAAAAAGTCACCCAGGAAAAAAGAACAGCATTTAAAAAAAATTTTAATGTTTATTTATATTTGAGAGACAGAGAGTGGACAGGGGAGGGGCAGAGAGAGAGACGGAGACACAGAGTCCAAAGCAGGCTGCAGGCTCTGAGCTGTCAGCATAGAGGCCAAACCGGGGCTCAAACTCGCAAGCTGTGAGATCATGACCTGAACTGAAGTCAGATGCTTAACCAACTGAGCCAGTGAGTCGCCCCAAGAACAGCATTTTTAAGGACTCAGATTCATGAAAGGGCATGGTGTCATTATGGATTAGAAAGTAATCTCACATGTTTGGGTGAGGTGTGAAAAGAGAAGAGGAGAGATAAAGCAGGGAAGAAAGCAAGGCTGTGATTGGCTTTGTGTACTGTACTTAACATAGAGATGGTTACAGATTTTACTAATGGAGGTAGTTTTTAATGGGAACTAGTTATTCTGTTGGCCAGTTGGGGAACGATGTGAATATTCTAGTTCTCTCTACTGATGGCAAAATGATGCTAGTGATGAGTAGGAACAGCTGAATCCAGCAGGGACAAAACCGAGTAGGGCACAGAGCTGGCCAGTTTCTACTCCACAGATCTGCACAGGATTGGTATCTGTGAATATTCTTGACTTACTGGGGTTTGGTATGTGTGTGTCTATACAATGATATTTGGTTCTATAATTGGTATAAAGAAAAGTAGGCTGGAGTGGAATATAAATCTTGGAGCTCACTCAGGTTCTAGAAATTCTTAATTACGCCTCGGCTCACAATTACACAGAGTTGCCCTTCAGGTTCCTGTGAGACATGAGTAATAGGTATAATATGTGAAAGTATCTGTGACCCAACCCTTCCTTAGTAAATGGGGGAGTATTTTAGTTCAAGAGAAAAAGAGAAGCATTAGAAGAACTGGTGTGAGAGATAAAATCCTTGAGAAAAAGTCCTTGTTAGTGTTTCTCAAAGGTTTAATTTTTTTTGTCTTCCCCTCAAAATTAGTCAGCAAGGCAGAGTGGTTAAGAGCAAGCTTTGGAGGTAGATAACTCTAGGCTCTTACTCTGACTCTATCAAGTAACCGTTGTGGGACCTGTGGCAAATCAGGTATCATCTCTTAACCTAATTTCTCAGCTATAAACTGAGCAAAATAGCACCTACGTCAGGAGGTGCCTGACGACCTCAAACTAGGTAATCTGTGGAAAGTACTTAGCACAATGCCCGTCGCAGTAATCACAAACTAAATGAGTCTTTGTCAGAGTTTTTCTATAAAGGATCTATTTGGATTTGAAACACATTAGTCACAGCCTTTTCTTTTAAAATAAATTTTTCTTAGGGCGCCTGGGTGGCTCAGTCGGTTCAGTGTCCGACCTCAGCTCAGGTCACGATCTCACGGTTTGTGACTTTGAGCCTCACACCAGGCTCTGTACTGATAGCTGAGAGCCTGAGGCTGCTTTGGATTCTGTGTCTTTATCTCTCTCTGCCCCTCCCCTGCTCGTTCTTTCTCTCAAAAGTAAATAAACATTAAAATTTTAAATAAATTTTTCTTGCCTATTCCCTCCCCTATGCAGTATGTCTTGTTCATGTCATATGTCACAACATAAACTTCTGTCCCTCCTCTCTCTTCTAATGCTTGCTGTTAAGAGCCACGAGGACCTATTTCTTTCTTTCTTTCTTTCGTTCGTTCTTTCTTTTCTTTCTTTCTTTCTTTCTTGTAAACTCTCCACCCAACGTGGGGCTTGAACACATAGCCTCAAGATCAAGAGTTGCATGTTCTCTGGACTCAGCTGCCAGGCTCCCTCCCTATTCCGTTTTCTGCACAGCACCTCCTGTTCCCTTTTTGTTACCATTTTGACACCTTCATGCCTGTCTATAGACAGCTTTGGTTCTTTAGTAATCCTGTCTGAGAAGTATTTTTTGACCTGTGGAATAGCTCATTAACAATATGACTGTATTTGTTGTTTGCTCTTAAGAACTTGCTCAGGGTTGAAGAAGATCTGAGATTTCTCACTCTAAGTTGACTCCTTAGTCATGAAAACTGGAAAACTAAAAATGGAAAGTCACAGCGTGCCTGGGTGGCTCAGTTGGTTAAGCGTCTGACTTCAGTTCAGGTCATGATCTCACAGTTCATGGGTTCAAGACCCACAACGGGCTCTCTGCTATCAGCACAGAGCCTGCTTTGGTCCTCTGTCCCCCATTCTCTCTGCCTCTCCCTTGCTCATTCTCTCTTCACTCTCTCTCAAAAATAAACATAAAAAAAAAAACCCCTATAAGTCACTAGGTACAAGTTAGCAACTAGATTTAAATAATAATTATATAGCCAAATATTATTTCTTATAGGGGAAAATTTGATATTGGAATGACAATGTTGGAAATATTGAGCTTGTTATAGCTCAATGAAGATGATTTGTTTTCAAACTTGCAATCAGGAATTACCTTTAATTCTTTAGGCTTTCCCAATAACCAAGAAAAAGCTACCACCTGCAGGAGATAAGTTTTGCATAATTATAAGTTAGCACATTGAAGATGGGATTTTGAATTAAAAATCTAGGCTAAAAGATCATGCGTGCTCTGGCATCATTTTGGTTTCCTGTTAACTTACTGTGTCTTAGTTTTCCCATCTAAAATTGAATCAACAAATCCTTACCTTTCTTTGTTTATAGGGGAT
Source organism: Panthera onca (assembly GCF_046562875.1). Lineage (NCBI taxonomy): Eukaryota > Metazoa > Chordata > Mammalia > Carnivora > Felidae > Panthera > Panthera onca. Next base: position 89,499,237 of record NC_138339.1, read on the forward strand.
TAGTAAGGCTGAGTAAAGGTATATATATATATATATATATATATCTCATATATGTGAGAACCCTCTGTGTTCCTTGGAGGAAAGCTACTATTTAAATTCAAGCCATTATTATTGGAAATGGTAAGAGCACTGAAGCAGGAATATGCACACTGACCTTCTATGAGCTTCAGCTGGCAGCTCAGGCTTGCTGTACATTTCATTCTCAAGTCATAAAGCTGACAGGTGGGGCCTCAGTTGTGGAGTGGAGGTGGAAAAGGGTCATGTTATTATTTGGGGACAACATGAACCATGTCGTATGTAACATGCTGTAGATAAAGACCTAGAAAATCATTTTAGGTTCTTATTGCCGTCCATAAGGGTCTCACGGTTACTCATAACAGAACTACCAGTGTAGAATCTGAGGCATTTTCTACTGCAATTAAAAATAGAAAAGAGTGTAAGATGTGTATGTGGGCAGAATGAATGGCAAGAATTGGCAGGGCCTGTTCCACCCTTCCTTCCTTTGAAATCTGATCTATAGTATCTTTTCTATTGTTTTCGGGCACAAATCTAAATTCTTTGTATCTACTGGTGTGTTAATATTCCGGACTTTGGGTGCCTTATAAGAAGTTATTTGGTTTTCGTTTTTTCATGACTCAGTTCAGTAAATCTCCCAACCAGCGTAAATATCTTTAGTTTTTTGTTGAAATCTTTGTTTTGCTTTGCAAGCCCAATATTATCTTGTAGCAGGTGCAGATTCTGTGTTTTCTGAGTTCTTAACGAACATAAATCCCTAGTGGAGATATTTTTCATTCCTTGCATGCCATTGCTCTGATAATGATGCTTATAAAACACAGAGAGATCTTTTTCTAGATTCCATGGCTAAGCATATGTTTCAAGAAAGGCCAGTGTTCATCAGGATATGTGCAACTGCCTACGAGTCTCTGTAGATATATGTGTGTGTCGTTGAGTAAGTTTGCTAGAGATAAAAGCCACTTTATTTATTGCAATCCTTTGCCTTCGATGCAGTTCATACAAAGTGTGTCACACCCTGAAACTGTTATATGATCTTTTCTGTGTTCCTGGAGTCATTTAGTTGCTAAAACATAATTTAAAATGATAATTGCTGGAAATGGGCATGATCAGAGAAGAGTTCCAGGGTAACTTTGCAAATAAATACAGAACATTTATAAGCACACTTTTTACAACCAGTTTCCTACCCGCTATTTAAGAGATATCCGGGTGAGGGAAAAAGCGAAACTAGTATTTTCTACCATTCATTTAGCGTACATTATAATTTTCCAGAAGCAAGCATCTGTTTGGAAATAAAAGAATGGTGCACTGATGTGTCTGTCTCTCTCAGTAGCTGATGGAACTAATGAGCGGGAGGTGGAATCTCTGAGGTCAATGATTGTTATGTTAATAAGGTTACCTTTAGTGAAGCTTGCAACCTACTAGACACAGTGAGACTCTGTCTTTACAACTTTCTCTTAAAGGTTTACAAAGCCGCATGCCCATCCTAAGATAAATATAAGCTCCTACTAATATTTGTGTGAAGCTGGTTAGGGCTGACAGACTCTTGGTGGCCGATCTCTGAAGGAGTAGACGGATTCTTGTGATCCCTGTCTGCATTCTCCTCTTCCCGCAGATCTAGCAGCTCACCCCTTTAACTGCTGCTAGATGCTTTCTGTGAATGCCCCTTTGTTACCTAAAACTACATGGCTAAAGCTAAACTCTAAGCTTGGTTCATGTGTTTTTCCTTTATTTCGCTCAGTCAAGTGACAAAAATCCACCAAGTTTTTGTTTTCCCTCCCTCCCTGCCTCCTTTTATCCATCTGTGCATTTCTCCAACCAGTATATATTTATTAAGCGTGTCCTCTAAGTGGATCTCTGGGTATACAGATATCAACAAGGCAGCCACGTGGTTCTTCCTCCTTCACTGGCAGAACTATTTAAGGATCGCCTATCTAAATCTTTGTTTTCAGTCTCCCTTATTTTTTTCTTCTCCTCTTCCCACCACCTCCTATCCATCCTACGTGTTGTTACCAAATTAGTTTGAAAAACTTTTCGTTTCCTATTATTCTTCTTTTGACTTTTTATGTTTTGAAAATATAAAAAGCAGTCACAGTGCATGGGCTGTGTTAAAAACTGTAGCAGATGGATATGGCTTGTGGGTGTGGTTCATGGACTCTTGCTATAGGCAGAAGATTCTCTCTTGAGTAATTCCACTCTTCTGTGTATGTGTTTTTTTTTTTTAACTCTTAATTGTTTTTATTTTCCACAGAAAGATGGAAGTGGTTTGGGTAGGGAGAAGCCCTTCTTTCCTCCTCACCTTCCTCAAGCCATGTCTGACATCTTCTCAGTGGATATCTTCTTAGCCTTCTTTACAAGCTCTTCTCCCCAGTAACACTGATGTATTTACTGCCTTCTGAGCAAGCTGCGCATCTTCCTAGTGCTACACTTTGCTCATCCTTTTCTTAAAAAGTCACCCCTCACTCTCCTACCAATAGGTATTCTACTGTGTCCTTCAAGGTTCTACTCAAAATACAGGTGGATCATAAAGATTTCCTTGATCCTCGAGTCCAGAAATTGACATTTTTTTTTCTGTGAAGGACCAAATAGTAAATATTTCAGGTTTTCTGGGCCATACAGTCTCTATAGCAACCATTTAATTCTGCTGCCTTATCAAGAAAGCAGACGTAGGCAAATGTAATGGAATGAGGGTAGTTGTGTTCCAAGAGGACTTTGTAAACATTGAAATTTTACTTTCAAACAATTTGCAAGTGCCATGATATATTTTTCTTCTTTTGACTTTTTATATTTTGAAAATATAAAAAGCAGTCATAGTGCATGGGCTATGTTAAAAAATGTAGCAGATGGATGTGGCTTGTGGGTGCAGTCCATGGACTCTTGCTCTAGGCAGAAGATTCTTTCTTCAGTAATTCCAGTCGGTAAATCGTTCGAACCATGCACGTGGCATTCAGGCTACCTTTAATATATTGATCTGCGCTGCATTTTAAGTGTGTGTTTATTAACTTTACTCAGACCAGAATTCACTGAAGCAGGGTTTGTATTTCATATGTCTTCCTACTTCCTTAGCACCTATGATAATATCTTGCATATAATTAGTGTTCCATGAAAATATGGTGATACGAGTGATTCAAGAATCTCTGTTAGAAGAGTCTTTCTGCCTGTTTGTTTAGATCAAAGTAAATAAGAAATAATATTTTTCCCAGATGACTTGTTATGGAATTATTGTCTCTTTTCCTGGCCTCGTGTGTGAATTTAAAATGCAGCTTGTGAATTAGAGGGATAAATCTGACAAAGCTTATTTTTTTCTTTATAATCAATATAGCATTAATATGGAAGTATTTGCTTTCTTTGCAAATAAATTTGGAAAACAGCCGTGAGAAATTAGGATAGCAGCAACAGGAGCTTCTAAAACATCTTCCTAGAAGCAGGACAAGAAGGTATCCTTTGAGATTTCTTAGGCTGCCTGTAAATCAGTGACTCAGTGTTCCCGTGGACCCAGATTCTGTAGTAACCGGTAACACTGACACATCCAGTGTCTGTGGTCGGCCTGGGCTCCCTGGCAGCCGAGCTAAGGCCACTGAGTAAGTCATGGCTATCATGGACTTCGCACATAGCACCGGCCTTAAATTGGGGGGAAAAAAAACAGCTGAATGAAAAGTTGTGCATTTCATTAACTAGAAAGGTAGATATTTCCAGGCATGAAAACATGCCACAAAAGAAAATCTAGGCACTTCCTCCTTCCATTAGCTCTATAATACTCATCGTCAAACATGTGCTACAGACACTCCTTGGAGTAGATGAAGGGATAGGTTCAGCTCTGTAATTCTTCTGGTTTTTATGTTTGTCACTAGTTTTTCAGGCCAGCTGGCTAAGCAGGGACTATTTCTAGCCTAAAGGAAGCTCTAAGGAAGACCTTGTGATTTAGTTGCTAAGTAAGTATTTCTGCAGATGCTGTTATCTTTAGGTAATGATGTCCTACTTTGCAAATGAAAGTATGCATTTATTTTGGAGGAATAGATTTCAGAAATCTTGAGCTCTCTAATCTGGGATTCTGCAATGAACTACTGGTGTGTCTAAAGACAGTGACTCTCATTTGTCATGCACTGGCCTGGATGGTGTGCAAGTTTCTCTTTGGCTTCATAACTCCACTTGGGTTTGAGTGCCCACTAGGATTGTAAATATTCTTGTTTCCAACGAGAATGGAAAATAAGCAGTCTGGTCTTGCTTGTGTAGGATAGTATTCCCAACACCCCTGAGGTGCAGATGTGGCACTCTGTTCCTACGTAACAGAAAGCTGCACACTGCACCATGGATAACTTGGCCCCTTGTCACATGCGCTTCCTGCTTCTGAGAAGTCCTAGCTTGTCAAAGGATATAATAAACTCTCTGCTTTGTCCGCTGGTTATAATACTTTAAATAACTCAGATTACTTCAGGCTAAGCAGGATTGAAAAATATTCCTTTTCTTGACTGTGGGAGCAAAGCATGAGAGATTTACTTTTAATCACTCACTTGCCCTCTTTGATGAAACTTAGTTTCATTTTCTTGTTCTTCTTCCTTTCTTTTGAAATCCTATTTTCCACCTTATATTAAATAGTTTCCAGATTGAGTTGTTTAATCCGAACAAATATGACTTTTTTGGCTCTCTTGATTATTCTGACCACATTTGTGCCGTGGAATTGACCACCTTGGCCTTCTGGGAATTGACCACACTGGGGGGATGTAAGCATGACTTGCAAGTCCAGACTTACTGTAAAATACCAATTCCATTGTTGGCTGGTCATAGAAAACTAGGAAAATCATTTACCCTCTCTGAGCCTTAGTTTCTTAATCTTTTTAAAGACTAAATTACACAGAGCATACAAATAATGTAACACACTGTTTTACTCAGAGTAGGAATACATAAATACTACTTTTTACTCCTCCAAACCCTCAGGTAGGTCTTTCTGTTGTTATTGTTTGCTGTTGTCATTGTCTAGCAACTGGGTAATTGCTGATTTTCATCACTGTATTTTGTGGAGAGATACACTTGGAAGAATCTCAGAATTCTTATCAGATGCTACACCCTCTACCCATCCCCACCTTTGACCCCCACCCCACCACCCTCGCAAAATATGAAACAAATGGCTACTCTTTTGCATGGTTTTCTTAAAAAGGGAGAGCTAGGACTACAAAATAGTTAAATTTGAGAGGAAGTGAAACAGGTGGGAGTAAGACCTGAAATTCTTGCTTTCCATGGTGCTATGATAAGCATTACTAGATCACATTCTCTGCTCAGAATGTCTTATCATTTATTTTGTGTCAGTATCCAAAGAGATGGTTTGACATTTGTTTTGTTAAGTAAAAATAAAACTACAAAATTTTAGGCTGCTATCACTTTTTAGTGCATAGTACGTTGTGCTCCAACACAGAAATTTAAACAAAAACAAACAACAAACAGTTCCTCAAATCTATTAAAACCTAACACCTCTCAATCTTAAATTCCAAAGTGAAGTTTCATTTAGTGTCAGTATCACCCGCTTTAGCACACATTCTCCGACTACTGATCATTTTGGTCTTTACGAATCTTGATTTATAAAAAGTCTGCTTCTTTATAATTGTGGATGTAATGCCATCTGAACAATAACTACAAAAACCTCTCCAGTTCGCTTCCCATTGCTGAATAGATAATATTCCAATTTTTCTGACAAGTAAATACGAAGTATACGATGAACTTGACCAGTATTTTGATAAACGTCATGGAATATAATGAAATACCTTCACAATTTCTTTCTTTTCTGTTGTTACTAGGCCTCTCTAGTAAATAAATAAATGATATTAGTCAGTGTTAAGAAGACAGTCTTAGGGCACCTGGGTGGCTCAGTTCGTTAAGTCTCTGACTCTTGATTTCCACTCAAGTGGGGCTGTGTGCTGACAGCCCAGAGCATGCTTGGAATTCTCTCTCTCTCTCCCTCTCTCTGCCCCTCCCCCCACTTGTGCATGTGCGCACTCTCTCTCTCAAAATAAATAAATTAATTAAAAAAGAAGACACTCTTTTTCATTCATTAACTGGGAATGGTATACTGAATTTAAGTGTTTTAATTTTAGAAAATTGTTTCACTAAAATTTTCTTAATTTATGTAATGTCCTTCATATGATATTCATTCTTAACTTTTTATTTGAATGATATGGAAATGGAAATACATTTTGAGATATTTATTCCAGTCCATATCTATTATGGGTTCAATTGTGTCCTCTGAAATTCCTCTGTTGAAATCCTAACTCAGTATCTCAGAATGTGACTATATTTGGAGACAGGATCTACAAGACATAATTAAGGTGAAATGAGGCAATTAAAGTCGGCCTTAATACAATATAACTGGTGCCGTTAAAAGAACAGGAGATTAGGATAGAGGCACACACAGAAGAAAAACCAGGAGAAAACTATCATCTACAAGCCAAAGAGAGAGGCCTCAGATGAAATCAACTTTGATCTTGGACTTCGAGCCTACAAAATTGTGAGAAATAAATTTCTGTTGTGTAAACCATCCAGTCTGTGGTGCTATGTTATGGCAGCCCTAAGAAACCAGTACAACATCTTAAATTTGGTAATAATATTGTCTCATGGAGTAAGGATTCCCCATGTGAATGAAGGTCCCCTTCATTCTCTTTTGAATGCCACCAAAGTGTGACTGACAAACTTTCTGCGCATAAGTATTTTAAAAATTTCTCTTATAGGCAAGTATTCTGTAATTCAGACTTGAAACAATTAAAATTAACCTTTTCCTTCAGTTGTAACAAGTTAATGAGATCTTACTGGATAATCCACCACTGGGTAATTTTTACAAAATTGGATTTAGAACACCTTCCATATTCAATCAGCTCTTAAGTCTTATTGCTTTTGCTACCTTTCTCATAAAATACAGCATTTTGTTACCTTATTTTCCCTTATTTGTTTGAAACACAAACACTAATGTCTCTTCTGGGCTCATTATAACTTCCCAAATGTTGTCACCTACAGAATTTTTCCACTTCCAAGATATTTATTACATAGACTCCAGAATTATAATTATGACACAAAATTTTTTCATGCAAATTTCTTCAATAGTTGCCCATTATCTACAGAATAAAATCCAAACTCCTTTCACAATACAATAGCACATGCTTTGTGATACAGGCCCTGCATACTCAATCTGCTGTGTGTCTATTCCCAACCTCCCAAGCTCAACCCTTGTTTTACTCACTGATCCTTATTACCTACAGCTCCTAGAAAGCACTGGGCTTTTAAAAAAAATGTCTGTATATCTTTGCATATGTCGTTCTTACCGCTTGTAATGTTTTGCCAATATTCTCTGACCAACTTCTCATCCTTCAAGTCTTAGCTCAAATAATATCTCTTGGTGAATTGAAATGTGCCTCCTGTGCTCCCATGACGTACTGTTTATAGCGCCTTGTCTATCTCCACTCCAAATCAAGGTGTTTCCATATTTGTCTACTCAGTTTCTAGTACCATGCCTTCCTGGAGAAGGGACTCATTAGCTATTTATTAAGTGAATACAACAATGAAACGGGGTATGACGTCATAAAATTGCTCAAAGTGTTCAAGAAGACCTTATATTCACCACAAAGTCTTCATGGAAATGACCATAAAGGAAGATCATTTCAACAGGGCCAATTTTATCCATGGAACGATGTAATTGGGGGTTGTATTACAGAAGAACGAATAATACCAAGCAAATTGTAGTTTTGACCACATGAACAAAGACATGACAATTGTAAGTGGATATAATTAATATACATTATGCTCTAATTTCAATAAGACATATATACACGTTCTAGATATGTTTTTAATTTAATGTATTACAAAGTAAATATAACTACTGAATAATAAATTTGACATTTATTAAATTTGCTGAATCTTCTAAAAAGCAGTTAAGTCTTCCTTGCTTCTTTGAAAACATATAACACCAGTACCATTAAAATAAAATTCTATAATTATATACTTGAAGTAAACTTGAAAGCATTATCAAGCATTAAAAAGCATTTAATGGCAAATGTAGTTTTTTTTTCCTTATAATAATTTATTTTGGAATTAGTGTGGAGTGGGCTTAGATCTATTTGAAAAGTCTCTGAATTTGCATACACAGCTGGTGGGGATGTAAATTAGAAAATATATCTGAAAGCAATTTAGCTTTATGCTTTTATATTTTTCAAACTGTTCATAGTGTTTGAACTGGTATTTGCAATTCTGGAAGCTAACCTTAAGAAACAAATCAGACATTTACAAAGACTTGATGAAAAAGTGTGTTTATCACAACACTATCTGAAATTTAAAAACTTAAAAACATCAGTAAAAGATTTGTTAGAAAAACATGGCATTTCTGTTCAGTGGAATATTGTACTGTCATTAAAATCTACAAAAGCATGATAAAACATTGGTATTACAATAGTGAAAAGCAGGTTACCAAACTATGCTTACAATAAGATTGCAGTTATGATATTAAAATATGCTGAAGGACAATGAAACTAAAAGTTAGTAAAAGGAAGGATATAACACAGATCAGAGTTGAAATAAAGGAAATAGAGACTAGAAGGAAAATGGAAAAGATCAATGAAAGTAAAACTGTTTTTCTTTTAAAGAGATAAAATGGACAAAACTTTAGCTGGATTCATTAAGAACGAAAGACAGAGGACTCAAATAAATAAAAGTAGAATTGAAAGAGGAGGTGTTACAACTGATACCACAGAAATATGCAGAATCATAAGAGATCACTATGAAAAATTATACACCAACAAATTGGACAACCTAGAGAAATAGGTAAGCTTCTTCCTAGAAACACACAGTCTACCAAAACCGAATTATGAATAAAAAATCTGAATAGACTGGTTACTAGTAAGAGATTGAATCAGTAATCAAAAGCTTTCTAACAAATACAAGTCTGGAACAAGATGGCTTCATTAGTGATTTCTACCAAACATTTAAAGAAAAGTGGATACCAATTCTCAAACTCTTCCCAAAACATAGATGAGGAGAGGGAATCATTTCCAAATCCATTTTTTTTTTGAGGCAGGCATTGCCCTGATACCAAAATCAGGTGATGATGCCGCAAGAAAGAGAAGAAAATTACAGACCAATATTTCTGATGAACACAGATGGAAAAATACTCAACTAAATATTAGCAAACTTAATTCAGCAATACATTAAAAAGATCATACACCATGATCAGGTGGGAATTATTTCAGGGACGCAAGAATAGTTCAATACCTGCAAATCAACCTATGTGGTACACCACGTGAATGAAATGAAGGATAAATATCATATGACCATCTCCATGGATACAGGAAAAGCATTTGACAAAATTCAACATCGATTTATTTTTAATTTTTATTTTATATGTTTATTTATTTTTGAGAGAGAGAGAGACAGAGTGCAAGTGAGGAAGGGGCAGAGAGACATACACAGAATCTGAAACAGGCTCCAGGCTCAGGGCTGTCAGCACAGAGCCCAACGTGGAGCTCGAACACACAAGCTGCAAGATCATGACCTGAGCTAAAGTCAGACACCTAGCTGACTGAGCCACCCCAGCATCCCTCAACATCCGTTTATGATAAAGACATTTAACAAAGTGGGTATAGAGCAAGTGTTCCTCAATATAACAAAGCTCATATATGATAAGCTGACAGCTAACATCACACTCAACAGTGAAAAGCTGAAAGCTTATCCTTAAGATCAGAAATAAGACAAGGATGGCCACTTTCATCACTTTTATTTGACAAAGTACTGAAGTCTTGTCAAAGCAATTAGGCAAGAAAAAGAAATAAAAGACATCAACACTGGAGAAGAGGAAGTAAAACTATCAATATTTGCAGATGACAGGATATTGTACATAGAAAATCCTAAATATTCCACCAAAAAAACTATCAGAACTAATAAAACAAAGTCAGTAAAGTTGTAGAATATAAAATCAATATATAAAAATCTGTTGTGTTTCTACAAACAGGAAACTATTAAGAAGTTAAGAAAAAAATTCCATTTACAATTGTATCAAAAAGAATAAAAAGTCAAGAAATATATTTAACCAAGGAGGTGAAAGACCTATATACTGAAAACTTATTATAATACATTGAGGAAAGAAGTTGAAGATGATAAAAATAAAGGTATTCCATTTTAATGGATTGGAAGAATTAATATTGTTAAAAACATCTATAGTATCCAAAGCAATCTAAGATTCAATGCACTCTTCATTGAAATTTCAATGGCCTTTTCACAGAAACAGAAAAAATAATCCTAAAATTTGTATGGAGCCACACAGGACTCCAAATAGCCAAAGCAATCTTGAGAAAGAAGAACAAAGCTGACTTTGTTTCCTGACTTAAAACCATATTTTAAAGCTATAAGCAATTTAAACAACATACTATTGTCATAAAAACAGATACATGGACTAATGGAACAAAGTAGAGAGTCCAGAAATAAACTCATGTATATGTAGTCAATTAATACATGACAAGGAGCCAAGAATACACATTTGGGAAAGGGAAGTCTTTTTATAAATGGTATTAAAAGAACTAGACAGCCACATGCAAAAGAATAAAACTGGACCATTGTCTTATACTACACACAAAAATTAACTTGAAATGGATTAAAGACTTGAACATAAGACCTAAAACCCTAAAACTCCTAGAAGAAAACACAGCTTGTTTTACATTGGTCTTGACGATGATTTTTGGATTTGATACCAAAAGCAAAGGCAACAAAAGCAAAAATAAACAAGTGGGACTACATCAAACTAAAAAGCTTCTGCATGGCAAAGGAAACCATCCACAAAATAAAAAGGCAACTACTAAATGGGAGGAAATATTTGCGGATCATGTATCTGACAAGGGGTTAACATTTAAAATATATAAAGAACTCATACAACTTAATAGCAAAAAACCCAGAGAATTGTTTAAAAAATGGACAGAAGATCTGAACACACATTTTTCTAAGGAATACATGCACACAGACCACAAGTACGTGAAAAAGTACTCAACATTACTCCTCATCATATAAAGGCAAATGAAAACCACGTGGAGATATTATCTCACACTTGTTAGAATGGCTAGTATCAAAAAGACAAGCAATAGCAAGTGCCGGTGAGGATGTGGAGAAAAAGGGAAGCCTTGCACACTGTAGGTAGGTATAAATTGGTGCAGCTACTATGGAAAACAGCATGGAGGTATCTCAGAAAAATTAAACATAGAACTACCACATGATCCATCAATTCCACCTGTAGATACCTATTCAAAGAAAAAGTAAACACTAACTCAAAAAGGTACATGCACCCCTGTGCTCACTGCTGCAGTATTTATAGCAGCCAACACATGGAAGCACCCCAAGTGTCCATCAATGGGTAAATGAATAATGGATAAAAGAAAATGTGGTAAATATACACAATGAGATATCATTCAGCCATAAAAAAAGAATGAAATCTTGACAACTGTTACAACATGGATGGACCTTGAGGGAATTCTGCTAAGTGAAGTAAGTCAAACAGAGAAAGACAAGTATGATCTGATGAATAAGTGGAATCTAAAATCAAAAAACAAAACCAAAGATACTGAGAACAGATTGATGGTTCTCAGAAACAGCGGTGGGTGGGTGAGTGGGCAAAAAGGGTGAAGGTGGTGAAAAGGTACAAATGTCCAGATGTAAAATAAATAAGTTCTGCAGATATAATATACAGCATTGTGACTAAAGTTAATAATGCTGTATTGCATATTTGAAAACTGCTAAGAGAATAGATCTTAGAAGTTCTCATCACAAGGAAAAAAATTTATAACTGTGTGGCAATGGATGTTAACTAGATTTAATAAGGTAATCATTTCACAATATATACAAATGTCAAACCATTATGTTGTATACCTGAAACTAATATGATGTTACAGGTCAATTATATCTCAAATTAAAAAAATATATATGCGGGAAAAAAACTAAAAATTCTTCAAAATATTAATGGTGATTATTATTGAATTATAAATTAAAAAAATGTTTACCTTTTCCAAATTATATATACTATTTTTTAAATTACAAGTTTATTAACTTCCAAAGTTTCCTACTGGTCTTAGCATTTTCTCAGAGTTCTAGAGGCATAAGAAGTAGTTATTGTTGCTGCTAGACATGTTTTTCCCACTGAAAAATGATTTTTAGAGGATCTCACTACCTTCCATTTCCTCAGTTCATTCCAACTTAAAAAAGCATTTACTTGTGTGGATTCCTCTTGGTTTTATGGCGGGTACTCTACTTCATGAGAACAACACTGGCCATTATCCTAAATAACCCTAAGCCATTAAGAAAAACCTTTAAAATTCACCTTCAAAACATTTTGGCAACTTGCTAAAATGGTACATAAAGAAAGGAAAATTGGATGGGCTCTAATGTGTATTTCCTATACTAGTCTTTTTTCTAAGTCTGGTAATAAAAACGTAAAGGTCATGTTTCTATCCTAGATAGCAATAATAGTCTTCCTTGAGTAGATTGGTGACAAGTATATGCCAACTGTCCATTCTCTCCTATTTCTTATATCTACTCTAGTCTTCATTCCTGGTCTTCCTCTGGGTGGTTGTGATTCGTAAGTCACAAAGAAGTGTTCTTATTTTAGTTTTTATTTTTTTAAAGTTTATTTATGAGAGAGAGAGAGAGAGAGAGAGAGAGAAAGAGAGAGAGAGAGAGAATGTGAGCAGAGGAGGGGCAGAGAAAGAGGGAGAGAGAATCCGAAGCAGGCTCTGTGGTGACCACATGGAGCACGAACACACAAATTGTGAGATCATGACCTGAGACGAAATCAAGAGTTGGACGCTTAAGCCACTGAGCCACCCAGGCAATCCTGTGTTCTTATTTTAATGCTTTGTTCTGTTTTTCATATTTAGTTCCAAATGTCATAGTCCTTCTATCAGTCAGGAATATTTCACTATATCCTCTGGGGATAAATTCATTTTTGCTTTTACAGCAGTCCCACTAAAGTGTTTTGAGTAAATGACTTACTAACAATATCCCATTCTTTTCTGAATCCTTTTGAATGATCATTTCTAATGGAAGCATCTCCTTTTGGTCTGGAACCACTGACACCGACAGATGGTCCCATTTCTAGTCATCTTGAACACCCAACATGAGGAACCAGTAAATCCAATTCTTTATTATCTGAGGATCTTTTGGATTTATAGAAACAAAATGATGAAGAGGAATACTTCCATTCCCCTCCTAAGTTTTAACTTTGGCCATTTGCTTTTCCAGACCTGTTGCAGTGCCTTCCTACTGCTGAAACAGACATGGTCGTCAGTGCAAACACTGTGGCAATATTGGCTTTCTTACTGGTGATTTGAATTGGAATATTTTCAAATTATTATTTCGGCTTATGTATCCTACTTACAGAGAGAAGATTTGGACCTGAAACAAGATGTCAATTAACGTGCCCTCCTTGGAATGTGCTGGATGTCCCACACCTGACAGGCTTAGAATGTTTCCATGTCTTTTTCTTTTGGTGTCACTGGCCTGATGGTGGTTGATACCCACCCGAGCAGAAAGATTAACACATGTACTATTTTTTGGGTTCTCCAAAAAATAAATAGCCTGAAAAAATATGATCCAAAAACATAGTGTTTTTCTGAAAGAAAAAATTACTACACAAGCATTTCGCCAGTACCAGTACGATACACATGAACTGCCTGATGGTGGAGGTGGCCTTGCCACCTGAGACTGACAGTTCAAATATTTTAAAGGATATTCAGTGGCAGAAACAGAGATGTTAACTGGCATATGAGTCCTTGGAAAATTTCCAAGGTAGTTTTCGAGAAAAATTTTGTTTGCAGGAATTATCTCCTGAATTCAGGGACAACACAACACTAATGAGTGACACACAAGGAATACAGCTTATTACTCATCACCTTATTTGAAGATATTCTTAACAACAGGTCAGTGAGAATCAAATATAAGCATATGATTCTTGAAATGCCAGAAGAATAATTTGGGTGTTGACCATTTTTGAGCTCTCATAAGGGATTAAGAGGAGTATGAGAAGGGAAAAAAAAAAAAAAGAAGAGCGTGAGAAAAATGTGTTTAAATTCTTTGTATGTGATCATGGGGTGAGTATGGTAGAGTAAATGGAAATATCAAAACTTTCAAGACAGAAAGCCATAGATTTCTAATCTGTGAAATACATATAATAATACCTATCTTGGAACTATTTGTAGTTTAAATGTAATATATTTGTCAGTAGTTCATCATGGGAATGATACACTGGAACTAGGAAAAGATATTTAACGATGGCTGAACAAACACTCCTGGGTGGCTTAGTCTGTTGAGTGGTGGCTCAGGTGATGATCTCACAGCTGGTGAGCACAAGCCCCATGTCAGGTTCTGTGCTGACAGCTCAGAGCCTGGAGCCTGCTTTGGATTCTGTGTCTCCCTCTCTCTCTGCCCCTCTCCCTGGCTCAAAAATAAACATTAAAAAAAAAAAAAAAGATGGCTGAATATTGGGAAATTGCTTTCACCTCATTAGGGAAAGTACCTAAGCAAATGACAATGAAGGAGGCTTTGGAAAAGAGAATGGGGACACAGTCTTTTTGGCTACTGTCATGTGACATAGTGTTTTGTCATGAAGAATAGCCAAGAGAATGTTGCAGAGGTAGGAGTGAAAATGAGAATTGAGATGGCCAAATTGAGTAAATGGGTTGAAGTGTTACAGGTGCTGAGAGAGCTGAGGAAACCAAGCATGACTTGATAAAGAAGAAAATTGCCTGAACACAGATTACATTGTCTGATCTCGACTGAAGAAATGATGAACAATAATAAGCCAAGCTAATTACAGGAGGTGATCTCTTATGCTGTGAATTTGAGGAAGCGCATAGCATAGCTCCCTGCTTGAAAATATTCACTTACTTGTTCTCAGGATTCATATTTGATTCCTGTTGTTGGTCACATTTCTTAGCCCCTAGAATATACTAAATAAAAATTCTTGGATAAAGAATGAATGAATGTCTTAGGTTGGGTTCCCCAAGCTACTTTAGAGGAAAAGACTCTAAAATAAGCATTCAGGAAGCCTGGTGGCTCAGTTGGTTAAGTGTCCGATTCGGTTCAGGTCATGATCTTAAGGTTCAAGAGTTTGAGCCCTACATCAGGCTCTGTGCTGAGAGCTCAGAGACTGAAGCCTGCTTCAGATTCTGTGTCTCTCTCACTCTCTGCCCCTCCCCTGCTCATGCTCTGTCTCTGTCTCTCTCAAAAATAAATAAACATTTAAAATAAAATAAAATAAAATAAAATAAAATAAAATAAAATAAAATAAGAAAGATGCAAGTGCAAGTAGTTTATTTGAAAGGTAATCCCAAGAAGCCCCAATGGAAGAGTGGAGAAGTAAGACAAAAAAGGGGAAAGGAATCTCAAAAAGGATTCTCAAAAAAACCTGTTAATGAGCAGGTTACCACTGTGGGCTACTAGAGGTCACTTCTACTGGCTTTCTTTGAGAGATGATGTAGAAACCCCAATCTTATTAGCTGAGCGCTGCTGCTGAGGGCATCAACTCTCTGTTACCTTCCTTCTGAGCATGTTTCTGTGGCCAAGAAAGCCCTCAGGCAGAGGTTGCCAGGTGCTGCAGAAAGAAACTGTAGTCTGTATAAGAATGGTGTTTACTGAGGGACAATGAACAGGGCACTGATAGCATCTGCCCCAGGGAGTGAATGAGGAACAAATGATTTACAACTTTCCTTCCTTGGATCTGTGGGTCATTTCAGTTTTCAAATGATCAATAGTGAAATGCAAATAACTAAGTAACCATCAAGTCATATTAGTGAACATTTTATTTATCATCATAGTTAACTTTTGAGAGGAAACCTATTTGATAGGAAAAGAAACACTGGTAAGGGAAAAGTCACTGATGAAGTGTATATAGAATATGTGGTACAAAGTCCTCAAAAATTAATTTGTGACAGCATTGTTGCCTAGGTCAGGCCCCTACTATGAAGATTCTGATAATAGTTATCCTATATGACAAGATAAATGTAATCATATCATGGGGAAACTGTGAATCATGTAAACTTCTTCCCTCCCTCCTACCTTTCCCTGCCCTTCCCGCCCCTTCCCTCTTTTCCTTCTTTCCTTCCTTCCAAAATAGATATAAACATTAAATAGTTTTCCTCATCTTCTTGTCATATTGAAGAATTCAGGTAATAGTGATACAGAATAGAATCCTCCAATTTACAGAAAATTTAGGTTTCCTCCCTTTCTAATTGGGGTATTTAGAACAGTTTCTACGATTTTGAACATTCAACCCAATTCTGTACTCATCTGACCTCAATAGGAGCCTAAGGCAAGCATAGAAGTTAGAGTTTCGCCCAATATACTCACCCAGGGGGAGTAATTGTCAAATATATTTCATTTACCAGATTGTGAATTTTTAGTGTTCACATTCACTCTTTTTCACAAAAATTCAAGAGTAATTATATTTCAACAGGACTACCTCCTCATGAGATGTGTCAATTTGTGTTGTTAGCCGGTTCAAATTTTGAAGAATTAACAGGTCAGAACTGAGCATTTTATTGCTGCCTGCTTTTTCTTTGACTCTGCCTGGTTATGTAAAATACGGGCTATATCCTGTTATTAACCTCCAAAACCTAACATTTTATTCACTGGCTATTCAAAAAAGGGTGGGACTTAACAAATACCAGAATTATGTGGATAATTTTTTTATTGTATTTTAATTAGGTATAGCCTTAGGAAGAGTTGTTAAAATATTCTTACATATGTTTTTGGAAGTCAGTTGCCTAGGGTTGTTCAAACTTTCTATTTTTCTCCTTTAGTTTTTCTTTTGTGTTGATGCTTAAAAAATAAATATAATATTTACTACTATGTGTCAAAATAACAAGATAGAATATTTCTCAATGGTTTCTCCTTTAACCACTTTATTCACTGAACTCTGAATATATTATGTAATCACTAAATTTTTCTGTAGATACTTTTACATTTAAATATTTAGTTTTAAATATTTTTCCATTTAATTCCACTAAATAGTTTATCTTTAAATATTCAAATTTAAATTTCTCATGTTAAAAAATTAAATGATTATAATTGCTCAAATTCAATCTTAGATTGGTGAAAAATCATTGTTCCCAATCTTTTTATAGGTTTGTTATAATGACTATTATTAGCACATAAATCTTTGTGGTATCAGTGTCAAAAGGCGATAGTACACTCACTAACAGTAGATATAATTTGTGGTGTTTGCTTACAGAACATGTGGAAAAAGCAACTGCGGCTGTGTTCTTAAAGATCATAATTCAGCCATAATAAAGTAGGAAATATTATTCAAAGTATAATGATAATTACTAATACCTTATGTTATTTTATACTTCTTTAACTTATAACTATTAGATCATTAAAAATAATATTTGAATATTTGAAGATCATCGCTACTTACAAGAAACTTACACAGAAACTACAGGAGAGTAGTTTGGTAGAGGATGTGGTTAGAAACTGTAAGAAAAAAAATCAATTAATGCTAAGACATTGCAAGCCATTATCTTGTCTCAATATTTGTTTTTTTCAAAGTGAAATAAATCCCATGAGATCCTAACATCTGTATATACAAAATTCAACTGAGTATGCTCATAGACATTGTTTAGGGAGATGTTTCATAATAACCTTTATCGAAGCTCAGTACATTTTAGGGAGCCATTAAAGTAAATTTCCCTTCTTTGATGAAAAGTTGTCTCATTACCATGAAATTGGGGGCTGCATGATCAAAGTGAAGCCCGATGCAGGCTCGATCCCATAAACCGTGAGATTATGACCTGAGCCGAAATTAAGAGCTGGATGCTCAACCGAATGAGCCACTCGGGAGCCCATAATAACACTGTTTTTAAAGACTGTATCTCTGCACAAGTAATAAATAGATCCTCTTCCTTTGTCAGTCCCTTGGGCACAGCAGGTCCTGAGCGCCTTGCTCTAGAATGTTGCAAAAGGAGTTCCAAACATTAAAATAAAAATATGAAGAGGAAATCCCCATCCTATGATACATGAGGGTTGGTGACCTACTTTGCTGATAGGAAGATTAAATTACCACAAAAAATTCTTGGGCTGTGTTAGGTAGTTGTAAGCAGAGCACTGAGATAGCACTGAAGACAGTATGGGATCCTGTGGAGAGGTGTCTCTAACACCTGAAATGCACGCTGAACAGGAAAGGTTGTTGTAAGTATGGTGATACCCTTGGACGATGAAAAAAAATAAATAAAGAAAAAGTATCAAGTTTCACAAATAGTTTCTTCCCAAATCTATTTTCTCAGTTTCAGATCCTCAGTTACTTTATTATGTGGAAAGTTTTGAATTGAAAAGTTTTGCGGAGAATAACGATGCATTTTTTTTAATGTCTCAGGAAACACTTTTTATGGTCATTTAGTCTATGGACAAACTCACTCTTTTAGACTTTAAGAAAATATTATTTTCTCCCTGTAATATTTATAAGAACACTTCAGATGTGCTATAAGATGTGACTATTTGAACAATTATTATTAGAGTTGTATTAACCAGTTACATGTTAAATTTATAGTCTTTTGTGAATCATTACCTTAAAAAAAATGTCCTATTTTCAGCCTTTGTATAGGTACATGTCTGTTTTTGTGACCAAAAAACAAACTTAAACATTAACTATCAGAAACAGGTTTGCTTTAGTGTTTTCTTTCAGTGTGATTTAGCATCACCATATTTGTTTCATGTAAAAGTGGAAATTTGCATTCAGTGCAGTTTTCAACAAAAATAATACAAAGTTTTGTTTAAAAAACAAAAATATTGAAGACTATTACTTGAATAGCTTTTGTTCTTCTTACTTTTCTTATTTATTTTTTGGTTGTCTACCTCTTAGAATTCTAGATTGATTTTTTTTCTCTAGAATTTATTTATTCGCCTTTTCACTTTGTGTTTTACCATTCACTCCAAAACAGAGATTAAAAAATATATATATCCTGGGGTGCCTGCGTGGCTCAGTCGGTTAAGTGTCTGACTTCAGCTCAGGTCATGATCTCACAGTTTGTGAGTTCAAACCCTGCATTGGGCTCTATGCTGACAGCTCGGAGCCTGGAATCTGCTTCAGATTTTGTGACTCTCTCTCTCTCTCTGCCCCTTGCCCATTCATGCTCTTCTCTCTCTTTCTCTCAATAAAATAAAAAAATTTTAAAAATATATCCTATCAGAATTGTACTGTAATATAGTATAAGTAGATAGACAGATGGGCAAATGAGTACTGTGAAATAAATCTAAAAATATGAATGCAGCTTTGTTTGCAGTGACAGCTAATGCAACTAATTTAAATATGAAGGTTTGGTTATTGCAATAAGCTAAAACTCATTAAAAATGATTTAAAAAAACATATCTCTCCTCGTGTAGCAGCAGGCTGTACTCTTAGACTTTGAAGATCAGGCTTATGGGTTCATATTATTTAGTGATGATTAGGACAGGGTTGTCATTTCGTGACACTGCAGGGCAAGTAGCCTCAGGGTGTCACGATACTGCACACTGGCTCAGTAACATGAAATCATCCTAAATGGCATCTCTGAACTACTCTGGAAAGTTAGCTTTCTAATGAGAACTTAACTACTGAAGAAGCACTTCGTTAAGTAACAAGAGATACCTCTGCCATTGCAAAGAATAATTTCTTTTTTTCTGCCAGCTTTTAAAACGAAACGGCTTACATTTAGGAAATTATTACAAGTAAAAATGAGGTTGGGGGGCAGGCAGAGTTGCAGTGGGAAATGTGTGATTAAAAGAATCATTTAGCTGTAATGGCCATGCTGGATGTGGATAATATTTAGAAGAAAAATTGAATGCTATACACACAGAATTGAGGAAATTAATTTTTGATATAGATGTGTCAGAATTGGCTCTGTGATACACTGGCAGTTTAAAAGTGAAGAGAGGGCTATCATCTTCTTCTCTAAAACCAATATACAAGGACTCGGTCTCAATCACAGTTTCTATCCTTCTAGCAGAGTCCCTAGAAAATATCGACCAATTACTCAACGAAAGTACCAAATACAGACACAAAAACTCCTCAAAGACTTCCAGAGAACATTCATTCATTCAATAAACATTTTTCGAAGTTTGGAAGGTATGATGAAGAACAAGGCTCATATGATCCCTACTTTTTATCAAATTACTTCCTAGGTGGGAGACATACATTAGTCAAGGGAGCATATACAATAAAACCTTGGTTTGCAGGCAGAATTCATCCCAGAAACATGCTTTTAATCCAAAGCACTTGTACATCAAAGTGAATTTCACATCACCAGTGGCTCACTGGTGATCATGTGATGTTCTGCATCACATACTAGTTGTGTTGTGAGGCATTGCTCATTTATCAAGTGAAAATTTATTATAAATCTTTGCTCATCTTGAAGAATACCTGCAGAACAAGTTACCCACAATCCAAGGTTTTATTATATTCATAACATATTTTCAGAGAGTTTTAATTTCTGTGGAAAAAATAAAACAGGATGGCTTGACAGAATATACCTGATGTGCGGGTATTGTCCTAAGGGTCAATTTCACTCCTGAAAGACTTCCCAGATGAGGATATGAACTAGCCACGTGAAGATCTGGAGGAAGGGCATTCCATACAGAGAAACAACTATTGGAAGGCCTTACAATGTAAATGTTCAAAAAGAAGCAAGCAAGCCAGCATGGCAAGGGTGGAAGGGGCAGTGTGGTAGATGAGGAAGTCAGAGAGATAGTGAGGAGACCTGACCACACATGGCCTGGAAGCGATGGGAAATTAGACTCCTGTTCAAAGTACAACACGAGGCATTGGATAGTTATAAGCAGAGTGAAATAATATTTACTATTAAAATGATCAGTTTCTGAAATTAAGAAATTACCTGCTACAGAACTAGATGAAGATTAAATTGCACAAGGATGAATTTGGAAGTGGGGAACAAATGAGAGGCTATCTCAGTAGTCCAGATGTTTGACAAAGGGTGGTCTTAGTGGAGGTGGTAAAGCGATTAGATTCATGATAAAGTTTGGAAGCAGAGTTTACTCACTAAGGGTTTGAGTATCAGGAATGAGGGGAAGAGAGGAATCAAATATCACTTCTAGGATTTTGCCCCAAGCAGCTGGCTAGACGGAAGCATATTTACTGAGAGAAGATTGGGGGAAACCAATTTATAGGGGAGGAAATTAGAAGTTATGTTTTGGATATGACGAATTAACAATGCCTATTAGATGTCTAAGTGGATCTTGATACAAGTCTATCTGCAATCTCAACAAACTCAAGAGTTCTGTGGGTCAACAGCATTGTTCTCTTGTTCTTGCCATCCTGAATATTCCTAGATTGAGGGAATAATGGGAAAACATTCGTTTATTTATTCATTCCATAAATATTTATTAAACATCTGTGCCATAAACCTTCAGGTCAGGGACTGTTCTAGCAGATGTGGGCAGGGCAAAAAACAAGATGGAGCTGGATTTTTGTATGAGACTTTTTCCCTTTCAGGTTTCGTTTCAAGAGTGTGGGTGAACATGGATGACTCATTTCCGTTCTTTACTAGCTAATACAAGGCTGGCGGTCAGTTTAGTGTCTGTTGCATCACACTTCTCTGGTGTTCAGTAGAAACAGTCAGCAGCCGACTTAGTAGTCTGCATGCACAATGTCACCTGCCAGCATCCATTAGTGATGAATACAAAATGAAGGGTCCTGTTTAACATACATTTCCTCTCACTTATTCATGCTATCTTATCATTCTTCTACCATTTATCATCTTGTAGTGTCTTGGAGGAAAGTATATGTCTTTGAGCTCAGGATGATTAGTAGAAATTATTAGATATAGAAATAATTTGGTTTAAGTCAGCCAAAGAACCACCAAAATATTTCTGAGTAACTGAGTAATTTCTGAGGTTATTGCAGCCTTCTTGGAATTTCACTAGTGGCAAATTGAAGTCTCTGAAACTAAGAAATTACCTGGTGCTTTTCAACACTGATGTGATAGATTTTGATGCCACCTGCTTAATGAAGGAATAGTTTTCGTTTTTCCTCTACAGAATTCTAAACCCCAGAGAGAGGCAGAAATAAAAATAACTTCTCGTTTGTGCTTTGAACTAATTCGGGTCCTAATTCAACTTTGGGTGAACCAAATCAGAGACCATAAAATACAGTCAGCCTGATTGTTCAGCTTCACTGTATATTCCACACCCCCTCACCCTTCCTTAAAACTGGTTCTTCCAGTTCACATCTGATGATGCTATCATCAGGGGGAGTTGTGCCAAACTGAGATTATTGTGTGCTATAGTCACAGTCTGGTTTCCTGTCTGGTGAAGAAGTGTTTCACAGTAGATAATAGCACTGGCCTTACTCAATGAGACTAGGATTTGAATTCTGGCACTGCCATTCACTGGCTGGATGACCTCGGGCAAGACTCTTATTCTCTGTGTACCTCAATTTCCTCATCCGTGTTTATGGGTGAGACGTACATGAGCTAATGTAGGTAAAGTACCAAGCACAGGGCTGACACAGGGTAGGCATGTGTTTATACACACCCCCAGGATATTTGAGTGCCAGTCACTGTTGTAGGCTCTGGGATAAAGCAGAGACAAATTAGACAAAGTCCTTGCCTTCTTCTTACGTTTAGGTACTGAGCAACCACAATTCCCTTTTTTTTATTATTTGCTTTCTTTCTACGATGGCTCTGGGAAAAGTAGCAATATAGGCAAATTTAGGCATTTGATTTATCATAGTCTCTGCTGTGTGTATGTCGTGGCCAGTCTGTGTGGCCCACCTTAAGCTCTATCCAATCATCACCAAGTCCATCCTTGCCCACAGAACCACCCCTAGGGGCCTTTCCTGCACTGCACCATCAACACTCGCCTGCTTGTTCTGTCTATTCCCTCCCTTCTCAGTCACACAAGGCAACTGATAAAGAGTTTCTCACAACTGACACAGACCTAATATATTACTCTATTGAGGGTTTTGCTTAGTTCCCCAAAAATGAATCTCCAGAAATAGAATGGTGTTATATGTGGAATATATGAGACAGTAGAGGGCTATGAAGAAGTGGCCTTGTCTGTTCACAGAGCACGGTGTTTTCTTTATTGAAGTCATTGAAGAAATGACTTTCTTCTTCTCTTCTTCTTTCCCCATGCTTTTCCATGTTGTCCCTTTCTCTTATGTTCACATTATTCAGTTTACACAAAATATATTCTGAAGCCAACTTAAATGTCATGTCCTCCTCTGACCTTTTTTCCATTTGAAAGAAATCTCCCACCTCTGTATCTCTCTGGCCAGTCTTCTCAGTATTGTCCATTTACTTGTTAGTTCTACTTCACTCCTTTGAAACCACAAACTTCATTAGGACACATAGGAATGTGCAGGGGATGAAATCCTGGTGGGCAGCTGAGAGCTAAAGCCAGGTCAGGGCCTTTCAGAGGTTGAGCCAAGCTCTTTCCTTCCCTTTCTCTGTCTCTCTGAGCTTCTTTCCTTTCCTTTCCTTAATATGTATTTTCCAAAAGCTAGAACAAAATTTTAATATTATCATGTAAGAAATAGTGGTTTTAATACATATATTACAATGTAATAATTGTGGTATTTATTTATTTGTAAATGTTTATTTATTTTGAGACAGAGTGAGCATGTGCACAAGGGAGTGCACAGGTGTGGGGAGGGGCAGAGAGGAAGGGAGGGAGAGAATCCCAAGCAGGTTACCCACTGTCAGTGCAGAGCCCCACACAGGGCTCTATCTTACCAACCCAGGAGACTGTGACCTCAGCCAAAATCAAGAGTCCAACACTTAAATGACTGAGCCACAGGGTGCCCCATAATTATAGTAGTAGCTGAGGTGTTTTACTTAAGGTCAGTTGTGTCAGTTGTCCTTGTCCTTATTTACATGGTGGCCTCTAGCATGATTATATTCCAACCTGTAGGAATGGAGAAAGGGCACCAAAGGTTTAAGGTCACCAAACGTTTAAAGATTTGCCGTATACTACTTAGAGGCCTATCTCATTGGCCAAAGCTCAGTATTTGACCACATGTAGCTGCAAGGGAGGCTGGCTAATGTCCTCTTTGGCTTTGTGCCCACATATCCAGCTCAATAACTTGTGCTATTGTATCATTAAAAGAAAGAAAAAGGACAATAACTTGTAGTATCAAGGGTCTGTTAGACTTTGTAGTGAACCTAGTTGTGGAGGTTTACCTCCTGAAAGATGAACATGGTTTGTGTTCTCCTCTCCCTTTAGTATTGACCAAGTTTATGGTTTTATTCATTTATGTGTTCACAGTTTTAATTCACTCATTAATTTTATTTTTTATGTGCATTATGTTTTTGTGGTTAAACATTTTGTCTATCTAATTCACTAAAAGGCAATCGAAAGTTCAAATTCAATGTTACTTTACTTTTATATAACCATTAATACTTTTATAGGGTATTGGAGGAATTTCAACAACTTTCTTTAAAAAAAAAAAAAAAGGCCAGGTATTGCTGATTTAGCCCTCTGGATACACGAATGAGGAAAGTGTGTTTCACTCTGATAAGCCTCTGGGGATCAGAAATTGCTATTTCAAAGCAGAAAGAAATGCCAGCCAGTGGCTGCAGGTAGGGGATAAGTGTGGAATATGTGAAACATACTTTTATAATTTACTTAATTCTTCAAAAATTGTTATGTGATAACTCTGCAGGGGGTCGTGGTAGGGCAGCACCTATCGAGCTCAATAAAGGCAATCAAACACTGCAAAGCATAGGAAGGGCATAAGAACACAGAATTGAAAAAACTGGAGATGTTAATTCTTTTATAAACAGTGTGTCCAATGATACCTTAATAGTACATTTAAAAGTAACCTACCTTTAAATATGTGGCAAAATCCTACGTTTTTCCACATTTCTTTTTTCTACATTGGGTTTAGGAATAAGAAGCAGAAAAATCAAAGTGCTCTGCTATGATCCCTGCTTTTAGGGGCCCAATTCCCCATCATGGGTATGGCAAGATTATGGGTCTTTCCATGTCCTCAAATCAGGCGTGACTTGCTTTAAATAGATCTCTTTAAAGATTCCACATGAGGTCATATTGTCAAGATTCTTGGGCGAGATCACAAAGAATGGACTGTTGGGGAAAAGAATGGGGAACTACTTAGACACACACTATCATTTATCCTTCACAACACACCTGAAAATTGGCTTCTTAGAATCTCTCTGGATTCCAAGTCTGCTGCCTGCTGTAATATTCACTACTTTACTGCCCTCTTGGCCTTGTCTAATAAGTGGTTGTGAACTACCACTTTGACTTTAGCTTTGACCTTATCTTTTGGTGTAGGTACTTAGAAAATGCTTCCTTTGTGGAAGGCTTCATTAGTTCCAGGCTCCACCTTATAATCTGAATTTTACTGGGGCTGACCCATTCACTTGCCTAACTTTTATTTTCTGCCCCAGCCTTGCCTAGGTTTTTTTTGAGTCTGGTTTTCTTCTTCTTTTATTTATAAACTGTTGTTCTTTTTATAAACTATTGTTTCAGTTTACCTAACAGTACAAGTGATCAGACAGTCATTTCAATTGTGGAGAATAGATCTGAAAATGGCACAGGAAGTTGGAAGATTATCGGAAATGTAAAGTAAGGAAACGGGGTGGAGGTAGATTCTGAGTAAAGCCTTAAAGGATGAGGTGGGTCCGAGGTAGAATGACACCTTTGTGATGTCACGAGTGAAAGCAGCTAAACATTCTGGTGACTCATGGAAAACAGTGCTGGGCGAGGTGGAAGGACTCAGCAGGATGCATTTAGCTGCCCTGGGTCTGAACTTTCCTTCTTATCTCCCGATACCTGTGTGTTTTTCCTGCTTCTAATTTTGAGTACCTCCCAGGATGACAGATTTGAATTTCTTTGTTAACAGGCTTTTGGTGTATTGAGAGTGATTACCATTTAATTAGCTAATTAGCTGATTAGCTTCTAATGAACAGCTTTTAATATACAAGTCTGTTCTTTAGATGATAGCCTGCATCCATCTTTTGCTCATAAAATACTTAATATTGACCCTGTGTCCCTCTGGGGTTCATTTTTGTTTAGTCCTAAGTAGGAGTTAGATAGGTAACAAGGATGGGGAAGAAGACCTTCTTTCAGTAGAGAAATCAAAGACAATTCAATACTAACCTTTAAAGGATGTGAAGTCTTGTTGGATAAAGTGAAAAACTGACAAAATAAAATCTATAGATGTATAAGATCAAAAATGTAAGGTATGAAACACGAATTACATTAGAGCATTTGGTTGTACCATGTAATCTCTCTCTCTTTTTCATCCTGTGATTTAATTACTAACTAAATTCTGTCCTCTAGAAAGAGATCACATTGAATATTTTAGAGTGCCATGTGCATGGTTTTGCCACAGAAGAGCACTAATACAGAACTCTCTAGAAGATTAATTTTTCTAAATGCTCAACACATGGACCCTAAGAGCCACCTGCATATTTATTTTTCATGTTACATTTGCTGATGGAAGTTGTATCTGGAGTTAAAAATTATCTGACAGATCATATGGATTCTTTTTAGACTAAAATTTGACAGTGTCCTTTTAGCATATAATGTCATGCTCATTCTGTGCAGAGATGCGGGAATGGAAAATGTCTCTCAGCAAAAACACTGACACCTGGAAGGCTTCTGTTAACTTCCAACAAAAACATTTGAAAAAACTGCAGATCAGATGCTATGCAAATGTGTTTCTATTTAGCATAAGCCATCAAGTACACTGTATCCTGTTATCGTGATACACATTGAAAAATAATTTTAATATCCATTGGAAGAGTTTTTGTCTGTGAATCCTTCTCCTAAAAAGAAATTTCTGAGAGCCTTTTATAATTACTGTTTGTTAAAAGAGCATAAGCTCAGCTCTGAGCATTCCTGATCATATTGCTATCTTCCTTTCAATCCTAGTGCATTTTATGCCTCACTGAAAATACTTGTCATTTTCAGCTTCCTTTTCCTTTTTGCTTCCTCTCTCCTATTTGACTGTGAACTCCTGGAAGACAGGTTCCATGTTTATTTCACCCTTTTCCTGTATAACCTCTTGCTGAAAATTGGCGTTCAGAGGAACAAATTGTGTTGTGACACTACACTTTTTTCATTTTGTACAGGAAGCTCCTTGAGGTTTGAAGAGAGTATCTCCCTCATAACCCCTGTACCTATTATGTTCCTTAGTCTGCAAAACAACTCGTAAATGATGGGACCATATATCAATGGGAACTGTATGCAAATACTACATTTTATCTTATAAACCTGTTTGTCTTAGTGCTTTCAGGAAGAGAAGAGCTGTGTTCAGACAAACCACAGGAATCACACAGAATGGTTCCATTGGTTCTTTAAATTCTAACAGGTAGTTGTGTAATGTTGCTGACAGATCTTAAAGCTCCAGAGAAAGATCTGAGGCAGGTGCAAAATTTATATGGAGACACAGGGGTAGATTCTAAAGAATAATTACACTGTATTTTGTTTTCACATTCAGGTTTGGGAAACAAGTATGATATAAACAAGTTAATTAACATTCTTAACCACAACTCTCAATTAATTTGGAGCCTCTTCACCATTGGTATCTAAGGCAGATGGAAGAGAGTTATTTAAAGGCAATCTTTTTATGATATTATGGGAACTATATCACATAATTGAGATTACCAACTGCCACACAGTTGAATTCACAGATGAATGTGACAGTTATACCAATGAGTGATCACTGATGACCTTCTAGAAATTATAGTTCAAATAGTCAGATATGGTGGGAAACAGAAAAGGTTGCAAAAAGAAGGACAAAAGTAAAAACAAACTAACAAAAAAGCTTTGATAATAGGAGGCTGTTTGGAATAAACAAGGCAATATTGTCTTTAGTTTGTGCTTTAATCAAAACCTCTGCAAGGATCTTGCCACAACTTATTACATGCATCACACAAACCTGTCCTGATTTATGCACAGTTGATTTTTGGGGCCTGTATTAGAGGTAGAATAAGTAGCCATGTAAGAGTTTACAAATTATGAGATCATGACTGGAGCCAAAGTTGGATGCTTAACCGACTGAGTTACCCAGGCACCCTGCCATGTAAGAGTTTCTAGTCATCTCTGTTGAAGTTAGGAAGATAAAACACATAATCCTATTTTGCATACATCCAGAATCTAATTTTGAAAAAGCAAGGAGGTGGGATCTAGAAAATAAATAAAGGAAGCAAGACCTTTATATAAAAGTAAGCTAATTTTTGTATACAGGGAAATGGAGTTTTTAGAAACAGACACACGACAAGAAGATACTATAATAAATCATCCCAAAATTGCAAAAGGGAATTATTTTGCTTAATTTGTTTGAAATTAGCCAAATTTATTTCAGATTTGGGGGAGGGGAGCATAAGAAGTTGAGTGGATTTTCAGAATCTCTTTTATAACTGTCACAAGTGACTGTTTAGCTCATTACCCTCTGAAGAAATAGTTCTTTAAAGTTCAATGTGAATTTTGACAAAAGATACCTTATTCTTTTTTATTTTGTTTTTTATTTTGTAGAGAGAGGGAAAGAGCATGT
Organism: Panthera onca; assembly: GCF_046562875.1. Lineage (NCBI taxonomy): Eukaryota > Metazoa > Chordata > Mammalia > Carnivora > Felidae > Panthera > Panthera onca. The sequence continues at coordinate 89,527,768 of NC_138339.1, forward strand.
ATGAGCAGAGGAGAGAAGCAGACACACACACACACACACACACACACACACACACACAGAGAGAGAGAGAGAGAGAGAGAGAGAGAGAGAGAGAGAGAGAGAAAGAATTTCAAGCTGGCTCCATGCTCAGCATTGAGACTGATGCCGGCTCTATCCCATGACCCTGGGATCATGACCTGAGATGAAATCAAGGGTTGGATACTCAGCTGACTGAGCCACCCAGGTGCACTAAAAGATAGTTTATTCTTGGGTAGTTCATATTAAGATTAAAGAGCAACGGAAAGTAAGATTTTCAAAACGGGTGTGGCGTCATGCCAGAGAGTGGTATACCTGTGTGTGGTGAATGGGTCAAGGTGCTGACAGCTTCATGCAGAAAGCTTGCAGTAGGGTAAGGAAAAAGAGAGGAGAAATAGTTTTGAATCCATTTCCTAGATCGGTGTTATCATTTCATACTATCTAAATTCTAATCTGGAATTATTTGTGATAAGCTTCTCTCACATCGTTCTCTTCTTTTTCCAGTTCCTATAAAACATGTGACAAAAAGTGTGAGTGCTATTTTTGTATCCCTGTTGCTTAATAATGATGAACTACTAGTTCAATTAACTCTGTATGTTATTCCAACTTCCCACTTATCCAGAAAACCACGCTTCAGTCTTCGTCTTGAGCCCTGTCTTTGGAAGGTCTGATTCGGTCACGAGTGGGACTGAGAAATCCATTTATTGCCAATCTGCTCAGGTGATTCTGAGCTCCAGCCAGGAGTTTAAATCCTAAAGTCTGTCCTTCTCTTTAACCCCTTCCTCCCTCATGCAGAAAACACAGTAATCTTTCCTTTCAGATTTAATCTCAATAATGATGTAAATAATTTATGACCTCTTCTGCTTTCTATTTGCATTTGAAGGTGGGCATCAAGGTGTTGAAATAGAGCATCTGTTCTCTTTGGAGATCCCACCACTTCCAGGATTATCTAAGAATCCAATTAGGGTGGTCACTCAATCCAAGAGGTTCAGTCCACTTCCCAAGGCCAGCTGGCAAGAATACTGGGGAGGTGAATCTGCTCGCTACTGCACGTGCATCTAGCACTCACACAGTATTGAATGCACACTCACAGTCATGCCTTTGGTGGCCAGGCCCTTGCCACAGTTAGCTCCATTTCTTTCACATGCTCGTGTGTGCCAAAACAACACTGGTCCTGATGTCTTTTAGACCTAGATTAATCCGTGCAAACTTTAACTGGCATGAAAATCGCCTGAGGGACTTAATAATACACAGATTGCTGGGTCCCAACCATTGCATTTTTTAACTCAACAGGTGTTATGGACTGAATTGTGTCTCCTCCAAATTTATATATATTGACGCTCTAACCCCAGTACCTTAGACTGTGACTATATTTGGAGCTAGAGGAGTTAAAGAGGTGACTAAGATGAAATGAGGCCATAAAGGGGGGGCCTCTAACATGACTGATCCTCTCTATAAGAAGAGGAAGATGCTCCAGGTATGCTCACATGTAGGAAAGGCCATGTGAAGACAAAGCAGAAAGGTGGCCATCTACAAGTCAGACAGCGAGGGACCTCTGGAGAAACCAAATTTGTGAGCACCCTAATCTGAAACTTTTAGCCTCCAAAACTGTGAGACAGTAAATTCTTGTTGGTCAAGCCACCCTGTCTGTGCTCATTGGTTATGGCAGCTCTGGCAGGCTAATCCAGTAGGTTGGGGGTGGGGCCAGGAATTTGCCTTCCTAACAAGTCTCCGGTTGCTGCCAAGGCTGCTGCACTACACTTTGTGAACCACCGGGCTTGCAAATCTTTGGCTTGCTTTGAAAACCTAGGACAAACTAATATTAAATATGGTACTTCCTGTCCTCAGTCAAATTGAGTGATGTAAGCTTCTTCCTAGTTCTCCCTGTGCCCCACCCCTTTATTTCTGAGGTTCTCGGTGTCTCTCCAAAAACCCCAACTCTGAATTGAGGAAAAAAACCTCATTAGTTAAAAAAGAGGACAAAAATAAAACAGAATGAGTGACTCACTTAGTGCAGGGGTACAGTAAGGAGTGGTAAGAAGGATGTCCTGCCGCTGGCTGGCTGCAGGACTGGGATGCATTTAAGAACTACTGTCTCTTTTTGTACAAAAAATGGCATTAGATTAGATTAGATTAGATTAGATGGCAGGACTGGGATGCATTTAAGAACTACTGTCTCTTTTTGTACAAAAAATGGCATTAGATTAGATGGCCCTTAAAAGTTCCATGTGGTTTCAATATTTTATAATTTATCCAATAGATATTAATGAAATCCTGAGGAATGCTGATGGAGAATACTCAAGAGTTTTAACCATTTCCCCTTTTCCCAAATCAGTGAATGAGCAGTGACAGTAGTAACAACAATGAATATGGGGATCTCCAAAGGGGCACCTGGTGAATAGCACTCCTCTTCCCCACCAGGCTTCTAAACTTGTTGAGAAATAAGAAAACTGAGAGAAGTAGAGGGTAAGTATCACCTTGATTGTAAGAAGAAGCCACCTTGGAAGATGTGGCTGTAAGTCCTCCACCAATCATGACAATGTTGAACTGGGACAGGCCTCCCAGGTAAGATTTAAGGCAGAGAAAAGCAGAATATATCTTTGTTTCCTGTGATTTTGGTGGCTATGCTTGCTTCTTAGAACTGTGTGAGTACTTATTCATTCAAATTTACTAATCAGAGAAGTTTTGCCCCAGAGGCAGAACAAGGTAAATAGAACATGGAGAGAGGCCAAGGAGGGTCTCCAGACCTGGAAAAAACACCCCTCAGTAGTGGAGAGATAAGCTTTATCTCCTACACTCCTCAGCCTCCCATGAAACTGACAAGGTTTGCAAAGGTAAACCACTTACCCAAGGTCATACAGCTGAGGAAGAGTAGAGCTGGGCCTGGAGCCCGGTTCTGACCACCTCCAGTATCAGCATTTTTCTCTGCGAAAAATTCAGCTGTGGAGATGGTACCTGGCAGAATGCAGGCAAATCTTCATACTGATACATGGGGAAAGCTAAACCCAGGTCAAAAGCCTGGACTTCAGCTGGGGTAATCGACCATCACAGCAGCCATTTTCTTTGGGTATGTGCTTATTTTATTTTAAAGGAAGAAATATATTCCATGATCTTCTGATTCACGACCCCATTCCATTGTGCTAGGCCTGAGGATGCTTCAGATTTTCTTGGTTTATTCCTGTTACCAAAAAGCTGTAGTGGTCTTTGGTTTTTCACAAATACAAGGCTATTATATCACTTTTTTAAAAACTCGGAGTCACTGGGCTAAAGAAAAATATTGTTTCCCAGCATTCTTCTTTCTAGTTAAAAATACATCCCACACCCTTTAGAGTTTGGGGAAGACTACTGCCCTTTAAATCTCTCCAGAACTTTTGAATTTAAAAATTAGATGTAAAAAGAAGCTTATGAAAGTAAAATTCATATTCAGTTCATATTCATATACACACAAAAATACTAGTAACAACAGATGCCTCTGCTTGCAGGAACAGATTTATTCTAAATCTGGATACAATGAACTCCTTTTATTTCCTTAGAAAAGCAGATCTTTGGCCACATTTGGTAGAATATTTCTCTCTTGTGAGTTGACAAAATTATTTTCAGCTTATATTTTAAACTATGTGAAATGATGGAGGTTGAATTCTTCATCATTTTTCTTTAGGTATTATTTCTACATAATATTCGCTAGTGTCTAGCACAAGGCTGACACGTAGTCCTATTCATTTGGTTATTCTTTCATTGATCCTGACTTGGTTCTTTGAAACATTTAATGCTCTTAAAATTTACATCACCAAACATTTAGAGAATTTCAGGTTCCAAGACGTTCAGAGTTTGTTATAGTAATCATTACTGTTAGGTTAATTAACTTCCTATTCATACAATAGATTTTCACTTTATCTCTGACCACATGCCTGTCAATATATCATGTTAGACAATTTTTACAGATATGAAAGACTATAAGAATGGGGTAAATGAGGAAAAATTGTATTATTATATAGGGAACATTGATCTTTCACGTATTCATACATCTTATATGCTCCCATTATGTGAACTTTGAGTATAATTTTCCAGAGACATGTTGGAAACAACTGACATTCTCCTTTCTGTTTTATATGTTATGCTAATTTGCTTCCACATTATATCACACAATTTAAAACACCAATATTTTACATAAGAGAGGCAGCAAGTACTGGGTTATTGGGTTATCAGCTGTACTACTTTGCCCCAGTCATTGTGAATCTTTCCTTCTTACTGGGAATGTCAGTTTAGGCATTTCTTTTCTTTTTCTTTTCCAAAACTTTACTTGGCTGTATAAATTTTAGATGTTTCCATATTCAATTTTCAGTAATATACAACTGAATATACCATTCAGTAATATACAACTGAAATATACCATTTCAGTTCTGAACGTTTACAGTTATACCCTAACTGAATGAAGTCAGTTTTCTGTTTAACCTGTTGGGTATTCTGACATGTACTCATCTGGCTATTGGAAGTTAACTAATGGAAGTGATTCATTCTGATGACATTAATACATGAAACAGAGTCACTTGTTCATTCAGTTGGCCTATAGCTATTTAGTGCCTCCTGTGTGCAAAGGAAGTGCCACAGGAAGTACAATGATGTGGTCATTAATCATAAGTCTCTAGGAGGTCAAGTACTGTGCCTAAGACCATATCCCAATTGTGTCCTCAATACTTGCCATGATGCTTGGCATGTGGCAGGTACTTAAGAATTAATAACCTGAACAAATGAATATCTGATTTACCTTAATGTAATTTATCATTAATGCTCCACAAAAATTATTTTTATTAAAACACTTTTTTGGGTTTTTGTCATTTGTTTTGTGTTCTTCATAAATTTTTAAAGAGAAAATGTTTTCCAGGGTGCCTGGATGACTCAGGTGGTGAAGCATCTGACTGCTGATTTTGCCTCAAGTCATGATCTTACCGTTCATGGGATTGAGCCTCATGTTGGGCTCTGCACTGACAGTGTGGGACCCACTTGGGATTCTCTCTCTCTTCCTCTCTCTCTCTGCCCCTCCCCTGCTTGTGCTTGCTCTCTCTCTCTCTCTCTCTCTCTCTCTCTCAAAATAAATAAACATTCAAAAAATGTGGGGTGCCTGGGTGGCTCAGTTGGTTAAGCATCCAGCAGGTCATGATTTCACAGTTCATGAGTTCCCTGTTGGGCTGTGTGCTAATAGCACAAAGCCTGCTTGGGATTCTCTCTCTTCTTCTCTCTTTGCCCCACCCCTGCTGGTGCAAGTGTGCGCTCTCTCTCTCTCAAAAATAAATAAACATTAAAAAAAGAGAGAAAATGTTTTCCATAATTACTAATTGATTTAAATAAACTTTGGTTAATAAGTAGAAGATCATGAAGAAAATGAATCTATACTATATAAATTCATAGTGCCTGGGGTGCCTGAGTAGCTCAGTTAAGCATTGGACTTTGGCCCAGGTCATGGTCTCACAGTTCATGAGTTTGAGCCCTGGGTCAGTCTCTATGCTGACAGCTTGGAGCCCACTTTGATCCTTTGCCCCTCTCTCTGTCTGCCTCTCCCTCACTTGTGCTTTGTCTCTCAAAAATAAACATTAAAAAAAAATTATAGTGCCTAAAGTCATTAACAACCGAATGGCAATATTATATGTGACAAAAGACCGTCTCCATACAGTTCAAATTTCTCGTTAATAACTTACTTTAAAAAAAATCACCATTAAAAAAAATAAAGAACAACAAAGTAATAAACCAATGTATAGAAATTTCCTAACTATGGTGCTTAGAAAGAATCAGGAGAAAACGAGGATGCCAGAATGTTTATCAGCAGCTAAGTCGGCAGCTTGAAGTTTACTGAAACTTTCCTTACATTACATAGGATGAAGAGTGTGATAGTTAAGGATGCATTCTCTCTGGGTGCTTCCTCACAAATCTCCTCCAATTAATTTGAATATGTGTGCATTGTTGGCGATGATGAGGAGACTTGTAGGCAAAGGTTGAGGAGATGTAACCAAGGAGCATAGCTGGAGAATTTTGCTCCAGGTCTTATTATTGCCCCTAAAAGATCAGAGTTGAGCCATTTTTCCCTAAGATTGGCAGGCGAGTTTTAAGCAGTATTATGCTCAGTTTCCACAGTGCCTATTTTGCAAATAGAGAAGACAAGTCAACATTTCTTTACTCAGTACAATAAAACCTAAACTCTCCTGTGACTCCCCAAGGCCTTACAATGAGCTGTTTCCAACCAGGTGTCTGATAACATCTCCTATCACCCCCTCGCATGTCATCTTCATGTCTTTGCTCAGGCTTGACAAGGTCTTTTCCTCTCTCAGGGACTTGAACTTGCTGTTACTCTGCCTGGAATGCTGTTCTCAGATCTCCCTATGGCTTTGTCCTTCACATCTCCAGGTCCCTGCTCAAATGTCACGTCCTAATCTGACCATCCCAACTATCCCATCCCATCCCACGTCCTAATCTGACCATCCCTGGTCACTCTCTATTCTTGTGCAAGCCTAATCTTGTTTGACTTCAAATCCCCTCCTTGCCCATTTCCCACCAGACTACTGGAATGTGGTGCTGACTACTGCAGGTGGTATTTTCCAGGCTGGCATGTCAGCTGGCTTCCTGGTACATTTGATCAATGGATGGCACTGATGCAGAGATGGAAGGAATTTCCCTGCCCCTCTGACTGGAGTGGTGTCTCCAGCGATGCCTATTTTTTTTCTCTGTGGCTCCCGCTCACTCCTTCATGTGCAGTGTGATTTCAGCTTCTTCCAGGTGACCACAGTATTTAGAATGTGGTTAATTTGACTTACTGTCTTTGTCCCTCCAGCCTAGGAGTGGTAATGATGTTCTGCTTTTGCTAGTCTCTGGAAATCTCACCACCCTATTTGATTCTTCAGCTCTTCCACTAATTCATTACCTTTGTTTTGAATAGCCTGTTTCCTTAATTATATACTAATGTAATCTTATTGTTCCATTCTATTTTTTTTTATTTTTATTAATACCTACAGTTATTTTATTTTATTACCACCCCCCCCCCCCCGTGTTGTCTGTATTGCACTGCACTCTTACCATTTCACTTTAGTAGAATGTAAGATCCAAGAGGACAGATACTCTGTCTTATTTATCACTGTATTCTCAGTATCTAGCACAGGGCCTAGCATATGGTAGTTGATCAATAAACATGCTTTGAGTAAAATAAAAGTTTAGAGGAATTTCTGCAGGTTTCAAATGCAGTACCAGTTGCAGCACACTCAATGTTTTCTTACTAGTTAGTTCTTTAAACACCAAACCTAATGAAAAGGCTGTTATTTTTTTTCTAATCCAGATGGAAATAGGAGTGTTTTGATTTGCTTTAGAGGAGGGTGAGGGAAAGCATCTAAGAAGTTTGATTCTATGAGATTCAGAGTTCTAAGCTGGATCAAGACTTTTATAAATCCAAATGGATTATTCCTATAAGGCTGTGGTGTCCCCATTCTTAACAAAGTGGTCTTTTATATATGGGTGTGTACGTACTGTTGAATCATAATCCTAATAAGGGCTAATTGTTTGATTGATTTGACCGTGCTATGATTCCTTTCAGTTTGGCTGGCATCAACAAAAACACAGAGGATTTACTTTCCAGGTAAAATTGACACATCACTTTTTGTCTTACACAAAGTCCTAATGAAAATCGGACAGATTTTATTCCGTGGTGTAATAATTTTTAATGATTCTACTATTGAAGGTGTTTTCAGTTTGCTAAAGGCAACGTCGCTTTTCGACACTTGTATAAGCTTTTATGGAATAATCAAGACCCAAGCATGTTAAAACTAAAATGTACTGTTTGGTCAGTAACTGCAGAAAAGAAAGTCCTGGTATACTATAGTTATTTATTGGTTTATTTGTGAGTCTACCTATTGCACCTATCTACTATTCAATCAGTAGTATACATTTCTGCCCCACTCTCTAATTCAAAAATATTTTCAAAGGTACTTACAGCAATAAAGACCATATACAGGATAAGGAGAACAAATGAATAGTTGTAGCAATCAAAACAAAAGTAAATAATAAATAGTAAGGGAAATTGGATAGAAATTTAGCATACCAAAAGCATGCCATAAGAGTTTTAATAGTTCCTGGAGGCAGGCCAACAGTTGGTTTTGAGTTTTCTAGCAGCCAAAACAAGGAAAGAATCTGATGACTTAAAAGTTCATAGTATCTGTAGAGTTAATATATGAAGCATTACTTACAAGAACGTAAGCCTTTCCAGGTACTGAAATCTGAAAGGATTTTCCAGGGGTTCTCTCATGAAGGGGACACTCTATCCTTTTAAAAAAAAAGAGTGACAACTGTTGCCTGGTCAAGAAAGCACAAGGAAGATATGATTTCATATATGGTAGGGGGTCAGAACTGGATAGATAGATCCTGTCTCTGTGCCAGCACAGATGGGTGGAGTGCATGCCCCAGAGAGAAAGCCTGATGGTTTTGATATATATTATCTAGTGAAGTCCTTTAATTTGGTAGTTGAGGCATCTGTGTTCAGAATGGGTAAACAGCTTTCCAAAAGGCTTGTAGTGTATATGAAACTAAAGAGAGTGGACTCTAATTAATGTCTCTGACTCTATAGTCAGTGTTTTTCCAACAGACTAGGTAAAAACTGCAACCTGATTTCATTTCCCCAGTTTCATAAATCAGTTATAGTTGGAAAAAGGGACTTTATAGGTTTAGCCCAGGCTGTGAGTCAGCAAACTGGTAGGAAATGAAGAGCTTAGATGTGCAGGAGTTAAGAAGCAGGAATTTTAGTGTTAATGTGGTAGGTTAGAAAAGAAAATAGATGTCGAAGCAGACAGAACTGGTATAAATTCTATCTCTGCCATCTACCAGTTGTGTGACTTAGACAAAGTTATTTATCATTTTAGAAATTCTGTTTCCATTCCAAAATGGGAATAGGGATCCACACCTTGAAGGACTATTTCAGTGCCATAATGTTCATATAACAATTGGCAGATATCAAGTACCCTGTTGGGCTTTACTGTATTTATCACTATTATCAGGTCAAAGAAGTAATTAAGAAAGCAAACAGTTCAACACATATATAGACTTTGAAGGCCAGGATAGTCAAGAAGTAAAACACCAAACTGGAAACAAAAGTCACAAATTGTAAAGGCCAAATCCAAAGATCAAAAAGCCATGGGTACAGAAGGCAGCAGAGATAGATAGGAGGACAGAGTAACACATTCTAATTGCCTGGAATAGGAAAGGCTCAATTTGATGCACCATTATGTTTAATTCAGGAATTTTTCATGTGTCTCCTCCTGGCACAGGAGCCTGTCCCAACACTGGACCCATGGGAAAAACGATGTTCATTAAAAGCAAGATGGGAGCAGACCCTGACCCAATGGGACAAAGAATGCTACTATTAATTCCAGCAAAGGAAATACACATTTCCCACATGCTAATTCAAGTATACAGACATCTGAACTCAACCATGGAAGCTGGTGGCAGACTGTTCAACCTTTGGGGTGATGTATGTTTCATTAAAGTCTAATTATTCATAAAATGTCAGAGGAAGAAAACAATGACCAAGAAGAAACAGCATAAATCCAGCCCTATGTTCTATCTCTCATCAGTTTAAATTTAAATATTATATTGGTTTTGTAGTCAACATGAATGGTATCAAAAATTTTCAATGCATCTTCAATAGAAAAAACCCATATATAGTATTTCCTGAATCAATTTGTTAAAGTTGGTATAGCATTGTTGTATCTATTTTTGAGATGAAATGGAGCTACATACATACAGGATCAAAAAAACAAAACAAAACAAAACAAAACAAAAAACCAAAACCAAAACAAAACCAAAAAACCCTTCATGCCTAAGTTTTGTAAAGTCACATGCCAAAATTCTTAGTATGTCAACCAGAACCTCCACAAGTAGTCCCTAACTTCCCTTCAGATTTATTTTTTACTTCCATCCTCATAAATTATATATTCTGACCTAACCCAGTCCTCCAGAATTATTCCCTGCACTTTCCTCCTTTTCTGTATTTGCTCACATTTTTTTCCTCAACCAGTGAGGATGCATTCTTCCCCTCTCATTTGAATGTTGAAATCCTAGTAATCTAAATTTTCCTTGTGCTATGGAATCTTCCCAAGTCTTCCCAGATCAATTAATTCTACTTTACTTATACTTCATTTTTGGTTATTGAATCAAGTTCTTGCATGCATCCGTTTCTACCCACCCCTTGACAGTGCTAAGCATTGGTGCTAAATTCTGAGTAACAGTGAGAAAAAGGGAAAAAAAATGCCAGAGAAAGCCATTCTTGCCTCTTTCTAATATACAATTAAGTGGGGGAAGACAAATATAAAACAAATTAATATGAAGTAAATACATAATTGCATATTACAGCCAGTGTTATAAAGGCAAGCAAAAGTGTGCTAGGAGAAGGGCTAAGGACTAACAAGGAGAGAGGAATAAGAAAGCATTTCTGAGGTAATGGTTAAGTTGAGAGCTGAAGGTTGACTATGTTTATAGCACATATTTGCATACTTAGGTATTTTCTTGCTAGATCTAAGTTTCCACATGCATAATGTTTTTTATTTCCTCTACAGGATCTATAGGACATTGTTTGTAGGCTGATTTGATAAATGTTGCATGCATTGAAAGGGAGCTGCTCACTTTGGAAAAACCTAACTCGGTAAATTCATCTTGGTTCTGAATACATGTTTTGAGCTCCTTTTTGTCTTGAACTGGACACTTTAGACTGTGTCCTTGATGGATCAGGAGGCACTGGAATGGGGTAAGGGGAGAAAGAATGTTTGCTGCTGGCCAGATCTTCACAACAAGATGAAGCTCAGGAGATATGAACTCTAATTTTCCTCATATTACTTTTCAATCTCTGAGGAAAGGATTGGGAGGGCATTCCATGGTTAATCTTTGTCTTTATAAGGGACTAGGGGATTCTGTCATCAATTAGGGAAGATCAGTTTAAAATGTCAAAACATAAAGACTATTGTAACTAGAGCACATTGAATACTTGTATTTTTTTCTTATAGTGGGAATGTCTTTTTTTTTTTCAAGATTTTTTCAAGTTTATTTATCGATTTTGAGAGAGTGGGGAGAGGCAGAGAGAGAAAAGGAGAAAGAGAGAGAGAATTCCAAACAGGCTATCACTGTCAGCACAGAGACTGACGTGGGGTTCAAAGTCATGAATGGTGAGATCGTGACCTGAGCCGAAGTCAAAAGTCAGATGCTTAACAGACTGAGCCACCTAAGTACCTCTAGTGGGAATGTCTTTATTTCAATTCATCTGTGGATTTTTAGAAGTATTGCCACTATGATAATTATATCAACGATGTGCTATTTAGCTATCCTCACCAAAATTGATTTTCCCATTAGATACCTCTACATGTCCAGCCTTCTTTGGCAAGAGAATAAGGTTGATTTCAGATTAGAGTTGGTAAATCCTAATGAACGGCATTTGGGGATGAATGAACAGGAGCTATGAAGTGCTTTGGCGACAACACTAACTTTGTACCGCTTTCTAGGATAGATACAGTTGGTGTCGTGGGGGAAGTGTGGCTTTTCATCCTCTTCATTTGTCTTTGCTTCAACTTAAATTTGACTTTCAGTATAAAACATTCAATGCTCCTCTTCCAGGACCAAGCAAAAACCCAAACGAGTAATCTGGGGAAGAATCTGAATTTAGATCTTTACAGCAGGAGGCTGTTTGTCATATAGCAGGTTGTGCAAGTAGAAAGAAACCCAGCCCTCTCTTTCCAGCAGAAAAACACACCCTCATTCTCCTTCCAACCAGGGCAGACCTCAAGGCATTTTTGGAAGAGTGGCAATTATTATCTTTAGGCAATTTAATACAAGACTATGATGGTTTAGAACTGAAGTAAAAGAACTTTATAAAAGAAGAATCTTATAAAATGGAAAAGGTTTCAAAGTGGCAGCTTTTCTGCTATAGCTAAACCAGAAAAAAATGTATTTCCCCACATTAAAAACACATTTAATTGTTTGTATGGACTGACGAGAAAATTAACATTATTTTCTTTTATTCTTTTCATCCAAAAGCCATAAGTGAATCCTATATTGTTGCAACCTATGGTGATCTTTCTTGAGATATTTTCCAATTAATGGTATTGCTTCCTTAGGTGTGAGCTCCACAATTTAAATAGGAGCCTACGTTCAAAGATGTATTTCATGCTGTGTCACTTTATCAGAAGAGCAATCTGCCATTTTTTGACAGCTAGTGACTTGTGCCTGAATCGGTGATACCTTTAAAAAGAACTCATTATCAGTGTAGTGAACAAAATATGCATTTTAAAATAGTGCAGGATTTTAATTTTCAATGTCAGTGATTTTTGCCTACATGGGTGTAATGTGTTAGGGATCAGCTGAAACATTTTCAAATATTTTATATTTCAGGAGATTAGCAAAGTTAGATAGCTAAGGATCTCTCTCATTCTTCTTAGAATAAACCAGCTCTTTTCTTATGAGTAGGGCTACTTGGAAGAAAGATGAAGAACAAAGACGAAGACATGTTTCCATGACTAAGAAGTCATCTTTTGAGGAACCAAGGGATCATTAGATGCCATGAAGATATCTTTTATAAACATCAACAGATTTCACTTAAGAATTAAAGATGAATGAAATATGGACTAAGCAGTATGGTCTTGGTTAATTGTAAAAAGTTCTTCATAGCTCTGTCACATTGAAGTCAAATTCACATCCTGTGAGAAATCAGCAAATGGAAAAAAAACAAAACAAAACAAAACCAGAATGGGAAGAGGTTAGATGAACAGCATCCTGCCAGCTGACCTAAGGACATTTTTAGACAAACAATTCTAATCACTGACGGCCTGTGACAGATTATTTACACATCTCTAGTGTTGGTTATTATATGGATGCCTCAAATTATTTCAGCTATGGAAAGGTGAAATTGTGATGGTGTCACAATGAAACCTCATTTGAGAGAATCTCACATTCCACAGTGACTAATGACTGAAAATTCAGGCTTCATGGGGGAAGGGAGAAAAGTGGAAGCATAATGAAATAGCAATGGACTCAGAATATTTGGTATATTTCAGAAGGACATTTTGAAACTGGTCACATATATTTAACCCCATACCAGCATATCTAAGTCCCTGTTATGGGATTTCATGTAACCCATCTGGCCAAATACTATTTACCAGCCTCTAATATCTCCATCAGTCTCACTCTTTTCAGTAGTTGAAAAGATTTTGGAAACACCGGGAGAAATTTTATGTGAACACTGTCTTACAGAATATGCAAAATTAAAAAAAATAAATAAGGTGAATCTATTCTCTCTGTTGTTTCCCACCAAAATGCTGTTTCTTAATATTAAATATGTCAATGTTTGCTGTTTTGGTAGTAGGAGGCAGTGCTGGTTTATCTAACAGGTTTTGGAATCAGAGTGGCTTATGTTGAAAATTCAACTTGTCCACTTGTTTGGAATCTATTAAAGTTTAGTATGGATAGTTATAAATATTGCTGCTCAAGTGAGGAACCTAGGCAGCATTCCCAACTTCTATGCTTGTACACTTTTCCAATCCACTTAATTGTCAAATCCTGAAAATCTGATCTCTTAAGTATTTCCCAGTCATTGCCTTCTCACGAGCCATACTGTTCCAGCATCTGCTACTGCTGTAGACCTTTATCCATGCTTACTTTGGCTTCTGAGGTAACTTCTTTGGACTCCTTATCTCCTGCCTTATTCCCCTGTAATTCTTTCTCCACATTACTGAAACATATAATCTTTTAAAATGCAAGTCTAATCATATTACACCATGTATTTGGATATTCCAGTAGCTTTCTTTAACTTCATAAAGTTTAAACTCATAAAATTGTACACAGGACTTCTCCTTTTCTCTCCTGCAGTACCCCAGAATGTCCCCTCTGCTGACCTCTTCCCTCTGATCCTGTGCGCATGCACGCATACACGCACACGCACATAGTCTCATTCTTACTGGTCCTGACTATGCAACTGAAATGGAATTTCCTCTGGGAAATTTTCCCTTGCTCACCATAGTGAATTTGGTTTACCTTCTTCATGTCTCAATAACACAAGTCCACACCTCTCTCTGAGCACCTAGACTCTGTTTTTAACGTTAGTTTTCAGGAATGACTTTATCTTTGGAGTGTAACTTCATTGAGGCAGTGTTTGTGTCTTATGTAGACACTTGTGGATTCCTAGCAAAGTGTCAGTCAACATCATTAACAAGCTCTAAAAGTCTATTGTAAGGATAAGTGTCTAATGTTTACGTGTTACTAATTCTAGGGACATTCACATTTTGAAAAGATCAAAGACTTACACGAAGGAAATGAATCTCAAATTGTGGAATTTCAGGCTTAGGCCAGCTGATGAATGAGGTATGTGTATATGTATGAGTGCTGTGCTGTGCCGGTATGTATGTTAAGGGAGCAGGAGGAATATGAGGAGGTAAGGATGTGGGCAATAGGGATGTCTCAAAATGCTTGAATAATATCAGGTGCTTGGCTGTTCCATCAGCTAGAATATGGTTAATATAACTAATCTGACTACTAGTCATAGTGACTTAAACACAGTAGGGCTTATTTTTCTCTTGTGGTGAGTAGTCTGGAAGTAGGTGCTTGCTGGTCCAGTGGCTCAAACATGTCGGGATAGAGGTTTGTAATTCTCTTATCTTAAGGCCCCCAAATGACTGTCAGAATTCTAGTCATCAAGATCACGTTCCAGGTGGGAAGGAGGAAATGTGGAAAGGCAGAAAGGACAGTGTTATGGGAAAGTGTAGGGTGTAGGTGATGAAGACTCACCATGTCACTTTAAGAAGCTGTGTGGGATCACTCAATTAAATAACTTTGTTTTATTATACCTCTCCTTGCTAAATTTAAGGATGATCTCAAGCACCCTTTTGGAAAATCAGTAAATGTAAACATACAAATTGTATTTCAGATAAGAACTTCTGTTTTAACTTTTTGATCTATTTGTTTATAATTTTATTCTATCTACTTAATCTCATCAGCAAAATCCCCAACTTGCCAGTATTATTTACCCAAATTTATTAAGTACTCACTCTGTGTGAGGCACTGTGTTTATATCGGAGGATACAGAATATAAGAAATAAGAAAATATGAGGGAGAAGGACAACCTTCTTGTCATTTAGAAGCTCATTACCTAGCAGAGGACACAAAGATATCAACAGGTAATTATTATAGTAGGTGATCTATTTCTATGAGAAATGCAAGACTTGGGAGTTTTGGACAGGTGGCATCTAGACCCATTCCAGTCTGGGCAGAGGAAGACAAAAAGTAAGAAGATCTCCATGAAAGAACTGACAGTTCATCTATTTTCACTTTTTTTAAAGAGAAGGAGTTGAGGAAGCATGGCAGTAGTTCTAAGAAGATTAAACAACAGATATTCAAATATAGCAAGATGTGGGTTTATGGTATACTACAAGATCAGTAATCCCTGGATACACTTTGAAGGGTTACATTTGTACCCCTGTATAAATCACTAAATTCTGAAACATTCTTCCAACATAATTTATTTTTCAAAAATAACTCCTAGGGCATAGAACCACAAAACTACATACCAAGATGTGGATGCTGACAGTCACTTTGACTCATTCACCAAAACTGAGTGGCTGTTATCCGAACACCACAAGGAATATATAGAAGTGTGATGAGTTCAGGGTGAAATATGTGCCTGAGACATCTGGGGAACAGCTTAGTTGAAAGAGAAAGTAGGCAGTGTGATAAACAATCTTGGAGATTAAAAGATCAGGGATAAAAATATAGATGTGAATTCCTTCATTCATTCCATAAATATTATTGATCATATAATGCTAGATGTTGGAAATATAACGATAAATAAGAAAAGAATCCCCTACCTTAAGATGTTTCCATTATAATCATACAGGCAGAGAAGTAAAGGTGTTAAAGTGACTTTAGGTAGCATTTAAAACTAGGAAGTTAGATTGCTCTGAAACCGTAGAGAAAATAATGTCAAATGAGAAGAGATGACTCAGGATGACATCTGAAGTAGACTAACATTTAAAGGCGAATGACGGTGGAAAAAAAAGAGGGACTCAAAACAGAAATTGAAAAGCAGCATCTGAGAAGGCATAAAGAAAATCAGAAAAGAGTGGTCCCACAGCAATCAAGAGAGGGGAGAGTTTGACAAAGGGAGTCAAGGGTCTCATTGGCTAGGGTAAGGGCTGGGAAGCTCCAGACCGAAGGTGCCCAATGGACAGAGGAATTAGGAGGTTAATAGTGATCTGGACAGGATCAGATTCAATGAATTGACAAGAGGCAGACACATTTCAGATGTGTGAAATGTGTGTTTCCTGCTCCTTTCATGAAGTATGGCTATGGTGAGGAGACAAATAGGGGAATGTGGACCTGAGAAAGTCCTTTCAATAAACATTGGATTAAGAAAGTTCCAACTGAGGTGCGTGGGGGGCTCAGTCAGTTAAGCATTCCACTGCAGCTCAGGTCATGATCTCAAGATTTGTGAGCTGAGCCCTGCATCGGGCTTGCTGCTGTCAGCGAGGGGCCCAATTCAGATCCTCTGTCTCCCCCACCCTCTCTATGCCCTTCTCCCACTTGCACCTCTCTCTCTCAAAAATAATTTTTTTTTTAAAGAAAGAGCCAATAGACAGGATGTAGGAAGGGATAAAGAACTATATCCTTAAGGAATTCAGAGAAAGTGCAATCTGAGGGGAGGGTGAATGGAATTAGCCTATAGTTGGGTTTTTCTTCCACTGAAACTTGAGACAACATGAAGTTCCAGGATTTGGGTACAAGTGTGTCTAGGGGGACGTGACAATACCTACCTGATGGCTTCTATCTCTCTGTGAAGGGGACCGAAGAGTCTTTCAGAACTCAGACTTGAGATCTTTAAGAGAATTCTCTTAAGAGAGTGGTGAAGGTTTAAAATGCTATCATGAAGTTGAAGAGAATTGCTTAGATATCCATCAAAAGAATGCCAGATGGTCTTAAGGTCCTGTCTGAAGTTGAGATACCTTGATAATTTTCCTTGGTACCAGCTCCCATTACTGTGTGATTTTTCTCCAGAGTAGCTAAGAATTTAGATTTAGTAGCTGAGGAAGGCCATAGTGAAATATATTGTTGTAGGGCTGGGGAGAGGTTGGTTGGGAGAATAAAGTGGTAAGGAATTTGAGGGTATTAACAACAACAACAAAAAGGTTCAAACCAGGGCCTTCAGATTTTTTTCTCCTTAAAAACTTGCACTGTCGGGGCACCTGGGTGGCTCAGTCGGTTAAGCCTCCGACTTCGGCTCGGGTCATGATCTCGCGGTCCGTGAGTTCGAGCCCCGCGTCGGGCCCTGTGCTGACAGCTCAGAGCCTGGAGCTTGTTTCCGATTCTGTGTCTCCCTCTCTCTGACCCTCCCCCCGTTCATGCTCTGTCTCTCTCTGTCTCAAAAATAAATAAACATTAAAAAAAATTAAAAAAAAAAAAAAAACCTTGCACTGTCTTCTGTAGTGACCACACACTGATGAGCTAAGGTGGAGATCTTAGTCATCCACAGGCAGAGCACTGCCAGGATAGCCAGAGGCCTCAGGCTTATTATCTCCAGTGGCACAGTCTTCAGCATCTAATATATTAAGATAAAATTCTGAATTTAATTAAAATATAAAAAGAAAAATGATATCTTTTTCTGTTATGTCATGCAAATGGTTTGGAAATACCGGTTTAGGAAATTTATGAGATCTCGGCAGGTTAGGGATGGCAGTGATGCCCTAAAGCTTTGACTTAGAGGAAATAGATGTTTCCATAGGGTAGAAAGACAAGAGTAAAGGGAATGTGACAATGTCATGGGGGAAAGGTGCTGTGACCAGAGAGGAGAATAGAAATAAAAATTTTAAAGGCTTGGCTCAGGTGTGACTAGCTGGATTGGAGTGACAGAGTGGGGCAAGGATCGGGTTTGGGTAAGATTTTTGCCAGAGAGGAAGATCACCTGAGATAATGACAGTCAACACTACCCACACCTCTCTTTTTATTCCCCCCCCCCCCATCCTTCCTTTCTCTCCCTTTGTTCTGGTAAGATTTAATTAGGGAGTTTCATTTTAAGGATGCATGGAGATAGAAACTGAAAAATTATCAGATACTAGGGCAGCTCTTGGAATCAGGTCTAATCCTTTTCTTTTTGATTTGCACCAGTGGCTCATGGCTAAAAAAAGGTTTGAAGGCCATGTATCAAAAGCAGTAGATCTAGGTACCTGGGTGGCTGAGTCAGCTGGGCAACCGACTTCAGCCCAGGTCATGATCCCGCACTTTGTGGTTTCGAGCCCCGCGTCAGGCTCTGTGCTGACAGCTCAGAGCCTGGAGCCTGCTTCAGATTCTGTATCTGTCTCTCTCTCTGCCCCTCCCCTGCTTGCACTCTGTCTCTCTGTCTCCCAAAAATAAAATGAATATTAAAAAAAAAAAGCAGATCAATTAAATACCCTTCAAGGAACTCTACATATATTCTGGTTCTTTCAACTGAGACTATAGCTGTTATCAATTTTATTATCAAAAATAATTTTTTTCTAATTTAAATTCCTTTTTCCTCACCTCATAAACCACAAGGGTATAAATCTTATTTTAAGATCTGACTTTTCACGCCATCTTTGTTGTGTGTGTGTGGACTTTTATTGTCTATAGCTTTTCTATATGATTTTCTTTTTTTAATGTTTATTTTTGGGGGGTGGAGAGAATGAGTGGGGGAGGGGTGGAGAGAGGGAGACACAGAATCTGAAGTAGGCTCCAGGCTCTGAGTTGTTAGCACAAAGCCTGACGTGGGGCTCAAACCCAAAAACTGTGAGATCATGACCTGAGCTGAAGTCAGACACTTAACTGACTGAGTCACCTAGATGTCCCTCTATATGATTTTCATGTGCAGAAAAACTCACATCAGCTAACTGGAATTTGTTTATCAGAAACGATCTTGAAATGATATTTTCTTTCATAGATATCTCTTAAGACAATTCCAAGTCTATAGTGTGCTCAGTAAATGATTTTAATATTGGTGAGGCAGTCTGTGATTCTGTGATTGGTCACAGTAATGGATTCTATTCATGTAGTTCTCCACATTTTACTTCAAAGACATAACTTGAAGAGATATTTGTATATAAAAGACTTTCGTTTCTTTGTTCTATATTGACTTCCAGGGAAGTCTCAGTTGGAAATTCAGTACTGTTCTTATACCATTAAACCAGAAGAGAATTCTTTATTTCTCTCTTTTCCTGTTCTTTTATTTTCTTATCTTCCTTCCTTTCTCCTTTTTTCTTTCCTTTCCTCTTTTTTGCTGTAGCTGGAGCTAATTTCATTAAGGACTCTTTTTTGGGGAATTGTGTCTTTGGTTAGATAGCAAAGGGGTAGGTTCTAGACTATGGCCAGTGTTATCCAAAATTCAAAAGCCATTACCTAAAAACATTATTTCAGAAAAATTCAGCATTCTGTGAAAGGCTACATTTTGTAGTTTCAGCAGGAGCAATGTGGTATAATGTGTTACTAAATTGCTAGTAAAAGAGAAATTTCAGATTATGTAATTTTTCAGTGTATGTGCAAATATGTGTAGTCTTATTGCTTGCTGTTCCAACAAATTGCAGTCATTCAAAATGAAATGTAATAGGCTACTTTACAGAAATCCTTTAAAGGATTTCTGGGAATGATTTTCAAATCTGTATTTATGAAGGATTGAACTATTCAAACCTAAATATGGGAGAGATAACTTGGAAATCTGTTTATAGACATTTGCACTGAGATTCTACAACAGGAGGGAAATAAAATTAATTTATACAAATTGTGCTCATGTTTAAGATAAGGGGGGGGGGTGCTTTCTGCTATTAGATCTAGCGTTAAAGTATAACCACAAGAGGAGAAATAGTTTCAGAATGCTCTATGAAAGTAGCAAAAATGAAATGAAAATCTAAATGTGTGATGAAAAGTGAACTCTCTCTCAAGGGCAGAATTTTCAAAGGGGACTTAACCTAAAATCTCTTCAGATGTTCAATCTGTAGTATGAACATTTAATCTTTTTTGCTCAGCTTTGAAATTGTGCCCATTTAAATCTGCCTCGTGCCGTTTTAGAAAGGTCTATACATTTGAGAAGGTGTCTGAGTCATTTTTCAAATTAATGCCAAAGGCAGGAGATGAGGTCTTTGAATTTATCTTACTGGGGCAAAATCAGAAGGTTTGGACATTGTAATTTTAGAGAGACAAGGAAATGTATAAGCACCTACCAATTCCTGTATCTTGCTTATGGAATTGTTTGAAAGAGATAATTTAGTCTGTACTATTATTCTAAAGAATTTGAAATGACTGAGATGTAAGTAATTTCAAATGACTTAATTCAGATTCTTATGTATTGAGACGAAAGATTCTCTCCCTGTCTTGTTCAGAGGTGTGAAGTTTCAGAACCCTTCCTAATAATCTTGTGATATGCTTGGATTTTTCCCAAAGCATAAAAAAGGATGGAAAAAGAATGTCCAAGGAGGAGGAAGGGTGAGAAAGTGGCACATTCTCTATCAGGTAAGTGAATTTGACACCCATATTCCTTATTATCCCTAGGGGGAAAAAAAAAGCTTAGAATGGTCTTTGTTTTTCAATTTAGTGCCCCTTACTTTTACTTTGTCTTGGAAGCATTATTTATTTTGATTTTGATTTTTTAAATTTATTCACCTTTGAGAGACAGAGAGAGTGAAAGCAGGGGAGGGACAGAGAGAGAGAGAGAGAGGGAGACACAGAACTTGAAGCAGGCTCCAGGCTCTGAGCTATCAGCACAGAACTCAACTCAGGGCTAGAACTCATGAACTGCGAGATCATGACCTGAGCCGAAGTTGGACACTTGACCGACTGAGCCACTCAGGCACCCCTGGAAGCATTATTTTTGATGTAGAAAATTAAATATACATGAATGCCTTTGACATGGAGAGATATTCAAAAATTATTATTTTTAAAGGTGAATTTTTTTTCCTTGCTAAAGTGAATGGAGTTTATAATCCTATAAGCTATTAAACTAGATGTCTGTGTGATTCTTTTCTGAACTAATGGTGCCTGACAGAGGGTATTGTTTGAGACCTGTTTTAACAAGCCACCAGTTACCTCATTTTTCCAGGTTTTATTCACTATATTCAGGGCCTCTCAATAGCTCTCTTTGCTCTTGAAGTAAAATAATTTTATTCATTAATTTAATTAATTCATTCAGGTATTTGCTGATTGTGTAAATACTGAGGAATGTATTCACTTACCTATTCATTTAAGTAAGTCAAAATAATATTGAAAAACTACTCAAAATAATGTATAGTTCTGGGTGCTGGGGGGTATTCATTAATGACTAGCATAAATGACTGTCTCTTTTGAATCGCTTACAGTGCACCAGAAGGTGTGTTCAGAAATAACTATAATACAAGAAAGAAAATAGTGCTTCAGAAGAAGAGGGCGCCATAACTTAGGGTAGTTCAAAAGAAGATGAAATTAGCTACACACTGCTTTGGTATTTCATGTCCATTAACTTCTCCACCTTGCAACCAGGAATAATTGCCAATTGATTATTTCAGGTGAAAAAGATGTACAGTTGGAAACTGCTTAAAAGAGATTTTGTTTATCTAGCATCTTCTGAGTAATTCTGGACCTCAAACACCTTTAACTGTTTCTAGGTATTGAAATGCAGATATTTGCTTGCCTTCTTTCAGAAGCCAACTTCCTCTGCTGGGTGGTGGAGGAGGGGCCAAGAAGACATTCAGTCTAGCGGTCTCTCTTAAGTACTCTGTAAGATCATGCATATCTTCCTAGATGCTTCTAGTAGCCTTCTCAGGTTACCACCCAGGCTGGGAAAATTGTCAACATTTATTCCATTGTACATATGAAACTATTTCAAATGCAATTATAAGGTAGGATAGGAAATATTTAAAAACTTGATAAATAGGACTTTTCCCCAGAGTACCAGAAAGACGGTACGTAAGTAATTTAGGCCCTTCCCAAGATGTTCTTGTGAGTTTCACAAGTCCTAGGTGATCCTACTTCCCTAAGATTCTTACCCTCTCTCTAGCATGTTTTTCAGTTCTCTGTGATAATACCTGTCCACTTCTCTCATTAAGTGCCATCCCACTCTCAATGTCCAACTCCTTCTCTCTGCATTTGTTCAGTCTGAGGTCTTCATCTGTACAAAAGCTTCTAGAGTCTTTAGGATGATCAGAGACACAGTTGAAACCTAAGCCCTTTTGTTGTCTTTGGTTTTCCTACTCTTTGGACAATTGAACTGATGTGAATGGCAGACATGTTCATTAAACTGTAACATACTAAGAGCAAACAAATGCATTTCTCTCAAAGACAAATATGAATTTTCAGGAACAGCAGAGTCCAAAAAATACTGAGAAATGAAATGTTTCTTTAATAAACAAGTTTCCTTTCCTTTCCGATGGAGTCAGTGTATCTGTTGAGTTACCAACGATACCAAAACTTAAAAGCTTACACAAGCAACTGTTTGTTTAGCTTATGATTCTCTGTGTTGGTGATTTGAACTGGGGTTATATGATCACTTTGCTCCTGATTGTAGCTGCTTGTGTCTTACTCTTGTGTCTGTTGTCAGATGGTAACTCAACTGGGGCTCAGTTTATCACGGCCTCTTTAACATATCAGGTAGTTGGTTCATTATTAGCTGGAACGACAGGACTGCTTGGGCTACATGTCTCTTATCATTTAGAACATCTACTCACATCACTCATTATACCTGCACACGTCATCCGCAACCCTGCACACATCATCCACATCCCTGCTTGCATCATCCACATACACATCTGCTCATGTTACTGACACATCTGTTAACATCATGCAGCACACCTGCTCATATTATTTAATAGACTCAATAGGGCTTATGCACGTGTAAGCAGAAAAGTTCCCAGATAAACAGGAAGTCCAAATCCCAAAGTGAAGAACATTTTCAATTCTCTGTTTGTGTCACATTTGCTAAAGTACCACTGAACCATGCAAGTCACATGATTATTTTAGATTTAAGGGGTGGAGAACTGCATTTCACCTAATGATGACAAGACCTACAAAGTTATGTGGTGAAGCTACGGATGTGGCAAAGGAAAGCATTGATGATGATTTAAAAAATCCTTAAGAGCTATTTTTAGGCAGAGTAGATATTGGTTTTTCTTGCTTAGAGCCTAACAGAATAAGAAAGGAACTACATTACACTGCAGTTTCTGGCCCCTTAGCTTGAGAAGGAGTCCAAGCTGATGGTTCTTCACTTTCCTGCACACCTTCCTCTAGCCATGGGGAAGGGCAGAGGTTGGGAGAAAGTGAAGAGTTACCTAACTTTTCCAACTGTCATGGATATTGACAGAGTCAGCTCCAGAGACAGTATACATATAAGACCAAATAAAAGAGTGATTTTGTCATGCTTTAAACAGCAGAGGTAGCAAACAGGAGAGTTGAAGTTACTTCTTAGTCACTGAAAACAACCACTTGATTGTCAGTGCTGCTGTTGATCCAATTTTTAACTTGTTTAAAAATATTTAGACTAACTATAGACTTTTAGCCAAATAGATATATCAAAAATATAGAAAGCTGACACATTTGAAAGATTTTTAAATCACCCTGGGTTAAGAAGTTATTTCCTAAAATACCCATTGAAAGGTAAATGTATTTCTAGAGAGTGAGGACTGAAAAAACAAAATAGGTAGATAGAAAATAAATCTTTGTTGGCACATGAACAGACACTCAGGTCAATGGACAGAATAGAGAACCCAGAAATGGACCCACAAACAAATGGCCAACTAATTTTTGACAAAGCAGGAAAGAATATCCAGTGGAATAAAGACAGTCTCTTCAGCAAGTTGTAATGGAAAAACTGGACAGTGACATGCATAAGAATGAACCTGGACCACTTTCTTACACCATACACAAAAATAAACTCAAAATGGATGAAAGACCTAAACGTAAGACAGGAAGTCATCAAAATCCTTGAGGAGAAAGCAGGCAAAAACCTCTTTGATCTTGGCCTCAGCAACTTCTTACTCAACACATCTCTGGAGGCAAGGGAAACAAAAGTAAAAATGAAATATTGGGACTTCATCAAAATAAAAAGCTTCAACACAGCGAAGGATACAATCAACAAAACTAAAAGGCAACTGACAGAATGGGAGAAGATACTTCCAAATGACATATCAGATAAAGGGTTAGTATCCAGAATCTATAAGGAATTTATCAGACTCAACACCCAAAAAACAAATAATCCAGTGAAGAAATGGGCAAAAGACATGAATAGACACTTCTCCAAAGACATCTAGATGGCCAAGCGACACATGAAAAAATGCTCAACATCACTCATCATCAGGGAAATACAAATCAAAGCCACAATGAGATTCCGCTTCACACCTGTCAGAATGGATAACGTTAACAACTCAGGCAACAACAGATGTCGGTGGGGATGCGAAGAAAGAGGATCTGTTTTGCATTGCTGGTGGGAATGCAAACTGGTGCAGCCACTCTGGAAATTGGTATGGAGGTTCCTCAAAAAACCAAAAAATAGAATTACCCTACGACCCAGCAATTGCACTACTAGGTATTTATCCAAGGGACATAGGTATGCTGTGTTGAAAGGACACATGAACCCCAATGTTTACAGCAGCACTATCAACAATAGCCAAAGTATGGAAAGAGCCCAAATGTCCATCAATGGATGAATGGATAAAGAAGATGTAATATATATATATATATATATATATATATATATATATATATATACACACACACATATACATACAATGAAGTATTACTCGGCAATCAAAAAGAATGAAATCTTGCCATTTGCAACTACGTGGTTGGAACTAGAGGGTATTATGTTAAGTGAAATTAGAGAAAGAAAAATATCATATGATTTTACACCTATTAGGACATTAAGACACAGAACAGATGACCATAAGGGACGGGAAGCAAAAACAGTATAAAAACAGGGAGGGGGACAAAATATAAGAGACTCTTAAATACGGAGAACAAACAGAGGGTTACTGGAGGGGTTGTGGGAGGGGGGGATGGGCTAAATGGGTAAGGGGCATTAAGGAATCTACTCCTGAAATTATTGTTGCACTATATGCTAACTAATTTGGATGTAAATTAAAAAATAAAATAAAATTAATAGAAAAAAAAGAAAAGAAAAGAAAAGAAACCTTTGACAGAGTCCAGCGCAGACAAATTTTATGAAGGAGGTACAAGGAAAATATGATGATTTATTACACTGAGGTGTCCTAAGAAGTCAAGAAGCAGAGTATCAAGAAGCAAGATACATAATGAGTTTTCAGGAAGGGAATGATGCTGAAAATATATATCATTTGTTTCCTATTGTGCCTAGTTCGGAACTGTATGCTCTCATGTGATCAAGTCCTGCATGCACACTTTCTCCTAATACGGTTGTCAAAGTTTCACCTTTCGGAAATAATTTGTGACAATAATAGAGTAAAAAAATGTTGCCAATCAAGCTTCACTAGGGAAATAGCACATTTTTTTACCATGTTTTTTCTCCTAAAGAATAGAACTTACTGTGTTTGTCTCTCACATATTTTTTAAAAGGAAAATTTTGTAGAAAAATTGATGTGATATACTTTTATTGACAAATAGTCCTATGAAACTTCTCAGTAAGAGCTATGGAAGGAAAGCCAGAATCTGCAGTCCATGTATTTGCGTTTTCCTACACTCTTGTCATTATGTTAAAAATAGAACATTTATTCCATGATGACGCTGTTAGAAAATATATATGTTGAGTGAATGAGGTTTGTAGCCAATATTCTTGCAGTTTATAATTTACCTCAATTCACACAATATATCCCACAGATGTATAATCAAGTAGATAACCAAAAAATTGAACAAATGAAGTTGGGAAGTTGTATATGAGTAATGAACTAAGTGAATTTTAGGTTTTTTTTTTTTAGGTGAGAAAGTTGCATCCTATGTATGGTCTTTCTATGACCTATGACCTTTCTATGACCATCCTATCTTATGGTCTTTCTGAAAGAGGAAAGGGTTTATAGAAGACATAATATTTCATGAGGTATTTCCATGAAAGAAAAGCAAGAATTTAGTCATCTGACAGAATATTCTAGGCTCTTTACTCTTCTGATATTGTTGGTAGTTTCAAAGTAGCCTTTCATGTTATTTTTTTAGCATAATTTTTCCCCAGTTTTACTGAAATACAATTGACATATAACCATATGTAAGTTTCAGGTACATCACATAATAATGCTTTAAGTATATACTAAGAAATGATTACCACACTAAATTCTTTTGTCTTAGTTTTAAATTCTTGGTATCTTCATATTAGTATTACATTGAAAATAAGTATAAAATGACCTAACTGGAAAACACATAAACAGTTACAATTGAAACTAGTTTAGTGTGCCTTTTCTTCCTTCTTCTGTCACCTACAATACAAATATATACAGATCTTCCACTCCTTGCTGTACATTTGGGATATTCTCAGTCTGGAGGCTCTTTTTATAGAAAATGTCCAGACCACCATGCCACTGAGGTGTTTTATGTCCTAGGATCTAGTTTCCTTGTACATCTGTAGGCAGCTCTTGCTTTTATCTTCTCAGCTAAATTAGTTCCTGTATGTTAAAAAGGGGAAGCGGTGAACCGCCCCCACGGAAGACTTTATTTGGTTTTTAAAAGGGGGTTTGTTACAGTCCTGCTGTGGTTATTCTAGGAGACAATTTTAGCACTTTGAGCGGCGTGTTTTCCAGAGGAAGTGTGTCAAGAAGAATTTTGCAAAATGTTGAAGGTTAACATTGCAGCCTACTACTTGTTAAAGGTCAGGACATGTTTTGTGATTAAGTTTGAGCGAATTCTTGGGTAATATGAGTGACGGGAATTAACAAGGAAATATAACACAGTGTATGCATTTCCACACTTTCTTGTTCCTACAACATACAATTCGGTATACACTAAAAATTCCTCGCATTTCATTTTTCCTTCAATTGAATATCTTGTTGGAAACAACGCAAAAGGCTTTTCAAGTGTTAGTGGGTGATAATTTTACATACAAACAATAGCACATTGTTACAATGGTGAAAGAGGACACTGATAATTGACTCTGATCTTTCTTAAATTATGGATGTATTTCCAGATATACAAAATTCCTTGACACAGTACAGTATTAGTTTGTTCAGGACACATGATTGGAATAATCTATTTGTTGATATTATGATGCAATAACTTGAAATTCCATACATGTTATAAAAAAATCTAGATAAGTAAATTAGTGTTTTGCCCACGAAAGACATACTCATTAATATGAAGCTAGTTTTATAGTTTTTAATATGTGTTATCAAAGCCGTACTTCGAATTGTGAATTGACTTTTTGTTTCTGACTGAGGTATCAGTTGTTTTGACATCATATAGAGAAACCACATGTGAAACCGTATCACTGCTTCCATCCCCAGAACATGGCAGGTGCTCAGTTAATGTTGCGGAATGTATTCTAACCAAACAATGCAGAGTATGAAGGAAACATTAATTATCTATAAAGAATATTAAATATCTGTTAGGCCTAAAAATGTCTTTCCAAGAGAATTAAAGAGGAAATTGGCAAGAACCTAAAAATGTTGGTGATTGACAACCCTTTCTTCCGGGGTCAGCCAACAAGAACCAAAGGGCTCATCACCACACCTATCATCTCCATTTCAAAAATATTATTAAATGGGAAACAGTATTTGCCAATAGTCCTTTTTCAAGCAAGTAGCAAGAAAATCTCCTAATGGTAATTATATTACACTTATAAGCTTTTGCTGTTGGCCAGTGTGCTACGTGATTTACAAATGGTAACTTAATCCTAACAACAACTGGATGAGGTAGATAATAATACCACCATTTCACAGATGAGACAATTAGAATATAGGGCAATTAAATCACTTTCTGGTCTTTGAAGCAATAAACGGAGAAGCCATTGTTTGAACTCAGGCACTTTCTAACCTAAACTTGGTCATACACCCTAATAGGTTAGTTTTTGTGTTGTGGTAGAAAGCACATGGTTAGCAGCTGCTGTCAGCTTCATTGCTGATGAAGCATATTCTCATTCCCTTTATTCAAAAAAATTTTTTTAATGTTTATTTATTTGTGAAAGAGAGAGAAAGAGAGAGAGAGAGAGAGAGAGCAAGTGGGGGAGGGGAAGAGAAGGAGACCCAGAATCTAAAGCAGGCCCCAGGCTATGAACTGTCAGCACAGAGCCCAATGTGGGGCTCCAACTCATGAGCCCTGAGATCATGACCTGAGCCAAAGTCGGATGCTTAACTGACTGAGCCACCCAGGCGCCCCTCATTCTCTTTACTTTTTAACAAAATCCCATTTCTATGCTGGTTTGTACAGTAACTTGATTTTTGTTTTTATTACTGTGTTCTCTGCCACCTCCTACCCTCCCTGCCACCAAGAGAACTGTATAGATTGAAAGGGAGAAATCTGCCTGCTTGTACAAATTTTCCCAAGTGTAAAACTTCCTATAGCAACTCCAGCGAGTGGCACTTTGCAAGGAGAAGTGTTTATTACAATTATTAGTGTGTGTGTGAGTATGCGTGTTTAACAGAACAGAGTGCCGACAAGATCTCCATCCCCACAGAGAATAGGATGAGAGCAAACTCATGATGAGTTCACGATAACGTTTATTTTAGAAAGCAGGAGAAATATTGCTTTCAGTTTGCCGCATGTTGCAAACATCCCTCTAAGGCAGGCCCTTGTTCTTGTAACTTAATATCACTTTTACTTTTGCAGCGTCCCCAGCCACAGGCCCACATTCCCGCCGATCAGCATATTCCCGCCGATCAGCAGATTCCCGCAGCGTCTGGCTCCCACTCAGCTCCTCTTCCTCTATCTCCAATCTCTCAACGCATAACTCAAGGTTCAGCATCCTGCTTCCCAGTTGTGACATTTTAATCCACTGCCCCCACTTCCTGTGTTATTCCTTTTTTTCAGTCCTCTCAGTGGTAAAAATATCATTTATTCATTATCAAGGTGTTTACATTTCATTTTCTTTGTGTTTGTTTCATACCAGTGTCTGCCCTGCATTCTTGCCCAAATACAGTGAAAGCTCCCCAGGACTAGGTTGTTTCTTTAATGCTAAAACCAGTGCTAAGTGCCAATAGTTTCTGCTTTGAATCATATAGTCAATATGAAAAATAAATCAGGATGCACCCCTACCCCTGTTCAGGGCCCCATTTCTCAGCCTCTCTACTTCTCCCAGTTTTCCAGTAGTATTTTATAGGCTTTCTATGTATAAAGGATTGGTGGAGTTATATGTGCTATGTTTGTCTTATTCTTCTATATTCAGTCTGTCAGGGACTTGGGTTTTTTCTCAATGTTTCTCAAATTTACCCTTTCTTTTCCTTTTCAAATATCCCATTATTGTCAGACCTTTATGACAACATGCCAGAATTATGGATTTAGCCTTGTCCAATATGCAGAAATCAGCTCATCTTTGCCCAAGCTTAACCTGCATGGCTTCCTAAAACATCTCCCTCCCACTGTGTCACCCACCCGTATCCGCCCATTACAGAAACTATAATGTCCTCTTGACCTATCAATTTCAAGTTCTTCAGCCGCATAGCCAAGTCTGGGACTACATGACCTATATAGATTTTCCATTGCTCCTTAATACATGTAGTCTACTTTACCCACACTGATTTCATCTGTTAGCTCTCCACATACACTATACTTGTTCCAGTCTCTCTTTGATTAAGGGATGTCTTGGCTACTCTCCTTTGCTTACACTCGGATGAGATCTTCCCATGCCCTTATAAAATATAATCTGGACATGCAGTCCTATCTTAAAAAGTACAACTGCCTTTCCCAAATGGACGTGGCAAAAATATTTTTTCAGAAGATTCACTTTTAATTGTAAATTTTCCCTATTTCTTTACTTTACTCAACATTTAGATTACAACGTCCTTAATGTTCACGTTCGATGTAGCTTCCATATTGTTTAGACCTAATTGTTTAAGAAGCATCCTGGATCAGAATCCCATCACGGTCTTCCTTATCAACATAGGTCTTCTGCATTTTGAGAATAGGATAAAAAGTGGTCAACTTCCAAAGGATTGGGTTTATCCTTGGTAAGAGAAAGGTTCTGAGCAGAATGTTAAATCTTTAATCTGTTTTTCATTTTTTCTTCTTCTAACATAATAGTACTGTTAGCAGCAACTTACAGATTTTTCTGTTCATGTCAGAAAATATTTTGTAAGATCAGATTCATGTTATTTTTAAAAACAGCTTCTGCAAACCATAGGCTATGTTGAAAAGTAGGAAGGCTCTTCCCTTATTTTCTTAGAGCACTGCTCTAGGCAATTAGAATACATCAAAGTGGCTTCATGGACAGAACTCAACCTTAGCTCTGTTCTGGTCACCTGTGCAGTGTAGTCTCACCACTGGGGGCCATTGGTCTCGTGGCTTTGTTTCCTGCTCACTAGACTGCCTGGCTGATGGGCTCAGGGTGTGACTTTGCTCATTTCCTTTTTGTCACCTCACAAAGCCCTGCTTTGTTTGTTTTATCTGAGACCTCTGTGCTACCTAGCTAAGGCTGGCTTCCTGTTCAATGCTGCTCACTATGGCTCCGTGGTCCTGGCTCAGTTGGAAGAAAATTAACTGAGAGTCTGAAAGTCTACTGAATCTTAATGACGTCCTCAAACTTCTTCTCACTTACCCTTCATTGCTGGAACAACCAGGTCCGAGGAGGAGGTTGTAGGGGTGACTCAAATATTTAGATTTTAGCACAATAAAAATGACCAGCTTTCTACTATCTGAAACTGCATGGAGTAGGAGTAGAAACCCCAGGACAGAGTATGACTTTCTATCATGTGTATGTGTTTGGGTTAAATAGTACTTCCCACTACCTTATGTCAGTGAGGAACATTAAGAGTTTGACATCCTTCATGGTGGCAATTTAGGGAATCACACCTGCTTACTGTAAGGAGAAATTTTAAGGTTTTGATCTGGGGTCAGCCAGAATCTGGATTTAGAAAGGATAGCTGTGAGCCCATAGCTAATGTTAGGAAGAGATGGAACTTTAATAATGAAAAAGGAGTAGCCTTCCTAGAGAAGATATGGAGGACCTACTACTTCCTGTATACACTGAATAGAGATGTTTCTTTTGCAACCAACAGTGGACTCTGCGAGAGAAGTTTTTTGAAATAATTGGACCTGCTAAAGGATTATTCCATCAGGAAGGACTTTTCAGGTGTTTTTCTTACAATTACATCTCTGAGAGGTATGGATACAGATGTGAGACCTATAGACATAATGAGGCCTATAGACGTGATGGGACAGGCTTATACCAGTGGAAGGCAAATAGCCAACCCTCTGAAAATAGTCCATACTACCCAAGAGCAAGTAAAACCACTAGTGAGTAACCCATGTCTATGAATTCTCTGAATTTACAATAGACCTTGGAATGAAAGCTTGAGAGAGTCTCTATCAATTTACATGTAAATTGGTGCAGCCACTATGGAAAACAGTATGGAGGTTCCTCAAAAAATTAAAAAGAGAACTACCATATGATCCAGCAATCCCATTTCTGGGTATTTGTCTGAAGAAAACCACTATATCAAAGAGATATATGTGCTCCCATGTTAATTGCAGAATATCTCACAATGGTCAAGATATCTATGGTCAATGTAAGTGTCTACTGACAGATGAAAAGATAAGAGAAAATGTGATATATATATATGATATATATGATATATATGATATATGTGATATATATATATGATATATATGATATATATGATATATATGATATATATGATATATATGTATGTGTATATATATGTGTGTATATATATGTGTGTGTATATGATATATATTATATATATGATATATATGTATGTGTATATATATGTGTGTATATATATGTGTGTGTGTATATATATATATATATCATATACACACACATATATATATATATATATGTATATATATGTGGTATATTATTCAGCCATAAAAAAGAAGGAAATCCTGTTATTTGTGACCACAAGGATGGACTTTGAGGGTATTATGCTAAGTGAAGTCAGTGAGACAGAGAAAGACAAATAATGTACAATCTATCTCACTCACATGTAGAATCTAAAAAACAGCAAACTCATAGAAACAGAGAGCAAATGGTGGTTGTTAAAGGGTGAAGAGTGGGGAAAATGGGTAAATGTGGGTCAAAGTGTACATGCTTTCACTTATAACATGAATAAGTTCCAAGGATGTAATGCATAGCATGGTGACTATAGTTAACAATATAGTACTGTAAAAGTAGAACTTCAATGTTGTCACGATAACAACAACAACAAAATCATAGTTACATGAGGTAAAGGATGTATTAACCGATCTTAGTGTTGTAAACATTCCACAATATATATATTAATCTAATCATCTTGCTGTATATCTTAAATTTACACAATGTGATATGTCAACTCTATCTGAATAAAACTGAAAAGTTTATTAATAAACGGAATAAACATTTATTTATAATTTTTATTTTCAATTTAATTTAAATTTTATTAAAAAATTTATTAATAAACTGAATAAAACTGAAAAACTGAAGTGAGTCTAGGTAACTTGACTGAAGTCAAAGGTATCAAATTGTGCTGCTTGTTTACATTTTTTGCCTTATCACCACACAGGCACACCACTATCATAGTATATTATATATAAATCATGTATAATCATGTATAAGTGTATATAAATATGCACATATAAAATTATCATGTAGCATTTTGCTACATAATAAAAAATGGGAAATGGTAGCTAAAACACACAAAATATTTTTTTTCCAAAATGAATTTTACCTTTAGAAAATCTTTAAGTAATAATAACCTTACCTTTCCAAAATATCCCTCTTCCAAATTGGGCCCTTTAGAAACAGTGGTGAAATAAATCAGTCAGAGAAGGACAAATACCATATGATTTCATTCATAGTTAGAATTTAAGAAACAAAACAAATGAACAAAGGAAAAAAGAGACAAACAAAAACCACCCCTAAATATAGAGAACAAACTCGTGGTTGCCAGAGGGGAGGTTAGTGGGGAGATGAGTAAAATAGATAAAAGGGATTAAGAGTACATTAATCTTAATGAGCACTGATATAATGCATAGAATTATTGAATCATTATATTGTACACCTGATGCTAATGTAACACGGCATGTTAATTGTGCTTGAATTAAAAAAGAAATGGTGGTTTGTGAAGTTTTCCAAATAAAAAAAATGATTTAAAAGAATGAAAAAAATTATTCCATGGAAAAATATCAACACAGTGCCAGTATAGTATAGAATTCAGTTCTACAATTAATGGAATTTTTATAAGCAGCTCTTTGAAGGGGACATTTTCCTATAGGAATAACTTAGTGCTTGAGGGTCTGAACTCTGGAACAAAGTTCTGAAGCTCAGGTTCTGCCTCTGCCATTTACCAGTTGTGCGACCTCGTGCAAGTTATAGACCTAACTGTGTCTCAGTTAACTCATCTTAAAAATGGGGATAAAATAGGATTTACCTCATGTGGTTGTTTGGTGGATGAAATGACGCTACGTAAAGTACTTAGAACATAGCCTGGCATGTAAGAAGTTTTGTGCAAGGGTTAGCTGTCATTAAAGCACACAGGTTGCCAACTAGTTTGAAGGTTGTTTACAACTTTTTAAAAAAATATTTCAGTATCATAAGAATGATACAGATTTTTATCTTCTCTTGACAAATAAAAGGAATCTGGCCATATGGTAGCATATATTACCCCTCTCACTGCTAAGTCTGCTTCTCTCCTTCTGTTCAAGTTGAAGCCCTGGGTGGAGCCACAGTGCCTTCAAGGCCAAGTACCTTGCAGGCCAAGAACAAGCAGGACTTGTGCTGATTGGGACCCATGTACTGGGTATTCTTCCTCCCCACTCACCTCTTAAAATTAATTACTTTTTTAAAAAATGTATTAAAATGTGAAGATTTAGGAAAAGTCAATGAAGACTAAATCAGATTATTTCCATAAAATCTGTAATGAAATGTCTCGAGAATGTCTCTCTCTCTTTCTTTCTTTCTTTCTTTTCTTTTTTTTATTCTTTTACTTTTTGTTCTGCCACTCACTGAGTTTCAACTGTCCTCGCCTTTGGCCCCATCCTGTGGTCATTCATTCCTGTGTGCCTTCTATGCTCTTCTGTGAGAATAATAAAAATTCAGCCCTTAAAACTGCAGGTGAGTTAACAAACAGAATGTCGGCCCCAATTAACATCTTTCCTCACTCATCTCTCCATTTTTAACACCCCCTTTGTTTCTTTACCTTTGCTCTACTTAATTAAAGACACTTTTTTTTTTTTCAGAGTTTTGTTTTTGTAGGTGAGACCCATAAGCCAGCTAGCTAGTCCGACAGCAAAAGAGTAACCATGAAAATAAATCCTTTCAGGGAAAACATCAATGTTGAAATATTTCATTTTCACACCATTACAAACGTTATTCTAGCCCATGATACTCTGACATCTAGATCCTATAATGATAAGGACATCACTCCTAGATCTGACGTTACTTCATTTACCTGAACAAATAAGACAATTTTCAGGCACCTTTCTTGTCATCTGACATAATGAAAGGAATAGTTCAAATATTTGTGCTTACATATGCATTAACACCCTGATGGTAAGGTGATAAAGTTCTCAAATTTGTCTAAACTTATACTGTGTTTTTCTTTATTATATGTATTATAAGATCTTAACAGAGGCAGCATTTTCCTTTAAATCAGTGACAAAATGTCACTCAGACTCATAAGGCTGACTCATTTTAAAACTTACTTTAGAAATGTGTTACAGTGTTATGCATTAAATTACAGATTTAGATGATATTCTTTATGGTTTTTCTGAATTGCAAGAAATAGATATGATAATAAAATGTTAGGCATTTCGGTATATTCTGCTTCGAGTTGTCAGTTGATCATTTAATGGCAAACTTGGGTTTTTTTCTTTATACGTGATATTCAGAGTAATTTTGAAGTTGACATTTTTGCATTGCATGGAATATTTTCACTGCTTCAGCTTACCATAAATTATTTCATCTCTTCATAGTCTACTTTAGAAAAAGCATTTTTAAATTACAATATCTCTCCTGAAATATCTCAGGAAATTTCATTTGTTTTGGCACATAAACATAGCAGCGTACTGGAACTTTTTTCAGGGTCAACATTTCCTTACCACGTTTCTAAAAAGTGTGACTTTTCAAACCCTGACACAGGTAGAAAGATAGTTAAAGGTACAGTCTTCACTGTTTGGCTTCTATTTTTTTTAATTAAATCAATATTATTAATTTTATTTTTAAGTAAATTGATTTTTTATTTTTTTATTTAAAAAAATGTTTATTTATTTTTGAGAGAGAGAGAGAGAGAGAGAGGGAGAGAGAGAGAGAGCACAAGCAGGGGAGGGGCAAAGGCAGAGGGAGACACAGAATCCGAAGCAGGCTCCAGGCTCTAGGCTCTGAGCTTGTCAGCACAGACCCCCACGCGGGGCTTGAACTCAAGAACTGTGAGATCATGACCTGGGCCAAAGTCGGACGCTTCAACGACTGAGCCACCAAATTGATTTTTTTAAATGTAATCAATTCAACAGGTAACAAAATCATCTTTCAAAAATTAGAAAACAAACATGGAAGTATGTGAAGTCTGCAAAAACTGCCTTCCATCAATCTGCTTTTCCTGTTTTCCTTGCCCTGTCATTCACACACTGGTAACCACTGTCATTAATTTTGTAATTTGCCAGTTACTTCAGGCAAATACCAGCCAATAAAAGTGTATATTCCTGTCTTGCACTTCTTTAAACAAAATTTGCCTCCTACCCAATTTTTTCCCACCTTGCTTTGTTCAATTCACAATACATTTCACAGATGTTTAGGTATAGAAAGCTTCCTCACTGTTTTTTATTGGTGCACAGATTGCTGTTGTTTAGACATACTACAATTTTTCTAATCTAATCCCTGTCAATGATAGAACATTCTAGTCCTTTTCTTTTGCAAACAATGTTGCAATGAATAATATTATTTATTTTCACATGTGTAAGTGTAAGATACATTCACAGAGGTAGAACTACTTAGCAACAAAGTATATGTATTTGTAATTAAATTTTTTCCCAAATTGCTTTCCATAGGCATTGTGGCAATTTACATTTCTACTAGCAATGAGTGAGAGTGACCGTTTCCCCACTGTCTTGTCAATAGACCATGTAATCAAAATTTTCATTTTTGTTAATCTCCTAGATGAAAAATGGACTCATAGCTTATTTTAACTTGGTATTTGTCTCATTGTACAATTAAGTTGTACATTGCACTTTGTAAAATTAAATTGTACTTTGTATTTCATTTTCTATCAACTCTCTATTAATGTATTTTGACAATTTTCTATTGTGTCACTATATTTTCTAATTGTTTTCTAGGCACTCTTTTTATGTTATGGAGCATGGTCTGTGATATAAATTACAAATTTGTCATCAGTTTGTCAGCTTATGGTATGCTTTGCTGCAGAAGTTTAAAAAAGTCTAAAGTATTTATCAATTTTCAATTTTAGGACTTAGAGTTTTTGAGTCATTTTTAGAAAAGTCACCTCATTTTAAAATTACAAAAGGAATTTTCTCATATTTTTTCCAGCACTTCTATTTTTTAAAAAATCAAGTGTTTCCTTTTTTCCCACTTATCCTTCCTTTCCTCTTTCTCCTCTTTTTTTTTCTTTCTCCTTCTTCATAAGAGAATACAGGAGAATATCCTTGTGACCTTGAGGTCAGGAAGTCCTCTTCAACAAAACCCCAAAAGCAAAAATCACAAAGGAAAAGAATGACAATTTGATTCCATCAAAATAATAAACAGGTGCACATGAGAAGCCACATATAAAATGAAAAGAAAGCCCTAACACAGAAGAAAATAACTGCCCCACAAAAATATGCTGTTTTCTAGGAAGTAAAGAGAAACCCTAAAATAATCAATATGAAAAATACAAATAACCAAATAGAAATAAGTGGGTAAAAAATTCGAACAGGCAACTTCACACAACAGGAAATCCAGATGGTCAATAAACACACGAGAAGCTGTTTAAACTGCAGTCATCAGGGAAATGCAAATTTAAAACAAGAAGATACCATGCTTCTTTTTTTTTTTTTTTTTTAATTTATTTATTTTTTTTATTTTTTAATATATGAAATTTACTGTCAAATTGGTTTCCATACAACACCCAGTGCTCATCCCAAAAAGTGCCCTCCTCAATACCCATCACCCACCCTGCCCTCCCTCCCACCCCCCATCAACCCTCAGTTTGTTCTCAGTTTTTAACAGTCTCTAATGCTTTGGCTCTCTCCCACTCTAACCTCTTTTTTTTTTTTTTTTTTTTTTCCTTCCCCTCCCCCATGGGTTTCTGTTATGTTTCTCAGGATCCACATAAGAGTGAAACCATATGGAGATACCATGCTTCTAACCATTAGATTTGCAAATATCAAAAAGTGCGAAAATATCCAGTGCTGGGAATCAACTGTCCTCCCAGACGGGTGACAACCAGTGATGTCTGGACTGTTACAGCTTCTTTAGCAGTGGGTGGTAGCACTTAAACCTTTGCTGTATTTGAAATTAATCTGGGTGTGTGATGTGAGGTATAGATTTGACTTCTTTTTTTTTTTTTAAGTGAACCCGGCTGTGTGCAGACCATTTATTTACACCATCCCTCCTTATCTCCCTGACTTGAGATGCCACCCGAGCCATATACAGGCACGCCTTGTTCTAGTGTGCCTCTCTCGGCTGCACTCTGCAGATACAGCATTTTATACAAACCGAAGGCTTGTGGCAGCCCTGCATCGAGCAAGTTTCTCAGTCTCATTTTTCAACATCATTTGCTCACTTCCTGCCTTTGGGTCCCATTTTGATAATTCTAGCAATATTTCAAACTTTTTTATTTTGATATTTGTCATGGTGATCTGTAATCAGTGATCCTTAATGTTACTACTGCGATGGTTTGGGGCGAACCACACCCACATAGGACAGTGAACTTAATCGGTAAACACTATGTGCATTCTGACTGCTCTGTCAACCAGCTGTTCCCCTTCTCTTTCCCTCTCCTCAGGCCTTTCTGTTTTCTGAGACCCAACGGTATTAAAATTAGACCAATTAATAACCCTGCAATGGCCTCTGAATGTTCAGGTGAAAGAATTGCATGGCTTTCACTTTAAGTCCAAACCTAGGGGTGATTAAGCTTACTGGGGAAGTCACCTCAAAAGCCATGAAAGGCTGAAAGCTAGGCCTCTTGCGGCACTCAAGTTGAACGCAAAGGAAAAGTACTCAAGGGAATGAAAAGTGCTACTCCAGTGAATATAGAAGCGATAAGAAAGTAAAATAGTCTCATTGCTGATGTGAAGGCAGTTTTAGTGGTTTGAATGGAAGATCAAACCAGCCACAACATTCCCTTAAGCCAAAGATGACACCAGAGCAAGGCCCTCTCTCTCTTCAATTCTGTGAACGTTGAGAGAGTTAGTAAGGAGCTGTAAAAGACAAATTAGTGGAGGATGGTTCATGAGGTTTAAGGAAAGAGGCCATCTCCTAGCATAAAAATACAAGACGAAGCAGCAAGGGCTGATGTAGAAGCTGATGTAAAAGATCTGGCTAATATAATTCATGGCAGTAGCTACACTCAATGTAGAAGCTTTCAATGTAGAGGAAATAGCCAGCTTTATATGGGAAGAAGATACCACCTAGGACTTACATACACAGAGAAGGAAGTCCATGCCCGGCTTCAAAGTGTCAAAGGACATGTTGACTATATTAGTGACTGATGCAGTGGCGACTTTAAGTGGAAGCCAATGCTCATTCACCATTCTTGGAAGTCCTAGGGTCCTTAAAAATTATAATAAATCTACTCTGCCTGTGCTCTATGAGTGGAACAACGAAGTCTGAATGACAGTACATCTGTTTGAAACATGGTTTACTGAATATTTTAAGCCCACTGTTGAGAACTAGTACTGAGAAAAAATGGTTCCTTTCCAAATATTACTGCTCATTAACAGTGTCTCTCTTATCTGTGGGGTCTGATGGAGATATACAACAGCCTCCTCAAATAACGTCCATTCCGCAACCCATGGATCAAGTAATTTCAACTTTCAAGTCTTATTATTTAAAAAATTCATAAGGCCATAGCTGCTCTAGATAGTGATTCCTCTGATGGGTCTGAACAGAGTGAACTGAAAACCTTCTGGAAAGGATTCAGCATTCTATTATTTATTTGTTTGTTTGTTTTTTATGTTTACTTATGTTTATTTTTGAGAGACAGAGAGAGAGAGAGACAGTGTGAGCAGGGGAAGAGCAGAGAGAGAGAGGGAGACACAGAATCCAAAGCAGGCTTCAGGCTCTGAGCTGTCAGCACAGAGCCCGAGGTGGGGCTCAAACTCAGAAACTGTGAGATCATGACCTGAGCCAAAGTCAGACGCTTAACTGACTGAGCCACCCAAGCGTCCGGATTTATTTTTTTAATGCTTATTTATTTTGAGAGGGTTAGAGGGAGCATGAGCAGGGGAGGGGCAGAGAGAGAAGGGGAATAGAGGGTCCAAAGCAGGCTTTGCACTGACAGCAGAGAACCCGATGTGGGGCTCAAACTCATGAATCGTGATATCATGACCTGAGCCAAAGTCGGACACTTAATTGATTGGGCCACCCAGGCACCCCAAAGATTCACCATTCTAGATGTCATTAAGAATATTTGTGGTTTGGGGCGCCTGGGCAGCTCAATCAGTTAAGGGTCTGACTTTGGCTTAGGTCATGATCTCACAGTTTGTGAGATCAAGCCCCACATTGGGCTGCTCTGCTGTTAGCACAGAGCCCACTTTGGATCCTCTGCCCCCCTCCCTCTCTCTGCCCCTCCCCTGCTTGTGCTCTCTCTCTCTTTCTCAAAAATAAACATTGAAAAAAGGTAACTATTTAAGAGTTTCTTCAGAGTAGAAATGTAATTCACAAAGAAAAGCATTAGGATAAGTACTCAAAGGATAGAGGGGAGTAGTACGAGTTCTATCAGTCTTACAGTCTCATTAATAAATCTTTCAATGACACTATTTTGGAATTTTGTACCTTTTGGAGGCTTTTCCATGCCAATGAAAATAGGTATTCCTCGGGCAACCCAAGTGTCCACTGATTGATGAATGGGTAAAGAAGATGTGGTATATATATACAATGGGATATTATTCAGCCATAAAGAAGAATGAAGTGTTGTGATTTGCAACATGGGTACAGCTAGAGAGTATAATGCTTAGCGAAGTAGGTCAGTAGGAAAAAGAAAAAATACCATATAATTTCACTCATATATAGAATTTAAGAAACAAAACACATGAACAAAGGAAAAGGAGACAAACCAAAAAACAGACTCTTAATTATAGAGAACAAACAGATGGTTACCAAAGGGGAGATGGGTGGGGAGATGGGTGAAATAGGTAAAGGGGATTAAGAGTACATTTATCTTGATGAGCCCTGAGTATATATTTAACCATACTGGAATTAAAATAAAATAAAATAAAATATCGAACAGGTATCTCATTTTGCTTAATTTGAAATCTCTGCTTTCAAGTACACTTCCTAAATAATCTTATCTAACTGGAATTTTCTCTACAATGGCCATTGTATTTCTAGGTTGTAATTCCCATGATGACTGCCAGCAGTTTGGTAGAACCCCAGCCACAGATGGAGTGGAACCACATTTTTGTCCAGCATTATTTTACGGCTCAAACATGATGGTTACACAACCAAATTCCTCAGTACACACAACAAGCTTAGATCTTGCCATTTCTTATAGATTTCTGCAACTTCCAGTATTCTAGGTCTTGGACATAAAATAAGCAAGGGTGACAAAGGTGGCGTGCTTGATTCTTTAGGATTTAAAGAACTTATTAGCTAAGCCTTTGGGTTTCTTGGAGTTAATACCTAAAAGGGATGTGCTGTGCGGTTGGGGATTGTGTGTGTTTTACAGCGTACCTCGTGGCACAGATTTTTTTTTGAGGTTGGCAGGTGACCTGCTGTCAATCTAATCCATTCTGTGATAAACTTATCATGTCACAGGAGTCTTCTTGAGGTGGTGAGCCCTCTAATAGCCTTTAAATTCTCAGTTGGTGCCTACCAATTTTTGTGGCTTTTTGGCCTCCAGGATCCCCCACTAGGAATAACCTTTATCTATACAAAATAAGACAAATGTGTGTACCTTAATGTAATGACAGTAACGCATCCTGGCCACAAGAAGACCCTGTGCTTACCAACGACAATTCTGTTGGAACCCGGCTGAAGTTTTCCACCCAGGAATCAGTCTGAAAAAGCAAGGGACCTGGCATTGGGCAGTCTCTTCTGCCAGCTCAGTTGGGCTCTGAGAAACACCGCCAGCTCAGCTCAGCTCCAGGTAAATGTGCCAGCTCAATTGGGCTCCAGGCATAACCATCTGCCAGCTCAAGCTGACTTGCCTTGCAAAGGAGAGTCAATTAGATCAAGAGCTCAAATCCAAAAAACAGTGAACTCAGAACCAAGAGGAACTTAGCTATAAACCTAAAAAACAGTAAGAGAGACAGTGAATCCAGAGGGTTCATGGATACCATGCCCACGTCTCTCTGTTGTTCTTAAATGCTGCTGGAAGTTTGATTCCAATCCTGTGGCTGCCACCAAATCTGTTAAGTAACAAAATTTCAACCCAGTAAATTTTAAAGGTCTAATTGACTTTACTAAATGATTCATGAATCAGGCAGCATGCTATCTAGCAAACAGAGGGGTGCTCCCTAAACATCACTTTTGTACACAATGGGAAACCAAAAAACTCATTTGATTCACTTTATTACAATATTATTGTGGTGATCTGCAACAAAGCCTGAAGTATCTTTGAATTCATATGTGCGTTTGGGTCAGTTTCTGAATTTACCAATCTGTTTCTTTATCTAATTACATGCCACTACCACCCTGTTTTAATTATTAAACCATTAGAATATTATTTAACATGTAGTAGGGGTTACTCTGTTTATTTTCATTCTTTTTGGTTACACTTTTCTAGTGAGTTTTCAGGTACTTTTTTTTTATACTGTCTTTGTTTTGATTTTGTACTTGTTTCTTTTCCATTAATTTAGTCGTTATTAAATGGGTTGGACATTCCTAGAAAAATCTGTTTTCTGTAGGTTCCATTCCAGTTAAATAGAGAGAGTGATCACCACTTAGAACATTTCTCCTCATTTTCTGCCAAAGAGCAGCTTCCTGCTTCCTGAAAATATGGCAAGAAGATTTCTGATTCTTTTTTAGATTCTTTTGTAGACTCCCACATCTGCTACTCTAAGTCTAACTGCTACCTGCATTGCTCAACACAGTCCCTGAACACTTTCTGCAAAAAAACGGATTGCAGTTTTTGGATTTCAGCATGAGTCTTTCACCTTTTGAAAGTTGTATGTTTGCAGGTGCTTTTGGAGATCCACTCCAAAACTGACATCCCCCACTTTCTTCTCATCATTAACTCTCATATTGCTGCTACCCAGTCTTAATTGTTTTTGTCAATTCATAGTTATATTCAGGGGCCTGCAGATTATATGTTTCTCAGCTTCTCTGAAAGTATCTTTATTTAATTTTTATTTGCTCTTCTTGTTGGTTCTGCATACTTTTTGGAAGAGCAGAGTGAGAGAGGATTCCTGAATTTCATAGCTAGGTTCTCACTGGAAGTGCTGATGTTGCCGTTTTCATATGCCTGTTCCAGTTAACATAGATGTGTCTGCAGTTCTGACCATGGAACACCACTGTGCCCAGTAAGCCACTTTGGGCTTTCCCCATGCCGGAAGAATTTTTCTTAAAATCCCACCAGTGACTCCCTTCTTCTTATAAACTTACTTAGACTTGTCCTTGAAATTTATTTGAAGTATCACTTCTTTTTAAAGTTTTTTTAAAAATTTATTTACTTATTTTGAGAGAAAGAGAGTGGGGGGGAGAGAGAGAATCCCAAGCAGGCCCCACACTGTCAGCACAGAGCCTGTCGTGGGGCTCTATCCCAGGAACCGTGAGATCATGACCTGAGGCGAAATCAGGAGTCAGACACTTAAAACAACCGAGCCACCCAGGCGACCCAGAAGTATCACTTCTTTTGGAAGCTTTCCCTCACTCCCTCTGTCCTTTAAAACTTCCTTTGTACTTGTATTCCACCCTGTGATGGTACCAAGCTCTTATTTTCCTAAACCACAATTATCTTTGTGCTTGGTTATAAACTCTAAGGGGTATTTCACAAAGTATTCTCATGAAATGCTTCTATAGGATGTTTTCACTGTTGTGAAAACAGTGTGGTATCGTCGAGTGAATTTGGGAAATAATATGTATTATATTCTGAGTCTTGGAGAGTCACAATGTATATTAGAATATTAGAAGTCTCAAAAAGTCCTAAGGAAAAAAAAAGTTTGTTATATTTTTATAACCCCAAGTAACCCTAAAGTATTTATGTGTGACACGTGTTAATACATTCTGTCTACACAAAAAGATTCTCCTTGAGGGTGCCTATGGCAGGATCTCAAGTTTTCAGCACAATTCCTGGAATGTGGGAACCATGTAATGTGTCTTTTGAATGACTTTATCTTATATACTATCCAAGATATTTGTTTAGAGAAATATTTTATAAGATCGTTTTTCACCCACGTTATTGTAATGGCATTAACTGGAGAGCCCTGTAGGCCAGTGACAAATAAATAGATTTGACTTCAATGTTGGATGCTATTTTTGAGGCATGGGGTCCTTTGTCGAGCAACGATGGTAGGAGGGGGTGGTGAGCAGGGACTTGGAAAACATATTTGGGGAATAGTGAGACGTTTTGTATGTTTAGTTTGTAGAAGAGAATGTAAGGAAAACAAATTCTATCTACAAATATTTGAACAATACTAAGATATCCTTTCTGCAGCCCTAAATTCCACAGTAGAGCAAAGAAAACACATACTTGTTACAACCTAACAAAATACGGAGTCCTTTGGGTGAGAGCAAAGGGAGTGACTGGTCTGGTGTGAGGGATGGGAGAGGGGTCTTCTGGGTGAGTCCCCAAGGAGGCAGCATATGAGTGTACTTTCAAGGGTGAGCACATGCACAGTACTTCATGTCATGACACAATCTGCCTTCCAAGGAAGCCCTGGGTGAAAATCAAGAGTATTTCTTTGTAATGGAAAACTGTCATGTTTGGACAAGAGAGTTGTTTCTGTCACTTGATCTATAATGACCACTTCTGAGTTGTGGCCTAATGGTAGCATGTGATGGCTAAATGTATAAAGCATTTTTCAATTTGCCAACTTAAGAGTGAATTGTTGGATAATATTTTCTTTTTTAGGTTTAGCAACTGTTCAGCTGATTCTGTTCATGATTATCTATTCTTGGTGAAGATTTAAAAAAAAAGAAAGTGAGAAATTCTGTGAAATTCAAAAAAAGTGTTGATATTAGGTGGCTCAGCATATGACTGAAATATTTATAGTTTTCACTGAAACATCTTAACTATTAGTGGATCATTCTGTGAGCTACGTGAATTC
The DNA here is from genome assembly GCF_046562875.1 of Panthera onca. Taxonomy (NCBI): domain Eukaryota; kingdom Metazoa; phylum Chordata; class Mammalia; order Carnivora; family Felidae; genus Panthera; species Panthera onca. Next base: position 89,572,276 of record NC_138339.1, read on the forward strand.
AAAATATCTCTGTCAACTCATTGTAGATTATGAGAGTTCTCTGCGAAGGATGACCATATTCAGAAAATAGCTTGTTCCACAATTTTGGGATGCAATTAACTCCAAATAATTGCATTTAATTGGAATAAAAATAGAAATGATTTTGATTAGATTTACATTAGGAAAATAGCTAAATGTTAAGTTTCATATTTCTAAGAAATAGTTTATACAACTTTTTTTTTGTCTTATTTCAAGATTTCTAAGAAATGGGGCCACTGTTTTGGAGTTTTACTGTGTAAAGTACTTAGTTTAAAATTAGCATAAATTGGTTGCCAAATGAAACTGTGAATTCCGCTATTCTGAAGATGTTTAAAAATACATTATCTATCTGAGAAAGTTGAGAGATGGTCTACCTGATTCTGGATATGAGTTAGTTGAGCATTCATTCATTCATTCATTCACTAGTCCAGGATATTTTTTTAAAGTGACTCTCACAAAATGCTAGAAGTTCCCATTATTTATAAGATATTATATATACAAAAAAGGAGTTAGTTCTCTCAGTATTTGTTGAACAAATCACCTCACAAGACAGTGCAATTTAGGAGAAAGGGTGCAGGCTTTAGAGTCAGACTGATGGGAGTTTGAATCTGGGCTCTGCTATCCACCAGCTATGTAATTTTTGGCAAGTTATTCAAAGTCCTGGGTTTGAACATCAAACAAGATAAAACTTAATAAGCACCTAGAACAATGTCTGATACCAGTAGTCATGTGGCAGCATGATTGCCATGCAAACAGGCATAATGGGTATAAACATGACCTTATTTGCCCTTGTTCTAGTAATGACGACTCTTAGTCCGCCTATTTCCAAGACTACTTTGAAAGCACTGTGAAACGCTGAGCAATAAATAATACCATAGAATGATGACTGTTTGTAATTAATTATATTTAAACAGTTTGAGTTAACGTTCATAATCATTTCACATTTTAAAAAGGCTATTCTTGGGGTACTTGGGTGGCTCAGTGGGTTAAGCGGCCCACTCTTGATTTTGGATCAGGTCATGATATCACGGTTCGTGAGATGGAGAGCCTCGTCGGGCTCTGCGCTGACTGAGTGGAGCCTGCTTGAAATTCTCTCTCTCTGCCCCTCCCCTGCTCATGCTCTCTCTCTCTCTCTCTCTCAAAATAAGTAAACATTAAAAAAAATAAGTAAAAAAGTAAAAAGGCTATTCTTCTGGGTGGGATCAAAGAAGACTGTTTCCAATATAAGGGAAAAAAACTGTTAATAGCATTAAATCCTATTTAAACTTGCATGTTTTAAAATTTTTGTGTATAGAAAAGTTCTAACAGTTCTTTATTTTCTGCTTATTTAGGTAAGAAAATAATGCAAGTCAGTTTAACAGATTCTTTTTACTTTCTTCAGTGTTTTCTATAACTTATTTTCATTTATTTTTAATGTTTATTTGTGAGAGAGAAAGAAAGACAGAGCACGTAAGGGGGAGGGACAGAGAGAAAGGGAGACACAGAATCCAAAGCAAGCTCCAGGTTCTGAGCCCAATGCCAGGCTCAAACTCATGGACTGAGAGATCATGACCTGACCAAAGTCAGATGCTTACTGACTGAGCCACCTGAGAGCTCCATGTTTTCTTTAACTAATAAAACCTCATCATTAAACTTGACAACAACTCAGGGCACTTGGATGGCTCAGTCTGTGGAAGATGTGACCGTTGATCTTGGGGGTCATGAGTTTGAGCCCCACATAAAATAAATAAAATAAATATGAAACACTTGACAACAACTCATTTCCATATGTATTAGGAGCTCATTTCTCCATACTTTTGAGACACTCAGTTCCTGACAATTTGGGTATTATTTTCTGCCTTTAATTCTTGCCTTTGGAAATAACATCTATAAAGTATTGTACTGGAGTCACATATGTCCTTTTCTCTTCTTATTGATAATTGAGCTATGGCAAGGAAATGGTTACTAGATAATATTATTTTGTCTGACGAGAGGCTGCCATAGAATTGGACTAGAGTTTGAAGTGGTCTTGAAAACATCTTGGATCACCTGGGTCCTACTCACTTTAAGAATACAGAATCTAATGTAAATTGGAGAGCTTCAATTATTGAACATAAATTTGGGTTTCTTCTAATGATGACTTGGCCTCATTCCAGGGTCCTAATATAATCCTCAGCCTCTTTTTCAGAGAAATCAATTCCCTAAATGTATATTTATAGACCTAATACCATAACCTTTGTACTGAGAATTATCTACATTTATTTGGCTTCCCAGAGAATTCTCCTGACATAAGAAGTTCCTGGTCCCTGTGAACTATTTGCTGTGGTTTGGTGGGTGATTGTGGGGTGTTTCAGCTTTGTATTTTCCATTGGTAACATCTGCTTTTTTCATATGCTTTAGTTATATAGGAAAGATCTCTAGAGGATGTCAAATGCTCTTATTCCTTTCCTGGATATTCTTTAAAGTATATTTTCAAACTTCCCCACTAATTAAATTCTTCCTTTTCCTTTTCCTGTTTAAAAACTTCATTGTGTTATGCAAAATAGAGGCCTTGATTTCAGGGAAATGGGCTACATTATCATTTACTCCTTGAATTGTCAAAATAGGAAGTGATTCCACCAAATAAGAAAAGAAACATGCATAAAAACTACAGTCTTTTTGAAAACACAGTCAGCAGAGTTGGGGGTTGTGGAGAGGTGGGAAAGAGACTGGAACATACTAGCCTATTACATATGTAGCAATGCTTGATCTTCACCTATCAGGTTTTAAATTGTCTATGTTACCTGGGCTGAAAATGACAAGCTGTTTTGTTATCAGTTCTGTGGTCCATTCATTTCATTTACAGGTGGTGAAAGCCTCCTAAAACTTGGACCTGACCATGTTTGCCTCCCACATTTGCTGTCTAGGTTGCTAACTCCTGTTGTAAATAGGTGCTCATAATCATTCAACTTTAGGGCGTTCATCCGTATGTTTCTTCAAATAGCCTAATGGTTCACCATCACTAATCGTCATGGTGTCTTCTTACAATCTTGTATCAGCCATTTTCAAGGAAGATTAGTTATTAAAATGCCATTCCAAGTTTTAAAAGTTTTGAGATCTGAAGAATATTTTCCCCTCACATTTGAATGAATATTCTTTAGAAAGAAATCAGCTATGTGTTGATAAGAATATGCCTAAAGGGCAACATGCTTATATTTCCTTTGAAGAAAACAGAACTGACATGATGTCAATTTAATAACAGATTGTATTTCAGTCTAGTGATGACATAAGCAATTAATAAAAGCCAAGTGGAGTTCATTTTGATATATGATACCTCAACCATATCTTCTATGGAAAATGAACTTTCTGGGTGCATTTAGCTGAGTCTCTCTACACATGCCATCACTCAAAATTATTCATAATAGTTTTTCTAGATTTTCTTGTCCCACCAACTTGTTTTTAAATTACTTTGCTTTAATTTTTATTATTCTACACTCCAAATTTTAACCCAAGTTTTAAGTGATCTTTATCATTTCTAGCAATAACAGCCAGTGTTTTTAAGAACTTATTATGTGTCAAACTGTGTGAATTTTAAAACTTTACATGGATCATCTCACTTAAACACAACTAAAACCCTATAAAAAAAGTAATTTGTCTCCATTTTACATCTGAGAAAAATTGAAATATAGAGAAGATAGTTTACCTCAAGTTATGTGAACAGTGGTGAGTCTAGAATTCAAACCCACACCAATCTAAGTTGGCATTCTTAACCTTTATATTATTTGTTAACTAAGTGATATTATTTGTTAACAAAGTGACAGCTGTCTGTGTTTCCTTGGCATGCCATTTGACTAGCTTTCCACCCTGCTGCTTCATAGGAGCTGCCTGGTTTGCTCTGTTTTTCAGCAACTACCCTCCGTCATGCATCTAGCGCTCTGTATTTTCACCTCCTGTATTTTCACTTCTTTCCTAATTTAATTCCCAGGTTGTTTTCTTCCTAGTCATTTATATCTTGTTCCAATAGCTTCTCTGGTGGCCTTTAGAGAAGATGAAGTACTTCTTTTCCTTACCACGGACCACAGATTAGGGACTGCTCCCCAATCCCAGCAAAGTGACTGAACTAGTACTAACTGCTGGAAAGAATTAGAGCGTCTTATTTTATTCCATAAGACATAGCCCATTTTTAATTTTGACCCAGTCCTCTTTGTAGTTACTTGCAGGGCCTCCCTCCCTCTGATATGGTTTGATTCATTCCTTTTTATAAATTATAAACGTAACATGTAGTTTTTAGTAAAGCTAAAAAAAAGTAAGAAGTAAAAGGTGAATAAAGAAAAAAGTAGTTTTCTACTCTTCTGGAGATAGCCAGTCACATCAGTTTGATGTGTATCACACCAAATATTTTTCTATGGTCTTACAAACACATATTTATTACTTATAATCAATTGCATGTGTGTGTGCTTTTGTATGTATACAATATATATATATATATATATATATATATATATATATATATATATCTTATTTTTTTGTTTTTTTACAAAAATGGTTGTCCTAGACATTATACAAGGATCCTATAAGCAGATGTAACTTATTTTTTCAGTAGCTGCATGATGTTCCACATTGTGGGTACAGCAGCCTTCTTCTGATGATAATCAAGCTGTATCTCAATTGTCACCACAGTCAAAGCACAGGCTATTTTGGGGCTAATGCTTTTAATTAAAATGTTTTTTCATGTTATTTGTTTTTGAGAGAGAGAGAGACAGAACGTGAGCAGGGGAGGGGCAGAGAGAGCAGGAGACACAGAATTTGAAGTAGGCTCCAGGCTCTGGCTGTTAGCACAGAGCCCGACACGGGGCTCCAAGTCATGAACCATGAGATCATGACAAGAGGTATAAAGTCCGATGCTTAACGACTGAGCCACCCAGGCACCCCAAATGCTTTTAATTTTTAAGATATACATATATACAATCCTAAAAATGGCTGAGTGTCATAAAAGGAAAGCCACAGTCTCAGGAAACATTTATGCCAAAAGGCTATTAAAAATAGTTTTTCCTGCAAGACTGCTCCTCCAATACTTATTTCTATTTCCACTCTGTTGATGAGTAGGCTTATTTTATTAAAAATTAAATTAAAATTTTATTTAAAATCCTTTAAAGTTATAAACTCAAATTGCTTATTCCTTATCAGCCAGTATTTATCAAAGAATAATGTTAGAAAACATTTTCAGGATTTAGTTCCTAACATCATGCTGAGAATGGCTTCATGTTTTGTGAATGAACCCATTTGAAATTCATTTTTTTAAATTTTTAATGATTTATTACACAAATTATCTAGATATCAAAGTTACATTAATGCTACTAGTGGAGGAGAAGGAAAAACTTGGAAAGAAATTGGATTTTCAGGGTTAAAATGTAGAACGCTAAGTAGTTCGGTAGCGTTTAGCCTAAATTTTCAAATTTTAAGGATCTCTTCATATTTCATTTCACCATATAACATGTACTCAAGATGGATGAATGTGGCAGATGCTGCATTTATACTTACTCCAAAATTACCCAGGAACAATTTATAATGCAGCAGACTTCATTATATTAGTAACTTCGTATTATTTGCATGAATCAGCTTATAATTATCTAAGTGTCGTGGCTTATCTACAATTGAGGCTCAGTCAATAGCTACCTTTTGTTTTCAAGGGATCATTTAATCAAAATTTAAACTGTTGATCCTGATCTTTCATGGGAGTATTTTGGTGCTTATAAATAATGCTGTTTTATCTTTTTCCTTTTCTATCGATTCAAGGCACTTAGGCTTACATTAAATTAAGGGAGACATATTTGGACTGATATAAATGGACTAGACATTTATATGTGCAAATTACCTAACTGTACTTCTAACATCCATTTATTTCTGTATTTTGCCCAGAATTTGGAAACAGATGTAGCAGTAATGATCCCAAATGTTTAAATAAGTTGGATAATATTGGAGCAATGTTTAGTTAAACCTGAAGGAGAAAATGCAATTGACACTGATTGACACTTCCCACTTCGAAAATAATCAGTCCAGGAGCACCAGGGTGGCTCAGTTGGTTAAGTGTTCAACTTTGGCTCAGGTCATGATCTCATGGTTCGTGAGTTCAAGTCGTGCGTTGGGTTCTGTGCTGACAGCTCAGCCTGAAGCCTACTTCAGATTCTGTGTCTCCCTCTCTCTCTGACCCTCTCCCACTTGAACTCTGTCTGTCTCTCTCTCAAAAATAAATAAACATTAAAAAATTTGTTTAAAGAAAATAATCAATTTATTTAACAAAAATCAAAAGAGAAACGCTGTTTAAATCCCACAGTTTTGTCAAGGACACCCACTTTTGTTATTGTAAACATCCTTAAGAAATGAATGTTGTTTTAATAAGTAAAGAAACAAGCACTATGAAATATGGCAATTTCACTAGTGGTTAAAACTATAACAAGCAAAGTTAGGATATGGGCCGGACTAGTGTTTTGCTCAGAAATTTTTTTGAATAAAATGATCTTTGTGAAACTTGACAGGGGAGACAGTGAGGATACAGAACTTTAGAGAGCAAACACATTAGCAAATCATGTGCAATATAAAAAAACTCAATATACGAATTATAAATTTAAATATCGTCATTAAAAGGTCGTAGATGGGTTTCCCTAAGCCTCAAACTTAATTCTCTACACTGAAAACGATACTATTGAATTTCTCAATTGTATTTTAAATTTCTACTCTTTTCTTCCAATATTTATTTGAAAAAGTGATCTTTCAATGCACATCTGCCATTTATAATCATCTCAAAAACATTTATTAACATTTATCAAATGGCAAATACTATATGCTATACTCTTGCAGCACTCAAGCTAGATTTACTTTCTGCTGTGACCTAGTGAATGAAAATTTTCAATTCATGATTAATCAAAGCTCAACAAAAACTTTATTTACAAACTATCACTTTTCTTCTGCCACAGTAGTCACTTTCTATTCTGTTCAAGTCATGGAATGTCTTTGACCTGAAGATTCAACATGTGCAAATTTTTGAACACTTACACTTATAGTCAAAATGGCAGGTGGCGCTTATGTTGGAAAACACACCCCTTCATTACAAATACATAGAATTATAGAAAAACTATTAAAATTATATAGTTGAGTTTCAAAAGAAGAAAGTTCAGTTTCCAGGAGCTGGAAAGCAAGCAGGAACAAACAATGGTGGGTGGGAGTTGGAGCTCTGTGGCCCACAGGATAAAAGAGACTAAAAATGTCAAGCTTGGGCTAAGAAGCAGTAAAGAGGCAGGTGAAACCCTCATACGTTGCTGGTAGGTATATAAAATGGCAAAACCACTATGGAAAACAGTTTGGCAATCTTCCACAAAATAAAACAGATGTTTGTAACCTTACCCAACAATTTTACTCCTAGGTATTTTTTCAAGAGAAATTATATGTCTGCAGACATATATAAAGATGAACATAGAAGTTCACAGAAGAAAAAAGTGAAGAAAAAAAGTGAAAAAATAAAAAAAAACAAGCAAAGTGTACATCACTAGTGAAGGGGTAAACACAGTGTGTTACATCCATGCAATGAAATACTGTTCAGTAATAAAAGGAATGAATAATTGATAACACATTAAACATGGATAAATCTCAAAAGCATTATGTTGTGTAAAAGAAGCCAGAAACAAGCAAGTACATACTGTATGGAGCTACTTATCTGAAATTCTAGAAAAAGACATAACTAGTTTATAATGACAGAAAGGCTGCCAGTAGTTGCATAGGGTTGGGGTGGGATAGGGTTGCATAGGGTTGGGGTGGGATGAATGACTGCAAGGGGTTAAAAGAAAACTTTTTTGGGTACTGGGAGTGTTCCATAATGGGAATGTACCATTAAATGCATGGTACTTTTTAATGTATGTAAATTATATCTCAATAGTTCTGATTATGAAAATTAAAAAAACAAAATTACCGCAGAAGATGTGCTCACAGGAAAATGTTTCAAAGAACACAAAGAAATCAAGCACTAGGAAAGATGGTCAATAGATGCAGGATATTGGAAAAATCACATCCAACCCCCCAAAAAATTAGGGATCAGACTGCGTACTTGTTATACTATTCTGGAGTTATGTATCTAATATAGGTGTATATATATGTGTGTATACATGCCTTAAATATATTCATAAATATATTCATATGTTAAATTTATTTATTTAATTTAAAAATCTTTTGTCAATTTTACTTGAGCAAATATAGAGAAAGAGCAAATACACTCTAGGGTCTTTTGGAACTTATACTCTTAGAGAAATTCTGCTTAGGATACAGATTATACTATGGAGCTGCTCCAAGCATAGCTAATAATTTGTTTATAGGACATCTGTGCATTCTGGCAAGGCAGGTGTACAATTGCTTGATGAACAAATACTAATGAGGAATATTTTATATGTAACATGGTATAATCAGTAGTTAGAAATTCTAAAATATTACATGGTCTTTGCTCTCAAACAATCTTTATGCTTAGTTAAAAAGACCAGACTAAAAATAGAGTAACATCCAAAATACTTTTTATTTTTTTTGGTGCAGAATACATAGGATGTCCATGAGAATAGAATTAAAGAGGTTCAGAAAAAGGGAGATCACCTTTGCCAAGAGTGTGGACCATGTTGCCTGATTATTCCCTGAATAATTTTAGTTGTTACACAAATGAACTTCAAACCAAGGAAGTAATTTTTTTTGCACAATTCCCTCCTAATTCTTTGAAAATTATGAGAAAGTCTAAACTTGGTACTCTCCCATCTTTAATGGCTCCCTAATATTTACTAAACTCTCTTTTTTTACAATGAGAAAGCAGAATCAGAATCCATGCCTTTGGCAGGGAAAAGTATGTAGCAAAAATTTTAAAAAAATATTTACTTTGTATTTTATTCTGTGTATAGTTACTTTTTATTTATATCAATAATTGTTTCCATTTATTGAATTTGTTTCATGTATAAAATTTCTAGTTTTTTCTACTTCCCCTTTCATAATACTATTCTGAAAATCTATGAGGGCACAAACCAAAGCAGGATTATAAAAGAACAGCAAAACCAAAACCAAAAAAAAGTGTGCTTCAGCAGTTTTAAAAAGTCAGGCATTATATGCAAGACTTAAAATCTAAAACTTTAGCATTCTTCAAGCTGTCTGATACTATTTTTATGAAAACGAAGCAAAATGGAATATACCCACTCACACATAACAGACAATTCTTCAACAAAACAAAAACTTTTCCAACTTCTGCTTTAAAAATACTGACTAAACTGATTTGAGTCTGACTCATAGCTGATACTTTGAATTGAGGAAGTTGCTCTCCTTTTGAAATAGTAGAAAAAGGTCACTCTTTATCCTTGGGGAGTCTCATGTGGTAGGGTTGAATGTCCTTAAATTCAGTGTTTTTTTTTTTTAGTTAAACTTCTCTAAAGTTTAAGAAAGAGGACTAAACGGGACAAAACTAAAAAGCCATAGGTTACTAAAATCTTTGCTACCTATTGAGAATAGATTATATTTACAATGACTTAATTTTTTATAAATTATAATACAATCTCATTATAATTGTGGTATTTATTTCACTTCTCTTTTTTCCCTAAGAAACTAGATTTAAAAACTATTCATATACTTAATGATGCCTAATAAATAAATACCTTTGGTAAAGGAGTGAGATGTTTTCAAATATTGATGAAAAGTTTTAGGAAACTTAGCTTTACCCAAAAGATAGCTTTACCTCTGTTCCCAGATTTATCTTTGTAACATTTCTTAAACTAATCTCCATATAATATTAATTAATGCTGTGTTCTATGACATGTATGCTCAACCAGAAATTTTGAAAAGTATTCTGTATTAAATAGCTTAACTTCCAGTTATTATGTAAACTTGAAAAAAACAACTTCTGGTTTTATAACTTCAGTTACTACAAATCTATTTTGATTCCTTGGAAAAATCTTCCCCTTTCTGTTCTATTCTTATGACGAAGAGTTGGGGGGAGGGGGAGAATTTCTCTCTCTGCTCCACTCAGTGCAGTTTTAATAACTTCTAGCTTCTCTCTTTTTTTTCAATCACTGTCCAGGAGGGATATTCCCCTTGTCTTACCTATGCTTTATACCATCATTTTCTTTTTCTTTTTTTTAAAAGTTTTTATTTATTTATTTGAGAGAGAGAGAGAGAGAGAGAGAGAGAGAGAGATGCAGAGAGAGGGGGAGAGAGAATCCCAAGCAGGCTTTTCACTGTCAGTGCAAAGCCCAAACAAGAACTCAGGTATCGTGAGATCATGACCTAAGCCAAAGTCAAGGGTCGGACGCTCAAACTGACCGAGCCACCCAGGCACCCCCAACACCATTTTCCTGCAGAATTTTGTTCATGAATTTATCTGCATCCCTTGATATAGAGATTTTGATGTCATAAGTTTCAAGAAGAGAAATAAAGCTATTCCCCTCACATCTGTAATGATGTTTTGTTTGTTTGTTTTTAGTCTAAAAGAAAACTATTCTGGTTTATTTTGGAAGAGTCATTGATTATGTTACCATGTGTAATATTGTGCTCATAATTAGTCAAGGGATAAGACTGGATATTAAAGGTTACTGAACAGGCAGGAGAAAATCACACTAGGTTTAGTCACAACACCATTGCTAATGCTTGAAACTTACAACAGTCATTGGGGCAGCTTCCCTTTACCCCTAAGATTTCAGTAACAACTGAATTAATTTATCATTTAAGAGCTAAACTGTGTGAGACAGTAGAACTGGCTGCTATTACAGGAGATGCCTGAAGATAAGGTTAATAACAGCAACAAAACTCGCAGAGAAAATACTATATAATAATTAACAGGATTTCAATGTGTTTATTCATTTTCTTCAGGTAATTTTCTTACAAGAATAATTCTCTTGAGACTAGGTTGGAAAACGATTTGAAATCATTTCTAGTTTAGTTTTGATGAGACTGATTTTCCTTTTTTTTTTTTTTAAAGCTTTCTTTGTTCAGTTTAAGCGTTCTGTAACTTTTCTCTCCTAAAACCCAGGTGTGTCTCAGCTAAATGACAATGTACTTAATTAAGCATGCCACCACCCAAGAAACCTTTATTTGAAGCATTAAGGGGTTTGATCACCCCATTTTAGCAAGATCACATTGTTATTTTAAATTGCAATAAAATTATTTTATATTTTTACATAATATATAAAATGTATTTGTTTACATTAAAATAAGAGGTTAGTTTTGTTATTCAAAGTTCTTGCCTTTTTTTTCATATACTAGAGAAAGTTTGAACAGGTGTGGTTCATTAGTGTGTATTTAGGTGTGATACAGTAATCTTCACTGAGTGGAGAAGAATAATGTAAGGAAGGACTCCTAGAAACTATGGAATCAATTTCAATTTCCAATTGAAGAAAAACTCAGAGGAAACCTCTTTAAATGATTAAATGACAGAGTTAGGTAGGGTATAAGAAAGAACATTTACCAATAAGGATTTTCAAAATAAAAATGGTAAGCTGTACTTTATCTTTCCTACAAATAGTTAAAATTGTTTTCTTCTCCAAATATGAGAACGAACATTATATACCCTTGCAGGTTTCCTTCCAGTTTGCCTATTAATTTTGTTATAATTTAACAATCTTTAGTGAAACTGGAAACATAAAGAAGGAAAAAAATAAATCTAACATTAAACATATTTTCCTGAAGTACAATAGCAAAAATGTAATTACACGTTAAAGCACATTTAAAAGCATTTGCATAGTGTTTATACAGCAAATTGAAACTAATACTTTTAAAAAACTTGCTTCTGCTTTTGACCATTATTTTTTCAATTTTTCTATTTTTGTTTGTCAGTGACATATTTTAGGTTTAAAGGGAGATTCCCTTACATGAACATAAATAAAACTATGGTAAAATATTTATATACATAAAAATTTTTAGTGAACAAAAATATTTATGTAGAACCCATTTAGTGAATATTTATACATTCTACTAAATATTACCCATACGTTTTTTTGTAATGTTACATTGTAAGAAAAATGTTCTCATTATTCTTTGTCACTAAGTGCAATGTTTAATTGCATAATAAATCTTGAAATTCATTTTAGAATAAAACACCACATGGTGGCACTGTTTACTAAGAAATTGGTAAAGCATGTTACCCTCACGGGGATTAGTGCCTTGTATAAACTGCTGTATTTTGTGTGTGTGTGTGTCAACTTGGTTATGTATTTTAACTGTTAAAAATGTATATTGTGTTCTTAAGGGTTAAAGTGGTAAATGTTTTTTATTCTATAAATTGTTTTATGCATATGGAGCCTAAAACAGTGCCTTTCCTAGGTCTAGAAAAACTTAGAAAACAATTGTTGGATTTGGTTTCCTGATTTATAATTTGTACATCTGCTTGCAGATGAAAAACAACAGAAGAACTCAAATAAAAAATATTCCCTAGATGTTAGAATTTTCCACCAATGTGTATTTTTAGTTTACATAAAAGTGTTTGATTGAATAATGGTGAAGGGCTTTAAAGTGAGAACACAGAGCATTTAGGCATACATGGAGTGGATGTATAGCCCTAGATCACTGAAAGATACAAGACGAGACTGAGGAACTACTAATACAAAACCTCCCTCCTCCTCTCCTACTGCCACATCTCCTTTCTTTGCCCCAAATCCGTCAATGAATATCTCTTATTCTGTTTAAATAATGAATTCAATGACATGTGACCCTTGAACAAAGTGGGGGTTAGGGGCATCAACCTCCTGCATGGTCAAAAATCTGCATATAGCATTTGACTCCCCTAAAACTTAACTGCTAATATCCTATTGTTGACAGAAAGCCTTGCCGATAAGAAACAGACAATTAAGATATATTTTGTATGTTATATGTATTCTATACTGTTTTACAATAAAGTGAGCTAGAGAAAAACATGTTATTAGGAAAATCATAAGGAAAATACATTTATAGTACTGTACTGTATTTATCCAGAAAAATTCATGTATAAGTGGACCTGTACAGTTCAAACCCATGTGTTCTCAACTGTGCTCAGATCTTAAAATGTACATATATTTGGAAAAATTTTCTTCATTTTCTACTTTGTTTTGTATAGGATAGCTTGTACACCTATTGTGCACAAAGCTGTGACTAAGTTGCTACTGGATTTCATGGTCTTGGGACACATAAAATCATGTAAACAATGCTCTTCTGCATTTTTACCATTTTTGTATTTAATTAATCCATGAAACCAATCATGGTCTCATGCCAGTCAGAGTGGCTAAAATGAACAAATCAGGAGACTATAGATGCTGGAGAGATTGTGGAAAAATTGGAACCCTCTTGCACTGTTGGTGGGAATGCAAACTGGGGCAGCCGTTCTGGAAAGCAGTGTGGAGGTTCCTCAAAAAATTAAAAACAGACCTACCCTATGACCCAGCAATAGCACTGCTAGGAATTTACCCAAGGGATACAGGAGTACTGATGCATAGGGGCACTTGTACCCAATGTTTATAGCAGCACTCTCAACAATAGCCAAATGATGGAAAGAGCCTAAATGTCCATCAGCTGATGAATGGATAAAGAAATTGTGGTGTATATACACAATGGAGTATTACATGGCAATGAGAAAGAATGAAATATGGCCTTTTGTAGCAACATGGATGGAACTGGAGAGTGTGATGCTAAGTGAGATAAGTCATACAGAGAAAGACAGATACCATATGTTTTCACTCTCATGTGGATCCTGAGAAACTTAACAGAAGACCGTGGGGGAGGGGAAGAAAAAAAAAGGTTAGAAAGGGAGGGAACCAAACCATAAGAGACTTTTAAAAACTGGAAACAAACTGAGGGTTGATGGGGGGTGGAAGGGAGGGGGGGGTGGGAGGGAGGGGAGGGTGGGTGATGGGTATTGAGGAGGGCACCTGTTGGGATGAGCACTGAGTGTTGTATGGAAACCAATTTGACAATAAATTTCAGATTTAAAAACAAAACAAAACAAAACAAAACAAACAATCGTGGTGAGCTTGATACGTATTAATTCCACAGAAAGGGAATTTCTGCAAATAATGGGAAATGATTCCCCTGTGAAGGAATTAAAACCCAATTCCTTGGTGGCTAATACATAAACTTCACCAGGTCAAGGTTATCTGTTGGGTTCACTGATGTATCCAAGTACCTACTGAGTCTCTGATGTGAAGCAGGTGCTCCCTAAGTATTTTGAATGAATTGAACAAATAAATCTTTGAACTTCTAGCAAAATAAATCAAAGAGCTTTTTCTGTTAAGGAACATAGTAAAAGATGGCATGCCACTGAAATAAGATCTGGAAGAATAAATAAATAATTTGTTTCATTTTAAAAGTTAGAATTACAATTTCTGGGTCTTCAACAGACAGAAAATGGAAGTTTGTTATAAAATTTTAAAATCATGCACAGTAAAAGTTAGCTGAAACTATAATTCCATGATTATTGAATATAAAGTAGACATATATTGTCCATACCCTTTATGAAGGTACTTTATAAGGGGGATACAGTTATTTGGAAGATATTTCTTTCCCCACAAGGAATGAAAGAATAATACAAGGTCAAGCATGGGGATGAACAGCCAGTGAGTTCTGAACAGTAATATGACCTGAATTGTGCCTCTGGCTGGAGCTTGAAGACTCTGATGCCCTGAACTAGGTATCACCGTAGTGGTGCCAATGATGAATACTAGGACAATGGTTGGGGGTTAACTAATGGACATATATCGATTTTGTTAATTGTGATCCTTTGCCTTGATCATTTATTCAGTTTTAGTTGCTCTCTGTTTAGGCAGCTTCCTGTTTGCTGTTACTATGTTTTTTTCTTTGACTGATGATAACAGTCCTCTCAGTAACGAACCCCATCTTATTGGGTTGGACATATGGAAGTGTTTTCGCAAGCCAAGGGAGATAAATTACATATGGCTGTCTACTCTCTGACGTGATGATGGTAGGTAAGAAGAAGGCACACATTTGACCTGGCTTTTCCTTTCGCATTCTTGCCTACCTCCTCCTCACTTGGTGTCTGTTGACTTTCTGCCCTTTTCCAATACCCCAGGATGGCTTTCACCTTCTCCTTTCTTCTTAGTTATAAATGACTGACCTCAGGGCAGCCTCATTCAAAAGTATTTACATCTTGGGGCGCCTCCGTGGCTCAGTCGGTTGGGCATCCGACTTCGGCTTGGGTCATGATCTCATGATTTGTGAGTTCGAGCTCTGCCCTGGGCTCTGTGCTGACAGCGCAGAGCCTGGAGCCAGTTTCGGACACTTTGTCTCTCTTTCTCTCTCTGTTCTCCCTTTCTTGCTCATGTTCTGTCTCTGTCTCTCTCTCAAAAATAAATAAACATTAAAAAAAGTTAAAAAGAAGCATTTACATCTTAATGGGAAGGAGTTCCCCAAATGGGAAGTATTAATAAATTCTTGTGTAAGGCTCTGAATCAGATTGCTGAATAACATTGACTGGGGCACACTTTCTGTACTGAAAATCCAACACTGCCACGGCTAGCTGTGTGATTTTAGGAAAATTACTTAACCTCTGTGCTTCAGTTTCCTCATGTGTGAAATAGTATTTACCTAATGAGGGGATTGAATAGGTAAATTGTACAGGTAATGGATGAATTGTATGAATGAATTGTATAGGTAAAGATTTCGGCAGAATAGCTGACACATTTGACTGCTAGCTTTATTAGGGTCAGGATTTTATACATCTTTGTGGGAGAGGAAGGTGTTGTGAGAACCTTGGGGACCCCAACCATTCATGATGTTATACTGCTAATATGGCACTTGCGCTATCTGGGAATAAGGCCTCCTACAATTGTTACCTGGGTTGAGTTCATTATTACCTGTTCTTTCTGGATTTGAAGGAGTTGAAAAGACAACACACGCTGACCAGAAAAATTCCTTCAAAACACAAACAGATGCTCTAAAAGTGTTTCAAGTTTTATCATGCTGAAGCATTTTCTAATATGAGGAAATTAATCATATATTATGCTTCAAAATATTTTTTAATAAGCAGTCACAAAGTTTGCTACAGGTAAATGTATACCTAAATGCATTTCTGATATTTAATGTCACATAATTCCTCTAGTACAAATATTGGTAATAAAATGTGAATTTTTTCTTTATGGGGAAAAGTGATACTTTATTCTTATTTATATCCTATTTCTAAGTTTTAAAAAATGAAACTATGCTCACTTGAGATTTACTTGGTCTTCCTATAAAACGCATTAAGGCAATCTGATATCAATATTAATATGTATTAGTATCAATTTTATAGCAATATTAAGGCAATTTATATCAACTGGCTTATTGTAGGGTTGGTAAATCTGTGACTTTTTAAAGATTCCAGTGTAGTTAACATACAGTGTTATAGTAGTTTCAGGTGTACGATACAGTGATTCAACAATTCCATACAGTTCTCAGGGTCCATCATGACTTCTTAATCCCTTTCACTTGTTCCACCCATCCCCCACCCAACTGACCTCTGGTAACCATCTGTTTGTTCTCTATAGTTAAGACTCTGGTTTTTGGTTTGTCTCTTTTTTCCTTTGTTCATTTGTTTTGTTTCTTAAATTCCACACATGAGTGAAAAAATCTGTGAATTTTTGATGTCTTTTCAACAGAAAGAGGACCAGGAAGCAGGATGTGAGTAAAATTAGAGCAATAATGTTAATGGGGAATGTGAAATAAAAGAACAACAGAAAACAAAAGCTTATGTTCATTTAAACCCTGGTGGCAAACTAAAGAACAGACTCGAGGTCCTAACCCATAGTTATTCCCCTTGTCGAGGCCAGTTACAAAATTTGTGGGCCTATTACAAAATAAAAACATGGAGTATTTTGTTAAAAAATTAAGAGTTTCAAGATGACAACATCAAAGCATTAAACCTAGCACAGGTAAAACATCCATAAAACTGGCCCTGGTCCTTGTATTGTGCACTGGGAGGGTGGGGGGCTCTGAATTGCCCTTTCTTGCTTCTTCCCTTCAAAGGAGAAAAAAAATCTTTAAAAATAAATGGTAAATTTTGTGAAATGAATATCTATTATAGGATGTCTGATTGCCAAGTTCTAGATAGATCCTGACAGCCTATTCTGTGATTACTCGGCTGTGGCTTTAAATAATGTTCTTAATACTAAATGAACAGGATTTATTTACATCTTGGCAGAGTATGACAACACCCCCAAATATTAAGTGTCTACTATTTAAAAGAACTTTGGAAAAACATGAGTCTATTATTTCCTTAACTGAATCATTCATTTCTTTTAATCAGTAAAAGCTTGTAGACTACTTATTCTTTCATGCAAAACATAAGCACTATGTCCATTACCCTAGATCACAAAAGTGGCCTTTTCTGATTGATAACAGGTTTGACCATTCATGTCAGCTTGATTGGTGTTCTTCATGCTCCAGACCAGGTGATTAGCCACACACAGAGCAGCATATGTAAACATATTGAGGTCATGAACTCTGGAATTGTTTCATCAATGCTGAATGAATGTTTTTGAGACTGAAATATATTAAAGACAGCAATCTAGTGTTGCACTTTCATAATTATGTGTTCTGGATACACTGGATGGGTTGGTTCTGTGCCAATACCTGAGTCATGGCCAACTGGGTTCCGATGGATGGGCATCAAGGCATCCAGACAGGTAGCATAATACTTAGTCCATAGTTGAAATGAGTCATTAAATCATATAAGAATATGATAAATGTTGGACAATTAAAATCTAGTAAATATAAATCACTAGGAAGCTGAATATAACGTTTTCTTTTCAGTTTAGAAAATGATTAGGGAACAAATAATAATATGTACAAACATATCCAAATTTACTCTCTCCATTCTGAATGGCTTAGAATACTTCTGCTTTATGATCTAATGCAGAACCAACAGAAACTCTAATGAGTAACCTACACATCAGATTCTATTAATTAAATTATCCATTAACATCTGTGTCATTATTAGAAATTGGAAAATTAAACTGAAATCAGCAATTTTTAATTGGGACCATATATAAAGTGTATTTGGATTTGCATTTCATAGGTAGGAACAGGGAATGAGGTATGTACAACATAAATTAAACTGATAATGCAGTTATTAGGCTATGTGGCAAAACAACTTATAATAAATAGTGGTTTGAGAAACTGGTTAAGGTTCAGTTCAAAATGAGGCAAGAAAAACACAGAGTCGAAATCTAAAAGTAATACCACATCTTATCTGGTTCACAGTGACCACGATAAATGTTTGTTAATTCTGATAGGAGACATGATGCTCACATTCACATTTTCAGAGTTAATTGGCAAACCATTCCTCCTCTCTGCCTTATATTTCCACATCTAAACCAATGTCTCCTTTTTCCGCTTTAAATCCATCAAATTCTAGATTCAATAATTGTGTGTGTGGATTTTGATTCTATCCATTTATGACATTGAAGTATAATTGATTTTCTATTCCTATTATTAGCTAACAAAGTGATCTGAGAAGTCAAGCCCTTTAGGAGCTCAAGCTGGTGGAAAGTACCTGTGACACTGATCAGAACACATTACTTATTGTTCACATCATTTTCTTACATGATCATATTAGCATGAATTTCTAAACTTGTAAGAGGGTAAACATTAAACATGAAAAGCAAGCATTTGAAAATTAATAAAATCTTTGAATCTAACACTTGTTTCTAAATATTTACATTTTTCACATGAAATAAATACCCCGGCTGATTTATTTCACAATTTCTATTTTTTTCCTAGAAGCTAACAATTCATATCTCTAAATATTTAGCATTTTTCAGAGTGACTGACATTCACTTATGGAAGAGAAAGAAAGGGTATGGGGTGCCTTGGGGGCTCAGTCTCTTAAGTGTCCGAGTTTGGTTCAGGTCTTGATCTCACAGTTCATGGGTTCAAGCCCTGCATTGGGCTCTGTGCTGACAGTTCAGAGCCTGGAGTCTGCTTTGGATTCTGTGTGTGTGTCTCTCTCTCTGCTCCTCCCCCATCTCTCTCTCTCTCTCTCTCTCTCTCTCTCTCTCTCTCTCCCTCTCAAAAATAAAATAAACATTAAAAAATTTTTTAGAAGGTAAAAAAAGGGTAAATATCTGAAGTATAAAGAACTCCTATAACTCAAGAGCAACAAAAGTGATAATCCAATTGTGAAAATGGGTGAAAGACCTGAATAGACTTTTCTTTATGAAGACATACAAATGGCCAAAAGGTATATGAAAAGGTGCTCAGCATCACTAATCATCAGGAAAATGTCAATCAAAACTGCAAGGAGGTATCACCTCACACGTGTTAAGATGGCTATTCTCAAAAACTCAAAAGACAAGTATCTTCGAGACTGTGGGGGAAAAGGAACCCTTATACCACTGCTGGGAATGTAAATCAGTGGAACCACTATGGAAAACAGTATGGAGGCCCCTAAAAAATTCAAAATATGATCTAGCAATCCCACTTCTTAGTATATACCGAAAAGAACAGAAATCAAGAACTCAAAAGAGATATCTGCATTTGCATGTTCATTGCAGCACTATTTAGAATTATAAAGCCTTGTTAACAACCTAAATGTCCATCTACAGATGAGTGGATAAAGAAAATGTGGTATATACGTACAATGGAATATTATTTGGCGTTTAGAAAAGAGGAAATCCAGTCATTTGAGACAACGTGGATGAACCTGGAGGACACTATGCTAAGTGAAAGAGGCCAGATACAGAAAAACAACTACTTCATGACACGACTGATAAGAGCAATCTATGTCAAATTTACAGAAGCAGAGAGCAGAATGGTGCTTACCAGGGACTATCCAAGGAGAAGGAATCAGGGGAGTGTTTGTCAAAGAGTACAAAGTTTCAGTTTTACAAAATGAGTCAATCCTAGAGAGCTACTGAGCAGCACGGTATGTGTCGTTAATACAATAGTGTATACCGAAACATTTGTTAAGAGGGTTGATCTTACATTAAAATGTTCTCATCCCAAAAAAATACTGGGGGGGGGGGGGGAACATGTAGAGGCGGTAAGTGTATAGCACTGTTTATGGTGACAGTTTTACAGACATACGCTTATCTTCAAACCCATGAACATGTAGACATTAAATGTGTACAAGTTTTTGGAAGTCAATTATATTTCCACAATTTTTAAAAAGCCAACCATTTTCATAAGGGCTTAGAAACCGGCCCAGAAGTAAATAATGTAACTGCATAAGAGTTCTATTTTTTCGAATGCCAATTAAAAAACTGTGGATTAACTAACACTGTCCATCTCCTCTATAAAACATATTAATACACAGGGCAAGCAAAATGAGAGTAGCTCGTAGGCTGCTGTCTCGCATGTCCCTATTTCCTTCTAGCTCCAGTAGAGTTGTGTGCAGGAACATAGGCCGTTGCATTTGCTATATAATTATGTAATTTAAATAACTTATGAATCAAGAAATGTGTACAAAAAAAGAAAGCTATTATTTCTAGAGAAATAATTCAAATACTTTGGAAAACAAGCAATAAAAATGGACTGAAAATTTGTTACTGATTTATGTATAGGAAAAACAACTGTAAAAGATGGAGAAAAGCTCTGGAAATCTGGAGTTAAGCAGTTTGCTTATAACTTTGCACTTCAATTATAACTTTTTTTCATTTTAAAGAAATCAGAAAGGAGATGCTGTATTATGGGTATGAAAAATACAAGAAAGATGCAGCAAAATTATAATCAGTGGGTGCATACTCTGAGGAAAGGTATGACCGTAGGCCAAAATATAGAAAAAAAAATGTACATGTACATGTTTTAGTTAAATTTGTAGCAATTGCTAAATAAAAGTAATGGAAAATCTAAATACATTATTTGCTTCACTTAAAATCACTTCTGTGTCCTCATCACTTTGAGTTCCAGCCCACTGACGCCACTTCTGGAAGAGACTGCTGGTTGTCCATCTAACATGTATCATTTCTGTTCCTACTAAAGAATCCTAATTTTATCCAAGGTAGCAATGCAACCTATTATGATTCCCAAAGTCCCTTGCAGTTAGAAGTGATCATGTGATGAGTTTTGCCAATTGGATATAAGAAGAAACTACTAAGTTCATTAAAATGGGTTGACTCATGAAGCAGGGCTCTTTTCACCCTTTGTTCTTCCCTTTTAACCTGCCTGAAATGCCAGCCTGATGCTTCGAGCTATGGCAGACCCCTTGAGAGCATGAGGATGAGAGTCTTCTGTAGTAACAAGGGAACAGAAAGTTAAAAAAAGATAAAAGCACAGTTTGTGATGACAGGTGAAGTTACCTTACTTTACTACATTCCTAGTTTTCTTGCCTTTGGACTTCCAGAAAAAAAAACAACAACAACAACAACAAAACAACCCTTCAAACTTCTGGTTTAAGTCTCTGCTTTTTGTTTAGATTTTAGCGGTATAAGATGATTTCTACCTGACAGCTGACTCTTATAATTGATGTGCTGATACAGTGTGTGATTCAGAGAGCTGGGCCAGACACTTGTCTCAGTCACCCTTTGTGTGACCCCGAGAGCTTCCTTAATTCTCTGTACTTCAGTTTCCTCATCTTCAAAATGGGGTTAGTAATAATAACCATTCTCATAGAATTTTGGGGTCAAGAAAATGAGATAATCCATGTAAGTTACATAATACTTATGTGTAGTAAATGCTATTTTTAACAAGGTAAAAAATGACTTCCTAATTCCTAAATCTAGTAAATTTTCAGTATTTATTTGAGTTTTGAATTTTTTTTCACTAAAGTACATTTCTTCCTTTTTGGAATTTTCTAGCTGCATATAATTAGATTATGCCTGCATATGATTAAATATGCCTCTTTAGAAAACAGGCCAAATCACAGAACATAATAAGTCCATGAACAATGGTTGCAGGGTAGAAAATTTTGTAAAAATAGGGTATAACAGGTAGAATTTCACAAAGCATAAGTACAAGCATGTAAAATGTAACTTAAATTTTTTTTTTCTATTTTATTTCTCGTTCTGAGATCCCCATTCTGCCTCATGTGGGAAAACTACCCTAGATACACATTTGTAAATTCAGTGAAATTCAACTGATATCTCCACGACTTCATGATGAAAAAGTGAAACCTGGGACTGTTTTTTCTTTATCCATCCTCTCTTCCCTGGGGTTGACTTTACCTCTGTTGGTAGTGTTTGTGCTGGCAGGCAGTCTTACAGAAAAATTAATAAGCCATCAGTTAGGAGGGGATACTCATCAGTCTTGTTTCTGTGCGGACGTCCTTTGAAAAGTAACTCATTTCACTGTCCCTCAGTCATGTTCTTCCTCATGTCATGAAATCAAATAATTCTTCTGTAGGTGGTTCACCCCTCATCTTTTGCCTCAGAAGGATAAAAATCTTTTTTCCTCCTCAGAGAGATCTCTGCAAACATGCCTGATTTCTTTCTCAGCCAATTTTCAAACACTCCCCCATAGCCACAGCGCCCTCTTCTGCAAATCCCTGAAATTCCAAGGGGTTCCAAACTCTTCAGCTACCATTCGTTCTCTTACTGACACCACCCTGCACCTGCCAGAGTTCTCGGGCTTTCATGCCACGTGGAACTAATGATACTGATGAAGCTGTCAACTCCGAATTTCCAGATGAACCAGCGAGGCCCATGTCAGCTCCTGCGTGGGATTGCTGCAGCCATTACTGATTCATGCCCCTGCCTGGTCTTACCTCCAGTTTAGCTGGGGGTAGTTTACGGAGTAGAGAAACAAATGAAATGCTTTGCTCTGTTTCTCCTCTAAGGTTCTTGTTTCTCTCCAGTTCCTGGGATCTTAATCGGGAATTGTCATGGAAGGCAGAATAAAAGACTTCTGTCTGATGATCTTTTCTGGTCACTCGGTATTACACTTTTATTCAACCCCTTCATCTTTATGGATGTACTAATTATTTTACAAATAAAATGAAATATTACAAATATGAAAAGTGTATATTCTCTGTGCAAAGGAGGAACTGCAGCGAGTTTGAAGTAAAACTCTGACACATGCTTATATTTAAATTGCCTGAGGGACGCCTGGGTGGCTCAGTTAGTTCAGCCTCCGACTCTTGGTTTCTGCTCGGGTCAGGATCTCACAGTTCATGAGATGGAGCCCCACATTAGGCTCCACACTGAAAAAGAGTCTCCACTCTCTTTTTCTCCTTTGTCTCTGCCCCTCCCCTGCTTGCATACGTGCGCAAGCACGTGAACACACACACACACAAACACACACACACACACACACACACACACTCTCCCTCTCTCTCTGTCTCTGTCTCTCTCTCAATAAATAAACTTAAAAAAAAAAAGAAACTTTACTAAATTTCCTGAAAAGATATTTAACACTTTAAAGGAAACCATATCTGGCATTCATTTAACCACGCCTACTTTCTTTTTATTTGCCTAATAATTAAGTAGCCAATCTTTTGTTTTCAATCATTTTTGAAAGAACTTTATGTTAAGCGCCCTTTTTTGGTATATGGCATAGCTGGCGTTAGGTTTTTAATTCCAAGAGACTAATTTTATTGACCAATTCAGTCTTTTAATAGTGTATATTTTATATACACTGATTTACTTTTAGTCCCTCCATCCTAATCTTTATTTTTTGTTTGTTTGTTTTTAGAAAAATTGTTCACGAACTGAAAATAATGCAAAGGGATTGCTGAGTGTCTTGCCCTTTCAATGAAACCCTAGGCTGTGTTTTAGCATGCCCAACTTGTGACTGGCAGATTCCTTAGGGAAGGTGTCCTTGAACTCCTTAATTGCTCTTATAATTTTTCTGTTAAAGTTGTCACCTGTCTCCTTCAGTCATTCTATAGGCTGACTATGTATTCTGTTTATTCGGACTTGAGCACACTCTGGTTGTTAGCCCATTTGTTGGATTGTCTTGTCTTGTCTTGTATTGTTTGTCTGTTTGTTTGTTTGTTTGTATATTTATTTATTTTGAGGGAGAGAGCACAAGTGAGTGCGGGCAGAGAGAGAGAATCCCAGGAGGGGCAATGGGAGGGGAAGAGAGACAGAGAGAGAGAGAGAGAGAGAGAGAGAGAGAAAGAGAGAAGAGGGACTCATGTTTTATTTAAAGCAGGGCTTGTATTCACCCGAAGTGGGGCTGGAGCTCACCCAGTGTGGGACTGAAACTCACAAATTGAGATCATGACCTGAGGCAAAGTCAGATGCTTTACGACTAAGCCACCTGGGCACCCTGGATTGTTATTTTTAATTTGTTGGCTCTTTGGCTGTCAAACTATTAGTGGTAGGGGTCCTACTGGTGGTGAGAAGTGAAGTGAACCTCTGCCCTGAGCCAGTGGCATGGAGTGGCTGAAGAATCATCTGTGTTTGCTGATCTCCTCATACCCTCTTAACCTTGGGAGAAGCAAGGACTCAGTCCACCCATCGCTGAGTGGACCTGCTCATAGATCTCTGTGGGGTAAGCTATTTTAAGGGTCTGTTTCCTTGTGATCCTCACCCTAACATTTCAAAACTCTTCTTCAGGTGTTCACTGAGTGAACAGGAAGAGGAGACCCCGGGGAACACTACTCCAATTTTTTCCTTAGGGAGTGGCTCCAAGCTGACACCTTCATTTCCTCCCAGATTTCCAGGAGCCCAAGCAGTTTTTATAATTGAGCAGTTTGGAGCTGCTTGGAGCTGGTGGTAGAAATAAAAAGAACTTTGTTCAGGTCATCATATTTCCAGAATCTCCTTGAGAACTCAAGTTTTGATTTTAAAAGCCATGATATTAGATATTTTGTTTTCTAGTTTACTTATTAACAATTCTCTAACAATGGGTACCCTCTTGTCTAACTGCCCAAATTGGTAGAAGGCCACCAGGAAAATAGAAAAAAAGAATGTATCAATGAACACTTTATATAAATTACTACTCTGACAGTGTACCCATTGTGAAAACAAGTGTCTGCAGCAGAGGCCAGGATAGGGGTTGCACAGACATACTGGGGAGAACTGGCAGACACTGCTGCTGCTGGGGGAAGAGAGACCTAGAGAAGGCGTCTCAGCAGGTAGTTGTTGAACAGGGCTCACCTAGCAAAGGGAGAGAATGGGGGCACAAATATAGGATTCAACAAATAGGCTGGGGGTGTGAGGAGTATTTTAAAACAAGGGAAAAGGAAACATACAGTCTTTAAAAAATTTTTTTTAATGTTTATTTATTTTTGAGACAATGCGAGAGACAGAGTGCAAGCAGAGGAGGGGCAGACAGAGGGAGACACAGAATCTGAAGCGGGCTCCCAGGCTCTGAGCTGTCAGCCCAGAGCCCAACATGAGGCTGAAACTCATGAATTGTGAGACCATGACCTGAGCCGAAGTTGGACGCTTAACTGACTGAGACACTCAGGTGCCCCTGGAAACATATAGTCTTAAAGTCAAGTATCAATTCAAGAAAAGCAGGAAAAATTTTTTTTCCATTGGATTATTTGGAGAGCTCCATTATTGAGTGGGGTGAAATCTGCAGAAATGCTGATGGTTGCCTGCCATCTAAGAACCTAAAGTGTGTTTCAGCTCAGCCACAAGCTAATTGCGTGACGTGGGAGTAGATATTTGAAGTTTTTGTATTTAATTCATTATCTTCAAAATGAGGTATTTGATCAAGTTAACCTTTAAGATCCTGGCTACATTCAAATTCAGCGATGATTCTTCTTAGGTCAGACACTTCATATACACATGCTGGGAAGTGTGTACACACCTTTCTCTGCCAGAGTTGAGTGGGGCCTAGAGTACAGAGGGCTTGTTGCAGGTCCAGGCAGAGGAACTAGAAGCCTTCACACCTGGGCCATAAGACTTGTCAGATCCTGTGATATTAGAGGCATCTGTGGTAGGCAAGATGCTGTGTGAAGTTGATGGCCATCTCCAGTAGGATAACTGCAGTGTAGACCCCCTAGAGTTTCTGGAGCAGGGCCTGCTATCTGAGCATCGAAATAGTTCCTGTTGTGTTTACCAGACTTTATTAAAGACCGAGCTCCTGACAATGGAGACCAAGTGGCCCTGTAGCCAGAACTTTCTATCATAAGCTGGCTTCTGTCATACCCACTAAATCAGATCATCATAAGATGGAAAAGGCATATGTGGGATTAGTCATGAGAAGGGCAAGAGAACACAGTAAGCTACATAAATGTGTGGCTTAACCTTCCATGAAATCCACTGCTGTTCTATGAGTGCCTCTCTCTCAAATAACTACTGTAGCTGCTCTGGGGGGTAGGGAAAATGTTCATGACTCTGACAGAGAAGGAAAAAGGTGAAGCTTGGTTCATGGATGGGTTGGCTCACTATATTGTGCAAGTGAGTAATGTATTACCGGTACACTACAAACCCACTTGAGGTGACCCAGAAAAACAGTGGGAGAGGGGGAAATCCTTCCAACAGACAAAACTGTAGTCTTGAGACAAAAATATATATGAACTTAGAGTCAATGGAAATTTCTGGGCTGGTTGGTCTGGGGCATGGAAGAAGAATGACTGGAAGAGGTTTGAGCTCTTGGGGATGAACTTAAAAGCCTTAAAAGACCTATGGCCATAAACTGTGAAGATTTTTTTTTATCAATGTTGGCATTCATTGTCCAACATGGAGGAAGCACTAAAAAAATTAAGTAGATAAATCAGTTTCTGTCATTGACCAACCATGTGCTAGCACAATGTAATGCATTCACAGCATAACCAGGACAGCAGTGATGGAGCTATGTGTGGGCTCAATAGCGTGGCCTCCCTCTTACCAAGACTGATACAGCTCCTGCTATTGTTCAGTGTTCAACCTGCTAGCAACAGAGGTCAATGGTGAGTCCCTGACATGGCAACTTCACACACTGGACCCTTCTATCCTGGATGAAGAGAGAATTATCTTGACAGAAATAGACACGTATTCTGGTTTATCTTCTCTGTGTATATGGCTTCAGCCAGCATCACGATGGGAAAGTGAACAGAGTACTTGATCCGAAACAAAGTATCTAGTGTAATATTCAAAGAATGCACTTTACAGACAAGGAGTGTGGTAGTGGGAATTGTGAACATGGAATTCATTGGTTCTATCATATACCATGCCAAGGAGGAGTTGTTAACATGATAAAGGGGTAGAACTGCCTTAAAAAAACAAGTTGGATTGAGATATAATTTATACACCATTAAAATCACTCACTTTAAGTATACAACTCAATTAATTTCAGTATATTTACAGATTATACAGGCATGACTACAACCTAATTTAGAACATTTTTATCACCACAAAAAGAAACCTCATGTCAGCTTACATTCACTGCCCATTCCCATCCCTAGAAATGCATTTTGATATGCCTTTGGCATACTTGATTCATCAGCTTAGAAGTGATCCCTTGCAAAGGTACGGTGTCATCCTCTCAGGGCAGGATACACCCTAAGTAATGGCCACATGTCCCTCATGGGTAGAATACATGGAGCTTGGAACCAGCTGATAGAAGAAGTAGGTTTACATTATCTCAGTGATCCACTTGGGAAATTTGTGCTTTCTGCGACTGCAACTCTAGATTATGTAGTTCTAGAGATTTTGATACTCAGAAAGGAATGCTTTCATCAGGAAACAGCAAGATCTCATTAAATTTTAAAATATGGCTCTTACCCAGTCACTCTAGGTTTGTTTGTTTGTTTGTTTGTTTGTTTGTTTTCACTACATTAGGAGGGAAGATTGACTTGATGATTAGGAAGAGGTATGGCTGTTGTTACAATGGAGTCAGGGAAGATTAAGATTTGGACCCATATGATGCACTGGTGTGCCTATTGGTAGTCCTCTGTCAGATTTTGACAGTAAGTGGACATGTTCAACAGCCGTGACATGAGTAGGGCATGGTTTCCAAAAGTTCAGACCCTCACAGCTTAAAGTCTTAATCACCACACCAAATAAGTCCCCTAGACCAGACATACTGGCTGAAGATATAATTAACCTGGACTTGATCATACAGGAGGGAAATGATATTCATCCTGAAACTGGTGGCAGACATTTAGTTTGTGCCACCGTCCTTTTTCTTTTTAAGTTTTCCCAGGAAATGAGGCCAGGCAGAATCCTGGAGGACCGATATCTGAGATAAACTTATTATATAAAGCAAGTGGATCCAAAAGGCGCCATGCTGAACCGTGGTGGGTGCTGTCGTTCATCACCCAGAGTCCGTCTGGGTGACAAATTCATCTCCCTACCTGCTGGGAGTGTTCCTGCTGATGGCTGAGTTGAATCCCTCCCCTGCAATTTCCCTTGAACAAAACAAACTGCCTTGGCCATGGTTCCACCCCCTCTCTAGGGCACTCTGCATCCAATCACTGGTCTGTGCATAAATACGAAGGCCTAAGCCCTTCTATCAATTGAAGCCTCATAGCTGAGATGTCCCAGTGTCACTGACCGATACCTCGAATTACAGATTTAAATGCTCCATTTGCCTAAACCCACTTCCCTCGCTGCACTGCGGGTGCTGCTGCCAGGGTTTTCTGTAGAAACTGACCATGTCAAACATTCTAATTTGACTTTTTTGAAATGCCAGGGAATTTTTTGTTTAATTTTTTAAAAAATATTTTCTTTATAATTTTTTTTTGAGACAGAGAGAGACAGAGTATGAGCAGGAGAGGGGCAGAGACAGAGGGAGACACAGAATCTGAAACAAGCTCTAGGCCCTGACACGGCGCTCAAACTTGTGAACTGTGAGATCATGACCCGAGATGAAGTCCTACGCTTAACAGACTTAGTCACCCAGGCGCCCCATTAAATGCCAGGATATGTTATAACTGGGTCTACCCCCCCCAAAAAAAAAAAAACTAAAGTGAGCAACTGATAATTTATTATTTATTATTATATAATTCATTAAATGTAATTACAATAAGCCATCAAAAGAGTTAATTCAGCTCCTCAACTCCCTCCCCTATGATTTTGCCTGAACAGGATTCTTTTCTTGATTTATTCAAAAAAGTGATTCAATTGTCTAAATCCTAACTTACAAAAGAGCGCCCTTTCAAACTGGATGTCGTTTAAACTACTGATCTCATGAATTTTATCTTATTTCATTATGAGAATTGACAGGGAACTTGGTAGAACATGGAATCATTAATAGGTTGCAATATTTTATACACTGTAGCAAGTTAAAATCTTTTCCATCTTAGTTAGCTGTATAATTAATCATGTGACCACTTGTTTTTATTTGGTAGGGTTATGGCTCCATTTGTTGTAATGGACAAATCATTGACCTTCATCAATTAACCAGATAAGAAGTCTGCTTTGCACTGTGTTAGAAAAAACTTATCATAGGTAGCCTTGCTAATATTAATCCAATATATCATATATTTTCATGTGGAAGTCCAGTACTCAAAAGTTACTTTCTCTCTCTTAAATATACTTAAAAAAATTTAAAACTATGGATCTGGCACCTTGATTAGTTCATAATTAAGTTACTGGCTATATAATTAAAAAAATAAAACCAAGGTACGTCTGTGAAACCCCCACACACATGCACACACACACAAACATCCCCCCCCACACACACATGTTCACATCTGCTATAAAATTCCTTAAACACACCAACATCATAACCATGGAAAAATGCTTAAAAGTATACCTATAATACATAACTAAGACTGTATGATTTTGGTATAGGGATAATCTACAAATAGAACGTAATAAAGAGTTCAGAAACAAACCATTACATGTATGTTCACCTGGTTTATGACAAAAACACCACATGTATGGGAAAGGATACTTTATCTTTTAAACAAATGGTGCTATGTTTAATAGATAGCTATACAGAGAAAAAAGCACCTTGGCTCCTACCTCACTACATGTACATAAGTCAAATCTAGGTGGATTGTTGAAATAAATGTGCAAAGTAAAACAAGAGGAATTTTAGAGAGAAACATAGAAGTGCATTCTTGTGATCTTAAAGTAGGTAAAGAAATCTTAAATGGAACATAAAAAGTATTAAGCATGAAAAAAATTTGAAAAAATCTATTATATTAAATATGAGAATTTCTGGTCATCTAAAGATACCATACACAAAACGAAGAGGAAAGCTATGGACAGGGATAAAATATCCAAAAGCCATATGACAAAGGACTTATCAAAAAGAGCCTGTATAAATCAACAGGGAAAAGAGAGATAAGCCAATAAAAAATGGATAAGATTTGAAGAGTCTTTGTGAATTAGGGTATCCCAATGGCCAGTAAACTTATAGATGTTTAAATTCATTAGCTGTAAGAGGAAGGTAAATGAATTCCACAGTATGCTATGATAATGCTCACAGCTACCAGCATGACTAAAATGAAAAGGAGGACATGGGAAACTGGAACTCTCATATCAATCAATCAATCAATCAATCAATAAACAAACACTGCTTGTGAAATTATGAATGGGTACAGTTTTAAAACATATGGATATTCTAGCAACAAGTAATTCAACTCCTAGGTTTATTTGATAAACCTGTATGTACATTTTTTAAATAGAATGCTCATAGCACACTATTCATAATAATAAAAACTGTGTATTACCAAAATGTCAATCAGTAATAGAAGAGGGGAGTAGATACACAGAGTGATAACTAAATAGAAATGTGAAGGAGTTATCTACATTTTAGCAAAGTATAGGTAACTTTCACAAACATAATGTTGCTGAAAGAAGCTTACAAAAGAGTGTATTTCCTATGTTTCCACTTACATAAAGTATGAAATCCAGAAAAATTAATGAATCTGTTTAAAAGACAGGACAGTGTTTTGCTTTGATGGTATAGTGACTGGAAGGCAGAATGATGAGGGCCATTGGTGGGTGTCTGTTTTTTGTTTGTTTGTTTGTTTGTTTTGTCTGAGAACTGGTTATGCAGGTTAGTACTCTATGCCAAAGCACTGAGGGATGTGCTTAAGTCCACTCATCTATATGTATTTTTATGTCAACACAAACAAGAAATGGCCTCTTTCACCTTTTAAAGAAAAAAAAAACCACTAGGTATATTTCAGTTTCGACTTTCTAGGTGATATCAGTTATCTTTTGCTTTTTTTTTATTATGAAATTTATTGTCAAATTGGTTTCCATATATCTTTTGCTTATCTGTAGTCTTATCACCATATTGTAGAACATGTCTTATCCTCTATTACTGGTAGGTATTTCTGGTATTTCACACCCATTATTTCAGGAGAACATGGTATCAAAATATTTGTTATTCTTCTGAATCCTCAGCACTGTTCTAAGCCAGGGATATGTAGATCTATGTGTCATCAGATTCATCTCTAGAAAGTCTAACTCATTTGCTCTGGGTTATAGCCTTCAAGTGTCCCCGCTGCATCTGAGAGGGGCCGGGAGCATGGAGCCACTGGACCAGGCTGCTAAAGATAACATTAACATCCTTCTGTAGTTGTCTTGACAGTAGAAAGGTTAGGAATTCAAATTGTAAAAAGTCTTATTGTGCCATCTGCTCTAGAATTACCTTCTGGCCCCCAACATTCTGATTCATTGCATTCTGCGTGTATGTGGGGAAGTCAAGAATCTAAAGTTTTTTAACAAGCATCCCAGATAATTTTTATATTCATTAAATTTGAGAAACATTGTTCCTATATCTATACAGTTCTTTCTTTCTAAGGAGGAAAGATAAATTATTACAGCACAAAGTCATGCCATGCTACTGTTCCAAAATACTCTGTCCCAACTTTCTAGCATCTCATTTTTATAAGCTATGTATCAGTTACTGAAATGTAGCAAGTGTAAAACTCAGACTGTTGGAGATTTACATAGTTACCCAGGTGTCCCTTAGCAGTTTACAATTCATGCAGGTTACTTTTGACCAGCATTTCTTAGGAAAAAGAAAAAAAGGGGGGGTACTTGTATGTCTTACCAGAAAATGTAACAAGGTTTTAAAACAGAGATGAAAATGGCTGCAGCACATGCCCGCTGCTATTCAATAGCGATTAAGGGTGAGTTACAGTTGATTGCTGTCTAAAGGAAATTCACTTAAACGTTTTTGTTTTGTTTTGTTTTGTTTTGTTTTGTTTTGTTGTTGTTTTGTTTTGTTTTGTTTCTTGTTTGTTTTGTTTGTTTTGTAGGGGTGCCTGGGTGGCTCATTAAGTTAAGTGTCTGACTCTTGGTTTCAGCTCAGGTCATGATCTCAGGGGTTCCTGAGATTGAACCTCGCATGGGGCTCTGCACTGACAGTGTGGAGCCTGCTTGGGATTCTCTCTCTCCCCTTCTCTCTGCCCCTCCCCTGCTCATGCTCTCTGTTTCTCTCAAAATACATAAATAAACATTTGGAAAAAGAATAACTTCTTTTTTTGTGGATTAACAATCATAATAGACCAAAGAAGCCGAAAGAGAACACTTTTTCCTCGCTCTCTTATCAATGATATATTTATTAAAAATACTTGCTGGTTTTTTCATTATCACAGTGAAATGAAGTAATTTAACTTCTGTATAGATAGATAACTTCCATATTAGACTCCTTATAGTATTTATTTTATTTTATTTTATTTTTTATTTTTTTTTTTTATTTTTGGGACAGAGAGAGACAGAGCATGAACGGGGGAGGGGCAGAGAGAGAGGGAGACACAGAATCGGAAACAGGCTCCAGGCTCCGAGCCATCAGCCCAGAGCCTGACGCGGGGCTCGAACTCACGGACCGCGAGATCGTGACCTGGCTGAAGTCGGACGCTTAACCGACTGCGCCACCCAGGCGCCCCTCCTTATAGTATTTAATAAGTGTTCCTCAAATGGCCTACATACAGCATTCATTAGCAAAATGTCCAGTAATCGCTTCTAAAGAAATCAGGATAGGATTTCAGTTTCATTCTGTTGAACCCAAAAATTATAGCTATACTTACTTCTTCAAGGGGTTTTGCAACACAAATGACAAAACTCAGCTCTTGTTCCTGGTCTAGGGCTTATGGCAAGCCATTGTCTTTACTATTGAGTTTCCCCTTTTCCTGTGTGCTTATGTAGTAAAAAAGAAAGCTGATGGAGGCTTAAAAAGAAAGCTGTTGCAATCAGCTCTCCTAATGAGAAGATAAGTAAAACCGAAGACCATTTGTTAAGTGTCCAGTTTCCTGGATAAAAACTATTAATGCTGAAAATTATCTTAATAACTTTGATATAATGCCAGTTATTAAATCCATAAAACTTTGAAGCAATTCAAGTTTTAAATTTTATAAAGATTTTTTTTGGGGGGGGCAAGACATATAAGGTATGCTGTCCAAAAACAACTCGGTATTCTATTTTTAATATGATAATCTTCACGTAGGTAAGTAATAATAGCAAAGAGAGGTTGCATACATGTAACTTGTACCACAAATATATAGCTCTGAAAATATATAAGATTGACCAATTTGGAACAGATCTATCTTTGAGGGAATATCTTGAAAACCATGAACACTATCTCCCTTTAATACAGTATTCATAACTGAAGATATTCTATTTTATTTCATTCCTGAAATAGAAGAGCTTTCTCTTCCTTCCTCTCTCTGCACAATTGAAGAAATTGTTTATATATACGCGATTTGGGGGGAAAAGTGGAAAAAAAATCTCATGAATGGAATATAAAGTCCTCAAAGTAGTATAAAGTCCTCAAAGAAGCAGGCCAGAGCTAAAAATCATTGAATTTATGAGAAGGGAAACTAATTCTAAACTACATTCAGCAGAGACCAAGAAATTACACTGCTACAAGAATCAATACTCATGTCTTTTCCCTTTGTGAAACTGTGTTTGTCATAGCAGATGAAAGATTAGAAATTTGTGTGCAGAATACATGATGTTCTTTTCTTTTTTTTACCATGTGCTCTAATTATGGAGGCCGAGGTATCATCTGACAGATGGTTTAATACAATAACATTTGAGCTATTCTGTATGCTTGTCGGAAACATTAACATATTTAAAGCAAGTTCTAATATACATTTTGTTGCTGTGTGGTCACTTTCCCTCATTATATTAGTTTTATCTAGGTTAACAACTAGCAGAGTAGGATCCTTTATACTACCGCCATGGGATTAAGAAATAATTCTTTTAAGAAAATAATAAGGCTTTGGGGAACAGATTAGCTTTCTACTTTTTTTTTTAAGTTTATTTATTTATTTGAGAGAGAGAGCGAGCAAACAAGCATGAGTGGGATAGGGGCAGAAAGAGAGGGAGAGAGAATTCTAAGCAGGCTCCATGTTGACACAGCGCAGAACCCGACAAGGGGCTCAAATTCATGAACTGTGAGATCATGAACTGAGCAGAAAACAAGAGTCAGATGCTTAATCAACTGAGCCACCTAGCCACTCCAGCTTTCTACTTTTTAATAAACCAATTTGAGGTATTGGTTAGCATTGTCCAAGTCAGAAAGTTGCAACTTCAATTTTTTTAAGAAGGAAGAATTAAACAAGCTTTCCAATAGTCTTTGTAAAAAACAAGAAAACAAACAAAATACAAACAAAAGGAAGGCACCTGAGGGATGATGGGAACATTATAACCACCTTGGGATTCAGGGTCCTTATCAATAATAAGAGATAGTTCATCCTCAAGTTTGCCTCAGCATTTACAGTCTACACTTAGAGGGCTAAGAAATAGGAAGTGAGATCTTTTACTTTGGTCTGTGTGTGGGAAAGACATAATAAATAAGTGTAATTAATTTGGGGGTTTGATACTTTGGGGATTTTTTTTGGTGCCAAATCTGCAAGAATCCATTTCTGTGCCCTTAAGACAGAAGGTGACCGAAGCCTACAACATCTAACAGAATGGTTGTGACTCAGTGATAAAAAACTAAAACTGTATTTACTTGATTACAGCCTGAGTTTTTCAGAGCTGTGAAAATAAAGAAATTTGGGTACGTTCATAATTAGGTTACTTTAAGGGGATTTTAAATGTCATACTGGCACCATCTATAGATATTTAAGGTGAAGTACACGCACAACTATTTCATTTTTCTAATTCATCCCTCCCTTGTATTTAAACTAAGTATTATTCATTTCAATTAATTGGTAGAGATACTAAACCATACTTAAATCTAAGCCACAGCTAGCATTTTCTAGTTGGGCTAGAAACCATTCAGGCAAACATGATTCTTCCTTTTGCCAATTTACATTCTGGACACATAATATCTATGCTTTTAGTCTATTCTTTAGAATTTCTGTAACTTCCATAAAATATTAAAGTTTCATTTTTAATGAATCATTTTTAATTTAAAGAATCATTTTTAATGATGCGTAGCAAATCATTTTAATATTTAAGTCTTCATTTAAAGTTTCATTCAAATGATGAGTTACACAAAGGATATCTTAGAGTTTTGAATGGAAAATTGTTTTTTCCTTAGCACGTTTCCCAAAAGTTTCAATGTTCAAATGCAAAAGTAACCCCATAATGAAAGACATGTCAACACGGATATCATGAAGTAAAAGATAATAATTTGATTAGAAGAGTGATCTTATTACAGGTAGGAAAAAATATATAGTTGAGTCTATGTTTTGTGTGATTAGGTTGCTTAGTAGTCCAATTTTCTAGTCACAGTAACTGAATTAATCAGAATGTGTGACAAAGACAGTATATTTGTCAAAAAGTTTTGAAGAACAGAAGAGGGGGCAAGCACTTTAAATTTAGTTAAGGAAATTCAAAGAAAAATGTGTCTAAAATAGTTTTTATTGGAGGAAGCAGGAATAGATCCCTGCATTTTAAATGGAGTTTCAGGAATTGTTTGTTAAATCATACTCCATGGCCAATAACTATAGCAAATGGAATAATAATGATTTGGAGGAAACTGAACTTGAAGAATCAAATGGTTGACTTTCAGAAACAAAAGCAAAGTCTTTGAACTCACTCTTCTTGTTACCTACTAACCCTTTCTTTGATTGCTTTGCCTGTTTGGAACAGTCACTTCAGAAGAAAAGCAATGAAAAACACACAAGCCCTACAGATAATTATCTGTTTCTCTGATACTGTTTTAGGTTCTGTTAAATAGTGAATGGGCAAAGATTTTGGGCTTTATTTCCTCTCCAGCATCATTTCAGTATTCATCAACTACATATCTCCGGATATGGCTTAAATGTTTTCAGATACTTCCAAATGAACATGGGAAAATAGAATAAGGAATTCCACGGATGTCTATAATTATTATATCATGTTATACAGACTGAACCATCAGAAGACTGGCAACTGAGGCATTTTGATAAATTAAGTTTTTCTGCTTGACTGAAGCCTAGTTTCCAAATCTTTCTTGTTCTTGCTTTCACTAAAAATAAAATTTATAGATTTATTTTCAGTAAGTATTCTATATTGGACATAGAAGTAGGTATAGATATTTAGACGAACTATATACTAAGGTCCAGATATATATTCCATTCATTTCCATTTATTCATAATCCTAAAATCTGAGCTTATTCTGTTAGGCTTTGCTGGTCTTGTCTCAAACTTACAGGTTCACTATAATTGTGGTTAAAATATGAAATTAAGTGTTACAGATGCTTTCATTTATAAATAAAAATAATTTCCACAGGTGCTATCAATTGTTTTGCTTTTATAATGGTGCTTTTCAAAATACAGAAGATGCCTAAAGGTATTTCTTTAAATACTGTTATTGTCCTGTAAATCCATCTGAACTATTTTCAAGTAGGGGCATTTAAAAATGTGAAAACAACTTTAGAACTTTAAGATAATGTATCTTAGAAAACCTATTTATAGACACAGTCATGGTGAATTTCGACTTAGGTCTGTTGAAACTATTTATGGACTCTGAAGTTCAACATTCTTTGTACATAAATGTTAGCTCCTAACCCCCTCCAGAGCTTCCTGGGTATAATGTGAAACCAGCAGGAAGCAAGCACAGGCTACTCGAGAGTGGTAGGTGGCAGGTGGCAGGTTTTAATAAGCAAAGGGAACTTACATATGAGGCTAATCTTGGGTGGCGGTGGGATAAACTGACCCACATAGGCCTGCTACATCTTAAGAGTTTATATGGAGGCCTTACCTGGGTGCAGTCATGTATATTGTGCAGGTGTTCTCAACACCATTTCACTATCACAAGGCTAAATCCTTGGAGCAGCGTTTGGGAGCAGGGAAGGCAAGTGGAACCCACATTCTAAGGACATGGATGGGGTGAGGAGCCTCCCATCACCTGATCTAGCTCACAGGTCAACCAGTGGTCACATCTTTTCAGTGACTTCTCCCAACAAGAAATCTTTCCCATTCTACTGCTCTTATTAATCTATTTCTTCACATGGGATCACTTATGTAATATTCCACTTCTTTTGAATGCTTCTGGGAAAAAAATTTACATGTTTCCCTTTTAAATACAGCCTCATTACTCCTCAAATGAGAGGAGAGATTCCTCAGGATTCTGCTAGAAGCATGATTCTGTCTGGGAGATGTCCAGACAGGTTTCTGTGAGGTGGGAAGAAAGACTGGAAGCCAATCCTGCAGCTCCGGATCTGAAAAGTTTTTAGAAGCCAACGCTCTTCAGGGCGGACCAGTGCGCTCCCTGGAAGTAATGTTACACACACTAGCATGAAGAACTCCCCTCTCCTCTGCTCTGCTCTTTGTCAAAACATCTTTTTATCCATTTTTTTCTATCCATATACTCATTTTTTCCTTACTGTCATATTTTGCTGGTTATTACAATATTTTCTGCAAATGGACATCAAACACAGATCAATGGCAGTGTCTCAATAAACCCCTAGAGTGGGATTTCTAATAGATTTCCCCCACTTAGCTCTTCTGTCAAGTATTTATGTTGTACCAAGAAAAATGAGTCAGATAATTTAATAAGTAAACATATTACTGAGACATACAGTGGACAACTGGATTCTAACTTTTATATGACAAAACTTTAAAGAACTTTCATTAAATAAATTAATTTGCATAAAGCCTCACCATGAGAACTATTAATTTTACTCTGGCCCTTCAAACATTCATATATGTCTCTGAACTGGCATGATTATAATTATCCTTTATAGGCTGCTCTTTTATAATCATTTTTTTCTGAATAATATTTAGAATTAATTAAGAGCTTCTGAATTATGTTTTTTACAATATAAAAAAACTGGCATTCACTGAGCACTTATTGCATTCCAGGTGCTAAGCTGAATATATCACACATATTTTTTTATTTACACAAAATAGTTGAGAAGTGGTTAGTACTAAGCCATTCACTGAGGACAGGAACAATTAAATAATTCACTCAACATCACACAAGTAGCAAGTGAAAGATCGAGGATTTATACCCAGATGGTCTCATCTTAGAACTTATGCCCTTAATTACTATGCTATACTGCTTCTCACAACTAAAAATGAATGCTAAAGTAAGGACTGGGTAATTTAAAGGGTTGAAGAATTATAGTCACATAAAGTTTATGTTAGGGATCTAAAGCAATACATTCTTAACTCCTTTACAATGTTACTTCCTGTTTCTCCCTCCTCTGCACCCTAAATTAAGAAATAGTGTTAGGGATATAACTTGGTATTCCAGAGTTTTTAGAATATTCTTGCCCCTGGGCTTCAGGATATACAAGAAAGGGAGTAAAGCAGACTTAGTCTACATAAGACTGGGGATCAAGGACAGAAGCAAAGAATGTGAAGGAATTTCCATAATAGTGATTAAAACATGTTTAAGTTCATCAAGCTAAATAAATCCACCATATGGTTAATTTTACAAAAGAAACTATTAGCTGTCACTGTTAGATATGAATATAGAAAGGGATGTTTTTTTAAAACCACAATTACCTATTTTTTTTAAAAAATCTGAAAATCATTTCAAAACACATTTTTGGAAGATCTCTTTGGCCTTAAGGAGAAGATGGCCTTTATTTACTTTTTTATTTTTTTAAACAGATTTTATTTTTAAGTAATCTCTTCACCCAATGAACTTATAACCCCAAGATCAAGAGTCACATGCAGTGCCGACTAAGACAGCCAGGAGTCCCAAGACAGTTCTTATTTTTTGAAAGGACTTATTTCCCAACTCAAAATGTTTGTATTTTCTCTCTAGAAAATGCCATCTAAGAATATTCATGTTTCAGATATGTGCCCCCAAATCCCTATGTTACATCCTTCAGTCTATCTGTGTGTCTTAAGGAAGAAACAGGATTTTAAAAGTTTTAATACTCTGACATACTATGGGGAATAGTGTCTACAAAATGTCCTTGGTTAAATACCACCTAGAAATTAGGAAAACTGAAAAGGAATTTAGGGAGTACATCCTAATATTCTAAGTGCATTTGTTAGAGATTATTTATATACATCAAACTCAGAGAGGGTTACAGGATTGAATGGGGACTTTAAAGATAAAATTAGAAAATGTATGCTGGAGAGAAAAAGGAAATAGTGGAGAGATAACACTAGTTTTGTTCTTAATTGTGGAAAATGAGAGATTTCTTTTCTCAAATCTTTAAACACAGAGGAAGTTCAAGTTACATTAAAAGGCAATGAATATATTAGATTAGAACTATAGGAGAATAAAATACTAGCATATATCAACTGCATTTAACAAACAGAAATCAACCTTATTAAGAAAGCATTTTATTAAGGAGCCTGAAAACCTTTTCTATACTCTGCCTCACCCAAATATTAATCTATAATTAGAGGTATTTGAAATTGTATGAAGACCCTAAAATAGTTACTTCAGAGTGACCAAATCTCCAGTCTCCAATAAGAAAGAATGTATTATTTATGATGCAATTTCTGTATGTGTAATTATATATAATCAAAGCCTTCCTATGTGTTTGGGCCCTATAGAGAGTTGACTAATCAAAAGTTATTTAAAGGCAGGAGTACTTCAAACATGTGTTTAACTTAAAACATATAAATGTGCATTTATTAGTCAATATTTAGGTGTAGAATGAATAAGCCATACATATAATCCATCTTTAAAAGCTTTTAGTTTCAGTATCTCAGGATCTTTAATACGTAGAAAAAATTTAAAGATTCTTATGAAGTTGAGTTCAGAATCATACTATATTTTTATGATTCCCTTGTCTCCCTTAAATTTTTATAATAGTTTCACTCTCACCTAATTCAATGGCTTATTTTTTTTTTCCTTTTTTGGTCCTAGACTTTATGGAGTCTTTACAAAGTATTTAACTTAATTTGCATATGACAACTTTCTTTTCATACTTATATTTTTCAATTAATGCAGAATTTAATTAAGTTATATAATTGTAGGGCACCTGGGTGGCTCAGTTGAGCTTCTGACTCTTGAAATCTGCCCAGGTTGTGATCTTGCAGTCATGGAATGGAGCCCCAAGTTGGGCTCCAGGTTGAGCGTGGAGCCTCGGTGGGATTCTCTGTCTCTGTCTCTCAAAATAAATAAATGAAAAAAAATTATATAATTACAAAGATGATTCCACAGTAGTGTACAGATTTAAGCTAAAATAACATTGGCCTAAAAAAAAAAAAAAAAAGAAGAAGTTTAACCTCTCTCCAATAGAAAAATCTGGTTAGGTATTTTAAGGCTCATAGGGTGGCTCAACAATCATTAGGGACAACACCCCCTTCTAATTAGTCACTTTTGTCCCACTAGCGGTATAAGATGACTGCTCTCATTCCTGCCATTACGTTCCCATAAAGCCAATAGCAGAAGGAGAAGGAGAAAGAGAAAGGGAAGTATGTTATATGCTCTATCAGCTTAATAGCATGACCCACAATTTGCACACATCACCTCCGTTTACTTAGTCACATTACCATACCTAGCTGCAAAGGAGACTAGGAAATGCAGCCATCAGCTGAGTGACCATGATCATTAAAAATTTTACTGCTATATAAGAACTAGAGAATGGAAGAGAAGATATTGAAAAACATAAAACAAGTCTTTGAAATAGTCCAATCTATTTGACCAGTGATTCTTTTGAAACCAAAATACTTTAGTAGGTTTGTTCTGACTCTCCTCTGGTCATGCCATTCCATGTGAAATGAAGAGCCCACAGGCCAAGAGGACTTGCTTAACCAGAAGCCTCTCCTTCTAAACCTGGCTACCCAAGACTTCAGAATTCCCTGAATAGCCCTGGGCCTGCTTGCAATACCTTAAGTAAATTCCCTTCAGAGAATTCCCTTTCCCACAAGCACTTAAGGAGTATGAAAGCAGCTTGAGTAAGCAGGCTAGGATCCCACACATGTATGATGCTCCCTGTATGCATAATAGAGCTGGAGGTGGGAAGAAAATGGGAGAGAGTATAAGCCAGCTTACCCAGCACTGGATATTCTCAATGAAGAAGAGAGAAGAGTTAGAAAAATCTAAAACTGAGTCTAGCCTTTCAGCTCAACACATCAGATTTGCCAAAGTAGGACTATGGTATCAATTATGTATGGCTATGTAACAAATTATGCCAAAACTTTGTGCTTTAAAACAAGAATAATTTTGATATAATCCCAATAGTTTATTTTTGCTGTTGTTTGCCTGGCCTTCAGAGACATATTTAGAAAAATGTTGCTATGGTTGATGTGAGACACATTACTACCTGTGTTCTCCTCTAGGATTTTTATGGTTTTAGTTCTCATGTTTAGGTTTGTAATCCATTTTGAGTTTATTTTTGTGTATGGTGTAAGAAAGTGGTACATCATTCTGTTGCACGTAGATGTCCAGTATTTCCAACACCATTTGTTGAAGTGACTTTTTCATTTTGTATATTCTTATCTTCTTTGCCATGGATTAATTGACCATAAAAGCATGGCTTTATATTCTGGACTCCATTCTGTTCCAGTGATCTACATGTCTGCTTTTGTGCCAGTATCATACTGCTTTGATTACTACAGCTTTGAAGTATATCTTTAAATCTGGAATTGTGATGTCTCCAGTTTTGTTCTTTCTATCTCCAGTTTTTTTTCTATTCAAGTTTTTTTGTGGTTTAGCTTTGGCTATCAGGATTTTGTGTGGTTCCATGAAAATTTTATTATTATTTTGTTCTGATTTTGTGTAAAATGCTTTTGGTATTTTTATAAGCATTACATTGGATCTGTATATTGATTTCCATAGTATGGACATTTTAACAATATTAATTCTAATCCATGAACATGGAATATCTCTCTGTTTATGTCATCTTGAATTTCTTTCACCAATGCTTTATATTTTTCAGAGTACAGGTCTTTCCCATTGGTTAAGTTTATTCTTAGACATTTTATTCTTTTTGGTGCAATTGTAAATGGGATTGTTTTCTTAATTTATCTTCCTGCTTGTTCATTTTCAGTGTATAGAAATGCCACCAATTTCTGGGCATTAATTTTATATCCTGCAACTTTACTGAATTTATTTATTACCTTTAATAGTTTTTTTGTGTGTGGAATCTTTAGGGTTTTTTATGCATAGTATCATGTCATTTGTAATTAATGACAGTTTAACTTCTTTACCAATATGTATGCCTTATTTCTTTTTCTTGTCTGATTGCTGTGCCTAGGATTTCCAGTACTATGTTGAATAAAAGTGGTGAGTGGACATTCTTATCTTGTTTCTGATCTTAGAGGAAAAGCTCTAGTTTTTCACCATTAACTATGATGTCTGCTCTGGGTTTTTCATCTTTCATCTATGGCCTTTATTATGTTGGTGTATATTCCCTTTAAAACTACTTTGTTGAATGGATGTTGTACTTTGTCAAATGCTTTTTCTTAATCTACTGAAAACATCATTTGGGGTTTACCCTTTGTTTCACTGGTGTAGTGTATCATGTTGATTATTTTATGAATACTAAACCATCCTTGCATCTCTGGAATAATTTCCACTTATTCCTAGGGAATGATTCTTTTAATGTGTTGTAAAATGCAGTTTGCTAA
Source organism: Panthera onca (assembly GCF_046562875.1). Classification (NCBI taxonomy): domain Eukaryota; kingdom Metazoa; phylum Chordata; class Mammalia; order Carnivora; family Felidae; genus Panthera; species Panthera onca. The sequence continues at coordinate 89,614,923 of NC_138339.1, forward strand.
TATTTTGTTGAGAATTTTTGTATCTATGTTCATCAGTAATGCTGGGCTGTAGCTTTCTTTTTTTTTTTTTTTTTTTTTCTTTTCTTTTCTTTTCTTTTCTTTTTTTTTTTTTTTTGTGGTGCCTTTGTCTGGTTTTGATATCAGGGCAATCCTGGCCTCACAGAATGTGTTTGAAAGCTTACCTTCCTCTTCTATTTTTTGTAATAGCTTGAGGAGAACAGTTGTATTGACTCTTCTTTAAATGTTCATAGAATTCAACTATGAATCCATCTGGTCCTGGTCTTTTAGTTTTTTGATGTTTTTTTTTGATTACTGATTCAATTTTATTGCTAGTAATTGGTATGTTAAGATATTCTATTTCTTTTTGGTACAGTTTTGGAAGAGTATATTTCAGGAAATTATATATTTCTTCTAAGTTTGTTCAGTATGTTAGCATATAATCTTTTATAGTATTCTCTTATAATTCTTTGTATTTCTATGGTGTCAGTTGTTACTTCTCCTCTTTTTTTATTGTATTTGGGTCCTTTTTCTTTTTTTCTTGGTGAGTCTGGACAAAGGTTTATTAATTGTGTTTATCTTCTCAAAGACTTACCTCTTAGTTTCATTGATATTTTCTATTTTTTTTTTAGTCTCTCTGTCATTTATTTCTACTCTTTGTTATTTTCTTCTTTCTACTCACCTTGGGTTTTGTTCTTTTCGCAATTTGTTTAGGTATAGATTAGATTATTTGAGGTTTTTCTTGTTTCTTGAAGTAGGCCTGTATCACTATGTATTTCCCTCTTAAAACTGCTTTTGCTGTGTCCCAATGATTTTAGACCGTTGTGTTTGCATTTTCATTTGTTTCCATGTATTTTCTTTTATTTCTTCTTTGATTTCCTCATTGACCCATCAAAATAAAAAGCTTTTGCACAGCAAAAGAAACCATCAACAAAACAAGAAGGCAACCTACTAAATCAGAGAAGATATTTACAAAAGATATATAAGGAGTTAATATACAACTCAACACCAAAAAAAAAAAACTGACTAAAAAACAGGCAGAGCATCTGATGAGACATTTTTACAAGTCCATGGGCCAACAGAGTATTGTACTGGGTACAATTAAAACTGTACAATGTGGCTCATCAAAATATTTTTCTAGATCCAAATAAACTTTTACTTTTTTAAATGTCTATACCTAGATAGACTTAAGTAGTTGCAAATAATGTTATATTTTCAAAATTAATATTTTCATTAAGTTACACTTTTCTTTCTTCCCTCCCTTCCTTCCTTCCTTCCTTCCTTCCTTTCTTCCTTCCTCTTTCTCTCTCTCTTTCTCTCTCTTTCCTTCCTTCCTTCCTTCCTTCCTTCCTTCCTTCCTCCATCCCTCCCTCCCTCCTCCCTCCCTTTATTTCTTTAAGTTTATTTATTTATTTTGAGAGAGTGCTTGCATGTGCACAAGCTGGGAAGGGCAGAGAGAAAGAATCCCAAGTAAGCTTTGAACTGTCAGCACAGAGCCTGATGCAAGGTTCAAACTCACAAACCATGAGGTCATAACCTGAGTTGAAATCAACAGTCAGATATTTAATCACCTGAGCCATCCAGACACCTCTAGGTTACACCTTTTCTTTAGCAAAATCTTTTTAATACCTGGAAAGAAAGTTTGCCCATGAACTCTTTCAATAAGCAATGTCCTAGAAATGATAAAAACATGCTATCTAGTGTCCTATAGAAACTTGATCTATATGACTTGTAGCCAAAGAATGAGAAATTATTACATGCATACTTCGTCCAAACCAGAATAAATCTCTTAAAATTTTTGTGTAATTTAGTAGGAGAATGAAAATGAGTGTTGTCTCTGGAGCACAAGGGAATGGGTGTGACCAGAATATCAAGTTGATTCTCTATCCTGAGGCTTCCATTTCTGATTTGTAGCCTTGCAAAGTCAGTGCCCATTCCTAGATTTTCGTCTTTGAGAATAGTAGACTCTTGTAATTAAAATAATCTCCCTTTCCCATTTCTGCTCCCCACAGTGGGATCCAGAGAATGGTTAAGTTGAATATTCTACCAAATTCCTTTTTGAGTCACGGTCTGCCAATGCTTGGCATGAAGCTCTTCCTCCTAGGGATTTGCCTGTTTCCCACACCTGTACGTAAGAGGGGAGAGAGTCATAGTAAACTAAGCCTCTGTGCTCACAGGATCTAGAAAGTTTCATTCCTCCAGAAATTCTGCCTCCTCCTTTTCCTGACACTTCACTTGTTGCCAGAAGCTTCCCAGATAAGCCTTAGCTACCACATCATCAAACTTTGCTTCTTGGTGTGCCTAGTGCTTGCTAAGTGCCCATTCTTCTCACAGTCCCAGTACGAGGGTGACAGTTCCATTTCAAGGAGTTTTAAGTCTCAGCCTTGGGAATCACCACCACCCTGAGTTTTTTGTGTCCCTATAGTGGCTGGTGGCAATCCCAGTCAGTTATTAAAGATGAAAAGTCCTTTATCTCAGGTCTTATTGTTCTCTGCAATCGTACGCTTTCCCTTGATTTGTTTCATACAGACTGCAGGTTTTTAACAGACTGGGTCAAATGTATCCTATTTGCGCTTATCTGTCTTAAACTGCTAGCTGAATAGTGGTGTTTACTGTCATGAGACCATAGTCCTTTAAGCAGAAGGGAAAATATCACTTTCTCCTATTCCCCGGAGACTTGAATAATGAAATCTTAAGACCATATTTTTGATGACAACAACTTGTGTTGCTTGTGTCTGAGCTGGTGCTTCTAGTGCTAGCTTTGTCACAAGAAGTGTTTTCTATTGGTTTCTGCTGTCACTTAATTTTCTTCCTTTTGGCAAATTATCCTTATTAGCTGAGAGAAATATCCTATTTACTTTGTGTATTATAATGAAATTTTACTATGAATAGATCCAGTACTTTTTTTTTTCCCCAATTAAATCCAGTTTACCATGGTTTTAACAAGTGCTTCTCTTTGAAATGGCTTTCCTAACTTCATTTGATTAATGAATGTATTTATGCTGTAACTATTTATTGAGTATACACCACATGAAGGTGTAGTTTTAGATGCTGGGTATACAGCAGTGAGCAAACTTACACAAATCCCCACTCACATGGGGTTTACTTCTAGTTGATGAAAACAGAAAGTAAAGAGATGCTTGTGAATTCTGTAAGGAACTTTTCCTTTCTGAAAAGGAAAGCATGAGAATGGGAGGGTATGGGAGCCAGCCTAACACCATGTTGAAGGAATGTGCCATGATGACCATTCTATGACCTGAAACCTTCTTGAGCACAGCTCCTCCTCCCCTGTCCCAACACTTTTCCTTTTTGTTTAACCACACCCTTAAGTACATCCTCAGGGTTTAGCCTCCTGGATCTGTCCTGGAGAGACAGCTAGGATACATACCTATTCTTAAACATTCTTCCCTTGGGCAGTCCCTCTGCATGTAGTCCCCGGCCTGAGGGCTATAAAAGCAGTTCTTAAGGGAGGTAGGGTTGCAGAGACCTACTTGTCTGGCATCTGCCCAAGACAAGCTTCTGTCCATTTATTGTCAAGCTGTACTTGTCAGCCTTTTTCTTTGGTCTTATGGCTCCTCCAGTCTTTGGAGGTTTTTTTGAATATACCTCCCTTTCATGGAACAGAAGGAAGCATCTTGAAGCACTGGTGGGGGGTAGTTGCTATTTTAGGTAAGATGGACAGGGAACAACTAACTAGTCAGTTAACAATTGACTTAGAGGAGGTGAAGGAGTAAGCCATGTAGAGATGTAGAAGAGTGTTGAAAGAAGGCTATGGCAAGTACAAAGTCTTGACGTCCACATGTACAAGAAATAGCAAGGTGGGACGGGTAGCCAGAGTCAACCCAGAAAAGGAGAGCTATAGAAGCTGAAGCTGTTGAGAGAAGAGCATTTGACTAGAGGGTCTTGCAGATATATGTACTTTGGTCTTTACTCTGAGTGAGACACCATTGATGGGTTCAGGGCAGAAGAGCAATTCATACAAATAGAGATTTCTTTCCTTTCTTCTTTGTGATGTGTATTAAAAAATGACATGTCAGACTAGGGGATATACCACAAATATGTCAGGACCTGCTCTGGTGTTGTACACGTATCTGGGCAGACACAAGAACGGACAACCATATCATCAAGGATAGGCCATTAGAATTTCCTTTTTTACACTCATGAGTAATCAAAGGAGTAAAGTTTGGGATACAACTTTCAGTATTTCAGATGAGTCACCATTTTCCAGACAAGGAAATCTAAAATGGTCAAATAATCACTGAAGAAAGGTCTTACAAGTCCACATAAATGGACAGAAAAGCATCAGAGATATTTGAATTCTGACATGTCAGTTAATGTCCTTGGAGGGAAATAATCTAAACCACACTTATATAGGATGATAAGCCTGGGGGTAACAATCCACCAGATCTGTAGGAATGACAACTGTGCTTTCAGACACTTCTCCGAATGTGAGTATTAATGGTATATAATTAATTCAAACAAATTTAGCTGTAATTTGGCCTTACAGACTGTGGCTATTACCACACTCCCCCTGCAATCTTCACACATCTGTGGGTCATCATTATGATTGTCCTTTTCCAGGAATATTAAGCAATTTGTCAGAGGACAGACATCTGGAAATAAACCTATGCTAGCTTGAACATGGCCTTTTAGTTCTATAAAACATACTCTTTCCAGAAGCTATGATTCCAGCCCAATTCCTGTATCCTTTGGAGGAAAACAACATTGACAATATGAACTCTAATTTTCAAATGGAACACTAAATTTGCTATGGTAAATAGGACTACTTTTTAAGACACATTTATCTCATGTAGCAATATTTAATTTTAGTGCATTGGCAATACAATAAAAAAAAAAGACGTCCTCTCACTGTGGTGTTCAGCTTTTTACAAAGACAGCAATGAAGTTTGAAATCTTTTAAAAGTGAAATTTAAATATAGGCAATATGTGTTTATTGAGTTAATCATAATCTTAGCACCCAAAGTGAGCTATCATTGAGATTTAGGCATATTTCCTTTCTGTTGAATCTTTTTGTCTTGATTTTCTTTTTGACAATGATGGAAACATCGTATTTATAATTTATATTTGCACATAATTTTACCTTGATCTTTTACTTTACATGATATGAAAGTATTCCCCTGTTGTTTCATAAACTGATCAAAATATAATCTCAGCGTAGCATTTCCAAAATATTACATGATCATGAACTTCACTGGCTAAAATTCTTTACTTGCTCTCCACCATCTTTAGTATAAATTCTCAAACTCCTCAGTGGAGAATATTAGGCTTGTTATGATTTCCCTTTCTGGCTTTCCAGGTTTTATATTTTTCTTTAATTTCCCAGACATACCTTGACAGCCTGACCAGATGTTCCAGCCTGACCTTTACTGTAAGTTCCTTCTCCTTATCATCTAAAAGAATCTGTATTCTTTTTTAAGTTCCAGTTTTTTCCTAATCTTTGTTCTACAAAATCTATGACCCAGGTTATTTCAGCAGTCTGTTTCAAGATCCCACTAAAAATCTCTTTTCTTTGCCTGCTAATCAGACGTCTGGGTCTTCTTTGATTTATGACCAACTGGTTATAAATAGTCTGCATCAAAGGTAGAAGAGGCTCTTGCTTATTCTTAAACAATTAAGTAGATATTTACCCACCCACACAAGGAGGGACTGCTATTTACATACTTAGCAACACCCAATGCCTGACATTTGAATACTGCTAAAGAACTTATAAATATCTTTTTGTGACCATCAAATCTCCATTTGTAACAGTGACATGATATTACCTATGAAAAAAGTTTGAAGAACTTTCTGAAGTGTGATTTGCCCATGAATTCTATGTTTTTTGGTAGATTTTCATTGCAGTCATCTTAAGTTTACACTGAAAAATTAATTATTTCATAACATTTTGAACATTTACAATGAGGAAATTACTGTTTTCATGTGCTCAGAATAAGGCAAACATAAATAATTTTCTTACTTCTCAAATTGCCTACATTCTAATGGGGAAAAACAGATACATGCATGTGTAACTATATTATAACTTCATTTTAATTTCTTTCAGACTTCCAAATACCAACTCCACAAGACTATAACTTTATTTCAATTTTTACATTTTTTAAAGGTCAAAATGCCAAAATGTTTTTATTTATTTTACATTGTAAATGGCTTTAAATTATCAAAATAAATCTTGCTCTGAGATAGTGAAAGATGGGGTGAGACTGCTGTTTACAAGAACTTTAGGGGCTTTTGTGGTAATCCTACCAAATTTATAGAGTTAAATATAGGTGCGAGGTAAGTTTTTTTGAGGTTTGTTTATCTGGGTGACAGAATATGTTAATATTGGGGCTAATTTATAGCCTCGCTTAGTTCCTAATTCTAAACATGTGTGATACACTAGTTTTGTAGAATAGTTTGTAGATTTAGCTTTATAAACAATATTTCATAGTCTGTCTTTCCATTTTAAAATTACTATGTGGAAACTTCTTCAATTTTGAGAATTAGTGTGCCTCTAAAACTAAGAGTTGGATTCAAATTGGAACATAAATGAATGCATTTACATGCCATGTCATTACAGCTTTCACTGTAGTTATGCTTCCTGGCCAAAGAGATATGAGGACAGTTTTATGAACATGTCCCCAAAGTATAGAAAAATATCACATTAAAAATTCCTGATCAAATACATGAACATTTTGGATCTCAAAAAGCATCTCTCTCCAGAGCTCAGTGGGAATTCTCTCTACAGCTCCATTGTCTATTCCCTCCTCATTACTTGTTTGGGGAAGCAAGAACCCGTCAGTGCTTGGAAGGATGGAGCTTCTGGAATAAGAAATGGGTACTAGTGGGAAAGGTGAGAAGGCCATTGGCTTACTGGAGAGTGGTGATCAGGGGACCAGGAAAAAGTTTATATCTTGTCTCCTAACCTCCTTAAGTGTTTCCCTTTGCTCATTTAATAAAGACTCAAACACCTAGAGCAAATACAAGCCCTTTTCAGAATCAAGAGAGAAGTGATGGTGGCAGAATGTGATGGGAAAGAGAGTGGAGAAGGAGTAGTGTTACAAACTACAAAATCAAGCAAAAATACATTCAGAGATTCTCCCAATCAAAGTATTCCTGATATTCACTGAAAACCAAATAAAGTCAAGGTCTCCTATTTGCCCAGACTTTCATGCCTGCTAGTCTCTTTTGACATTTTAATCACCCTGAGCTTCTTTCCTCAAAAAGAGGACATCCACATTCTTCATTCTGAGGTTCTAAGAGTAAAGTATGATTAATTTGCCTCACACAGACCCAACCAGATCCCTGAACCTCTATTTTCCATTCTTTTAAAAAAATTTTTTTAACATTTATTCATTTTTGAGAGTGAGAGAGACAGAGCATGAGTGCAGGAGGGGCAGAGAGAGGGAGACACAGAATCATAAGCAGGCTCCAGGCTCCAGGTTCCAGGCTCCAAGCTGTCAGCACAGGGCCCAATGCGGGGCTCGAACTCACAGACTGCGAGATCATGACTTGAGCCGAAGTCAGATGCCCAACAGACTGAGCCACCCAGGCGCCCCTATTCTCCATTCTTTTATACTCACACGAGGAAGTACCTAGACCACATTTCATAGTCTGTGCTGCCTGTCAGAAGAGCGTGGTCATGAGCCTGGTTTTGGAAGTAGAAGACCTGCTCCCTACCAGTAATATAACCCATGTTAGGCAACCTTTCATAAGCCTCAGTTTCCTCATTTATACTACTTCATAAGGTCATTGTGAAAATTAAGTGTGATAATGTATGGAAAGAGCCAAGCAGAGAACCTATCGCAAGATAAAAGCTTAATGCATGTATTAATATATTGTCTTTCTGGGTCCCTTTTCTTCCATTTTTCAATATCTTTTCTTCCTTCTTCCTCTTTCTTCAACACCACTACTGATCCTGCTGTCACCACAGACCATCAGTGGAGTGCCAGGCAGCAAGGTGAGGAAAAGCTGTGTATGGACTATACCCGGCTTCCCTGCAGGATCCGTTCACCAAGTGAGCTCCGTTCACCAAGACCAGAGCTGTTTTGTATGTCCAAACAAAGAGCCATTACAAAAGATTGGTAGGTCAACTTGCAGCTGTATTTTTCCATTGTCAGTTTTCGATCATCTTCCACTCCAAGTGGATGGTTTACCAGAGTGGTTTGTAGTTATAGATAGAAGAGAACTCTTCAACACATTTCCTTTCATGAAACTGACTATGGGTTGCATTTGCCGAAAAAAAAGAACTGAGCTTGACAAATACAACATTTTTGTTTTAAATATTTCATTAAAAGCCTCGTATAGTGGAGTCCCCTATTTGCAGGAACTAAAGAGCAGTTATCCCTTTTACTTTTGTGGCTTGTAATATTTGGTTTTTCAGTTTGAGGTATAATTGATAAAATGATATTGAAAGGGTACAACATAATTTGATGTATGTATACACTCTGAAAAGATTCCTCCCATGAAGTTAAGGAACACATCCATTACTTCACATATTTACCTTCTCTGTGTGTGTGCGTGTGTGTGTGTGTGTGTGTGTGTGTGTGTGTATAAGAGACAGAGAGAGAGAGAGAGAGAGAGAGACAGAGACAGAGACAGAGACAGAGAGAGAGAAAGGAAGAGAAAGAGAGAAAGAGAGAGAGAGAGAACATTTATATTCTATTCTCTTAGCAAATCTCATTTTTACAATATGGTGTTATCAGCTATAGTCCCCAAGTTATATATTAGATCCTCAGATTTTATTCATTGTATAACTGAATTTTGTACCTTTTAACTAGTTTCTCCTTATTTCTACCATCCCCTAGCCCCTAGCAACCACTTCTCTATTTCTAGTTTTGTTTTTCTTAATTCCACATATAGTAATAGCATGCAATATTTGCCTTTCTTAATTTCACCCAGCATAATGCCCTCAGGTCCCATCCATGTTGTCACAAACGACAGGATTTCCTTCTTTTTTAAGGCCGAAAGATACTCCATTGTATGTATGTATGTGTGTGTGTGTTTGTATACGAAATTTCCCTATTCATTTATTTGTTGACAGACACTTGTGTTGTTTCCATACTTTGGCTATTGTGAATAATGCTGCAGTGAACCCCGGAATACAGATACCTCTTCAAGAAACTGGTTTTGTAGGAGTGCTGGATCATGCGGTGGTTCTACTTTCAATGTCTTGAGGAATCTCCATACTGTAGCTGCTCCAACCCAATTTACATTCCACCAGCAGTGTGCCAAGGTTCTCCTTTCTCCAAATCCTCCCCAGTACTTGTTATCTCTTATCTTTTTAATATCAATCATCCTAACAGCTGTGAGATGATATATCACTGTGATTAGGATTTGCATTGCCCTGATGTTTAGTGATGTCACCTTTTCTATGTACCCATTACCATCTGTATGTCTTCTTTGGAAAAATGTCTATTCAGGTCCTTTGCCCATTTTTTCAATGGGGTTTTGTTTTGTTTTGTTATGTTTTTGCTATTCGGTTGTAGCTCCTTGTATATTCTGGATATTAACCCTGTATGTAGCTATCTCTCTTGAGACAGGAAAATAAGGATGTAAAATTAAGTTTAAAATTTTTAAATACAAATTAAAAGTTGCAAAATTTTAAATCAACTTGTATCACTCTTAGCTTAAACTCAAAATTGAGTGCTAATTTGACTGAAAGAGTTAGAAGAATTGTTATGTTTCTTATTTTATAAAACAATTATCTTTAAAAAATCACAACTAGGAAAGGTTTAAGAAAAAAATGTATATAAAAATATTAATCACATATCCTCTGCATATTTTGTGCATTTTTTTCTGGTCTTTGCACATACCTTAAAAAAAAAAAAGAGGACTGTATTGACTATATTTTTGTATTCTGCTTTTTTCCATTTTTCTTTTAATATTAATTGCTGTTGAAAACATTGTTCTTTTTTTTAAAATTTGTTAACATTTATTTATTTTTGAGAGAAAGACAGCGTGAGCGGGAAAGGGGCAGAGGGAGAGAGAGGGAGACACAGAATCTGAAGGAGGCTCTGGGCTCCGAGCTGTAAGCACAGAGCTCTGCGTGGGCTTGGACTCACGAGCCATGAGATCATGACCTGAGCTGAAGTCAGAGGCTTAACTGACTGAGCCACCCAGGTGCCCCCCAAAACATTATTCTTAATGGTGTTTAATATTTCACTGTATGAATGTTCAATAACTTATCCATTTCTGGAAATGGGGGCATGTATCTCCCAACTGTTATTTGGACATTTACTTTGCTTCCAGTCTCGCACTAATAAAAAGCGATGTTGAAAATTCTTGTACCTAAATATGTATTTTTCCTTATGTGGAGAGCTTTCATGGAAACAGTGAGGCCAATGATTCCTAAAGTAATTTTGATTGTACTCTTCAATTTTAATTATGGAATTCAAGAAGAAAAGCATGTGTGTTATGAAATGAAGATTAAGAGATGTGCTGAAGAAGAGTTGGCTAATACCATAACTGTAACCTCACCATAACTTAAATAAAAATTGGACCAGAGATTTAGCCAGGGCAGAAAGGTAAGCGAAGATAGAGCAAGAAATGACCGTATTATTATTTGAAAGAAAGAAAAGACAAACAAGTAGGACTCAAGCTGTCTTTAAGATGCTATGTCAGGATTTCAGAAGTATGATATTAAAGATTTTTACAAAAAGATGAGAAACTATTTTGATCATATTATGAAGAAATGATTAGACATTCAGATACATACAGTTGTAGGAGTGATACTAAATTCTAGCAAAAGCTCAGAAGATTATTAAATTAAAAACCATCATGATGTAGGTGACCATCAGAAGAGTAAGACAAAGTAAAATGCCTTCAGCCTCATCCCTACGGCACCTACCATAAAGAAAGTGATGTGTTACGTGCTCAAGGGAATAGGAACATGAACGTCAAAAGCAAATGATGAGGTGATAGTCCAATGTAAACAGGTTTGCCAGAAAAATTATTATGTTTAAACTATACTTTGATATATATCGGTTTTTATAAAGGGAAATATTCTAAGACAAAATCAAGTATTATCGGTCATCCCTTGTAATGATTAAGGAAACAGAATAACCATGAGGTGGCGCTATTCAACAAGGAATCAGAAACCACTGAGCAGGAAGAACTTTAATGTTTCTTTTGGCATGCTAATTCTCTGAAAAGACACACTGAAACTGTTAAATCATAAGGAAAGAAACAGGCATTTAAAGGGACAAATTACTAACTGCTCCATCTACCTCATTTCCTAAGGCCATTTTATTTTTGAAACATACTGCAAATAAATGAATTTGTGGTTTTTTAGAATTGGGAACAATAGCAAAGCTTGAAGACCCTCAGTCCGAAGGCTTGGATAAGTGCCTGTTGAGTCTCCATGTGGGCGGGCTGAAAGGCCACAGCGCTGGCAACTCCAGAACAGAGGCCCTTCTGTTTTCTTCAGTTTACATGTGTCAGTTTCTCCAGAGGGCAAGGCGCCTCCATGTGTTTGGCAGAGAATGGCTTTGAGCGGAGCAATATGGAATATTTTGTGAAAGAGACATGGGTTGATTTATATTAACGTAAAAGCAAGTGTTTTAAAAATTGTAAAGTGGGGCAGTGACAGTGGGGGAAAAAAAGAGCAGTTCTGCTCTGGCGACTCATAATACTTTCAGTTATTTTGAGCCATTTGAAAATAAACAGTGAACAGCTATATATTAAAACAGAGACATTTAATTTTTTTTTCGTAAACCACAGTTACAAATGGGATTAATTTTGTATCTTTCAGGAGAGTTCTAAGACCGAGTGTGAGCTAAACTAGTATTTAAAACCTACCCTCTTTCTCCTGGATAATTCCTATGTTTTTTGTTTGTTTGTTTTTGTTTTTTTCAAAATCTATGTGGTCTCTAGAGTTAAACCTCCTGGTCCTTTGAAAGGACATATATCTGGAAATGGGGTCAGATGAGGAAAGACCTACAAAAAATATCTCCCCTCAATAAAAACAAAAAAAAAGATTATAACATCAGTTGGGATTTCAAAACATTTAGGAAATACCATAAAAAAAGCAGAGTCTAAGAAAACCAGTTGGAAATAAAGATGTCCACAGTCAAAAATAAGTCGAAATAAGAAAAATGAAAGTAGTTTTGACCTGCTGCATATTTGAGTGAAGAGTTCTATAAAATTCAGTGGCTCTTTTGAATCAAAGAAGGATGCTGCTATTTGGATATGATGGGGGGGGTGGGGGTGGGGGACATGATTTCCTTAGCAGCTAGTACATCTATGTCCTCTGTGTCCCTAAACTTGGAAACCGGTCTTTCTTACCTACAACATATGGGAAGGTAAAGGAATACAAGATGAGGCACACTCACAAGAAGAACACTCTCACTGACTCTGAAAACCTGTAAGGTGATCAAGAAAGCGGAACAATGAAAACTATAGGAAGTTAGCATCAGGGACAGATTTAGACCCTCTATGGTCCCTGACTAAGGATAGAAAGCTGAACTTATGCAGAGAGAATATTTTCTTGATTCTGTCATCTTCGCAAACACCAAACCTCATTTGGCACTTTCTTTCCACCCCTGCAAAGATGCACCAATTTCCTTTTACCATCCCCCCCCATATTCTACAGTCTGATTTCTCAATTTAGAACACTGCATGATGTCACCATATTCCTCCAAATTGTCCAGTAGAATGGCATTTTCCCCCCAGTCATTGTATTTTATACTGGATTCAATCCCCCATTGAAATTTGGCTTCCTTTGTCTTCTGTAAGAAGTTTTCCCATGTCTCCCCACCTGATCCCCTGGATATACTTCTTTCTGTTTCCTCTTCAGCTTTTGCTCCTTGGATATTGACATCCCTCATGTTCAGTCCAGGCTTCTTTCCTCCAGTGCTACACACTTTCACAGCATAAGCTTCTTCTGCCTTGCCTCATCTTCTAATTCTTTGCTGATCAATCCCAAATGCATGTTCAGAACCAGCTACTTGCAGAGGTACATATGTCTGTATCTCACTGTCTGAAGAACATCTCATAAAATGTTTGCAGACACCTCAAACTCAGCAGATTCCTGAACTGATTTCTGGTGTTTCCTCCTTCTCCCATTTCTCCCAGTAAAGACAGCACTCTCCATTTCCTAGTCAGAAACCTTGGGGCATCCTTGAGACTCCTCTCTCCTCCATCCTCTACCTCATTATCCGAAAGTCATTGGAAGGTGTTTTATATGTTTTAATAGATTATGTTATTATATATGTGTTTTGCTTGCTTCATATGTTTCAACACAAACATTTGTGCCTATTATCTACCTCTTTGTTTAGATATTACTTTATTTTTTTTCCTGAATCATTCCAATAACTTCATAACCTGACTCTCTTGTAGGTTGTACTTAGTTCTTCATTCAAACTAGTGCCAGATCTAACTTTCCAGAAGACAAATCAGATCCCACATATTTCCATTCTTACAAACTTTCTCTGGCTTCTCAGTATTCACTGACTAAAATCCGAATTTCCTAACGTGGCATTCAAAATTATTCTAGTCCTAACATACTTTTTCAGTCTCAACTCATCCCTCTTACACTTAAATCATGCCTAAAGACTTGTCATCACTACAACACCTTTGCAAATTCTAGTGTCTCTTTCTCAAATATCCCTCTCCCCATTTTCCACATTGTATTGATCAAGACTCAGATCAAACATCAACTCCTCTATGACAGTGGTTCATATTTTTCTACCACCTATTATGTAATAAGAATGTTTTATTTTTCTAAAATTGTACAATGATTTCAAATCATTAATTAAATAGGACATTTTGCATCAACTTTTATGAGTAATTAATATGTGTCAACTAGCATGCTGGGCCATGGGAAGACAAAAATGAATTCATCTTTGCCCTTGAAGGACTTACCATGTATTAGGTAATAAAGACAGAGAAATGCATTACAATGCAATTGTCCAGTCCTTTGCCCCCATGAATAACTGAAATATTATATCCTTTCCAATGCCAAATGTGAGTTGTGTGTATACCAAATGGATCTCTCTTCTGTCAGACCTCAGGCACATATCCTCAAACTTGGCCAAATCCTAGTACTCTTTACTATTTTGCAGCATGACCAGGGCTTGCAGGATAAACCTGTTTTCCTCTCTCCTCTAAAGCTGCCTTACCACCATTTGATTTTCTTGGGCTTTCCTAGTTTCCTATAAGGAAAAGCAAACAGGCACTTTCATTAGATGAATTTTATTACTGTATGATCATAACTGGAAAACAGCACTGAAAGGAAATAATACACAGGGAATTTACAAAATTTAAGAGGATCTTCCAGAATTAATTTAGTGCATTCTGGAATATTATTGCTGAAGTACCCGGGTGCCCCGCTGGCTTTCTTTATTGAGCTTTTATTCCAGAAGGTAAACTTACTGCTTTCTTTCCTCCTTTGTAACTCTTGCTGTTGGGCTTGCTTACCCCAATCTCTTTGGAGATCTGTTTCCCAGCAAGGAGGCTAGGACTGTCTATCACAATAGCATAAAGGATTTAGCCATCATCAATTTAGGTGCTTCCTTAAATTAAGGAGGTAATTTACGTCTCTATAGACCTTCAGATCTGAGGATGTCTAAGTCAACTTGACCCCTGCCTCTCACAGGAAGGTTCACCTGTGGTCTTTACCCTACAGAAACTTATTTTAGTGGTTCAGTTTATACACTTTCTACTCTAATTTCTCTTACACCTTCCCTGGAAATGGACAGCTGCCATTTTCATTTACTGGTATACTATTTCTTCACATAACCTGAAAGTTTATTAATAAGTGGTCATGCATTTTAAGGCCAAAGAAGCTTAAGACTCAGTGAACAGTAAACTCTAAGAGGGCAGTAATTTTTAGTGTACACTTATCTTGTTGACTTGTCATTAGTGCTTAGAATACTGCCTGGAAATTGACAAGCAAATATTGTTTAAACAAAATAAAGGTATTATGTTTTAGTATACTAATTGTGATAGTCTCAAACTAATCAAAAAGAATAATGCATTTAATATTTTTTTGTTTAAAAATCTCATGAAGGGGCATTTGGGTGGCTCAGTGAGTTAAGTGTCTGACTTTGGCTAAGGTCGTGATCTCACCATCATGGGTTTGAGCCCCACATCGGGCTCTGTTCTGACGGCTCAGAACCTGGAGCCTTCATCAGATTCTGTGTCTCCCTCTCTCTGCCCTCTCCCACCATTAGCACTCTGTCCCTCTCTCTCAAAAATAAATAAACATTAAAAAAAAAATCTCATAAAAAATGATGAGTGCTAACGGAGCTCAAACATTTTGGCTTTTTTAGAGGCAGCTAAGAAAATTATCTATATATTTAGCTTTTTTAGTGCAGATGATATAATCAGAACAATTTCTTCTATGTTGTCACTAGTGTTTATCATCATAACAATGATTTAACTTAAGTAATTTCTGTATCAAATTACACATTGTTCATTTTAAATTTTAAAATACTTTTATAAGAAAACCTTATCTAGTGGGCTGGTGGTTAAAGAGGAAAACTTTTAATTAATTGAGATTAAATTAGCATGGTTGTTTCTGAGTACTTAACAGGTCACGAACACAAAACCAAACAACATAAATCCAATGTCACCAATTTACTCTTGCTTCTGTTTTCTAGGAAAAATACTCTCAAACACTACATTCATAGGAATCAAGCAGAATTCTTCATACAGTATGGGTGGGGCTCCAGAATGTCACTTATAATAAATACGCAGGTGAATCTGGTAAGGCACTGAGCGGATTACAATTTGAGTACCTTGTTCAAAGGGTCACATTTGTAATGTAACAATAATATAGTCATTATCTTTAGAAAGGAGTCTGTACTTAACCTGAATACTTAGTAGTTTGTTATACTATACAATTGACTATGTTCATACATGGAATGTTCAGTTGTTTAGTTTAGTTAATTCTAAATTAGCATATGTTATTTAGAGTATGAGCTCCATATGCAGATTATGTAGATCCAATCCTCATTCTGTGTTGTATGACTTTGTGACTTTGATGAAGATTGCCTTGTGGTTTTATCCATTGTAAAGATTTAAAATCACTTTTTGGAATTATTTTTTATTATATACACAGATCTGAGTGTATATACCCTAAGGCTTGCACAGAATAGCTCAAATTTATGCCTATTGTCCAGTAATTCTCTCTGGTTTAGCATTTGTCATTTGTAAAAGTTTCATAGTTTGGACAAGTTTGGACATTATTTGGTCACTTTTAAGTGTATAAATGGAACAGTATATTTTGAGAGCACAGAATTCATGACTAGCCAGTTATATATAAAAACAGTTTTCTTTTTCCCTTTAGACATAAAATTTGGAAGTTTTATAGGTATAGTTTATTATGGACTGTGCTAACCTGGCCCCATAAACACTTATTTCTACCAGTATCTGAACTAAGACAAGCTTCTCAGTAGTGACTCCACCAATGAAGAGGACACATTTACCAGTTATCCTGTTGTGACCTCCTTAAGCACAATATTATTTTCTGAATCAACATTCATGGCATTATTTGCTGTATCAGTAAGATCTGTGGCATCGCTCATCCAGAGCCAATTCTGCTAAACATGTCCAATAACTATATCTGTGTCTTTGAAAAGGTGAGTATCCCTGACTTATCATTCACCCTTTCAGTTTCCTAGAAATAAGTTAAATAACCCCATCTTATGTATAACTCATCTAATTGTATCTGCCTTCCTGTAATAAGCATATGTTGGAATATGTTACCGGAATCTAATCACAGAGCAGATAGTGTGACCAATAATTGGTAATTGGCTCTCAAATTTCTGGTGTAAATTAGTGCTAAAAGTGTATTCCAATGTATCAGAAGAGTTTGAAGAATAGAACCGCTCCCATTCTCCCAGTTTTTGGCTAAACTGCATCTACCTCTGTTTTTTGGAAGCCAAGGTGAAGTTCTAAATGATGAGTTTCTCCTGGAACTGCGGATGTTCTGTCAGGGAACAAATACAGATTTTTCTGCTTGACCAAAAAACGTCATGGTGCGTCATGCAACATCAAACAGCTTGACTCTGCAAAGATAGTACACAACATTCTTTTGCCTTCAGTACCTCTGTACACAACCTAAAGTATTTCCTTTATAGAAGACAATAATGGTATATGCTTAACATATGCTAAACTGATCTATAATTATAACAATTTGTTCAGGGAACTAAGCTGTGATTTTAAGATGGATATATAGATATGCATAAACACAAGCAGATACAAATAGGCCAAAACAAGTTTTGGAAAACCTGTAGTTTTCTTTCTTTTTTATTTTTTTTTGAAGCAAGATTGCATCTAGCATCCCAAATCGGTGAATGTCCGTCCTTATTTTTAAGCTCTCAAAAAATTTAGGGTTTTGTATGGCATAGAGAATATAGTTAATAATATGTCACAACTTTGTATGGTGACAGATGATAGCTAGATTTATCATGGTGATCACTTTGTGATGTACATAAATGTTGAATCACTGTGTTGTATACCTGAAACTAATATAATATTGCATGTCAACTATAGTTAAAAATTCAAGGTTTTGTTTCTTTCTCAATGCTTATTTTATGATTGTCATCATGCTTTCCAGACAGTATAAGTTACTTCATGTCTAACTCCGATCTGAGAATGCACCCAAGTTAGAGTTGCCAGATAAAATACAGGACACCTCGTTAAATTTGAGTTTCAGAATAACAACAAATAATTTTTAGTATATCTATGAAATATTTAGGACATAAACTAAAAACCATTTAACACTACTTAAATTTGATTGCAGATAAAGACTTTTTTAGTGTATGTATGTATACATACACTAAATACCATATGGGTTATATTAAAAACATTAGCTCTTTATCTGAAATTCAAATTTAACTTGGAATTCTGTATTTTTGTTTACTAAATCTGACAACCATAACCCAAATCTAACTATCAACTGAATTCTTAAACTGAGAAAGGAGACTAGTTATGGTTTAGCACATTTACCTCTAATGGATAGACAACTATGATATATGGCTGGTTAAGGTGAGGAAGTAGGACTTTTGACTCCTTCATATGAGTGATGTGGAACCCAGTATAACAGATTTCTAATACAATAAGGAAGTGTGAGCACTCCTTTGGAATTCATCATGATTGGATCTGACTAGGAATAATATGTTGACTATTATTAGTAGCTGGATGTCAGGTAGGATGTAAGTAAAACATTTGAAAAGAAATATGCATAATCTGGTTACATGAAAGTCATCTGATAATGATATGAGTGCTTTCAGTAGTTAAATGAAAACTGTGATCATTAGATGTACTTTTGCCACCAGTTTGAGTGGTTGGAATGACAATAACAATATGAGCAATAATATCAGAATTCAGAATACAAAGGCAAGTTGAAATAGAATGCATATTAATAGTTGAAAATATAGGATGTGGACTAATTCTGTTAGAAGAACACAACAATTTCTAAATATGCAGGTGAAAGTGTGTAGGCAAATGTATGTAGAGGAGACCCAGGAACTGGAAATGCAGTAATAAGTAATGTACATTATTTAAGGAGCAAATGAGAGGTGTGCAAAAAAAAAAAAAAAAAAAAAAGAGTGAAACATGAAGAGAAATCCTATTTTAATCAGCTCTGGTTGGAGTCAGTGTGGGCCCAAGTGCTGAAAATTATAAATTAAGGAAACTAATAGAAAAATTAATAGAGAGACAACAATATAAATGAGATGGAAAACTGCCCAGGAGGAAAGCACAAAGAAGTGGTGATGATTTGGATATACGAAGGAAAGGTTGCAATGAGATTTATTTACCAAAAAAGACTAAGAAAATGGAGATAAGCCTCAAGTAGCTTTACTTTCCTTCTGTAAAATATCCGGGGAAAGCTATCTCATACCTATTTCTGAGGCTATTTGCTGCTACTTCGCAGCGAAGAGGAATGGAAATTGGTATGCCTCAGTGGCCTGTACTTTCTATAAACTACTCAACAGGAAGTAATAGCTACATGACTTTTTGTGGCTGGCTATCTCTACTCACACAGCTACTTACCTGTTATACAATATGTTTATTTTATTTAAGATGTACTGAATATTATGCTGGGCATTTGAAATATACAAATGAACAAGTAACAGAATTTTTGACCTTTCAGAATTTATAGCTGTGAGCGTGTGTGTGTGTGTGTGTGTGTGTGTGTGTGTGTGTGTGTGTACTGGGAGAGTGATTATAAGTAATTTGCTATTTTTGAACTCTAAACTTCACAGTGAGGAAATCTAAATAAAACACAGGAATGAAAAGAGTACATATTTATTAGAACTTGATATTAAAGCATTAATATACATGAAATATAAATACATAAGCAGAAAGAACAATATTATGTTAGATCATAGCCCAGAATCTAAAAAGTTTGTTTTCCCAAACAGTTTTAGTAACTTACTTATTAGCAGAGTACTTACAAATTCTGTATTCTATGCATGTGTGTGTTGTGTGTGAGTATGTATGTGTTTGTGTGTGTGTGTGTGTGTGTGTGTGTGTGTGTGTGTGTGTGTGTAGTGGGGGTGGCTGGTTTACAAATTCAGGTCTAAAGAATGAGGAGGGAACTAGGAATGTACATTTGAAAATCTTTAAGCTTTTGTAAGCCAGTCCTATTTAGTCATGAATCAATGCAGTAGATCCTTGCGTGCTGAGGGCTCTAAGACTTACTTTGCACCTTCTATGAATTCCCTATCCACCAACCTCATTATTAAGTTCCTCTTTGTTTTCTCTCCTTCCTTCTTTAGTTTGATGCAGTTAGCCAGTTTCCTCTGGATCTTTAGATCTTAATTTCCTGTCTGGTAATGTTTGCCCCTCATTCTACTTATTGGAAATGCCCTTCCTGACTCAGTCTGGTCCATAGACTACCTCCTTATAGTCTTGTTTCATATTGACTTGTTCTCACCACATCTATCATGAAGGTCATGAAGTGGTGTTTGGTTTGAATCTAGAGTCTCAAATAGAAGTCACTTCCATAAGATCCTTGGAGAGAGCAAGATAAGGCAAAGATAAATTTTAGTTCCAAATTTCGTGTCCTAGAGGGCAAGGACTGCACCACAAGGCTACACTAGGGGGTTTTAGTACCCTGCCTCTAGCTTTCTCCCCTACTGAAATACTGTGAGGTTTAGGACACAATGCAAAGACAACTAGAACAAGGACAGAATGATAATGAGGTTTTTTCCTGGTGCCTAGGCTCTTCTCAGACCACATGTCCAGGTAGAGCCTCCCTTCCTGGGATTTATTGCCACATCAGTCTCATGAAAGAAGAAAGAGCAATATAGGCATCTTCAAGAAAAGAGGAATCCAAGAAGGGCAGCTCTAGCCCTTAATGGCTCTATAAGTGTCTCTAAGCCTTCACCCATCAATTTCAGTTCCCTTCCTCTTTGAACATGAAATAAGAGGACAGGTAGGAAAGAATATAGATGCTCCCTAACAACAAAATAGAATGCCTTCTGTGTACTTTACAACTCTTAAGCCAAATCATCAGGGCATTTATGCATCATTTTTTTTTTTTTTAATAGAGAACCTGCTATGTGTCAGGAATTGTTCTAGTCTCTCTTGTAAAGCTTACATTCTAGGTCCAGGGTTGTCTTATGTTTTGGTCTTTAGTAATATCATGTGGCTGAGGAATAGTGAAGGCCTTATAGGCTGTGACCTGATGTACTCAGCTACAGTACCTGCACCTACACATCCTCTCTAACATATAGAAAAGCTATTAGCTAAACCTTTGCTGTGTCTTACCGATTACTTTGCGTCAGAGAGATTCAGCTCACTTGTCTGGATTTTCAGTAGTATATTCCGAATTTATTTTTTTTCTTGACCAGCTCCTACTCATCATTAAAACCTTTTATAAAGTCTTTCCCTAACCTCCCCACCCACCCCATGAAATAGAATATACAAGAAGAACAAAGCCACTTGTTCTACCATGGGTTCAAGTTAACAAAGAAAAATAATAAATTGAAAATAAAAGAAGAAATCTCTAGATATAGAAGATAAATATAAATAACAAACCTTAAACTATTGTGTTGCAAGATGGGCATATTCTTACTCAGAATGGGTGTTCATTACTGTCAAAATGGTTATTGAATACAAAAACTATTGAATGAATGACTCTCAAATAGAAGAATTTTTGTGAATGAATGAGTACAAAAGCATGTTAGGTTATCCCATGGCTGTCATGCTTTTATTGCTGTGAAATAGTGGTAAAAGTAGGTTAGCATAGCTCTTTCTAAATGCTGAGTAATTGCATAAAGCATCGACTTGAGGTATTGTTATGCACTGTTAACTGTAGTATATGACCATTTTCAGTCAAAGAAATGCTTAAGTCAGAATCGCAATGAAGTACTCAACAGAATAAGGGCTAATATGAAAGGTTTTAATATATTTATGAGGATTATAAAATTAGCTTGAATATTGACCAGGATGTTTCAAAGAAGAGAAATATTCTGCAAATGCCTTTTAAAATACACACCAAGTGTATTGAAAATGGAATATAAAGTTTATAATTGCCCTACAAAAACTTCAGGTGATTTATAATATAGATTAGTTGCATGTTATATCAGAATTACTACCCATATAAATGTCTCAATGCCAAATATAGATCTGAATACTTATAATAAATATTAAACTTCCTAACTTTCCATTGCAGAAAATTTGTTCTGCTTGTATATCAGAGTAGTGACAAGTAGGTGAGTCAATAATGCTTCACACAATCTTGGTATCATCGCTAGCCCCTTATTTCTCCAGTTGAAACCTGAAATAACTCTTAGGTCCAGGTGAGATGAGTATAGTATGATGTACTGAGTGGAAAGCATTGGGTGACACAACTTCCCCATTTTCCCACTCAATGACCTTGAGAAAATTACTTAACCTCTATAAATCTACGTTCCTCACATGGAAAACAGGGACAATAGCACCAGTGTGGAAAAAAAAATTAAATAAAACCACACATGTAAAGTGTTGATGCCAGTACCACTTCATAGAAAGCTTTAGGTAAAGGTGATTTTTTTTCTTTCCTTGTTGCTGCAACTTAGATTGGAAGCAGAAGGAAGGGAAAGTAGATTAATGTTACAAGACTAATGCCTTAATACCTTCACACCTCCTGCCTGTTCTGCATACAGACAGTACAGAGCAAGCACAAAAGGATGAGAAAGAACAAGGCTGGGAAGAGGGAAACACAGCAACCTTTGTTGTGATTGCTGATGTAAAGAACACTCTCGACCCTCCAGGGAAAACTTAGAGTGTGTCAGAAATGACAGCCGGCATAGACCTCATCTATGGGAAACCCTGCTAAGTTCTTGATCAGAATTCTGATTTTGCTTTTCTATCCAATGTCAATAGCTCTAAGGCTTAAAATCATTTGTCTTTAACCTTCTGATTTGTTTTCCTTTTATTATTATTATTTTTTAAGTTTATTTATTTATTTTGAAAGAGACAGAGCATGAGCCCAAGAGGGACAGAGAGAGAAGGAGAGAGAGAATCTCAAGCAGGCTCTGCAGGGTCAGAGCAGAGCCCGACGTGGGACTTGAACTCATCAACCATGAGATCATGACCTGAGCCGAACTCAAGAGTCGGACGCTTAATAAACTGTGCCACTCAGGCACCCCTAACCTTCTGATTTCTAAAAGCATGCAGGTGAACTATAGTAATGAGTTCAGACTTTGAGCTCTAAGTATATTTTTGTATAAGTTGGTTAACCTCACTAAAGTTTTTGTTTTTATTTTTTTAATGTTTATTTATTTTGAGAGAGAGAGAGAGAGAGAGAGAGAGAGAGAGCATGAGCAGGAGAGGGACAGAGAGAGAGGGAGACACAGAATGTGAAGCAGGCTCCAGGCTCTGAGTTGTCAGCACAGAGCCCTACACGGGGTTCAGACCCACAGACCAGAAGATCATGACCTGAGCAGAAGTCAGATGCTTAACTGACTGAGTCACCCAGGCGCTCCTAACCTCACTAAAGTTTTTTTTTTTTTTTTAATGGTAAATATGGATGACAAAATACATCACTGCTTTTAAACTCGTCGCTTCTCATTGGAAGTGGGCACAAAGGGGCAATTAGAGCTCACATTGTCACTTTGAGGGTTAGGATCTGAGGTAGATCATCAGGAAGGGAAACATCAGGAAGGGAAAAAGCAAGCATACAGTTGTCCTTGCTTTATGTAAATCAGTTCACTAATGGAGGCATATATTCTGCTGCTAAAAAACCAAAGAGGATTTTTTTCTCTTTAAATAAATAGTATTTCCTGTAACTCTAGCAAGTGCTTGAGTAGTCACTTTATACAATTCTTTACCTTAAAAAAAATAAATCCTGGTAATGCGTCAAAAAATTAAAGCAAGCATCACAGATTTTGTGGCACTAGTGAGAGGGCAGAAGTAAGTGAAAATGATACAATTTACTAAGTCTCAATTTTGATCAGAAAAAGAAGCAAGGCAGTAAGATAAGTCACTTTAGGTAGCCCAATTCAATCATTGTCAAACATATCTTGAGGTCCCTGTCAATTTTATAACAAAACCTGCTCTCTCAGTCAATATTTTCTTTCTTCTTCAACTTATCAAACATCTTCTGACTTTTATCACTTTATAACATTTTGAAAATTCCCCTTTCTTCTGAACAAGATGTCACTGATGATTTGGTGGCAGAACTCACCCTCTGAAATGGATGTCCCAGTTTGAACTGCCTTTACCTCTGTTCTCCTGCTCTGATTACCTGATGCTCTTTGCAAATACTGATTATAAATGTCATTAGGTTTAGCGACTCACCTTCAGTTTCTAATGCTTAAGGAATGGATCATTAACTCATCTAAAAAATTTCCCAAAAAAGGATGGTTCTACCCACTTGTCCTTCATTTAATTACCAGCCTGCAGAATAGAAGAAACAGAAGCTGTACTAAATGACATCTTAGACCAGAAAAAAGAATCAGGTTGCCAGCAGAGCATATTTAAAAGAATGATTAATCTTTCTAAATTTGATAGTCAAAACATTTTGACACTAACTGGCAGTTTTAATGATGACTATAATTTAGCTGATGGATTCATTAATAAAACTCCAGGACTACTTTATAACATTTAACACTGAGATCACTACAGTTAAGGTTACAGAGAAAAGGGAGCAATTCCTTTGCACTTGTGTAACGTGCTCTCAGGGTACAGTTCAGGTAGTATTCATGGCCTGATAGAGGCCGTAATGTTCAATACTCCCAACATATAGTTGGAGAGTCATTTGGGGGGGAAGTATTTATTTTGCCTGGATATCAGAGAACTGGCAAATGATGTCAAAGTGGATAGTCATAAAAATAATAACAAACATTTGCTGAGTGATCATAGTGTGTCAATTACCTTATACAGTATTCTGGATAAGACATAAAATACAAACAGGCAGACCAAATCATGATCAGTCCATATCCATTCCCCCCCCCCCCCGCCCCTCGCCTTCTACAGCAACAGAATATTTCGCTGGAAACATTA
This sequence comes from Panthera onca, assembly GCF_046562875.1. Taxonomy (NCBI): domain Eukaryota; kingdom Metazoa; phylum Chordata; class Mammalia; order Carnivora; family Felidae; genus Panthera; species Panthera onca. Next base: position 89,639,358 of record NC_138339.1, read on the forward strand.
GACCAAAACAAAGACCACATTTCCTAGTCTTCCCGTGACTGCAGAATTAGGTTATAAGAGTCAAGGAGAAGTATTGTATAACATCTGGGAGTCTTCTTTAGGAAATAATGCTCATATAATCTTTGTTTTATGCTTCCTTCACTCCTTCTTCTCTTCTGCTTCTTGGAATATACATGTGCTGTTATAGAGCATGAAGTTGAAGCTCCATGTGACAGAGCAACAAGACAAAAGGAGACATGTTCTTTGACACTGTGATGTGCCGCTTAGCCTGGACTTTTATGACAGAAAGGGGCAGACTTCAAAAGTATTTATCCCACAGCTATCATGATTTCCTCTCTGGTGAGCAAATCTAATCCTAAACCTATCAAAACAAATAGAGGCCAATTCTAGATCTGTGATTAATAACCCCCTATTCTATTTGAAACATCATCAGTAAGTAGGCAGGTTCTATTTAAAACTTTTACTCTTTACTTCTGCCAAAAGTATTTTACTCGGAGTTTCCTTTCTCTTTCCTGTTCCCCTCTCTCCATCCAAAGGATGAGAAAGGAACTTTTCATTCTTCCTAAGTATACTGTACCATAAAACACCTAAATACACACATGCACTACAGAGATATTCTCTTATTTAGCCATATTCAATAAATACTTATTCAACATCTACTATTTTTCCATCTCTTTTGCTATATACCGAGATTATCAAGATAGATGACATTGTAAACTCATAATGCATTCTGATAGATGCTTTAATGTAAGTATATCATTGGGAAAACAGTGTAAAAAGAGGTGACTAACTCTGCCTAGAAGCTTTGGGGGTTTCACGAAGGTGGTATTATTTGAATTAAATCTTAAATGCTGAGTATAAGGAGGCAGAATATTTTGAGCAAAATAGCCTATAGGATGAAGTAGCATTCTGAAAACCTGATGGCATATTTTTAAAAATGAAGTTTAGCATGTGGAGAAGTGGAAGGAGATGTTTCTAGCTGTGTGTCATAGTAAGGTTCTTAGATTACCTCTTTGGGACACCATCAGGGATTTTAGATATGAAATGGCATGATAATTTTGCATTCTAAAATTTTTATTACAGAATAAGTGACGAGGGGGAGTGAAACGAGAAGGGACACAATTAGAATAATATCAGAGTATTCATTCCGTGAAAGTGGGTTTGTGACAAGGACATGGATTCCAAGATGTGGTTAGGGACTTAGTGGGTTCTTACAAGGTGAGGTAGTGGGGGAGAGATCTGAGAAAGAGAAAGACTTTTTTTGAATCCTCAACACACGGATAAAAGTTGAAGCCATGAGGTGTGTTGACTCCCTTGGGGAGAGGGTATAGTATTGCAGGATATAGGGCTGAGGATAAAACTCCAGAAAAGAGGTAGAGAAAAAAAGAGACCATGAATGAGCTTTTGGGGTGAAAATCAAGGGACAGTAACCAGGAAAGCCAAGAAGGAGAGAAAGGAGGTGGGAAAGGCTAAAATGATATTTTATGATTTGACTAACTATTTTCTCTACAGAACTACAGACATCAAAATATTTTGTTTACCATTCTTTTCTCAACTTATAATTAAAGTTCAGTGACTAATGTTGTTTATTAAATATGTGTTGAATGAATAAGTACCCAATTCAGGGATTAATTGAGGCCTAGAAGGGACTCAAAGTTAAATTTTTGGGAGAGGTTTTACCAAACACAACTCAATGTTAAACCCAATGTTCAAAAAAAAAAATAATAAGACTATAGTTCAACATGCACATCCTACTTCTGGTTTATGGAAAGAGTGGATCAAGTGCATTTGAGGCTTCCATCTAAAGAGATTGGGGGCTTTATGCCATGTATCAGAGCCTTTATTTATTAAATAAAGCATCCTAATTCTTAGTCTGGAAACCATGATCATCAGTATCATCCATAGGGGCAGATCACTAATGGATTCAGACTTATCTGGCCACTTTGCTAAGGGAGAATACCTTGATGAACAGACTGGAAAGGAGCACCATACTAAGTCTACAAAACTCTGTTGAAACAACAGAATGTTGTCAACATATAAAAAATCAAGCAGACAAAACCAAAATATTGTATTCAAGCAGAGAATTGCATTTTAGAAAAGTAGAATGCCCTGGGATCGAAAAATATAGTCCTAGCAAACCTCAGTACCAACAAACAAACAAACAAACAAACAACAAAACCAAAAAACCAAAACCCAAAAAACCAAAAAAACAAAAGAAACAAAAAACAGAGCGAGAATTCAGATGAAGGAAATGTTAACAGGAACTCACATAGAGACAGCATAGAAAACAAAAAAGAATTGAGACTATAAACATCAGATTTAATGTTACTGGGATCCTTGGTTATTGTTTTGTTTTGTTTTGTTTTGTTTTTGAGAAGTCAAAAAGTTTAATGTTACTGAATAAAAGAAAGTTCATTCAGGGCTTACACAGACCACAAGAATAGATTATAACAGCTGAGAGATCAATAGCTTATTGGAAGGAAGAAAGAAAGCAGTTTATATTTTCAAGGTAGAAAAAGAAAATCTAATTGCTACAGATGCCTTGTAAAATTCCCCAAAGTCTAGCCAAGTTAATTGTTTAGTGGATTTTTTTCTCTTTTCAAGGGATGAAAAATGAGTTTCAGTGTGTATACTATTGGTTACAACTAATATAAGAGCTTGAAAAAGTCATAAGACAAAGCATAAATATAACATAAAAATAAGATTTAAAAATTGTATTTTAGGAATACTAACTATAATAAGTGAAAAGGCACATTAAAACCAGTAGTATGTTACACTAGTTCATTCTAAGCTAAAATATAAAATATAAAAATAATACTTAAGCAATTTTAGGGTTATAAAGGCTTAAAAATTAAATTGCTAGGTATGGAATGTGGAATATTTTCATTTAGTTTGTAATTTCTTCTACATGGGTGGTATTCAGATCCAGAGGGTTTTGGAATAAACAAAGCAATGTGCTATTATTAAATAAAGTTAGAGAGATTTTTGTTTTATGCAATTTTATTTCCATTCTGATTAGCTTAAGGACGTGGAGATAACAAAACTATGTTCAATTTGACCTTTTATAGTTAGGTTCATAAAAGTAATGAAATTTCAAAATAAAATTTTTATAGAAAATCTATTCTGTTTCATGTTTAACAGTGACATTATATACCGTTGTCAGGTCCTCCCCAGTTATCAATGCTGGGGCTCTCCTTTCTCACCATCTCTACCTCTAGATGTTGCATACCTTCATCTCCCAACTTGGGAGACCCATGAATGTCATTCCAGATGGGGCCTACCAAATTCTTGGGTCACTGGCATGACTATTTAAGCTAGAAGTCCCATGGGCAAAGGGCAGTCATCTCCACACACCCTACCACCAGAGACATCCTGTAATGCCCAGGTGATGAGTAATCTCTATTTGTTGGCTTGACTTCCATAAGACTCTCTGCTGCTGGCCACCAACAGTGATGGGCAATCTCCCCTTGAGGACATTACTTCTCGGCACAAGGTTATTCATGACCCAGGTTTACCCCTTTCCCACTCCCTGACTTGCTGTAAGGACATGTCCCACACAGCTCCTCTTTACAATTTTCCTCTGCCTTCCTCCCTTGCCCAGATAAACTTGTATTCTCTGGATGTGTGTATATATGTGAGGTGGTCTGTTTTTCCACTAGTCTTTATTCTGTTCAACTGCTGTGGTATAAACTCTATGCCATGCTTTTTTCAGGCTTCCCTTCTACATTGACTACTTCTTGCCATTTTCATTCTTACTGTAAAAAATCCTATTTTTCTGCAAGAAAATATGGGTATCTCTGACTCACTGGTCAAGAGATCTCATATACAAGAGTGGGAAAAAACAAACATGATGATTAGTATTTCAAGAGGGCACAGTGAAAATGGTAGCATTAATGCTATTGATGTTTCATACAAGACAAACCTTAATCTGGATTTGGGATCTAAATAGCATATAAATTTAACATAAGAAATGAGCATTGTGTATAGTATCTCTCTCTCTCTCTCTGTCTCTCCACAACACCCATCTGTTTCTATGTGCTAAAAGTCACAGTTTCTTTTTTTCACAATTTCAAACTCTTTAACAGGAAATCTGGTCTAACTTCTATTTTTAAGCCATACCATAGAAGTCATATTTTCCAACCAGTTGTGGACAAGTCACCTTGGATTAGATTCCCACCATGCTTCAATTAAGTCATGCAGTGACATGGTATAAAAGGTGACCACAGCAGGAGAGGCTACTGGCCTGGTACCAACCAACATTTCTAATATAATTCTCTTATATTTACCTATTTCTTTATATCCCGCTATCCCTAGATCAACCTAAGACCTTGTCTTTCTCCTTGATTATTACTGTAACCTATTAATTGGCCTTCCTGTTTTCAGTCATAGTCTGCTTCATCATCTATTATACACCCTGAGATTTTATTTTCTTAAACTCTATGCCTGTATTGTCTTTCTCAGGCTAAACAGTCAACTGTGGTCACCACTGCCTACATTCCCATAGTATAATTTACAAGATGCAAATAGAGTTTTACTTATACACACACACACGCACACACACACACACACACACAAAGTATTTTGTCTTTAAGATTGGTAAAAATGATTTAACAAATTCTCACCAACTTTATTTTCTCAGCATTCCGTAGAGCTGTCAGAATGTTAGCATGTACTGTCAATCTTTCAAAGGGGAGACACCATATACAGTATTTCCCTTGCTTATTTAAATAAAGCTTTAGTTATGGATCCTTAGGTCTATGTGAAATATCTTTTGGCAAAACATTGGCCAACAGCATAAAATACAAATTCATTATCTGTTTATTTAGGTCTTCCACAATCTATATTTTCAAACTTATGTCCCATATATGCATTTTCTGGTTAGCTATATAAAAGGCCATTTTAGCCCCATCGTTTTGACCTTATTATTATAATTTACTCTGTCAGACATTTCTGGACCTAAGGAGCCATAAAACAAAATCACTGTAACCTTTCTGTCTCTCATTGCTCTTCCTTTGTTTCTCTTTCTAGATCTCCCCTTTTCTGTCTTATTCACCTACTCTTGTTCTCTCTCCTCCTGTCCATCATCTCGTCCCTTTGCTTCTCTTCTCCACCTTTATCACAAAATGGTCACTTTTTAAATTTAACCAATGAATAAAAATCATAATGGCAAAGCCATAATCTATAAGATTGGTACAGATAAAAAAAATAATTAATTAAATATTCCTAGCAAATGTTAAAAAAATGAATGATTCCAGGTAAAATGTTTTTAAAGAGAAAAAAAAATTCTTTAACTGCTCTAAGAATAGTGATCAAAATACTTAATTGACTTAGAAGAGTTCATTGAGGATATTTTCATGAGAAGTTATCAATATTTTCATAATCATGACTAACATGCTTGTATTCAGGGTATCTTTTAAGTCAATCTATGTTCTGGGCTAAAGGAGCAATCATAAGTGTGGGGTGCAGATATCAGGAGTAAGAAAAAGTCTTTCCCCATTTACTCACTCACATTCCTTTTAATTCACTAGCATGTGTTTATAACCTGTTCATATGGTAGAAATATTTTTCTTCTATTTTACACTCCTGAGTCTAAGTGTTCTTCTTCCCCTTTCTATTAAACTATTTTCTACCATTTCTCAAGAATCTTTTCTCATGAAACTTTCTGTGATTACCTCAGTCTACCTTAAAATCCTTAAAGAGTAATTATGTTAGTTAGAGATTATTATCAATAACAAATACTTAACAGCTTGTCCTGAGAGCATAGTTTGGTATATATACATATCGTGTGTGTGTGTGTGTGTGTGTGTGTGTGTGTGTGTCTCAGTTGTGTCTAACTATTGTTATAGGCTATTTGATGGATAATACAAGATTTTGCTACACCAATGAAAAATTAAAAGTACCAAGAGAATGGAACAGTTGACATAGGCAATTTTTGATGTGACTTTATGAACTAAAAAATCATTGGCTAGTTGAAATAATGGGCAAAGTTATTTCTGCAACAACAAGGAGAATACTTCAATCAACAGGCAAGTCTTACACAATGTTTAATAGACTAATTAGAAAAAACAAATGTCACAAAATGTTCATTACCTATTAAAGATGTGATATCAAATTCTTAATTTGAATTCCAAGAAGCATAGGAAACATGACAACTACAAGTTTAATTAGTTTAAGTTGACAAATTGCACCTTAAAAATAAAGATTATATACCACCCAAATGAATCCTTTCACATAAGTTTAAAATTTATTAGTAAGTGAGGCATTCACAAATTATAAAAGTTGTTAGATTATGAATATAAAAGGAAGGAAAAATAGTAAATTCATGTATCTTGTCAAAGACATTTTAATTCCTCTTGTGTCCTAGTCTCTGGAGCAAATGAAAAGGCCACAAAACTTCAGTAGAGAGAGTATTTATTAGTGTTATCTACTTTTGTATTTCATCTACCAGAAATTGCCATCTTGCCTTCCAAAATACTTTCCCCTCCAAGTTAGGTTAACAGTTTAGTTCCTCCAAAAAAGACTTTGTGGTAACCATGTATTCCTTTATTAAGTTCTGTGTTGTTTGGGTATTGATAATGAAATACTAGAGAAAGCCAGAAGGAAAAAATATGTAGTGTATTTTTTCTGTTTATTAAAGAGATGATTATTACTTAAGTGTTGAAAATTTATCTCTATTATTATTTTCATGATTAAAAACAAAAACAAGGTATTTTTAATAACTCCAATTTTCTTGAGGAAAAGAGAGTAAGTTTTTAAGAAGTATTGTCTTTCAATTTAATTTAGTTTGAATGACATTCCAACAAAAAACCATGTCCATGGCATTCATTCCATTTTAAGTATGTACTCCTTTTTTTAATGGAAATGGTCAAATTTAAATCTACTTCTCCGTTACCTGTCTGATTTATCTCCATTTCTTTACAGCTTTTCTTTAATAGTTTAAAGTCATCATTAGTCATGACCTCTCTGATAGTGTAATGTTCTATAGCAAGAGGCCCAACATGCCATGAGCAGGAAACAGGCTGAAAAATCTACTTAACTACAAAAAGAGTAGTTTCTTATGGAAAAGGTAGGTTGAGTCAGAGAGGGAAACCAAAAGCCTCAAATAATCAGTTTTTTGGGAGACAGATTATGCCCGGATCAAGTACTGAAAATATGTATCTAGCAATAATTCAAAATTGCAATAAACCAGTGACTACTCTCTGCTTACCATTCAAAAATTTTTTTGGTATGGAAGGACTTATTGTGGCTATCCTGTCTTTTATTTTCTGCATTTTATGTTAGGAGTGTATGATGTGTAAGAGCAGATTCACAGATCTATCCATACCCAAAGAGTCAGAGGAGCCATACCCATGGAAACCGATCCGAGATATCTCATGTGCACTGAACCTCATTTAGCTAATGAGAAAATGGATTTCAGGCCCGAACATCCAATTGAGCATGATGAAGCAAGTCATTTACTTTCTGGACCTCAGTTTCTTCATCAATAAAATGAGAGGAATTAAAACAGATTATATCTAAGGTCTTTTCTCATTATTTTTGTGATTGTATCACCTGTATTTTCCATTACTTGTATGACTTTGCTGTTTTGGCTGAATTAAAGGGATTACATTATCTTATTGGATCTATACACTTGTAATGAGTCTTTTCAGGTAACAGATTCCCAGGAAGCAACATTCTTTCAATATTCTTTAAAATCTCTATAGTGCTTATTTTAGAGTCAAGTAGCCATTAGATCCTTAGTAAATATTAAATGAGGAACATGACCATGTTAATCTGTAGTGTCCTAGGCATATTGCACCATTGCTGCTGGCATTTCTTTTGCTTATTAAAACCATTAACGTGAGTATGTGCTCTTTGCTACTATAACATGACAGGTGATGGAACTTACAGCAGTGACCTATTTCAGGACTTCACAAGAAACTAGAAATTGACTTCTAACTTCATGATGGAATTCAACAATAATTTACACAATGTGAACTGTCCTTGGGAGATATTTTTCATCAGGTCATTGCTACAAAAGAGGTTGTCTTTCATGGATTATTTGGGATATATTTTGACAAGATGATCTTTGTTTCAAAGGGATACTTGAATAAAGAGCAAAAAGACCAGTGATCAGCCAAATGAAATACTTAAGAAGCCTAAAAGCTAGCTTTTAAAACTGAGGGAGGGTTGGTGAATTGTTTGGGGTGAGACTATACTATGATGCATATTTCAGAACTGTGCTTTTCATCATTCACAGTCCCACTAAATAAGGCCAGAAACTTTCGAAAGTCATTTAAAATAGAACTTTCTTTTTTTCTTTAATTTAAATTCAAGTTAGTTAACATAGTCTTGGCTTCATGAGTAGAACCCAATGATTCATCTCTGGTATATGACACCCAAGCTCATCCCATCAAGTGTCCTCCTTAATGCCCATCACCCATTTAACCCATCCCTCACCCACCTCCCCTCCAGCAAACCTCAGGTTGTTCTTTTGGTTTTCCTTGCTCTCTGTTTTTATCTTATTTTAGAAAATTTTTCTTAATAGCCACTTTATTTATTTTCAACTTGCAGCTTCTTTGTAGATTGAAGTAAATGACAAAAAAGATATAGAAGTCTCAAATTCTTTATTGAAATCCTTCGAACCTCTTCAAGTGTCTTCTATCAGATGCTATTACCTGCCTCTGGGCCCTATATGGAGGTTTAGGTATTGAGTTTACTGATCAAAGGAAAACCAACCCTTCTGACTTCTTTTAAAATTATGCCTAGAAAAAGAAAAAAAATAACCACAGGAATATTCATAACTGAAATGTCTTTCCTCAGTAGGTATTACAGAACCTGTGATTATATGGCATTAAAAAAAGATTAGTCTACTGTCTGGTTAAAATAATCAATTTAATCAGCTAAAGGGAACAAATTTGACATTCTATCAGATGCATTTCCTGTTTTTGCTGCTTCAGTGAATTATGTACACTGGCTTCTAAAACTAAAAGACATGTTTGCAATACAAAACAAAAGACCAAATGATCAAAAGCCATTAGGGTAAGCTTTCTCTCTCTTCCCCTCTCCAGCCTTCCATGCACATACAATATGTTTATATAATTAAAATATAAAGGGATTTTGAGACCCAGGGCAAAGTCATTTCTAACAGAAAGGACTACATTGCCAGTGTTATTACTTCCATCACTATCACCTGTCATTTGGAAAAAAATAGAGAAAAAAGGGCTTTTCTTGACACACCTCAATTCTTTATTTGCAGGGCATTCTTTCAGCAATAATAACTGCAATGAATTTCCAAGATGATGCTTAAATGAAAGACTTGATCAATTGTGGTCCACTGAATTTGCAATGTGTACAGTGGGAAGGATAGTAATCTTATAAAACTGAGCCCTTTGCATCTTATCTGACTCAGCACACTCCTACAGATTGCTGAGCCGAAGAAAGCCAGTCTAGTTGTACCAGCAGCAATAGGTCAGGGAATTGCTTCTTGTCCTAAAAAAAAACTGCAGAGGAAAGTGTCCTTGGTGAAATCTGTTCTAAACTCTGTGACTATAGGGAGGTGCCATAGGAAGGAATAAAGCCCTAGGGATGGCCCTGACCTCCACTAGGAATCTGTGTCATCCTGATGAATGAAGTCTTTTTGTGAAAATTATCCTGAGGCTTTGAGAATTCCTTTCAATTTCCTCTGTAACATTAAAGGGCTCACAGGGGCCACAATCCCGTTGCCTCTGCTATTGTGACCACTTCTAGTCCTGCATGCTGGCAGCTAGGCACAAGTCACATCCAAGATGTTCTGGGCAGGGCTTGGATTTCCTTCTTGCCAATGGGAAAGTGAAAGGAGGGAATCAAGTCATGTTCAAGAACATTTTCATCTGAAGACTGTTTTAATCAAGGAGATGATTTTCATTTAATACTCAGAAGTAATATCAGTAAAAGCATCTCTTTCCAAAGCAACAGTGAAATGAATAATATATAATTTTTGATTAAATTTATAATAATACATTTCTACTAATGCTTCTAGCCCGTAGCCCAAGCAAGTCAAGAAATCAAGCATTTTTCTTAGGACACAGACTTATTCTTTTCTGGTCATTTTCTCTAAACCATGTCATCTGCTGATAATGAAATTGAATTTGAGTGAGCCTTTTTGAGAACGTTCATGTCGCATTTCTTAGCTTTTATCTTCAAAATCTCCCCACATCTATAGATGGAGGGCATGATACATATAACATTACTAGATTACAAGTGGGAGGATGATTCGTATCAGGTTTGGATGCTGTTTAATCCTACAGAAAAAATATTCTTTGTTTTTACTTACATTGTATAAAGTATTCATTATTACTTTTTTAACCACGCTGGTGTTCGTCCATCAACACACAATAAATTATGGGTTTTAGAATCATATTACCTGGGTTTAGATACCAGTCCTATCACTGAACCATCTTATGATTTTAGGTAAATTATACTGCATAGCAGGCAGTCAAGAAGTTTTGTCTTCCTTTCTTGATTTTTCCTGTTTTGCCTTTCATACCATTTAATTGCCTTTAGAAACACACTTCTTTCTTTTCATTTTAAAGTCCACTTTCTTATGTATGTAGAATAATATACCTGTTATCCAGGTGCTCCAAATATAGTATATGTGAGAATTACATTACACACATGTGGCCGGAATCCACAAGCATGTGTGTGCACCTGTACCCATACACACACATGTGCATGCGCACACACACACCCCATTTCTAGAGCTGTGTTTCTCAACCAGTAGCAGTTGTGTCTCTTGGAGACATTTGCAAATGTGTGGAAATGTTTGGGGTTATTATGATGAGGGAGGGACATTTCTAGCACTTAGTAAGTGGGATCAGAGATGCTAAACATCCTGCGATGTGTGGGACAGTCCTGCACATTTAAGAGCTATTTTAATATCAACAGCATACTTGATAAACATTACTCCAGAAGAAACTCTAGAAAGAGAACGTTATTAATATATAATCTTTAAAACACCTCTTCCTGTCACTGGTTGCTACCCAAATCTCTCACAAACATGAGATGTGACCCTGAAATGCTTTCTCTCTCCATTTCTATTCCTAACCACATAATATTTTCCTGATAATCGTGGGTGTTTACCTCTCTTCTTCTTCTCCATCCCATTCAGTGATTGATCACCTGCTTCCACTTAGTCTATCAGGCTTCCTGCATTTTCTCTGAATTTTCCCTTTTCCCCTAAGAGACTTCTGGAAATAGTTCAGCAGGCAACATTTTGCTCCTAAGGGGCTAGAAGAAGGAAGAGGGGAGAACTTGAGGACTCAAATGTTTCTGTTTTTTCCTATTCCGCATGCAGAAATGGCATTGAGGCTGCTGCTGTCAGCACCTGAAGTCTCAGGGAGAGTGAAAAAGACAGTGTGGAAGGGCTGGGTGGGGAATAGGTTGCCATTTCTGAAGCCGCTTTTACAGGCATCTTCCCCAAGGCAGGCAGAAGGACACCAGTACTGAGAGGGACCATTTCCCAAAGCTGACATTGTAAGTAGACACCTATGTGGTACGTGTCATCAGGAATCTATGCCTCTGTCTCTCTTCCGAATTGGGTTCATAGACAGATAGGTAAAGAGATGGTATTGTCCACATTAGTGATGTCTTAACTGCAACTGAAAATGTTCATTGTATATAGGTATATAGAATATTACGTTCTCAGTCTAAAAACATTGATAAAATAGGGGCATATGTTTATAAGAATAAAATTTCTCCCTGAATATGAATAAGCCACTAGCAGTGTTATATAAACTATTGAATAATTTTTATTATATAAAATCAATGGTTGAAGGAAAGAAGGAGTTCAAGTGAACATATAACATATTTTAAGTGATGATAAGAATCTTTGCAATTGCATATCTCAGTATGGTACTCAAATGGTTCTCTGAACTTGTACACTCACCAAATAAGAACTTTATATTTCAAGAGAATTGAAAGAGGAAGAAATTATCTTCATATTTGTCTATCTTTTCTGTCTTTGACTATGAAGATAGATTATAACCTGAAGAAGGGACATACATCATCTATGTTAGGGCAAGTTCAAAAAGTAAGAGACACCACCCAAACATCCCTATCTTTTGTTTAAAAACTGTTATGGCTCATAAATTCAACCTTAAAAATCATAGCTTACATTTAGAAAGAAAACAAAAATTCTGTTTCATGTATAGGCATGTTGGAATAACCTAAGAAATGTCATAAACACATCACATTCTTATTTTACTTCTGTTCCCTGTGCTTCCTTATATGAGCAATTCAAATAAAAAGATAATAAAATGATATTCATAAAATCGAAAGAAAAATCCACGGGGAATGAAGAAACTATTAAATTTTGAAAAAAACTGTGTAGCATCTTGGGCTTTAAATTTATTGTTTCACCAAACAGTATTTACAAGGTGGGAAAAAGTGCCTTTAGTTTGGTAAAAGCTAACCCTGAGCTTTAACTTTAAAAGGAGTGCTTGTGAAAGTCCCCTGGGACATTGGTGTACTTGGATAGCTAATGTTCATACCCAGTTGTTGGTTGAAACACAATAATAGGAATCTGGTGTTAAGTAAAAACTCAGTATAGGCAGATCAAGAATAACACTCAATTCTGTACATTTGGAACCCTAGGTTTGAATTGTTATTTTGATGAAAGGGGATCTCTAGACCACTTATTCTATCTAGCCATCATGCCTTCACCAAGACTGCATTATTGAAAAATACAGTAGTTAAATATTCTGTAATCTTATTTCTGTGGCCGAACTTCTGCATGAAACTGAAATAAGGCAAGCATTCATTCCATGATGGTGAACTATAATGTCTTATTGGCATTATACATGATAATTCTACCATCTTCCTCATTACTGAGTCCAAGAGTAATGTGGCATTGCAGCCTCTTCACATTGATGGATGGAAAATGATTTTAAACTCTCGGTATAGATGGAAAGAGTATGGTGCAGATAGATTGGGTTGAGTACTTGATCATTCTGGAAAAAGCAATGGTTTAGGAATTACACTTGATTTTGAGGCCTGATTTAAGCTTTGCACAAGTCATTGAACTCCGGTAGCCCTCATTTCTGAAATAGGGATAATGCATCAACTCTTTTCCAGCTTCAAACGTTAGTTGTGAATAGTACTTAGCAACCTTCTGTAAAGCACCACCCCCAGTTGATAAAGTTCATCAGTCTGCTCATTTTGTGATACGTTGCAAACCATTGTGTTGCTGCACTTGAACTTTAAAAGGGAATTTTAAAATTGTATGTCAATTCTTTATTAATTTGTAAATGGCCCAGGTCTTATTCATCTTTTTATCCCTAGGACCTGGCATAAAGGCTGATGCAAAGTAGACATTAAGAAATTCATTCACTGAATGAACAAAGCATTTTTCAAACTGTAAAGACCATTTATTAATGGAATTCAAAATTAAATTTTTTCACCCCCATGTTGCCTTTTCTGCTTGTATTGTTTTTTCTCTTTACCTATGCTATTACCTAGTTTCAAGTTTCTTCCTTGAAATGTTTTAATATTAATGTAAATATCTATATGTCCATGTTGAATAGAAAAGCGATCTAATTAGACAAACATCCCTTTTTAAATGATACTGTCCACATAGCTAGAACCTCTTAAAATTAATTTCTAGTATCAAGAATATAAAAATTACAGAAGTAGTTAATTTTTTTGGGGGGTAGTATAAACATTTCAATATCAAGATATGACTTTGGGCCATAGAAGAGAGGGGCCAGGGAGGAAAAAAAAGAAAACGAAAAACATAAAAAAGAAAAAAAATGGCAAAGAAAAAAACTAGTATTTTTTTTCCTAGCCCTCCACAGGCTGAGAGTGTGTCATTTTCAGTTTCTTAAAAGAGATAACTGAGACTCTGAAGCATTAAGTAACTTGCTCAAAGTCACATATTTGATTGGTAGCATAGCTACTCATATGTTTAACTAAAACTCTTGCAATCTTTCCGCTAAATCATTTTATAGTACTCCAAAAATGTAGTTACTGGGTTCAAGATAATTTAAACTCTGCTGAAAAATTATTAGGAGTTCAGCCCAAAACATATATTCTCCTACAACCATATTTTTAAATAATAAGTACTTTAAAACCATGTTGCAGTCAAAAACACTTCTATTCTTCTCTATGTTAAGTAGAGAACATATCTTCATTCTGAAACTTAAGGTGACAATTCATGTCCTTGGTTTTTTAGTCCTACTAAAAATGTAGGAGGTTTTTTTTTTTTTTTTTGAGTTTTTTTTTTATGAGTCTACTACTGTTCTGAAATTCACAATCAGTCAATTTCTTGGGCAATTATATATGTAGTTTATGGACTATTCTATATATATGCTCTAACTGAATTAGAATAGTAGTATTTAAATAAATTTATTTGAAAGAAAATTTTACAAGTGGACAGATACAGATTCATGGCTTTCCTTTTTTTTTCTACCAAATAATTACAAATCTTCTTGTTATTCCTTTTTAATTTTTTTTTTTGTTTATTTATTTGTGAGAGAGAGACAGAGACAGAGTACAAGCAAGGGAAGAACAGAGAGACAGGGAGACACAGAATCTGAAGCAGGCTCCAGGCTCTGACCTGTCAGCACAGAACCCGACGCAGGGCTCGAACTCATGAACCATGAGATCATGACCTGAGCTGAAGTCAGACACTTAACCGACTGAGCCATCCAGGCGCCCCTTATTATTCCTTCTGAATTGTGTCATGTTTTATTTTTCTACTCGATTCCAATACCTAATAAATTATTGAAGAAATTTCCTTGGAAAATACTAACATTTGAGAAAACAACCTCTGAAATGAATTCTCCCAAACATGGTGATTTTATTTTAATCAATGTAACTTATAAACCCCAACCTGCTACTTTACTAAGGGACTTTTCAAAAACTTGATGTGCAGGGGTGCCTGGGCAGCTCAGTTGGTTGAGCACCCGCCTGACTCTTGGTTTTGGCTCAGGTCATGATTCCAGAGTCATGGGATCAAGCCCCGCCTTAGGCTCTGCACTGAGTGTGGAGCCTACTTAAGATTCTCTCTCTCTCTCTCTCTCTCTCTCTCTCTCTCTCTCTCTCTATCCCTCCCCCCTGCTTGTGTGCTTTCTCAAATGAAAAGCAAAAACAAAAAAACCCCAAAAAACTGGACCTGATATGCATTGTGATTCTCTAGGAGCAAGATTAGGTGAAGCATATTTCTCAATTATGTTTAATTATTGTTACTTCTAATAGTAGTAGTGACACAGCTACTAACATATCCAGAATATCAATTTTGGAAATGTTGCTGTAACTATGTAACTTGAAGGGTGAGCTTGTGTGTATAAGCTTATATACACACAACACAAAACCAACAAAAAGCCTCTCCTAAGAAATAAACTAATATGTATTTATGCCAAAACGCCAAAATAAGGTTTTATGGTAGGCATAATTATAAGAACCTATAATTATAGAGATCATATTATATCAACAACGTTTATCAAGTATATCACTATATGTGAAGTGTTGTGCTATGCAATTTGAAAGACACAGAGAGTAATAATATTTGGTCTCTGACTTGAGAGGTTTAAGTTAAATGCAAAGACAGAGCATATAAACATTTACAAATAAATATAATGAAAAGTCAGTGTGTACATGTCAAATAGTAATAAACAGTATAAGAATCAGAGAGAGAGTGGAGAAACCCTCGTGAGCTCAGGTAGTCATTAAAGCTTCATAGAGATGGAAGGTTCAAACTAGACTTTGAACGATACACTGGAATTACATAGGTGGAGGTGTGGATGGGATGTTCTATGCAAGGGGATGGTACATACTCGATGATACAAAAAAAAGTCTGTTTGAGAGATGGATATGACTGAAGTGGAAGATCCCTGTGCAAAAGCAGGGATGAAGTGGGGAAGACAGTTGTTATAACTGACAACACTAGTTAGGCATTTAGACCTCATCCTATTTGAGAAAGGTTTGAATGACACTTTAGGAAAATCAGTTTGCAAGCTAAACACAGTATAAATTGAAATGGGGTAAGATGGGGAGAAAAAAGTGGAACAAAGGCAAGTGGAATGAAGTCAACAAGACCACCACACGCATTTGTGCTGGTTGTGCACTAAACATTTCTGGGGTACTATTATATAAACTTATATATCTGTGTTCAGTGACTTTGCAGATAAAAGGGAAATAAGGAGAAAATGGTATCAAAATGGAGGACAGCGAGCAAAGAAATATGGCAAAGAAAGGTTTAAATTAACGCAGCATGTTAGGGCCCTGATTAGCAAGGTCAAACTATTTTTCAAAAAAAGGGAAGATCTGTCCATGTGTGAAGTTCAAAGAAAAGGAAGCAATGGCAGAATGATTAAAGAGAGATGTACTTAAAAGAACTGTTTTCTACAAAGGTTGAGATAGAAAGGCCAGATAGAGGATCTGGTCTTTGATAACATTTGGATACTTTTATTTTTGAACCTAGAAGGAAAGAAGCAAAGATGGATATAGATCATTCCATCATTATTTCCTGAGGGAAGTACTACAAATATGCCTATGGAATGCGATAGAGAAAGTCAGACAATTCTGAAACACCAAATGCTATTTGTCCACCTGGGAAGGTTGAGAATGGATTTTCATATGATCCTGGGACTAAATGGTTATACCTGCTACAATGCTGAATTTTAATATCTGGTATTTTAGGGACAACAAAATTAGCCCTAGTGTGCCCTCCAGCATACCCAGCTCTCTAACAATATATTCAGAGGGATAAGGGAGATGAGACATTCATTTTACTCATTAGTCAATAAATTTGTTGTTAATGTCATATTAACCTTATGCTATTAGGTCAGTTAATTCTATGTTTAATTTTACAGCTTTACCAATTAATTAAGTTATGTAATTAATCAATGAATATCTACTTAACATTTTACAATGATCAAAATATTGGGCTGGCATTTAGAGGCTACATGGACTTATAATATTTGGTCCTTATCCTCAAGGAGTATACTGTATAGGTGGAAAGACCACGCACACATACAAACACATACACTCACAAATAGGTATAATAAAAGCCAATGTAAAATACCAAATGGTTGGTAAAGCTAACAAGTATTGTGGGAACTCAGAGGAGAGAGTAGATGATCATTAGAGGGCAGAGCTTTGTAGAAAAGTGTGGCTGTCCTTTACCCTGAAAGCTAAATAGTGATACCTATTACAAAGTTTAATTTAAGTGTGTGATCTTGTTTATTTAAAAACAGATTTTTTTAACATTTATTTATTTTTGAGACTGAGAGAGAGAAAGCATGAACAGGGGAGGGTCAGAGGAAGAGGGAGACATAGAATCTGAAACAGGCTCCAGGCTCTGAGCTGTCAGCACAGAGCCCGACGCAGGGCTCGAACCCACAGACCGCGAGATCATGACCTGAGCCAAAGCCGGACGCTTAACCGACTGAGCCACCCAGGCACCCCTGTGTGTGCTCTTGTTTAAAACCAAAGGGATATAAACAAACCGGGTATGTTTACTATAATTTGTAGTGCATGTTATACTCATGAGTTATGTTTTATTTATAACTAAGTTACCATTTTGGACTATCATAGTCTTTAACAGTAGACATTTAATTTTTCCCTAAAAGTAATACATGATTCTGGTAGGAATCCTGGAAAATATAAAGTAGTATATATATAATATTATATACTTAAGTATAGATAAAACATGATCCCACCAGAGATAAATACTATTACTATATTGTCATATGTTTTCCTATGGCAGGTTTGAATATTTTATGTAGCTCTTATCTGAGTCTGTCTTGTACTTCTTGACTCGATTCTGCCACTAGAATGTCTGTTCCCTGAGTTAAGTAATCTTTGTATTTCCTTATTAGTAAATCACCATTTCTCCCATATGTGTAACAATAAATAGAAACCATTGCTTGCTTTTCACAGTAGACCGTGAAATTCTCCCTTTTAAATTAAAATTTTCTGTAAATAAAAGTTTTTGTCACTCACTACCTATTTTCAAACCTAAATCTGAATAATACTTCTTACATGCATCTTATTGTAGTTTAAAGGCCTCTCAGGTATGAATTCCCCCTTTTATTATAAGTGATACTTAAAAATGAAGTGCTTTTTCTTGCTTATAGGTACTTAAGTTTCTCTTGTACCCCTCCTCCCCAGATCATGTATGAGATGTTCTTTTTCAGAATCTTTTAGGTTTCCAAGATACTGATTCATTCTGCAATCATTATGTACTCTGGAGTGGGATGAAATTCTGAGAAAGGGTTGGCAGCTGATTTCTATGTAAGGAAGTTCTTAACCATGTTAAGCATAGAATGACCTGTCCTGAAACAAATGTCTGTAACGTTGGTTCCCACATTCTAGATTCTTTGAAGGTTCATGTGAACTGCTAGAGAGTGTTCCCTTAATCATGTTGAAGAGTCACAAATAGGATTTTGGACAGAGTTGGACTTCCAAATAATTGAATATTTGCTCTGCTGTCTATGAGCCAACATATTTTTTTTAAGTTTTAGACAAAAAAAAAAACCTAAAAAAAATAGTAGCATACCACAGGAAACTTTGCTCAGTGGCTTTTACTTACAGGAGGGGGGCTTGCTGGATGTACTGAAAGAAAGTAGCGCATATCTATACAAAGGAGCATGATAGTTAGGGCTGTAACTATTCCTTTAAATTTACTTTAAAAATATACTTATGAACAATATTTTGAACATGAATAATAAGACATGCAGATGGTAAAAAAACTCTAATAGTTCTACAGACCTTCTTGCCAGAGGGTGTTACCAATTGTTGTGTGTGTGTGTGTGTGTGTGACCTTCTAGGAATAGTTTCTGTATGTGTAAGCATACTCTATTCTTTCATAGATGGAAATATAGTGCCCATACCATTCTTCAAGAAACTTGTCTTTTATGTCTTCCACCTTTAAAAATTATCTTCATAGTATACCTTGGGAATTATCCTATATCAGTGTCTATGTATATGTGTTATATTCATTACTATATATGTTTTTTATATAGATATACTAACATTTATTCCCCTATAGATGATTATGCAAATTGTTCCTGGCATTTTTATATTTCAAAAAATCTTCCAAAAATATTCTTCTACATTCTTATCTTTTCACATATATGAAATAATAGCTGTAGGATAATTCTTGTACATGCTACACAGATGACTAAGAGCCAAATTCTTGAGCCTTTGATTTGATGCCAAGATGTAAAGTTCCTGGAAGTTTATTCCAAGACCCATAGAAACTGAGCTCAGCAAAACTAGTAACATCATTTGAATGATCAGAAAATTTTGCTCGAAGGGAAATGATCAGTCAGCTGCTTGGGTTGTAGGGTAAAAAAACCTTAGTGAAAAAAAGACTTGGATGTAGTTCAAGTACTTATGAGTGTAGGGAGCTCTCCAGTGTACCGAAGAGCTGCCACAGGAAGCAGTCTGTTCCAGTAGACCAGAAACCTCAGTTTCCCAATTTTTGTCTCCCCTGTCTTTGATCTTGCCCTTGAGATTCTGAACATTTCCAAGTCATCTATAACCCCTCAGCCTATTCTTTCTCTGTTTTTAATTCACTTCATCCTCCATCTGCCTCAATCCAAGTCTATTATGCCTGTTTTTCCAACCGACACCGGCTGTGACCCACTTCCGCCCTTTGATGTCAGAATTCCAAGATAAATAAGCTAAAAATGCAGAGGTAATGTCACTTGCATTTGACTGATTCCTGATAATGGTTTATATAGGTGTGTGTATGTGTGTATGTGTGTGTGTGTATGTCTGTGTGTGTGTGTACACAATTTAAAGGTACATCAGAAGTTCATACCTGAGTGTCTTGATCTTTCTATTGCTGAGCTTTGTTTTCCTTTCTAATAAAAGAATGACTTATTTATTCATGTTAATTATAACTGTCTGTAAATTTTTTGAGTAGCAAAGAATTCTTTTCCTTCCTGCTGAAGGCATGACAATGGATAACTTCAAAAAGCCAATGTATTTGTTCTATTACTTGGTTTTGACATTTGGACCACTTAATACATTGACTAGTTGTAAAGAAATATCAGAATTCCTACATCTTTCCAGCTGGAAAAATGCAGGGAAGGACATTTTTCTGTATTTTTGGTTTACATATTCTTGCAAATCCTCTCACTAAAGGACTCAGATTATAGGGGGCAGGACAAAGGGAGGGTCTGGTATAGTTCTCTCATCTAGACATATGAAAAGAGAGAAAGGGAAAGAGAAATCTTGGTTACAAGTATGAGGAAACATAGTCAAAGTTGGCATAAGCAAAAGGAAGTTATTAATGTGCCTGAATAGTCTAATAATGCATCTTGATTCAGAGGCTTCAGGTACCCACTATCACCTAAGTTCTCTATTTATTTTTGGCTTTGCTTCATCTGTGTTGGCTTCCATCTCAAATATGTGGTCCCTGGATGGTAGTATGGTCATCACAAAAGCTTAGCCCTACGTTCTCCCAGATTCAAATTCAATGAATCCCCTTTCCCACTCTAGCAAAAGTCTAAGACAAACTATCAGTGTTCTGATTATTTTTGGTTTTAGTCACAAGGCCTATCCTCAAACAATTATAGTAGATGGGGCATGAAAACTATTATCTATTTATTTTTGGGTCTCTTCTACCCTGTATCTGGTTGAGAAGGCTTATTATCCCACTTATAAAAAATTCAGGGAATTCTTATCAAAAGAATATAGAATGGTCAATGACAAAAAGATAAAATAAAAGTAAAATATACATGGGGCACCTGGGTGGCTCAGTCAGTTAAGTGTCAGACTTTGGCTCAGGTCATGATCTCATAGTTCGTGACTTTTTGCTCTGTGTGGGGCTCTATGCTGACAGCTCAGAGCTTGGAGCCTGCTTCGGATTCTGTGACTCCCTCTCTCTCTGCCCCCACTCACACTGTCTCTCTGTCTCTCAAAAAGAAAAAAAAATACATACACACACACACACACACACACACACACACACTATATAAAGAGAAATATGCTACATAAAGAGAAAATATACTAAGGGGGAAAACTAAGGGGTAAAAATTATTTAGTAATGTAATGAAAAACCAACACTTATTAAACTGTTTGTTTGTATTATGTCAATTGATCCCTGGTAGGTCTTGTCAGGTAGGAAATATTTTTATGATTTTTAATAATCATACATAATTAAAAATAAATTCTTTTTTAAAAGCAAGATATAAATTAGTTTTTTTCTTAATTAGAAAGTTGTATCTTGCTCTAAATTACCTCTCCTATTTCTCAAAAGATTCATAAAAGTGGGTGAAAGCTGTTCATATAAACTTGTAAAACTTTAGCCTGGGGACTGACATTATACTTGCTGAAAATAGATCTGAGCACTTTGCTTCTTCTAAACTTATCATACACTTTCAGAGTGCACAGCATATAAACAGTGACCCTTTTTTTTTGGCCTAGACTACCACTCAACCATTCCCTTTCTCAACTGGAGTGGTTGGACAGTGTATAATCAAAATTAGCTCTTTATATTATCCATATAAATCCATCCATGATGATGCTTGATTATTAAGAATCAAAGTAACAACCTATATAGGTTGTTTGTATTGTTGTTGTTGTGTTGCTTCCAAAGGCATCCTTTCCTTCAAATTGCTACTGGAACATGGCAACAGTCATTTCCTGCCTTTGGCTCTTTGGATGGCCAGTAAACAGTGTTACTTTATACTACTTGTCTGTTGTCCATTTTCACTTATTTGTCCCTACTATCTTATCTTCATTCTGTTTTTGATAAAACCCTACTAGCAATTCTCTTCTTAACTTACTATTATAACACATCCAATAAGTACTTAGTTAGGTATGATGCTTCAGAAAATTCTTATCCTGGCTTCATATCACAGTTGTAATATTTTTGATGTTGCTTATTGTCTAAAATTGTAACTTGCCTTTTCCATTTTCTTTATAGTATAATAATACTTAACATCTATTTAGCATCGATACTTACCATTTCTTTGGCACCTTTCACATTAAATAACTATCTTATCATTAGGAAACTCAAACACTGATTTGGCTTACTTGAGAAAAAAATGAACAAAAATCAATGATTAATAATAAGAATCATCATCTCTTTCCTTTGAGTTATATTCTTATATAACAGAATATATTTGGGGACTGCTAGCATATGCACATACTGTCCTTTTGGAGTATATTTTCTATACATGCTAGTCCAAGGGAGATCCTAAGAAACATATTTTCTCAATTTTTGCTTAAATATAAGTAAAAGGATAAGGTGTATTTCTCAGTAATTCATAACAAAGTAATGTTGGAAATATAAGAATGTATAAGACCACCAAAATGTAGGAAATAATAAGGTTGGAGAGAAGAAAGTGAATGGATTTTATGGAGGAATAATTGGAGAATTAAGAAGAACTTATATACATCTTATTGTCCTTTAATTATTTGAAAGGTGTTAATCTTTTATCCCCCTTACTACATGGTAATTTATTTGAGTGTCAGGACCATAGAAATTCTCCTTTGAAATCCTAGGCCTTTCAATGTGGAGATCAAATTTAATGAATTTTGAATACTGAGACTAGAAAGATAGCCAATCCAAGTGAAAGAAATATTTATATATGGCTACCACTGGAAACCAATTAACAATCTCATCTACAGTCACTCAAGTTATTTATGTGACTGTGACAGGATAACATTTATTAACATCCTCCCTTATCTGAATCATCAAAGGGAATCCTGATGAACCTGCAGAGAGGAAGATTGGGCTAGGGAGGGAGAAGAAAAGACTGGTTAATTACATGGACCCTGGTGCCAGACTTTCTGCCTTAGGGTCTGGATCTGCCACTAACCATATTTGGAAACCTGGGAAATTACTTAACCTCTCTATAGCTTTGACGAGGGTTTATAATGGAATTTATCCTTTGGTGTTATTTGGATAAATAAATGGGTTAATATAGTAAAGTTTATAGAAAAGAGCCTGCAACTTACTAAATGTTAAATAAGGGCAAACAATGATTATGGGTAGGGATAAGAGAAAAGGCTTGACAAATAAGTTAATGTACAAAATAAAAAACCAAGAGAAAGAAAAAGAGGCAGAAAGAGTGGGAATGTGGGAAATCAGGATAAGGGGGGAGTTTGATAAAACATTTTGGGAAATGATGAAATGTGAAGAATGTGGAGTTCTCCAGAGCAGGAAAGGAGATAAAAGAGAGAAAAGGCATAGGAAATGTTGCCATGATTGATCATGAATTGCATTTTCTTTAATATTCTCTGAGAGACACAAATAAAGAATAGGACTGTTTTTTAGATTTATTGCAGGGGAGGGAGAGGATTTGTGTAAATTGGATACTGTTTTAGAACTAAGCCATATAAATCCTCACTTTTACAGGTTTTATTCATATGTTCCTTGATTCTCTGTCTTTTCTGTCCAGTCCTTCTGGTTATTGAGTTCAAGCCATAGTCCTAGGGAAATATGAGTGAGAACAGAAATGCAGAGCTTATACGTCTGGGCTCATGGTTGAGAGGAGGCATGAAAACAAAGAGAATCTTAGCCCCCTCATGAGCTCATAGGTGTTGAGCCATGGAAATTTATAGGCAAGTTTTATCATGATCACTATCATTAGAAGTAAAGAGTTTAAGCCCATCTGAATCTGAAAATGCCTCCAGCTGCTTTTTCAATTGTTTATATGTGATACTCATTACCACAGTTAGTATAGAAAACCAATTTCAAAAAGCAGTGCAGCTCTCACACAATCCTTATAAGAATGTGAGTTTTAATGGCTTTGGGGAAAGTAAAATAACATAGACATTCAAATTAAAAATCCACATATACTTTGATCCATTGATCTAATATCTGGGGATCAATTTTAGAAAAATAAAAGCACAGTATGTAAGAATATCAACACACATACACACAAATAAATTAGAACTATGTTTGGATGAAGTGAAAAAAAATTAACAAGCACGTGTATGATCCCAGTAGAAGGAGGGGAGATAAAATTGAAACCTGTATCAAAATATAAGATTATGGGCATTATAATATTAAAATAAAATGTAGAAAAGAAAATGGAACCCATAATTTTACTGTTAGTACCTTAAAAATGATTATACACTTGAAGAAATGATCAAAATGAAAAGGTAAACTTTGGGATGGAAGAAAATATTGCAAAATATACATCTAATAAGGTGTTAATATCCAAAATATATAAAAAGCTCATATTAATAACAAAACAAAACAAAAAAAAAACCAATCCAGTTTAAAATCAGGCAAAGGACCTGAATAGACATTTTTCCAAAGAAGATATTCAAATGGCCAAGATGTACATGAAAATTTGCTTAGAGTCATTAATCATTAAGGAAAAGCAAATCAAACCACAGTGAGATATCACCCCACACCTATTAGAATGACAATTGTCAAAAAGAAAAGAGATAAATGCTGGTGAGGATGTGAAGAACAGGAATCCTTGTACACCGTTGGTGGGAATGTACATTGGTACAGTCATTATGAAAAACAGTGTGGAAGCTCCTCAAAAAAAAAAAAAAAAAATAGAATGCCGTATGATCCAGAAATGCTACTGCTGGGTATATATTCAATGGAAATGTCACTATCTCAAAGGCATATCTGAATCCCCATGATCAGCGCAGCATTATTTATAATAGATAAGACACAAAAATAACCTAAAAGCCTATCAACAGATAAGTGGATACACACATACCTATACTAGAAATACTGTTCAGTCATAAACAAAAAGAAAGTCCTGCCATTTATCACAACATAGATGGAGGGCATTACGCAAAGTATAATTAGTCAGAAAGAGAAGCACAAATACTATATGATTTCACTTATATGTAGAATCTAAAAACAAAAAAACAAACTCATAGAAAAAGAGATCAGATTTATGGTTACCAAAAACAGGGAGTGGTGGGAGGGGGAACTGGACAAAGGTAACGAAAAGGTACAAACTTGGAGTTATAATATAAATGCATACTGAGGATATAATGTACAATATGGTGACTATAGTTAGCAACTTTCATATATACCATGCGAGCAGTATTAAAAGAGTAGAACCTAAAAGTTCTCATCACAAGGTAGAAACATTTTTTTTTTAACTATAGAGGTGATGTGTGTTACCTAAACATGTTGGAATCATTTCACAGTTTATGTAAGTCAAGTCATTCTGCTGTACACTTTAGATTTATACAGTGGGATAAACACACACCCCAGTGTTTATAGCACCATGATCTACAATAGCTAAATTATGGAAACAGCCCAAGTGTCCACTGACTGATGAATGGATAAAGAAGTCATGGTGTGTGTGTGTGTGTGTATGTATATATATATATATATATATATATATATATATATATATATATATATATATACATAATGGAATATTACTCAGTCATAAAAAAGAATGAAATCTTGCCATTTACAATGACATGGACAGAACTAGAGACAATTATGCTAAGTGAAATAAGTCAGTGAGAGAAAGACATACTATAGGATTTAAGTCATGTATGGAAGTTTAATAAAGAAATGAGCCAAGAGAAAGTAAAAAGAGAGAGGGAGGCAAGTCAAGAAACAGACTTAACTAAAGAGAACAAACTGATGGCTACCGAATGCGTGGGCGGGGGGATGGTGAAACAAGTGATGGGGATTAAGGAGTCCACTTGTGAGGAGCACAGGTAGTGCATGGCAGTGATGAATCACTACATTGTACAACTGAAACTAACATTACACTGTATGTTAAGTAACTGGAATTTAAGTAAAAACAGAAGAAAAGAAAAACATAAACAATAAACCTATAGAGTGCTATATATCAATTATATTTCAAAAAAACTGGAAAAACATGATATTAAAAAGTAACTTTCAAACCTTGGAGGACATTATCACAAGGTGAAAGTTAATGAATAATAATAAAGATAATACAAGCTTTAAAAAGGAGGTGATATTTATAATTATGGAAGGATGTTGCACATTAGGACTATGCTGAGAAAAGAATATATAGTCACCCTACTGATAATTCACCCACAGCTGCATGAATATTGAAACCCTACACAATTATCAGGACCACTGAATTTTACTTTCTCTGAGAATTTCAGATAATCAAAAAATGTGAGAATTCATAAGGAGCTTAGAGATATCATCTAGTTGTGTTACCTACATTACAGAAGAGAAATCTGAAGATCACATAAGAAAAAATGACTTGTCCTAGGTCACACAAGTCTTTGGCACAAAAGTTATAGAACACAGGCATTTGATTCCCAGAGTAATATTCTACTATAATAGTTCCATAGGTAGTACAAATACTATAAAAATACCATCATCTTATTATCCAAAGTCAGGATTTCTTGTTTTGAGGTAAATGGCGTTTCCATATGATGGATAAATAATGTAATTTTTCTCTTAGAAAGTTACAAAAATCAACCCAGAACAGAGTTTGTATGTCTGAGCATAGGACGCAATATTTTTTGCTATAGGTCACCCATCCTTTTTTAAAAAAATATTTTTATTTATTTTGAGATGGCAAGTAGGGAAGGGGCAGAGTGAGAGGGAGAGAGAATCCCAAGCAAGGCTCAAACCCACAAACCATGAGATCATAACCTGAGTCAAAGCTGAATGCTTAACTGTCTAAGCCACATAGGCGCCCCAGGTCACCCATCCTTTTATGAAGTTTATATTGTGTCATTTGCACATGAAGATTAACCACTTGTTCAACAGTCCAATCTATATAGTTCCAGTAGCAGATTCACATGGTGCAGGTGTCATAGAGACCTGGAACTCTGAAGACATTGTAACTCACCCAGGATCAGCCTAGAGAAAGTTTCCAATGAGAAGGTTGTGGCTTGAGGTGCCCAGAGTGTAAGTGATTCATTCAGGGTCCTAATGGATCAGAGTAAGGAATCAAAAATTTTGGTGGTCACGAGTGCTGCAATTTTAAGTGGGTTAATCTGTGTAGGCCTTTTGAGAGGTGACCTTATGGCAGGAAGGAATACACGATGCAAGATAAAAGAGAGGATAGAGGATACAGGAAATTCCCTATGTCTCATTATTTGATTTTGTGGGTAAGACTGTGGGTTCCAGACTCAGATTGGCTGGATGTGAAGTCTGAACCCACTACTGACTGCATCACTTGAAAAAGTGACTTAATCTTTTAAGCCTAGCTGTCTTAATCCATCAAGTGGGGGGAATTTATTGGCCTTACCTTTAAAAGTTGCTGTATAAATGAGAGACTGTTAGTAGCATGCTCGGAATAGGGCCTAAAATATAATATGCAGAGACTAGGTATCAGCTGTTGTTATCATTGCCTTTAGTAGCAGACGCAGGACGCGCAGTATGCCAGGGACCTCAGGGATGCTTTCTCGACCTCACCGCCTTCAATGCCACATCCTCTCCATCACTATTTTGCAATAGGAACACACACAGCAGCAAAAAGATCAAAGCCTGCTTTCCCTTCCTTCAAAACTTTTGAGGTGCTCCTAAAGGGAGAGAGACAAAAGTTTTTCCTCTGTATTTGCCACCTGTCAGCTAAAAGACCCCAAAAGGGAAGAGCATTTATTTATACCAAGGATATTCTTACAACATAGCTCTTCTTAGCATTGCCAAACTCTTTGATGCTCAAATCCAGATATCTTGGTATTTGTACAGTACCCAGAATAATTCCTTGTTCAAAGTGACAGATTAATATATAAAAATATAGCATATACAAATATATAAATGTTAAATGACTGAATCATTGAAAGATTACAAAGATGGGAAGAAGGCTGGCATTGAAAGAATAAAACCATACAGGGAGTAAAGCTTGCAAAGCATGATTTGGTTAATTTAAAAAGTACATTGAGACGAATGGAAATTATCAGCCAGAGAATGTGGAACCATCTGGAAAAAAGAAACGAGAAACATTAGCCTAAAACAAGAAGGATGCCTGGAGTGAGAAGGGAATGGGGCAGAAATAGAGAGAAAAAGGAAAGAAAGTGGCAAGGAAGAGAAGAAGATGGAAAAGAGGTATGAGAGGCAGTCGTAGAATTTTATAGGAAAATAAAAACAGTAGATTGAAACGACTGGGGTTTTGGCAAGCAGGAAAAGACAACAGGCGTGACAAGCATGAAGCTGCAGAGAATGTCTGTTCACAGACTATTTGTGACTCACTGATGCAGCTATTTCACAAGAGATTTGAAAGACGATTGGAGAGAAAATTGAGGATATTATACACACAGGACTTTTTTATGGTTCATCATGATTATTTACTTTTTCTTATTACATATAAAATGATTCTAAACTAAAACAATGATCTCCATTCAAAATTTTGTGTCACTTGTTTTATTCTATATAAAAAGCACATCAGATTGGAAATGTGTGGAAGGGATGCTTCTCAGCATTCAGTTTTATATCCCTGAAGCTAATTCCATTTCCATGCCAAGTAGATGTTGGAAATTTTCCGTTGACTATTACACAAATTTCAAAAAGCCAAACCATTGAGTCAGAGGATAGTTTATGGCCCATTAACAATACATTTGCTTCTCAGAACTGTAAACACGGCCTTATGGATCTTAATGTAATTGTTTAGGATGAGTGTGTTGGCAAGAACTGTTGGAGTCTGTTGACACAGTCTGGAAAGCAATGTGTTTTAAGCAAATCTGCAAAATGTTACCAACTCATTAAGCTAAGAGCTTTATGCCTCAGTGTTCTAAAGCAATTCTGTAAGATACATCCGAACAAGGCTGTATATCCATTTCTGGTTCTGCCTTGATTGATGTGTGTATAAAAGGGGCTGACTGTATTTCTCATTGCATTATGCTTATGGTATTTCATCATTGTTGCTTTTTTTCATTAAACATTGTTCTTTCATTCTGTTATATAACTAAAAGAATGCAGACAAGCATTTATACACATTCTATGGAATAGATTTGGCTGTATTTAAATATACCATAGGGAATACAAAGGTGCTTCCAAAACTGTGTTCCACAGATGCAATATTAATACAAATACACTCCCATTCTCCTTGCATGTTCCTTTAAAATTCAGTCTACCATAGATGCTTGCAACCAGAAGGGACTTTAGATATCATGCAATCCAACCTTGCCCTCACTGAGGTAATACTTTCTAGAGCATCTCTGTTGGGGAGACTAAAATTCAGTACATTTCAAGCGAGGTAGTCTTGATTCTTTTGAAGTGTTTTCAAATGCAAATGAAAGAAACACAACTCAAACAAGGGGCATTGGTTCCTAAAACCGAAAAGTTTAGCAGTGTTTCTCATTTGCAGCATGGGTGGTTTGAAGGCCTCAAATTATATTACTATCTCTCTTCACCTTTTAATCCTGCTTTTTTTCCAGATGAATTTCTCCCATCTGCTTTCTCTTTGAGGTGCCACTCAGGGGTCCAGCATTACATCTTAATATCTCCATGGCCAGCTCAAAGAGAAATTCACTTTCTAATGGTTCAAGTCAAACTTCTAGATTTGGATATAGCAGACTGACTTCTATCACAAACTCATCTCTAAACCAAACACTGGGACCAGGGATGAGAAATATATGGAACTCTCTAGTTAGGTCATATACTCACACACAGAGGCAACTACCAAACCAGAGTGATTTGTTAATTTAATAGGTCTGATCTGCTCTAGATTATTTTCAATTGCTTTCTTTCTCTCATCCTCAACAATACTATGAGACACAATTCTTTCTTTTACCTCATTAGTTGATTCCTTCCTTTCTAATGATACTGGTATTGCCTTAATTCAAATTGTTGTTAAGACTTTCCCTGGGACAATAGAGATACCTCTTTGTCTCTAGTCTTCTCTAAACTATTTTTTTCATATTGTTTCCAGAGTGATTAAGTTTAAACTCATATTTCTCTACTGCCCCACACCAATCCATCTAACCCCTTTAAGATCTACCCATTCTTTTTCTTTCTCAAATTCTACTTTAAGTCGAGATTAGTATTTCTCTTCTACTATCTCATGATTTTCTCTACTTTCATTTACATTAAGTTTTATATGTGTGTGTCCTCCACTAGATTACCAGTCGTTAGAAGGCAGAAACTATATCTTACTTATTTTTTATCCACAAAAGTAGTGAGAATGAGGTCTTGCCCAAAGTTAGCTTTCACTAAATGCTACCCAAATTTAGTGAAATGCCAAACTGTCCAATATAAACAATAAATATTTTAAGAATGCAATCTAGGCCAAAGTACTCAAGGAAAGGCACATGTATTTGGTATGTAAGATTTTATAGACTTATTGAGAGCCAGGGATAGGTCTCAGTGTCTGGTTAATATCAGGAAGATATTTTTCCATGGATGTTTTGTATTTCTATAAATCTTGCAGGTGAAGAACTAACAACTGTAATTCTTAACTATATTTTCAAAGATGTTTTATTGAAAATATATAGCCATTGAAAACAGAGGATAATACTCCCCTCTATAGCAAAATGTGTGTTTGCTTGTGGTGCATTATAAAAGGTTCGGGTTTCCTTTGAGTTTCTGTCCTTTCTGGAGCCTATTGCATGCACATGTGGCCCTGAGTCGATCCTTTCACAGCATACTGCAGGAACCAGTATATGGAAATGGTGATTCTGTGGTTATTGCTACTGTGGAGACTTACAAAGCCTTCACCTTGAACTCAGGTTTCTCATGTCTTCTGTCAACATTCATGAAACTATGACAGGCTAACTTGTTCCTTTGTAAGTATGGAAAATATTAGAACCTTCACAGATCTGAATAGGCTGTGTCATAAAAATGCCCTAGAAGTTCTTGTGTACTTATGGCACTTTGATTTTTATAGTGTTATACCATCTCAATGATATACCACCAATGGTATGGCAGAATGCTAGCTGTGGTCTTGTATGACCCCAATGCATAATTTATATCTACAATAAAGTCAACATTTTGCTACAGTTATTGGCCACTTATTATGTACCAAGTGCATTTCATGAATTAATTTATCATATTCTGCATTCCTTAGTGAATAATACTACCACCTACTATGCCTGGGTTTCTTTCCTAAGTTGTCACTCTCACTTTTCTCTATACTTAGACTTATATTTCTGGAAATGTATTATGTTTTGTCTCTCTGCTTTTCATATCCACACTTCCACCATAATCTCTCCCTCAATTAATGACAGTCTCCTAAATCTTCTTCTTCTCCTCATCTTGTGGTCTGTACCATCAATTCTGTATACTGAATCAGAGTAAACATTCCAAATTGGAAATATGACCAAATTACTTTCTTAAAAACCCTGTCATTGACTACCTTTGCCCTTGGGATAAAACCTATACTCCTAAACCAATTGCATTTAACAGAGACTCAAAATGATAGTAGATGAAATAAGACAGAAGTGTATTTCTTTCAGTTACCATTTTGGAGAATAGATCATGGTGATTCTGCTCGTTGAAGTTGTTGAGCAAAAACATGCTAACATAATCAGGATTTATCTAAGCTATATAATTCTTGATAAATTAGGTTTTTTTTCTTTTGTCTCTCTCTATTCATGAAAATACAGAGTGGAAAGCTTTTGAGAGGCCTTCTATTCCTGACTTTCTCTGAGTATAGGAAATATAATTTTGTAGAAATTTAGTTAAGAAAACAATAATCATC
The DNA here is from genome assembly GCF_046562875.1 of Panthera onca. Lineage (NCBI taxonomy): Eukaryota > Metazoa > Chordata > Mammalia > Carnivora > Felidae > Panthera > Panthera onca. The sequence continues at coordinate 89,670,899 of NC_138339.1, forward strand.
TTTTATTACTGAACTCTTCCCAAAGGGCTGGACACATCTGTTTCCCTGTGTCTTTTAACCAGTTTTATTTTTTTAATTAACATTTTATACTATCTTTGGTATGTAATCCTCTTCATATTATTTGTGGAAGCAGAATGAGTGTGAATAAACACATAAAAACATTTTATATAATTTCTTTAGAAAGACATTTGCAGGAATCACTTTTTTTTAAGAGAAAGAAAGCCTGCACATGAGACAGACAGAGGGGGAGGGGGGGAGAGAGAGTGTGAGCAGCACAGAGTCCAACGTGTGCTCCATTCTATGACCCTGGGATCATGAGTTGAGCCAAAATCAAGAGTTTGATGCTCAAATGACTGATCTACCCAGGCACCCCACAGGGACCCCTTTTAAATGGATATGGATAGGAAGGGTTTAACCTTTGCTGAGAGCTTATGCTATCAGAAGCAAACCGTGACATATTTTTTCAGAGAAGCAAAGAAGCATTACATCCTAATTTTAAAAATGATTCTACAATTTTAAAAAGGAGCAGTCAGTAATATAAGAACTGATAAAAAATGGTGGTAGTGGTAGGGAGAGAGCTTAGAACACAAGGGAATTCCCAGATATTTGTTACTTTTTATACTTCTAAAAAATATTTTAGTTAATATACCCACTGTCTGTTTGTTTTCCCTTTCATCTTTGCAGTTAGACCTGTATCTATATATGTATTCAAAATAGATGTATAAGTCTTGGAGATAAGAGGATAAATGAAATCTTATGTCCTGGAAAAGGAAATTGGGATTTGTTAAACTTTAAAGAAAGTATCTCGGGTGAGGGATCGTGCATGTTTATACTGACCTTAGCTTATAGAGGAAACAGTCTTTTTCTTTTTATATATGTTCTTGCAGTTGTAAAAACGGCATATAATATATTGACTTTGGCAGCTTGCATACACCTAGTCTTGCCAATACAGTTATTTGTAATTAAACTGACTTTCTTTGAAATGTTTAATTGGAATCCTTAAATTGTTCAGCAGACTCATAGCCCAATTGATTGCCTGTCTCCCAAAGGGCATCTCCTGACCACAAACCTCCAAAGTGCTAATTGCTTTACTGCCCAAAACTCTAAGGACCAAAAGTTTGTGAATTGATTTGACATCTGACTCAGTCATTCATTTACAATATATTTACATCACACATTATTACACAACAATCACAGATGCCCCAGTATTCAATTCAGAATGCCTGCCTTAATTAATCCCAATATTTATTTTATTTTTTTTTCAACGTTTTTTTATTTTTGGGACAGAGAGAGACAGAGCATGAACGGGGGAGGGGCAGAGAGAGAGGGAGACACAGAATTGGAAACAGGCTCCAGGCTCGGAGCCATCAGCCCAGAGCCTGATGCGGGGCTCGAACTCACGGACCGCGAGATCGTGACCTGGCTGAAGTCGGACGCTTAACCGACTGCGCCACCCAGGCGCCCCCCAATATTTATTTTAATGTGAAATGACTTGCTCTTTCTCAAAGACGTTGAAATCTGGAAAGTGGGGGTAATGGTGCTCAAGAGTGTATATGTTGAGCATAAGCCCTAGAAGCAATGCTGACAATAACGTTGTGGAATAAAATTTGGGAGATGTTTTCATTTCTTTCACTTTTAGACTTCTGTCCTTCTAGACAATGTGGACAACCTAATCCATAAGCAGTTTTGAAAATTGACCAGGTATCCCGAGCCTTAAAACAAGATGTTGAGTTTTGCATCACTGAAAGGTTATTTTAAAGTTAGTTATTCATTAAAAGTGGATAGAATTAAAGATATATAACCTCTATCACAAAATTTCTAATTAGAAGGAGAAGTACCTTACAAAAGAAAAAAAAACATATGGGAAGCAGGCTGACAGTATATTTTTCAATTACATCAATTAGAAGTAAAATTTTCTTCTTTTCTTAAAGAAAAAGATGGGCTAAACCAATATTTACTTTTATTTTTGCCATCTACTATTTTCAAAAGAAGCAGAAGACAGTATAATGATTTATGAGATATAGACATATACTTGAGGCATGAAAGGCTCATATGACTCATTTATCACTTTAAGTACTTAAACTCTACATAGTTTACATTAATCTATTGATTTGCTTATTAATCACAGACAGAAAGTTGACTTCATTCATTTTTCAAATTTGAGCATAAAATTAACTTACCAAACAAATTCCAAATACCTAGCAAATTAAAGGCTATTTGGCTTCAACTCTGACCTTTTTGCTTATACCTTATTTTAATGTGTTCTCTGAAGTAACAAAATATAACCAATTACTCATCTATAGGTACCCTCTTATACTTGTTCACTTCCAACCTTTTCTATTGCTGGTCTGTTGTTCTGGAAAACATTTTTTTCTAAATATCTACAGCCAAAATTTTAACAATCTTTTAAGTCCCCTTTAAATGTCTTTTCCTTGTTTGCCACTGTTCTTTGGGGCGGGTAATGATTCGAGTAAGATCAGAAGAATATTATTCTTACTGTTGTGTAGAGGGGCTTAAGAGCAGAAACAGAACAGTTAAGAGGTTGTTGCAATAGTCTAAGGAAGAAACAATGATAACCTGGAATAGCGTATAATCAATGGAAAGGAGAGAAGTGGACAGATTGTATGTATATTCTGGAAGTAGAATTAATTGGTCTACCTCATGAATCAGATAAAGACATAAATAAAAAAGAGCAATTAATAATAATTTTTTTTCTTTTTGTCTTGAGCTAAATGAAGAAGGCTAGGGAAAAAACATATTTTCTTGTAAAATTGAAGAGATTATTTTAAGCCATATTAAATTTGAAATGTCTATTAGAGACCCAAATTGATGGGACAGGAAGACATCGGATACAATTCAGAATGTTAGAGAACGGTGTGAAGGCTGAAATTATGAATATGGAAAATGAAAGTATGGATTACCTTTAAAAGCCCTGAGAATAGAGGCAATTGCCTAGGGAAATAAGTAGAAAGGAGAGGACTCTGAAAGGATCAGAAAGGCCAAAAACCAAAACCAAAACCAAAACCAAAACAACCACACACGCATGCATACACACACACACCCCAGAAGGATTTGGTTTTGCAGAAGGAAGAACTGTTAACTAGTGTCTTATATACTAAGAAAACCTGGCAAAATATCCATTAATTTGGCAACATGGATATCATCTAGAACTTTGGCAAGAACTTTGATCAGGAAATATTTGGAGTGGAAGCAACATTGCTACAGGTAGAATTGTGAACTGAAGTTCAGGAAGTAGAGAAAAATTTTAAGAAGTTAACAGCAGCTGAAAGCTGAAAAATAGGGAAGAACTTAGGGCACAATGTACTGTTGAGGCAGGTTTCTCTTTTTAATAAGGAAGAACATGTCCATTAATGGGAATGACCCAGTGAAGAGGGGAAGACTGAAGATGCAAGAGGGGGTTGAGGTGGCAAAATTTTTAGAAAGACTCTAAGGATTCAATCCAAGGGACAAGGAAGGAGGTACTGGCCTTTGGTTAAAGAAAAAGCGGTCCTCTATTTTATTCTGAAGAAGAGAAGACAGATGCAGGGGCAGGTACACCACAGATTTCATTGTGGGGATGTGAGACCTGAAATCAGCTTCCATTTTGCCAACGAAGTGCTGCGTAAAGGCCTTCCAGCATGGGAGCTGCAGAACGTGGGCCTGACAACTGGAGGAGAGAGGAGAATTTTTCAGAGTTGCCTCTGCAAGTGGGAAAGTGAGTTTACTGCAGAAGCAGATAAAATTTCATGGGACACTATTGTATACCTAATTGAGATTTGAAATGGAAACTTCTCAATTTGATTCTGTGATTTTCTTCACTCACATTCAAATGCATCTGGAAAGATGCAGAAGAAATCAGATTGCTTTTTACTTTACATTGTAGTTAAATACTTACATATCTTATTTTTCCTCCATATAATAAAGTCATGAAGAAACAGTATGGAAAACAACACTAAAAATATAAAATTCCCATCTGTACTCCCCACAGCACTTAGCACATTGCAATCTCTTAATAAATTTATCAATACATTTTGGAATGAATTAACATTTTCCTTGCTGTCTTTGTAAATTGGGTCAAGGTTTTTTTTAAGTTAAAAACTATTATGAATCATTACCTAGGAAATGAATGTAAAACAGGAATGTCACACTTTTTAAAAATCAGATTTAAAATAAAATATAGTGTCTTTCCATTTTTTTCTTTTGCATTCCTTTCAGTCTCTCAGGAAGCTTAAAGAATATGTCCTAATGAATCTCCAAAATAGTATCCCAAGGTGGAGAAGCACAAGAGTGGCTGAGAGACGAAGTAGAGATGCAGAGCAGTTCAACAGATTGCCTCAGTGGACTGTAAACAGTACTAATGCGGTATATAGTGAAGGCGGGGTGGTAGCCTGGGCTTCTTGCTGCAAACACCAAACTGACTCATAAAAGAGCTGGAACTGTGATACTAGCTTGTCAAGCGCAATGTGACCTGAAGCAAATCTCGATATGGAAACCTGTTTGCATATTAGCAGAAATCCTTGCATTTAAACATCTTACTATGAAATCTCCAGTTGCTATTCAATATTTGGGTAACCTTTAGTTAAAATATTGGCATAAATTCATAGTAAGCATAATGGATTTTGAAAACATGTTTTCAAGACTTACTGTCTTGAAACTAAAATATGCATAGATATTCATTACATAAACCATAAAACAACACAGAACCATGACTTGTCACTTTGGGAAATGAAGACTGGCAGTTGTTATTGTTTTCCTTTTAATTGGCCTTAAAATAATCCAAGTGAGTGATAGTAGTCTCAAAGATTCAAATACCTGACAGCTTGTCTTTATCTGAAAAAAAAATAAAGTTAAAAGAGCTAAAACAAAAATGATGAATGGAAGGAAAAAAAAACTGCTGAAAGGTATTTGGGGAATTATTTGGCTTTTCTTTCTTCTCTCTTCCTGTCCATAGAGAAAAAGAATACATTAACTAATTAACTTTGATTCTGTTAAAGGAAACTTCAAAAGGAGAGAATTTTTTGCCTATGAAAATATATTATAGTATTATCATCACATGCTGCTTCTGTACTTACCAAGTTCTTATACATGCACACAAATGAAACTGCTATCATTCGTTCAACTTATATTTATTGAATACCTATTATGTGATCTGCAAGAGCTGTAAACAAAGAACAAAAGATTATATAAAGATGGCTGATAATGTCCAGACTGGATGGCCGGAAAGGCCTTGCTGAGAAGATATTTGAACTAAAATGTGAACGATACAAGGAAGCAGTACATGAAAAGTTCTGAGGAGAGAATTTTTCAAATGGAGGCAGTGGAGGGGAGCTTCAGAATTTTTACATAGAAAGATCTTAGGGATTTAGTATTTAAGATGAAAAACAGGAGCGTTCCTAGAATTTATCATATCCTAACTAGCATACTTCTTCTAATTGGACTGCATACTCATTGATTTTAATGAGATGGTAGAAATAAGCGAATAAAAAATATGATGATATTAAAACCCTCATGCAGTGTCAGATGAGTAAGGTACCTTTACGCTGCTCTCTGGGGATGAAGGAATAGCAAATGCTGAATTCCCAAGGCAGGAATGCAGCAGTATTAACTGGGAGTTTAGGAAGAAGAGTAGTGTGAGAACAGATGGAGTGAGGTCAAGAATGAGAGAGGCAGCAGACCATGGGGAGGACTGGGTCTAGGACAAATTAAGGTAGATGTGTTTGATCTGTGTGCAGAAAGCAGCTGTTGGAGGGTTTTAAATACACAAGTAATGTGATTTTACATATGTTTATATTTATTCTGCTCTATGAGGAAAGGATTAAAGATGTGTTCAAGAGAAATCAAAGGTAACAGTTGGGGCTGTTATAGTAGTCTGGCTGGGCAATGATGGTGCTCTGAATAGGTGAGAGCCAAAGGAGATTGAGACGGTAGATGGATGTAGAAGGTATCTGGAGACAGAGCAGGCAAGACTTACAAACGGGTTGGATATTGGGGGTGGTGATGAGGAAAATGGTAGCCTCAGGCTATTAATTGAAAGGAGAAAACAAAGCATATGTATGTGTCTCTTTGTGTCCATGACTGTTGATAATTTATATTTTAATACTACTGTGTACAGTTAAAATTTATTACACTAAGTTTTATTGTCTCTCAGTTATAATTTTGAGAGCAAAATATAATGTTGACATACTCAACTGAAGTACTTTCTTCAATTTGTTAGTGATTCCAGTGGAAAATAAATAATATGTTCAACTGCTAAGAAAGAAAAAGTAAAATAAAATTTATTTAAAAGTACAAAGTGATTTCTGATCTCTTTTGTATTCATTTGTGTCATTAGCTACCATATACTTGAAAAATTTATAATCTCTAGATAATTTGACAATTGTTGAAAGCTTACAAGATCTTAAATTAAAAATACAAATCAATTAGGATAAGATTTATGCATTATACCAGTAAACATAATATCTCTTAAATATCACTTTCTATTCATATATGGTGGCAGACTGCAAAGCACTTCATCAGTTACTGTGTTTTCTTTTTACAACAATTATGTGAAATGCCAGAATACCCATTATGATTATTAACCCATTGAGAATGCCAGGACTTAGGCTAAATGACTTGCTCAAGATTGCACAACTAATAATTGAAAAGCCTGACTCAAAACTCATGACCTCTAGCTCTAAATAAAGTTGCTTTTCTATTATAGGAAAGCATATACACACATACACACACACACACACACACACACACACACACAGAGAGAAATAGGTTTTAATTTAGAAGTATGCTTGTATATAAGCTGATTTATCATATTTACTAGGAAGCATTTCTACAATACATGTTAAGGCCATTAGAGGTGATATTTTTGGATAAAATATAGATCTAAAAATATTTTGGAAAATTATAGAAAGAACAAAGAGAAATGTTTCTTCTCTAGAAAAATATGTACTGTAAAATTTAAGTCTTTAATACATTTTGAGTTAAGTTTTGTGAATGATGTAAGATAGGTGTCCAATTTAGTTCTTTTGCATGTGAATATTCAGTTTCCCCAAGTCCATTCATTGAAGGGAATATTCTAATCCCATTGAGCATTCTTGGCTGTCAAATACTGTTTGACCATATATGCAGGGGTTTATTACTGGGCTTTCAATTCTGTTCTATTGGTGTCTTCTTTTATGCCACTATCATATTGTTTTGATTATACAACTTTGTAATGTAGTTTGAAATTAGGAAGAGGGATGATTCTGGCTACTGTCTTCTTCCTCAGGATTGCTTTGGCTATTGGGGTCTTTTGTAGTTTTATTCAAATTTTAGAATTGTTTTTTCACCTGGTCTCTGTGAGAGTAGGACTGACTCTGGACTGGTGTTAGAGTAGGGCTGGAAGCAGGTCACAGGGTTGCATCAGAATCCAGTTGGGTCTGAAGCTGTAAAGCCTCTTACTGGGGCCACAGACAGATGTGGCTCCCCCAGGGTCCCTTGGTAGATGGCACTGGTTGAAGGACCATGACCAAACAGGGCTATAACCAGATCCTTAAGGGGTCAGGGCTGCCCTAAGTTGGCAGGTGGGACCATGTTTGTGTAGTCTGCCACCAGGGTGCTGTCCTGCCTTTCTGAAGCAGCTCTGTTGATATTGGGCTTCAACCAGGGTTTCACAACCTCCTAATTGGATCCCAAAGTTCTCACAAAACCACTGTATTGGTGGATCTCTTTCAAATCATTGTGTTAGATGTGAGCTGGGGCTCTCCTATTCTGTCATCTCGTTGACATTCTTGTTATATTTTTTATACTGTGATTTTGGATATTTCCTTATTCTCTGATGTATGGAATGTTAAATAGCAAGCAATGGTACCTTGAACTATGTTCTCTCTTCTGCATTAAATAAAATGCAAATTGCTCCAACAATTTCCTCAAATAAATTTTAAAAATGGGAATAGAAAAATTGTTGTTCATGATATATTTAGTGTATGAAATAATGACTAGAGAATATCTTTAAGACTACTCCAAAGGAAAAAAAACCCTAACAAGGAAGGCAATGTTTCATCTTTACTAATTTTTTTTTCAGATTTTAAATCAGACAACACTTAGTCTAGCTCTGTTCTAAAAAATAATTAACTTTGGTACTTTGAGTACTTTAAGGTACTTTGAATTAAAGTTGTAAAAACTTGAGGAAAAGGGAAGATGGTGGCATAGGAGGATGCTGGGCTCACTGCACGTCCTGCTGATCACTTAGATTCCACCTACACCTGCCTAAATAACCCAGAAAACCGCCAGAGGATTAGCAGAACGGAGTCTCCGGAGCCAAGCTCAGACGAGAGGCCCATGGAAGAGGGTAGGAAGGGCCGCGAGGCGGTGCGCGCTCCACGGACTGGCGGGAGGGAGCTGAGGCGGAGGGGCAGCCTGCCGGCCAAGCAGAGCCCCCGAGACTGGCTAGCAAAAGCAGAGGGGCCGGATGGAGTGTGTTCCGACAGCAAGCGCGACTTAGTGTCTGGGAAGTCATAAGTTAACAGCTCTGCTCGGAAAGCGGGGAGGCTGGAGGACAAAGGGAGGGAGAGTTGCTGAGCCCCCGGACGACAGAGCTCTGTTTGGCGGGGAACAAAGGCGCTCGCCAGCGCCATCTCCCTCGCCCATCCCCCAGCCAAAATCCCAAAGGGAACCAGTTCCTGCCAGGGAACTTGCTTGTTCCCCGCAAATACCCAAGCAAATACCCAACACTGTGCTTCTGCGGATCCATCCCTCCGGCGGGTCTGACTCCATCCCGGTGCCACAGGGCCCCTCCTCAAGTGGATCACCTAAGGAGAAGAGAGCTAAGCCTGCCCCTCCTGCCCCCATGCACCTTGCCTACCCACCCCAGCTAATACACCAGATCCCCAGCACCACAAGCCTGGCAGTGTGCAAGTAGCCCAGATGGGCCATGCCACCCCACAGTGAATCCCGCCCCTCGGAGAGGGGAAGAGAAGGCACACACCAGTCCCACTGTGGCCCCAGCGGTGGGCTGGGGGCAGACATCAGGTCTGACTACGGCCCCGCCCACCAACTCCAGTTATACACCACAGCACAGGGGAAGTGCCCTGCAGGTCCTCACCACTCCAGGGACTATCCAAAATGACCAAACGGAAGAATTCCCCTCAGAAGAATCTCCAGGAAATAACAACAGCCAATGAACTGATCAAAAAGGATTTAAATAATACAACAGAAAGTGAATTTAGAATAATAGTCATAAAATTAATCGCTGGGCTTGAAAACAGTATAGATATAGGACAGCAGAGAATCTCTTGTTACAGAGATCAAGGGACTAAGGAACAGTCACGAGTAGCTGAAAAATGCGTTAAACAAAATGCAAAACAATATGGAAACGACGATGGCTCGGCTTGAAGAGGCAGAGGAGAGAATAGGTGAACTAGAAGATAAAGTTATGGAAAAAGAGGAAGCTGAGAAAAAGAGAGATAAAAAAATCCAGGAGTATGAGGGGAAAATTAGAGAACTAAGTGATACACTAAAAAGAAATAATAGACGCATAATTGGTATCCCAGAGGAGAAAGAGAGAGGGAAAGGGGCTGAAGGGGTACTTGAAGAAATTATAGCTGAGAACTTCCCTGAACTGGGGAAGGAAAAAGGCATTGAAATCCAAGAGGCACAGAGAACTCCCTTCAGACGTAACTTGAATCGGTCTTCTGCACGACATATCATAGTGAAACTGGCAAAATACAAGGATAAAGAGAAAATTCTGAAAGCAGCAAGGGATAAACGTGTCCTCACATATAAAGGGAGACCTATAAGACTTGTGACTGATCTCTCTTTTGAAACTTGGCAGGCCAGAAAGGATTGGCACGAGATCTTCAGTGTGCTAAACAGAAAAAATATGCAGCCGAGAATCCTTTATCCAGCAAATCTGTCATTTAGAATAGAAGGAGAGATAAAGGTCTTCCCAAACAAACAAAAACTGAAGGAATTTGTCACCACTAAACCAGCCCTACAAGAGATCCTAAGGGGGATCCTGTGAGACAAAGTACCAGAGACATCACTAAAAGCATAAAACATACAGACATCACAATGACTCTAAACCCATATCTTTCTATAATAACACTGAATGTAAATGGATTAAATACACCAACCAAAAGACATAGGGTATCAGAATGGACAAAAAAACAAGACCCATCTATTTGCTGTCTACAAGAGACTCATTTTAGATCTGAGGACACCTTTAGATTGAGAGTGAGGGGATGGAGAAATATTTATCATGCTACTAGAAGCCAAAAGAAAGTTGGAGTAGCCATACTTATATCAGACAAACCAGACTTTAAATTAAAGGCTGTAACAAGAGATGAAGAAGGGCATTATATAATAATCACAGGGTCTATCCACCAGGAAGAGCTAACAGTTATAAATGTCTATGTGCTGAATACCGGAGCCCCCAAATATATAAAACAACTACTCATAAACATAAGCAACCTTATTGATAAGAATGTGGTAACTGCAGGGGACTTTAACACTCCACTTACCAAAATGGATAGATCATCTAGACACACGGTCAATAAAGAAACAAGGGCCCTGGGGCGCCTGGGTGGCGCAGTCGGTCAAGCGTCCGACTTCAGCCAGGTCACGATCTCACGGTCCGTGAGTTCGAGCCCCGCGTCAGGCTCTGGGCTGATGGCTCAGAGCCTGGAGCCTGTTTCCGATTCTGTGTCTCCCTCTCTCTCTGTCCCTCCCCCGTTCATGCTCTGTCTCTCTCTGTCCCAAAAATAAATAAACGTTGAAAAAAAAAATTAAAAAAAAAAAAGAAACAAGGGCCCTGAATGATACATTGGATCAGATGGACTTGACAGATATATTTAGAACTCTGCATCCCAAAGCAAAAGAATATACTTTCTTCTCGAGTGCACATGGAACATTCTCCAAGATAGATCATATACTGGGTCACAAAACAGCGCTTCATAAGTTTACAAGAATTGAAATTATATCATGCATACTTTCAGACCACAATGCTATGAAGCTTGAAATCAACCACAGGAAAAAGTCTGGAAAACCTCCAAAAGCATGGAGGTTAAAGAACACCCTACTAAAGAATGAGTGGGTCAATCAGGCCATCAGAGAAGAAATTAAAAAATATATGGAAACAAACGAAAATGAAAATACAACAATCTAAACACTTTGGGATGCAGCGAAGGCTGTCCTGAGAGGAAAATACATTGCAATCCAGGCCTATCTCAAGAAACAAGAAAAATCCCCAAAATCCCCCAAATCTAACAGCACACCTAAAGGAAATAGAAGCAGAACAGCAAAGGCAGCCTAAACCCAGCAGAAGAAGAGAAATCATAAAGATCAGAGCAGAAATAAACAATATAGAATCTAAAAAAACTGTAGAGCAGATCAACGAAACCAAGAGTTGGTTTTTTGAAAAAATAAACAAAATTGACAAACCTCTAGCCAGGCTTCTCAAAAAGAAAAGGGAGATGACCCAAATAGATAAAATCATGAATGAAAATGGAATGATTACAACCAATCCCTCAGAGATACAAACAATTATCAGGGAATACTATGAAAAATTATATGCCAACAAATTGGACAACCTGGAAGAAATGGACAAATTCCTAAACACCCACACTCTTCCAAAACTCAATCAGGAGGAAATAGAAAGCTTGAACAGACCCATAACCAGCGAAGAAATTGAATCGGTTATCAAAAATCTCCCAACAAATAAGAGTCCAGGACAAGATGGCTTCCCAGGGGAGCTCTACCAGACGTTTAAAGCAGAGATAATACCTATCCTTCTCAAGCTATTCCAAGAAATAGAAAGGGAAGGAAAACTTCCAGACTCATTCTATGAAGCCAGTATTCCTTTGATTCCTAAACCAGACAGAGACCCAGTAAAAAAAGAGAACTACAGGCCAATATCCCTGATGAATAGGGATGCAAAAATTCTCAGTAAGATACTAGCAAATCGAATTCAACAATATAAAAAGAATTATTCACCATGATCAAGTGGGGTTCATTCCTGGGATGCAGGGCTGGTTCAACATTCACAAATCAATCAACGTGATACATCACATTAATAAAAAAAAAAGAGAAGAACCATATGATCCTGTCAATCGATGCAGAAAAGGCCTTTGACAAAATCCAGCACCCTTTCTTAATAAAAACCCTTGAGAAAGTCGGGATAGAAGGAACATACTTAAAGATCATAAAAGCCATTTATGAAAAGCCCACAGCTAACATCATCCTCAATGGGGAAAAACTGAGAGCTTTTTCCCTGAGATCAGGAACACGACAGGGATGCCCACTCTCACCGCTGTTTAACATAGTGCTGGAAGTTCTAGCATCAGCAATCAGACAACAAAAGGAAATCAAAGGCATCAAAATCGGCAAAGATGTAGTCAAGCTTTCGCTTTTTGCAGATGACATGATATTATACATGGAAAATCCAATAGACTCCACCAAAAGTCTGCTAGAACTGATACATGAATTCAGCAAAGTTGCAGGATACAACATCAATGTACAGAAATCTGTTGCATTCTTATACACTAACAATGAAGCAACAGAAAGACAAATAAAGAAACTGATCCCATTCACGATTGCACCAAGAAGCATAAAATACCTAGGAATAAATCTAACCAAAGATGTAAAAGATCTGTATGCTGAAAACTATAGAAAGCTTATGAAGGTAATTGAAGAAGATATAAAGAAATGGAAAGACATTCCCTGCTCATGGATTGGAAGAATAAATATTGTCAAAATGTCAATACTACCCAAAGCTATCTACACATTCAATGCAATCCCAATCAAAATTGCACCAGCATTCTTCTCGAAACTAGAACAAGCAATCCTAAAATTCATATGGAACCACAAAAGGCCCCGAATAGCCAAAGTAATTTTGAAGAAGAAGACCAAAGCAGGAGGCATCACAATCCCAGACTTTAGCCTCTACTACAAAGCTGTCATCATCAAGACAGCATGGTATTGGCACAAAAACAGACACATAGACCAATGGAATAGAATAGAAACCCCAGAACTAGACCCACAAACGTATGGCCAACTCATCTTTGACAAAGCAGGAAAGAACATCCAATGGAAAAAAGACAGTCTCTTTAACAAATGGTGCTGGGAGAACTGGACAGCAACATGCAGAAGGTTGAAACTAGACCACTTTCTCACACCATTCACAAAAATAAATTCAAAATGGATAAAGGACGTGAATGTGAGACAGGAAACCATCAAAACCCTAGAGGAGAAAGCAGGAAAAGACCTCTCTGACCTCAGCCGTAGCAATCTCTTACTCGACACATCCCCAAAGGCAAGGGAATTAAAAGCAAAAATGAATTACTGGGACCTTATGAAGATAAAAAGCTTCTGCACAGCAAAGGAAACAACCAACAAAACTAAAAGGTAACCAACGGAATGGGAAAAGATATTTGCAAATGACATCGGACAAAGGGCTAGTATCCAAAATCTATAAAGAGCTCACCAAACTCCACACCCGGAAAACAAATAACCCAGTGAAGAAATGGGCAGAAAACATGAATAGACACTTCTCTAAAGAAGACATCCAGATGGCCAACCGGCACATGAAAAGATGTTCAACGTCGCTCCTTATCAGGGAAATACAAGTCAAAACCACACTCAGATATCACCTCACGCCAGTCAGAGTGGCCAAAATGAACAAATCAGGAGCCTCTAGATGCTGGAGAGGATGTGGAGAAACGGGAACCCTCTTGCACTGTTGGTGGGAATGCAAATTGGTGCAGCCGCTCTGGAAAGCAGTGTGGAGGTTCCTCAGAAAATTAAAAATAGACCTACCCTATGACCCAGCAATAGCACTGCTAGGAATTTACCCAAGGGATACAGGAGTACTGATGCATAGGGGCACTTGTACCCCAATGTTTATAGCAGCACTCTCAACAATAGCCAAATGATGGAAAGAGCCTAAATGTCCATCAACTGATGAATGGATAAAGAAATTGTGGTTTATATACACAATGGAATACTACGTGACAATGAGAAAGAATGAAATATGGCCTTTTGTAGCAACGTGGATGGAACTGGAGAGTGTGATGCTAAGTGAAATAAGCCATACAGAGAAAGACAGATACCATATGTTTTCACTCTTATGTGGATCCTGAGAAGCTTAACAGAAACCCATGGGGGAGGGGAAGGAAAAAAAAAGAAAAAAGAGGTTAGAGTGGGAGAGAGCCAAAGCATAGGAGACTCTTAAAAACTGAGAACAAACTGAGGGTTAATGGGGGGTGGGAGGGAGGGCAGGGTGGGTGATGGGTATTGAGGAGGGCACCTTTTGGGATGAGCACTGGGTGTTGTATGGAAACCAATTTGACAATAAACTTCATATATTGAAAAAAAGTAAAAAAAAATAAAGTAGTAAAAACTTGTATTTACTAAAAATCACCTAGGTTTATCTTTTTACAAACCATAGGTAATGACACAAGATTTTTAAAGCAAATAGTGGTAACAAGAGTTTTCTTTGGTGATAATATCTCTTAGAGAAGGAGACAGATCAGTAAATTACATGTTTATTTTCCTTCTCTTGAGATGTTATTACGTTCTACATATTTTCTTGAATAGATTAAAAAAAAGTATTAAATCTCTTTATCCTTTGGTTAGAAGGAGACAATGAAGGTTGGAAGTGAGTATTTTACCTAATAGATAAAAACTGCTCCCAGAGGTAAACTTTAAACTGCTGTGTGTAGCCTGTTGCTATTGGCAGGCACACATGAGCTCAACTTCAGACCAGCAGGACTTACAGTTCACCTCCATGGGAGATGCTAGAGGTTATGCTGCATGTATACCCACAATAAGTTTCATTAAATAGTATTTATTATTTTCACTCAAAAAAATCAATAGAGACTATAAAATCTGTGTAACCACTGACCTTTTCTACAGGGTGGAACAGTTATAAAATGCTTTTCTCCCTCTGGGGAGAAAAGGTGTTAAGTGTGAGACATTAGAGGGCTTTAACTGGCAGCTTTCCATGGTGGCCCCATTGATATTTGGTCTTCCTGTAATGGAGTTTTTAGGATGCTTCTAGGCACAAGTGATATTTAGGGATGGGCTTAATTGTTAGTCTTTCACTGAGCAAATTTCCCATAGAAAGTAAAAGATTTGGCCTAGACCTTCTACTTTCTTCAATCAGAGCACTCATGACTGATGGAATGACGCCTGGTTGTAGGGAGGTACGTATTTCATTCAGACAGAGATGCTACTGAGGACCACAGTCCAGGGTTGAAGTCTCACCTGGAACTTTCGGAGACTTCATACAACTCACTTAACTAACATGTCTTCATAAGAAATCGGTCCTATAACTAGTACATTGTTCATTATTATCAGAAATAAGTCATTGTCTTTCCAGAGAAATGCACTGAGACGTCTTTAGTAGCTGAAGACAGTGCTTCTCAAGCATTTTTTTTTTTTTAAAGACTTGGTTTGGGACTTTAATTTAAAATCGTAATTAAGATTTATTAGCTTTCTCCCCAAGAGTCAATTATATCCTTATCCTATGTAGGTGCAAACCAAGAACAAATCATTAATTTTTGTAAAAGATATTTCATTGTTTCTTTCTCTATTTACCGAAGAGACTTAAGAAAGAAATCTCTCTCCTGGTTCTTAGCTTGTTTAGGTTGATAAAGAATGCAGGTTTTCATGGGTGGCAAATATAGTCCGTGAAACTTCTTGGGCTCATGAGCTGAGTTGTAGTAGGGACTCAGGCAAGTGATATTTCTAAAGGAATACCAAGTTCTATGGAATGGCTTTGGGTTTGTTCAAATTTTATTTTCATTTATTTACTATGCAGTGATGGCCAGAGCCTGGATTCAAAGAGGTCTCTTCCCAGAGCCCCATCTTCACATATTTGTGGGATATCTATGACCTTTGCCTCTGTACCCACTGTCCCCAGTCTTGACAGATAAATCTATATTAAATTAATAATTGCAATATCACCTTAATTATATTTACTGTTTTAGCCTTCAATGTGTACTTAACATTTTTAGTTAAGTCCTTTTTCTGCCATCATTTAACAGATATTGGTGAGAATGTGCAGAAACAGGAAACCTCTTGCACTGTGGTGGGAATGCAAACTGGTGCAATTGCTCTGGAAAACACTGTGGAGGTTCCTCAAAAAATTAAAAATAGAATTACCCTACAACCCAGAAATAGCACTACTAGGAATTTATCCAAAGGATAGAGGAATGCTGATTCATAGGGGCATATGTATCCCAAATTTATCACAGCGCTATCAACAATAGCCCAACTATGGAAAGAGCCCAAATGTCCATCAACTGATGAATGGATAAAGAAGATGTGGTTTATATATACAATGGTATACAAGTGCATACTTGGCAATGAGAAAGAATGAAATCTTGCCATCTGCAACAATGTGGATGGAACTGGAAGATATTATGCTAAGTGAAATAAGTCAGTCAGAGAAAGACAGATATCATATATTTTCACTCATATGTAGAATTTAAGAAACTTAACAGAAGACCATGGGAGAAGGGAAGGGGAAAAAATAGTTTCAAACAGAGAGGGAGGCAAATAATAAGAGACTCTTAAATACAGAGAACAAATTGAGGGTTGATGGAGTGGGGAGAGGGGAAAATGGGCGATGGGCACTGAGTAGGGCACTTGTTGGGATAAGCACTGGGTATTACATGTAGCGATGAATCATGGGAATCTATGCCTGAAGTCAAGAGTACACTGTATACCCTATATTTAGCTAACTTGACAACAAATTATATTTTTAAAAAAGACAAACAAAAATTTCAAAGGAAAATTTACACTTTTTATATTTTTTGAATTTGAAATAACTTCCTATTTTTAAACAGACCAGTTTTCCATCTGCATAAACATTATTTTCATAGCATCCTTGCACAGGATAATGAGTTTTTACAATATATTATTGGAAGAAAAAATGAGGGAGGAGGACATAATCTTTGATATGCTGAGAATTAATTCTCCAAATGGTCCCCATCAAAACATAGTCAAGTATTTTTTTTTTAAAGTTTGAGGAACTGGTGCGGTGAATTTGAATATTCCCGAGTCATCAAATGAAGATATGTAAGAATTATTATAAACAAACTATATATCAAGGGCCATTTTTATTCCAGCCATTTTTCTTCTTTCATTTTCCTTTCCTCCTTTCTATGCTTTCTTCCTGATTTAGCTTAACTTCTCCTTCATGTATAAACTCCATGTCTCAACTTTAATATTGTTTTGCCTGTCCTACTGCAATTCATTTTTAAAGAATGGAAGAATGTTTTAGTTAAATTTATTCAAATATTCAGCTGTCCTAGGTTCTCAGAAATTTATACATATGACAAGTTTCCATCATTTAAAAAAAAAAGCAGTAAGATTCTAGCAAGTAAGTGTTCTACTTCTGTTTGAAATTTAACAACTATGCTTTCAAAAGTTAATGTCAATATTTAGAGTGCAGTTGGGTTTATGTAGTTTACTGTCTGTCCATATAGAGTGGCATTTAAAAATTCAGTCCTCTACTATTCTTTACCAATTTTACTTGTTCTTGAGGTTTCCGTTCGAACTTAATCCCACAATGCCAAATATACTTCTGGGAAGTTAGTAGATACCTTTCTACTGCATGCATACTTATTGAGTTCCTAAAAAAGGCCCATATTTTAAGTTTGTATTAGGTTCCTAAAATAAATCAACTGGAGCCAAGATGGTCATTGCTGTCTCGATCAAAGTAACCAAGTAAACGCCAAATCTCACTCTACTGTAAACACAGCTTTTTAGGCATTTCTTACTAACTGTTAAGAAAAGACAAAGTCTTGAAGATGACAAAACAAACACTTTGTGCTTGTGTAGTTCCCTAGAAATTCAATATGCTGTTAAATTATCACTACCAACTGAGAAAATAATGTGTGCTAGGCAATACGACAATGCTTTATGTATCTTATCTTTTTCAAAAACCACAAGCTTTTGGGACAAATTGCTTAGGTTTAGATTCTAAGTCCCAACACTGCCACTCACTACCTGCGTGATATTAGGGAAGTTAACTAACCTCTCTGCAGCTCAGTTTCTTAATTTGTAAAATGGGCAGAGTGACATAACAGGCCTCAAAAGGCTGTCACAAGAATTATGCAAGATATTTACATACCATGAGCTTAGCTAGCACTATGTGTGGCACATATAAGTGCTCAATAAATATTAGCTTTAATTTACAATAATTCTGACAAATATCCTGAAAAGTTTGGTAAGGGTTATTTTTTCACACGTGTAGATGAAGAAAAAAAAGATTATAATCTTATATTTATCAGGATAGCCTAGATTAACCTATGTAACATAAAAGCTCAATATCTCAATGACTTAAAAACACAGTTATTTCTTGCTCATGGTATCTGTCTATCGTGAATGGCTGGAAGCTCTGTTCCTATGTCATCATTGTCCTTCCTCCATGACAGGTTGATAGATTTCCCAAATGTTTTCCATGATAGAGAATTCTGTAGGTTATTGCACTCACATTAAATGTTCTGACCCAAAAGTGATGCAAATCACTTCTGCTCACAACTTTTGGGCCCAAACTAGTTATATGACCACACCCAACTACAAAGAGCCAAGAAGTTTAATTCTATCAGGGGCACTAATGACTACCATAGATCTCATTATCCACTAACTTAAATTATTGAATTCTTATAATCTGACAATCACTTTTCTGGGCACTACAGATATAGCAGGGAACAAACCAGATATGGAATAAGTTCCCATGAAGGCTACATTCTAATGTGGTAGTTAATAAAAAATAACAGAAAACATGAATAAATGGATAATTATTTAATAAGAAAAATCAAATGTTAACTATGCAAAAAAGTTATAAAAGGACAATCTCATAAGAAGTAATTTGTTAGTAATTTAGACCGATGAGCAGAAAAAAAAAGTCTCTCTGAGGAGGTGACATTTGAAATAAGAACTGAATAGCCATTGAGAACTGGTACCATGAAGATTGGGAGGAAGCACTCAAAGCAGAGAGCACAGCAGTGCAATAATTTCAAGGTAGAAACACATCTTTTGTATTTGAGCAGAAGGAACATAAGTGTGGAGACAGCATGATGGTTGAGGGAAAGAATGTTAAAAGACAAATGGCAGCAGTAAGCCAGGGAAAAGTTTTGTGTTTTTTTCTACTTGACGGGAAGGTGAAGGGTGAAACATTAAAATAGTTTGTAGTTTTAAATGATCCTATGGGGTAGGGGCACCTGGGTGGCTCAGTCGGTTGAGCGTCGACTTCGCTTAGGTCATGATCTCACTCACAGTTTATGAGTTCAAACTCTATAAGAGGCTCGCTGCTGTCAGTGCAAAGCCTGCTTCAGATCATCTGTCCCCTTCTCTCTGCCCCAACCCCATTTGTACTCTCTCAAAACAATAAAACATTTACAAAAAGAGAGAGAGAGAGAGAGAGAGAGAGAGATCTCACAGTGTATTGTGAAGAAATGGAGTATGAAAGGTCAAGAGAGGAAGCAGAAAGTGGACAGATATGAAATATGTTTTGGGGAAGATCTATGATCCTGTTAATGGATTAAGTGGAGGATGTAGAAATAGAAATGAACCAAGAATGATTTCTCAGGATTTTTGCCTTAAACATCTATGTAGATAGTAAATTAGCACTAAGATGGGGGAAATTGGGAAGAAAAGCAAGTTTGTGAGTGTGAATGGGGTAGGAATATGGAGATCTGCTATGATAATGTCAACTTTTGGATGCATAGTTGACATCCAAATTGAGACATAATAAAGGAAGTTATATATAGGAGTTTGGAGACTAGGTTTAGATATATAGATGTTGAACAATTCATTAGATGATATTTAAAATCATGGAACTGAATAAAATAACCTTGTAAAATATGTAGATAGAAAAGAAAAAAAATACCAGCAGTGAGGCCCACATCACTCCAAAATTTAGTGACCATAAAAGGCAAGCAAGCAGGACACTGAGAATGGCCAGTAGTAGGAAAATAATCCCACACTTAAGTTAGGAGGAAAATAATCCCACACTTAAGTTACCTCCTAAGTCTTTCAAGAAGCAATCAGTACCAATGAATGTTCTTGAGAGATCAAGTAAAATAAGAACAGAAAAGTGTCTGTTGGGCTTGGCAATATGGAGGTTATTATTTGCCTTACCAAGAGCAGTCTCTATGGAAGGGTATAAGAATGAACCTAATTGGAGTGAGTTAAGAAGAGACTTTGAGGTGAAAAAGTACAGATGAGACTTTCACTATGAAGAAGATAAAAATGGGGTGTTGATTGGAGGAGGATGTAGTGTCAGTGAAAGTTTTTTAAAAAACTGAGGGATGATAGATATAATCTAGAGGATGGAGGGCAGGGAGGAAGGGAGATTAAGAGAGAGAAGAAAAGAAAAAACTGATGGTGCAGACAAAGTTCAGGAACAAAGATCCTGAGAAGAAATGGGTGTCTGGAATCCAGAATACAAGTGGACTCCAGCAAGGATAGTTCATTCACAAATGCAGGAAATAAGGGAAGTATCTATGCAAACAGAGGTTTATTGGCAGATCTGTGGGAAGTAGAGGAGACACCTCTGGTTGGAGTGCTTTTTTTTTTTTTTAATTTTAAGTATAAGATAAGATCAACAGCTGCATGTGAAATGGGGGACTACAGGTGGCTCTAGGAGAGAGTTCAGGGTGTGAGCTATTCAATTTGGAGAGTGGTAAAACCACAATAAGTATGAAAATATTGCTGTGTTGTGTTGGATGATCATTTTATCCCTGTGTACATGTTCATAAATATGTTCTCATTTGTAGTGAGATCCGTTAGACTGATTTATATTACTCTCCAACAAAGTTCAGTTGTTTGGATGCAGGGATGGACGGGTAAAATAGGTAAATGTAATCAGGATGAGGCTTTGCCAAGAAAGATGGAGGAAGAGATATGTGAAATAATTGTTTGTAACGGTAATTATAATGCTAATTAGCTCTAAATTTAGTACACAGAAGTGGGGCTATGACAGGTTAGAGGGTAGAGCTTAATGATAAAAAAGTGGTATGGTGCTGAATTAAAAATCTTACTCTTTGGGGGTAGACAGGCATATAAATAATTAACTATAAAACAAGGTGATATATCCTATCTTTAGGCAAGTTTAGAGTCCTATGGGAATAATTAATTCTGCCTGGGGGTAGGGGTTGGGGAATATATTGAATACACTCACCTCTTTCTAACAATTATGCCAAATCTTTAGAGCAGAGGTAGCCTTTTTACTACCTAGGCTGTAAATAACGTTTAGAATTTGGAGAGCCAGTCACTATGTTGAGAGCATATTTTTTCTACAACCCTCCCTTATGCCAGAAACAGAGATATCAGTTAAGAAGCTACTATTGTAATCTGGGCACATGGAGATGAACTAAATTTTACCAGGTTCTCAAGTGATAACTGAAATGAATAAACGATCCCCTGTTGGACATTAGAACTAGGGGACAAAAATAAAGAAACATAAAAGATGTAGTTTGGAAGAATGGAAGAAATAGCAATACCATGCTTATATTAAAAAAAAAAAAAAGAGCAGAGCCTGTCTGGGAGAAAAATGGCTGACACTGGGAATGAGAGATTTGAGCTGGTTATAAAACATGTTTTGGGATCAGGTGAAAAAATACAGTTGGTGAGCCAGGACTAGAAATGAAGACTGGGAGCCACTAGAATAGGAATAATAGTTGACCACCATATTCATCAAGATGCTTCTCAGCCCCCAAACCTGTAATGGTTACTTATGTTATCAATTTTAACATTGCCATAATCTCTTCCAATCTAGACATCAAATTTCTTCCCTCACTACTTTTCTAGTCAGCCCAGACACCTTACCAACCTCCACATATTCATGCTTATATCTACCCCCTGCATTTGTCTTGTTCTATTTCTTTTACCTGGAATGTTTTCACTCTTCCCTTAGCATGTATACAAATCTTACCCATCTTAAAATCTACTTTTTCCTTAAAACTCTACTCTAGACCCAAATTGTAGCTATATACAGACATATAACTTCTTTTCACACTTAAGGTTAAAACTTGCTCTTGTAATAGCTCAATTTTTCGATGTGGTTAATTTCATTTGCCTAAATGGATTTATTGGCAATAGAGCTGTAATCAAAGGAGCACTGGATTTGTGTTCTTGAGTTCTGGCTTCAAATCTTTAGCTTTTTAACTTCACAGAGCAGTGCAAAACATTTTCCTTAATTGGTTTCTTTACTCATAAAATAAGGATTGCAATTCTTAACCTTCAAGGTTATTATTGGATTACATGAAATGGTGTGAAATATTAGAGTTTTTCATCATGGACCACAAAATCCACTCTAACTAGTTGTGATAGTTAGTATTTATTTATTTATTTATTTATTTATTCATTCATTCATTCATTCATTCATTCATTCATTCATTTAGAGCAGAGGAGAGAGTAAGCAGTTGAGAGAGAGAACCCAAGCAGGCTCCATACTGGCAGTGCAGAGCCTAATGCAGGGCTCAAACTCACCAACTGAGATCATGACCTGAGCCAAAACCAGGAGTCAGACATTTAACTAACTGGGCCACCCAGCGCCCCTTGCGATGATTAATTTTATGTGTCAACTTGGCTACGCCATGGTACTTAGATACTTGTTCAAACATTCTAGATCTTTCTGTGAAGGTATTTTTTTAAATGTTTATTTATTTTGGGGCTCCAGGGTGGCTTAGTCACTTAAGTGTCTGACTTCAGCTCAAGTCATGATCTTGTGGTTGACGAGTTTGAGCCCCACGTTGGGCTCTGTGCTAACAGTTTGGAGCCTGGAGCCTGCTTCAGATTCTGTGTCTTCGTTAGTCTGTCCCTTCCTTGCTTGAACTCTCTCTCTCAAAAATAAGTAAACATTAAAAAAAAGAAAAGAATTGTCAACTTATCGATTATTAGAAAAAAATCGTGAGAACGGAAGTCTTCTGTTATTCCCCTTTGTGTACCTCTAAAGTCCCAAACTTCTGATATTCAGGTCACACACAGATTCTCTAATCATCTACTTTTATCTTTGTTCCATGTTTCTCCTCTCTCCCTGCAATGCACCACACTGTTAACATTTTAAAATTTAACTTCTGCCAGGACTAGTTTTCCATTTATTCCTGAAATCACATTTTAGGCACAATTTTAGTAGTAGGCCCATTGTTTTTATGACAATGTCTGGCATTTGGTTCATTGACTGATTTAATTTTGGGTCAATTGATTTAAAATGTAGACTACTGATGTAGAAATTTCCACAGTACTCTGTATTAAAGAGACTTACATTGGTAAGCTTGATAAATGCAAAAAGATAAAAGGAAATAAACACGTATTTGGATGGCCAACAAAATTAGCCAAGTTTCAGAGCAGAAAGTATGAATACTATTTAAAAATTCTGAGTCAGGGGCGCCTGGGTAGCTCGGTCGGTTGAGCGTCCGACTTCGGCTCAGGTCATGATCTCACAGTCCCATGAGTTCAAGCCCCGCGTCGGGCTCTGGGCTGATGGCTCAGAGCCTGGAGCCTGCTTCCGATTCTGTCTCCCTCTCTCTCTGCCCCTCCCCCGTTCATGCTCTGTCTCTCTCTGTCTCAAAAATAAATAAATGTTAAAAAAAAATTAAAAAAAAATAAAAATTCTGAGTCAGATAAAAAGAAAAAAAGAGTTGCTTTTTTTCCATGAAGAAATGGGATTTATTAACTTAATCTGATTCTATTGATCTCTCATGATGAAAATATTAGGGCTGGACCACAATGAAGTGAAGATAGGTATGCTAAAAGCTAACAGCTAATATAACTGAGTCCTAAACTTCATGCTAGTCACTGAGCTCAATATTGTAAGTGCAATTGATTTAATTCTCACAATAGTTTTTAATGCAGGTACAACTTCCCCACTGTACAAATGAGTAAACTGAAGAACTTGTAAGGTTAAGAAACTTTCCAAAGATATAATAAGGGCAGAACATTCGGGCTCTAGAATGGACCTCCTAACCTAGATTCTACTATTTCTCACTGAACAGCATTATTACTGGGGTGTTTATTTTTTGTTCTTATATATATACTTTTCTTTGATTGCCAAGAGAAGTAAGAATTAGTGAAATTCGGCTTCCAAAGATTTTGCTATCCATACATGAAAGTTGCTCACCAGATCATTTTCTTTTTCTCTTTTTCGCCATCCACCTTACTTTCACCCCGCCCCCCCTTTTTTTTTCAAGTAACATATGAACATAATGTATGTGGCTCTAGACAAGGAATACCCTCTGGCTCTACCCTACTCTGGAATGAGAAACGGGGTACATACACTCTGATGGATGAAGCTCAGTGGTCTATGAGTAGCAACGACATATAAAGGTAACTCCTGAAGACTTGGCCCAGAAGGCAGAGGAGTATATAGTAAGTTTGGGGATGTTCATATGCTTATCAAGTGAATTAAATGTTGAGGACAGAGAAGCGAATCACCCAAATAATATATCACAGTGCATCTATCAGATGACTGTAAAAATTTTCTTTCTGTGGGAAGAGGAGACTCATTTAAAACTAATTTGGTCTTTGGGGAGTGGGAGAAGACTTCAAAAACATTTCAAGTCTTGGGGCACCTGGATGATTCAGTTGGTTATGTCCAACTCTTGATTTAGGCTCAGGTCATGATCCCACAGTGGTGTGATTGCCTGCTTAGGATTCTCTCCCTCCCTCTCCTTCTGCCTGTCCCCTGCTTGTGCACACGAGTCCTCCTTCAAAAAATAAAAATAAATTTTTAAAATCAAAAAAAATTTCAAGTCTTAACAGAATTACACAAATACAAAATTACATAATTACAACATTTTTTCAAAGAAATGATTATAAATTGGAACAAAATTATACCCCAAAATATATTATTTTCTTTTTTTCTTAAAGGATATTGTGTTTTCAGCCCAATAGTGTTGGATTTCAAAATGAAAGCCTGAATGACTAAAAATGAGAAAAGACCCTATTTTTATTGTGCTCCATTCTCTTTGTCCTGGGAGATTAATTATCAGTCATTTTCTTTGAGAAGTTTACCTTCTTTTGATGATTGAACAGAATTAGCTTAACAATGAGGAGGGCAAAAGTCTTATGATGGCACCACAGAATCTCCATCTGTAAATTATATGGTTATCTGAATTAGTTGGTCTTTTTTTTTTTTTTTTGGTGTGTTTTCTGAAAAGAAGCATGAGAATGAGGAAGAACAGCAATTTAAAAGTGTGAATCCACTGCTTTTAATATTGCATGTAACCTGGAAACTGAAGTTTTGGAAGTAAATTATAACAAGAGAGACTTCAATGGAGAATATGAAAGGAAACAGAATTAATCTTCAGAGAGTAGTTCTCACCATTTAGCTGGCTTGCGAGAGTGGACCCAGATAATATACAGGTATGCTGAATAATGTATTGGGTGTTTGCCAATCCTTCAAGCTGAATTTTCTTACCTCTGGGAGAAAAAGTCTTTTGTGTATAGGTCTTTGTTCTTTTTAGAGTCCATAACCCTGTTTTATCTGCAATCGGTGCTTCAGCAGGAAGTATGTCTGTTAATTTTAGAATATGTACAATGATAACATTGTGAGGAAAATGGTAGAGAGGAAGGGTAATTGAAGTGGAATTTTACATTTTTTAAACAAAAATAATGGAATATTTTGAAGTTCATCTAGGAAGATTCCATATGTTCTGTATAATACTGACCTCCTACATAGTTCTTTAAAATGCACCCAGTATATATTCCCATGAAGCACGGCAGGAGAGAAGTGATTTGCCCTGTTTTAACTATGGGAAAAAAATCAGGTAAAGAGGTCAGGTGACTTGCCCAAGAGCTAAATGGAATAAGTCCAAATACTTTAGAACTTCTGGCTTACCTCTAACTGTGAATTTACCTACTTGTATATTGTGATACTTTAATTATAGCATTTAGGTGCACCTTAAAGTAGCACACTTTTCATGCCTCAGAAAGGTAACCCCTCTGAACATGCCTAATGAGATTCCTAGGGGTTGGCATTCTGAATGATTGTCTCTAAAAGATGGTAAATGTAAGGCATGTTATGTTGATATAAAAATGACTGGGAGCCAGATGCTCTTTCCAGGATTAAATCATGATACTCTGAGTATAAAAGCTACATAAATGGGGGCATCTGGGTGGCTCAGTTGGTTAAGTGTCTGACTCTTCTTTCAGCTCAAGTCATGATCTCACAGTTTATGAGATAGAGCCTCAGATGGGGCTCTGGACTGACAGCGTGGAGTCTGCTTGAAATTTTCTCTCTCCCTCTCTGTCTGCCCCTCTCCCACTTGTGCTCTCTCTTTCTTTCTCTGAAAATAAATAAACTTAAAAAAAACTACAAAAACTATTCCTCATCTGCCTTCCTAAGTACCCACACCTCTGGTTTTTGTCTGTTTGTTTTTGAGAGAGAGAAAGAAATAGAGAGTGAGCAGGGGAGGGGCAGAAAGAGTGGGGAGACAGAAAGTCCCAAGCAGCTTCCACACTGTCAGTGCTGAGCCCGATCAGGGCTAAAACCCACAAACCATGAGATCATGACCTGAACCGAAACCAACAGTTAGACGCTTAACCGACTAAGTCACCCAGATGCACCTCCATCTCTGTTTTTAACCCCTCTTCATTATTCCTTTCCAGTCTCCACCAGGAACTCTGGATCCTCATGCTAGAACCTCGTTAGTATCAAGGGCTCCCTCCTGAGGTGTCTAATGCATAGATTTTGAAATCTTATCCAAATAACTTCCATGTTTTGGTCTTTACTCCTTTTCTCATCAAAACTGAGCTGTTCTCAATCTATTCCCTTAGGATATTGCTGTGCAGCAGGGGGTCTAATCCACTAAATGTAAATGGGTTTTAACACCTCTCAAACCACAGCTCTTTTCCCACAGACTTAAGCATACATTAACTCTGTTACAGATGTCCACACTAAATGCAACTTTCACTCTCCAGCTCCTTTCTCACTCTGAGCCCTTTCCATACTGTTTTTTCTATACAAAAGAAAATGCTACACTAAAGGCAAAGCGGGAATCTGTAGATTACATGGGTGGTAAATAACCACTTGATTACACCGGTATGCCTCATTTTTCTAAAGTTCACGTTATGCCGCTTCATTTTTATAAAAGACATATATTAGTACTTGTTTTCACTAAATGAAAGAAAGCCAAAGAGGATTTTTGCTTTGTGAAAATAACATTTGGTGTTTGTTTTGCAGAGAGTTCTGTTATAGAGGCAG
Organism: Panthera onca; assembly: GCF_046562875.1. NCBI lineage: Eukaryota > Metazoa > Chordata > Mammalia > Carnivora > Felidae > Panthera > Panthera onca. The sequence continues at coordinate 89,698,086 of NC_138339.1, forward strand.
TTTGCACCCTGAGCAGCAAGAGTGAGTCCATTAAACTCCTTCCCCAGAACTACACTCAGCATCTCCGCATCAAGTGGTCATAGCTTTGAACTGTGTCTGTGAACATCTGTGTTTTATATCGACTTGTTTTGAGTTTCCATTAGCAAAATATGTCCTAAGGTATCAGAAAAGCCTAACAGAGTTTATTTATTATTATTATTATTATTATTATTATTATTATTATTGCATATGGGAAAGTTTGAAATTTTTCCATGCAAATTAATGGTAATTGCTTCTTTGCTTTATGCCATTTGAGCTTATGAAAGTTTTCATAGGAACGCTCTATTTTCGGATAGCAGGAGAAACATGTATACCTTTCCTTGAGAGTATCTTCTTCCCCCTAATTAGGTGAAAACTCCTGGAAGTAATGCCTGCTGTTTTTGTTTTGTTTTGCTTTTAAAGCTTATTTATTTATTTTGAGAGAGAGAGAGAAAGGGAGAAAGAGGGAGAGAGAGCACACACGACTGGGGGAAAGGCAGAGAGAGACAGAGAGAGAATCCCAAGCAGGCTCTGCACTGTCAGCATAGAGCCCTACATGGGGCTCAAACCCATGAACTGTGAGATCATGACCTGAGCCAAAGTCAAGAGCCAGATGCTTAACTGACTGAGCCACCCAGGTGCCCCAGTTTTTACTGCTGTCATTATCTTCTTGTCACTTTTACAAACTGTTGCAATTATACCAATAATGAAATTATCAGAAATTTAATGCTTTCTCATTCAACTTATACTTTCATTTCACATATATGTCCACACATATGTGTATATTTGAACCATAAACTCAACTCTAACTCATGCTCTTCTTACTCTGTTTCACTATATTTCAGATAAAAGTAGGCACGTTGCTAGGTAATGCATGTGTAGGTGGCAATTGATTTAAAGTTTATTGTTCATATTTAGAACTTTTAATGGCATTCACATAGCTAGTAGTTAAAATACTTGTTAAATAAATGTTATTTCAGAGTGTAGAACTAAATTTCCAAGTTAGAAACTGGCATTTATTCCTTCCTAATGTATTTGTCTTCTGTATACATTGTTGGATATAGATGAGGAGTTTCTGAGTCATCAGAAAACAGGAAAACAAGATAGGAATGATCTGAAGAGCAATGATGCACATTAGAAAATGTCAATCAAGCTGCTACTGGGTTTAGTAGATAAATCTTCAAACTGTTTTGAAAAGACTGCTCTTATATATGAAGTTTAAAAATGCTCCTTTGATATATAACATTTATAATTCATCTCTTCCTGTTATGTTTTCATGAACTTCTGCAGAAAACTTCCCATCATAGTAAGAGTCACAAGGACAATTATTTTGACATTCTCTGGGAGCACTATTAACACATTGGAACAACAGGTACAAACTAGGACAGTCGGGTGGAAACCAAGGCAAATGTTTACCTTTCAAAACGTCCTATGAACATTTTAGCTCATCCACATAGAGAAGGCAAACACTATCAAGATAATTTCATCAGAAATGTGTTCTTCTCTCCTAATGTTTGTATTTAAACTTATAAATTATTAAAATGTTTTTATGTAAGTGTCCAACCCTGAAAAGTCTACTCTATTAAAACACTCTGAAGAACACTGCAAAAGCTCAAGTTTACTGCTTGAGAGACTTTTGTAACAGTGGGTAAGAGAATGGGCTTTGGTGTCAGACTTGGGTTTCAATGTTAGTTTCTCCCCTTACAATTATACAAATTTGGCCAATTAGACTCTATGAATGTCAGTTTTCTCATCCATTAAATGAGTAGTTTCTGAGTCATCAAAAACAGGAAAACAAGATAGGGATGATTGAAGATATTAATGGTAACTCAGTCAAAGATCTCATTTGGATTAAATGAAATAAGGTAGGAAAGTACTTAGTAGAGTATCCAGTGTATAAGTGGTCCAAACATGTCAGTGTTGGGATAGGAAATTGACATGGTCGCTGAATTTCCCTACTGCTTCTTCCTGAGTGTATCAAGAATGCACGATGCTGACCACTGCTTACCCAGGCCACTCCACAGTGTTGAGTTTGCAGTGAATAACACTGAGGGAGAGGAGGAGTAAAGTCTGCATGTAGGACAAAGAGCAGGCTTGCTTAATGCCTGTCCTAAAACATGAGGTTCCACAAGTGTTCCTTAGCTGCAGTAAAAATCCAGATTATACACACAGAATTCATCTGGGCCTTCTACATCACTCCTATGGAACTTGGGGTCAAAGGGAACTAAAGCAAACATGATGCTCATGCCACTTGCTGGGCTATGCGTAATATATTTTTTTGTCTCTGACCCAGGGGTTTTTTATCTTGCCAGTATCCTTGAAATGTTAACAGGTTAACTTACTAGCTTTTAAGTAGGGTGAAAATCAAATCCCCAACTCAATAGTTTTGGTGACAAGGATAGGATACTGAAAGACATATGGCTTTCAGGTACAAGAAGGACAAACCCAAAAGGTCAGGTTCAGGGATCTGAAGGACTCCCTAGAATCTGGTAGCAAGTGCTCTTGCCCAAGCCATGGGCAAGAATGGCAGGAGTGGGGAGTGGACAGAATAAGGGTTTCTCCTTGCCCTATTAATGAGACAGGTGGTGAGAAGTAAGGCTGAAACAATCTGCCCCAAAGGTGCCTTGGTTATTACTCTCTATCCTCCAGGCAAGGATGTTATCATGACAGTGGGACATAAGCCTCACAGTGCCACCTGAAAGGCAAGGTGGCTTGTGGTTGTAGAGCTGAGTAAACTCTTCATCAAGAATGCCAGCAAAGATGACCCTATTATTTGACAAAGACCTTTGGTTGCGTCAAAAATGTAGGAAGTCTGATCTGCACAGGAGCTGCTGCTTGAAACAAAGTAAATGCAAAACCATTTCTTACAATGCAGAGCCAGCCATGTGTATGCACCTGCTGCAGCCCAACCTGGCTGGCAACAATGACAGAATACTGGGTATGGGATGAAAAGAGGAGCTGAAGGCTGTGAGGTTGGAGCTACAGTGACATGGATAGGGGAAGAAAAGTTCCCCTAAGCATAGATGCTTGGGTGCTGAGAGGTAAACAGGGAAGAAAGCAGTGCTGTTTGGATTCCACTCTGAAATAAGGGATCTAAGTGAGAAAAAAATTCTCTCTGCGCCCTGCACTCCCACACTGTCTTCTGTGAGACAGCCTCCTCTGTCACTCCACCCATCGTGAATTCTCTGCTGGGAGATAGTGTGAAATCCCTGTTGCCGTTGCTCTGACTCCTAACCCACATACTTTAACTTGTTGGTCTATGTTCTTTTAGGGGAAGATGGTGCTCATCTTCCACTGATAGGGTTTTTATGGGACTTACAGTCTCCAAGGAAAGTTAACGTGACATTATATGTGGGGCTCACTGGGCTAACTCACTGTACTGTTTTTGTGGCTCCCATATCTGAATGTATAATGGAATAGTGTGTTAGATGCCTGCATGTCTCCATCTCATGAGTTCCAGAGGGAATTTTCTTGCTTGTACATTCTGTTGCATGTACTCTCTTTTCCAGGGTGCTCCAGTAGAAACAATAAAAAACCCTAGAAAGGGAAAGGGAAATCCTAATTTTAAAGATGCAAACACTCTAGGAACATTCAGAGAGGGCATTTTCCATTGAAACAGTGCCATCTATCTAAACAAGTCACCAAGTACACCCCCTTTGAAAGAACCATTGGCTTGCTACCACTATGCTCTTTATGGAACCAAATACCTTATGAGGATCTTGCGAGTTTCCAGTGTGAAATTTGTATTTATAGGTGAGTAAACTTGAACTTGATAACTAACAAGGTAGGTTGGACCTGATATGCTTCACCAGCCATGTGGAAATCACATATTTATTAGTGCAGCTAACCTGGCCCTGATATCATCTCAGTTTTACATGAAAAGGCAACTTTCTCCTTTAGGGGAAAATTATCACTCACTCCACTGGCTTGAAGTAAAGCAGCAGGAACAATGGGTCCCTAGATTGACAGAGTTTCCCTTAAATATCAGGGTCTGATACAATGATAGTTTAGCTAAGTTGACGCCTTACAGTGTCCATTGGTCTTTGTTACTGTTCAGCCTCAAGGTGAGGATTTGCAAAACCAAAAGCAAATGCTATCAATCCTTTTGGTGGGCAAATTCCAGACAGTGTCTTAGCCCTGGTCAGTCCTCTCCTTGGTGAAACTGGATACATTTTATTGACTCTTGGGCTGTTCTGACTTGGCTATCTGGCTGCCACTTGGAAGACCTCACACTGGCAGACTAAAAACACTCCACTTTGGTGCCATTATAATGACCCATCCGCTGATAAAACCAAATAGTATCAAGAAGATAAGCCCTACATCACCCAGGTCACTGCCATCACTATCTGGATTTATTGTCATACCTGATTTGATAACACAGGTACTGTCACAATGGATCTTATGCTTCAGATACAGAAGCCACCAATGTTTGTTAGACTTGTGATTCCTGCCAAGGTTGAACTATTTGCATTGCAGAGAAGGAAGAAAAACTGCTGGGGACATTGACTCTGTTTACTCCTGAAAAATTCAATACATTAACTTGACCCCCTCTTGGGGCTATTGCTATCTTGCCATTGCTGAAACTTGTTCAGTTTCCCATTTAATCAGCCAACTCCAGGCATAGTAATATGGGTCTTGAAATTAAACTGTGTCATGTTTTCAGCTTTCAGTCTATTTAGAGTTCAAAAATAGTATGCCTTTTGACACAAAGACTGGTCCAACATGGGCCAATTTTTAAGGTATTTGATGGGCGTTCCACATTCCCCACCATTTTCAAAAATCTAGTATTGCTTGAGCATCTTTCTTAAAAGTCAACTGAAAAATATTTGACTCCCCCTACCTCCTTCCTGATCTTCCCTTAGTAAAATAGTTTGTTCCCTGAAACCCACTGTGTTCAGAAAAGTGTTCATCTTTGTTTTTTTTTTTGTTGTTGTTGTTTTTTTTTTTTTTTTTGGTTGACTTCTGGGTGATGATCAGGAGGAAAAGAGTTGGGGTTATATTGATCTATTTTGAAAATTCATAATTCCCCTTGACTACTCCGGGGCATGATGCTTACTTCTTTTCTCTAACTGTATGCAAAACCACTGTGTGCGTGGTATCCATCTGGCTCTCTGCCAACACCCCTATAGGAGTCAGAAAAAAGGGAACCAACACATCAATACATTATGCTGATACTCACTTGGCTTGTTATGCTGTGAGTAATAAAAATCCTTTGTCTTTGAACCAGGAGTCTTGTATCTTCTACCAGAATCCACAAAACAATAAGAGATTGATTCATCAGCTTGTAAGAAGGGTAAAATAAAATCTCAGACATGACAATTAGTGATGAACTGCAACTTTCTATTCTTGGGTTACTGGTCTGAAATCTGGGTGGTTGAAGCTTTCTTAACACCAACAAAAGGAATTTAAAGTAAATTACTAAGCCTAACTCAATTTGCAAGTTTTAAAGTCAATGAAAATTGATTTTGCGGTCTTTTTTTTAAATAAGCTAATGATTGGGTGTTATGCAACACTAAAGAATATTGTCTATGAATGTCAGATCTTACCTTTTCTAAATTATAAATTTTATGATTATGAAAGAGAGATACTGAAGTTGGGGGAAGCTGTTCTATTATTGCTTACTCAAAATTGGTGGTAAAGAATTCAGCTAAGCAGTAGGTTCACACACCTTAATTTAAGATGCTTAAATTAAGATGCTTAATTTAAGATTCACTTGCCTTAAGATGCTTAAATTGAAACATGAAAAAGATTATAATAGAATGAGGATTTAGTAATACCTGGATTTTAACTAGGCATGTATTTTTTTTAAGAACTCTACTTTTCAAAAGCAATTCCTCTTCTTAGAGGTAAGATTGAGCTGTTCATTACATGTGTGCCTTTGAAGGAAAATAAACACCACACAACTTGAAGCCTTGAAAAATGTCTAAAGTGCTTCTTCATGGCTGTTAAGGCTATGTGGTCTTGCTCTCCTGCTGTTCACCACCCACTGGTCAGTCAACGACAGTCAATCAGCAAAGAATAGCAGCAGTAAATAACAGGAGAGATCACACACAGTTTAAACCGCCAACCCATGAGCTGCCTATGAAAGGCACATTCCTGAAGAAAGGCATACTTGATTCCTATCTGGATTCTGTGATTTTCATCTCCATCAAAATTATCATATAAAGAATAAGATTCAATTAGAGAGACAAATTTTGTTTTTGTTGTTTTTTTGAAAACACATAAGTAAAAAAAAAAATTGTTTGGTTTAGGAATATGGCTCAGCCCTGTCTCCAAAATTTCCTGAGTGTCTCTAAGCCAAGTGATGATAAGTGATTGCCTTGATCACTGAAGAGTCAAAGTCCTTTGCTATAATTCTGGGGTGAAATCGTCCATTCTTATTCATTTTCCCCAGCTTTCTCTGACACTAGTGAACTATGAACTTGGTTTAGCAGCTTGTATGTGAGGTGCAGAATAGAAAAGGGGACTTTTGAGCTTTGGACCAATAATCACATTGACCCACTAATGAATGAGAGTTTTCAATTTCCAGATACATACTCAATAAACTGTATAATGCAAACATCCATTTAAACACACGCATACCTTTCTTTTACTTCTGTGTTGTTTGACAAGCTTTTATTTGTACATAAACATTAGATTTTATTTTGAACTTCTAAGGTATATATTACATTTTTTTTAATGTTTCAAGTTTTTATTTAAATTCTAATTAATTAACATACAGTGTAATATTAGTTTCAGGAGAATTTAGTGATTCATCACTTACAGTGCTCATTGCAACTGCCCTCATTAATACCCATCACCCATTTAGTCCATTCCTCCCTGCCATACCTCCCTTTCAGCAGCCCTCAGTTTGTTCTCTATAGTTAAGAGTCTCTTTTATGTTGTGCCTCTCTCTCTTCTTTTTTTTCCTTTCCCCTATGTTCAACTATTCTTTCTTAAATTCTACATATGCGTGAAATAATATATTATTTGTCTTTCTCTGACTTATTTTGCTTAGTGTAATACACTCTAGCTCCATCCATGTCAGTGCAAATAACAAGATTTTATTCTTTTTGATGGCTGAGTGATATCCCATTGTTTATACATATACCATTCTTTATCCATTCATTAGTTGATGGACAGACATGTGGGTTCTTTCCATAATTTGGCTATTGTTGATAATGCTGCTATAACATTGGGATGCATATGTCCCTTTGAATCAGTATTTTTGTATCCTTTGGGTAAATACGTAGTAGTGCAATTACTAGATTGTAGGGTAGTTCTGTTTTAGCATTTTGAGGAGCCTCCATACTGTTTGACAGAGTGGCTGCACCAGTTTGCATTTCCACCAACAGTGTAAGAGGGTCTCCCTTTCTCCACACTCTCACCAACATATGTTGTTGCCTGTGTTAATTTTTAGTAAGGTATATATTTCAAAGGCCATTATATCAATTGATTTCTTAATTTCTTAATATCTTTTTTCTTCTATGCAATATCAAGTATAAAGTACGTATGCCAAATTTTATGGAGAAAAAGAAAGGAATAATTACTAGAATCTAAGATTTTACAGTTAGGAAAGGAAAATAGTACATGAACACTATGCTAGGTCAATGTCAGATGTTTATATATACTTTAATGGAGATGCCAATAAAAAAATGCAACCTTTAGGAGAGCAAGAGGCCATTTTTGGCTTTGTGTGAAGGATGGTTCATGAAGAAAGTGCAAGTAAAGCTAGGGCCTCAGTGTTGGTAATGAGGCTGGAATACTTCAAATCACTATGTGGTTGATTTATTAGAACACTTGCCACTACTTGTACTCTACTGCCATTGTATTTCCAGAAGTGTGCCTGATAAGCTTAAGTTGTTCCTGTCTCAAAGCAGCTTAGGTTTTCCCCAGGATTCTAGCATTCTATTCCAAGCACTTTGATTATGCCTACACAAACAAATGTATTTTACATCATGATCCAGTATACATAAACACATATATTCAACTAAAGCAAAATGTTGACATAACATTAGCTACCTGAATTATATATATATTATATATATATAATATATATGTATTATAATATATATAATTATATGTAAATATAAATAATTATATATATTATATATTATATATATATATATATTTTTTTTTTTTTTTAATTGAGGTAAAACTCCTACAGTGAAGCACACAAATCCTGTGTGCAACTTGTTAAATTTTTACATGGAGGTATATAATACCCTTTATGTTACCACAGCCTCAATCATGATATAGAACTTTTCTAGGCCCCAAGAAGTCTCCCTCATGTCCCCTTACACAAAACATTCCCCAAAGAGGTAACTGCTATCTGTAACTTTATCAAAACACATTAGTTTTGCCTGTTTTTGAATTTCATGTGAATAGAGTATCTGGCTTCTACCAATCAACATTATGTCAACAGTATGCAGTGTGCTGCATACTCTAATTTTCATTTAATTTAAGATAAATGACCAGTGTATTTTAAAATTGAGATAGAATTCATATGCCATAAAATTTACTATTTTAAAGTATACAACTCAGTGGTTTTGCGAGCGGGCCTGTGTGTGTTGGGACATGCAACTTCCTCTTTGTGCAGGAATCCAATGTCAGCTAGAGGTGAGAGTGTAGGGCCTTCTCAGGTCTATTCTGCACAAGTGCCCAGCCCTGGATACATGCACAGTCCTCTCTATGCGTTTGGCCTTCTAGATTCTTAGAAATGTATCAGAACATTCCAAAGTTTTCAGTGGACATCAGTACTCAGATTTTCCTTCTAAGCTATTAGCCTATTGTTTGCCCCAGTTGTTATCTACTGCATTGGGCATCTCAGATGTTCAACGGTTGTCTCTGTTTTTAAAGCGTGCCTAGGAAAAAAACTGTTTTCACTAGTCAAGCTCCAATTAGATAATAAAAGTCCAGACTTGAGAGTGAATTCTTCCAGGGATCTACCAGACAGATCAAATGGCAATTCTCTGCTGATATACCATGAAAAAGCTCCTTCCTTGTTGGACCCTCTCCAGTGGTAGCCAGTCTGCTGGATTCATTGTATTTCTGGCTGTTGGGCTATAAGTCTACAGCAGGCAAGATAAAATGCCACAAAATGACCTGTTTTTACAAAGGTCCAGCCAAGTCCTCAGTTTGCTGAAAGCCTTTGTTTCATTTCCCAAGTCCTGAAAAAGTTGATTCTGACTGTTGGTCAGTGCTTTTATTGCTTTTATGGACATTCTTACTCTACTCTATTCCCTGACATGACCTCTACACCCATTTTTTTACACACTGTAATATTTTTAGTCTCTTTTATTGAAGTAATGGTTACCACCCACTAAATTGTTTAATGGCCTACTCATCAGTTGAATTCCACAAATTGAAAAATTAGGATTCTAGTCACCTAAAGGCATTTATGTAGTTTTAGTGGCAAGAAGCGTACAATCTTGTAGAGCACAAAAATGAATGTAATAGCCTTAAACAAGGCTGGAAACAAACTAGCTTACAGAGAAATAAAACATGAGGGTCTTGGGTCCTGCAGGATAACTCAAGCTCTCATCCTGCACATTTGCCTTGATTATTGTGAGGCAGTAAGCCAAAATAAATTTGACTCAAATTATCTATATGAGGCTATTTCAAGTCTCTACTTCAGTTTTTATACATAGCTACTGTTATCAGCTAAATTGCTTCCCCCATTCATATATTGATATTCTAACTCCCAGTACCTGAGAGCTTGACTGTATTTAAATATGGTGGGGTACCTGGGTGGCTCAGTAGGTTCAGCATCCAACTGGGGCTCAGGTCATGATCTCACGGTTCGTGGGTTCAAGCCCCGCATCGGGCTCTTTGCTGGCAGCTCGGAGACTGGAACCTGCTTCAGATTCTGTGTTTCCGTGTCTCTCTCTGTCCTTGCCTCACCTGAGCTCTGTCTCTCTCTCTCTCTCTCTCTCTCTCTCTCTCTCTCTCTCTCAAAAATAAGTAAACATTAAAAAAAGAAAGACAGGGCCTTTAAAGAAGTAACTGAGGGAAATGAGGTTATAGGGGTGGTTCTTAATCCAATATGACTTTTGTGTTTATAAGAAGAGGAGACTTGGATACAGAAAACATGCAGATAAAGGACAGAGTGTGTGAAGGCAGAGAGAAGATGGACATCTGTAAGCCAAGGAGAGACGCCTCAGAAGAAACCAAACCTGCCGACACTTTGATATTGGACTTCTAGCCTCCAGAACTGAGAGAAAGTCAATTTCTGTTGTTTAAATCACATAGTCTGCAGTATTTATCAGAACCCTAATAAACTAATACAGCTACTAGGTATATATACCTAATTTGTTTATGTCTTTTTTTCATTTATTTTTCTCACTTAATCAAAGTAACATTGTCTTCATTGAAATATTATGTATGAGGAGCATAAAGCCCTAAAACCACTCCCACCCCCAAAAAAGCCTATTTTGGCATTTATTTTGGAGATAATTATTACAGTTTTTGACTCTGACCTCATCAGTGGAATTTTCTTGTGGGTTTTGAATATTTTTCAAATCCTGAGTAAAATGTTAAGCCTAAAAAATCAACTGAGATAAGTATATCCTTGGAGCTCCTCTTTTCCCTCTCCTATGAGACACGGCATCCACCCTATTTTTCTCTTAGGTTAGGCTACAAGTTTCACACTGGAAGCCAATTGTTATAGAAGTGTGATCCCATTTTCTCTGCTTGATCAGTACTCTTGGGTTGCTGAACCTTAGTGCCTCCAATTCCAAGCTGAATTGCTTATATGAAGAGGGGATCATTTCCCTGGTTTGATTTACTCAGGTGGTTTTAACCTTATTTGACTAGTGACATTGCTTATTTGGGTCCAAACCACGCACTCCATTGTAGAGAAGACCTGCTATGTGGAGGTTTACCCATTTTTTAATGTGACCCACCACCTGCCATGTTATTCCAACTGAGTTCAGTATGAATGCTCAGTAGCTTCAAAGTTTTAAGGTCTATCAATCTCAACCATAATATAAAGAACCAAATCTTTGCACAATCTTCATATGTGCCAAACATCATTTTTGTGGAAACTGTTTTAAGCAACATTATTTCAAAGATGAAAACTTGTAAACAATATTTTCTTCTCTACAACTGTTTCTTTAGCTGTTTGTTTAGGATATTTTGGTGAGAAGGACAAATTGTTTTCCTGTTGCATAAAGCTTATTTTTTCCCCTTCCTGTCATCTTGATTTATGGGATTTTTTTTTTACTTAATAGCTCCAACAAGTAATGTGCAGTGGATATAAAAAGTTGGCAATGTTTAAAGGGCATCACTTCCATATGTGTCCAGATATTCTGGAAATAAACTACACCAAGAAATTGGAAATAAGCATGTCAGCAAACTATTAAGCTTTTATTAAATGCTCTAAAACTTTATGTGCTTAGTTATAACATTTGTATCAAGCATGTGTGAGTTGTTGGTCTAGGAACTGACATTTACTGCTGTGTTTGGCTATGCCTCTATATACCAAAAGAGATAAATGACTTAGTTTGAAACATCTTCTATATAAATAAATTTTGATTAAAAACACTAAGAATAGAGTAATTCAGTAATAAATAAATTCATTTATAATGCAACATCTGGCACTTGGAGATGGTATGTTTTTATTACCACACAAACAATTATAGGTAATGCAGAGGGAATGGGATTTCAAAAAACTTTATCTTAATATCAGAAAAAGAAAGTAGATAATAGTTGTAATGAGTCATTAAGACTTGAAAAACAAAAAGGCATATGGATACTCTGTTATATGTGGAAGAGATTCTATAAAACACCCCACATTATTTTGCTTATGTGTCTTTTGATTTCACTTTTATCATCATCAAAAAGACTAGATTCTCTTAACTCTCCAGGCAATAAGGAATTCTTGGTAGCTGTTTCTATCCCATGTGAGCTATCTCAGGAGAAGTAAGGTGCTGTCATGGTGTGAAGCTTCACAGTGGCTAAACATCCAAATCTAAAGATCCATAGGCATCTGGTTCGGTTCATGGTCAGAAGCCTGTAAACCAAGTGGTAATCTGTGCCTTTCCCTCTCTCTGAGCTGGGAATAGTTCAGCAGAGTTTAAGCAGCTAAGGGACTCTGCCTACTAAAAAAGATATATTCTCAATCTACTTTGACCGGTTCTGCCCACTTGGAAAAAATAAGACACATGAAAATCCAAATTTGAAAAAAAAAGTGGATATTTAAATCCTCAGAAAACATAGCATTCGTTTTCTTCAATTGATGCACCTAAGTGAATTTTAAAACGCAAGTTGGGGGGGGGTGTGCGGTGCCTGGATGGCTCAGTTGGTTAAGCATCTGACTCTTGGTTTTGGCTCAGGTCATGATCTCATGGTTTGCAGTTTAAGCCCTACATCAGGTTTTGCGCTGGCAGTGTGGAGCCTGCTTTGGGATTCTCTCTTCCACTCTCTCTACCCTTCTCCCACTCATGCTGTGTCTGTCTCTCTCAAGAATAAATACATTAAAATAAACTTTAAAAATTAAAATAAAATAAAATAAAATAAAATAAAATAAAATAAAATAAAATAAAATAAAAAAATAATAAAATGTAACTTAGGGTGACTGGCTAGCTCAGTCAGTGTAGCATGTGACTCTTGGTCTTGGGGTTGTGAGTTTGAGCCTCATGTAGGCTGGAGAGATGACTTAAAAAATAAAATCTTTAAAAAAATTAAAATAGAATAGAATTCAACTTGATTTAGTTTGAATTCAGTTCAGTAAGGCCAGTGTCAGGCAAGGTTGAGAAGTTTTCACTGTGATGCAGGGGCAAATCCTGCAAGCCTAGCAATCAGAGTATAAGATAAGGTATAAGATTGCATGGGGTGGACTGGTAAAGTTAATTTCATTCAGGAGGGCTCAGTTTATTTATCTGTGTGATGAGAAATTTAGTCCCAATGATTTTGGGATCCCTTCAAGTTTCTGCATTTACAATTTACTGAATATATGTACTGCAGATATCAAGGAAAGGAAAAAAAAGTAGTGACTAATTAAAAAAAAATTGCTTATCTGATTTTAAAATGGGAAAAGGGCTCAATATGGATTTAAGGAAATGCAAGATTTGCACTGATGTCCAGAGAGAATATTTAGTTGTAGAGAGCAAGAGAAGTAAGGTAAAAAGATAAATGATGTTGCATGCATGTGGGAAGACGAGTCTTGAGTGTTGAGGAAATGGAGGTGGTTAAATGGAGCAATAATGTATTTCCAGATGTTGGGAAGACTTAAATGATTAGCTAAGAAATTTTGATTGCTTCCTACGGGAAGCCAAGTCCTATAGCAGAAACTTTAGCAGAAAAGGGGGGAGTGTGAAAAGAGGCATTTTGGAAAATTATCCAGAAATGGTCAACACGGTAAATAAAGAAGAGTGGAAGCATGGCTACTGCAGAAATGAGAAACCAAGGAGCAAGGTCCAAGGTAGGTGCAGTGGGTGTGGAGCAACCCAAAGAACATCAAGATGTTATTAGAAGCATGAAGTTTTAGTTTTGTTCAAGAATTCTATTAATGATAACACAGAGGCCTGATGTTAACTCAAACTCTATCCAGGCTCCTTAAGGTTTTAAATGGCCCAACTTCTTTCTTTGTTCTGTTTCCCCAGGTAAGAATTTTAGGTTCAAATTGTGCTGAGTTCTAATTTATAAACAGAAGAAACTGACCATGAGTGTAAGGCAGAAGAGAAATTTACTGACAGTAGATTCAGTAACCTAGAGAATTACTAGGTAATCTAGAACCAGGTTAGAGATCTGCTAAGAGCTAAAAGGATTGAAACTACAATTAAGAGAGAAATGGAGTTGTACTTTTTTTTCTGGGACTGCTTTCTTTTCAGTCTTTCATTCCACTGACAAATTCATCCACCCTCTTGACTCAGATTCTCAAGTCAAAGAGAAAGGCTTGTTGCAAAAGTGGTCAATGTCTGCTTAGCCTTTGTAGAGTCAAAGCAAGGAGAAGAGCACAGGTTTCTAGACAAGTCTGGGAATTGGAGGTGATGGGCAAGTAGACAAGCAGGATGGGGGCCTTGTACCTTACCCAAGAGCCAGAGTGACAAAGGATTTATTGTCCTTTCCTCTGCCTGGAAGTTTTCTGAGATAAAGATAATAGTTTTAGAATGTGTAGTTACAGATTTGATGGGCCTTGCAAGCAAGGCTTACATAAACTACTGTGCATCTCCATAATAATGTGTCCCCAACCAGGATTCATTGCCTAACCACCCTTCATCAACACTACAGTATATGCGCATACACACACACACACACACACACACACACACACAATCTCTCTCTCTCTCTCTCTCTCACTCACACACACACACACACACACACACACACACACACACACACAGACACACACACACTTTTCTTCCTTCTCCTGTGGTTCTTCTTTTACTGAATAACATCTTTGTCAACACAATTTTCCAAGACCATAATATAGGCAGCATTTTTAACTGCTGCCTTTCCCCTTTCTGTTACATTCAATCAAGTCCATGGACTCTTCTTCAAGATCTTTCCTTATTCAGAACATCACCAGTACATGCCTAGAGTATTGGAATTGCCCCTTAACTGGGGGCATTCTACCTTCCATTTCTACTCTCTGTAATCTACTTTCTGAATTGCAAATCTTGAAATCAGTTGAATATTTTCATTTTCCTAAGAATAAATTTAAACTTCTCTGCATAGAATAGGAAAACTTCTCATTTTCTGTCCTACTTCTCATTTATACTACTTTTATGCTCCATATCTAGCCACTTTAAGCTTGTATGATCTGTTTTGTTTCAAGCCTTTCCTCTAAGTGGTCCCTTTTTCCTTGATACCCTTCTCACTCTCACTGCATGAGAAATTCTTACTTATTCTTCATTATTCTTACATATTCTGACTTCTTCATCATTGCATTATTCATTGTAAATGTGACTTCCTCCAACAACATTCCCCTAACCATTTTCTCACCTTCCCCCAGAATTTAAGCTGGGTGACCCTTTTAGGTACTCTCTTAGCTCACTGTGCTCTGCCATTGAAGCATTTGTGCCGGTTGACTTGTCGGTATCTCTTTTAAACTCTAGTCTCCTGTAGATGCCAATCTGTAAAACAGGGATCATAATATCTATGGTGGTTATAATGATTAAACACGTGGCACAGCACCTGCAATGTAGCAGTTGATTAGCCAATAGTAACTATTACCACTACTTTCACTACTACTATGATTCACTATTCTATTCAGTTGGATACAAAGACTGCCTGTTCCAAGAAATTGTGCAAGAGGGTTTGGGAATAGAAGGTAGAAAATGAGGAATAAACAAATTAACTGGAATAAATGGAAGGATTGGCTATGTCTTCTCAAATGACTTCTTAGACACACTTCATTACCATTTTGCTCAAATTTAGTGTGGCAAAAACCTTGTCTCTGATGGGATGCATCATTTGGAGATGTGGGCTTTCCAGCCCAGCCCGATATGCTTGTCTCCCTCTCATGTCAGTGCCTGTCTCCACCCTATTTGAGAACAAGTCACTTCACATTCTCTGGCTCTCCAACCTTGTCAGAGGGAATGATAGATGTAGAATTGAAACAACCCACATACAATCACAAAGAGCAAGGCTGAGAATTACACTACAGCAAGTAATTAAAAACAATTCTGCTCCCTTGGAAACCGTCCCCTGCCTCCCGTCACCCTGGCCTCTATGTCTTGGCTGCCTGTTTGCTGGCTTCTCTTTCTGCCAGCTCACTTTGGCTGGCAATGGCACACTGTGCATCTGGCAGTCTTTGTCCCTATTACTGAGCTCCTCTTCAGAGTTGCCAGGCTTTGGTCAAAGGCTGCAGGGGCACTTTGAAGCCCCTCCAAACATTTGGGCTTATAGTTGGGAGATTGGTTTATTATGATGTGCACTTAATCTATTTTTTTCCTGACCTGATGTATCCTAGCTGATTTATAATTTTATTTTAGAATAGGGATAAAAAGAAGACATTTCTTGACCTGCCAGAGGAGGGGTCCGAACTCTACATTTATCCCTATGTCACACATTCATATCCATCTCCAGAAGGAACGAGGTGGGTATATATGTAAATAGATACAACTGTAGCTAAGGCTACTTCCTGAGACATTCAGTCAGAGATGATTAAAACCAAACAGTCAGAATATCCTATTGTACATGGAGTTCCCTATTTGCAAGCTGTTTTACAAATGTTGTTTTAATGCTGTTTTCCACAAGATCTTAGTCAGTTGTTTGGAAAATAAACCAGCAACTATTCTCTATAAATACCACAATCTGCCCTTGTTCTCCACTGCTGGCTATGGCCTTAATAGAAACCTTTTAGAACTGACAAGGGGAGAAAATTCTCTCACGGTGTTGCTCTTAGGATCTGATTCAGACAGAAAACTGAACTGGTAATTGTTGTAGCATCCAGCTAACTCCTTCCCTTTTGCCAATTTTCCCTTGAGTCTCAGAATCCAGTGTGCCATGGGGTTCTCCAAAACCAGCAGTGCTGAGGGGACAACTGGATGTCAACACTGCCCAGCTGTCTCTCTGCCACACCCACCCAATTACACAACAGGACAACTTTGTGCTTGTTAGAATTTTCTTCCCCCACTCCTGAACATGAGTCCTCCTTCATCCCTGACGGATGAAGGCTCAATAGTGTGTTTGCCCACATGCTCATCAGTGAAATGTCTCTAAGCTCTCCTCAAATATTATCCAGTCAATTCTGAAAATACTTCCGATGGGCCCTATTATGAGCCTGCTTTACATGAGTTCTTTTCTGATCTGTAGCAATTTTAATTTTTCAAAATTCTTTTCTTTTTATTTAAATTTTAGTTGGTTAACATACAGTACAATATTGGTTTCAGGTGTAGAATTTAGTGTTTCAACACGTACATACAATACCTAGTGCTCATCACAACAAGTGCCCTCCTGCATCTCCAGCACCTACATCCAATTTCCTCATGAATCATTGATCAAATCTGGGGTAAATTTCCAGTCTATTCCATTTCACATTTACAGTCTATAGGTTAGGCCTGGTTTTCACAGCATGGGGGAAGATTGTACACAATTGAGCCACTTTGGAAAGCTGTTATAGCTTTATTTTTTTTTAACTGTACCAAAATGATAGGACGCTTTTAGCAAATTACTCTTACCAATGACATTCTCTCCTCTCTGTTGCCACAGGATCCTGCCTATTTCTCAATTGTAGTATTTTTCATAATTTGTTGTGTAATTTTGGGGGTATAAATAGAATTGCAAGCTTCTTAAAAGTAGTGACTTCTCTTATTTTTATTTCCATATTTTATTTCCAACCTAAGTAGGTACATAATAAATTCTTACTGAAGGGATAGATAAAAACCAAAACAGCATAGAAGCCACTAGTAAGAGCCACATGACAGGGAAGTCTTCCCAAATCAAAGCAAGGTCATCTATAGTTCTCTTGTGTACTTCATTGTGCCAATATTATTGTAGAGCCTGTTTTAAGAATGATTGTAATTGCATTTTCTGTTTTCAAAAGATGTTCTCATTGCTTATAAGAAGCTGTCCTAAGCTTCTCAGTACACTGTGAGTTATTATATTTAGTCCTCTGGCATCTTCTTGAGGATTCCTCCTTTGAGGAACAACTGCAGTTAGTCCTAAAGTGGAGAGATAATAATAATAATAATAATAATAATAATAATAATAATAATAATAAACCTGGCTGGAGTATAAAATAATTTATGGGATGACTACCTCCAAGATTGGTTATTTCAGGGGGAAAAAACTTGAATTTTTAGAAAACTGACTTAATTGTGTTCTTTTGCAAGATTTAGCAAGCTGACAAATGGCATCATTACAGCATAGTGTTGCACTGAGCTCCATTCACCCTTCAGAGCTGGCTAAGAGCCCTCGGTAGACAATGGGCTGCATACAAGAAATGCACAGATGAGTTTAATCATAGGAACCACATCTGGCCCAGGGAGAAATCTCTTTAACAGTAATTGGCATAGAGTTGGGACTAGAGAAGCAGATGTTGCTTTGCAGTTTGAAGAATCGGCTCTAAAATCCACTGGAAACATGAACCTTAAATGCAACAGTTGAACTTTCAGTACGTGGCCAATTCAAATAGATTCTGAAGTTTTGGTCTCCTTTCAGTTCAGCCTACATATCTCTAGCAAGACAGGAGTCTGTGGGAATGTGTTGCTCATGGCCTTTGGGGCTTTCAAACAAAATGAATTTGACAGACAACACTTACTTCTATGTAAATGTGGGTAGGGCAGGGAAATGTGGCTGGATTGTCTCCTCATCATCTCTGAATGAATAAAAACTGAGTTCAGACAAAAATAACACATTTCCTGCATCACTTTGGTTTTGTTCTCTCATTCAGGAAATGAACCAAACAAGTGGCAGTAGAAAATTTTCTTTGCTTGTGGGACAGTATGAAGGGTTGCTAAGTGTTAACCTCACTGTGGCAGAACCATGAGGTCTGTATTAACAGAAAGAATCAAAGAAAGCTTTCACACAGTCCTCCTGCTAATGGCTGGCAAAACTTCTTATGCCCACACCTACGGGAGCTAGAGATCATTTATCCAGGGGACTGGTGTTAGGCTCTAAAGTCCCCTCACTTCTGGGGCACATGGGTAACTCAGTCGGTTGAGTGTCTGACTCTTGATTTCAGCTCAGGTCATGATGCTAGGGTCATGGGATCAAGCCCTGTGTTGGGTTCCATGCTGAGCAGGGAGGCTACTTGAGATTTTCACTCTCTCTCTCTCTCTATGCTCCTCTCCCCTCTGGAGCCTGCTTGAGATTCTCACTTTCTCTCCATTTGCCCCTCTCCCCTTCTTCCCTGCTCTCCCTCTCTCTAAACTAAAAATAAAATAAAATAAAATAAAATAAAATAAAATAAAATAAAATAAAATAAAATAAAAAATCCCTACACCTCCATCCCTAAAATGATACCACCAGGATTCTTTCCCAATTCATTGGAATTACTATAGTTTATTTTGGCAAACAAGACTAAACTTCCAAATGCAAGTTGATAGACGTTTGAGTAGAAGAAGAAGGTAGAGGGAGCACTCCTGGGATGAGGATGAGAAGGTACTCAGGCACAGTTGAGGGATCGAGGTTCCAGAGTGAATACCAATCAACTAGCCAATTCTTAGGTATCTTAACTATCTACTTTTGGTGATGATACATTGACCCAATGTGATCACCCTGTGTGTCTCTTCATGACTTTTTTCATGGTTTCATACTGGCACTGGGCCACCTTTGCTGAGCATTAGATCATCTCTTTGGTTTCTGATCACAAGGCTGATCTTCTTGGAGCTATTTCTCCCACTAATCAACCCCTCTCCTATACAAGTGCAAAGGCAGAGGTTGCCCCTTAATCACCTGGAAAATATATTCCCTTCCATTTTGCTCCATATCTAAATAAATAGGATAACACTGAAGAGTGATAGTGAGCTAGAGAACTGTATTTCCCTTTTACTTGATGCCTGATTACTTGTCAACATCTACCACTATAATGTAAATTCTATGGAAGGAAAGACAGTATCTCTCTTGCTTTTTGTTTTATTCCCAGGACATAGCTCAATGCCTATCACAGAGAATGAAAGCATAAATGAGTGACTGAATGACTGACCAAGAAAAAAACCCAGAATGTTCAATGGGAAGATCTATAAGGATCTGGGTCATTCATTCATTTACTCAAACCTATGTACCTTTCTGTTGGATAAACATTTTTGCTTTCTAATGGGGATCACAGTTTTGTGACCAAATGTTGACTTTCATCATGTATATGTAGAGGTTTCTTCCTCCAAAAGACCCAAAGGCCAATCTCGCATAAAAAGCAATCTGTCAGCTTGCTGATGGCTTCTGATCAGCTCCAGCTACACCACTGGGCTTCTTATTTTGGTAAAATATGCCTTTCCTAAATCATTGTGACAAGCTTGCAGTGAGCGTTTGCTGCTAACAAAGGATCAGACTCCAAGACAGAAAGGGACTGTGCAGAATGGAAGAGAACATTTGCATCCCAGGATCAAAGCCAATGGACTGTAACCATACAATCATCTAATCCACTGAGCAGGACAGAGGTCACCTCCAGAGAGGAAATTTTCCTTCCCTGACAAATATAAGACAGAGGAGTTGCTAAAGTGCATGAGAATACTACCACCAGAGGAAAAGCACCCTGGAAATTGGACAAAGGTGCTGGAATATTTAATTACCACATATCAAGTCTAGCTGGCCAGAATATTTATGCTGTTGTTTATTTGTACACTTTATTTTGCTTATTACAGAAAATATTTAGGGTGAGTTTTCCAGAAAAATATTTATATCAGGAGTTAAAAATTATACCTGCTGGTATAGGAAGACCAAGGGGAGGATTGTTTAAAATGTATTTGTTTTGTAAAAATGTTTCTGCCTTTATGTTTCTTTGGACATATTTCATATTTTAAAAATTCATAACATTTTAGAATGAAACCACACTGTGAGACCTAACCCTGCCTTTTGATTGGAACTCTTTCTGATGCCTATACATTTCATGACTTTCCATATTTATGTAAATTATTAGTTCAAGATTAGCTATCAGTTTCAATATCTCAGTGAATCAGAGGTAATTAAGAGTTTTGGTTAAAGAAATAGTATATTTTAATAAATGAATGAGAAGGAAAAAATAAATTATATTTACTAAGTGAACATTTAAAAATTTTTAAATATTTGATTGTATTGAATTAGTATTGTGAAGTGTTTATACTAATTTGAGTCAATTGTTAGTGTAGTCAATTTATGCACATAGATGAAACACCCACTTTGTGCCACATAACAGACTTGATAGAAGCCACCAGATTTTATGGATGTCATATGACCTTCATTTCTTAAGTAAAAACTATTATGAATAAAGCCTAAACATACAGAGACACCTGGGTGTCTCAGTTGGTTGTGTCCAATTCTTGATTTTGGCTCAGGTCATGATCTCATGGTTCATGAAATCAAGCCCAGTATTGGGCTCTGTGTTGGCAACATGGAGCCTGCTTGGGATTCTCTCTCTTCCTCTCTCTGCCCCTCCCTTGCTTGTGCCCTCATTCTCTCTCTGAGAAATAAATAAACTTTAGGGGTGCCTGTGTGGCTCAGTTGGTTGAGCTTCCAACTTTGGCTCAGGTCATGATCTCACAGTCTGTGAGTTCAAGTCCATGTCGGGCTCTGTGCTGACAGCTCAGAGCCTGGATTCTGCTTCAGATTCTGTGTCTCCCTCTCTCTCTGACCCTCCCCCATTCATCCTCTGCCTCTCTCTGTCTCAAAAATAAACATTAAAAATTTTTTTTAAATAAAAAAAATAAATAAACTTTAGAAAAAATTTAAAAGATTACCAACACAAAAATTACTGAACTTCCATCTTTAAAAAAATCCCATTCATTTGAAAACACTGTGAAATTTATTTTATAAGCATTATCTAATATGTATTTGGTTCACTATGTGAAACCACATATTTTTTAATACTGTAAATATTTGACTATTTATATGCCAATTATATCAGTATCCAGAATAGTTCTTTTTTCTCACATTTGCCTCTTATAAAGTCATGTGAGTCTTCATAAACTTGAAAATAATCTACTGACATCATTCTGGTGTGTTAACTTCTCAGAGGGAAGGAACCTGAAGCCATCCCTTCCAGCCCTATCTTCCTGTTTATTCCATGTGTGGCATTATGCCATCATAGGAATTATATAGCATTCAAGTAAAACATGGTCTTGTAACTATAAGAAATGCTAAGACTAGATCAAAAAACACAGAGACAACTTGCCTGGACCTTTCTTGTGCCCTTTCCAGTAGCCCTAGGCTTACGTGGGTTTTCAGCCCTGTCTCAGAGCATCAGAGAGACTCTGACAAGATTAACAGCTTTTCTTCAAATAAGTCAGAAAGCTTTTGAAGACTCAGCAGCAGCAGCAGAAACAGCAAGTGTGTAGCAGGCCAAGTTTTTTATACCATACATTCTCTGCTGTCAAGAAGTTTAGAATCCTATGGAAGTTTTCATTATTACTAGATTGCAACTCATGTAGCTCTAGGGAATCCCCCCCCCCATTTTATTCCATCAAGGATGAAAACCACTAGGAAAGGGTGATCTCCATTTTCAGCTCTGCATTTCTGAACTTTGATAGGCTTATAAAGTGAAAAAGCAGAAAATCTTCACAGTTGAGATTTAGACATTGTGAAATCTACCCTTTAAAATTTTTATAATAAATAGAATGTGTATGTGTCCAACTCTTGATTTATACACCTGTATAAAGAGACTATACCTGTAGTTGGCTTTTACCACATTCATTCATTCATTCATTCATTCATTCATTCAATATTCACCTTGTTCATATTTTATGCAGTAATATAAAACATGTCCTAAGACTACAAATCTAGATAGGCAAAGTCCTTGATCTCAAATGACATCCAGTCAATTATGAAAGATAACTGATTTAAATGATGCTCACAGAATAGAAGCAGCTACACCCTGTCTAGTTTCTCACTTCGTGTCTTGCCTCATCTTTGCTGTGATCCTGATTCCACACTGCTACCTGATTGTAAACCCTATCTTTTCGCTCGACGTCTGCTCATGCTCTTTGTATGGTGTCTGACACTTATTTTTAGGCTTATCCTTCCTGGTTCTGGCTTGCTGTTCTGTCTCTGCAATCCACTTCCACCTACAGTCTAGACATGAACCATTTGAAGTTACTTCTAATTCTATGATTTACACATTTGTAAAAGAATGGGGGAGGACCAGAAGAAGCATATGTCTTACATAAAAGTTAAAGTCTAGATATATTTCTTTGCTGCAGAAGTTTTCATGTAACAAGTTTACAAAACTATATTCAGTAGAATGAGAAAATCTTTAAAAGTTTCTAAATATGAATTTAGAAAATAATTAATAGCACTTAAATCCTGGGTAAAATGGATTTAAAATGGATGAGAACATTCCACCCTCAGGAAAATATTGTCCATCTTATCGGTATCAATGAACAACTGAGGGATTAGTTGTATGCATTTTGGCTTGCAATTAGCTTTAACCCAAGGGCTTAAAGTTCATCAGCTAATTTTCGCCATCAATAATTATTAAGATTTCTGATCATCATTACTATGGAGATGTGACATTTTCCTGCTAAATGTGATTTTGTTTTCCCTCTACATTTCCTCTCTTGGTTTTTCTTACTAAGTCCATTGAAAAGAAGAGAATAGAATAAAAGTAGATCAATGTGGCTAAGTGAAATAAGTCAGAGAAATACCATATGATTTCATTTATGTGTGGAATCTAAAAACCACATGAATAAAACAAAAAAAAGCAGACTCAGTCTCATAAATAGAGAACAAACTAATGATTGCCAAAGGGAAGGGAGGCAATGAGATGGGCCAAAAGAGTGAAGGAGAGTAGGAGATATGGGTTACTAGTTAAGGAATAAATACGTCACAGGAATTAAGCATAGGGAATATAGTCAATGGTATTGTAAAAGTGTTGTATGGTGACAGATGGCAGTTACACTTGCTGTGCGCATACCATGAGTACAACCTTGTCAAATCACTATACTGTATACCTGAAACTACTATAACATTGTGTGTCAACCATACTCAAATTTAAAATAAAAAAGGAAATTCTATAATATGCTACACTATAGATGAAACTTAAGGACATTATACTATGTGAAATAAGCCAGTCATAAAAAGACAAATATGGTATGATTCCAGTTATATGAAGTAGTTAGAATAGTCAAAAGTCAAAACCACCCAAATTATTTTGTTCTAACCATGTAGATTCCTGTAGAAGAGTGCTTTCTGGACAATGCCTAGTGGAGTGCTAGTGCTGATAGTTGAAAGAAAATAGTACTTAACCTTTCATTCTCTATTAGCTTGTTCTGTCCAGTATGTCATAATATCTTAATATGTATTATATATATATATACATATATACATACATATATACATTATATATATATATATATATATATAATGTATATATGTATGTATGTATGTATCATAATATCACAAGTTATGCTACCACTAAAAAATTTATTAGGAGCTCAAAAATGTTGCCCAACTTGCTTCCTAGAAGATAACCAATGGTAAATATTTGTGAAGACACAGGGTCTACCAATTAGAATGTTTTGTGAGGTCTTTGCTAAAGATTCAAGGTTCCCATCCTTGATTTTTGTCAAGCAAAACTGGATAGGGAAACATTTAGAATTGCAAGCTGATACATATTTGGAGACTGTAGGGTTTATTTGATGGTTGGTGTATTTTGATTTCTTCACATACAAAATTCTTTATTTGGATATTTTCTATTATAATTTGTGTTCATGAATAAATTAAGTTGGACAATTTTACTCTAGTCAGGGTTATAGGTATATGTGCCAGATAACCAGCTCAAACTTAGTAATTTAGAAGTGAGAGCTTCAGTTAAAAAACACTGTCTGACTGTGAAGAGGACTTTGATGCTCTAATAGGTTGTTATAGCCTGTGCCAAAATGGTGTCATATGTCATGGCCTATCAGAGAACCATCTTGGCCAGAGGGTCAAAGTTGGGCAGTCCATAGTGCAGGAGGGCTGCAGAAGGGTCAAAGAAGCAGGATATATCTCAAAATGTCTGTGCTTGCTGTTTCTTAAGACCTTGTCCCCTACCTCTTCTCTTACTTTCCCCTCCTCACTAAAGTTGGCTGCTAAGAAAGGCGCTGGTTTCTTGACAACCATCCTCTAACCCACAGTCATGTTCTGGATGTTTTCCCTCTGCTTAAGTACCTCTGCCTACAGCTTACTGTCCTAGCTTCCACAAGTTTTGAGTACTCAGCTCCATAATGATGCCTTCCACCTTTGCCCTGCATGCTGCAGGGTTGGGGGAGGGGGAGTAAGTAAATACAACTGTATGTATTTGCACTCTTAATTTCTGATTTTTGTTTACTCCCATTTCCAGAAACTCCTAAACTATTTTTCACACCAACTTGAAACTATTTTTTACATGCTCCTGTAAGTCTCACTCTAATTCCCATTGTGTTGTTTTGGTTTCCTAATTCAGTCCCCCAAGCTTTCTTAATCTCCTTGATAAGCTCATATTTTCTACCTCCCCTTCATGTATCATTTTTACCTCTGTATCATCTCAACTGGGTAGTGGAAATGACTGAGAACGTGATGCTCTGGATCAATTGGTTCCTTAAGCAGTGACTTTAAACACTCCCTTTACTTCTCTTTCACTCAGACTCATTTGTGCAATGGCTGAGTCAGACCAGATGATCTGTAAAGTTTTATCCCCTGACTTCCATGACTCTATGACTATTCCTATTCCTGTTTCTCTTGCAACTTAGTTTTTAATGTCCATTTGCTGACAACTCCATCCTCCTCCCAACCTTTCCCCCTGCAATACTGAATACCATTCATCAGGCTGTAATTAATCTAATTTGGATTTCGTTTCTTTAAAAGCATTCTGGAGGGAATAGAATGTGGCCTACCATGTGACTTATCCAAGGATAGATTCCATCAGACTTAGTTCTATCTCCTTGCACAGATTCCCAAAAGTTCCAACAGGTCCCTCTATGGAGAACCATGACTACTCCAAAACTTCCCTTGCCTATATCATCCAGCTTGTATGTAACATAGGTTTTTCATCAGAGAATTTTAAAATACCTTGAGAGCCCTAGAAATGCAACTTAATATAGATGCAGTCTATGAAGAGAGCTGTCATCAGAAAGGAAAAAAACAATTTCTGCAAGCAAAGTGGCTACATGAAGAAACAAAGGTTACAAGTACTTTTGTCAACCTCATCAAAGAAAACAGTCCTATTTGTCTCTACATACACAAGGAAACTCCAAAATTAGAACTCAACCCTTGAATATACATATATACTTGTACAGGCGTGAAGAATGATAAGTGGGAAAGAACAATATTTCTTTGCCAAGTTATTTCTTGTAAAGAAAAACAAGATTAGGCTACAGAGACATCATTTATAATATTTGCTGAAGATGTAAATTAAAAATCTTACCAGTTTTTCCTCTCTCTTCATTTTATATTTTAGAGCCAATGTAGTAGACAATGCTTATTAGACTTGTTATTATTTTGGAAAAAACAATGTTTGGCAAATAACTATTTAAAACCAACCAAAAATCACTAATCAAACTTCTTATACACTACCAATAATTTCTTCTCTTAGAAATAAATGAAATACAGTAAGAGTCATTAAATAACATAAATTTCTCAAGATGTAAATAACGTAAAATACTCCTTAAAATATAAACACAGGTGCTACTTTGAACTAAAAAAAAAACCCTTCAATATTTTATTACTTATACCATAAATATGAACATTTTGGGCACTTTTCTTTCATACTCTAACCATGAAGAGACAATAAATATCCTTAATACTTCTGGAAACAGCAATAAGATGAGGGTGAATTAGAAGGAACAAATTGTCCCATAGTTCAACTTTCAATGCCATTAATATAAACTATGTATCTACTCACATGACACTAACCAGTCCTGAGAGCTTGCTTTCACATTAAATTAGATATTTTAAAGGCTACTTCAGATAAAAGTGATAATAAATAAAGACAGGGTGGTAATAATGTGGATAAAAATGTGCTTGAGTTTACCATTACATTGATGGATAGATTCTATTTTTGCTGGGAACTTTCGTAACACTATTTCTGTCCAAATAGTATAGAAAAAGAATTCTATAGCTGTGTACCAGTTGTTCTTAAATTATAGCATGCATCAGCAACTCTTGAGGTTTTATTAAAACACAGATTTCTGGGCCCTACTTTCAGAGTTTTTAATTCAGAAGCTACTACTGCTCATCCAGGAACCCCACTTTGAGAACTATTGCTGTATAGGTTACCCAAAAGCCACCTAATTCATTCCCTTGATCCTGCACAGGAGATGGTGAACAAACCATGAGTCATGACCCATGACTGTCTGGACCCAACTATATTCAATATATCATTAATGATCTGATCTTATTTTGTTTTTTTATGTTTATCTATTTTTGAGAAAGGGACATATAGTGGGGTAAGGGTAGAGAGAGAGAGGGAGACACAAAATCCAAAGCAAGCTCCAGGCTCTGAGCTGTCAACATAGAGCAGGATGTGGGACTCGAACTCACCAACCCTGAGATCATGACCTGGATGTTCAAGTCAGATGCTTAACCGGGCTGAGCCACCCAGGCACTCCTATGATCTAATTTTAAAAGCAACTCAAATAAAGTAGAGAGACTGGTCATAGATCAGGGAGCCTTATGAGTAATATGAAAAACTATCTGGATGTTCATCTTGGTCACAGGAGCAGGTAACACATTACCAAGAGAGGGTCTGCCCCTGGGAGTTAGGACCTTCACCTCCCACTTTCTTTATCCATGGAGGCTCTTCAGGGAAACTGTTACTAATAGTGTCATGTGCGTGTCACAGCTTTCCCACTACAGCAGACAGGAGACTTACACCCAAAATAGATGGAGTCTAAGTGAAGGAAGGGCATGGGGGGTGGTGGGCAGAGTGCAGTGGAGCTTTATTTTATTTGCCTATGACTCCAATACCTGGTACTTGGCACACAATAGAAATTCAGTAAATGTGTGGAATGAAGTGAGATAGCTTTTGCCTTTGCTGTTTTTCAAAACATGCATGATGCTGGGAAAATCACTTTATCTACTTGAGTCTGTTTTCTAATTTGTAAACATGGCTGGGAGGAACATCTCCATTGCAGGATATCTTGAAAAGGAATGAGGTAATAAATGTACCTATACTCAGAAATGCACTATAAGTCTAAGAGATGTTTCTGTGTTGATCTTTCCAAATATTCCCAGATATTACTATTTCAGTAGCTGAAACAATGCCAGATTTCTCATTGATGTACTTCTATTCAATAAAATAGTCCCTCGACATTGTTAAAATAACATATTCACCTCTACTTCTTTCTAGGCATGGAACTCAAATGTATTTTCATTAATTTTTTTTTTTGTTTTTAAAAAATTTTTTTAAAGTAATCTCCACACCCAGTGTGGGACTTGAACTCAAAACCCTGAGATTAAGAGTCACACATTCTATCAACTGAGCCAGCAAAAAGCCCCCTCATTCAAAAAAAATTTATTTTTTCTTTTTTCTGCTTTATTAGACTTGTATTATAGCTTGGTATGAAAAACAAATCTTCATTTTGTAATTTTTGTTTTGCATAAAATCTAGAATTTATTCAGAGTTTTGAGGGTCAGTGGTATTTTACCAAGTAAATCAGTGACTACATGGGTATAAATACAAAAGCATATATGGAAATTTCACAAATAATGTTTTTAAAGTATGTGGATAGTTTTGGCAATTATTCTGAATAAACACATTGTTTCTTGCTTACATGTACATTTCTTCTCATGTCAAGTTTTTTTGTTGTTGTTATTCAGTATATCATCTTATTAAGAACATTTTCTTTTCTGTGTCCACTTCCTATTTTAAAAGTGAATCATAGAAGTTTCTCTATCCTCATTTTCTACTGATAATGCCTCATTCCCAGATATTTCAGAAAATATTATAATAGTCATATTGATAAAGTACAAGTGATGATAAGAAAAAGCAAGCAGTTAGCAATAACAAGGGCCTCTTTCTCTTTTCTTTCACTTTGAGTACAGTATTACTAAAGTTTATTCACTACTTCCCTCATTCCAGGCACCATGTTGAGGAAATAAAGCCAAATATGACATCTATATTTCCAGGGCACATTGTACTTTAAAAAAAAATCTTCTTTGTAAACATCTGTAACTTTTCCTAAATGTTTCTACCT
The DNA here is from genome assembly GCF_046562875.1 of Panthera onca. NCBI lineage: Eukaryota > Metazoa > Chordata > Mammalia > Carnivora > Felidae > Panthera > Panthera onca. The sequence continues at coordinate 89,726,813 of NC_138339.1, forward strand.
TAATATCAAGTTAACTGTAGGACAGCCAAGTATCTGGTACTTTATTTTTGCTTGACCTGTCACAATGATATTGATTATTCACTACTTGAACACCTCTCAATTTTTTATACCAACTGGATACAATTCTCTTTTTTAATTTGTTTCTTACTCTGACTACTCTTTCAGAGTTCCTCTACCACTTTCTCTTCTACTACCTACACTTTCATACCAGCTTTCTATACTTTTGTCTTTGGCTTTGATTCTCATTCTCTACACTGTCCTTGGAAATCTTATTCTGTAGGTTATAGACTGAATGTTTGTGCTTCCCCAAATTCATATGTTCACGCACTAACTTTCAGCATGGTTGTATTTGGTGATGGGGAGTCTAAGGAAGTAATTAAGGTTAAATGAGGTTGTAAAGTGGGGGCCTCAGATCTGTTAGAATAGCAGTGTTATAAGAAGAGACTCCAGAGAGCTTGCTCACTCTCCATGTTCATGCACCCAGGAAAGACCATATGAGGACACAGTGAGAAGGTGGCCGTCCATAACCCAGAAAGAGAGCCCCTAACAGAAACCCAATTTGCCAGCGCCTTGATCTTGGACTTCCCAGTTTCTGGAACTGTGAGAAAATACATTTATGTTGTTTAAGCCACTTAGTCTGTGGTATTTTGTTATGGCAGCCTGAGCAGACTAATATACCATCCTTTGTCTGTAACTCCCAAACCTATGCTGACAGACAACAAACCCAGCCCTCTTGTCTAAGCTCCAGTTACATATTTAGCCATCAGTTTGTAAGTCCTGAATGACTAACAGGAAGTTCATACTCAACATTTCCAAAGAATTCATTTTATCTCCCCTCAAACCTGCACCTCTGAATAGTTTACTTATCTGTGTAATAGTTTATTCATCACCTAAGCAAGAAAGTTGAAAATTGTTATTTCTTTATTGATGTCTGTCCTCTTCTAAGACACTTGAAGGCAAAAAGCCATGTCCTTGAACCTGTCTATCTCTAGAATGAGATTCAAAACCTGAAAGTATATAGGCACTTAAAATTGAATAATGATTAGGTACACTCTGCATTTTGCCCACTATACCCCTATACTTTTGAGCTAGCCAGAATGACTCACTTTCCAGTTTCTGATGCCAATGGAACTAAACTATGACACCTTCTTGCCATTCTCCAAGCACCCCTTGCTGCTAGACTCACTCCAAATACTTTCTAATCCCACCAGTCTTGTAACCTACATTTTGAAAGGTAACTATCTTTAGTTTTTGGATTTGCCAACTTCTCTTTTTGATCTTGATTTCTTAGACCCTCTAAGGATTCTACCATGGAAATCCAATCCCAGATATTTATGTTTTGGGCATCTTGTACAAATTGTTTGACTCTAGCTCTAGTCATAAGACCCTGGCCAGAGTTACTTCAATCTTCTTTGAGGTGGGGTAGGCTTATCTACGTATCTTAACAATGATAGTAATAGTGATTTATTGAGGGTTTACTATGGGCTGGGTTTAGTGCTAAGCATTTTACATAGATATTCTCATTCATTTTTCATACTAATTCTATAAAGGAGATAGTTACTATTTCCATTTTGTCCTTGAGGAGACTAAAGTTTAGGGACATAACTTATTCGACGTCATACAGCTAATAGGTGACAGAATACAGATTGGAATCAAATCAAAGTCTTAAGCACTAAGCTTTGAAACACAACTAGAGATTTTCCGATTGTTAATTAGTAGATCAAATGTAAGTATCACATATGTGGTGTGAGCCCAGCTCAGAGTACATCCTGTCAATGCTGTATAAATTATCAGTATGAATGAGTCCAGAGGTTGCTTGCTCAACTATTGAGCAGTGGTCATTAAAACAAACACATGGGCTAAGACTAGGAGCAAAAATGATCTGAGTCCTGCAAGCCCATGTGGAATAGAAAGTTTATTATTTCAGAGAAATAGGATTAGAAGAGACTACTTCTGTCACATATCAGAAGTGATTTAAGAAGCTTAATCACCCTTGGGCATGGGATAGAGCTTCCCTTAATGTTTTTCAAGAGGAATGTCATGGGCTGAGTCTTCTGTTCTAAGTGCAGCTGTGGAGCATATAAAATAATTTGCCTTCCATAAAAAGCACTTGTTTCTAATTGGAAATGTAATGGATTAACCAAATGCCACACATGTGACTCTTAAGGAATCTATTTAAAATAATAACCTATTTAGGAATAATCACTTAAAGTGTATCCTCTCTAAGCTGCTCCTGGAGGCAGGACACTTAAATTAGTTTAACAAGAGTGTTGTAAAAAGAAAATTTACAAACTGCTTGTTTTATCACTCTGTTTTACAGTTGGCTGTTCTTGCAAATGCACCAGTGTTATTAGGTTAATTTTGTTCTGTATCCTAATGCATTGAATAAGAGGAAATGAAATTGTGTCTTAAACAGACACATTTTTCCTTGGTCAAATTTGGCAGGGACTGTTCAGGATAGTGTCTCTAAGAGTAAGGTCAATACCTCAAAGGAGGTCAAAGAATATCAAGAAATACCATGGAGAAACGAATTGAGAGAGCTCTAACAAAAACATTTTCCTTCCTATGAATAACCAAGTATTCTATGTCTTAATGTCACACTTCCTTTGCTCTGTTAATAACTCCTTTTCCTCTGCCATCCACCTGTCTACCCACCTTATTAGCAAATTAAAGAATATTACATTGGACAATGAGTTGCTTTGTGTGCACACATGTTATTGAGTGAAGAGTTTAGAGAAAATTTACCAACTAAAATACAACAGATAGAGGGGAATTTAAAAGTTATCATAAGCAACCTTTTATTTACTTTACATCTCATAAGTAAAAGTTACGTGTATATATTCATTGAAACATGAGCATGTCCCCATAGAGCTCTTTGTCTATAGGGCATATATAAAGTGATTAGGCAATATGGCTGATATGGGCTATCCAAAGATAAAGAAAAATTTCATTGTGTATTAAAAAATAAACAAATTTAAGACCAATGAAATTACTTTTCAAGCATTTATATCAAATAAAAAATCACTTAGGGGCCCTCCAATTGGCCAAAATTTAGTACACGGGTTCTTAGCCTGGAATTCATAAACTCTCCAACTGCCCTCCAAAGGCTCTGTGAACTTTTAGGGGAAAAATATATATCTTTCATTTCACTATCTCTAACTAAAATTGATAAATGCCTTCAATTATTAAAATAGGAAAAAAATTACAACACAGCATTAGCAGCATCTATGATTTTGTCACCAATAGCTATCACAAAGATTTTCGTATTACATTAAAGTTACAACAAATATACTGAAAAATTGTTACACATATTTTGAAGTTATGATAATTATTAAATGTATCACTTGATCTTACTTAATTACTAGTAAAGAAGCACATATATTACTCCTGGTATGAACCATATAAAATTGTCAATATTTGTACATTTTCTACCTAAAAATGAAAGTTTTGTTTTGAAAGAATTTTTTTGTTAATTTTATGTGTTTCCTTTTATGCTTTGGAAACATTTTTTTTCTGAAAAGAGTTCCAAGGATGTCTCACACAACTGAAGGCATTAATGGTACAAAAGTAGTTTAAGAATGCCAGTGGTTAAAAAGTCTTGACTCTTACTTCAGACAGACATTGACTTGACTCCTAGTTTTATCACTCAATAGTTGTGTGACTTTGAGTACATTACTTCCCCATTTTTTTAAACTTTTTTTTTTAAATGTTTATTTATTCTTGACTGAGAGACAGAGCATGAGCAGGGGAGAGGCAGAAAGAGAGGGAGACACAGAATCAGAAGCAGGCTCCAGGCTCTGAGCTGTCAGCACAGAGCCCAAAGCAGGGTTTGAACTCACAGGATATGAGATCATGACCCGAGCTGAGGTCAGAAACTCAACCAACTGAGCCACCCAGGTGCCCCAACTTCCCCATTTTATCAAATGAGGTCAAATGGAGACTATACACTGATTTCCTCATAGAACTAAGGAAGATACTTCATGCTCAATGGAATGATACTCAATACATGTTACCACTACTTTTATTTCTGTAACTGTATTTGTTGTTTTTCTTGTTTTAAAAAATTAAATAAAGATGTTTTGTGTGTGTGTGTATGTATTTAAATTACTTGATAGTTATTATGGGTTGAATTATGTGCCCCAAAAAGATATGTTGGAGTCCTAACCCCTAGCACTTGAGAATGAACCCTTATGTGGAAATAGAGTCTTCAAAGAGGTAATCATATTAAAATGAGCTTATTAGGGTAGACCCTAATCCAATCTGACTGGTATCTTTATAAAAAGGGGCAATGGAAAATGTGGACCCAGAGACAGACATGTACAGAGGGAAGACCAAGTAAAGACCAAGGATTAGAATGATGGGTCTATAAGCCAAGGAATGCCAAAGACTGTAGACAAACCACTAGAAGCAAAGAAGAGCCAAGGAAGGATTCTCCTATAGGTTGCAGAGGGGAAATGACCTTGATTTCAGACTTTGAGTCTCGGAACTGAATCAATTCATTTCCGTTCTTTTAAACCACTCAGTTTTTAGTACTTTGTTGCAGCAGTCCTAAGAAAGCAGTAAAATAGCATTTTTAATGTCTATTTTTGGTACATCTATTTGTATACTTTTTTGAACACAGTGCAGTTTCATACATGTATCTGTGTGTATATATGTATGCATTTCCCTATTTATCAATGGGTTCTTAAGGCTCTTTTTAAATTTCTTAACATGAATTAGAAATTAACATTAAAAAATACCTCATAGGGGTGCTTGGGTGGCTCAATGGGTTGGGCGTCTGACTTCAGCTCAGGTCATGATCTCGCAGTCTGTGGGTTCAAGCCCTGCATTGGGCTCTGTGCTGACAGTTCAGACCCTAGAGCCTGCTTTGGATTCTGTGTCTCCCTCTCTCTCTGTCCCTCCACCACTCATGCTGTGTCTCTCTCCATCTCTCAAAAATGAATAAACATTAAATTTTTTTAAAAAAAGCTCATAAATGACCATACATTTTAGAATCATTATAAAAAGTACATGTTTAAAGTGCGATAGGAACTGAATTATATTGATGAGTAACAACAAAAAAGGCAACATAGACCAATGATGTTTTACTTCTCATTGGTTAGAATACACAAATTCTAATTTGTCATGAAACACTGCCCATTTAAAATGAAGTCTATGATCACTCTCTGTACAGAATGATGTCATTGAAAGGCCTTGCCTGGAAAAAGAAGCTGAAGAATCAATTTCTTTCTGTTATAAAAGAGTAGCATTGTGATCAAATTGGTGTTTCGCCTCATATAGTGTTGTGTTCTCTGTGCTATTCTAAAGGTCAGAAGGGGTTCCAGGAATTACTTGTCACCTGCAGTGTTTCTTAAGCAAAAGCACTAAAACCTGAAAAAAAAAACTAAAAAGAATTCTTCAATGTAAGCTTTTGAGAAAACAATCATATGCCCTTATTTCTAAGATTTGCATCCATATGAAAAATATGTTGTATTGTCTTTGGAATATGGACATCATCGCCAAGGTAAGGTGCTTGTCAACCACTAATGCCTGAAGAACTTAGCCATAGGTGCAGGAAAAACCTATGCTGTTTGGGGCCGGATTTACATGTTCTTGAATTTAGTGAGACAACAGCTATTCAAAATATTACTTCTCTTATATGCTATCTTTCTACAGCTAGAGAAAAAAATTACATTTTTTTTCTTTTTCTTAGGACATAATGTTTTCCCTTTGAGCTTATTTTGCTGTTGTTTGAATGGAAATGAAGAAATGTACAGGACATAAAATCCCCACATAATAGCATTTATATTCACATTTTTCATCCAGACAATTTTCGTGCAAATAAAATAAGAACCCTTCTCATTCAAGTATTCCATGACACCATGTGTTCTGGTCTTGGTGAGAAGCCATGAAGGAATAAAGAAAAGGTCATAACAGGCTGAGGAAAAAAGTTGGTAGTTTCAATCTTCAGTAGCTAAAGATATATTTTTAAAATCTCATCAGAGTGTTAACTCCACACTGCTACCTTAAATATTCTGAAGGATTTCTGCTTCCACTCATGAAGGATTAACTTCTAAAGAAATTACCCTTCTCCTCTAAACAATTATAAATTTAGGAAAAAGTGAAGTAATTGTTTTTAAACATTGGATTCTACACAGCACGGACAGGTGATTTCTTAGAAAAGGGGGAGCTGAACACTAGAACTGCCAATGGCAGTTTTTCAGGGCCTGGGGAAAGAGAGAATCCAAACAGCCTGGAGATCTTGCTGCCTTGAAGACACAGAAATGAGAGAGGAGGAAAGCGTAGGCACCTCAAATGTGCATGGCCAAGAACTGGAGAGGAGAGAGCTGTACCAGAGGGAGCTCTGGAGATCAGGGGAGAAAGTCGTCCCCAGCCTTGGGCTAAGCACGAATCTGTACAGAGGGGAGGTGGAACTCCTGAAGGCAGAGGAAATAACCACAGGAGAGCATAGATCAAACATCACCAAAGTCACACCAAGCAGGCAGTAAAGTCTGTGTTCCAAAATGTTAGAGGGGGAAAGATCTCAAGACACAAGGGAGAGCAACTTCACAAAGGGTCTCACTTTTGTGGTGGAGCTAATAAATCCCTTGAGTAAGGATGGGCTGAACTTCTGTTCTTAAAGCTGAAAAGCTTAAAAGTATCAAAGTTATTCCAAGTAACTTAACTGTGTGCTGAAAAAAAAAATCCAACACTCTTTAAAGGACAACAAATTAACTCACAACTGTAAAATTCACATCTAATTAAAAATTACAAGGGTTATAGAAAAACGAAACTCAACCAGGAGAGAAAAGACAATAAACAGACACAGAAACAACAAATATTATGAAATCATCAACTTTTTAAAACAGCAATTCTAAGTATCACAAATATCAATATCAGAGTGTCTAAATAGCTCAGTCAGTTAGGCTTCCAACTTTTCATTTCGGCCCAGATCATGATCTCATGGTTTATGAAACTGAGTCCTGTGTGGGGCCCTGAGCTGAAAGTGCAGAACCTGCTTAGGATTCTTTTTCCCTGTCTGCCTCTCTCTCTCTCTCTCTCTCTCTCTCTCTCTTCCCCTCCTTCCATCCCACAAAATAAGTGTATAAACTTAAAAAAAATATCAATATTGCCCTCATAATGAAGCCAACTCAGGCTGTCCTATTTTATTTTTTTTAACTTTGTTAATTTTTTAATGTTTATTACTTTATTTTGAGAGGGAATGAGAGAGAGAGAGTGAGCAGGGGTGGGGACAGAGAAAGAGAGGGAGAGAGAGAATCCCAAGTAGACTATGTGTTGTCAGTGCAGAGCCCAAACTCAAGAACTCACAAATTATGAGAAGGTATTTGAGTATTAAACATAGTTCTCAGCTTCTCTTAAGCCATGATAAAAAAGAGAGTAGGAATATAATATATATTTGCTCTTATTAAAAAAACAAAACAAAACAGGAGCACCTGGGTGACTCAGTCAGTTATGTGTATGACTTCGGCTCAGGTCATGATCTCATGGTCCACTTTTTTCTAAAATAGACCTTTTATACACCATACACAAAAATAAACTCAAAATGGATGTAAGACCTAAATGTAAGATGGGAAACCATCAAAATTCCTGAGGAGAAAGCAGGCAAAAACCTCTTTGATCTTGGCCAAAGCAACTTCCTACTCAACACATCACCGGAGGCAGGGGAAACAAAAGCAAAAATGAACTGCTGGGACCTCATCAAAATAAAAACCTTCTGCACAGTAAAGGAAACAATCAGCAAAGCTAAAAGGCAACTGCCAGAATGGGAGAAGATATTTGCAAATGACATATCAGATAAAGGATTAGTATTCAAAATCTATAAAGAGCTTATCAAACTCAACACCCAAAAAACAAATAATCCAGTGAAAAAATGGGCAAAAGACATCAATAGATACTTCTCCAAGGAAGACATCCAGATAGCCAACTGACACATGAAAAAATGCTCAACATTACTCATCATCAGGGAAATCCAAATCAAAACCACAATGACATACCACCTCACACCTGTCAGAATGGCTAACATTAACAACTCAGGCAACTACAGATGTTGGCGAGGATGCAGAGAAAGAGGATCTCTTTTGCATTGTTGGTGGGAATGCAAGCTGGTGCAGCCACTCTGAAAACAGTATGGAGTTTCCTCAAAAAACTAAAAGTAGAACTAACCTACGACCCAGCAATTGCACTACTAGGTATTTACTTCAAGGGATACAGGTGTGCTGTTTCGAAGGGACACATGCACCCCCATGTTTACAGCAACACTATCAACAATAGCCGAAGTATGGAAAGAGCCCAAATATCCATCTATGGATGAATGGATAAAGAAGAACTGTTATATGTATACAATGGAGTATTATTTGGCAATCAAAAAGAATGAAATCTTGCCATTTGCAACTACGTGGATGGAACTGGAGGGTATTCTGCTATGTGAAATTAGAGTAAGACAAGTATCATATGACTTCACTCATAAGAGGACTGTAAGAGACAACACAGATGAACATAAGGGAAGGGAAACAAAAATAATATAAAAACAGGGCGGGGGGGACAAAACAGAAGAGACTCATAAACATGTAGAACAAACTGAGGGTTACTGGAGGGGTTATGAGAGGGGGGATGGGCTAAATGGGTAAGGGACATTAAGGAATCTACTCCTGAAATCATTGTTGCACTATATGCTAACTAATTTGGATGTAAATTTTAAAAAAAGAAAAAATAAAACAAGTTAAAATAAAAATAAATATAAATAAATAAAAATAGTGAAATTAAAAAAAAATAAATAAATAAATAGACCTTCTAATTTGTTCAACTGACTAGGCACAGTACAGGCTTCAGGGTTATGCTCCATAAAGTTTGAATAGATGATGTTGCTTTGGCAAATTTTAAAGGCAGGTGTTCCCAATCAATTGTACTATAAGCAACATTGGCAGCACTTACACAGGGTGTTAGGTTTTGAGTAACAGTGCAACCTGATGGACCAGCCAGATTAAATAACTTGCTAAGGCTAACTCTAAAATAAGTGAATAACTGAAGTAGCTATTATTCAATAGAATTAAATTTTTAATAGAAGTGGACAACTGCACACCAGGAGAATCCTTTTGAAGACCAGAGTTTGAGTATTTATTCCATAAAAAATTGGAACAAAGTCCATCAGCTTGATCAGATTGATTGCAAAGTGAAGCCACTATAAAAATAATGTTATCTTAAATTCTCTTGGGAATATGATTTGATTGAAATAAAGATTTTAATAAAATAATTGTCAACTGCAAAATTATATCTATAATATCTCTAGCAGTAAGCAATCAGAAATTTAAACTAAAGAGCTATTGACAATAGCCTCAAGATTAGTAAATACTTCGAGATAAATCTGATAAAATATGTATCAATCCTGTACTAACAAGTATAAAACTCTGAGAGAATTAAAGAAAAGTTAAATAAATGGAGAGAAACACAGAATGTAGGGGGTCAGAAGAACCTAATAGTGTAATTGTTCCCAATCAGGTTTATTGATTTAATGTAATCCCTGTCAAAATCCCAGAACATATTTTTTGGAGAAATTTACAAGCTGATTCTAAAATTCTTATGAAAATGCAAAGGACCAGGACTAGCTAAAATAGTCTCGAAAAAGAATAACAAAATAGGAGAATTTAAACTATCTGATTCAAGATAAAATCAATATGCAGAAATCCGTTGCATCTCTATACACTATTAACATAGCAGAAAGAAAAATTAAGAAAACAATCTCATTTACAACTGTACCAAAAATAATAAAATATGCTTTAATAAACTTAGCCAAGGAGGTGAAGACTTATACTCTGAAAACTATAAAACACTGATGAAAGAAACTGAAGATGACACAAATAAATGGAAAGATATTCCATGCTCATGGATTGGAAGAACGAATATTGTTAAAATGCCCATACTACCCAAAGCAATCTACAGGTTTAATGCAGTCCCCATCAAAATACCGATGGTATTTTTCACAAAACTAGAACAAATAATCTTAAAAGTTGCATGGAACCACAAAAGACCCCAAAGAGCCAAAGCAATCTTGAAAATGGAGAACAAAACTGGAGCTATCACAATCCCAGGTTTCAAGAACACTACAAACTGTAGTAATCAAAACAGTACGGTACTGGCACAAAAATAGACACACAGATCAATGGAACAGAACAAAGACACCGGAAATAAACCCATGATTATATGGTCAACTAATCTATGGACAAACGAGGAAAGAATATGCAGTGGGAAAAAGACCATCTTTTCAACAGATGGTGTTGGGAAAACTGGACAGCAACATGCAAAAGAATGAAACTGCACCACTTTCTCACATCATACACAGAAATAAATTCAAAATTCATTAAAAGCCTAAATGTGAGATTTGAAACCATGAAAATCATAGAAGACAGCACGGGTAATAATTTCTCTGATACTGGCCATAGCAATATTTTTCTAGATAGGTCTCCTGAGACAAGGGAAACAAAAGCAAATATAAACTATTGGTGGCGGGGCGGGGGCTGGGTGGCTCAGTCAGTTGAGCGTCGGACTTTGGCTCAGGTCATGATCTCATGGCTCTTGAGTTTGAGCCCCGCATCAGGCTCTGTGCTGACAGCTCAGAGCCTGGAGCCTGCTTCAGATTCTGTGTCTCCCTCTGTCTCTGCCCCTGCCCCACTCATGCTGTCTCTCTCCTTCTCAAAAATAAATAAACATTCAAAAAAAAATTAAACTATTGGGACTACATCAAAATAAAAAGCTTTTGCACAGCAAAAGAAACAATCAATAAAACTAAATGGTGATCACGAATGCAAGACATTTATTTGTAAATGATATATTGGATAAGGAGTTAATATTCCAAATATGTAAAGGACATATTGAACTCAACACCAAAAACAAAGGCAAGCCAACTTAAAAATGGGCAGAAGATCTAGATAGACACTTTTCCAAAGAAAACATCTAGATGGCCAATAGACACATGAAAGGACGCTACACATCACTCATCATCAGGGAAATGCAAATCAAAACCACAATGAGATAATACCTCATGGCTGCCAGAATGGCTAAAATCAAAAACACAATAAATAAGTGCAGGTGAGGATGTGGAGAGAAGGAAACCCTTGTGTGCTTTTGGTGGGAATGCAAACTGGTACTGCCACTGTGGAAAACTGTATGGAGTTTCCTCAAAAATTTAAAAATAGAATTACCCTACAATTCAGGAACTGCAGTACTGGGTATTACCTGAAGTATATGAAAATACTAATTCAGAAATATGTGTGCATCTATGTTTAATGCAACATTTATGAAAGCCAAATTATGGAAACAATCCAAGTGTCCAATGTTAGATGAATGGATAAAGAATATATGATATGTGTGTGTGTGTGTGTGTGTATATATATATATGTATATATATATATATATATATATACATATATATATATATAAAACCAAGTATATATATAATGGAATGTTATTTAGCCATAAAAAGAATGAAATGTTGCTGTTTCAGCAACATGGATGGATCTGGAGAGTACAATGCTGAGTGAAATAAGTCAGTCAGAGAAAGACAAATAACCATATGACCTCACTCATATGCGAAATTTAAGAAACAAAACAAAGGAACAAAGCAAATAAGAAACAAACCAAAAAGCAGACTCTTAATAATAGAGAACTGATGGTTGCCAGAGAGGAGGTGGGTGGGGGATGGATGAAAGAGATGAAGGGGAGTAAGAGTACCCTTATCATGATAAGAACTGAATAATATATAGAACTGTTGAATCAGTAAATTGTACACCTGAAACTAATATAACATTGTATGTTAACTATACTGGAATTAAAATTTTTTTTAAAAAAGAAAACACAACACACACACACAAATAAAGCTATGTTAATCAAGATATTGTGGTACAAATATATTAATGAAATACAGTTCAGAAATAGATTCACACATGCATGGTCAAATGATTTTTAACAAAGGTTGGAAGTTGATTCACTGAAGAAAACAATCTTTTTAGCACTGTTGACATGCTAGAAAATTTGGATACCCATATGTGAAAAAAATCAACTTGGATTTTTACATTGCACCATAAAAATTCTTTTGTAATGCATCACAGATCAAAATGTAAAACCTAAAGCTATAAGATATCTAAAAGAAAACGAAGGACAGAATATTTGTGATGTTGGATCAGGTAAAGCTCCAAAACATGGTCCAAAAAAGAAAAATAATAATTGGAATTCACCAAAATTCAAACTTGTTTTTTAAAAGACACTGATGAGAGAATGAAAGGATAAGTCACCGACTGAGAAAAAGTATTTGTGACTCACATATATGTTAAAGGACTTGTATCCACAATCTACAAAGATCTCAAAACTCATTAATAAGCAAACAATTTAAAGGAAACATCGAACAATTGAACTCTTTTCCAATGAGCATGTATTTATGGCAAATAAGTGATGATGTGAAATGATACCCAGTGTCATTAGCCACTAGAGAAACGCAAATTAAAATTATCAGTGAGGTACAACTTAATACCTGTTAGAATTGGTAACACTAAGAAGACTTATCATACCAAGAGTTGTTGAGGATATGAATAATCTGGAACTCATATTCTGTATAATAGCTGGTGGGAATATAAAATGATACAACCATCTTGAAAACAACTTACCAGTTGTTTAAAAAGTTAAAGATACACCTGCCGTATGACCCCACCATTCCTATTTCAGATATTCAAGAATTCAAAATTTCTGCCTCACGTACACTGCTTCTCAGAAAAATACCAGCAGATATTCTTCAGCATATTTAGAAGATAAACCAAGAAGAAAAAAGAAAATGGCCCAGGACAAAGGGCTCACACTGAGGAGAGAGGCAGGGTTTGTAGTAACGGGAAGTTTCAGTAAAGTGGGAGGTCTGCAGTGAGAAACCTGACAAGACTGGAGCAGAAAGGTGCTTTTTAGAGGAGAGAAAAATCACAATTGATTGATTATATGATACATTTAACAGTGTGGAAAATTTTATTAAAAAGTAGAAGGGAACTATAAGGGATAAGAGAGAAATAAATGAAAAAATAAGGAACTGATGCCAGAAGAAAATGAAAAATTTACTGACCAGTATATAGTCTTAATATACTGTCTCAGGTATGAACAGTATTTTTATACATATTAATTAAAACACTAGATATTAATTTAACTAAGAATTGTTATATATTTTATAGGAAAGATTGGGTAAGAGAGAAAATGAGTAAGGGAGCTGAATAATTTACTATAATAAGTATTTGTTGCAAACCAACTCAAGTCAATCAAGTTCTGAATAAACCCTTCGATGTTTTTTTTTTTTTTAATTAACACAGAAGCCTCCAAAAATTTAAGTCGGTGAATTTTAGCTATTTTTTAACATCCTCTAACCACACTTTAATGAAAAAAGCCAGTCTCAGAACAAATTATGTCACATGTTTTCACCTATTACATAAATATCAGCAAACAGGCACATAAACAGTTACACATTTCAGAGGGTCTCTGTTCTCATATTTTCAGGTGTACTGACCACACCCAGCACAGAGTTCATAAGAGACTAACAAGAAAATGTTGTTGTTGTTGTTTTTCCCATGTTTATTTATTTTTGAGAGAAAGAGAGTGGGAGCCAGGGAGAGAGAAAGAGACAGAAAATCCGAAGCAGGCTCTTTGCTGTCCGCACAGAGCTTGGATATGGAGCTCAAACTCATGACCTGAGCTGAAGTTGGACGTTGAACTAACTGAGCCACCCAGGTGCCCCAACAAGACGATGTTTTTAAGGCAAAACTCAGTTAATCTTATCAGCAATTGACAAACAGAGTCTTCTCGAATTAGGCTATTGAGAGGACTCTCTAGGAATTAAACTTGGCATCAACCTTAAGCTCAAATTTCAAAATTCAAATTTCAAATTTCCCTTTATAAGCCACTAATTCACCAATGGAAACCTCATTTTTTTTACATTTATTATACTAATTATCAAATCCTGTGGTGTAGGGGGAAAAGAAGCAAGACAAACATTTGTAGTGACAGCCTCTAGAGGGTGGGTTTCCGTAGCTGTGTCCAAGAGATGACTAGAGTTGTCACCACACACAGGATGCCATTAAAACAACACATACATGTCTCATTCTGTGCTGAAATATTTTTATTAAGTTTTTTATTTTAATTCCAGTTAACATATGGTATTAGTTTCAATACAATAATTCAGCACTTCCACAACTCACCCTGGGCTCATTACAAGTTGTGATAAAATATTTTAAAGTATTATAGATAGTATGATGAAAGCCAAGAGATAAATGCTGAAAATGAATAAAAGAACTAGAGATATAAGCATATTATTTAGAAACTTGAATGTACTATGAAATAGAAGCTTTAAGAGTTTCAAGTGGTGGTGCACCTGGGTGGCTCAGTTGGTTGAGTGTCCGACTTCCGCTTGGGTCATGATCTCACAGCTCATGAGTTAGAGCCCCGCGTCAGGCTCTGTACTAACAGCTCAGAGTCTGGAGCCTGCTTCAGATTCTGTGTCTCCTTCTCTCTCTGCCCCAACCCACTCGCATTCTGTCTCTGTCTCTCTCAAAAATAAACAAACATTAAAAAAATTAAAAAAGAAAAGTTTCAGGTGGTTACCCCTAGAGATTGAGGGGTGAGGTGATGTGCAGAGTGGGGCAAGGAAACACCTCTGCATTTCATTTTAATTCTTTTGGTACTATTTAAATAATTTTCAAGCCATACACAAGTATTTCTTTGCTAAGCATAAAATTAATTTGAATAAGATAAAAGATGAAAAATAACAGCCAGGATAGAAATCCTTTCTTGGGGAAATGAGAAGCGCTTCTGCTCTCCTAAGTGGGAGGAAAGGATAAAAACTTCCAGCCTCCCTTTTCTGAAACGTTTCAGAAAACGTTTCAGTTGTTCCTCGTATCCACTATGTATGCAGGCATTTTTGTCATTCTCTTTTGAATAAAGGGTAAAAGATAGATAAGATGATAGTAAAATTAAAACTGCACACTAAATGGAATATAGATGAAGTACTGAAAGGAATGTGCTTTGCTTCAAATCAACAAAACCCCACAAAGTGTTCAAGACCTTGGATCAAATAAAAATGAATAAAACTACTTAGGAAATTCCCGGTGTGACACACAACTAGGTTGGGTAAAGCCTTTATAAGGAGAACTAGAGAGACAGAGCTCATCCAGGCCTGAGGTAGCCCATAGGTACAGAGCACCCATCCTGTGTCAGGCATTGCCAGCTGCTGCACCAGAGCTCAGTGATGAGCATGACAGCCCCCGTTGTCAATGTGTTCATATCCGAAGACAAACACAGGATAGTCTGATGGATATTATCCAAGATGTTGCTTGCCATGGTAGTCTTTAAACGTGCATGTTGGTACACAGGTCTTTTTTTTTTTTTAACTTTTTAAAAGTTTGTTTATTTTGAGAGAGAGAGAGAGAGAGAGAGAGCGAGCGAGAGAGCACACAAACAAGTATGGTGGCAGAGAAAGAATCCTAAGCAGGCTGTGCACAGTCACCATGGAGCTCAAAGTGGAGCTTGAACTCACGAACCATGAGATCATGGCCTGAGACAAAATTAAGAGTAGGATGCTTAACTGGCTGAGCCACCCAAGCACCCCAGTATATCTGGCTTCTTATAAAAGGTTTCTCCTACTAGGAATGAGTGAACTCACTTTTGGAAGAACTAACTTCCATTCACCAAAGTTCTTTAAGACTTCACTCAAGTTTCACCTGTGCTTTGAAGCTTTCCTCTGCTTCCCTCACTGATTTAGAGCCCCCTCCCCCACCCCTGCTCCTCTCCTTCAGCCCATGTCATGCGTATTTCCATCATGGTACTTACCAGCTTAGCTCTAATTGTTGCCTTTCTAGACTATCTTTTCCAAACAGACTGCAAATTTTTTGAGGACAAGGATCAGTAGTCCTTATCGTTGTTAAATAATAACACAATGCTAGGGACAGAGGTGCTCAGTTAACGTTTGCCAACTCATTAGTAAGAAATTTATTCTGGGGGATGCTAGTGGAGACATGGGTTGACATCTAAATTGAAATTTCAGTATGAATAGGAAGGCATTTACAGGCAGATAAGTGTAAAGCACATTTTAGAGAAAGGGAGAGTGAGTTCAAAGATACAATGATTGAAACACCATGGGGTTTTCAGAAAATTGCTTACAACTCAATTGCTATAATTAAATGTAATTCAGATTGCTGAGAAGGGGGAATACTGGAAATACGATTGCAAAAATAGTCAGGGATCCAATCACTAAAAGCTTTATGCTACATTTATATGGGCTTCATCCTGTATTGTCAAGGGGCAATATTTACATTTAAGCAGAGAAGTAATAAGATGTTTACCTTTTTTTCACAAATAAAAGAGTTTATTTTTTTTTAAATGTACATAGTATACATTCATCATAAAAATTCAAGACAATATAGAAAAAATATAAGGAAAAAAAGGTTAAGGTTAAGAAATTACAAGAAAAAATTTTTAAATGTCTACCTCCTTGACAAATCACCAGTAATATTTAGGTGTCTACCTTTTCATGCACCTCTTTATATATACCTTCAGATACGAAATATACATTTACATAAATTCAATTATATAGTATATTCTATTTTTATTGTGCAAACATTTTTAATTCTCTCCTCCTGTTTTAATGTATCTACTCCTTTCCACTTCTTTTCCTTCATTCCCACATGTTTAAGTGTATATATGTAAATAATCATGTATAAATATGATTTTTGCCATTATTTGAGAAAAATGAGTTCATGCAATGTACTATTTTCTTCACTTAGCTTTTGCCACTTCATATGTTGTGAAAACCTCTCTACATCAAGTAGTATAGATCTAACTCAGTCTTTTTAATGGCTGTATAATATCCTGTGATATGAATGTACTAGAACTTATTCAACCTTCCATCTGCTGAAGGACATCAATGTGTCTTTGGATTTCGATACTACCAACTATGGTGCAGTAAACTTCCTTATAAGTATAACCCTTATCAATTGTTGTCAGAGTAAATTCTCAAGAGAAGGATTAATAAAGCATAAATTTAATTTTAATAGATAGTGCCGGAATTATTTCTAGAAGTGGGGGGATTGGGGAGCAGAGAGAGGTAAACACAGAATCTGAAGAAGGCCCCAGGCTCTAAGCTGTCAGCACAGAGCCTGACATGTGGCTCGAACTCACAGACGGTGAGACCATGACCTGAGCTGAAGTCGGATGCTTAACCGACTGAGCCACCCAGGCGCCATTTTTCCAATTTGTGAAGTGAGAAGTAGTGTCTTATAATTCCTTATTTGCTTTTCTCCGCGACGAGGAGTCAGCATCATTTTATACACGCACTGGACATTTGAATTGCTCACGTGTCAAGTGCCTGTCAATTGCCTGTCAATATTGTTTGCCTATTATTATCTTACTGGGTTATTTAATCAATTTGTAAGAATTCTTTCTAAAGTATAGATATTAAAACTCCTTTGCAGACAAGGCATTTTACAATCATTACGACAAGTGAAAGAGTGAGAGTAGGCATTCCTGGAGGCAAGAAAATGGCAGACAAAACTACAGAAACCAAGTCCAAATGACGGATAATAAGCACCCAAACTGACCCTGGCAGCGCTCACGGAAAGCAAGACGATGGGATGTGGGGACTCCTGTTAGGCATCTCCTAACCAGAGTTTACTAATCACAGAGCCCTTGGCCTCTTGCACTTCAACTTCCATCTCAGTTCCCAGAGAAGATACAATACATATCCTGTGAAAGCAAAGCCATGACTCCAGTTAAGAGAACCAGAAAAAACTCTCCCTTCCACACCAAGTCTTTGTGTGTAAACCAAAGACCTTGTACTCCTTGTTAGGTTCTTTGACAATAAATACATTTGTGACTCTGTCCGACTGAAAGATGCCTAATTATCCTTTGAATATCAGAAGAAATCATGCACTTTTTTTCAGTAGAGCTTTTTCTGTGAAGTTTTTATTATTTTTACTTCTTGAAAAATGGGTCACTCATATTTTGACATGTGGTAACACTCTAATGAGTAGGAAACATGATTTCTTAACCATAATTTCTTAAACATTTCAGAGTTACATCACAAATGAGTTTCCTGGAAGAACCAACCACTAGCCATGGGTTTCTAGTGAAATCCTTGGCCCTCATTTTAGTGAATAGATTCCATAATCATTATAACTGCCATATCCAGCCTTACTTGGTAGTGGAAAACAGTAAAAAGTTAGCTCTAGCTCCTATTTCCATGTGCTGTTTGATGTGACTTCACCCAGAAATGGAAATCTCTAAATAGTATTAATATGCAACAAAGACACTTAGAAGAAACATTGTTAAAGATTTCAGGGTGAGGTATGTATGGTTATACTCAGCAAGCAATGTTTTGGGAATAAACTGTTTATTTAAACTATTTGTTTAAAAACTCTTTGGGACACTTTAAAAGAAAGGTGTTGTGAAAATCCAAAGAATGATTTATTCATATGCTTCAAAAGAGAGGAATTCAGCATGACAAAAGATTGGAAAATTCCAAAAAAAAAAAAGCTACTTGACTGAGGTACCAACTATACAGATGAATAATTTTATGTAGATTTTTAAGGGTAAATTTTACTAATATAAATCTAGATATGAAGGATGCCCATTGTTTATCTTTGTCTTACTTTATTCTAAAAGAAAATTCTATGACCTTAAATTGATGTATTTTCACACAACCCTACTAATCATAAAAATAATTCGTTTTCTTTCCTAAAGTTCTTACTATGGCCATTTAATCCTCATAATTGATCCATGAGAAAGGGAGTTTTTTTTTTCTTCCAGTTCAGAAAGCATCACAAAATGGGTATGTTGTCTAAAATCACAGAACAAATAAAAAATAGCAGCGGAGACTTGCTCCCAGGCAAGCTTGATTTACACTGTCTGCATTTGTCCACTTTTCTAAAACTATTCTGGCCATGCAATTCCTGATGTGGAGTCTTCTTTTCTCAATCACCCACTTTCCAAAGACCATGCACCAACAGAGACATAAGTGTATCAACCATAGATAAGGTGGTCATGCGCCCTGAATGTTTCAACAGCATCGGACTTTGAAATAAGACTGCCATTTGCCCTTTAGAAATTCAAGGAAGTAGAAAAGTGCTAGGCAATAGTTACTTCATCACTCAAAGATGCTTTGGATGCATAGTAGAAATTCAAATGAATGTTCATTTCTCTATCTTTAGAGCTCTTTCTCCAAGCTTATGGTTATTAACATTCATAATCATGATTTTCTGATTTTTCCGTCTCCTTCACACGATCAGATGTATTCTACACAGATATTCCACGAGACACAAACCACAAATATCATCATCCCTACATTGCTGCTGTGTGGTACAGAGGGGGCAGTGTTGTTTGCAAAGGTCTACAATCTTAAAGGGGTGGAGACATGTCTAGAACCCACATATTTTGACCTTAAGGGCATTGTTTATGAAAGAATTCATTTGAAAAATACTTTGGTTGAAGTAGAGGAGTTCTCCTTCCCCCAACAATGCCAACTCAGTTCCAAAAAGACCACTTGTGCCCTGAAGCTGATCTTTGTTTTATGCTGGGTGGCATAGAAAAGAATAACAGAAAGCCAGCCAAGCTTCATTGAGCACATTTATTGTTCAATGACAAAGCTGAAATCACTTTGTTCTATCAGTTGACTTTCCACTGAACTCTGAAAAAAGTAAGCAATTACTTGGTGCATGCTATTTATCAGAATGAATGCTTGCTTGCTTTATTGTAAGCTTCCAGATTTGATCAGTCACACTAGAAATGATAATACCCTTCAGCAATTATGGTATTTGTCATTTGTTGCTCTATTGTATATTTTCCTAAGCTCCGGATGAAAAACAAATCTCTTTTGAGTGTTCCATGTATAAACCATTCAGTAACAACTACAGTAGGAAGGGCTGCTCAGCACTGATGAAGCTTGCTTAACGAAAGTAATTGTGGATTTCCTTTCCCAGTTTTCAGCCTGAAACTTTCCACACAGTAAAGTCCAGGTGGGCATGGTGGGGGAAGGGGCTGAATGTGCTTTAGATAGATGGTTAACTTCTGGCAAATAGCTTTTTATCCGTTGCTCTATTCTACTCTTTCCAGGAAACCAAAAGATTTGCCTGTTTTTTGACTTGGGGAATGTATTGTTTCTTCTCATTTTTTCAGTCTTGTAGAGAAAATAAGTTTGTTCTTTTGGGGATAAAACTTAAGTTCCCATCTAAAATTATGGTTTGAACATTTTTTTCTGATACCAACTATTCACATTAAAACTCTCTTTACTCAGTAAATGTATAATGACTATTTATCTTTGGACAACATTATGGGGAGACAAATATGAGTTCATAAAGTCGTTTCATCTTTTCCCTGATGTAGAATTTGTGACCTAGTACCGTGACTAGTACGGAAAGCTGGGATGAAAGAAAATACTTGCCACTCCAAATAACCAGGAAAAGCTTTATTATTAGAGGAATAAAAGGGAGAATGATAGAATTTTCAATGTATTCAAAGATAAACTACTTTCTTCTATGTGTATTTCAGTTCCTTCCAAGTATACATATGTGGCTGAGATTTGTTGTATAGAATTGTCAGCTATAACTCTGTCAAAAGTTGAGAGGTATCTACCAAAAATTATGGCAGTAATTCTAAAATAGCCTATAGTTCCTCTTGTTCTCTGTATCAAAATATCAATATAAATTTTCCTAAAGGGCCATTCTTTAACAAAACAAGATCATATATTTTTGAGAGAATAGAGTTTTTCTATTATCTGTTGAAAAGGAAAGGCATCTATCTATTCCTTCCAAAATTATATCAAATTATTAAGTTTAACATGAAAACGAAAAGGCAAGTAATACCCTCAGACTTCTCTACACAGGACTCTGTTACCTGATTCATCAGTAGTGCACTCCTAATAACTCTGAGGCTTATGACATTCTGAAGGCACACAAAGGAAAGGTTAGCAGTAGTGACTAATGTTTTGCATTGAGTTAATGAAGTCCGGTCTGTCTATAATAGATTCTTGCACACAGAGTAAAAGGTATAAGTAGAATAGTACTCTAAACTGTTCTAGATCACTGCTAAAGGATTTCTCTACAAAGGATTTCTTTGTCATCACAAAGGTACTAAGTAGACTAGAAATAGAAGAGTTGTACCAATTTCTTCTTAATGTTTGCCTAGAGTTTAATTTGTTTGAGAGGTCAAGCCTTATAGTTTCTTGAATAGGAAATCAGACTGAAATTAGGTGGAATACCTTACAGCCAGTGGGCCTACTTTGGGAGTTACTATACAGAATAAATCAAAGTCCTTTTCCACAAAACATCTCCTCAAATGTCTGAGGGTAGCAACCATATTTCCCCTGGCATGAATGGCTTCTTCAACCATTCCTCAAATGACATGACATCAAGTTCCTTCTACCACTCTCCCACCTTTCCAAATTATCCTGGGGAGGCCCAACTGATTCCAAGTAAAGAAATGTTATTACCGATGTCATTCTAGATATTACAGTATAAGAAATATCATCATGAATATGCCTTCAGATCACATTAGTTCTTGGAAAATAAATCACACAGTTGAGCCATACTGAATTTGCTGTCAGCCAATCCTAGAATTCTTTCCCATGCATGCTATTGCTAAACCAATTCCCCTCGTTGTGCTTTGATCCAAATTGTGTCTTTTGATTCTGGTTCAAGGCCTGTAACAATCCCTGTCAAATTTTGTAATGCTTGATTTTGCTTATTTTATACTATTCATTTGAATCCAGGTTTTGGCATCATTGTTTTCGCTGTCCATCTTGGCTTCATGTCACTGGCACATGTGTAAAACACACACTCAAGGTTCTCACATGAATTGTTGATATAAGTTTTAGGACATAAAAGGACATAAAATAGGACAGGGTTAGGTATTGTTATATGATATCTGATAACTGCCTCAAAGTTATCCATTAATTAATCAACATCTTACAATGACTCAAACAGGTACTAATATATATTTTAAATACTCTGACAAGTATTATATGCCATGTGCTGTCTGTCTTATGCCTTGATGAATTCTAGTTACATCCTGCCTGCCACATTTTTCTAATTTATAAGTCAACTTACTCATTGAAAGTTATGGCCCTTGCTTTCAAAATATTTGGTTATAAAAACAGGAAACAAATAATTTACACACACTTATCTGGGTTTGCACTTTCATAAAATGTATTTTTATGTCTTTTCCACTAGAAACCCCAAGTTTTTGTTAACTGTAATAAATAAATTTCTTGTAGAGCTCAAATTTATCTTATACATTGACAAAATCAAGGATCTAAAGGTTCTATTTTCTTTTCCTTTCTTTCTTTTTTTGTTTTAAGAGACAGAGAAAGCATGAACATGAGCAGAAGGAGAGAGAGAATCTTAAGCAGGCTCCACCCCCAGCCACCGAGTACTCCCAAAGGTTCCATTTTCAAGGTTGGGTCACACCTGTGTTCATCAACTGTAACTATTTATATAAAGATTAATGAGCTTCTGATTACCAAAGACTTCATATCTTTCTAATAAAATGACATAAATTATTTTATAGTAGTTATATTTCCTTTTTTCTCTACACTAATTTTTTTTCTTTTCTTTTTTTTTTCTTTTTTTTTTTTTTTGCTGGTCATAAGAGCTTATCTCTTTTTACCCAATTATTTTCTCATTTCTTAGTTACAATTTTGATGGTCTAGAATGCTAGAAATGCTATTCATTAATGCCTGAGCTCTTGTGTCCACAGATACTTCTAATACTCTCTTTTAAGGCTCTAGTTCAAAGTAAGTCAATTGTCCTGAGTATAGTTCTCCAAGTACATGCTGGCCTCACTGTCATTTCTGAAATCATTTATTTTTTCCACTCAAAGTTGCTATTTCTATATTTGATATCTAATGCAGCAATAACATTCCTAATGATTTCCTAAGAATTTACAACCGCATGACTAAAGATATAACATACCAAATATATAAAGTAAGAATCCATACAAATATAATAATAATGACCCAAAATTAATAAAATTGAATTTCATAGTCAGAGTTTTAGGAGGGTTACATTAATAGCTATATTATTAAATAATTACATAATTAAAATAAATTGTGTGTTGTATTATATAGTAAATTATTATATAGTAAATGGGATGAAAAATAAAATCACTAATAAAGTGTTAATTTTATAAAAATAAAAGATTATAATGAAAATTTACAGCATTAAATCTTACTGCATGATTTATTTCACTATCACCATTCTTAGAACAAACCACTGTAAGTACCAGATATTTGTAATATAGTGCACCTTTAGTATCATGCTGACTTCATATAAAAGGCTAGCATAATTCATATAACTAGACAACCATCATTCCCATCAAGAGCTATCTCATTGTATCTAAACTAGGTCTTACCTTGTGATGAACAATAGGGCAGTCTTTCAGAGTAAGCAACCTAATGACTTAGAAAGATCATCAGATCCCTATATACTATAACTTGCCCCAGAAGTGGGGACAAGAAAAGACTGGAAGGAAATATAGAATAAAGATCTAAGGAAATGGTTCTCACCTGGGACCAAGTTTGCTCCTCAGGATACGTTTTTGGTGTCACAGTTTGGGACATGCCACTGGGATCTATTTGGTTACTAGCCATCCTGGACTACTAACAGCACTAATGCAGAATAGCACTAATGCAGAAACAACTTTATATTTTAAAGCTAATTTTTTTGTTCTTTTTTTAACCTTAAGGGCATGGTACCTTGTATAAAGTCAATCTATTTTATACTGAAAAATCAAGGGACTGCCCATGGGATTATACCACCAACACTCTGACCTTCCTTTTTTCTCATATTATTAACAACCTTCTGAGCAGGAATTAGTCTTTATTGTTCAAGGTTACTTCTGATTAAACCCCTAAAAGGTCATAAACAAACTGCAAAAACACTCCTCCATAATCTCCTAATAATATAATCAATGTTAGGAAAAACAGTAAAACATATGGTTTGTAAAATGAAATGTTAGACTGTGTTTAAATGTCAGATTGACTACATAATCCATTAAAATGTGTTTATACATATTTCTCTTCAGAGCTTGATTGTTTTTCTAATATTTAAAGAGATTTCCCGCAAAAAGATTCCAACTCCTGAAATGTCTACAAAATAATATCCTCAACTGTATGTGAGAAAGACTTCAACAACTTGGATAATTGCCAGGAAAACAATGGATTTTTCCAACACTCTTTCAAATGTTTTGAGAAATGGGTTTTAAAGGTCACTGTACCATTGAGTTCATTCTCTGTTCTTAGTTCATACTCAAGTTTGTCTCATGTGCTGTTGGAAAATAATAAATATTCAGGCATGACACAATGAATGTTCTAAACCAAAAGAAAATCTAAAATATAACTAGGTAAAGTGAATGAAGTTTTGTAGACATTAGATCTTTTTCAAAGATGCTTTAATAGAACTATCTCCAACAATACTCATTTTCTGCACATGATCAAGCACCTTGTACCTGGAGAGGACTATAGCACCCAAGGGAGACTGAGGATGAAGTGAGGAGAGTGGAGGCAGAAATCAAAAAAGAGAATTTTTCATTGTTTTCCTATGAAGGCTGAATAGCACAGCTATCTGTTTTGTGTAAAACAGAGAATCCAAAGAGTAGCTTCAAGTATCACTGGGGTTTCAGATAGATAGAATCAATCTAACAGGATATCACAGGAGGACAGTTTCAATTTCTTTCCCGTGTCCCTCTGGAGTTTAAAAGAGAAATAAGGAAAATCTATAATGATGGTTTTAATGAAGCACAAGTGCTTCTAATATTTGGAATTCATATTTCTGTGATGCTATAATATTTATGGTGGAAATACTTATATTCTAGCTTAGTGATCAAAGGAGATAAAAAATTCATTGTTTAAAGAGAATTGAGTCGGAGTTATGACTAGAGTATACTTTTACACATTCATTCGACTAATATTTGTTAAGAATATATGTCCTGTGCAGATGATAAAAACAGAACGAAGGAGGATGTCAACCATACCTTAATTAATGTTTCCAGGGATTAGAGTGATAATAATAAGAAGGCTCTTTGCTGCTTCTCAGAGAAATGGATCAGAGCACACGAGTGTACATGTTAATATAAGAGGCCCAAAGCTCTTTTATGTTAAAAGACAATGTACTGGTTATGAAAGTAGTGTTTCTCAGTTTTACATCCTTTGTTCTCAGCTTTGGGATACTAGGGCTAGGATTCAGCAAACTGCTCTTGTGTTTGCCACACAGCTATGTAAAGGGGTGTTAGCGGAGCCTGGGAGGCTGGAGAGCAAGAAAGGGTGGGTTCTGGGGCTGGCTCCCTGTGAAGGTCACCACAGCCATTCTTGACCCCAGCACCAATAACCCCAGGTTTTTGTTCACTACCACTTTAAAAAGCCAAGCTTCATGGTGCCTGGGTGGCTCAGTCGGTTAAGCGTCTGAATTTGGCTCAAGTCACCATCTCACGGCTTGTGATCTCCTGGTTTGTGAGTTTGAGCCCCACATCAGACTCTCTGCTGTCAGTGCAGAGTCCGCTTTGGATCCTGTGTCCCCCTTTCTCTCTGCTCGTCCCCTGCTTGCTTTCTTAAAAATAAACATTTAATAAAAAAGAAATAAAAAGCCAAACCTCATGGTGTTCCCCCTTGGAGTCTCCAGGATTCCCTGGCAGCGCTTGAAGGTCTGAGCTACACGCTGTTCCACCTCCAAACTTCTAAACCTTTATAGTTCCTGCATCTTTCTTCCTCCAGGCCTAAAAGGCATAGAGCTTCCTCTATAGCTTCCACTGCCATGATACATCAGTGTTTTCTTGTCTTTTCTGTCTTTAATACTAGTTCAAAATTATTTATAGTGAATTCTTTCTGTTAAAATAACAAGTGGTTTTTGACTGGACCCCAACTGATAGATTAAGTACTTGACAGCATGTTGTGCTGATTTCTGCTAAAGCTTTAACATTAGATGTTATCAGGATCATGACAGACCAAACAGCACACTGTCACATATTCAGGGCAGAGCACTAAAGTTCTTTTGGTTGATGAAATTTTGGGAGTAATTATATGTGGTACATTATTTAAGCACACACACCTGTCTTTTTTTTTTTAACGTTTATTTTTTTGAGACAGAGAGAGACAGAGCATGAATGGGGGAGGGTCAGACAGAGGGAGACACAGAATCTGAAACAGGCTCCAGGCTCTGAGCTGTCAGCACAGAGCCCGACGTGGGGCTCGAACTCATGGACCATGAGATCATGACCTGAGCTGAAGTCAGACACTCAACCGACTGAGCCACCCAGGCGCCCCCAAACACGCCTGTCTTAAATGCGTTGCTATTTGGGAAACATTTAACATTTAGTGGCTTAATATTTAGAAAACAGACACATTTAAATGAATAAGATCAGATAAAAGATAGGAAAGATAAAATGGTACTGTTCCGCAAGTGGGTAGGTACATGCTATGACTATCTGTAGCATTCCTGTGTTACATTTAGTCTCCGAACACTCATTCAATAACAGACATTTGCCATAATAGGTCTCTATTTTCCTGGTTCTTATGGAGGCGATGTTGATGTTGGTTCATTTAGTCTTACATCTTCACTACTGCCCATGGTTTACAGCACAAATAGGGGTGTAACAGCACCACGTTCATCTTACACGCAATGACATTAAAAAGCCCATTCTGAATACAGTTGACTCTTTAATTTTAATTTTTTTAATGTTTTATTTTTATTTTTGAGACAGAGACAGAGCGCAAGCAGGGGAGGGGCAGAGAAAGAGGGAGACACAGAACCTGAAACAAGTTCCAGACTCTGAGTTGTCAGCACAGAGTCCAACACAGGGCTCAAACTCATGAACTATGAGATCATGACCTAGCCAAAGTCCCACATTTAACCAATTGAGCCACCCAGGTGCCTTTGAATACAGCTGACTCTTGAACCACTCAGGTTTGAACTGCCTGGGTCCTCTTAGACACGGATTTGTTTTCCCCATAAATACAGTACAGTGCTGTAACGTATTTTCTTTACATTTTATTTTCTCTAGCTTACTTTATCACAAGAACACAGTAAATAATGCATTTTGCACCCAAAATATGTGTTAACTAACTGTTTATGCAATTGGTAAGGCTTCTAGTCAACAGTAGACTGTCAGTTGCTAACTTTGCGGAAGGTGAAAGTTCTATGCAGATTTTTGACCATGCAGTGGATTGGTACCCCTAACCCCGTATCATTCAAGAATCAACTGTACTTCCATTCACATCACACCAGGCTGGGGGTAGCATCTTACCATTTGCCTGGTTTGATCCCTATAAAGTAATCATGATTCACATTTGCAATTTTTTTTTTCAAGTGCAAAACTGCCTTACCAACATAACTCACTAGACATTTTACTTGATTAGAGTTAAAAAATTCAATATTTCTCCTGGATGATATGTGGGATTCATCATTTTTTAAAAAGTTTAATAGCTCAAAAAAGGTATTAATATTCTCTTCTAAAACTCAGAATACTTGAATGATTGGCATTCTTCTGTACCAGATTGGTATTTTTGTACTTTTTCCCTGAGATCGTAGGAGAACTTTATCCTAAAACACCAGTGAGAACTTCTGTGACTTTTGTGGGACTGTGCGTTTTGTGTTTGTATGTGCTATTAGACATACTCTGAGCAAAAGCAATCCCTTTAATTTTCCATTTAGAAGACAGTCTTTCATAAATAATGCTACTTTTTAAAATACTTATGTGATATGTGTAGAGGGCACTTTCAGGCAATAATCTTGATCAATGGAAACCTAAGTAAGGTGGAAGCTGAATCCAAGCAGGTTCATTAAGTGGCCCACCTTGAAACAGTCATAGGTCCTAATTGACCAATTACAACCAGGCACAGTTCCTAAAATTACCAAAAAGGGAAAATTCCATATAGTCCCTTACCTCCTCACTCAACTCTATAATTGTGGGTCCACTGCTTTGTGGCAGTCTCTCTTTTGCTGTCCTGTCCACAGCTCCTTTGTGGTGTATTCAATAAACATTTATCTCTCCACTTCTGCTTTGGGTGAGTTCTTTCACCACCTGCACCACTGGCATCCATCTTACTGGGTTGCCCCACATTTGGTGCCCACCCATCCAATCAGGAGATCCCCACAATATGTATTTGGTTAATTTATATTCATAGTGAACAACTTTTTTTTCCCAAGGAAATTTTCTGAATCCTGTAACATCCATCTTTTCCCCCCACACCTAGGTCATGTCAGAGTGGATAGAACTTCTGCTACCTTCTCCATGTTTGCAAAGATACCATAAAACTTTGAAATTAATGGTTCCTAACCAATCCCATGTTACATTTATCACATTCCCCACAACTGTGAATCTCTTCTAGGATTCCACTAAGAACATAAACATTGCTGGGAAGCACAGTTTATGAGGCCTGCTGTGTGGTCTCTGTTGATATTTCCCCCAGTTGTTTAGATACATAAAGAGATTTTCTTCTAATCATCACACAGATGTGTTCAGAAGTATGCCAGATCCTTAGACAATCACTCTGAGGTACATTGATTCCCATGAATATTATAGCAAGTTATAGGTGAATATCCTGGTGCTTTATTTTTAAAGTTGATTTAGAATTCGGGGTGCCTGGGTGGCTCAGTTGGTTGGGTGTCCGCCTTCAGCTCTGGTCATGATCTCCCCGTTTGTGAGTTCAAGTCCCGCGTCGGGCTCTGTGTTGACAGCGTGGAGCCTAGAGCCTGCTTTGGATTCTGTGTCTCCCTCTCTCTCTCTGCCCCTCCCCTACTCACACTCTGTCTGTCTGTCTCTCTCTCAAAAATAAACATTAAAAAAATTTTTTGTTAAAAAGTTGATTTAGAATTCATTATAATAAGGTATCTTCTGATTCTGCCAATAAATCCAGAAGTTCTACAAGCTACTTTAAAATGCTGAGTGTTGCATGCCAAAGACCTTCGTAGATGCTTCCTAGATCCTTATTTTAAACACACAAGGAAAAAAAATAAAGCCTTCTAATTAATGTTAAAGATAGAATCAAATATTTCTTCTTCTGAATGAACCTCAAAAGGGCTTTTCATGTGACTTTGGTAAGAACTACAAAAGTGAGATGTGATTCTTTAGTCACTGTAGAAAAATACTAATTTTAATAATTATTCTCACAGCTTAGAAGTGTGATATTTAGCCAAGGACCACTTTTACTTCAATGGTGTATCCTGATCTTGAAAAGTCTCTCATCATTGCTTTCAATTTCTGTATTACAACTTACTATTTTTCTTTTCTGTAAATTCAAACCAGCATTTTACATGGAAGTTTACAGAGTAGGAAATAGAAACTATGGTATAGTAACAATGAAATGATGGCAATTTCTACAAACAACAAAGACTAACAACCATGAATCAACTGTGCTTGTCATTAAATGAAGGCTTATGTTCCACCCAAGTCACCACTGGGGGTGACAGGCCATGCTCCCCAAAGTCCTTTGTTAAATTCTGCATCCTTTCTGCCAGGACTCTTCTCTATCAGTTTCCCATTTTGATCAGTTCTTTAGATTAGCTTGTTATGCACTTGCTCCTTTAGAAGATGAAATATAGGATAGGTCCTCTTGCCTGTACTTGAGAGTACAGGAGAAAGAGTAGGGGAGACTGGAGGGAGAGAAATTCCAGCTGTGTGGCAGAAGGAACTTTGCATGGAGCAACACTTGTGGCTAGACAGGAAGACTTACCAAACTTAATCTTCACTGACCTCACAGTTTTGCTTGGGGCCTGTACTCTGTACCAAAGAGGATATTCAGGACAAGTATTTCTGATTTACATTTTAAATGTCCTATAATTCTTGCTCAATAGTAATAATCAGAGAACAAACGGCATAAAGAATCCACTGTATGAAAGACACTTAAAGTGCATTTCTTCTGGAGAAAGGACCACACAAAGGCAAGTGACTGAAGGCAGAGAGGGTGTGAGAAAGGAGAACTCAAGAGGTTTTAAGTTACAGATTAATTGGGTAGTTTGTTAAAGCAAATAGGAAACTGGCGCTATAACTGGAGTTAGTTTATACACCCACTCTCGTAAGACACAGGCAAACAGGTAGGTTCACAAAATATTCCGTGGTAATATAAAGAATTCTCCATGTGTTCCAATAAAAAAGATTTAAGAATTAGTTATAATGGTATCCAAACCAATAGAAGTTAAAGATATAAAACACCTTTTAGAGATTAAAAGACAAATGGTCCTGGGGCGCCTGGGTGGCTCAGTCGGTTGAGCATCTGACTTCGGCTCAGGTAATGATCTCACAGCTCTGAGTTTGAGCCCCACATGGGGCTCTGTGCTGATGGCTTGGAACCTGGAGCCTGCTTTGGATTCTGTGTCTCCCTCTCTCTCTGCCCCTAACTCACTCACTTTCTGTCTCTGTCTCTCTTAAAAATAAATAAACATTTAAAAATTTTTAATAAAAAAATATAAATAAATAAATAAATAAATAAATAAATAAAAGACAAACAGTCCTTTAACTGTTTTGTATACATGAGAGAATAAAATATCCAAATAAGCCATTAGCTTTTTCACTCAGGTTTTTTGGGTGAGAAACCACTAGGTGACAGTGTGACTTTAGGACAAAATGAGCACATCTTTTCTGTGTTCACATCAACCCTAAGATTTGAAAATTTAGCATTTAGGCTTAAGCTATGTTATTTTGAGAGACAACAAAAACTACTACTTCTAGAGTTGCTTTCAGGTTTAAAAAATGAGTTTAAAAGTTGAAAACAGTTTCTACTATTCCAGTTGACTCAGTTTCTCTCTTCATAGTAGGATGGGGTTTTTGATAAGAAATTATTTAAAGGTTGTTGGGGCGCCTGAGTGGCTCAGTCGGTTAAGCATCCGACTTCAGCTCAGGTCACGATCTCGCGGTCCGCGAGTTCGAGCCCCGCATCGGGCTCTGGGCTGATGGCCCAGAGCCTGGAGCCTGCTTCCGATTCTGTGTCTCCCTCTCTCTCTGCCCCTCCCCCGTTCATGCTGTGTCTCTCTCTGTCTCAAAAATAAATAAACGTTAAAAAAAAATTAAAAAAATAATTAAAATTAAAAAAAAAAAAAAGGTTGTCATCTCCTTGGGTGTTGTAGAAGATTCTTACGGGAGGGGACCACACTATAGCACCTTTCTTTTTAAATCTGAGATGTTCATTTTCCTGATCTGCCTTCAGGGAAAGCATAACCCAGAGAGGCAACAAGTTGAGAGAAATAAGGTATCTTAGGTCACTGCTGTCCCCAAACTGGTCTCCTGGTATAAAATATGGACTCGGATAATCTGAGGCAATAATATGAGTCTGCCATTTTTATAGGCTCTACCAAACTGGTGGATAGTGGACATTGTATGTTTTTTTGGACCCAGCTTCAAGTGTTCTCCTCTTACTCCTGTGAGAATCTTTGATTTCCCTAGATAAGGGCATTTCTCCAGAGAGTAGACTTGGTTGAGGGAATGTGTATTCACCCTATCCCTCTCACTGCCATAGTGCAGTCAGAAAAGGCAGGTAGATGACTGAAATTGGGAGGTTTGACTTCTCAATAGATGACAAAGTTACAGGCATAGTTGAAAAGTCAGTCAGCTTTATGTCGGCCAAAGTGTTCCTCTCTCTCAGACTCTGAGTTGTTCAAATCTTTCCAATAAACTTTACTTTTTCCCTTAGGTAGACAGTCAAATTTTGTTGCATATAATCAAGAATCACAATGAAGAATCAATGAAGACACATTAGGTCTTCAGAAAGTGACTTCTAATTCTGTGTGAAGGTAAGCAAATTCCCCTAAATAGAATAAACCCTGCTAGTAATGGCTCTATAAAGAATTATGTCCATAAGGACAAGATTAAGGATAAAGAGAATTATAGCAAAAAGCAAGGACTGCTTCAGACATTTGGAAAATAAATAAATGATCTCAACAATAGTCTGACCCAGGGCGTGGCATGGAACAGATGCGGGAATGACACAAGAGTCAAATGGTGAGTACAGAGTAATAGAAAAAAATGTTGCAGTAACTAGATTCTAAGATATTTCAGCCTGAAGAAGAAAACGTAAGGGTTAAATCAAAATATGAATAAGTACATGAAACCCTTACATTATTCAAAAATATTTACTAAAGGTGCAGCACATGTCTTACATTACGTAATTGCCTTTCTTCTCCCTTAGAAGATGAGGTTAGAAAGAAGAAGTCACATTCTAAAAAAGATATTCTACTTGAAAATAATTATTTAAAGGCAGGGGGTGGCTGAAATTTTATATGGAAGATCTATGGAAGAATATTTTTTTCCACTCTAGAATGATTTAAATATAAATCTGTATTAGGAAACTCTGCGTATTCTGAATTCTACATAATAAGCAAGTATTGTTATAATAAATTTTCTTTCAAGGAACCCCCACTGCATAGAACACGGCCATTTAGCATGTCATCAGAGGAACAATGGCATCATCAATACCTTGGCTCTTGTTAGAAATAGCAAAATCTCAAGCTGTACTCAGGATCTATTGGCTCAGAATCTGCTTTATAACACAATACCCAAGTGATTTGAGAAGTATGAGAAGTTCTTATATTGAGCACAGAGAAATATTTTATTGAGTCCAAATCTCCTGGTTTCTAAGCTACTTTTTACAAGTCAACAAGACATCTTTAGAACATAAATTACTTGTGGGTGCCCAGGTGGCTCAGTCAGTTAAGTATTCAACTTCGGCTCAGGTCATGATCTCACAGTTCATGGGTTCAAGCACAATGTCAGGCTCTGTGCTGATAGCTCAGAGACTGGAGCCTGCTTCGGATTCTGGTCTCCCTCTCTCTCTGGTCCATCCCCCACTCATGCTCTGTCTCTCTCAAAAATAAATAAAACATTAAAAACAATTTTAAAAAGGAACATGAATTACTTAGTTCTCTAGCATTTGTTTCATACTTGAAGTTCTAGGCTAAAGTAACTAATTATGCTGACAAGTAATATTCCAGGTTGAAACAATGTGGTCATTTGAAATGATCTTTAGACTCAAATCCATAAATTAAAATAATTTTAGTGAAGTCAATCTTCTAATTTATACAATCATGATACAGAAAGTTAGAAGGATAAAAACTAGCATGCCTTTATTTTATTTTATTTTATTTTATTTTATTTTATTTTAATTAATATATGAAATTTATTGTCAAATTGGTTTCCATACAACACCCAGTGCTCATCCCAAAAGGTGCCCTCCTCAATACCCATCACCCACACTCCCCTCCCTCCCACCCCCCATCAACCCTCAGTTTGTTCTCAGTTTTTAACAGTCTCTTATAGCATGCCTTAATTTTAAACAAATGGTTGTATTTAGCCACAAGAAGTGAATCCCCTATAATAAGAATTTACTTTACTTTTAATAATATCCATTTGAAAAATTTAACAGATGTGTTAAATACATATGAGACATACACACATCCATACAGACTTATAGATTTGTCTCCAGAATCCAAAATACATGCCCTTGTATAGTCCCCTCCTATGCTGTACTTACAGCACAATAGAATATGGTGGAAATGATGAATTTCTAAGATTGGTTATAAAAAACATCAACACCTCCACCACGTTCCCTTGGACCACTTGCTTTGGGGGAAGCCAGCGACCATGTTGTGAGAGCACTCTAGCAGCCCAACAGAGAGGTCTATGTGGTAAGGAGTACTAATTTGCCAGCCACTTGAGAGAACAATCTGTAGAAGCAGACATCCCTGCAAAACAGTTTGGGTGCAGACCCTGGACCGGCAGGAGACCACTCCTCCTTGACCCACAGAAAGCAGAAGTAGAAGTTATTATTTTCCTTGAAATAATTAGTTATGCAAAAAAAAAAAAAATAATTCTAGGTATATAGATTTACTTGACCTGAGATTGGTATCGCATTATATCATAAAACTGTACTCTATAAAGCAGGTTTTAAAATCAGTTGTAGTAAGTTTTTAGAAATCATCTAATGTAGCACTTTATTTCCAGCAAGGCCTCACTTAACCCATTCAAGATAAATTTACATACTTTATCTGAAGATTTAGGAAGATATTTTCTAGCAGTTGCTATGAGGATCATCAGGAAGAATTTAAAACAACATTTGGTCGGCCATGAGTGTGTGACGGTAAAATACAGAAGTGGTTATTTTTTATGTACAACTTTAAAGTCTTGAGGGCAAAAAAATTCAGTGCAGACTCAAACTTGCATTCCGGTTTCATTTTATTATTTTCAGGTGACTTCTTTTAACACACTGCACATGTTTACCTCATTATTTTTCTCAACATAGTTTTATTCATATAAATAAGAGTTATCAGAAAATAAGGAAAGCCATGTCCTAATAAAGAGGTGCCTGAGTCTGACCAAAAACCAAACTAAGAGTGTATATATGGAGGGTATGTATTTGTGGTTTTTAGACTAACTAAATCCAAGGCTTCTGTGGCCAGGGATTCTGTCTGATGGTGTTACAAGGAGGTATGTGAAGTGGCTTTTTGCTGGGTGGGAGAATTCAGTAATTCACCCTTCTTGACAAAAGCTGAAGCCAGATAAAACTCACCTCACTCTCTCACGGTAAACAAGAGGGAGCCAAAGTCTGCTGGAGTTATTCTAACAGAGAAGAATTCTACAAGATCAATACAAATTGTTGACAACCTCATATAACATGCAGGCATTATCACAGTATAAGGAAGAAAATCATCATGAAAGGCCAGCAACAAAACTACCCGGAACTATGTAAGTACAGTTCAAATGTGAATTTGAGTCCTTGTAGATTGATAATGAATAATAGCAACAATTAATAATGAAGAGCTTCACATTAGGAAGAGTCATTTCTCACCAACCAGTGTGGGATTGGATGAGAACAGAATTCACGAAAGATAAATAGAAGCTATAAAAAAGGAGACGAGAGAAATCTGGGCCAGAACAGAGGCAATTCTCTCAGTCACAATCAACAAAAGTTTCATCAGTTCTCAGTAAAAGTCAATAACAAGTTAAAACCAGCATTCTACTCTTTTTTATTTATAGTTTACAGATGTAACTTGTTCAAGTTAACTGCATAATAAACTACATAGATATCATTCTAATAGGTCGTGGTCAGTTTGCTGATTCTCAATTCCTTTGTTATCTTACTTAAGTCTCAAGTTTAAGACCCCCTTGAACTTGGCAGACAATGTATCACAAAGTTTTGATACTCATAGAGCACAAAGAAGCACCATCTCCATTATCATACCTGTCTGCATATCTGGGCAATAAATATCGTATAGGCACAAGGAACAATATGGGCTCAATTAAATTGTCGTTATCCAGAGTATACATATACATATTTTGTTATGTGAGAATTGAACAACCGAGGTAAAGGACAAAATTTTGGATGCTTAACTGTGTGGGTTTAATTATTTTCTGAATTCGGTATACAATTGTTCCCCTGTCAAAGGGGGGAATGTGCGAACATTAAGATATCAAAGACTATAGTTAGCTCTAGGTATGTATCATCTTAGGAATATATACTACTGTAATTGGATTATTACTGCCCTTCAGAGTGGGGCACATGGTAGTTTGTCTCTTTCTGTAAACTTAGGAGAAAACTTGATTCTGGGAATTTGGTCTTTGAGGAAAGTAGCAGCTATCTCTAGAGAAAGGAGAGGCTCATTTTTTATATCTGCTGTATAGTTATGATCGTGATCCTTCTATTTCAAGGACATCACTTTCTAGTCAGAGCAATGAGCTTTCTTCATCCCCAAAGGCCACCCAGTAACAATCTTCCTCATCTATTTTCACTGAAGCTACAGGCTATTGTCCATGCATCAAGAAGCTGTTTTTGTTTTGTTTTGTTTTTTTCCTGGTTCTGTGGCAGATTCTCCACGAACCCTTGTGGCAATTTTTTTTTTCCTTCCTGCTATCTGTTTTCTCAAATGCAGAGATGTGTTCATTCTTTTCCTCTTCTCAGCAGGATATGGCTGGAAAAGATCTGAGAGCTTCCTGGGAAAACAAGTCAC